>NC_044326.1:61150033-62598783 GCF_007399415.2 Gopherus evgoodei
GTCAAATGCTGTAGTATAAAGCTTATGGGTTAAATTTTGCTAACATTTTCTTTCATCATCTTTTCATTTCTAGGTGCCCCTACCCTTCTGGATTCCAGAAATAGTAACTACTACAAAAAGCTTGTGAGATTTCCAGACAGATTTTGCAGATCCAAGAAGATTATTTTATTTGGAAAAACATCTGGGGTGAAATTTTAACTCTGCTGAAGTCACTGGCAATTTTGTCATTGTCTTCAATGGGATCAGGATTTCACCCTGGAGTTTTTTTGGGTACTTATCTGAACCAAACCTGAAGACAACCTCTCTAGCTTCCCCTTGCCTTACAGCTTATTGATTATGAGAAAACTGGAGTTTTGCTATTGACTTCTCTGTGAGAAGGATTAGGGTCTATGCACAAGTTTTACCAGAACACAGAGAGAGTAATAAAGTAAAACAAGTACAAAAACACCAAGCAGGAATTAAATTAATTATCCCATTTAAGAAAGAATTAGAATAGGAATCTGTCTCCCAGGACCAAACTAAGAGAAAAAGAAGCTTAAATGGACATTGCTAATTCATGTGAGAACATTCCCCTATGGACATTAATTTTACAACAGTAATAGAAGAATTTAGGAATTAAACTACATTCTGCCATATGCAATGAAAGTAAAGCACTTAGTATTATCACCTAATCTACAAAGTGAGCACATAAATCAACCAGATAACTGGCAACATTAGCTTTATCGAGAGGAGAAAGAAGATTCATGGCCCACACAGCATATGAAGAACAGAAACATACTGTTCCCAACAGGAGATCATAAAAAGCATAATTATGGTATGCTGTGTATTATATACTAGATAAGCTAGAGAGTATGCACCCTATTATCAAACTGGCAAACACAGTAAAAAAAAGTGAGTATTTGAAATGCTTATAAATAGACAAGCTCATCTCCAATACTGTTCGATTACAATCCATAACTGCAATCAGTTTAACAGATTGTTTTTGAAACAGGGTAATCTGTTACAATTTAGTTTGAAGTGCCAGAATAAGAGGACATTTTAACTTAGTTAAAAAGTCACCTAACAGGTTACCAAAAGAATAAGCACTGTCAGCAATAGGTGATTGCCATGAAGAAGATGCAAACTGAAATTTACTGGAAGAAAAACTGAATCCCTTATCTGACTCATGCTAATGACTCATATTACCTTACCGGAGGGAGTTTAAAGGTGGACCAAGTTTTTTACCTCATATATAAGGAACAGACGAGTGTTAAATCTGCAATAAGGTATTGAACTGAAAAAAAAAAAAAAACAGAAAAACAAAAAAAACCCACAAGAAGTCCCAAACTAATCAATGTGAACATTGTATTTATTTAAAGCATATTGTGATCTTATTTATGTTTATACTGGTCTGAAATATTGCTTTCAACACTGATAGTGCATGTGTCTCAACAAGTGGTTGAACTGACACAGCACAGTAAAATGTCTGAGATATAAGAACAAGTCTGCACAAGTGTGTCTGCCATGCAAGAGTCTGCTTCTTGGATGTACTCAGTATACCTTATTTTTTAAAAAGGGTAAAAATAAAACCTCAAAAAAATTGAAATGTTTTATTTCAGATTGAACCAAACATTTCATTCAACCAGAAATGATTTTTTTCTCAACTTTTTTTGGTTTACCAAGAAATTTGAAAAAATTTCATGTCAGGTCAACCTAAATGTTTTTTTTTAAAAAAAAACTTATTTGGAGTTCAAGCCAAAAATAAATCAGTTATTTGCACAGCTCTAATTTAGACAAGACATTTTAGATCTCTCATTATGTGTATGTACACCATCAAGCACCTGGGCCCAGACCTCAGTTGGGGCCTCGTGGACTATTATAATATAAATTTATTCTTATTAATTAAAACTTTGCTTTCCTACCCGTAGTTGGTGTCTACAACACCTTCTGTACTCTGAGTGTTGGCTAACTTAAGTTTCTGATCTTGCACAGACGAACAGTAGAACAGTATGAAAAGGACACTGGATTGTCATGCAACCTGATGGCAATTAATAGATTCCTCCTGAAAACCACAAGAAACTGAAAATTTATCACTATGCAACAGTGTTATCCATGTGTAACTCATACATCATTCTGACAACTCACTTGATTTGGCAGGTAGATTGTGATGTCTAGTCATTTTATATTGCTGGTCAAAGTACATCTCCCATCTTATTTATATGGAAATGAGACTAAGATTTCTGAAGAAATGAATTTGCTCACAAAGCTTCCTTGCAAAGTTGTGAGTGCTTATTAATGTAACTTTTAAACACTAGAAGGTCACCTGAAAACAATCATCTATAGTATATTCCAAAACCTTAAATTTGGATCTAGACATTGTCATCATATATGGATGGTAAAAAATGGAATACTGTATTAGTAACCTTTTCAAGTACTGTAAATGGGTTTCCATAATCTGGAATCTTGAAATTTATACTGTGATTGATAACACTTATTTCATATAATAGCTCTTCTATTTATTTATTTTACTTTCAGGAATTATAACCTCACTTGATTTACCTCACAACCTTGATCGCAACACTTTCCGTGGTGCACTGTAATTATGGGGCCAAATCTCATTAACAAGGAACGGAATTTGTGCATACACCTTCTGTCCTACTGCTTTGAAAATCTTCCCCACTCCAATTCTTCACATAAAACTTCAGAGTCACTCTTGAGGAGATAAATCCTCTTTTGGAGAACTTTCACATGGTTTGTCTTGCCAAGAGAGAAGGGGGGAATTCAAAAACAAATGTTTGTAAGCAAGCAGCTTTTAAGTTATTTCATATTCCAAGCTGATGGATGCACTTGCTATCATGTGCAATGTTTTCTTTGTAATCACTTGTTATACTTATTCTCCCTCCTGCCCCTTTGCTTGGCCTCAGAGGGCTAAAAATTGGCTATTGTCTTGCAAGGGCATTTTAGTCAAATAATAATAAGATGCAGAAACACAGCAATGTTTTACCATCCTTACTCAAGTTGAATTGCCTATTGCTTCACAAGTAGTCCAATAGAATTCAATGGGGCCATTTGTGGAGTAAAGTGTACCACTCAGTGATAGCAGGCTAGGATAGCAGGATCAGGCCCGATTTTTTGTAAGACAAAGATAATTTTTCATATTATACAGTGTGAAAAGGAAGAAGGAAAGAAAGAGAGAAACCATGCTCAATTCTGTAGACAATGTAGGAGGTCCTTTCTGTTATATTTTACCCACAGTCCCTTCTTATTAGCTAGGTGCAATCATAGCAGCATCCCCTTGTCACAAATATGAGATGCAGGCTTATCTGTGACACAGCATAGTGCTCTTGGTAAATAACACTGCATTTAAGGTGTTTATTTAAACTAATTTCCTGTGCATTTCCTTTTGGTTTAGTGATCATTGCATTTCCTAACTTTTAAAAAATGATTAAAACTAGCAAGTAAGCCCATGTATACATATTTTCTAGTAACATTAACATTGGTTCAAACTTTTCCATAGCAAAACCTTCTTTTCTACAGTGGAACAATCGCAGGACCCACTACCACCAATTTTGCACTAAGGGAAAAAAACTGGGTGGTCATGAAATCCACATTAAGAATCCTTGAATATAATATAGCAAACTAACTCTATGGATTACAGGGCGGGAGGAGGGGCATGGTGGGATGGGAAGAGGGATTCAGAATTCAGCTACACCAAATCTCCACTGGTTTAGGGTCAGACCCTAAATCAGTAGCATAAATTAAAAGTCCCTGGCAGCAGTCCTAAATAGCATAAAGGCCAGGGCTGGCTCTCAGAATCCCTCCTTCTCCTGCACCAAGCAGAGCTCTGCTATGTGCCAGCTTCTGCCTATCTTTCTTACGTAGAGGTAATACCTTGTCTTGAATAATATAATTGTTTTCAACAGGATTACTCATGGAAATCAGCACTAAATAACATAAGGATGGCAGATTCTAGCCTTAGGAAATTTTTAAATGCCTCTACAAGAGTAACAGCATCTTTCAAAATGAAGCATTTCATTAATAGAAATACAGAGAATGTAGTTTCTCGATATCTCCGTGTGCCTTATGTTGTGCTGGTGAAACTGAAAATGCTTCCAAAGAAAAATATGCAATTTGTAATGGGCACAATGCTTACCTTATGGACAAGCATTTCAAACTACATCCTCATTATAGCAGAAGTAACTTGAGGAATATGGGTATAAAATGTTCTACTGGACAGAGGAAACAAACATACATACAGAGTGCTTAACTATATGAGGCTACGTCCAGAATACCCACCGTATCGGCGGGTTAAAATCGATTGCTCGGGGATCGATATATCGCGTCTAATCTAGACGAGATATATCAATCCCCGAGCGCGCTTATATCGATTCTGGAACTCCATCAACCCCAACGGAGTTCCGGAATCGACAGGGAGAGCCGCGAACATCGATCCCACGCGGTGTGGACGGGTGAGTAATCCGATCTTAGATATTCGACTTCAGCTACGTTATTCACTGATGGAAAAAACAGAACTGTTGTGCTGACAGCTCCTTTGCAGCCACAGCACTTTCTTCCCTTGTGCTCAGTGAAATATGGGTAGAGCTGAGAATCTTAAGCCAATACCTTTAGAAGAGTCTGTTGATTCCCTTCAGTTCCTTAGAAATGCTCTGTTTTATTTTTTTTTCTTTAGCAGTGGCTGTTCAGCACTTCTACTTTGCATTTCAGTGGGTTTGCTACACTGCAAATTTTATATGTAGGTTTGTCTAGGGCAGACAATCCTGATAATAGATTTCCAGCTAACACACATGCTGGCTAAGATCTAATGGCACCTTGTACCACAGGATGCACTTTATGATGTAATATGAAAAATGCGGATTAAATATGCTGCGTAGTGTAAACTGACAGTAGTGGGTGCCATCTGGTTGCCTTGTCTGTTTCCTCTAATATTTCTCACCAGGATTGCTATAATATAATAATATTTCCATATCAATCAATTCAAATGGAATGTGTGTTACACTGGGTAATATTGTCATACACTTGAAGCCTAGGAGAACGGTACTGTGTTTTTGTTTCCAAACAGAAGAGCTTTTGGCTTGATGTAGGAAGTTGGGTTAATGTGGCAGGCTTTACTGTGCTGGCTTTATCCTCTGAAAACTGTGTAAAATGATGACTGATTTACAGCACTTTACTTGACATAGCAGCTACCGTATGCTAACAGACTTCAGGCTGTCTAAGATAAAGTATGTGGAGGAAGCTTGTTTAAAAAAATAAAGTTTGCCTCAAGTTTGCTTAAGGAATTCCTCAGCAGCTTTAAAAAGAACAAAATGAAATGCTATATTTATGTTCAAAACATTTTAGAGATTTAAGGAGTTTGGGGCAAGAATCTGATCTCACACTAGTGTAAACTTGGAGTAACTCCACTGAAATGAATCAAGTTACACCAGACAAAACTTGAGAGGTGAATCAGGCCATTCAACTTGTACAAAAAAACAAACAAGCAAACAAAAAAACACACTTTAATTTCATCAAAGGAAATTAAGGGAACATTTTTTATAAACTCTCACAGCATATGGCATGGGGCCAAAAGCAGAAGCTTGTGTTCTGAAGACTCAAGGGATTTAAAACACTAAGAAAACATGCAGTTTAGAAATTTAAATAAGAAATAAACAACATCCCGTGCACATAATGTTATATGGTGCACAACACTATGCAAAACTGTAAATTGCACCTCCCTTCATTTGACTAAGGAATAAAATGGGACTAGACATTTGCTTTCAAGTTACACAGGCCTAGAAAGGATGGTTGAAGGGCTGGGGCACTAGAGGGTCCTCAGGAGACCTGGTTCAGTATTTGGTTTGGCCACAGGCTTAATATGTGCCAAATCACTTAGCCTCTCTTTGTCTCGGTTCCCCATCTGTAAAATGGGATACAGAATGTCTCTGTTGTTGATCGTTATGTTGAAATCCATTAACAGTTGTGATATGCCATACTACAGTGGTGACGGCTATACAAGTACCTAAATAGACAGAAGTGCTTTGTTGGATCAAGGCCCAAATGAGGAGCATATAATGGCTTGGCAGCAGGGAGGATGTTATATACCTAAGGGGAAGCATAAAAAACGTGCAGAGATAGGAGTGAATTCTTATTTGTCTGTTGTAAAACTCCTTTAAGAATTGAGTGTTACTGGCAACACATTGTGACCTATCATGCAAGACATTAGGACCTCCTAAGAGGCATGGAGTGAATACCCTCAATTTCCACGGGAGCCAATGGAAGTTAATGTTCAGTCCCTCACAAGACACAGGGCTCCGATAACTTGTTCAATGATATTACCATTCAGTATCAGTGCTCAGGGTCCCATTTATCATAGCAGCATCCAGTCCTAATTTTAAAACGTGTGGTTATAGCATTCCCCACTGGAAGAATTTTAGTGTTCTCTTTTCCTCTATGGCTGTTCCCCCAAATATCTTTTAAATAAAAAGTTTGATAAAATGATGCCCAAATGAGCCAGTGTGTGTGACCTAAGCATAGAAAAAAAACTTGATAAAAAACACTATGTAAATATTTCAATATAGAAAAACTACAAAATTCAAAACCCTTTATCATCATCTTCCTTCCTAACCCAAACACTTTATTTTCAGTTTTTCTTAACATCCGCTTTCTTATCTACACTTCCCAGTATCAAGAGATTGAAGGTGAAATCCTCACCCTACTGAAATCAATGGCAAAACTAGCATTTATTTCAGGGGGATGGAATTTTACATCCTTCTATTTTAAAGACTGAAACAAGTCCTTTAACCTCCAGCTCCTTCTTCTCAACTCCTAAGACGACACTCTGCTTCCTGTATAGTCAAGATTCATGTTTCATCTGTT
Organism: Gopherus evgoodei; assembly: GCF_007399415.2. Taxonomy (NCBI): domain Eukaryota; kingdom Metazoa; phylum Chordata; order Testudines; family Testudinidae; genus Gopherus; species Gopherus evgoodei. Next base: position 61,156,886 of record NC_044326.1, read on the forward strand.
TCTATTTAAGACTGCGGGTCAGTTATGTCTCCCCCACACTCCACATTTTAGTCCCTGTGTGTTTGTTGCCCATCCCAAATCTTTTTCTGTATTCTGTCCAAGTAAGAGCCTTACACTGCAAGTTCTTTTGGTTGCGTTGACACTTCACGGATGGTTTAATGAAAATGTACAGTCTTATAGGTCCCAGAGCCACAGTGGATTTTGACTGAGGAAGAAATGAATCTAGAGAAACTAGGGGCTGATTTTGCTCTCATTTACACCAGCGTAAATTAGAAGTAGTAAACTGTAAAGTAAATTCAAGTATATTGAGTTAAACTGGAGTTAAAAGAAGAATCGCGTCCAATGTCTTGATTGCTATTAGATCACGGATTTTTCTTGCTAGCCCAAATTACTGGTATATTATTTGTATTTCTCCGTATGGTTTGAAATATGCTAGCTTAGTTTTAGCCTACTATTGCATGGAGAAGAGTAATTTAAAATTCTTAGTTCATGTTTATCACTTATACTTTTATCATTCATTTCATTTAATGGGTTCTCGGTTTTTTAATACATTGGCTCATTCAAAATTTATGTTTTGAAAAAGTAAATAAGTGACTACTTAGTTGACCATAAAAACAAATAATGGTACAGAATCAGTTTCCCAGGCCACATGTGCAGACATTTACCTTTGTTACACTGCTGCGGTGTGACATGTTATTTTAGATGAACTGGCAATATGAATTAACATTGGTTTTCCCAGCTGAAAAGAGAACTATACTGCTTTAATTTTTTAGCAGGAAGGCAACACTGTCTATTTAGGAGCCTCAAGCACTGGATTAAAAAAACCTAGGACAAACTGGCAATAAGCTATTTCCTTCCAAAAGATTAGATTCTTATAAGTAGTAATATAGCTTCACTTTCCATAAATTGTATACACATTGTTTTGGACTGTGGCTAGCCCTCAACAGAAATGCAGGTGTAGGCATAAAGAACTTTCTATATTACGTGTCACATATTATGGCCAGGAACAACTGTAGTTAACAACTGTAGGAGCAGGGAGGAGATAGGCTCTCTGCCCCTACCTGAGAAAGTAAGCTACAACCCACAAGGCACATAGCAGTGTGTCTGCCCTTTATACGTGTGCAGAAACTCATGGAAACATTGAGACAAAATGCCTTCTGGTTTTTAGCTGTAAATTTCCACACTCATACCCACTTGCTCCACTTCCCAATATAGGACTGTGTCTTGCTGCACAAAAGATTCAGTTATGTGTTTTAAATGAAGTCTTGTCTAATCTGTCTAATGTGATTAGATGAGCAACTGGAGAAGATATTCTTCCCATCTCTTCTAATATATCGTTGTGTAGCAGTGTTGGCACAAAAAGGCCACTCCAAAGGTGGCAGCATTTTAGTGGTGAGTGACCCTCTCCCTTCTGTGCAGTATTAAAATGTAATTACCACAGCAGGAAAAGCAACTTTGTTTTGTCTGGTTGTTTCCCTTACTGCATTCAAAACAATAAATAAATCAATTGATATGAAAATCCCCACTTGTCATAGAAGAGCAGGTGAGATTTGTCCTGCGATACTACATTGTTATAATTGTATTAGGAAAAATTGTAGATGGAGTTCAAGACACTGGGCTCTAAAGGAATCTCTTCAAATTCCTTTTTGGGGTGCTAATCATTCTTTAGCCTTCTCCACACAACCTTCTTTTCCCTCACCCTCATTCTTTTGGGATCTTATTCCATCCTCAAAGTTATTTGGCACTCTGGTGGCTACCTGGAGATGCAGCATGCCCAAGAAAATGGGCCTTGTGGCAGCTGCTCCCCTGATCTATAGATGCTTCCAGGAAAAGGCAATAGAGAGGACAGGCAGCTGGCTCTACTAGTAGGAATAGGAGCAGGAGCAGAAGAACAGGGGTGTGGGAGGGGCAGCGACTGGGAAGGCTTATGTGAAGGAGCAACCTCCTAGATCCTTTGTTTTCTGGGCAGCAGTTGCACTGTTTAATGAGGTATGAAGATTTGGCAACTTTCTTTGCCCCTCTCTTCCTCTGTGCTCCCGCCTTTTCCCTTCATGCTGGATTCCACCTCCTTCTGTCCCTGTCCCTTCCCACAGGCAAAAAAAAAAAAATGGAGTAAATGGGAGAAGATTGCTTCAGTCTTTCTACCTATTAAAAGGTATTCTTAGAGCACTCATCACCAAATGTAACCTGGCCCTCTTCCCACAGCACTGGACATCTATATGTCCCTTCAGGCTTGTGAACTCCAACAATAATTGTGCTTCAGAGTAAGGTACACCAATAGTCTTATATTCTGGCTCTGAAAGTGGCTGATGCCAGACACTTCTAAGGAAGGCCATCAAATCTCCCTCCTTCTCAAACAATATCCTTTCTTGGTTGCACAATGCTATTCTGTTGAGAGAAGTTTCTGCCTGAATATAGCTAGATATTAGTTTTGTGAAATCTAATGATTCAGGTAGCATAGAAGAATAAAGACATATTTTGAGTCTTAGGCCCATATTCCCAGCTGGTGTAAAGTATCAGAGCTCTTTTAAAGTCAATGGAGCTACAGCAATATACAACTGAGAAGGTGCTCCTTAGTGCAGAATATAGGGACGTTCATAGCAAAGTGCCAAGTTTAAATCAAGGATTAAATTTAATGTTTTTTTTTAAAGGGACAGTTAAAATGGAAGACATAATTCCAAACTGGATCATTGTGGATGGCCAGGCATGGTGGCTCCCCTACTGCAGACCAATAATGCACTCTATGAAGTACAAGCGCAAATGGGGCACACAAACCTAACTGAGAAGAAAAAAGAATGAGTGAGATACAGGACATTGTATGAGGGTGGAGAAGTGAGTTGGTCTTTCAATGGACTGGGGAACTTTTCCACTTAAATGAATTAACTATGGGACTATCACAAGCCCAGTAAAACAGAGTTCAGTGCAAATGAAGATTCAGAAGAGCTCTGTAAAGGAAGGAGCACCATGCCTGGGAAAGTTAAGGAGACACCAGGAGAAGCTACTACTGTTAAGTTTCAGTTCATTACAATAAAGGTCTATTTAGCTTCTCACCTGACTGCTTATCCTATATTTAGGACTATGCGATAGATAGAAAAATAGAATCTTTCTGTTTAAAATTTGTATTAAACAAACATCATAATGATACATATTCTGGTTACTTTCATCCTTTAAACCGATACATACTAGCCAGAGTTCTAGTAATTCAATTTCTAGGAGAGTTCTCATGAAGTTTAATTACCTAAGCTGTTCTACAGATTTTTAAACTGACTAAAAATGAAATAGAAAACAGAAAAAAAAAAGGTATGATTAGTCAAATGACGCTTGAAGTTCAGTGGAGTTCTCTTGGAGGGGAGGAGAGAGTGACATCTCACCACCAGAACATTGAATTCAGCTTCTGTTTTCTTACTTCACTGAACTTTGCTTCACACGTGTCCTGCCATTTATAAATGCAGTTTGCTCTTCATGAGGAGCCAGAATACATCCATTCATCTTATTCATAAAGATGTGTAACGATTCTTGGCAACAAACACAAACAGACACTACACTTGTCAGCTAACCATGCATACAGCACAAAACCAGAACTCATGACTTTCAATATCTAATATACAAAGCACTTTCAGGAGATTGAATGGAAACACCTTAAGCAGGACTGAGTAGTAGAAAGTAGAGTGATAATGCATACTGTAAGTCACCCATCACAAATGAACCTAAAGAAAGGTGTTAAAACCAAGCAGAGAAAGTTTGATATTCAAGTGGGATACAGCAGAGTAATGGAAACATTATATGGGAAAAACACATCTGGACTTTATTCTAAACTGTGTGTGGTTTGAGGAGAAGCAGTTGGTAATGGATTGACCCTAAGACAGACAGTGATTCTGAGGAGGCAAGTTGAAAGGAAAGATGGGGAACACATTTATTAAAACAAAAGCCGTACTCCGACAAAAAGCATTAGAGAATCAGAAATTGAGGTGGAAAAATGGAAGCCCTTAACACAGGGGTGCTGGAACAATTTATACAGTGGGGATGCTGAGAGCCATTGAACCAAACTGTAAATGCTAAATGAAAACCTCTCCAAGTCCGGGGGTCTAGCAGCACCTCCACCACCCCTAGTTCTAGCACCTATGCCATAACAGCACTTTTCAGAGCATTTTCTCTAAAAAGGTATAAGAATAGACAACGGAAAGGAGAGTGAGAAGCTGTCTAACAATTAGAGCTAATGACAGGAAGACAGGACCTCTATGTTCTATTCCCAGCTCTACCATTAACGTGTTTTACCAACCCACTTAGGTTCTCAGTGCTTCTGTATACCCATCAGTAAAATAGGGATAGTTCTACCTCACAAAAAGAATTGATTCATATTTGTAAAGTACTTTGAAATCCTCAGCAAAAAGCTTTATGGCTAAGATTTTTCAAATGAGCTCAAGGGATTTAGGCACCCAACTCCCATTGAAAATCCCAACCCACATAAATGGAAAACATTAAGAGACAAGAACCCCATAAAAGCTTTAATAACTTTCTTTGTATGTTTAGGATTGTGATAGATTTTATCTTCATTGATTCCTCTTCAGTATAACTACAGGATGTTTTTTCCCTTTTAATTTATAAAGCATTCAAGACAGTGTGGTTTTTTTGTTGTTGTTTGGTCTGTATGTTTAGTTTAGGTTTCTTGCTTGAGGCATGAGAGGAGAAAGACTCAGACGTTCATTATTTTATTTTAGTATGTTCTGAAATGATCTGCATTTCTGGCAAGTAAAGAAGACTGATTTTAAATCTGGAAGACAGCATAATAGCCACTGTTCAAGACCCAGAGGAAATCTTCACAGAGATAAAGTTATTCCAACCTCTGAAAAGACCTACACCCACACACACTGCCTGAGTTACATATAGAGCAGATCTGAGCTATAGTAGACGAGCTGTTGCTACCACTAATGTGGTGACTCTAGGGAACTGCCTACCAAAAGTACAGCTCTTGAATTACATTTTAGCAAACACTGGTGAATGCTAACTCCAGTCACACAAGGTTTTTAAAATATTTTCAGTGGTGGTAAATCCTAATATTTTGTATTAAATGGTGCTTTCTTTTCCAGGCTCTTGTAGTCCAGGAGGAGCTTTGCCACAGCAACTATTAATAAGTCCCTTTCCCATGTATTCTGTTGGAGTAAGCCACTCTCTTTCACTGAAAAATTTGCAACACAGCCCAGACAAATAGCATGATATATTTGGCTAGTTCTTTGTTACATTTTATGCACTTGAATTCTCATTCTAAAGGACATTTCACAGTCCTGCTCATTTTTCAAAGATCAGCTTGCAAAGTCAGAAACAGAAACGTGGCATATACAGAGGCTGGGCTGGGCTGGAAGGTTGTTTAGGGAGGATTAAAATGGTGAACATAATGCTTACACTTAGAATATAGGTTTGCCAAGCACTGGCTTATAACTGTATTAGAGGCCTGTAAACTTGATGACTAGGGTTGTTTAAAATCTGTATGATTTTTTTTAGTTCATATGAGATTTGTGAAGGTTTAACTTATCTGGATTTACGCCACTTCATTTTAACTTGAAGCTTGAAGGAAATTGAAAATACCATATAAATCTCAAGAAAATTCCAACAAAGATAGCCTTGGGATTCTGGTCCTCAAGAGGCCTTTTGAAGGTGGAAAGGAGTGGGAGGCCAGCCTGTGGCCCACTAACTCCCAAGCCAAGAAGTGATGTCTTCTGGTAACACATATCTTATCCCTGCTTAATCCCAGGCTTTTCAGGAGGCTGCCAGCAGATCTGCTCCCCCATTTTGTAAGAGGAAGGGTGGCAGAGGTACTGCTACTACCCCTACAGGGTAAGTGACCTGCCCACAATCTCACTCCCAACCGGTAGGACTCCCTACTTCAAAGTCTTCTTACTTCAGTCCTAAGGCTCCCAAACTTCATTGTGTCTTTAAGGACTTCTACAGAGTATCTCAGACCTCGGGCTAAATAAAATGTAAAAGACCTTTGGAACTGCAACAGAGGTACTAGCTGGAGACCATTAGAATCATATGCTTCTATAAGAGGGGTGGGAGATAGGCAAGGGCAGGCCACCTAAGAAGATCTTTCCTGAACATGGAGGCAAAAGGTCTGCCATTGGCATCTCCCCAAGTATCCAAATAAGAGAGTGAGGGGGGAGAGAAAGACAGCCAGCCTTCCGGAATCTGGCAAAAGGATTCAGGAGAAAGGAGAGGCCCAACAATCAAACTGCTGAAAGCATCTATCAGGTGCAGGGACAGCAGATAACCAGACTGCTCCCCCACTTCAGAGGTCTTTATAGCATCCTGGGGTAAGGGCATGTGATCCAGTGAAACTCAGTCAGATTTAATTCAGATTTGTAAAAGTCTCAAACCTGAGACAAGCATCAGCTTTGTCATGAATTGGACAATTTTGACCCCCCTAGTTTTGGGTTGGGTTGTGCCACACAGCTTATTGATGCACTCCAATCTAAAGTCAAGCACCAGCAGCTTGCTAAAGCTATTGTATAAACGTCATTATTTATAGACTTTCTTGCCTTTAAATACAGCTGTGACCTTTTCCCACAAACATATCTTGTCATCATTTCAGCCTGTCTTGGGGCAATGTCACACAGGCCAACTAACATCTTTAGCCTTCACTGAATGACCTATCTTTGGAAGACAAAAAGTGATCCAAAGCCAACCAAACTACGTATCTGAGAGCTCTTATAGCCTGTATCCATTAGATTCCATCTAAAACAATTTCCTCCCAGAGATCCCTGTAATGAAATATCCAGAGTAATCAATGATTCAAAGGGCTGTATTTACACAGTGTAGCGGGGGAGTAAAACAAGGCAAGGCATCTCCCCAGCTTGCTAAGGACTCACTATCACATTCACAGTCTCCTTTAGCCAGGTTAGTTGTCCCAAAAAAACAAAACCAAAAACAGTTAATTGCATCATTCTCGGCTATGGTACCCAAGGGCTTTGCCCCTTTACCTCTCAGGTTCTTGCTGCCTCCCCTCCCAGAGGACGAATGGACAAACATTTCTACTTCGTAGCTCTGACTCACCAGGTCTCCGACTGGATTGTCTACCACTTCTGCAAATCCAGTTGCCTTCTTTTAAAGTCTATTCTGGGTCAGCTGATGTGGCATATCTTAAAGGGCCAGTATCATCCTGTGATATGGAGTTGTACACATACTCCTTGTGACGGGTTCCCCACCAGGATGCCACTTGGAACTGGGATACCACTGAGCCTGCCTAACTCACTAGCCTGGGCTCCCTTTCACGCTGTGGTGTCGTGATAAGTTGCCAAGCTCTCCAAGCTTGCTCGTTCACCAACTTACACACAAATAGGGACACACCCAGCTGCAGCTTCACACAGATGCTGAGATCACCTCTGTATGGGAAGGTTCAGCTAAGAAACGTCCCAGTTGCTAAGGCACACATCCCACTCTGGAGTGTAAACCCAAAATTATACTGTCTTGTGCTGCACAGGGAACCATACCATATAAGCTCATAAAATTCACCCCCTCCCTCAATGTGGAGAGAGATATGCAACAGCTTTCTACCCCAAGTTATGATTTCCACACACTGGTTTTAAACACAACAAAAACACGTTTATTAATTACAAAAGATAGATTTTAAGTGATAGCAAACAGATCAAAGCAGATTACCTAGTAAACAAACAAAACCACAAACTGAGCTTAACACACTAGATAGGTAGGATATGAATTAGCAAATTCTCACCTTGAGTGATAAACAGAATGGCAGATTCTTAAGGTACAAACTGCCTTAGCTTTCGCAGGTTTTCCTACACAGGCTAGGAATCCCTTAGCTTGGGACCATTGTCATAAACAGATAGCTAAGGGTTAATGTCTCTTTCACCTGAAACACCTGACCAGAGAACCAATCAGGAAACCGGATTTTTTCAACTTTGGGTGGAGGGAATTGTGTGTCTGAGTCTTTTGTCTGTCTGCCTGCTATCTCTGAGCTTTGGAGAAGTAGTTCTGTTTTCTAGTCTTCTGTTTCTAAGTGTAAGGACAAAGAGATCAGATAGTAAGTTCTATGGTTTCTTTTCTTTGGTATTTGCATGAATATAAGTGCTGGAGTGCTTTGATTTGTATTCTTTTTGAATAAGGCTGTTTATTCAATATTCTTTTAAGCAATTGACCCTGTGTTGTATCATCTTAATACAGAGAGAACATTTGTATTTTTTCTTTCTTTTTTATATAAAGCTTTCTTTTAAGACCTGTTGGAGTTTTTCTTTACTTCAGGGAAATTGAGTCTGTACTCACCAGGGAATTGGTGGGAGGAAGAAATCAGGGGAGGTCTGTGTGTGTTGAATTGGCTAGCCTGATTTTGCATTCCCTCTGGGGAATAGGAAAGTCCTTTTTGTTCCCAGGACTGGGGAACGGAGAGGGGGAATCACTCTGTGTAGTTTCACAGAGCTTGTGTCTGTGTATCTCTCCAGGAGCACCTGGAGGGGGGAAGGGAAACAGGATTATTTCCCTTTGTTGTGAGACTCAAGGGATTTGGGTCTTGGGGTCCCCAGGGAAGGTTTTTCAGGGGGACCAGAGTGTCCCAAAACACTCTAATTTTTTGGGTGGTGGCAGCAAGTACTAGGTCCAAGCTGGTAACTAAGCTTGGAGGCTTTCATGCTAACCCCCATATTTTGGACGCTAAGGTCCAAATCTGGGAATAAGGTTATAACATGGTGGCAGCGGTGGGATATAGACAGAATCCAGAAGCCAGTAGGAATATTATATTTTTCTTTTCTCTGCTAAGGGCTTTTTAGCAGAGAGAAACAGTTTGGTTTTAAAAGGGAACCAGAGAGAATTTTTTTTTTCTGCTCTCTCTAGCAGTTTGTGGTTTGCATGTTAAGCGAGAAGACTGTTGAGGGTCTTTTGTCATGCAATAGCCCTCCCATTAGGAGGCAAGTACCAGCACTTATATGCATGCAAATAAAGTGGTTTTTCTGGTTTCCCTTCATTGAACATTAGCTAGAGAGAGAAAAGGAAAAAAGCACTGTTGCTAGGCAGACTTCAGGAGGCAACAGAGAGCCTGCAGTTCAGAAGATAAACACCGGAGGGCACCCCAACACAAGAAAACAGGAACCATGACTTCTAAGGCAAAGATTGACGCCGAAGAACAAATCAAAGAAGCTGAACACAGGCGACAGATGGAGATGAAAGAAAAGGAAGAAAGCATCAAACAGGCAGCCCAAGAGGCAGCACACAAAAGAAAACTAGAAGAAGAAGAGGTAGCCTACCGAAGGAAACAAGCAGAAGATGAGTTGGCCCACAGAAGGAAGCAAGAAGAAGAAGAGTTGGCCCACCGCCGAGAAATGGAAAAACAACAAAAAGAGAATGAAGAAAAGGAAAAACAGAGAAAACATGAACTGGACTTGGCAAAAGCTGGGCTGCATGTGCCAGCCAACCCTAACAACCCGGCGCCAATTATTGCTCCACAGCACAGGAAATTTCCCACCTACAAGGCAGGTGATGACACCGAGGCCTTCTTGGAAAATTTTGAAAGAGCCTGTCTTGGGTACAGCATCCCCGAAGACCAGTACATGGTAGAATTAAGGCCACAGCTCAGTGGACCTTTAGCAGAGGTGGCAGCTGAAATGCCTAAGCCGCAAATGAATGACTATAAACTTTTTCAAACCAAGGCCAGATACAGGATGGGAATAACCCCAGATCATGCCCGTCGGCGCTTCAGAACCCAAAAGTGGAAACCAGAGGTGTCATTTCCCAAACACGCCTTCTACATTGCAAAAAACTATGAGGCCTGGCTAACAGGAAACAACATTCAAACCTTGGAAGAACTGAACCTCCTCATACAAATGGAACAGTTCTTGGACGGTGTTCCTGAAGACATCACACGGTACATACAAGATAGAAATCCCAAAAATATCACTGAGGCGGGGGAGATTGGAGCCAAATGGATGGAACTGGCAGAAAGCAAAAAAGCTACTGTCAAGGGGAACGATTACCCCAGGGGGCACACAGACCATAAACCCTACAACCGAGGACAGCCAAAGACCCCACATACCACCCAAGTAAAGCCACAGATACCCTACCCTTCAACCTCACCAGTCTCCAGTAACTCACCTCGGCCCAGTGACCCATCAGATGGAAGATGCTTTAAGTGTAATGAACTGGGACATATCAAGGCCAACTGTCCCAAGAACACCATGCGAGTGCAATTCATTACACCACCATCCCCCCAAAGATCCCCAGGCCCAGATGCCTCTCAAATACCCTTGGAGCGAAGGGAAAATTTGAGAGTGGGCGGAAAGAAGGTTACTGCGTGGAGAGACACGGGGGCACAAGTGTCAGCTATCCACCAATCCTTCGTTGACCCCAAATTCATCAACCCAAAGGCCAAAGTTACAATTTACCCCTTCATGTCACAAGCTGTAGACTTGCCTACAGCTGAACTGCCTGTCCAGTACAAAGGCTGGTCAGGAATGTGGACTTTTGCAGTCTATGACAATTATCCTATCCCCATGCTACTGGGGGAAGACTTGGCCAACCAGGTGAGGCGGGCCAAGAGAGTGGGAATGGTTACACGTAGCCAAACCAGGCAAGCTTCCAGACCCATTCCTGTTCCTGAGCCGTCCACAGAAGCCCCGTCTGTGTTACCAGAGACCCAGACAGACACAGTGGACCCGGATTCCATGCCTACCACTGAAACAGCCACAGCATCTCCAGTCCCAGGCCCGGAACTGGAACAGCAACCAGCACCAGCAAGTGCAACCACATCTTCAAACTCAACGCCAGAGGGCGCCAGCGAGCCAGAACTGGCAGAAGCACACGACAGCCATACCCAAAAGGCTCAGCCAGAGCCTGAAATAACCTCAGGTGCACCAGCGGAGAGCGGTTCACCAGCAACGGAAACAACCCCATCACCTACATCGCTTCCAGAGGGACCAAGCCCAAGTCCACAGTCTGAGGAAGAACTGGTGACCCCAGCCTCAAGGGAACAGTTCCAGGCTGAGCAGGAAGCAGATGACAGCCTTCAGAAAGCTTGGGCGGCGGCACGGAGCACCCCACCGCCTCTCAGCTCTTCTAATCGATCCCGGTTTGTTATAGACCAAGGACTTTTATACAAGGAAATTCTTTCTGGTGGACACCGGGAAGAATGGCAGCCGCAAAAACAGTTGGTGGTTCCAACTAAGTACCGGGGGAAGCTCTTAAGCTTAGCCCATGATCATCCCAGTGGCCATGCTGGGGTGAACCGAACCAAGGACCGGTTGGGGAAGTCCTTCCACTGGGAGGGGATGGGCAAGGATGTTGCCAAGTATGTCCGGTCTTGTGAGGTATGCCAAAGAGTGGGTAAGCCTCAAGATCAGGTCAAGGCCCCTCTCCAGCCACTCCCCATTATTGAGGTCCCCTTTCAGCGAGTAGCTGTGGATATTCTGGGCCCTTTTCCAAAAAAGACGCCCAGAGGAAAACAGTACGTACTGACTTTAGTGGACTTTGCTACCCGATGGCCAGAAGCAGTAGCTCTAGGCAACACCAGGGCTAACACTGTGTGCCTGGCCCTAACAGACATCTTTGCCAGGGTAGGTTGGCCCTCTGACATCCTTACAGATTCAGGGTCTAATTTCCTGGCAGGGACCATGGAAAAACTGTGGGAAACTCATGGGGTGAATCACTTGGTTGCCACCCCGTACCACCATCAAACCAATGGCCTGGTGGAAAGGTTCAATGGAACTTTGGGGGCCATGATACGAAAATTCATCAACGAATTCTCCAATAATTGGGACCTAGTGTTGCAGCAGTTGCTGTTTGCCTACAGGGCTGTACCACATCCCAGTTTAGGGTTTTCACCATTTGAACTTGTGTATGGTCACGAGGTTAAGGGGCCATTACAGTTGGTGAAGCAGCAATGGGAGGGGTTTACGCCTTCTCCAGGAACTAACATTCTGGACTTTGTAAGCAACCTACAAAGCACCCTCCGACACTCTTTAGCCCTTGCTAGAGAGAACCTAAAGAATGCTCAGGAAGAGCAAAAGGCCTGGTATGACAGACATGCCAGAGAACGTTCCTTCAAGGTAGGAGACCAGGTTATGGTCTTGAAGGCGCAACAGGCCCATAAGATGGAAGCATCATGGGAAGGGCCATTCACGGTCCAAGAGCGCCTGGGAGCTGTAAACTACCTCATAGCATTTCCCAATTCCTCACTAAAGCCTAAAGTGTACCATGTTAATTCTCTCAAGCCTTTCTATTCCAGAGATTTACAGGTTTGTCAGTTTACAGTCCAGGGAGATGATGCTCAGTGGCCTGATGGTGTCTACTACGACGGGAAAAAAGACGGTGGCGTGGAAGAGGTGAACCTCTCAACCACCCTGGAACGTCTGCAGCGGCAACAAATTAAGGAGCTGTGCACTAGCTTCGCCCCATTGTTCTCAGCCACCCCAGGACGGACTGAACGGGCATACCACTCCATTGATACAGGTAATGCTCACCCAATCAGAACCCCACCCTACCGGGTGTCTCCTCATGCCCAAGCTGCTATAGAACGGGAGATCCAGAACATGCTACAGATGGGTATAATCCGCCCATCTACCAGTGCATGGGCATTTCCAGTGGTTCTGGTACCCAAACCAGATGGGGAAATACGCTTTTGCGTGGACTACCGTAAGTTAAATGCGGTAACTCGTCCGGACAACTATCCAATGCCACGCACTGATGAGCTATTGGAGAAGTTGGGACGTGCCCAGTTCATCTCTACAATAGACTTAACCAAGGGGTACTGGCAAGTACCGCTAGATGAACCTGCCAAGGAGAGGTCAGCATTCGTCACCCATGCGGGGGTGTATGAATTCAATGTCCTTCCTTTCGGCCTTCGAAATGCACCCGCCACCTTCCAGAGGCTGGTAGACGGTCTACTAGCTGGACTGGGAGAATTTGCAGTTGCCTACCTCGATGATGTGGCCATTTTTTCAGACTCCTGGCCCGAACACCTACTCCACCTGGAAAAGGTCTTTGAGCGCATCAGGCAGGCAGGACTAACTGTTAAGGCCAAAAAGTGTCAAATAGGCCAAAACAGAGTGACTTACCTGGGGCACCAGGTGGGTCGAGGAACCATAAACCCCCTACAGGCCAAGGTGGATGCTATCCAAAAGTGGCCTGTCCCAAGGTCAAAGAAACAGGTCCAATCCTTCTTAGGCTTGGCCGGATACTACAGGCGATTTGTACCACACTACAGCCAAATCGCTGCCCCATTGACCGACCTGACCAAAAAGACCCAGCCAAATGCAGTTAAGTGGACTGATGAGTGTCAAAAGGCCTTTACCCAACTTAAGGCAACACTCATGTCTGACCCTGTACTCAGGGCCCCGGATTTTGACAAGCCATTCCTAGTAACCACAGATGCATCTGAGCGTGGTATAGGAGCAGTGCTCATGCAGGAAGCAACAGATCACAACTTCCATCCTGTCGTGTTTCTCAGCAAGAAACTGTCTGAGAGGGAAAGTCACTGGTCAGTCAGTGAAAAGGAATGCTATGCCATTGTGTACGCCCTGGAAAAGCTACGCCCATATGTTTGGGGACGGCGGTTCCAACTACAAACTGACCATGCTGCACTAAAGTGGCTTCATACTGCCAAGGGGAACAACAAGAAACTTCTTCGGTGGAGTTTAGCTCTCCAAGATTTTGATTTTGAAATTCAACACATCACAGGAGCTTCTAACAAAGTTGCTGATGCACTCTCCCGTGAGAGTTTCCCAGAATCCAGTAGTTAAAAAGTGTTCTTAAAATGTAAAAGTCTGTTAGTTATATACTTAGTAGTATATGTAAAGGTGCATGTGTTGTATTAATCTGTTTATTTTCAAGTTCTAGAAGGAAATTGCCGCCAGTGAGCTTCCCCACTGTCTGCAATTTGGGGGGCGTGTCATAAACAGATAGCTAAGGGTTAATGTCTCTTTCACCTGAAACACCTGACCAGAGAACCAATCAGGAAACCGGATTTTTTCAACTTTGGGTGGAGGGAATTGTGTGTCTGAGTCTTTTGTCTGTCTGCCTGCTATCTCTGAGCTTTGGAGAAGTAGTTCTGTTTTCTAGTCTTCTGTTTCTAAGTGTAAGGACAAAGAGATCAGATAGTAAGTTCTATGGTTTCTTTTCTTTGGTATTTGCATGAATATAAGTGCTGGAGTGCTTTGATTTGTATTCTTTTTGAATAAGGCTGTTTATTCAATATTCTTTTAAGCAATTGACCCTGTGTTGTATCATCTTAATACAGAGAGAACATTTGTATTTTTTCTTTCTTTTTTATATAAAGCTTTCTTTTAAGACCTGTTGGAGTTTTTCTTTACTTCAGGGAAATTGAGTCTGTACTCACCAGGGAATTGGTGGGAGGAAGAAATCAGGGGAGGTCTGTGTGTGTTGAATTGGCTAGCCTGATTTTGCATTCCCTCTGGGGAATAGGAAAGTCCTTTTTGTTCCCAGGACTGGGGAACGGAGAGGGGGAATCACTCTGTGTAGTTTCACAGAGCTTGTGTCTGTGTATCTCTCCAGGAGCACCTGGAGGGGGGAAGGGAAACAGGATTATTTCCCTTTGTTGTGAGACTCAAGGGATTTGGGTCTTGGGGTCCCCAGGGAAGGTTTTTCAGGGGGACCAGAGTGCCCCAAAACACTCTAATTTTTTGGGTGGTGGCAGCAAGTACCAGGTCCAAGCTGGTAACTAAGCTTGGAGGCTTTCATGCTAACCCCCATATTTTGGACGCTAAGGTCTAAATCTGGGAATAAGGTTATAACAACCATCACTTGCCCTCCAGTTCATCTTTATTCCTGAGGTGGTTCCAGGTGTGTTGTTGTAGGGAGATGAGGTACCATCATGATATCATTATCCCCTTGATATATCATCTTCCCACTTGCTGGAAAGCTCTTTTGCTGTGACCTGGATCAAACAGTTCCTGTTGTGTAGTACTATCTCTGAGAGGTTTCTATTGTACACCATTTCCTGGGGTAATCCTTATGTGCATTTCCTCAATAAGCCATTAACATTGTTTGACCTTTTTACTGTTGTACCTGAAAGGCTGCTTGTGGGTGCTTTCAACCTCGCAACATGTTTCAGTAACACACACATAGCCAAACATCATGAATTCACATACAATCCAATGAGATATTAATATCTAGCAGATCAAGACTTTTAAAATGATACCTCACAAGGCATACTTTGGGCAAAACATACCCTGGCACACCAATATTCACCGTAATCATATAATTAGGGTACACACTCCTCATCTAGAAATAAATGAGAGTTGTATGGTGAATTAAGTATACATAATGTAATTTCAACTGGAATTGGGTCACAGAATGGGAATAGTGGCTGAGCCTGGAAAAGTTAAGTGAAATTCTGTCCCCAATGAAGTCAGTAGAGGAAGGATTTCACCTATGTGTCTAATTCTGTGCTGTATTACAGTGGTTTTACCACCTATACAGTGTTTTTCATCCATGAAACTCCAAGTGAGCTACAAATGAGGCAACTGTCGTTATCTACACATTGGCTAAAGTGAAACTGAGAAATAGAAGTGAAATGTAACCTTGCAGTTGAATTCTTTGCAAGTGATTATTTAGCAGATGCAAAGAGCAGAAATTATGAGCAAGGTTTTATGCTACATCTAAGAGGAGCACAGAAGGCAAAACCCAGAACTGGGGAAGGGGCAAAAATGCTTTTACAGTACTTTTGCACCTCTAGGTCCAGTGACACAGCCTTCATCATAAGTTAGAGAAGCCCTAGACCTTGATACTAATTAGGACCCTCATTAGCCATCCCAAAAGAGAAGCCATGTATTGAAGGGGAATGGAGACTGCTAGTTGTTTAGCCCTAGCAGCAATTTCTAAACTACAGTGTGAGTGAGGATGCACTACCATTTTGCATACAATGTTTACTATAGATAGAAAGAGGCCTTCATTCTCCAGGAATGGCTGACATTCAGTATCTTACACAAGTAATAAAAATCACACACACACGCCCAAAACAGCTGGCTATATTTTTTTGGTAGGTGAATTAAGTGTTTAGCACAGGGGTCGGCAACTTTTCAGAAGTGGTGTGCCGAGTCTTCATTTATTCACTCTAATTTAATGTTTTGTGTGCCAGTCACACATTTTAACGTTTTTAGAAGGTCTCTTTCTATAAGTCTATAATATATAATGGAACTATTATTGTATGTAAAGTAATTAAGGTTTAAATGTTTAAGAAGCTTCATTTAAAATTAAATTAAAATGCAGAGCCCCCTGGACTGGTGGCCAGGACCCGGGCAGTGAGAGTGCCACTGAAAATCGGCTCGCGTGTTGCCTTTGGTACACGTGCCATAGGTTGCCCACCCCTTGTTTAACATCTTCATATTATTTCTATGCCCATCAGTAGTCTAAAGTGATATCTGCAGGACCTCTGCTTCACAGAGTGCTATCCAATGCAACATCTCTCATAGCAAGTTCCTCTTAAAAATGTATTGTATTCCCTACATAGTTTAGAATACAAAACATGAAAGCACAGCTAGCCAGAGGCATCTGAAAGAGACAGTTACCACAAATATGTCAATTATAATATTCCCAGAATCCTCATTTATATATTTATATTTCCCCCCCAGCACAAAAAATACCTGATATTGTCTTTCTATTCTGAAGTACAATAGCAACTGAAACCTGAAATATTTTATAAAAAAAATTAATAGTAACCAAATGTATTTTCAAATTATTTTACAACATGTTGACATTCACAGAAATATTTTTTCTTTTAATTAGCATTCTTGGGTAGACAAATATTACAAAGGACTGGGCAGCACAAGATCAACAAAGATACTAGAACATGAAACATCTGTCAGAGCTCAGGAATTTACAGTGTGGCTGAGCATATGAATGGATGACAAAAAATCAGTAATCAAAAGAATCTACTTGACATTTGAGATAAATGAGTTGCAATATTTATCAGTACATAGCAAAAGAAAAATGTTTTTGCTTCACTCTGCACTCTTTGTAGAAATAAACTTGAGAGTTTTTTAAAGGAAGGAAGGAATAAATCACCACAGCTGAACCTAATCTCAAACAATCCCAGTTTCTTTGGCATCTGTGATCTAGCAGACATCTTATTCTTGCCTACTGTACTTTGTTTTATTGACTACATTCCCCACTCCTTCCAGTATGCTACAAGCATCCTTCCAGATATCCCTCCTGATACCCTCCACTGCTGTGGCAAGAGCCCTCTCCTCTACAAACCGGGCTCACGGAAACAGCCTTTCTTACATCAAATCACCCTCTGTTTTTGAGTCTCCTCAGAAGATACAGTTTTTCTCTCTTTGCGAGTCTATTCTGTGTAGTTTGTTATACCTCATTCATTACACTAGTACCAACACCTCTTTATACAAACTGAACAGTGGGATAATTAATTTAATCATGTCATGTTAAGAGAAAATACAAATCAGTGGTAGAATCATACTGCAAGCAAAATTCAAGAATATGGAAAGAGTCTGCTTGATGAAACAAAAGCAAGAGCCTCTTTCCCCAATGAGATCTTGTGATGGAATGAGACCATCTGAGAGGCTGGGATGGGAAAAGAAAAAGAAAAAAAGTGTTTTAAATTTTGGGAAGGATTTTCAGGAGTATAAAAAAAATCCAGAAAGATACTAAAGAGGTAGCAACTAGTAAGGCTAAAGCTATGGAAGGCTTGTATCCCCTTTTTGAAACAAAGGAGGGTAGAAAAGAACTATATAGACTGGCAAAGATGCACAATAAAAGAGCTAAAGATATTGGTGAGATCAAAGTCATTAAAGATGAAAGTAGAAATACGTTACTCAAGAAGAACCAGATTGGAACCATGGAGAAATTGCTTTGAAAGGCTTATGAATGAAGAGAATCCAAAAGAACCATGCTGTAGGACAAAATGAAACCAGAGTCTGGTGGCACCAGTCCTAGAAGAAGAAGCTATAGAAGCATTGAGCAACATGAAAAATAAGTAAGCTCTTGGAGCAGGTGGCATACCAGCAGAAGTATTAAAATGCCTAGGCAAGTAAACAGTTATCAGTATAATCATGTATAACTATATCAAGAGGACTGACGATATCTAGATAAAGAGCACATTAGATCCAATTTTTAAAGACTGTGATAACTACCACAAGACTAAACTCATGAAGATCTGGGAGAAAGTTATTGATAAGAGACTATGAAGAGAAGTAAGGTCAGTAGCAGTGAATTTAAATTTGTGACCAGAAAATTGACAATGGATACAATCTTTGCATTAAGATTTCTTGTAGAAAAATATAGACTCAATCTTGAGATGGCTCATGACCACGTTATGAGAGAAGTCATCCACTGATGTATGAGAATGAAGTTAAAAACTAGTCTCATACTCATCCTGGACACATACAAAGGTGCTGTTACCACTTCAAAGGCCATGTGGAGAAACAGAATAGTTTCTAGTAAGAGTCTGAGTCGATCAAGGTTCAGCACTAAGACCCTTTGTGTTCACATTGATGCTTAATGCATGTACAGAAAACATCACATGCTTTTTGCAGATGATGTAGTGCTTGAAGGGGAGGATAAAAAAGGAAGTGGAAAAGATTTAGAGAGAGATTGAGATCATACTTGAAAGAAATGTTATGAAAATCAGCAGAAATAAAACAGAATATATGGTCTGTATATTTGATGATACCTTACAAGACAACAATGAGATTAAACTTAGGCAGAGGGGGGAAAAAAATTGGCCACTACCAAAGATACAGATGTCCAAGTGCCTAGGTTCAATAGGACAGGGTTATGGGTTATGATAAACTTATAAGCAGAACAGGAGAGGCACTTCTCTAAATGGAGAGAAGTGAGCAATGTGATCTGTGAGGGACGAATGCCTATTAAATTGAAAAGTAAGATCGACAAGATGATAATTAGGCTTGCATTTTTGTATGGCTCCGAATGCTGGGTACTGAGAAAGAGATAGAAGCAGAACTTGAATAGAGGGGAAATGAAAATGTTAAGATAGATGATCACAGTTACAAGGATGAACCATGTTCAGAATGAATGAATTAGGGGAAGCATGAAGGTGAGAATTATAGAAAAACTGAGGGAATCCAGGCTTAGCTGGTTTGGCCCACTGCTTAATTTGTAATGAAAGAGGTGCCAGGGCTCAAGCAATAATTTTTAAACCTTTCATAACTGACGCAGCAAGCCCAGAAGTGCTGAAGCTATGAACTGCCAAGCCTAGAGGTACTGGGACTCAGCCCTGGTAAGCCCTGGCACAAATTAAGCACCGCTATGGCCAAGTGAAATGAAGAGCAGAAGAATATACAGGAAACAAGAAGTTTTGAGGGTAGGAGAAAGGTTTGAAGGCACAAAACTAGATGGATGGATGACATACAGAAGGATTTGATTAGCTGTGGAGTTTCTGAGGGACTGCTTGAAGACAGACTGGACGGGAGGAGGAGGACTATCTGATTCCCCCTTATTTATCTCTTTGCCAAGTTGAACAGTCCCAGTCTGTTTAATCCATCCTCATATGGAAGCTGTTCCATACCCCAATCAGTTTTATTGCCCTTCGTTGCATCTTTTCCAATTCTAGCCTATTGTTTTGATATAGGGGTGGGGAAGGACCAGAATGGCATGCCAGGTGTGGGCATATCATGGATTTATATAGTGGCATTATGATATTTTCTTCCCTATTATCTCTACTTTCTCTCATGGTTCCTAACACTGTTAGCATTTTTAAGTGCTGCTGCACGCCGAGCCTCTGTTTTCAGAGAACTATCTACAGTGACTCCAAGATCTCTTTCAGGAGTGGTAACAGCTAATTTAGACCCCATCATTTTGTATGTATAGTTGGGATTGTTTTCCAATTCACATTACTTTGCCTTTATCAACGTTGAATTTCATCTGCCATTTTGTTGCCCAGTCACCCAGTTTTGTGAGATCCCTTTGTAACTCTTCACAGTCTGCTTTGGATTTAAATATTTTTATCATCTGTAAACTTTGCCACCATGAGTTTGGCCTATTATCTGGGAGAGGGAGGTTTCAATTTTCTACTGCTGTAATACCATTTGAAATCAAATGTAGTTTGAAATCAATGCAGTTACACTAGCAGAGAATTTGACACAAAATTTCTAAATCTAGACTACTGTTGGAACTGATCAAGTGATCATCTTTCTCAGTATCTAGATCTATTTTTTTTATGAATACTAGTATTATTTATTACTAGTATTACAATCACCATTAAAGGCCTCAAATTGAATTAGGCTCACCTTGTGCCAACCATTATACATGCGTAGGTTAAAAGACAGCGTACATTCAGAGTGTATAATTACCTATATGATAAGATGCAAAAAACTGTTGGTTTTTTTGTAAAATAAATAAATAAACCACCCAATAGGAGGGAGAATAGAAAAAGGGACAAAAGGTACCACTAATAAGAATGTTATCATAGGCTAAATAGTGCACAAAATGAGTTCTGATTCAGAATTTTTGGTTTGTTTTTGTTTGGGTTTAGCCTTCTACCTATTTCATTTTAGAAAGTTAAAATAAATTTACTTTTTATTTTTAAAAATTGGAGTTATGAAATTTGAATGAGTGGGAGTACATTTTATGTCATGAATAATGATAAGTTTATTTGGGTCTTTAGAAAGGAGCTCAAAGGGCAAAATTACCCTTACAATCACCACAGCCAAAATGTCATTTAATTAAAAAAAAGCAAAGCTGAAGAAATCTTTCCTGTCTCTGGGATTTTGAACTTTCACACCAGAGTGACAAGAAGATGGACACCTGCAGGCAAGTGAAAATGAGGCTGCCCGAAAACAACATGGTGAAGAGCTGTGGAAGCCAAGCTGAAAAATCTTGGGCACAGCTGGGAACCATTAAAAGACTTGCCAGAAACTGACAGGAGTGGAGGAGCTTCGTTGCTGCCTAAATGTCAGGCATAATGGGAACATAATGATGATGATCCCTTATTAATTTATAGTTTTAATGATGTGTGTCTGTCTGAATGACTATTGCAAGCAGCACTGTAACAAAACTTCTAGAGCCTTTGGCTGACTTGAACATTTCCTTTCATCTTTCAGAGTAAAAAAAAAAAGCTAACATATTGAATCACTGATCAATCAGTTCACCCATCGCACTATATACATCCAGGGCTTTTTCTTTTTTTTTTCCTGAGCCATGTAAGCACGAGTCTGACCTAAAGTCTATTTATTCATTACAATGGTAAGAATAAACCACCCCATTAAAAAAAAAAAAAGGATTTATCTGAAGGCATTATGTTGCTATATGTTTTATATATGGCCATAAAAAACTATTCTTTTACTGTACTTGGATATAGCTCATGTATCACAGAACACTACACAAAGACATTTTAAAACTGAACCTGAGATTAAGCTTCTAAAACTTTAAGTAGGGCTACTGGGGTGGGGGTGGGGGTGTCTTGCACTTCTGAAAGTTGATCATATACTGGTTTCTACCAATATATTGGAGATCACAAAAGAATCACTCCTGATTCTCTGAGATGTACAGAATCCATCCCTTTTTTGTAGATTCCTGTGCAGACTGCAGAGACAATAACCCCATAGGATCTACCGCTGATGTTCCTTCAGGTTAGTTGTACATGTAAAGAGGCAAACATTGACAATGCTTCCATTTAAAATAGACATCTTCAAGGTTAGCATTAGAAGCTTTTATCTAAAAATGTTATTTTTCTGTCAGTTTTAGAACAGTATGTAGGGAAGTCAGAGGACTTTGCTATCTCCAGTGTCAGAATGAATACACCACACAAATTGGGATTCCACCCCAGGGAACAGATGGCCACATTTTGCGAAAGGTGATGTTATTTAATAAGAACTTCAGTTAAAAGTTACTTCCTGAGCATAAATAAATGCAGTTGCTTCCAAGACTTTGGGGGGAGGGGAAGAAATCACATATACACAAACTGCACTGCTCTCTCAGTTATTCTGAAGTCCAGATGAAGCTTTGTACAAAGATTCTGTAATTTCTGTCAGATTTGGTCATTTCTATCTTACAAGTTATATTAATAAAGCTTCATGTTCTTCATGTATAATATAGGTCAGGGGTCAGCAACCTTTCAGAAGTGGTGTGCTGAGTCTTCACTTATTCACTTTAATTTAAGGTTTCACGTGCCAGTAATACATTTTAACAGTTTTAGAAGGTCTCTTTCTATAAGTCTATAACATATAACTAACCTATTGTTGCATGTAAAGTAAATATGGTCTTTAAAATGTTTAAGAAGCTTCATATAAAATTAAATTAAAATGCAGAGCCCCCCTGACCGGTTGCCAGAATCGGGCAGTGTGAGTGCCACTGAAAATCAGCTCACGTGCCATAGGTTGCCTACCCGTGATATAGGTGGAGCTGAGAGTAGTACCTAGAGTTAGGGTTGCCAACATTTCCAGTTATAAGACCCGGTTTTCAGTTGCTTATAACTTTGCCAAACTTTAACCATTCAGGCTGAAGTTTCCGATGTTGGGTTTCTGGCTCAAACTGAATTGTTTTGGAAAGCCTCAGCAAAAGTCATTCATATATAGGAACAGAGAGGAAGGAAGGTGAGGGGTGGGAGAGCAGATGGGAGAAGATGTGTTTAGAGTCAGGATCTGGCAGAGCCAGCTGGGTTTGTAAACAACTAGAACACGTTCTCCTACAGCAATGGTTCTCAACTTTTCCCCAAAAGCAGCAAAGAATCCTGTGGCACCTTATAGACTAACAGACGTTTTGGAGCATGAGCTTTCGTGGGTGAATACCCACTTCCTCAGATGCATGTAATGGAAATATCCAGGGGCAGGTATATATATGTGTGCTAGCAAGCAAGCTAGAGATAACGAGGTCAGTACTTTTCCCCAGTACTGTACTCCTTGCAAGAGTGTGATTCATCTTGCATACGCCAAGTTTCAGCACATTTAAAAACTACTTGCTTACAAAATCAGATAAAAATACAAAGCTCATGCTCCAATACATCTGTTAGTCTATAAGGTGCCACAGGACTCTGCTGCTTTTAAAAATACAAAAGTGTCAGCCACAGTATTACTAAAAAATTGCTTATGTTCTCATGTTTACCATATAATTATATATTCCAATAGATTTATTTTAAATACTGTACTTATATTTCAGTACCTAGTTTATAGAGCAGTATAAATAAGTCATTGTCTGTACAAAATTTTAGTTTGTACTGACTTCGCTAGTGCTTTTTATGTAACTAGTTGTAAAACTAGGCAACTATCTAGATGAGTTGATGTGCCCCCTGGAAGATCTCTAAGTACCCACCAGGGTACACATACCCCTGGTTGAGAACCACTGTCCTACAGAACCTGGAACTGAATCCAGGAGTCCCATATTTATATGTTCCACTACTGTCAGCAAAAAGCAGTGAAATCCACTAACAATATGCATGTCTATTTCCCTTCTGGCACCTGGTCCATCTAGAGCAGAGGTTCTCAAACTGGAGGTGGGGGCATGGGCACAGAATGTATTCCAGGGGGAAGGGTGAGGGGGAATGTGAGAAGCTGTAAGGAAGAAAAAAAAATTAGGTTACTGGGCACATTGTATCCACAGCAATGAATAACTGAAGGGGAAAACTGATTCCAACAGATATATCAGGTCCTCAGATGGGACTGTGCATTTTGATGGATTTCTGTTAAGCTTGCATGGCATTATATAAAGTTGTTGTGATCTGTTTATTATTCTGTTTGCTATGACATGGTGTGCGTATTTAATTATAGGCATGGACCACAATTATGGTTTTGCTTTAGTTCTTCTTTCAATGGATCGTTGGCTCATTCATGCAACAGAAAAAGCTAAGAGAAAAACAAAGAAGCAGAAACTGATTCAAGTGAAGCACAGCTGCTTAATATCAACATATGTTCTTGTGTAGCAGGGGCGGGTGTAAACTACTGCAAACACAAAGAAGAAGGGCACAATCAACTAAGTTTGAGAACCACTGCCCTAGAGGACCAGGCCCTACTACTGATACCAATTTCTCTCTGTGCTCAACTGGTACAGGTCTGTGCTGTGAATCCTGCAGATGACCCAAATTTGGGGTCATTATGGTGCCACAGAACAGTTTGTTTTTCAGTTTGGGGTTTTATTAAATTCACAAAAATAGAAGTTATATAAAATACATTAAAAGAATATTAAGGTTGCGAAGTCAAGCACTCTAAAGTTAGGCTACATAGTGCTCTTGAACTGAATCAGGCTTGTCTAGAAAAGGAGGCTATTATTATCTGTAGGATTCCTGCCTCATTTGTTGCAGAAGTTTAAAGGTGTATAATGAAGGAGACAGGGGTCTACAGGAAAAGAAAGGACATTCTCATGGCTAACGCAGTTGAATACTGCTAGGAGAGTTGGACTCTATCCTTGCCTCTGCCACAGAGTTCCTACAAGATGCCAAGCACATCACTTAAAAGGGAAAATAATGCAGAGGCAGGCACCAACTGTGTTCCTCATTTTCTGAATGCCTGGCCTGAGACATCTAGGGCCAGATCATCACCTGCAACTGAAGCTGATTGGAGCTGGGCTTGGAATATATGAAGAGGTATAAAATATGCCAAGTAGTCTGAAAAATCTCCAACTGGATAACCAAAATAGTGAACACTTGACAAATCTGGCCTTAATCTCTGTGCCCATTCCCCAGTTGTGAAATGGAAATAATGTCCCGCATTCTAACAAAGAACTCATTAATGTTTGCGAAGCACTTAGCCACTATGGTGAGATCATCACAGAAAACTCCAGGACAAAAAGTGAATAATTTTGTGTTCAGGGTAAGGTTTTGTTGGTAAGCAGCAAATTTGGCCTATGGCTGCATATTGAATGGGAAAGTAGAGGGGTCATTCACCCACCAGTGCACCTCCTCGTGGCTAGGAATGGTGCTGCCTCTCTAGCTCTAGCTCTAAGCCTGTGGGGGTTTTCCTCCTTCTTTCAACTCAGCCCTCCAGGCAGGTCATTTTATAGTCCCAACCCTTTCTAGGGTAATAAAGAGTCCACCAAAACAGAAGTCTAGTGACTTTATGCCAGAGCTCCAGCACCACCCTGGTCTTAAATTAATAATCCTAGTTCTCCTCCCCCCTTTCCATCAGGAAGCTTTTACATTCCTGTGCTTGAGGGTCAGTCAGGGAAACCAGATGCTCCCTCTACTCTGCATTCCTGTACAGAGACCCTGTAATAAGAAAGTAAAGTCAATTTACTCAGACTCACTACTGTTTCCTCAGGCCACTCCCTACCTTCATCTGCCTCCAGGCCCCTTTAACAGAGCAACTCCTTTCAATGCTTTTTCCATGGAGTTTTTGGCAAATAGTGCCACTTTCTGCCTCTTTGTAGCTGTTGCAGAGTCCTATATGTTCCTGCATTCCTTTCCTCAGCAGCCTGCTCCAGCTGAGCTCTGGTAGCCTTTTTAGCAAGTCTAGGTGCTTGTTAGCCAATTAGCTGCCAAACCAAAAACCCATGCAGTCAATTACTTTCAGGTAAGCAAAGATGGGATCATTTTCCTAAAAGAAGCCTGTCAGGGATAGATTGAGCCCGAAGTCCCCATAGAAGGGCCAGCCAGCTCTGGACAGGAGGATATAAAAATGAGTACTCATTCAGTGAATGCAGCAGAGATCCTGTGGAAAAAATAGTATTTGTTCATGTAATTAAAGATTGTATCATAATGCATATGCACAAGGCGGCTGAATTAAGGTTGCACAGTAAATACCTTATTCAATTGTCTTCAGTGAGTGAAAGATCAGGCCCTTGTTCCTCATAACATAATTACAACAGAATTCATTATGATGAGGACAGGCAAAAGCAGCAAACAGTAAAAGAACAATACATTCATTCTTAATAGAGCTGGGGAAAACACTGCAATAGCTTTACCACAAATTCTCATTTGAAAGTATACATTCATTCATTCTGACTATATTTGCACCCCTCATGTATAATGTTCACAGAGATTCATGGGCTCAGGGTTTTACTAGCACTGATTAATTAATGCTTGTGTAACCCACACACCTCATGGATGTGGTGTTCTGTCCCATCTAGCAGTGGGGTGGGGAAAGAGAAACAGAGGTTTTAATGAGTTTGCTCTACAGCCTTAACTAAACAAACAGGCAGTTGGCTTTTAGCTCATGCCGTAGCAGCTCATACACTAAGCTCCAGAGGTCTCAGGTGCAATCCCACCTTCTGTCAGCATTACACTTGCTTGTATGCTCAAATAAGCATAGAAAGTGATTTTTAAATTTACATCCTATAAGCATTTACACTAGACACTCAAGTATAAATAAATGTAACTTGTTAACTATGTCCAAATGCATCTACATCCAAATTATCCTTTTTTAGTTACACCAGTGCAACCTCATTCATTCCAACTGAGGTGCACCAGTTGAAAAGAGAAGTGAATTTGGACCATGGTTCCTAAAATAATTCAGTCACCCACAGCATGGAAATGTATACATGTGCATCTCAAGATGGAATATTTTGCCCTCTGTTGAGCAATTAGAATGATATGAACCAGTCTATGCCTACATTGGTTTGCTTAGGTGCATCATCTCTACTTTACCAAAGACCAGTCTTCTACTTTTGGTGAGCGGAAGGGGGATGTGCTCTAAGGCCCTCACAGAACATGCATTCATGACTCCCCTGTGCAGAGGCTTTTGGCCTAAACTAAGATGCAGTGCTTTCCAACAGTATAGGATAATAGAGTTGGCTGAAAATGGATGGAGAAGAAATCATGTCAAATTTTTCATTTCCCAGGTTTTGAAAAAGGAGAATTTTTTGTTTATTTGGAATTTTCTAAAAAAATGTTTGCCAAAAAAACTGATTTTGAAAAATATTGGTGTGGAAGATCGAAGGGGTAAAAGGGGAAAACAGGAAGAACAATGAACTAAACTAAGGCTAATTTTTGTTTTCCATTTTTCATAATTTTATTTTAAGGCCAAAAAAGCAATTTGTCCACTTTTTTAAGTCATGATTTTTCTACTAACTCTAACAGCTAGATTTTCAAGATTTACTCAGTCTTATTCCTTTATGTGACTACAACTATGTGAGTCTCAAAACCAAATTAGCTCTACAGTTCCATTTGTCAGAGAAGAGAACAGTTCTGAAGATTGTGTGATGAATAAGACTGATTACATTTTCTTTGATTTCTGGGGAAAGCATTTAATGTCAAAGATATTACCTGTAGAATTTCTGGACACTAGCAAAGAATGTGCTTGGAGTCCAAAAAGCAACTAGTGATCACTGTGGTAGTTGCTTGACGGTCTTCATTAAATAATTCAGCTCATCTGGCTACACATAATCTCTGAGATTTGAGAAGTATCTGAGAAAATCAATTTCCTGACAGACAGAATTATTTTTCTTTACTATAGCGAGTCTTTTCCTGGAGCAAAATTTGATAACATTTAACAGGGTGATGATTTGTTTATTTTGTTTTTACAAATTATAAATGGTTGATAATTATACAGTGGAATAAGAAATAAATTAAAATATTAAGATCTAAATTATGTAACATTTTAAGACACATCAGTCATTGTGATTAAGCAATTAGATTGGAACAGGATTGGGACCCTACTGTGTGAGGCACTTCACAAAGAAGGACTCAGCTTCTGTCCAGATAATTTACAACCTAAGAGAAGCAACATGTGACAGGTGAGCAATGGATACAATCAAATGATATATGTCTCACACACACACATTGTATATATTGTTTTATTTTATGAGTTCTTGTAATTACAGCCAAGATTCCAAAAGATCTATTAATGTGCAGTGTTGTGTAGGAGCACATCTCTGCAGCTTTATAATACAAAAAGATTAAAGTTAGGATTAAAATTCAAAATGATCTGGACAAACTGAAGGAATAGTCTGAAGTAAATAGGACGAAATTCTATAAGGATAAATGCAAAGTACTCCACTTAGGAAAGAACAATGAATTGCACACATGCAAAATGGGAAACTACTGCCTAAAAGGGGATCAGAGGGAAGGGAGTGGGTTGCAGTAGATCACAAGCTAAATATGAGTCAACAGTGTAATACCAATGCAAAAAAGGGAACATCATTCAGGAATGTATCTACAGAAGTGTTGTAAGTAAAAGAAAAGCAATTCTTCTACTTTATTCTGCATTGATAAGGCCTCAGGTGGAGTACTGTGTCCAGTTCTGAATGCCACATTTCAGGAAAGAGGTGGACAAATTGCAGGAAGTCCAGAGAAGAGCAACAAAAATGATTAAAGGTTTAGAAAACATAACCTGTGAGGAAAGATAGAAAACACTGGGTTTGTTTTGTCTGGAGAAGAGAAGACTGAAAGGGAACATAACAGTTTTCAACTACCTGAAAGGCTGTTACAAAGAGGGTGAAAAATTATTCTTGTTAACCTTTGAGAATGTGACAAGAAGCAAAGGGCTTAAATTGAAGCAAGGGAGCTTTAGGTTGGACATTAGGAAAAACTTAACTACTGTCAGGTAGTTCAGCACTGGAACAGAGAGGTTGTGGAATTTCAGTCACTGGAGATTTTCAAGAACAGGTTAGACAATCACCCATCAGGGATGTTCTAGTTATTATGTAGTCCTGCCTTGAGTGAAGGGGACTGGACTAGATAACCTAATGAGGTCCAGTCTTACATTTCTATGATTCTATGTACTTATCCTGATGCCTAGAATAAGTTTCAATCTTTGTTATTTCCTAAAATTCTCCCTGTATTTTCATTCATGATTATTAGTCTTTAGTCACTTTCTCCTCTAAAAGCCCACAGAGTTGCTGGTACAGAATGGTAGCTGTGTTCTACTGCAGTGATGGTAGCATACAGTAGGTGACTGACACCAAGATATTCAGCCAGTAATGCACATTGAGACACTTCAGAAAAATATGAGGTACAAAATTAGACGTTCTGTTACTGTAGTCCCTGCTACTCAGACAAGAGTCAAATGGGCATTTTGACAACTACTCCTGCATCCTGCTGGCTGGAGACTGAGTTTCTCACTGACTAAAATTAAAGCAGCCTCAAGAATGCTCAAATTTATGCCCATTGGCCCCAGTTGCACAGCAATCAGTAATCAGGAACACTTTGGCCCCATTGGCTTTATCCCACCTATCCCTATCCCTAGGACAAGGAGTGGAGTGGTTTAGGAACACACATAGGGAATAGTCAGGGAGCCAGATTCTCCAATTTCAAAGCTTCTTCAGAGCAGCACAAAGCAGCTGAATCAAGGGCCGGGATCTGTCTCATTATTACTTTTAAAACTTGCTCCTTTTCAAAGATGTTCCATTTAGTCTCAGGGTGTAAGTTTTAAATTCCCAAGCACCAAGGAGTTAAATATAATGTAAACAAATTGAAAAAAATATATACAGAAAAATCAATGAGAAAGACATTGTTTAAATCAAATGTTTTACCTCCAAAAAAGATGTAATGAATCTAAGATGCTTGATCTCCTACTGTAGCCTTTATGAATTTTAAAGTGTCTTTTGAAAGAGAAGAGTGCATACGTTTCTGTTTTAAATTCTTAGAGTTCTATGGAATTTCAGGTGAGATAAAAAAAATGTCATCAGAGTCTCCAGGCCCCCTGTAACACTTTCTGAAAAAGTCAATGCCTTCTATGAAACAGTAGCAAAGCATTGATGTAAAGGATGATGATAATGCACCATCGTATGTGTCAGTGAAAGAGGATTTGAAATTCTTAAGATCTCTCTTGACAGATGTCACAGCTGGCATTCT
This sequence comes from Gopherus evgoodei, assembly GCF_007399415.2. NCBI lineage: Eukaryota > Metazoa > Chordata > Testudines > Testudinidae > Gopherus > Gopherus evgoodei. Next base: position 61,186,533 of record NC_044326.1, read on the forward strand.
AAAGCCAACGTATCTCAATAACACTATACACTGATTAGTCTGGCACAGCAGAAGGCCTACAGTAAACTGGGAATCATATAAAACTCGAAAGAGCAAAAGGGAATAAGCATCTTATTTCTTATGTCTGAACATCATATGATATTGCTGGGCAGTGGGCGACCACCAGATAGGGTTTCCAACCCTCCAGAATTGTCCTGGAGTCTCCAGAAATTGAAGATTAATCTTTAATTAAAGATTATGTCATGTGATGAAACCTCCAGGAATACATCCAACCAAAATTGGCTACCCAACCACCAAATGACTGATGCCTATCCAGTTATCTATCCAAGTTTTAATAAAAGCACCCTTCACCACATATCTGAGTCTCTTCCAGAGCTAGGAGTTACCAAAATGAAAATAAACAGATGTTAATCAGAGATAGGAAAGGGATGTGGCGAAACACCACAAAGGTAGTTAGCTGAATTGTTTCATTTGTTATTAATTCAGCTCGATTATCACTTTTTTCTTCTATCATATTACCCCTCTCTCCCTCTGCTTTACTAATGATGCTAGGTTCCATGGTTTTAGAAAAACTATAAGTATTGTGTAGGACAGCAGTTTAGCCCTCTACGCGTGATCGATCTGGAAAAGTAAAGCCAATTACAGTGACTCTTTCCCCTTTTCCAGTGCAACAGAACGTTTCATTACATGTTCTATCTCTGTCCAAGGTGTGGATATGGCCACCATCAAAAGAATCTCAGCACCTCACAATCTTTAAGCCACTTATTTGTCAAAGTTTCTTATTACTATCTCTAGTGCTGGCCAGAATCAGGCAAAGCAGGGCCTTGAATGTGGATTTCTTACATACCAGATGAGTGCTCTAACCAGCAGGCGGTCTCCCTTTCAGAAGTTCACTCTGGAACTGAGAAACCTTTCTGACGAAAATTTCATTGAAACTCTCTTTCAATGAAAAACTTTGATTTCAACGAATCAACATTTTCTGATTGGAAAACAAAAAGTGTCAAAAAATTTCTAACCACCAAAAACTCTCTCTTCCTTTTCCTCCATGTTGATCCTTTCACATGAAACATCATTCCTACCTCCCCTGACAAACATCCCACTCTGGTTGCTGGTCCCTCCTGCTGAAACCTGCCGTAGCTTCTCTAGGTGCTGTGGGAAGCCTCAAGCCATCAGGGATGGGGAAAGAGTGGAATGTGGAGGCAGGGGCCAGGGTGCCACTTAAGTAGGCACAGGAATGCTGTTCCTGGCCCAGTCCCAGGCTGCATGGAGTTGGTGATGGAGAGATTGGTTCCTGCCACTGGCAGCATCATCCAAGGGTTAACAGTGCTGAAGTGAGTTCCCAGAAGCCCAGCCCACCAGGAAGTTGTGGAGTAGGGTAGGGTTGGGGAGCCTGGGCTGCACCTCTGCCGGGGCATGCGCTCTTGCCAGTCCTGGAAGCAACAGCAACTTCCTCCCGGGGGAGCAGAGCTGGCTGTGGGACACAGAAGGAAAAGCCCTCAAAATCCTTTCCCCTAAAGAAGCCTCAAGCCAGCAGGTTGGGAAAAGGAGGGGTTGGGGGAAGGCAGGGACTCTTGCTTTCCTCGGTCTTGTAACTATCTTTTAAAACTCTAAAGCACTTGGAAGTTTTTAGGTACTCAAATCCTTGATATGTTTGTCAATGTACCCCATATGTGTATGTATTACTGAAATGTCAGTTTAAAAATAGCTTACACTTTTCAATGCAATATAGTGTAAGAAGACTTCAAAATATAAAAAGTGAAGCTTGCCCAAGGACAAAAAAAATGTAGTTCTTAATGGACTTTGTAGCCTAATAAGAACAAAGAAAACTGAGTGGGAACATTGCCTGGGACATGATCCAGTTTACAATAAGATCCAGGAAGAGGAGGCAGAGCGTTGGACAGTTCCAACTGCAAGGAAGGAAGTAGTAGCTCTATAAAGCCTGCTTCCCTTCCCTTCCTGTGCTTCAGCCTGTGGTATGGGTAGACCCATGCAACAGAGTGACTTATAGCCCCTTAATCGCTTGTGCAATGACATATAACTAACAGTCTAGCTCTATGGGACTAAGGTTGCAGTCTGCCGATATATCTTCTGCTATTTACTATTTCTTTGCCTCCTTGCTTCCCAGATGTCACCATAATGCTAGCAGTATTAGGTTATTTTAGGATGAAAGAAAAGGATGTTTTATAAACAAGTACTATATTTTATTAATCTTTTAAAACAGTGCCAAGTAGTTTCCATTTTTTTCAAAGCCATATGTCTTGATAATCTTGAACCACTGATTTTGTCCCTCTTTCTATCATACATGCCTTTGAATAGCCACGTGTCTCCAAACCCATGCTATAGCAATTAAGTCCTTGTAGACTCACTATCTTTATTTCATTGATGAAGTCATGAATAAAAAGGCAACTATGCACATAGCTGGGGCCTTGCTATAAAGTATGAAATATACAAAAATAAAATTGAAACACCAGATTACCCCCTGACAACAAGCAGAACTGAACCCTCTACAAAACAACAAACACTTTGTAATCCAGAAGGCTTTCGCCTTGGGCTGTTCTTTTTCCCCCCAAGTGGGATGCTGCAGTATACCATGGAACCACTAGTAGTCGTCAACATAAGTAAACTGATTTCCATTTTATAATCCACTGCCTCAGTTGATATTTCTTCAGGAAAAACTGCAGGAGAGCTACTGCAGAGATGCAAGAGGAGACATTCATCCAGAAAGGTAGAACTTGGTTGCAATTTTAGCCAGTGTCAATTCTGTTCTTGAAGATTTTATAAGAAGACTACAAATATTGACTCTGGCCTCTTTTTAATTCATCTTTTTCAGGAATATAGTTATGTCAGGGTTCCCTCCCCACTCTGAATTCTGGGGTACAGATGTGAGGACCCGCATGAAAGACCCCCTAAGCTTATATTCTACCAGCTAAGGTTAAAACTTCCCCAAGGTACAATTCCTTTGCTTGTCCTTGGATGGTACTGCTGCCACCACCAAGTGATTTACAAAAAAATTCAGGAAAAGGGTCACTTGGAATCCCTATTCCCCCAAGTCCCTTCACCCCCTTTCCTGGGGAGGCTTGAGAATAATGTGAATACTGACCAGACTCTATGTTTCTAGGACCCTGAAAATCAATCAGGTTCTTAAAGGAAGAACTTTATTTAAAGAAAAAGTAATGCAAAATCAGGATGGAAGGTAACTTTACAGGGTAATAAAAAGATTTAAAAACACAGAGGATTCCTCTCTAGGCTCAGCTTCAAAGTTACAAAAAACAAGAATAAAACTACCTCAGCATAGGAAAAATTCACAAGCCAAAACAAAAAATAACCTATTGCATTTCCCTTGCCTACTTACAATTTTTGTAATTTTAGCTGGATCATTCCAGGTATATTTTCTGGAGATGTTGTCCCTGCTTGGCTTTTCTCTCTGTCCAGAGAGATAACAAAGAGAGCACAAACAAAACCTTCCCGCCCCTCCCCTCCCGATTTGAAAGTATCTTCTTTCCTCATTGGTCCTTTTGGTCTGGTGCCAACCAGGTTACCTGAGGCTCTTAACCCCTTACAGGAAAAACAAATTAGTACAGCTTCCCAGGAGGGATTTTATGTTACCTTTATAAGTTATTTCTCAAAAAAATCTGAATTTAGTAACTTAGATCACTATAATGTAAAAATGTAGTATTTTCCTATGTCTAGATGTTTTTGGCATGCCTCCAACTGAAAAGGTGTTTAAAATGAAATTCTTCAAGTAATTATGTGATAATGGCTACTTTGTACATGATTACATTTCATTAAATATCAGAGTGATTTTTTCCTCATTTGTCTGGTAAAGTAAGAGAATTTTTGACATTTGGATACTTCTTGTGCCAAAATCAAAGGGCTTTCATAAAGTGAAACATCTCTCTATTTGAAAGCTCTAAGGCCATTTCTTTCTGTGATATTATTAATGTTAGTTATAACCATTTGATCCAATACTAGAGGGAACATTACAATTAACTACAGGGATTCATTACCTAATATTGCTTAATAAAAATCTTACGTTGTCAGCCATCACCCTCATATCCTTACTGTTATTTCTAATGTCTTCAGAGATAAAAGAAAATCAAGATCTGATACTTTTCAATTCATAATCTTAGCATTAAGGATCCAGACCTCTGGTTAATGATATGTCTGCTCTAAGAAACAAAACAATATCCTCTCCGCAACGGACAGTGCTGTGTCTTCTAAAATGTCTGTTTACACTGCATAAAATTGGTTTTAAGGAGACTGTCAGGTGTCTTTGGAACTAATCTGAAGGTATGTTAAACTATCAGTCTTGTGAAAAGATCAGCTACTGAGCAGAGGCTTGAGGCAGGAAATACAAAGTGAATTTCTATGGCCTGTGCTCTGCAGGAGGTCAAACTACATGATCACAGTGGTCCCTTGGTTCGGGCGGGGCACCAAACGCAGTTTAAACAGCCCTGGCCCTTTGGAGCAGGGCCAGAGCAGTGGCAAAGTCAGAGGGGGCCCAGCCCTTGGTTTGGGCGGGGCACCAAACGCAGTTTAAACAGCCCTGGCCCTTTGGAGCAGGGCAGAGCAGTGGCAAAGTCATAGGTGGCCCAGCCCTTGGTTCGGGCGGGGCACCAAGCACAGTTTAAACAGTCACAGGCCTCTCCGACTGAGGAGAGGGGGGATCTGCCACCCGGTTATGGGTGGCAGGGAGAACGCAGGCCCTCCCACTCCTCTGCATTCCAGCCCAGGGCCCTGGTAGTGGTTGTCACCGCTACTGGTGGTCAGTGGGGTCCTGACCACAACACACTGACATGGGCAATGGTAGCTCTGCAGCCTGACTGGAGTCAGCTGCTTCCGGGCTACTTCCTAATTCCCCCTCTATTCCTACCTGGTCCGGGGCCTCTGTTCCGGAGACATCCAGGACCATTGGTTCCTCCCAATCCGGCCTGGGCGGCAGGTCCGGTAGGGTTTCGGGGAATTCAGGCCACGCCTGGTCTGGGGGCTCCTCGGGGCCGTAGTAGGGGCGAGGCAGTTCTGGCAGCTCCTCGTCGTAGTAGGGGCGAGGCAGCTCTGGCAGCTCCTGGTCTCGACCTCTGGCTTGGGCAGCCTCCCAGTCACGAGCTGCGGCGGGCACATCTGCTCCTGCCAGTGGCCGAGCCGCAACTGAAGGCTGTGGCCTGGCTTTTATTCTTCTGGGTCACCGCCTGACTCTTTGAGGGGCAGGACTTCCGCCCAGCTGCCCCGCCCCCGTGGATGACTGACGGGGCTCGGCCCTCCCTGAGGGGGAGGGGAGCCACATCACCTCGTTACAGACCTCAATTATGGGGAGTGGCTGGAGAAGGGCCTTGACCTGGTCTTGGGGTTTTCCCACTCTTTGGCATACCTCACAAGACCGAACACACTTGGCAACATCCTTGCCCATCCCATCCCAGTGGAAGGACTTCCCCAGTCTGTCTTTGGTTCTGTTCAGGGCCACTGGGATGATCATGGGCTAAGCTTAAGAGCTTTCCCCGGTACTTAGTTGGAACCACCAACTGTTTTTGCGGATGCCAGTCTTCCTGGTGTCCACCAGAAAGAGTCTCCTTGTATAAAAGTCCTCGTTCTACAACAAACCGGGATCGATTAGAAGAGCTGAGAGGCGGTGGGGTGCTCTGTGCCGCCACCCAAGCTTTTTGAAGGCTGTCATCTGCTTCCTGCTCAGTCTGGAACTGTTCCCTTGAGGCTGGGGACACCAGTTCTTCCTCAGACTGGGGGCTTGGGCTTTGTCCCTCTGGAAGCGATATAGGTGATGGGGTTGTTTCCGTTGCTGATGAGCTGCTTTCCGCTGGTGCACCAGAGGTTATTTCAGGCTCTAGCTGAGCCTCTTGGGTGTGGTTGTCTGCTGCTTCTGCCAGTTCAGGGTCGCTGGCGCCCTCTGGCGTTGGGGTTGAAGATGGATTTGCAAGCACTGTCGTTAGTGCTGGCACCGGTTCTGGTGCTGGCTGCTTTTCCAGTTCCTGGTCTGGGACTGGAAGCACTGTGGCTGTTTCCGTTGTTGGCATGGGATCTGGGTCCACTACCTCTGTCTGGGTCTCTTGTAACACAGACGGGGCCTCTGTGGACGGCTCAGGAACAGGAATGGGTCGGGAAGCTTGCCTGGTTTGGCTGCCTGTAACCATTCCCACTCTCTTGGCCCGCTTCACCTGGTTGGCCAAATCTTCCCCCAGTAGCATGGAGATGGAATAATTGTCATAGACTGCAAAAGTCCACATTCCTGACCAGCCTTTGTACTGGACAGGCAGTTCAGCTGTAGGCAAGTCTACAGCTTGTGACATGAAGGGGTAAATTGTCACTTGGGCCTTTGGGTTGATGAATTTGGGGTCGACGGATTGGTGGATAGCTGACACTTGTGCCCCCGTGTCTCTCCACGCAGTAATTTTCTTTCCGCCCACTCTCAAAATTTCCCTTCGCTCCAAGGGTATTTGAGAGGCATCTGGGCCTGGGGATCTTTGGTGTGAGGGTGCTGTAATGAACTGCACTCGGTTGGGGTTCTTTGGGCAGTTGGCCTTTATATGTTCCAGTTCATTAGACTAAAAGCATCTTCCAGCTGACTGGTCACTGGGTCGAGGTGGGTTACTGGAGACTGGTGAGGTGGAAGAATAGGGTGTCTGTGGCTTTCCTTGAGTTGTAGGAGGGGTCTTGGGTTGCCCTCGGTTGCAGGGTTTATTGTCGGTGTGTCCCCTGGGGTATTCATTCCCCTTGACAGTAGCTTTCTTGCTTTCTGCCACTTCCATCCATTTGGCTCCAATCTCCCCCGCCTCGGTGAGATTTTTGGGTTTTCCATCTTGTATGTACCATGTTATGTCCTCAGGAACACCATCCAAGAACTGCTTCATTTGTATGAGGAGGTGCAGTTCGTCCAAGGATTTAACATTGTTTCCTGATATCCAGGCCTCATAATTTTTCCCAACATAGTAGGCGTGTCTGGGAAATGACACATCTGGTTTCCACTTTTGGGTTCTGAAACGCCGACGGGCATGATCCGGGGTTATCCCCATTCTGAATCTGGCCTTGGTTTGAAACAGTTTATAATCGTTCATTCTGTCCTTTGGCATTTCAGCCGCCACCTCTGCTAAGGGTCCACTGAGCTGTGACCTCAGCTCTACTATGTACTGGTCTTCAGGGATGCTATATCCAAGACAGGCCCTTTCAAAATTTTCTAAGAAGGCCTCAGTGTCATCACCTGCCTTGTAGGTGGGAAGTTTCCTGTGATGTGGAACAATCATTGGTGCACGGTTGTTAGGATTGGCTGTGTTCTGTTGCTTAGCCTTTTCTAATTCCAGGGCCTGCTGGTAGGTCTCCCTCTGGAGTTCCAGCTGTCTTTGGTGGTCTGCATCTTTGGCTGCTTGCTTTCTTTTATAGGCTGCCTCTCTGTCTTCTTGTTCTCTTTTGTAGGCTGCCTCTCTTTCTCTTTCTCTCAGCTCCATCTCTTGTAGTTTTTTTTCCATATCTCGCCTGTGGTCTGCCTCTTTGATTTGTTTCTCTGCACCCAGTTTTGCCTTGGAAGTCATGGTTCCTGTTTTCTTGTTTTGGGGTGCCCTCCAGTGTTTATTGTCTGAACTGCTGGCTCTGTTGTCTCCTGGGGTTTGCCTAGAAACAGTGCCTTTTTTTTCCTTCCTCTAGCTAATCTTTTAAACGTAAAGTAAACCAGAAAAACCACTTTATTTGCATGTGTGTTGTGCTGGATACTTGACTCTCAATGGGAGTGCTATAGTTTAACAAAAGACCCTTTGTCAACCTTAATAGTTCCTTGCTTAATATGCAAGCCAAACTGCAACCAGAGAACAGAAAAAAAAATTCTCTCTGGCTCTTTTTAAAACCAAAGCCTTTCTGTCTGCTTAAAAGCCCTAGCAGAGGAAAAGAAAATAATATTCCTACTGGCTTCTGGATTCTATCTTTCCACATCGCTGTCACTCATGTCATAACTCTCCTACTCAGATCTGAACCTTAGAGTTCAGAACATGAGAAGCCAGCATGAAACCTCCAAACTTAATTACTAGCTTGGATCTGATATCGCTGCCACCAGCCAGAATTCCAGTGTCTGGCTCACTCTGGTCTCCCCAAAACCTTTCCTGGGGAACCGCCAAGACTCAGATGCCCTGAGTCTCACCACAAAGGGAAATAACCCACTTCCCTTCCCCCTCTTTACCTCCTCCCAGATTTCCCCGCCCTGGGTACTCTACTATATTCCCTGCTTCAAGTCCTTGAAACACAAGTACCGAGAGATCAATCTCTCTTTCCCCTCACCCAGAGGGTATGCAAAGTCAGGCTTAGTAAATCTAACACAAAGAGATTCTCTCTTCCCCTCTGTCTTCTTCCTCCCACCAATTCCCTGGTGAGCTGCAGACTCAATCCCCTTAAGCCCCCACTAAAAAAAAAATCCACAGGTCTTAAAAAGAAAGCTTTATATAAAAAGGAAGAAAAAGACATAAAAATGGTCTCTGTATCAAGGTGACAATATACAGGGTCAAGTGCTTAAAAGAAAAAATGAATAAACAGCCTTATCCAAAAAGAATAAAATTTAAAACATTCCAGCAACTACACACATGTAAATACAAAAAAAAATATAAACCTATTGTCTTACTATCCTTGTACTTACAACTTGGAAACAGAAGATTAGAAAGCCTGGAGATAGAAAGATCACTCTCAGACCCGAGAGGGTCACCGAACCAAGACAAAGAATAAAGAACTCACACCCAAAACTTCCCTCCACCCAGATTTGAAAAAGTCTTGTTTCTTGATTGGTCCTCTGGTCAGGTGTTTGGTTCCCTTTGTTAACCCTTTACAGGTAAAAGAACATTAACCCTTAGCTATCTGTTTATGACAAGTGTTCATTGTTTTCAGTAATATTCATCTTCTGAAAAAATAACACTTTCAGAGATATGGTTTACCATTCCGTCATTAGCTCATACCATTGTACATGTTATATACAATCATGTCATGTTCTGAGATTACTAGAATGTCAGAATGGCAATATGAGTTATGGATAAATTAACAGTCCATGGTTTTAGCTCTTAAATTCCCTTGTTTTGAGGTTGCAACACAGCATTTGTATTTATGTAGTTTTAGTTTAAATATCTCATTCCTTCTCTTGCAAATTTCACTGACTTAAAGGAAAGTAGAATTTGGTCTAATATCAGTTGCTAGATTTAGTGTGCAGGTGCTGGATGGTATTGATGACTTATGATGATCTGGTGGTGCCTTCTTGCCTTAAATTCTGTGAATCTAAAAGTAGCAGTTAATCAAATTAATGACCACTAGCACCACTATCATTACCACTCATTTAAGATCGAAGAAGACTGATTCATAATGAAAAATATATATACATATATAGTAAGTTTCCATCTCTTTGTTGTGGTAACATGGGATTTGTTATGCACCTCAGCAAGAAAAGCTATATCATTAGGGAGGGAGAAATTAGAACCTGAATATTTTTCCATTTCTTTTTCCTTCTTAAAAAGAGGCAAGTTGTTGATTAAACTCCCAGCAGCTAGAAGGAACTTCAAATATCACTAGCATAATAAGAGATAGTCTGTTGCAAAGATGTTTGGAAAGTATAAAAGACATATATAATAAAAATACAGCTTTTCTGAATTACTTGAACTACCAAAAGAGAGACAGGTTGCAGAGATACAAAATGTGTCAGGTTTTGAGTACTGATTGATGCTTAGCTACTGTATCAGATCCACGGCCTAATACACTCAAGTTTCAGTCAGTGGTTAGAATTCAAATCCCAGGACATATCATCTGCAGCATTGATACTAATAGTTTCAACCCCCAAAATAAGCAGCTATTCAACTAATTGTATACTGTTATTGTATCATAAAATATAGCAAGTAAGATCTTTTATAAAAGTTTGTAATGTACTGAACTGGATGATTATAAGATATGCATACAGACTGGTTATGAATTTATGTGTTTGTGTATTTCCCCCTCTGACTAACCAGGAGTCATTATGGACTAAGAGACAGAAGTATTTTTAAAAAGACTATAATAAAGCAATGGGAGAAGAGAAGGTAATTTTATGATTTTGGAACATGCTGGCAATGGTGGATACAGTCTTGTTATTTTTATGTTCTAATATAATTTTCTCCTATTCGGATTCCACTGTAAGACTGTAACTGAAAGTAAATTTACATGAAAATAGTATTTCTGATGCAGAAAGTAAAACTACAGCGATCAAAATACTCTATAAACACAGCAAGCTACGCATTATCTGCTTATGCAACTTGTGTTGTATCTGAAGAAATCAATATCCACCAAAAACTTTGCTAAACTACTCTTGATATATTATTTAAAAAAAACTAATGATTTTTCCAAGCCACTGCTTTTCAGAGACCAGAGTTACATAACTAGATTTTTTTAGGATACAGCTGCTTTCAAACAGTAGGCATCGTTCTGGCAGTTATACTAACAAATGGAGTCATCCCAAACCCTGTTAGTAATCATTTAAAAGATTTCAATAGTATTTAAAAGGACATTTCATTTAAAATGACTATGTCTTGGTTTGATCTGGTAATTAAGCGACATGACCTTGTCTTTTTAGTCAGTCTGAATTCCGGGGTTTGTTTGCTAACTCATGACCTAATATCTTAATACACATCAAAGGAAAAGGATTGGAAGTTTAAGAGGAAGTTAAAACTTCATGACAGCATGCCTCAGAAGAACTCCTCTAGTTTGTACAAACCATTCAAATTTTAGTATTTCCTCTGGAGAAGGGTGGGGGGAGACGGAGACACAAGGGGTGAACTCCACAAAGCAACTTGGTTGCCAAAGTTAGATGCCTATGTCCCCATCTGTGGCACTGCTGCCATCCACAAAACTCTCACTTGGCTGCTGCATATCCCTGTAAGAGCCTAAATTCAATCAGCATTTAACTTTCCACTGTAAAACTTTCCTAGGCACCTAGGTTTTAGACCCTGGGGCATTCACACTGCTGTTTCCCTCTAGGCATCTGGATGCCTATGTCCTGTCTAAGCCCCAGAGTGATTCATGAACCAGGGGACGATGGGAGGATAGTAGTCCAATGGCTAGGGCACTCATCTGCATTGTGGGAGTCCCCAGTACCTCTGCTCCACTCACTCTCATTATTTATCCACAGTGGAACAGATTCAACAAGAAAGATTGAGGGAGCCCTGCACTGGATTATCCCATAGCTCAGAAGCTAGGGCACTCTTCTGAAATGTCAGATACCTAAGTTCAAATACCTTCTCTACATCAGGTGCAGGGGAGAAATTAACCTTAGTTTCCCACAGCCCAGGCAATTGCTCAAACCACTGAGCTGAAAGTTGTGAGTGGCTTCTCTTCCAGCCTGTGTGTGTGGTGTGGGGCAGGCATCTAACATAGGGCCTAAATTGCCTGACTCCAGGCAGTGGGTTCTGTTCATGGATCTCAGAGACAGACACTTTCCTGAAGCCTGGATTTAGGTAACAATCTCAGAGAGGGGTGGAGCTTAGCACATACCCTTTCATCAGCACTTCCCTTTGGCTAGCTTAGGCAGCCCACACCCATCATGTTGGGGTTTTTTATAGATTGCATTCTAAGGCCCCTTTCTCCCCCCATTTGTTGTATGGGGAGCCTAAGTGCCTAACTCAGCTTTGTGGATCACAGTGCTATTCCTGTGACTTTTTAAGGCACCCAGAGGTTAGGCACTGTATCACTCAGTGCTGCAAAGCCTAGTCCCTTCATGGATCCCACCCAAGGAGTCATGCTAGACTTTCTTAATAAAGAAAATGACCCTCACAGCTGATTCTTAGTTGATCAGTCTTGGAGGTGTTGACAGTGAAAGAGACTGAACTATTCTGTTTCCTACTAATATAGATAGCCAAAAAAAGTTAATTCAGAAAATGTTTCCATGGAACAGGAAGACTGTGAAGAAGGAGCACCTTAATTCCAACAAGCAGAGGACACACCATACCATAACTCACATCAGGCTGACACACTCATTGGCCCATCTCACTGTTGTCAAAATCTATATCTAAAAGGTATCATGGAAGGTGTCATATGCAAATTATAAAACTCTGCTCTTTAATATTATTGTGTGGTGTATGCACAGATGGTGTATAAAGAACACCAGATGATTGTTAGAAATATGTTTTCAAAATGTGTTTGGCAAGCAGTGCCTAAGTGCAGCCTGTCCCAGACAAAAGAATACTGTGTTTGACTGTGTAGCCAATGTAAATTAAGTAAGGTGAGGCCAGATATAATGAAAATATATTTATATAGAAGGTAAACAATGCCATCAAACTGGCAAGTGGCACAGATGTCCTCTTAATGCTCATGACCAGGAGACGGAGGCTGTAGCCCCAGGAAGCCATCCTGGTTCCTGAAACAGAGACAAAGGACTTTGGAAAACATAAGTACAAATAAAAAGCCAATCTAAGTAACGCATACCTCTAAATCTCTCTGGACAATGGATCTAAACCCTATGTAATTATCAGTGCTCCCAAAGGGTTGTTTCATTACAACTAGCTCCCATTTGTAGTGTAGTGTTAGCAGCTGCAAGTATTTTTCAAAGAGCAATGGACAATTTATTCCAAGGTATGCCCCATGCCTGCGTATACCTTGATATCCTGATTACAGTGGAATCTGACTCAGAACACTTGCAAAGCTCGAAGTGGTACTTCAAAAATTGACTGATGCAGGCGTGCACCATAAGAGGGAGATGTGTATTTTTCAGGCTGCTGAAGTCATTTACCTGGGACACAAAAATAATGTAACTGGCTTACATTGGGTAGAGGAGAAAGTATGGGCCATTAGTGAGGTGGCCTCAGTGACCATAGGTGAGGCTTCATGTAGACTATGGTGGTCCATTTATGAGGAAAGCATATTTATAATAGTTGATGTTCATTCAAAATGGATTGGGGTATACATAATGCCCTCCTCTACAACTGAGCCTACTATCTGATAACAGTATTATCTAATACTACAACTATTATCAGAAAGCCATTATGCACCTGTTACTGATCAAGGACCACAGATGTTTCCATTGTGCCAGTCCAGATGATTTCCTAAATTTGGATTTGTAATAGTAAGGTAAATATGATAGAGGGGGCAGAATAATCCTTTTAATTGCTTGAAGATTAGGGTAATCTACTCCAACCTTTTAGCTGGGATATTTTGTTGTTATAGTATTAATGATTTAAAGGAGGAGAAGTGTAAGGAAATTGTAGATATTTGTTATTCTTATTGCCAGCAGATGGCCAATGTGAGAATAGCTATTTTTACTGTTAGAACCCATAAGCATGCTCCAGGGGGTTGAGGGTATGTGTGAGAAGAAGTTTTTCCAAGGCTGATTAGTTGTCTATGTGAACCTGCACCAGAATAAAAAGATCTCCTTTTTCAGTTCTCATCTGTTTTGGGTCTCTGTTACAACAACAATACAGATTTTGCTAGCTTCAGAATACCATTACCCAAGAAGAGAATCATAGTTAGTGATGTGACATGAAAAGTTGGCAGTATTTCATTTATTCATTCATAATCCACCACTTGAGCTAAAATTAAAAACAGTTTTCTAAATACATCCTATACAAGACTGCCTGTTTGCACATTTTGGAAGAACTATTTCAAATTCTATGCTTCATATGAATCTGCTGTAGTATTGTGCACGTGTTTGCCTGAGGGCCCATATAATACTGGAGCATTCTAGGGAAAATATGACTAAGAACAGCCTTGTCCCCACCCCTACATTTTTCCCTTTAGCAAGTAAATTCATTTGGAAGTTTTCTTCTGCAACAGGTTCTGCAATAATTGGGAATGACTGATGCTTACATTTGCATGCTGGAGAATGTTATTGCTTCTCTGTTGTGAATACAATATGGAATGATACATTTTATTCAAATATTTTCCCCCTAGAGACAGAGTCATGATATTGTGAATTTATAAATGGAATGCAAATCTTTTCAGAGCTCTCAATTTCTTTGAAATGTGTCTTTTATGAGTTTTGTTCTCTCTCCACTCCCCCTGAATGTTTCTCCTTTGGGAGTTTCAGATATTTCTTGGGCTTATGTTATGAACTTGTCATGTTTTTTATACGAAAGGAATTTATGAGTTAAGGGACAAGATTTTCCCAATTTTGTTGGTCACCTAGTTAAATTGGAAAGGATGCACCTAGTCCACTTGAAGTATTTGTTGGGAGGATGAGGAAAACTAATCTGGAAACCGTGGGCTATGCAAGTGACCACGGTGAAACTAACTTGGTTGGGATATGGGAAGAACTCATTGGGTAGAATCCTGACCTCTGCCAAGTCAATGGGAGTTTTGCCATTGACTTCAGTGAAGCCAGGAGTTTCACCCTGTGCCTTTACTCAGAGGCTAAAAACAATGGTGAGTAGCAGCGGAGTTACACACTCTAAAGTAGCCTAGAGCACATAGAAAAAAGTTGGTGAGGTTCATTTAAAACTATCTTGCTAATGAAGTACTTGTCTCCACTGCTTCTCTCCAGGGTGCCTGGCCCTTCAAGCCCCTCCCCACCCCATGTTCCTTTTATATTGCCTTGTTGATGAGCTCTCAGACAATTTCCTTCTTCCCCCTCCTCCAGTTTGCCCAACAGCTAATCCTCCTATTCATTCAAACTAAAGATAGGTGCTGAACCTTCTTGAAAGGAAGGTTAGGAAAATCACGTAACATTTTTATGAGTGTGGGATGAAATATTCATTGGAAATCCCACCCTCCCAGTTAAATTCATACTAATTTAATATATGGAGAAACAAGGCCTCAAAAAAGGATATGTGATTAATTGAGGTTACGCAACAAGTTAGTGACAGAACCTGTAGTGACTGGTTGTAAAGGCAAGTGCCAGCCCTGCATGCCACCACTTCCCCTGCCCCTGTGGGACTGCAGGTATGCCCTGCCTTAGTTTGCAGCTGGGGGCACTGTTGACTGTTAAATTGAACCTAAGGCAAGGAGAAGCCAACAAACACTAACCAAACAACATGTCTGCTTTTAATAAGGTCTCAGGACAGGTGTAATTACAATAAACAGTTCATCAGTACCCTAGTTCAGAGTTCTTAAAATTAATATTCACAAAACAAAGTCTGAGTTAAGGTTAGCCAGTGTCCTGGATCCTGAGCAAGAGACCCTCAACCACTGCAGCCCGCATGACTCTTATTCCCCTCTCCGTGCTCTGCTGTCTGGTCCTCCTTAAATAGCTCAATACAGGGGTTGGGCAGGGAGACTTCTTGATTATCCTCAAGTTGCAGGTTGTATGCTCCAGTCTGGCCCTTAAAGGGGTAATACATGTCTACAGTTAGAAACAGGAGAAGAACCCTACCAGCTCATGGCTGTGGACATCTTAACTTCAATTAATGTATTGATTTCCCAATTTGTAAGACACAGTTTTGGGGTGAATTCCATTGCACATTGACATGAGCTGAAGGGCTCCCATTGAATACCACAGGTGATGATTGCCACCAAAGGGACTTACCTGGCAGGCACAGTAGTGTAGTGGATTAGAAATAAGGCAGGGCATTCAGAAGACTTTGAGTCAATGACAGACCAAGGTCTGACTTGTTATATGACCTAAGGCAAGTCATTTACTACCTGAACCTCTGTTTTTCCATCTCGCCAATGAGAGAAGTAATATTTCAGTTCACAGGAGTATGGTGAAGTCTAACAAAATAATACTTGTAAACTGGGGATATGTGAAAAACATTATTAAAGCTAGTCCACAGTAGAAGTGGGTGTATCTACACTGCAATAAAACATTGGAAGCTAGCCCAGGGTCAGCTGGCTTGGGTGAGTGGGGCACAGACTGTGAGGCTATACAATTGCGAAGATTTGTGTGCTAATATGTGACATGCAAATAGTCACATTGACATAAGTGGGACTATTCATACACTCATAATTAAGAGCTTGCATAAGTCTTTCCAGAATTGTGGCCTAAACCTTTACATACAAAAGGGCTTTCCATGTTTTTGTATGCACCAAAGTAGTTCTGATAACTCTTCTCACACCTCTAATTTTCGTCACTAACTTTGGCATTAACCAAATATATATATATAATTTTCAATATAGCGCCATCAGAAGTAAGTGCTTAAGTACTGGACTGTAATTTACATGATAAAGAATGGATGATGCTGATTGAACAAAGACTAAAAGAGCAATTCAGTATTTCCCCAAGTAGGCTTTGAACAAAAGTGTAAACGTGTACAATTCAGATATAATTCTGCTATTTATAGGCTAGTCGTGGTGCCACAGATAAAGGGCCTGAGGGATGGGAGACTGCGGGTTCAAGCTTCAAAAAAAATTAAAAAGCTTTGTATTTTAATTGGGGGGGGGTTCTCATGGATGCTACTTGGCTCACATTCCCCAGTCTCACCTCTCCCACCAATGAATGATGCCACCACCAGAGAAAGCAGATATACCCCATTTTAACGGGGATAATAAATTCCTCCCATTTTTAAGAAATTAAATTGAGCTAAAATGAGAGAGATGATAATAGAGTGAAGCCAAGAGCATCTGATCACTAAAGCAAAGAATCAGCCTGATGGGAGCAGCACAGCAGAAAATGGTGATTTGTTAAATCACTTGTAGAAACTGCTTACAAATATGCCAGCCATAGCACCAATCCTGCAAGCACATATTTAATTTTGCACACAGAAGTAGCAACCTTGACTTTTCATTATCACAAATTGCAGACATGCATAAGTGTTTGTAGGATTAGGGCCCATGTTTCCATTTCAGTTTTCTTAAACCTCTATGTACAGATATTCATCAGTTAAGGAAGTTTAGATGTCTTCTTTAAAATATGCCACTATTCATTCACATCCCTGTCAGTTGCTAGAAACTCCTTGAATCACACTGATCCTTAGCTGAAGGGTTTTCTTTCCACCTCTCCCCCCTCCATATAAAGTCTTTGTGGAGAGATGTGAATATCTTGCTAATGAGGTCTAACAGTCACCATCACATCCATACATTTGTTTCTGCATGATTTGAACCATTACCTTATTTGTCCTCAACTCCATTTTTGTCCTCTCCTGCCATGCACTTCTCTATATTACAAGCAGGTAATAATCATGTTAATGCTGAACCTAAAACATAGGTGAAGGGTTGGGAGAAAACAAAAACTGATGGGATTAATCAAAGAAAAAATAGGAAATATCAGAATTAAGGTTGTCTCTGCAAACTTAATTCAACTCCCTTGTGCTTATGCAATATGACACAGTCTTTAATTACAGGATCACATTTTTTTCCCCCCGACTCTGTCAGTACATAGAATAAACTTGCTCTGGGGATAAATCAAGGTTGTGTGTTGAAGGATGCTGTTGTCTGTATTATTATTTGTATTACCATAATAGCTAAGAGCCCTAGTCATATGCCAGTACTCCCTTACGCTAGGTGCTGCACAAACAGAACAAAAGGATGGTCCCTGTCCCAAGGGATACAATCTAAGAATAAGGTGAGAGACAAAAGATGGGGATGGAAGTACAAGGAAACAATGAGACAGTACTGGTCAGTGTGATAGGCAACCGTTTCTGCACACCAAGTCAGTTTTTTGTAGGCATCATCGCAAAGCAGGGTTTTGATAAGGGATTTGGAGATGGACAATGAAGTAGCTTCATGGATATTGTTGTATATTTGGTTGTCACGGTTTTTGTTCCTATGGCAACTGAGTTAGATTATTGGGGATAGCCCAGCCAGCTTCGGCCAGAAGTTCCTTCCAAGCATGTGGAGTAGCATGGGAAAAAGCATGAAGGTGCTTGTCCGAAAATGTAACAAATGTGTGATGGAGGCTGGTATCAAGGGAGATTTCTTTCCTCCCCCCACTGGCATTCCCTGTTACCTTCTGCCCCAAAGTCCAAGACTTCTGTCTCCTTGTCCAGCCAGTCCCAGTTTCCCCCTCCTAGTTCTTCAACGAATCTCTTTCTCCTCCCCACAACCTCCGGTCATCCTCCACCCACACCCACACCCACACCACACCCCTACTGGCTCCTACTCCCAGTCTTGTTCCCTGGGCTCCACATCCTATCGCAGTCTCCCTCACCACCTCCTTGTCATAATATTTGTTCACCTTGTTCCAGTTCTCCTTTCACCCCAGCCTCTTATCAGATCTGTCTCCTTTTCTCCAACCTCTGTTCCATCCTCTACTGATTACCGATTCCAGTCTCCTTGTCCAGCCAGTCTCCCACACACTCTTTTTCTAATCTCAGTGTCCCTTCAAAACCTGGCACCCAATCCATTTCCCTCCCCTGACTCTGTCTACTTACCCAGCCAGTCCAAGCATCCCCTCTTCCACCACCACCCTCAGTTCTTAGTCCCAGTTTCCTTTACCAGTCATCCCAGCCTCCTCTCTCACTTGACTAGTCTCCTCACCCAACAAGCCCCAGTTTCCCCAACCACTTCTTCCAAATATAGTTTCTCTCCCTCACCCATCACCTCCAGTCCCAGTCTCATCATGCCCCTTATCTTAATCTATTTTTCTCCCTCCCCCCATGCAGATCTTGTTCCCTCTTCATTTGAGTCAGATGGCTTCCTTCTCCACTGCCTACATCCCAACATGAAGGTCACTGAGAGAACACAAGTGACAGGCTCTTTACTCTCAGTTCTAGTCCCTGGTTCCACCCCAAGGCAGAGCAGCAGTTACAGGGAAAATCCAGTTTTATCTTTATAGCTCTGATCATCAATCACTCTGAGGTATGGCACATGTGCAGTTTGGTCTGAACCCAATCGAAGAGCTGTGAAGCTCTGCAGGATGCTCAGGAAGAACAGACCCTTTGAAGAGTTAAGTTCTGAAACTCTAAGAAGTCTCTGCTAAACGTATATGAACTGAGATTTTTCAAAGGCTTATAACTTGGCCAAATCTGGGCAGAATTTCCCTGGAACAGCAAAAGGCACATTCTTGACACAAAGGCCAACCCTCTGCCCAAATTCTCAGCAATAGACTTTCTCAAAGAAAAGATTCACAGGTTTGTTTAATTAAAAATATATATATTTTCCCTAACCTTGTTATTGGAAGTGGCTAAACCATTATGAAACTTTCACAAAAGCTCAACCTGAGAGACACCCAGCATGGAAAATTTCACCCCAAAGGGATGGGTGGTGGGTCGCATAGACTGGGGAAGGCTTTGCCTCCCCAAACAGCTAGGCATGACCGCATCTCCTGCTGTGACACTCCCTGTGTGTCCGTCCAGTCCTCCAACTCCAGCCCTGCCTGCCCTTCGGGGCTGGGGAGGGTGGGGCCATGCCCCACCCTCACTCCCACTGCTCCTTTGGGGCTTGGGGGCTAGCCATTGGACTGAGGCAGTGGCCACCATTGGGGGGGGGCTCTCTGGGCTCCAGGAGGGGAGGAGGAGACTCAGCTGGAAGGGGTGGGGCTAGGGGCTAGCCTCTCCCAGCTGGCAGTTCATGCACCACCCATTCCCAAAGGGTTTAAGTTTTTGAAAAGTTATAAGCAAATGAAAACAGGGTCTAATAGGCAGTATTGGACAACCTTAATAATAGGCAGTACTACCAGCCCTGCATATAATACCTAGAATTTTTATTTTTAAGGTCAACATAGAGTGCATTATGATCAGCCTAAGAATCCAGCTTCAGCTTTAAGTCTGCAATTTCAGGCCTTACTGCTTGTCATGGGGTGCACTCACTTCTTGAGCACCTCCTAGGAGCTGGATGTGGTACTGGAATCCTTTTCTCCCCCAAGTCGCATTGCAAACTGCCGGCCAACCTTGGTGGGTCTTCAATGGCTTGGCCCTCCAGCTGAGTCACATAGTCCAGATGAACCCCTTCCAAGGTATTAAAGATTCCAATAAATGAACAGCCCCATTGCCCTAACTCAATTCTTCACTCCCTGCTCTGGAGGCTTTAAATTCAGCTGTTTGTTTGGGCTTTCAGATCAGCCTTGTCCAATTCTTGGAGTTTATGCCACTTTACCTGTGGGTTCCAACCTGGGGACACTATAGATTGCAGCTATGCACTACTTGATTTCAGTTCATTGCTACTTCTTCCATGGACCTCTGCCTCCCTGGCCTTCTATAGGGTGCCAGATATGCCCAGATACACCACTTCACATTTATTTTAGGCTTGGATCTTACCTTGGGATACACTAACACAGACCTCCTGCATTCCATAGGAATCCCACTACAACCAGTAGTACTCCCCACAAACACTGGATCCATGCCAGCTGATTCCAAAACAACAAGGGCTTTAAGCTATATAAAAAGACCACGAGTTATCCTACATCTCTCCCATTATGCCAGCTGGATCAGCAGGGTGAGACCTGTTTTCTTGAAATGCAATGAGGAAAAGACAGGAGGCAGTGCCTTTTGGGCCCAGGGCCCACAGTAATGGAATTCTTTTCTTCTTCCCAGAAGCAGAGGTGTATCATTAACTGTTAGGAGTTTTCAGTCTTCCACAATAGGTTTTAAAATTAGAAACGTTATGTTTAAAACATGAAATCCCAATAAACATACATTTTAAAATTTGGATTATACCAATTTCCTCTGATTGTTTGTGATTCAAGATTTGACGATCACTAGCAATAGTGAAGTCGGTAATTTTCCAAGGGTTTTAATTAATACTTGGTAAAAGAGGTGCCTTGAGGAGTGCACTTTGACACAACACTGTTATAATGCACCAGGCCATTTTCCTACTCAGAGCAAGTAGCTGTGCAGCTTTTTGCTACTCCCACAAACAGAGTAGCTGTGGAACACTTCCTTTCCTGTCTCCCTCAAGTGCAGGGCCCTGGAAGAACCAATAAATAAATCATGCATTGAAGAGGGGACTGATAATGCATAGCAACTAATTCCAGTTACAAATGTCATTAAATCCTAACCTTTATTTTTGTAATCAGTTATTCACACCAAAATGTGTTCATTCTAAAATGTAAGTTTCACATTTTATCTCAAAATTGACTTTGCATTATTTAGTCTGGTTCTTCTTTATTATTAATGATATTTATTATAGTAACATCTAGAGGCCTCAGTCAAGATTAGGCCCTCCATTGTGGTAGGTACTGCATATACTTATAGTAAGAGATGTTCCTTGCCCTGAAGAGCTTACAGTCAAGTCTCTGACCCTCCAAGAATTTATGTATGTGCTTAACTTTAAAAAAAAAAAAACAAGAGGACTAAACACAGGGAAAGGGACTACTGTCAAATTCAGTAAAACATTTAGACAGGGTCTTAAGTCTCACTGAATTCAAATCCTCCATTAAAATCAGGATTGAATTCAATGGTACATAATATATGGTAAAAGTACTTTGCTGAATAAGGGCCCCAAGATGCTAATGAGGCAAGATAGGGTAAATTTTACAGACATGTTGCAATTCACTTGTGTACATTTCAGTTCACACTTGTACAATGCAGATATTTTTGTTAATGTTTTTAAAAAAATGTTTATTCCCTTTGAAAATGAGTATTTCCTATGAAATGAATACTTATGAATTAGCCTTTGTCTAACCAGGAGCCTGGCTAATATTTTTTCACATATCCAGACATTTTTCTGACCTTATTTTCTTTTCTGCTGTCCTTAAAGCTATTTTTTTTTCTTTTTGCAGTACAAAAATCAAGTGAATATTAAGTGGTCAAACACTGTACTAATGTATTCCCCATAGATTAATTAAGAAGAAATATAGAATTTGTCATTGTACAGGATTTCTCCACAACCTTGTCTTTTATAAAGAAAAGAGTTTTCTAAAATGTTGATCTATTAACTTTACTATCCTTTCATATATTAAAAATGTCAAGTTATTTTCCCCTTATGTATCTTGAACTAGTACTGTGGAAATCAAGACAACCCAGATAAATAATTTCTTTTGAATAATAAGATTAATTTGTGAAGAAATACTTATATTATTAACTCGTAAGCAGACAAAAACAAGTTGAATTTTAGACAAATCATTATTCATAATTTTCTTTTTTACTTGATGACTGATAAAGATGCAAGTAAAACAAGTAATTCCTGCAGTCAACCATGGTAGAACTATTTTTAGACCTATGAGATAATAGAAGGGAAAGTGATTATCCAGGACATGTGCCTTCTCAGTTTCTTCAGTGGAGCCTAAGATGATATTGTATAGGAGACTGGAGATGGAGGGCAGAGTGTCTCATCCATGAAGATACCCTACTGAAGTACCCAGTGACACATGTGCCTTTAACTGCATGAGTCATTCCACTGAAGTAAGTTTTGACAATGAATTTAGTGATGGCTGAAGTATTGATACAATTTGGTGTTGCCAACTGTTGCAGTTCTATCACAAATCTCAGAATATTTGATCTTAAAACCCCCGCCTAGAGGCTTGTGAATCCATAAGGATCTCAGCTTTCATTATGAAAAAAAGTTTATATTCCTTGTTAGTGTAGAGAAAAGCTTGAAAATGTGTTCCAAGTACACTCTAGCAGTCCAAAAACCACAGGTGAAAAAACATGTATTTTATTTTCTGCTACTTTAGAGACAAATCCCTGATTGGAGAGTGAGCAGGGAAGTAAACACAGTAGGAATTGTTCCTCTTGTTAATGCCTCTGTCAGGTATTTTTACTACACTATATATTCTCATTTTTGTTCATCATGATGGATATGTGATATCTCCCAATACTGATTTTGCAAATAATACAAACTTACAAAGAATTTCATAAAACTGGCTTTTACCATACTGTATATACATTATACATAATTGCATAGTTAGCAGGCTTTAAATTTTCAAAACAAGGTTTTTGCTCCCAATTTGCAAATTTCAATTAAATCTCACCTTCCATTAAGTATTTTAGGATGCCAGCCATTGCAAAACTAGCTTCTGAATCACCTGGGATAAGAGTGTAAACTACACCACACCCAATGTCCAGCTTAGAAGTTAAAACTCATAGATTCCAAAGCCTGAAGGGACCATTATCCCTGTATATAACACAGGGCCACAGAACTTCCCCAAAATAATTCCTAGACCATATATTTTAGAAAAACATCCAGTCTTGATTTTAAAAATAATCAGTAATGGAGAATCCAAGACCCTTGATAAATTATTCCAATGGTTAATTACCCTCACTGTTACATTTTATGACCAGTCTGAATTTGCCTAGCTTCAGCTTCCAGCCACTGGATCATGTTACACCGTTTTCTGCTAAATTGAAGAGCCCATTATCAAATATGTGTTCCCCATGTAGGTACTTACAGACTGAGATCAAGTCATCTCTTAACCTTCTTTTTGTTAAGCTAAATAGGTGGAGCTCCTTGAGTCTATCACTGTGAGACAAGTTCATTCTTGTAGGTCTTCTTTGAACCCTCTCCAATTTTTCAACATCCTTTTCCTTTTTTACATTGTAGACACCAGAACTGGACAGAGTGTTCCAGCAGCAGTATCGGTGCTGGAACAATTTGTATAGTGGGGATGCTGAGAGTCATTGAACCAAACTGTAAACCCTGTATATAATGAAAACCACTTCAAGTCAGGGGGTGCTACAGCACCCCCCACACTCCTAGTCCCAGCACCTATGAGCAGTGGTCACACCATTGCCAAATACAGAGGGAAAATAACCTCTCTACTCCTACTTGAGATTTCCCTATTTCTGTATCCAGTGATTGCATTAATCCTTTCAGCTTCAGCATCTCACTGACAGCTCATGTTCCTACCTCGTAGGGTCCTAGAACCCAGGTAGCAGCCCAAGCCCAAATGTGTACACCTCAATTAAACAGCACCTTAGCACAAACCCCATGATCCTGAGCCTGCTGACATGGGCCCATCATGGGTATTTAATTGCAGCGTAGACATACCCATAATGCACTATCCTCCTCTCAGTGGACAGTGTGTAGAACAAACTCATAGTGAGGGAGTAATACTATATATGACCTTAACACCAGTGTAATATCACACAAAGCATTTACTACTCTCTCTTCTCTCTCTAGGTTAAATCTGAAAAAAAATATGCATAGTATTTTTAACCTAGATCACCACAAAATCCTTAAGCCTTTAAAATAAAAATTATAGTATGTCTCTGGTGAGAGTATAAATCTAAAATTGAGTTCATTTTTAGGAATATATATTTATATTTCTGCAAGGAGTGACTAGGCAGGAAAGATTTCTCTATTTTCGATTCTCTCATCAACTAAGCACTAAGGCATAACTTTCACAGAACATTTGATGGAAATAATAGGGATTTTACACTTGTAATAGATAGCATAACTTACATTGTTTATACACATGAGCCATGCATGACGACATAAATAATGGAGCAGGGAAATATCCAAAAAGTAAGATGCAGCAGAATGTGTTGTCATATGGTGCATTTTAATCTACACTTAGACCATCTTTTTATTATTGGCCAAACAAGCAAAAGGTCAGGATCTCAATTTCTATTTTGTGTTTCACTTCCACATTCTGAAAATCATTTGTTATATGTGCAGCAAATTGAGAACAAACAAATTGTTAGCAATTTGAGCAGCATTAAAAATGCTAGTGCACTGCATTGCTCATGCTATTACTGGAGAAATAGTATATAGAGTAATAAAAGACTAACTCCTAATGCAAATGATGTTATAAGACGACTGAACTATGGTTCATATACCATCCTAAATCTATCATTTCCTGTTGAGTACTTAACCATGCAACCTTAATATTACCTTAACATTCAGAAAAGTATTTAAAATGTTAAGGTTACAAAATCAAACACTTACAAGTTAGGAAATGACAGAATTGAGATTGCCTCTGCTAATGACCCACATTAGACAATTAGGACAGATAGATAGATAGATATTCACAATGGAGCACTTGTGCTGCTATATTAATAACTTCCATAAACCTCAGAGAAACCCACTGACATTTCAGAAGTGTTATCTGGACAAATTAATGACTGAAGCTGGATGAATTTGCATTAAGTTGTACAAGCATATGTCAAATTGAGAGCATATATTCTAATCAACCACAGTACAGCAGGGAAGAAAAAATATGAGTTAGATTGTGCCTGGTTCTTACTCAAGTTTGTGCAGGGACAAGAATGCAAGGGGATCTCTCTCCCCATACCCCTTCTCTCCCCCAGCCACCTTTGGTCAGGAACAATTACAGAGCCTGTGCCCAGCGGAGTGTAGAGACTGCTCACTTCTATTATTAGATATTTGATTATGTGATAGAGCTTATGGGCTTACCAAGAATGGGACCCCATTCTACTAAACACTGTTTGAACATTAAATAAGGGACAATCCCTGTTGTAAAAAGCTTACAGTCTAAAGAGATAAGATAGAGAAAGCTTAGGGGAACAAGGATACAACATATAAGCAAATTAATTGTTTGAAAAGTTCATAATAGTTCTGTGGTTTTGGGGACGGGGTTGTTTGTGCATGTAGGGGAGGAAAGTATGTTATTTAAATTATTTGGGTAGCACTTTGTTAGGAATCTGTTAGCTAAATGGAAGGGAAAGGGGCTGTAGAAGGGAGGGAGGGAAAGTCAGGAAAAAAAGGAGGGGAAGATAGTGGCAGGTGGAGTGTGCAACTAAACCTCCAGCTGGGATTTTGCCCCCTGAGTACAGACATGTGACAGTTTTGGATAAAAAAAAATGTTGCAAGAAAAATGTACGGTCAGTTCAACCAAAATGTTTCATTAACTGGTCTCAGTTTTGGTGAATTGTTTCGATTGAAATGAAGACAATTTAGAACTGTCAAAACAAAACCACTTCACGATTGTCAAAAATGAAACATTTTAATTTTTCAGGATAGATTCAAAAAAGGGTTCAGGCATCATTGCTAGATGATCAAGAGTTGGTGTCCCCCCATATAACCTTTAACCAGTGGTTAGCTCGCTCACATGGGATGTGGAAAATCAGGTTCAAGTCCCCCCTTCCAGAGAGTACTATGGTTATTCTGGTGCAAGTTTCTCTGTCTCTCCTGTTGAAGCTATTCCACTTTGTATAAAACAACTGAATTTCTGTTGGGCCACAGAAAGGGTGAGAATGATTCTAGAAAGAGTGGGAATGACCAGGCTCAATCAGCGCTTGAGTCATGCCAGAATGCTTCAGAATGCCCTTCTGGCATTATTATGGGTTTTTTTAAAGGAGCTAGAATGCTTTTTTCTGGTACTTTTCTTGATCCCTGGCCAGACAGCTCTTTGACCGCAGAATGTCCTCCAAGCCAACAGGTGTCAGTGTCAAGCCTAGGCCAGGGGCTACTTGGCAGCAGGTCAGCACATAGGTTGCTGGGGACACTGCAGCCAGGAGTAGGCAGGAGAGTGCTGGGAGAGCCCAGGGAGAATTGAGTAGTGGGGCCACCCTGACAGCTGAGGCCCCTCTGGGAAGCAGGCACTGGGCACTGATATGGGGGAGGGAGGTACAGTACAGGCTCTGCAGGCTCTACAGCAGTGGTTCCCAAACTTTAACAATCTGTGAACCCCTTTCACGAAAATGTCAAGTCTCACGAATCCCCTCCTAAAAATGAATATTTCTAGGGATTTTCTCCTTTACCTGAGTATAATTATAAAAGCAGTGATCTTGGAAATATAAAATTTGTTTTTATGACATGCTTATTACACACTATTTGTTATTAATTATTAGTTATCATTACAGTATTTTTATTACATTATGAAAACAGCAACACTCTTCCAAGATCTCACTTAGCTTGTATCACTTTGCATAAGCCTGTTATAAGACAAGGCTCCTATGTTTCATCAAGGAGTATCAGATGTGAAACAGCATGAACGCATTTAAGAAGACAACTCAAAGAGTTCCTCCTGCACAAGCATTCAGGTCTTGAATAGTCCAGGCAAACAGTTCAGGTTACAACAAAGCTTAACATTGTTCATAATAATTTTAAAAACAATACTAGCTGCCTATTTAATTTTAAAAACAGCAAAAAATATCCACCTCCCTTTCC
Source organism: Gopherus evgoodei (assembly GCF_007399415.2). Classification (NCBI taxonomy): domain Eukaryota; kingdom Metazoa; phylum Chordata; order Testudines; family Testudinidae; genus Gopherus; species Gopherus evgoodei. The sequence continues at coordinate 61,213,341 of NC_044326.1, forward strand.
ATTTCTTATAAGGAGTCTTGAAGTTTAAATCTCCTCAGCGTGATAGCTATGTTTGCTTTGATCTGCTTATCTCTTGTAAGTCCAGGGGCTCCGGGCTGCTGGCCCCATGCTGCCCAAGATCCCTAGGGATAGCTCTGACCACCATTAGAGATTTTTTTCCCCTAGAACCCCCTGTAATATTTTGTGAACCCCAGGGGTTCGCAAACCCCAGTTTGGGAACCACTGCTCTACAGGGATCCCCTACACTCTGGCCTGTCTGCTTTCAGACTTTAAGTGTTTCTGTCTCCCAGGCCCACTACCTACAATGCCTTCTTTGGCTTCCCAAGTTCACCTCCCGAGAGTCCATCTACATCCTTTCTCCTTACAGTCCTTTTCTGTAGCCTGCCTCCCCTTTCCAAGCTCAGAGATTCCCTAACTCGCTTGGTAGACAGTCCTTCTCCACATTTCACCCCCTGCAACCTGCAAATGTATAGATTTTGAACAGCCTTCTTCCACATCTCCTTCACTCACCGTAACTAAGCCTGAGGTAGCTTCTTATATAGTCCCTGGTTGCCACATGCCCCTTTTCTTGATCCCATAACCACTCTGGGACTATATCACCCAACAACCCATCTTGGAGACTACATCTCCCAGCATGCTCTCCTTTAAAAGGCTGAGACCCAGTAATAGATAGATTAGCTGTGTCTGCTCTTAAAAAGGACAGCATTCTCTGCTACAGTTACTAATGGCATTACTATGACTTGCCATTGAAAAGATTTACCTATTCAAAGTTATCAGTACAAATATACATTTTGTAAAAAATAGCTTTGCAAAAAACAGACTCAAGGAAAGAGAAATGTGCATCATTACTTAAACACAAATCATGGAGCATCTTAATTGTTCGTAGATTCTCACCAGAGACTTACTAGAAGAGGCAAAGACTGATGTAAGGCTTATGAAGGTCTGCTTCTCAGCCCAAAGTGCAGATATCTGATTTCCACATGTAAATATGGTTGGATAAAGAGTACACCTCAGGGCATAGTTAATTTTCTTTCATTAAGGTCTGTAGTAAAATATAGACTGAAAACATTTTTCATTCTGTTTTTTAATAAGATATTTTGAAGTACAGTAACATTTATTTTTAATTCAAAGAAATCTTAACACAGCTTTGCTTAGATAAGAAAATTTAATCTTTTTTCCCTTAATGAATTTTGTTGGTCATGCTAGCAAACATTACTTAACCAAGAAATTGATTCTCTATAGTGAAATTGGGTCACAGTTAAACATTTTTAGCATTTTTAATGTTCTGTCCCTGACTGGTATTCAAATATGGAGCTTTTCAAAGTATGCAGAATGTGTATATATAATATGTAGGCAATACAGTCAAAAGATTACCTGTGTATTACATACAGTAAGTATTAAAAAAAATCTAAAAATCTCTAGAAGCAAGCGCCCTTCTCCTTGACTCTCCACAGTACAGCTGAACTTCTAGCAGTCCTTCTTCTTTTGTATGACATTTGAAAATCAATGCACTGGGATTAGAACTGAATCCTGAGACTTGTAAGCCTGTCTAATGCTTCTGGGGTAGCTAGCTAGATCCCTCTTTTGCCACCACCATTAGGGTGAAGGGGGGGCAATTGTCCATGATGTGTTGCATGGTACATACATCACCACAGTCACAATTAGGTGATTCTTTGATCCATTTATGGAGGAGATACCCACACCTTCCATGCATTGTCCACACATGGTTGAGTGTAGTCCACTGCCTACACAGAAGGCAGAATCCCAGGACTTCTTTCATAGCAATTACAAAAGTTGAGCATATCTCAGACAGTGTAATTCAAAAGTTAATGAGGCTTGTAGCCAATTAGTTCATTTTATCATTCATTTATCCATGTTTTATCTAGTGTTATGGTCAACTCATATGTTATTTCATATGTAAGCAATATATGCTATATAGATTTAAATTGTAGAGTTATAGATGTGTAGGACAGACAAGTATTTAGGAATGATGAGTGTATGTTAGCTATATAGTAATGCATGGCTGTAACGCAAGCCCTACAGGCTGAGGCCTGTAAGATTTTAGCTTAGTCATACTAGGCCATAGGCTTTAGCATGTTTGAAATGAGTGGGTGACCTAGAAATAACCCTATGCCAATAAGGTTACAAGAAAGAATGCACTAATAGGTGATGTTATGGAAAAATAATCTGCAAAATACCTGATTGTAACATCACAGAAAGTTCTGATTTGACCAGAGGTTACCGTGGACACATGGTATGTGTAGATGCTAATGAGAATAAGGGGAACTAAGAGAACAACCTGTGAAAAATGAGACACACCAACATTCATGGGTTGTGGAAATACAGATAAGGAAAGGAGAATTGAAACCCTCATGAATATGTATAAGGTGTGGTATAATAATAGGATAAAAGTGGTTCCCTGGTAGGGAAAAAGTGGAAAGACCCATTAAAGGAAGACCCCAGCATGAATCACCCTCCTGTCAATGACCACCTGTTAAGAGCTTCACCCAACTATATGAGGTCTTTGGGTGAGTATGGGTATAGCTTTGGACAGTGCATGGACTTTCTCAGGTTTTATATATGTGTATATGAGTGTAACTTATAATACAAACAAGATCTTTTACTTTTAACTGTTTGTGGTCACTGTTCTTGTTCTTTGTGTGTTCATAGAGCCCAACCCCCCAACCTAGGGCTATCATCCCCAGGGTGGAGTGGGGTCCAGCTGTCAGTGTCTTACAATGCCCCACACAGTTAAGTCAGTGAAAGCGCTCCTGGTGAGGATGTGCACCACTGATAGAAGGAGCAACGTGTGGATATGAAATACCACTTGAAGTTGACATACAGCAACCACAGTAATTACACTGCAAAATTAAATAGACTTAAATTAGACATGCTTGTTATAATGAACCATAAATCCAGTGCCTTTTTGACTCCCTGATTTTTGGTGTCTAGAAAAATTGTAAATGGAAGCTCCCAGGCTCATCTTTTGAAGGTGGTGTACAGGTTTCCTTTGGGACAAGGACAGAGATCAGATATGGAGTGTTCATTTTGTCAAAAGTGTTCACCCACAGGTGTTATGGTGCTTTTGTCTTCTTATTTTTCTGTTAGGAGTTTATTCGAGAGAGGAACGATTGTCTTGTTTCACCAACAGAGTTGCTATTGGGGCATTTAGTGCAGAGGATGAGGTACATCACATGTGACAGGCATGCATAGGGCCTATAGATCTTGAAAAGTGTGTTGGGGAGTGGGTATTGATTATCATTATAGGGACTACAAGTATGAAAGATCTTTCCAACACATCTCTTCTGGCCTTCAAATAAGCCCCTCACTTTGCTAAGCTCATCATCAGATGCAAGCTCCACACAGACAAGGACACACCAGCTTAAAGAAGCACAAGACTATGCCACAACAGATGCAAAACCTGAAAACATATCTCCACTGTTATGACGATCCCACAGCATACCTTTCAAGTGCCTATCCGTGCCTATCGTAACATGTTATATCTCATCCAGTGCAAGTCTCTTATACTCTACAGGTGCTTCCTTGCTTCTTAATTAGCCTATTGAGAACACCTGGACTGGAAGAGGAAGGCTGAGCAAAGCTCCATTTTATGGACCAGTTGCCCTCTTACAGGCACTCATTAGTCATTGTTTTTCTTTCAAGAAGTGACATTGACCAGACTGTGCATGCGGTTGCAATAAGAGATTATTTGCAGGCTTAAAGGATTTACTCTCTCCTCTCTCCCCTCCCGAACAATTCAGCACAGAAGAAAAATGTGTGTCTGTAAGAAACAACTTAAAATGAACTGGACCAGATGTGTCCACTGCAAAGTTAAGGGGGATTTAGTAAGGGATAAAAGAAGTCCTCTTTTCTTTTAACAATGCTACATTGTTTTTGAAAAAGAGTAATGACTGTGATATTGATCTGGCTTGTGGTTGTGATGAGATGTCAGTTTATTAATTAAAATGTCATTTACTTAACTAGCGGTTCTTTCCTCTCTTTTTTATTTTACTGGGTTTGGTGTAATATGAATAGCTGAGAAGTATAGATTGGTCATAAGTAGAATTATTAATCCTGATAAATTGAATAATGCTCCCTTGGACATTGAGTATTAATTACTTTATTAAAAAAAACAGACTCACCTCCAAACCCTGGTAATATATTCTGAAAATGTATTTATGAACTATGTACTTCAGTGGATGGAGGGTTCAAATGTTTCTTTTGAAATGAACATACTATATGGATATTTCCTTTTCCTTTCCATTTAGAAATATTTTGCATACCGTATGTACTTCAAAAATTTTTAAATAAGAGGCAGAAATAATATTTACAAATGAGTGTTCTGCTTTCTCCTCCACAAACTGATAAATATGAAATCTGACATTTCTCAGTGGAAGCAGAGGATTAAAATTGGATGCCAAAGATGATATGGTGGAGACCCAAGGTAAACGATAAAAGCTTTGTAAATATTGCTCTCCTGAAGGCAGTCATCCCCTCCTCCTAGTTTCCTTTATTTTGCTTTTCTCTCTTCCCCTTCATTGTTTGTTGGTATTCCTCATTAGATTGTCTGTCTTATTTTGATTGAGGCATGGACCTTGCCATCTTACATGTTTGTAAAGCACCATGAAGGACATACTGGTAATGTGCTCAGCGGTTACTGTTCATTCAAATCAACTACACATCATGATCCAGAAGTCTCACCTGCATAGTTCCACAAGACTCCATTCTCTTCCCTTACCCGGTTCGTCATGATGATACATGCACTCCAGGCTCAACTGTTGTAATGCAGAATATTTGCAAATCAAACTGCAGACAATCAAGTTCCATTTGATGCAAAAATGACAACTGGTCCATCTTGTTTCTCAATCTTTCCTTTCCATTCAATCTTGGACATCATTTCTATGTGGATGACATCCAAGCCTTACATCCAAGCACAGTGTTGGCAAATAGAGGACAAGAGTAACCAGACTTCACTTTGATGAAGGCAACACTCACTAGAACAAGAAGAAAGGAAAAATAAAAATGGCTGCACATAGGGTCTTGTAAAATGGAAGAAGAATAAAGAAATTGCACTTTTTCTGAGGGAGGCTGCTGCTCAGTTGTTAGATATGTACAATGCATTTCATATTGAGCTTTGAAGAGGCAATGAAAAGGTTCTTGTGAACATTGTGCCATTAGAATAAAATGTTACCTATTGAAGACATTGTTTCTAGTTCTTCCGGGGTCCTTATCTGAAAACTATGAAGGAGTTTATCACAGATTTAAGAACATGAAATAGCCATATGGAGTCACATCAGTGACTCATCAAGCCCAGTATCCTGTCTTCCACAAGTGGCCAGTGGCAGATGCTGCTTCAGAGGAAATGAACAGGGCAATTATTGCATAATTCATTCCCTGTCATCCATCCCAGCTTCTGGCAGTCAGAGGTTTAGAGACATCCAGAGCATAGGGTTGCATCCCTGGCCATCTTGGCTAATAGCCATTGATACACCTATTCTCCATGAACTTATCTAATTCTTTTTTTAACCCAGTTATACTTTTGGCCTTCACAATATCATCGGACACAGTGTTCCACAGGTTGACTGTGTTGTGTGAAGAAATACTTTGTTTGTTTTAAACTGGATGCCTATTAATTTAATTGTGTGCCCCCTTGTTCTTGTGTTATGTGAAGGGGTAAATAACACTTCCTTATTCACTTTCTCCAGGGCATTCATGATTTTATAGACCTGTATCAGATCCCCTCTTAGCTGTCTTTTCCAAACTGAACAGTACCAGTCTTTTTAATGGTTTCAGAGTGGTAGCCGTGTTAGTCCATGTCAGCAAAAACAACGAGTAGTACTTGTGGCACCTTAGAGACTAACAAATTTATTTGGGCATAAGCTTTGTGGGCTAAAACCCACTTTATCAGATGCATGGAGTGGAAAAATACAGAAGACAGTTATATATACACAGTACATGAAAAGTGAGTTGCCTTACTAAGTGGGGGGTCAGTACTAACGAGACAATTCAATTAAAGTGGAAGTGGGCTATTCTCAACAGTAGAATACCAAGGGAGGATAAAATCACTTTTGTAGTGGTAATGAGGGCAATGTAATCAGGGTGGCCCATTTCAAACAGTTGACATATCTTCTTGTCAACTCTTTGAAATGGGCCACCCTGATTACATTGCCCTCATCACCTCTAAGGTGCCACAAATTCTCCTGGTAGTCTTTTTAATCTCTCCTCATATGGAAGCTGTTCCATACCCCTAATTGTTTTTGTTGCCCTTCTCTGTATCTTTTTCAATTCTAATATAGCTTTTTTGAGATGGGGCCTCTAGAACAGCACTCAGTAGTCAAGGTATGAGTCTATCATAGATTTATGTAGTGGCATGATGATATTTTACTGTCTTATTATCTATCCCTTTCCTAATGCTTCCTAACATTCTGTCAGCTTTTTCGTCTGCCACTGCACATGAGCAAATGTTTTCAGAGAACTATCCACAGTGACTCCTAGATCTCTTTCCTGAGTGATAATAGCTAATTTAGACCCCATCATTTTGTATGTATAGTTGGGGTTACGTTTTCCAGGGTGTATTACTTTGTGTATTACACAATTTCATCTGCCATTTTGTTGCCCAGTCACCCAGTTTTGTGAGATTCCTTTATAAATCATTGCAGTCAGCTTTGGACTTAACTACCATAAATACTTTTGTATTGTCTGCAAACTTTGCTACCTCACTGTCTACCCTTTTCACTTCTCTTCACTATGAAAAGTAACCATTTCTTCCTTCCCTTTGATTCCTATCTTTTAACCAGTAACTGATCCATGAGAGGGCCTTCCCTCTTCTCTCATGACTGCTTATGAGTTAAAATGTTAATAATAGTATCTAGCTCATACGCCCCTTGTATTCACTTTTCAATGGTTTTTACTGAAAAAATTCCTCAGTTTTACAAAAGCTATTTATTCATTTTTATTGCTTTTCACCCAAATTTCACAAGAGCATGAAAATACTGATTGTATGAAAAAATCCACTACATTAGGTAGATGTGTTTACATTATTGAATTAGTCTAAGTGTAAATGCAAAGCTGTTTGTTAAAGTCAGACAATATCATGAAAGATACACGCACACAGATATATAATATTGTCAATGCACAATAAACTACAGTAAAATAAGCCACAGTATTAAACTACTTTTTCTTTCAATACGCTTACTCTTCGTTTATTGTTTTTTTCTGTCCTCCTGTCCCCCAATATTAACCCTGATATTTACCCAGAAAACTCTGAAGTTCACAATTTGCACCAAATTTTTAATGTGTTATATACACTGATACATTCCTAGGAAAGTTTAAACAAAATAAAAACTGAAAATGAAGGGCATTGTCATATATAGCACTTTTCATCTGTATATCTCAAAGTCCTCTATAAAGGAGGCAAGTTTCATTTTTCTCCTTTTACAGATGGGAAAAGTGAGGCACAGGGAAAGGAAAGAAGTGGACCAGTCACTCAGTAGGTCAGCAGCAGAGCCCAAAATTGAACCCAGTCTCCTGAATCCCAGGTCACACTATCTCCCTAAAAAGTCTTGTTAATTTGAATTAATAAAACTCCTGTTTAGAAGACAAATAGCTTTTGGGATGCATCACTAAAAAAGTGAAATGTTTTGGCTACACTGGAGAGTTGTAGCTCTGTAAACTCACCACCAGCACTGCAACTTACTCACCGTCCACACTTGCAAGGCACATACAGCGCTGCATCTCCCTGGCTGCAGCGCTGGCCGTGCTCCTGCTCTGCCTCGGGTATAAGGATTGCAGCTCTGCTGATGCAGCGCTGCTCTGCAAGTGTGGCCACCAAAAGCACTGTAATTGGCCTCTGAGGTATTCGGAGGTATCCCAGAATGCCTGTTCAGCCACTCTTCCGGTTTGTTGTGAGCTCCGGGCTCCCGGAGCTGCTTATTTTAAAAAACAAACAGCTCCTGTTTGCTCGAGCAGAGGCAGACAAGGGAATTTCTTTGGAATGTTCACAGTTTGCTTGAGGAGAGAAGCAGCACGGCGGGGGAGAGGGGGGAAGTCCGTTTTGGAGCAGCTGCTTATCTGTTCTAAAGGCTATTTAGGAGTGCATAATTTGCATTTAGTGAATAAGAGAGGGGTGGGGGAAGGGGTCGAAACTTTTAAAATGATTGAAGGTTGGTGCTGTGTATCTTCCAGTCCTTAGAACTTGCAAGGCAGGGAGCTGACACAGTGTCAGCTCCAAAAATCCACTCTCTCTGTCTCCCCCACACTCCCTGTCATACTCCACCCCACCCTCCTCTTTTGAAAAGCATGTTGCAGCCACTTGAACGCTGGGATAGCTGCCCATAATGCACCACTCCCCACAGCGCTGCAAATGTTGCAAATGTGGCCACAGTGCAGCGCTGGTAGCTGTCAGCATGGCCACACTGCAGCGCTTTCCCTACACAGCTGTACAAAGACAGCTGTAACTCCCAGCGCTGCACACCTGCAAGTGTAGCCAAGCCCTTAGCAACCTAAATCTGATACCAGAAATGCAAATGAAAAACCAAGAGAGCCCAGAGCACGACTGTAAACATTGTAGGTCAACCAGTTGTTTGGGGGTTTTTATTTGTTTGTTTGTTTTTTTAAGTTTATGGAAAATAAAGCAAAAAACACATGCTGAATAAGAAACAAGACCAGCAATGCAGCAGCTGGACTGGGTACAGAGTATGTTAAGTCAGGAAAAAAAAAAGAAACTATAATAAGCCACTTTGCAAAAAATATGCACACAATGTAGGAAAATGCAAGGGTCAAAAGCAGAACGTTCCTTATGTGAAGAGATGTTTCTATACACACTAAAGAAGCTGGTAACTCAAAAGAATGCTTAATAAAAATATGCACGATGGTCTATAGCTGACAGAAAATAGACAAAGGAATACAAGTTAATGTCACAACAGAACTTCAAAGGAAGTATTGAGCTTGAAAAATCAAAGGTGAGATTGAAATCCTATTGTGAGGGAAAAATTCCAGTCATGGGCAAATGTGAATGGGCACAAAAAAAAAGGTACAAAAGAAAAAATGGTAATAGAAGAGTTTAGTGATCGTGGTAGGAAGGAGACTAAGCTTGGGCTAAAGCATATGAGACATTTGGTCTATGCAAGAGGGTATAGGGCGTGGAGAGGGAGAATAATATCTAGAGCTGATTTGGAAAATTGTTTTGAATTAATTTTTTTCAATGAAACATGGTCTTTTAAGAAACTCAGATTTTTTCCCAAAAAACTTGTTATTCAAAATTTTCCAATTTTTTGATGGAAAAAACTTTCTGGGTTTTGGAACTGAAAATTAATGTGTTACACCTCTACCTCGATATAACGCTGTCCTCGGGAGCCAAAAAATCTTACCATGTTATAGGTGAAACCGCATTGTATTGAACTTGCTTTGATCCACTGGAGTGCGCAGCCCCGCCCCCCTCCAGAGCACTGCTTTACCACGTTATATCTGAATTCATGTTATATCGGGTCATGTTATATCAAGGTAGAAGTGTAGTTTCCTCCTTCCTCACCCTTTTTCAGTAGGCAAATGAAGCAAAGGGGGAAAAGAAAAAACATGGGATGGGGGCAAGGAGGAAAAAGGCAGAGAGGTAAGAGGAAATAAACCCCCAAAGTGGGGGGAAGAAAAGCTAAAATCAGATTTGGGATTTTTTATATAAATAAATTTCAAGTAAATATGAAAGTGTCAAAGTTTTTCATGAAACATATTTATCAGTTTTTTGACTGATAAACTTGAGCCCAAATGAGTATTAATTGCATCTATAAAAATTGCTAATACAAAAGGGACAAAGATATGGTTCTGGGAGAATGCAGAGCCTATTATAAATGCCATTTTAAGTGTTCCACAAGCCTTAAGACTAAAAAAAGTAGTGGCAAAACATGACAGGAGACTTAATCATTCACGGAAAAGGAAAGCCAAGAAATTAGTCTCCCTTCTTAACAATTGCAGAAAAAAAAAAAGGAGCTGGACTCAGACCTGACATTGATCCCAAGGAGCTGAATAAGCATATTACACGGAATTTTTTCCACTTGTCCCAAAGGAACAAAATATTTGCTGAGGGGTCTGATGCAAAATTATTCAGCAACTTAAATGGATCAGCTGGGTATGAGCAGATTCTCTGTAGACACAGAATCCCCCAAGATTTGAACTTCCAGCATACTGTGCGGTACATACTGCTTTTTGACATTGCCTTTCAGAATACATTCAGCACCAGAAATATTTTGTCACACAATTTCTCAGGTGCTAGCCTAGCAGGAATGAAAGTGTGGTCTGGTGACATAATAGATGTAAGTTCATACCCAAATCTGTAGCTCAAACATCTCACCTAAAAATTCCTTCACAAAGACATGGTTGCCACAGCAAGAAAGAGAAACAAATCAAAGCATGTACTGATATCAACAGAAAAGCTGCATTTCTTTGACCAGCTGAAAGATACCCATGTCTATAGATGCATCAAAAAGAAGCTGTAAGCTGCATAGATGTGGCACTGCTTTGATAGTACAAAGTTTCACTATGGTCATGCTTCCAAAACTGAAAATGTCCAATAAACCATTACTGCAGTACACAAGAAAAGCTCTGTAAATGCACTACCAAGGATAGAAGTAGAAAAGTAAAATATGACCAGGGAATTGCCACCAGGACATTACCCAGTAATTGCAGACACATTGTTAAGAGCACGTTTCTCTTAATGATGTACAACCATGTAATCTCAAACAAGCTGTAACAATATATGCTAAGATAGAAGCATCATGTACTGTACCACCAGGAATATGGGATAAACTGGAAAGAGAAACACTGATGGATGAAACACTACCAGCTATGTACATCACTATGCATAACAGCAGCAGTGCTATGAAGGCCAGCCCTGAACCCAGAGCCCTGACTGGTTAGGGGTTTGACTAGCAGTAGATGCTGGTGTCACAGTCCAGAACAATTATGCTTGTATTCCCCCTACATGGTCCAACATGGACACACACTCAGTCTTGCAGCTCCCCACCCATCACCTCACTGGGCCAGAAACTTGCATCTCTCACCCTCCTGACCAGGGTTTTTCCAGGCTGCACAGTTGCCTGCCTATACTGCATTATTCCCCAGCAAGGCTGACCACCTAAACTGGCCTGTATCTGCTATTTACTTATGTTTCAAAGGCTACGAACAGTATACTTACCCACAGTTAAGTCACCACAGAGCTCCTAATCAAGTACGTTTATTCTTAGGGTAAAAACATTTCAGAGAAAACATTAAAAATAATAAAAGAACCTACACACATGCTAATAAGCCTATCAAAGACTATACCAACTCCAAGGGCTCTGGCCAATGAAAAGTCCTTCAATGCCCCCCTTCTCCCCCAACAGGGTTTTCTTGTGGTTACAAGTTCAGAACAAGCACATCCATTAACCAGACAGTCACTTTTATCCAGTTTGGGCCTCTGATTTTTTCCTCATGTAACAGGTGATCAACAGACAATCATATTTTTCCTTAGGGCACAGCTTCAAAACGATGGGTCTGCAGATTGGTAATTTACATTCCCCTACCTCCCAAATATCTCCTAGAAAACTCAGTCCACTAAAAATTCAGTTTTGTCTGTCCCATTGTTTCAAAAGGGTCCTTTGAAGCTCATAACACTTCCCAGGGTTTACATTAGCCCTGCCTCCCCTCTAAAGAAGTTACATACAATCCCACAATAAAATACATACAATCCCACAATAAAATACATAAACACTTGTATTTTGAACTCCTAAAATACTTACAAACTTAATTCAGTAAGGATTTCCAGCATATTGCAGATCATGGCTATATCTGTCACAGCTGGCTTCTCCACCCTACCTCCAACCCTTTGATCCCTAGATACCTGTTCACAGAGATTGCAGGTAATCCCAGCCCTACTTCTTGTGACCTCTCTATAGTGGACTGCCAGAAGCAGGTGTTAGCCTCTCTACGGTGGACTGCTAAGATGCACATGGATCAGAAACAACCAAGCCAGAAATGAAAAGAGGCTACAAAACCATATCAAGGTTAAAAGCTGTAAATCATTGTAAATCTACCTTATTGTAAATTTCTACTTATTGTAGCTCAGCATAACTTCACTGACCTCAGCAAAGCTGAAATGATTCACACCAGCTAAGGATCTAGCCCTAAATTTCAAGAGTTCCATTCATTGAACCTCCCCACCACCCAAAGGCTCTACCCCTAAATCTGTCTCAGAATCTTGCAGCTTCAGAGCTAACAAGAATAAATTTGCTTGCCTCAAATTTAGAGCCTCAACTCTTTCAGAGATTCTCATTTTTGCTCATCACTGAGTTCTTCATTTGTAAGTAGCTCAGTTGGAATTGAACACAGAGGGCAGCAGTCCAGAGCTCCCCTCACTGCTAAGTATTAATACATTTTTTACATGTGCACTGCAGGTATTTTTCTCTCAGAGTGCCTGCCTGTCACGCACCCAGCTAGCTCTGCAGAGGGAGACTAGATTAATGAAAATAATTACGGACTCCATTCTTCCTGTGCTCGAATACATGAACCACTTTTTGTGATTCAAAACTTGAATCAGAAGCTGGTGGAAATCAATAATGAGCTCATTTACATTTCAATAGATTCATTATCATTCTGGCTGCTGTTAATTTGTAGTGCTAATTTTTTTCCACCAATAAGATCTTATTGGCAGTGTCCTGTTCTCCGACTTGTTTTCAGGCCAAAATAAAATTCTTTAAAAAACACTGTTGTCATTTTAAAAAATTATGTGTTTACTGCCACACCAAATTTATAATCAACAGTCCTAGGCTGGCTTGCAAAAGCCAGCTGGACCTTTACATTATTAATTTAGCAATGTTTTGCAAGCTTGATACAGTTAAGAGACTGTCATAGTATCTTTCCCCAATCTGAACCTTAGAGTCCAAAAGTTGGGGTACCAGCATGAATTCCTCTAAGCTTAATTACCTGCTTAGATCTGATAAGCTGCCACCAATCAGGAATTCCAGTGCCTGATACACTCTGGTCCCCTCAAAACCTTCCCTGGGGACCCCCAAGACCCAGACCCCCTGGATCTTAACACAAGGAAAGAAAACCCCTTTCCTCACCGTTGCCTCTCCTAGGATTTCCCTCCCTGGGTTACCCTGGAAGATTACTGTGATTCAAACTCCTTGAATCTTAAAACAGGGAGGAATCTCCCTTCCCTTTCTCCCTCACCCAGAGGCAATACAGATTCAAGCTCCGTGAATCTAAAACAAAGGGATTCCCCCTTCTCCTTTCCCTTCCCTGTTAATACAGACTCAATTCCCTTGAGCCTCAACAAGGGGAAAAAATCAAACAGGTCTTAAACACAAGACTTTTAATAAAAAGAAAGAAAGAAAAAGGTAAAAGTTATCTCTGTAATTTAGATGGTAAAAGTTACAGGGTCTGTCAGCTTATAGAAACTGGAGAAAAAGCTTCCTCCAGCAGAAATACAATTTAAAATACTTCCAGCCAAATACACATTTGCAAATACAGAAAAACAATCAAAAGACTATAACCGCCTTTCTTACTAAAATACTCACTATTCTGAATATATAAGAGACTGTAGCAGAGAGATTGGCAAGAAACCTGGTTGCACGCCTAGTCCCTTCCAGGACCCAGAGAGAACAAAGCAAAACCCAAAAACCACAAACAAAGGCTTCCCTCCACCGAGATTTGAAAGTATCTTGTTTCCTGATTGGTCCTCTGGTCAGGTGTTTGGTTCCCTGTTTGTTAACCCTTTACAGGTAAAAGAGACATTAACCCTTAACTATCTGTTTATGACAGACTGTCATTATAAATACATGTTATAAAGACGCAGCAATATATAAAGTGATGCAGAGCTTGGCAGCGAACCTCGCCAAAGTTTCCATGTGCACTGAGCATGCTCAATCCTCTCACAGCTCCTATGTATGTACCATCCCAACAAAGTATTTGAATATGCTCCTGCCCAGGGTCGCAGAAGCTGAACAGGACTTTACTTACATTAGCCCCCTTCTCACACACCAGTTCTCAGGGTATGCTGTAGCACCAGGTACTGAAACTGAGAGCAGGGAGACTGTCCCTCCTGTGATCTCAATGCCCTCTCTTCCTAAAACACAGGCAGAATTAAGAAGGGGGAGGAAACAGCCTGAGCCTAACTCAAATCACAAAGATGGGGAGAAACAGGCAGGAGCAGGAGAGGAACAGGGCCAAAGGGTTCATAACCATTAGATACACTTCCCTCCAGAACCTGGAATTGAATCCAGGATTCCTGAGACCCTATGTTCCTCTATTGTCAGCAAATAGCTGTGAAACCCATTGGCAAAGTATATGTTAGTCCACCTATTGTAGCCCGAAAATTATTTCACAAATATAGGCAGTTCTCAGACTTACAACACAGCTGGTTCCTGAAAATCATGTCTTAAATCAAAACGTCATAACTTGGAGCCGATTTTCCCATAGGAACCAATGTTATAACTGGGTGATTGGTTTCTGAACCAAGGCCCAATACACTATTTTCACCAAAATAACCCAGATTTTTGTACTCAATCAATTATAGATGGGTAATATAGGTATATTAATGTAAATAATCATATTGACATAAAAAAACATAAGCTGAAAATACATAAAGAGATATAATACAGGCAGTCCTCTGATTTACAACACAACTGGTTCCTGGGCGTTGCTGATCTTGTCATTTGATTTGTGGATTAAGAAACCTACTGAAGGAATGAAGAAGGAGATGGAATACCTTCTTCTGAGCTCATGGGTGAGTCTAATTGCCTGGAGTTTTCCAGAGTTTTGAGGTGATTTGGAAGGACTTAAAGTTTCCAAGGAAGTTTGGACAGAAGTTCTCCTCCTTTCCTTGTAAATTTCTCTGTAGCAGCTGTACATGTTGATATGCCCCTATTCACAGATGCACTGCATTCAGTGTTGGGGTCATGTTCCTCAAACAGGGGTATGGCAGTTTCCAAATATTGAAATGTCTCAGCCAACACTTTTGTTGTCAAGACTTTACAATAAAGAGTCTCTTCAACAGTGAGCATCTTCTTCCTTTGCCACTTTTTGCTGTTCCAAATCAATGAGGTCCTCATTAGTTAATTCTTCAGAATATGATGCCAGCAACTCATCAACATCCTCTAGTGCAATGTCTAAGTTGAGTTCTTTGCCCATTTCAACAACAGTTTTGGTCACCTCCCCAACAGAGTCTGTAAAGCTTGGAAGTCAAACACAAAATCAGGACACAATTTTTTTCCAAACACCATTCAAATTTGATTGTTTGACTTCATTCCATGCCTCACCAATGTTCTTAACTGCATGGTAAATGTTGAAGCCCTTCCAGATTTCCTTCAGAGTTGGTCCACCTTCCTTCTCAGTTGCCATGATGGCCTGGGCAAATGTTCTCCTAAAATAGTAGGCCTTAAGTGATGCAATTACCCCTGGTCCATGGGTTGCAACAATGAGGTGGTGTCCGGAGGCAGAAACACCACTTTGATGTCAGGATGAATGTCATCAAGGATGGTTGGATGACCAGGAGCATTGTCAAGGATTAACAATGCTTTAAATGCAAGATTGTTTTTGCTGCAATAATCCTTGATACTTGGCACAAAATGATGATTAAATCAATCTTCAAAAATGTTCCTGTTGACCCATGCCTTAGGACTGGATTTCTATATCACTGGGAGAAATGCTTTGGGATATCCCTTAAAAGTCCTGGGGTTTTGGAATGGCATACAAGCAAAGGTTTAAGCTTAAAGTCACCTACAGCATTTGCACAGAGCAAAAGAGTGATCCTATCTTTAGCAGCTTTATAGCCTGGCATGGATTTCTCCCGTCTGGCAATGTAGATTCTCGACAGTGTTTTCCAAAAGAGCCCAATTCCATCAACATTAAAAACTTGCCAAACACAATACACTCTCTTCAATGACTTCAGCCACTGTCTCAGGAAAACCACGAGCTGCCTCCTCATCACCACTGGCAGCTTCTCCTGAGACCTTGATGGCATACAAATTGGCCCTGGCTTTAAAATGTATAAGCCACTCCCTACTTGCATTAAAAGGCTCTGCATCAGGACTCTCCCCCTGTTGTTTTTTTAGATCATCATAAAGACTCTTAGTCTTTTCCTGAATTATGCCTAAAGTCACAGGAGACACGGCATTAATTTTGATCCTCCAGCCAAACAATTAACAATTTCTCAACCTGGGCAATAACTCCAACCCGCTGCTTGATTATCACAGTTGACTGCATAGGAGCCGAGCCATTAACATGTTCCTAAATTCATACCTTGTCTTTCAGGAGGATCACAATAGTCATTCGAGGAATATCCAGAGCTTTACCAATTTCAGTTGGCATCTAACCTTTTTTGGACCTCTTAATTATTTCCATTTTTGTTTCAATAGTAATTGTTCTACATTTCTTAGAAGAAGAAACATCAGTTGCACCAGATTTATGCTTTTCTGCCATTATTATGGGCAAAGAAACACTAGATCTTTTTTAAAAAGTTTGGAAGCACAAAGATTTGGAAGCACATGTAAAAATGGCATTGGAACAGCTACTGAGCATCTTGAGTCAGGGCGATGGGCGGCACAGAATGTTGATGTGTACATATGAACTTGTTCACTGGCATGGCCTTGCATCAGCTTGAGCATTGTAAACTCGAAACACAACATCGGAAATGTCAAATTTTTAAACAGCGTAAGTGCCATTCATCATAACACAAATGTAGTAAAGTTGAGAACTTCCTATATGATTATTTACTGGGATACATGATGCATTTGTCACAGATAACATGTTCTTTTCCTAGGCGGCTACTTAGAGTTAATTGAAAAGATGGAATTTGGTGAAACACACACTGAAGCTTGAATTGAAATAATAGGAAAGGATCAATATACATAAATATAACAATAAGATAAAAAGTAAAGTGGTTTCCTGTACTCATACTGTGACAAAGTTCCTCCTCTACCTTGACGGGTCCTGTGCTTATTGGCAGAGTTTGCTCACCTCAGTGATCTTCCCCACAGTCTGGATCAACTCCTCCTGTGTCTGATCAGGAGTTGGGAGGTTTGGGGGGAACCCAGGCCCGCCCTCTACTCCAGGTTCCAGCCAGGGCCCTGTGGATTGCAGCTGTCTATAGTGCCTCTTGTAACAGCTGCATGACAGCTACAACTCCCTGGGCTACTTCCCCATGGCCTCCTCCAAACATCTTCTTTATCCTCACTACAGGACCTTCCTCTTGGTGTCTGATAACGCTTGTACTCCTTAGTCCTCCAGCAGCACTCCCTCTCCCTGTCAGCTCCTTGTGCCTCTTGCTCCTAGCTCCTCACACGCACTTCCTCTCCTCTGGCTCCTCCTCACCTGACTGGAGTGAGCTCCTTTCTAAACCCAGATGCCCTGATTAGCCTGCCTTGATTGGCTGCAGGTGATCTAATCAGCCTGTCTGCCTTAATTGGTTCTAGCAGATTCCTGATTACTCTAGTGCAGCCCCTGCTCTGGTCACTCAGGGAACAGAAAACTACACAGCCAGTGACCAGTATATTTGCCCTCTATCAGACTCTTGTACCCCACTGGTCTGGGTCTGTCACAATACTTAGACTCTTGCATTGTGCAAACAAACATATGGAGACCAGTGAAAACAAAGATAGAAGGTAAAGTAAGTGAAGCCCATTAGAAGGGAGTTCCTGATTCAGTTTACACCATCTTGGAGAGCCAATGAACATGGTGAAATGGGAACTGGATGTGGTATTTTAACATGAATATATGTCTTATTTGATCCTTTACACTGACAATAGTAAGGTCAATTCCTACCCCTATCCATATGTGCCTTTTGGGTGTCCAGAATTAAGCATTAATGTTCATTATTTGCATCACTTCTCTCTTAATTTCTATATGTAAATATGGTCTAAATACTTAGATACTCTATAGCAGCCTAATTGCTTAGGTCCTCCAAAACTCCCTTCATGTGGAATTCTGTGGTGTACCCTAGCCCACTTATCCACTGGCACTTTAAAAACCCTTGCACCCCAATCTGGGACTATGCCAGTTATGCGATATGTATGTATCTTTTCATCCTTGCAAACGATATCTGTAACCCCCCATAACCCAAGCCTGACCCCAGATGTACAGTACCTTCCCTCTCAACTTGTGTATATTTCATTTCAAACATTCACTTTAATAAAATTTTTAAACCTATTTGTGGTTACTTGTTTGTCTCTCAGAATGAAAGCACAAAATATCTGACATGGGCTTATCTCCTTAGATCTACATTATTCAGCTAAATCCCAGACTGAAGCATAACTATTCCCACAAGGCTTTATATCAGTGGTGGGAAACCTGTGGCCCCTTAGGTAATCTGCTGGCAGGCTGCTAGACAGTTTGTTACATTTGCACAGCTGCAAGGTTGCCCACCACTGCCTTTAATCATATGAAGCCTAATTTGTTCTCTTCTTGTTATAACGTTCATAGCTTCCATTAAACATGCTGAGCAAATGAATTAGATGTTACCCAAAACTACATAGCTGCCAAGATCTGGTCATGGATCAAGGATCAACATCCCTCTAGGTCCAGACAGAGGATAGGTTACAACCACTACCAGTTAATTCATTAGCTCAAGGGGTAAGTCTATTGGTCTACAGGTCTCAATCCTTTTGTTGGCCCATGTTGGTGTCAGTATGATGCCACATGATGGAATTTCTGCTCTTTGTTTTTTAAAAATATTAAGAAATTACACACATACAAACTAACAGAAAAGAACACTAAGGTTTCAAATTCAAGCATTCAAAAGTTAAGAAATACCAGAATTAAGATTGCCTGTGTTATGCTGAGTAACTTCAACCAAACTTTTGACTGGTGTCCAATTTGATGCAGCTGGAGCTAGATTTGCATAAGTGCTGAGGATTCACAACTACCACCAAAGTCAACTGGAGCTACATTTTGAACATATGAAGCGCTAAAAAAATGCGAAGTATTCTGAAAAACTCTGGGGGCAGGATTTGGGGACCCCACAGAACTCTATTCTATAGGGGTGCCCTGCACACCAATGCATGAGGGGTTGAGACTTGGCCACATGGGAGTAGGGACAGTAGTATTAAATCTGCAACTCTGAAGATTTGCCATAAAATCTGCTTCTCATCACTCCCTGCAGTTGCAGGGGAATTGGCAGCTGTGGAAGGAGGGACACCGCTAGGAGTTTTACCATGTTTTAATCCTCCACTGAGAGCAATTTACAGCAAGACCAGCTCCTCTTCACTCCCCTGGGGGAACTTCAGCAAGACCAGTAACCAGGGAGTACTCCTTGCCCCTCACCAACTTCTCCTCCCTTTCTGCTCAGAAGTAGATATGATAATCTTTTGGAATGCACCTTTCACCACCTATCTGGTAGGTGATAACTGCTATATTCAGCAGGTATTAGCACAGTAGAACCTGACTCTAGCAAAATGAAATGTCACTATAAGAGAAATGAAATACGTTCAAGATACTTGAGGCTTTCACTCCACTTCCCTGTAAGCGAAGTTCCATTGTAACTGAGCTCATTTTGCTTCTACTCTAGAAGAAAACCACAATGCTTTGCAACAAAACTTAAAAAAACCCAAACACCTAATTGCCTGAGTGTAGATTGGCAGTGAAGGGAAGTAATCAATAATGAATATCCCACTGCATCAGCTCAATTACAAGCTGAAGCATTGCTCATGAAGCAGAGTTATCCCTAGTGTACATTCTACCATTCTTTCACCCACTAATTAGCCCACTGGAAACCCATTTCTTTTTTGTATAATAAATTCACTATTATATAATATAGAAATAGATATACATTGTCAAAAATAATGCCTTTTCCACGTCTAGAGTTTCAGGGCATTCAGTAGTTAGCCATTTTAGCTGAATACAGATGGTCTTCCATGTCTTTTAGATGAAAGGGATTTGAAGAGTAAAGCCTAGGCTATCTCACAAGAACCTCAGGGTGTGTCACCCTTTGACTCTCCTATCTGATGTGTAATAAAATAATTCTTTCATCACAGCAGTGTGTACTTTTTGCAATGAAAAAGAAGTCTAAACCTTCAGGATGCTTTGTTATTGCTGGGGGTGAAATGGGGCAGCATTAACAAGAGAAGACGTTTACAGTCATCTGACAGCTAGTAATTTATCAGCAGTCACAGAAGTTAAGCAATAAGAGAGGGTGCAATTTGAATGGTTAAGATTTTGTATATTACTGAACAGGTCTCCATGCCTTACTTATATATAACTAGACAAAACCAGAAGGCAAAGACTAAAGAGGCTGTTTATGTTTCTCACTCTTTAGGCAATATTAGACAAACGTATGCTTAGTACTGTACATAAGTGATATAGACTCTCTGTAAAATATGTAATTTTGTTTCAAATAACTGTCAGTGTCAAATAGGTGTATATCTTACTGTATACTTTTCTCTAGTCTGTAAATTATAGCTTGTTTTAAATAAAACAATTTTTCCACTCTTTTTCATTTGGTCATATAATCAGGCAATTTATCTCAGACCCAATCTAAATAATTGTCTTGCCTTCCTGAATGAAGAGTGGGATTATTGGTAAACAAAAGAGCTCTTTATATTAATTAGCATCATAGCATTTTATTTTTATCCCCATTCAGGTTAGTAAGATATTCATATATTTGAATTATTTAAATTGCCCCCAATCCAAAGACAGGTACCAGGAGGTATCATTACTGTAGGCAGCAGGTCAGGTGCCATCATAGCCTTGAATAACCTAGTAACAGATTAATATTTCAAATGATTAAACACACTCTTTTCTGTCCATGTTATCCTGAGATGATCTTTCATTTTATGGTACGTGACTCAGAAAAACATTTCCTTTCTGTAGCTGTTTACCTCCATCTAGTGACCAGAAAAATACATAAACCAAAACTTCTATAGTTGTTCATCAATTCTAAGCAAATGCACTATTGAAAAAGTGGGTAAAATTCTGTTCTTTCTTGTGCTCATGTCCTAAGTGAGGGAAGAGAACATAAGGGGCTAGATTCACAATGGGGAGTAAGGTGCCTTTATGCGCCTAAGTCCAACATTTAATCACCACTGGCATTCATAAAACCGCTGCTCAGATGCTACCTAACTTCCCAGGTACTTATGTTTCCAGCAGTAAAGGCCTTTATGCACCTAAATATCAGTCAGTGGGCATTCATAAAGCTGCCAAAATTCTGATGCTACCAAGGAGTTCCATGTATAGCTCATGCCTAAATCCTCGTAGGATTCACACACAAAGTATTTCCCCACCTACATTACCTGCAGGGTCTGAACCAATAGCCATGCTCAGAGCTCACCTAATCTTGCAGTGAAGGAGGAGAAGCAACCAGAGCTGGAGCCTCCTAAAGCCCCCACACCCAATAGCCCAATTTAAACACTCACCCAGAATGTGGGAGACCTGGGTTTAAATTCCCCATGCCCTTAACACGGAGCAGGGGCTTGAAACTGAATCTCCCATTTGCTAGTGGAGAAACTCCCAAAGCCTAGTGATTAGAGTATTCAGAGGCAGGGGTATCTCAGGGTATGTCTACACTGAAATGTAAACCCAGGGTTAGTAGAAATCCTGTTAGCAGGCATGTTAACCTACCATGAGAGAGTCTACACTCATTTGTAACCCTGGGGTAGAAATTATTGAACCCTTGGTCCCAGCCTAGAGCTCCAGCATCTATACTGCATTATGCAGGCCCACATCCAACCATATCCCAGACTTCCTAGCATCCTCCAAAAATGTAGTCACCATACCCCTTTTTCATTATACAGTGTGGGAAAATTTGACTATCCACCAAACTTGACTGTCCCAGAGCACAAGTCTAGTGGGGCTCTGTCAGCACTGCAAAGCAACAGGGCTTGAACGCTGGGTTCCAGCTTGACTTGGGCTTAGAAACCCCACCTCTATGGGGTTCTAGGACCCTGACTAGAGCCCTAGGTCAGCACAATTTGTGTGTAGACAAAAAGGGGGTTAGACCTGAGCCAGAGTTTGAACCCAGGGCTTACATTGTTGTGTAGTCATATGCTTAGTCTCTGCTGCTCAAGCAGTTCCACTTTGTATTAAATATTTATTGGGCTACAGATATAGTAAGGATGACTCTATAGGCTGCTGGTTAGGGAAGTCTGCTGGGAAGGTGGTGATCTGAGTGCCAGTCCCTGAGCCAGTGACTACTAAGTATTTCACACAAAATACAAGAGCTTCCATAGGAGACACATCCTTCTCTTTGGCTTAAACAGTTGTTTACCAGCTTCTGTGACTCTCATTTTAGGTGCCTAACTCTCCCCATGCATTGAGGGAGCCTGGGAACCTAACTTAGGGCAGTAAATTCCACAACACTGAGTATTGCAATGCCCATGTCTTCCTTCTGACTCTAGCACCGAGAGCCTATTCTCATCAGCAAACAAATAGCAAGATCTCTCTAGTGAACTCAATAAACTTCTAGCAGATGTGGTGCATGGATTATGTACATCTCCAAGTAGCATAGTCTGGATTGTAGGTGGCAAGTCCAGCCCAGCCCCACTGCCCAGCTGACTAGTGCATCTAAAGGTGTCCTAACTCACTCCCAGCAGTATATTACAGTGGGCCATGCTAGCCATCCCACCCAGCACCCACAGGATGGCTTTCCTCCACCCGCCCCCACCCCTCTGCCCATCCCAGGGACACTTGTTCAGTTAAGGGCAGGAATTTGCCATGTATAATGAGAATAAAACACTTGTAATGCTATTTTGTCTAATTAGTTTTCTTTTCCAATGTCAATACCATCCAACTTTTATTAATTAATTATAAAATGATACTAAGGATTTGGGCAGTGACATTGACAGTAAAATTTCCAGATTTGCTGATAGGATACATTTGTAAGCAGAGTAGTGAAATCATGCGCTGTAATACAGTACAATTTCTGATGTGCCCTTTTTACCCATCTAGCAAACGTTCAATTAAATGCAGCTTTGCTTCCAAAGAATTTGTATTAATACAAAGATTGTAGGGGAATTAATACATCAAAAGGCAAAGGGGAAAAATGAAGAGAAGAAGAGAAAAGGAGGGTAGCAAAGGGGTAAATTTTCTGCTGGTAGAACTTGGAGCAATTCCACTGAAGTCAGTGGAGCTGCACCAAGTTACACCAAAGGACAATTTGTCCCAAAGTGCTTTTACAACTGGCAGGAAAAGAGTTCTGAGCATTGGATGAAAAAGGAAAGGCAGATGAAATTAACAATGTGGATCTTTAAAAAGAGCACTTTTTCAGGTCTGGTATAGAATAGAAAAGCAGAATTAGTTAGGCAGGGATGTTATTTCAGCAGCTGAGAAAGCTAATGGAATTACCTATACCAGTACTTTCTGCCTTGTGATTACAAGTCTCAGAAGAAAAATATGTATAACAAGTAAACAGTATAGACATGTGAGACTATTTAAAGAGGGACAGAAAACACAGATAGCTCAGTGGTCTGAGCATCAGCCTGCTAAACCCAAGGTTGTGAACTCAATCCTTGAAGGGGCCATTTGCGGATTAGTCCTGCTTTGAGCAAGGGGTTGGACTAGATGATCTCCTGAGGTCCCTTCCAACCCTAATAATCTATAATTTCTAAGAAGCAATATAACTTTTACTCGGTTTGTGTGATAAACACAAATATAATTAGATACATAAAGCTACTAAACAATAGGGTCCTTCACATGATACCTTGTCTGAAGCTCCCATTACAGGCAATAAAGCTGTTAATCTCTGGAAAAAATACCTTTGGGAGTGCACCTAATTGTCACTACACTAGTATTCTGTGCATGTGTGAAATTCTGCAAGCCCCCATGTAATGTAAAACTGTATAAACAATATCAGCAGAAAATTAAATGCTTCTGCATAAATTACACATTCTGGTGACCTAGAGCATAGTAAACTTGCATTTTTTCCACTCAGTCTCTTGTCATCTTATCATATTTTAAGATTTTTCTCCTGTCCACTCATCTATGGGACAGGTTGCTGTTCATAGACACACAGAAAGGCCACTCACATGGGACTACTGTGAAAGAGACTGTTCTTCAAGGAAGAGCAAAAATAGAAAATGGGATATAGTATCAGCACTCACTTTCCCTTATGGTAGGGTCCTTAGGCCAAAACCTCTCCTCATCATCCAGCCTGAGTACTTCGGCTGGGACTGGGAAATATTACACAGGGTGAAGAATCTATTTCACTCCCAATGCATGAAATGACAGCGAAGCCATTTCACCTTTACTACTCCACTCTTATAACTGGAGAATCTTCTAGTGCAGGGGTAGGCAACCTATGGCACTGGTGCCGAAGTTGGCATGCAAGCTGATTTTCAGTGGCACTCACACTGCCCGGGTCCTGGCCACCAGTCTGGGGAGCTCTGCATTTTAATTTAATTTTAAATGAAGCTTCTAAACATTTTTAAAGCCTTATTTACTTTACATACAACAATCAGTTAGTTATATATTATGACTTAGAGAAAGAGACCTTCTAAAAACGTTAAAATGTATTACCGACATGCAAAACCTTAAATTAGAGTGAATAAATGAAGACTCGGCACACCACTTCTGAAAGGTTGCCAACCCCTGTTCTAGTGTTCCCTGTTTGGGAAAGGCAAAGGACCAGAAAATCATTCTAGTGGCATACGCTTTTGCTACTGTCTTCCCCAAAACTTCCGTTGGACAAAACTATTCAGGGAAAGCCCAAGGACTGGTGCATTTCCTACAGGGCTTCCCCAAATCCTATGGCTCCACCCAATACAAAGGCAGCAGAACTGCACACTCACAGAAAAGAAAGATGAGACTTTTCCTCCCAGAAGGCTATATTCAGAATTTAGTAAAGGGTGGAAGGATTTACCCATAAGCTGCAGTAACCCAAACATAGCCCCAAGAAGCCTGATGACTCAGAGTAAAAACCTTAAATGAACCAACCTATACCACAGAATCTCTATGGATAATAATTCCACACTCTAATAATATGAATACAGCAGTAGGGATGTATTACTGACCACTTAACCAGGTAAGTGATAGTAAGTCTGAAACCCTCAGGGAGATTACAGAGGCTATAAAAATAAAAAACTCAATAATAATGGGAGATTTCAACTATCCCCATATTGACTGGGTATCCTCAGAAATGGGATACAGAGATGAAGTTTCTTGACACCTTAAATGACTGCTTCTTGGAGCACAAGATCTGGTCCAAGAGGTGAATACAGCTGGACCACTTGGTAATAATGACCATAATATAATTCAATTTAACATCCCTGTAGAGGGGAAAACACCACAGTGGCCCAACACTGTAGCATTTAATTTCAGGAAGGGGGACAACACAAAAATGAGGAAATTTAAACAGAAATTAAAAGGTACAGCACCAAAAGTGAAATCCCTGAAAGCTGCATGGAAACTTTTTAAAGAAACCATAATAAAGGCTCAACTTAAATGTATACCCCCAAATTAAAAAACATAGTAAGAGAACCAAAAAAGTGTAACTGTAGCTAAACAACAAAGTAAGAGAAGCAGTCAGAGGCAAAAAGGCGTCCTTTAAAAAGTGGAAGTTAAATCCTAGTGAGGAAAATAAAAAGGAGCATAAACTCTGGCTAATAAAGTGTAAAAATATAATTAGGAAGGCCAAAAAAGAATGTGAAGAACAGCTAGCCAAAGACTCAAAAAGTAATAGCGTAAAATTGTTTAAGTACATCAGAAGCAGGAAGCCTACTAAACAACCAGCGGGGCCACTGGATTATCGAAATGCTAAAGGAGCACTCAAGGATGATAAGGTCATTGTGGAGAAACTAAATGAATGCTTTACATTGGTCTTCATGGCTGAGGATATGAGGGAGATTCCCAAACCTTACCCGTTTTTTTTAGGTGACAAATCTGAGGAACTGTCTCAGCTTGAGGTATCATTAGAGGAGGTTTTGGAATAAATTGGTAAACAGTAGTAAGTCACCAGGCCCAGATGGTATATACCCAAGAGTTCTGAAGGAACTTGAATGTGAAATTGCCAGAACTACTAACTGTAGTTTGTAGCCTATCATTTAAATCATCTTTTGTACCAAATGACTGGAGGATAGCTAATGTGATGCCAATTTTTAAAAAGAGTTCCAGAGGTGATCCCAGCAAGTAGAGGCCAGTAAGCCTGACGTCAGTACCGAGCCAACTGGTTGAAACTATAGTAAAGAACAAAATCGACAGACACATAGATGAACATAATTTGTTGGGGAAGAGTCAACATGTTTTTTATAAAGGGAAATTATGCCTCACCAATCTACTAGAATTCTTTGAGGGGGTCAACAAGCATGTGGACAAGGGGGATCCAGTGGACATAGTGTACTTAGATTTTCAGAAAGCCTTTGACAAGGTCCCTCACCAAAGGCTCTTAAGCAAAGTAAGCTGTCATGGGATAAGAAGGAAGGCCCCCTCATGGTTTGGTAACTGCTTAAAAGATAGAAAACAAAGGGTAGGAGTAAATGGTCAGTTTTCAGAATGGAGAGAGGTAAATAGTGGGGTCCCCCAGGGGTCTGTACTGGTACCAGTCCTATTCAACATATTCATAAATTATCTGGAAAAAGGGATAAACAGTGAAGTGGCAAAATTTGCAGATGATATAAAATTACTCAAGATAATTAAGTCCCAAGCAGACTGAAGAGTTACAAAAGGATCTCAACAAAACTGGGTCACTGGGCAACAAAATGGCAGATGAAATGTATATATTGATAAATGCAAAGTAGTGCATATTGGAAAACATAATCCCAACTATACATATAAAATGATGGGATCTAAATTAGCTGTTACCACTCAAGAAAGAGATCTTGGAGTCATTGTGGATAGTTCTGTGAAAATATCCACTCAGTGTGCAGTGCCAGTCAAAAAAGCAAACAGAATGTTGGGAATCATTAAGAAAGGGATAGATAATAAGACAGAAAATATCATATTGCTTCTATATAAATCCATGGTACACCCACATCTTGAATACTGCATGCAGATATGGTCACCCCACCTCAAAAAAAATACTGGAATTGGAAAAGGTTTAGGAGGAGAAATTAATAAGACTGGGACTTTTCAGCTTGTAAAAGAGATGACTGAGGGGTGATATGATAGAGGTCTATAAAATCATGACATGTGGAGAAAGTAAATAAGGAAGTGTTATTTACTTCTTCTCATAACACAAGAACTAGGGGTCATCAAATGAAATTAATAGGCAGCAGGTTTGAAACAAACAAAAGGAAGTATTTTTTCACACAAAGCACAGTCAACCTTGCCAGAGGATATTGTGAAGGCCAAGACTAGAAAAGAACTAGATACATTCATGGAGGTTAGGTCCATCAGTGGTTATTAGCCAGGATGGGCAGGGATGGTGTCCCTAGCCTCTGTTTGCCAGACGCTGAGGATGGGCGACAAGGAATGGAGCACTTGATGATTACCAGTTCTGTTCATTTCCTCTGGGTCACCTGGCATTGGCCACTGTCAGAAGACAGGATAGTGGGCTGGATGGACCTTTGATCTGACCCAGTATGGCTGTTCTTATGTTCTCCAAGAGACAGTTTATCTCTTAATTCTTCCTTGCTCCTACTGGGGGGCAGTTATTTATACAAGTAGACTTAGGCCTGGTCTACATTAAAAGTTTAGATAAACACAGCAACTTTGCTCAGGGGTGTGAAAAATTAATAATTCTGAATGCTGTAGCTTTGCCAACCTAACCCCTGAGGTTGACATGATTAGGCTGATGGAAGAATGCTTCTCTCAACCAACTACAGCTCCACAGGGAGGGGTTCCTACAGGGATGGAAAAACCCCTTCCATAGCTGTAGGTTGCACTTCCACTATGAGATTACAGTAGGCTAGTTGCAGTACCACTCCTGTGATGCTATAGACCTCAGACTATAGAAAAGTCCCTGCTGAAGTCCTATGAAAATCAAAATTCGTTGACAGAATCAGGAGAAATGTATAGTGAACCTAAGAGCCTATTTGCTGAAGTCTGTTCATAGAGATCCTAAAATCTATTCAAGAGTAGTGTTGGGTGGAAAACAGTTTTCCTGCCCTAGGAAAATGTTGAGATTTCAAAAAATGTTGTTAATCTCAAACCAGGACAAAAAGGTTGAAGTCTTTTGCGAACTGAAAGTCTGGGGGGGAAATGGTCCAGGTCAATCCAAATATTTTGTTTTCATAATTTTGAGAAAAGGTCAAAATGAAATATTTCATTTTTAATTTTTTTAAAGTAACTTACATTTAAATTACTAAATTAAAAAAAAGTGAATCAAAAAGTTAATCAGGCCAAAAAAATCCAGAACTTTGTTTAGAAAATGTCAAAATGGGATGTTTCAAAGATTTTAAAATTCTTTCTTCAAAAGATTTTTTGAAATGGGCAATTTGTTGAAACCAACTCTTTCCTGTGAAAAGTTTTGTTTCCAACAAATTATCTTGTGTGACAGGACATTGTCCCACTCCTGTCTCTTTTCTAGTCACAGACCACTTGCAGACCTTCTGCTGGTCAAACACACTGTGTAGTTATTTACAGTACTCGCCCCATGGTGATTACAAACTGTTGCAGCTCAGTATTTACATACCTTTTGTCTCCACCAGCCTTGGCTGAGTGAGCTAAGGAATGTATCTCCTCCCAAGAGATCTCTCCTGACTCTGACTCTCAAAAGTCTACCTCATGCACATCATCTCTGAGCACATCCTTCCTATTCTTTTATAGTTTCTGGGCTAATTCACTTTTAGGCTTTTCCCAATCTATCAATTACACACAGCTTTGCCCCTCAGATTTAATTGGTAATCCAGTGATCAGAATGTTGGTACAGCTGTTGTGGCCCAGCACTCCATTACAGACTGTGTTAACAGAAAAAGTTTTGCCAACACTATTCAAGATGTAAATTCCAAAATGTAAAAAATAATAATAATAATAATAATTACTCATTCAACAAGGTTAATAGTTAGGACTGCTAAAAAATTTTTAAAAAAAGGCAACAGGCTAAAGAATACAGAAAAGCAAATTTCCAGTGCCAAAAAAGAATAAAAAATAGAAGGCAAATGTGGTAGGGTGCTATCTTTGATTCCCCTTTGTGGAATAGCAAGGCCCTTCAGACACATTTCCCAGAGTTTCTTCTGTTGGGGTTTGAAAATAACTCATTCACCTCCAGAGTCTTTAAACAATATTCTCCTTCTCCTTGGGTCTAATTTATTTTGTTTATACAGCTTCCCCCCAAGAGAGTTCTCAGAACTATGGAATTTCAGTTCTGGCCTCCCAGACCCATAGATTCTCCACTCAGGTTCAGAGGTCTTCCTATCCCTCCTTCTTACAACTTGGTGGATTTCCTATTCAGCATCTCCCTTCTTGGCACAGGACACTCACAGTTCCCCCTTGTTCGACTGTGCTTTCAACCATCTTCTTCTCCAGCTAGCTCCTTTTCAACTTAGTCCCTTTTCTCCCTGGACTGGGAGAACTCAGCAAGCATCTACCTTACACTGTTGCTATCTCTCTGCTGTTAGTGAGAAGTCATCTTATATGCTAGTCCCCTTCTCCCAGCCCATTCCAAACTGATTGGGTGAGAAAGAAAAATTATTCCATTTACTCTGCAAGGCTCCTAGTCCCAGGCCCTTAAAGACATTCTCCCAAAACCTGCTTACTCCCAGGACCACTTCCTCTCCTCCAGTGTCTCTTATTTCATAGTTCTTTGCATTCATCAAAACCTCCCAAAACCTTAAAGAGACATAGCACAGAACTGGAATAAGAGAATCCACCTTCAGAGTTATTCAAGAAACAGAATCCTGAATAACCTCAAATGTAGAAAGCCCTAAAGCAACCTCCTGTTGGTTGCTCCACCTCTTCCCGACACAGAGGCAGAAAGCAAAAGAACTACATTATGAACAAGGAAGTCATTCCTGTACAAATAATACTGGCCTGTGGAGCTAAGAGGGTGTAGAAATGTGAGCAGGTGGATCCATCTTTTCCTCCAGCTCTTCCTCTGGCCATTTTGTAAATGGCACCTGTCAAGGTTTCTTTCCCCACTCTGAACTTTAGGGTACAAATGTGGGGACCTGCATGGGCACTTCTAAGCCTAATTACTAGCTTAGCTCTGGTATACTGCCACCACCCAGAATTCCACTGTTTGGGGCACTCTCTATTCCCCCAAAACTTCCCCACCTGGGTTGCCTTGAGGGACTTCACCAATTCCCTGGTGAACACAGATCCAATCCCCTTGGATCTTAAAACAAGGAAAAATCAAACAGGTTCTTAAAAAGAAATATTTTAATTAAAGAAAGAAAAGGTAAAAATTATCTCTGTAAAATCAGGATGGAAAATGCTTTACAGGGTAATCAGATTTCTATAGACCAGAGGGGCCCCCCCAGCCTTAGGTTCAAAGTTACAGCAAACAGAGGTAAAATCCTTCCAGCAAGGAGAAACATTTACAAGTTGAGAAAACAAACATAAGACTAACACGCCTTGCCTGGCTAATTACTTACAAGTTTGAAACATGAGAGACTGATTCAGAAAGATTTAGAGAGCCTGGATTGACATCTGGTCCCTCTTAGTCCCAAGAGCAAATAACAACAACACAAAGAGCACAAACAAAAGACTTCTCTCCACCAAGATTTGAAAGTATCTTGTCCCCCTATTGGTCCTCTGGTCAAGCGTCAGCCAGGTTCACTGAGCTTCTTAACCCTTTACAGGTAAAAGAGGCATTAACTCTTAACTATCTGTTTATGACACGCCCCCCAAATCTCAGACAGTGTATAACCACACTGGAGGTGATTTCTTCCTAGAACTTTAGAATAAACAGATTAATAAAACACATGTACCTTTACATATACTACTAATTATGTAAAACTACAAGATTTTCCACATTTCAAGGATAATTTTTAACCAGTTGATTCTGGGAAACTTTCACGGGAGAGTGCATCAACTACTTTGTTAGAGGCTCCTGAAATGTGTTGAATTTCAAAATCAAAATCTTGGAGAGCTAAACTCCATCGAAGCAGTTTTCTGTTGTTTCCCTTGGCAGTATGAAGCCACTTTAGCGCAGCATGGTCGGTTTGTAGGTGGAAATGCCATCCCCAAACATATGAGCGTAGCTTTTCCAGGGCATACACAATGGCATAGCATTCTTTTTCACTGATTGACCAGTGGCTTTCCCTCTCAGACAGTTTTTTGCTGAGAAACACGACAGGATGAAATTCTTGATCCAGTCCTTCCTGCATTAAAACTGCTCCTACACCACACTCAGACGCATCTGTGGTTACTAGGAATGGTTTGTTAAAGTCTGGGGCCCTTAGCACAGGGTCAGACATGAGTGTTGCCTTAAGCTGGGTAAAGACCTTCTGACACTCATCAGTCCACTTAACTGCATTTGGCTGTGTCTTTCTGGTCAGGTCTGTTAGTGGGGCAGCAATTTGGCTGTAGTGTGGTACAAATTGCCTGTAATATCTGGCCAAGCCTAAGAAGGATTGGACCTGTTTCTTTGATTTTAGGACAGGTCACTTTTGGATAGCATCCACCTTGACCTGCAGGGGAGTTATGATTCCTTGACCCACCTGGTGTCCCAGGTAAGTCACTCTGTTTTGGCCTATTTGACACTTTTTAGCCTTAACAGTTAGTCCTGCCTGCCTGATGCGCTCAAAGACTTTTTCCAAGTGTTCCAGGCGGTCTGCCCATGAATCAGAAAAAAATGGCCACATCATCAAGGTAGGCAACTGCAGATTCTCCCAATCCTGCTAGGAGACCATCTACAAGTCTTTGGAAGGTGGCGGGTGCATTTTGCAGCCAGAAAGGGAAGCATATTAAATTCATACACCCGGGCATGGGTGATGAAGGCTGAGCTTTCTTTGGTGGGTTCATCTAGTGGTACTTGCCAGTACCCCTTGGTTAAGTCTAATGTAGAGATGAACTGGGCACGTCCCAATTTCTCCAATAGCTCATCGGTGCGTGGCATTGGATAGTTGTCGGGATGAGTTACAGCATTTAGCTTACGGTAGTCCATGCAAAAGGGTATTTCCCCATCGGGTTTGGGAACTAGAACCACTGGAGATGCCCATGCACTGTTAGAGGGGCAGATTATACCCATCTGTAGCATGTTTTGGATTCCAGTTCTATAGCAGCTTGGGCATGAGGAGACACCCGGTAGTGTGGGGTTCTAATTGGGTGGGCATTACCTGTGTCAATGGAGTGGTATGCCCGTTCAGTCCATCCTGGGGTGGCTGAGAACATTGGAGCGAAGGTAGTGCACAGCTCCTTGATCTGCTGTCACTTCAGACGTTCCAGGGCTGTGGAGAGGTTCACCTCTTCCATGCCACCGTCACTTTTTCTGTCATAGTAGACACCTTCAGGCCACTCAGCATTATCTCCCTGGGCTGTAAACTGACAAACCTTTAAGTCTCTGGAATAAAAGGGCTTTAGAGCATTAACATGGTACACTTTGGGCTTTAGGGTTGAGGTGGGGAATGCTATGAGATAGTTACCAGCTCCCAGGCGCTCTTGGACCGTGAATGGCCCTTCCCATGAAGCTTCCATCTTAAGGCCTGTTGCACCTAAAAGACCATAACCTGTTCCCCTACTTTGAAGGAACACTCTCTGGTAGGTTTAACATACCAGGCCTTTTGCTCTTCCTGAGCATCCTTTAGGTTTTCTTTAGCAAGGGCTAAAGAGTGTCGGAGGGTGCTTTGTAGGTTGCTTACAAAGTCTAGAATGTTAGTTCCTGGAGAAGGTGTAAACCCCTCCCATTGCTGCTTCACCAACTGTAATGGCCCCTTAACTTCGTGGCCATACACAAGTTCGAATGGTGAAAACCCTAAACTGGGATGTGGTACAGCCTTGTAGGCAAAAAGCAACTGCTGCAACTCTAGGTCCCAATCATTTGAGTGTTCATTTACGAATGTACATATCATGGCCCCAAAAGTTCCATTAAACCTCTCCACCAGGCCATTGGTTTGATGGTGGCAAGGGGTGGCAACCAAGTGATTCACCCCATGAGCTTCCCACAGATCTTTCATGGTCCCCACCAGGAAATTAGTTCCCGCATCTGTAGGGATTTTGGAGGGCCAACCTACCCTGGCAAAAATGTCTGCTAAGGCCTGGCACACAGTTTTAGCCCTGGTGTTGCTTAGAGCTACTGCTTCCGGCCATCGGGTAGCAAAGTCCATGAAAGTCAGTATGTACTGCTTTCCTCTGGGGGTCTTTTTTGGGAAAGGACCCAGAATATCCACAGCTACTCGCTGAAATGGGATCTCAATTATGGGGAGTGGCTGGAGAGGGGCTTTGACCTGGTCTTGGGGCTTTCCCACTCGTTGGCACACCTCACAAGACCAGACATAATTAGCAACGTACTTGCCCATTCCCTCCCAGTGGAAGGACTTCCCCAATTGGTCTTTGGTTCTATTCACCCCAGAATGGCCACTGGGATGATCATGAGCTAAACTCAAGAGCTTTACCCGGTACTTATTTGGAACTACCAACTGTCTTTGAGGACGCCAGTCTTCCTGTGTCCAACAGAAAGTCTCCTTGTATAAAAGTCCTTGTTCTACAACAAACCGGGATCGGTTAGAAGAGCTGAGAGGTGGTGATGTGCTCCGTGCCGCCGCCCAAGCTTTCTGAAGGCTGTCATCTGCTTCCTGCTCAGCCTGGAACTGTTCCCTTGATGCTGGAGACATCAGTTCCTCCTTAGACTGTGGACTTGGGCTTGGTCCCTCTGGAAGCGATGTAGGTGATGGGGTTGTTTTCGTTGATTGTGAACTGCTTTCTGCTGGTGCACTATGTGGTATTTCAGGCTCTAGCTGAACCTCTTGGGTAGGGTTGTCTGCTGCTTCTGCCAGTTCAGGCCCTCTGGTGCCGGACCTCTGGCGTTGGAGTTGTAGATGGGTTTGCAAGCGCTGGAGTCATTGTTGGCAAAGGTTCTGGTGTTGGTTGCTTTTCCAGTTCCGGTTCTGGGACTGGATGCACTATGACTATTGCAGTCGTTGACAAGGGATCTGGTTCCACCACCTCTGTCTGGGTCTCTGGTAACACAGATAGGGCCCTTGTGGACGGCTCAGGAACAGGGATGGGTGTGGAAGCTTGCCTGGCTTGGCTGCATGTGACCATCCCCCCCCACCTTGACCAGCTTCAAACTGGTTGGCCAAGTCTTCCCCCAGTAGCATGGGGATGGGATAATTGTCATAGACTGCAAAAGTCCACATTTCTGACCAGCCCTTTTACTGGACAGGCAATTCAACTGTAGGCAAGTTTAAAGATTTTGACATGAATGGGTGAATTGTCACTTGGGCCTCTGGGTTGATGAATTTGGGGTTCACTAAGGATTGGTGGATAGCTGACACTTGTGCCCCAGTGTCTCTCCATGCGATAACCTTCTTTGCGCCCACTCTCAAGGTTTCCCTTTGCTCCGAGGGTATTTGAGAGGCATCTGGGCCTGGGGATCTTTGGTGTGATGGTGGTGTAATGAACTGTACTTGATTGGGGTTATTGGGGCAGTTGGCCTTTATATGTCCCAGTTCATTACATTTAAAACATCACCCAGATGACTGGTCACTGGGCCGAGGTGGGTTGCTGGAGACTGGTGAGGTGGGACAATAGGGTGTCTGGGGCTTTCCTTGGGTTGTAGGTGAGGTCTTGGGTTGCCCTCAGTGATAGGGTTTATTTTTGGTTTGCCCCCTCTGATATTCGCTCCCCTTGCTAGTAGTTTTTTTCTTTTCTGCCACTTCCACCCATCTGGCTCCAATCTCCCCCGCCTCGGCGACAGTTTTGGGTTTCCCATCTAGGATGTACCTTTCTATTTCCTCAGGAACACCCTCTAAGAACTGCTCCATTTGCATTAGGAAGGACAGCTCTTCCAGAGATTTAGCATTTGCTCTTGATATCCAGGCATCCCAATTTTTTCCAATGCGGTAGGCGTGTCGGGTAAATGACACATCTGGTTTCCACTTTAGGGCTCTGAACCACCGGCGGGCATGCTCAGGTGTTAGCCCCATTCTCATTCTGGCCTTGGTTTGAAAAAGATCATAATCATTCATGTGTTCCTTAGGCATTTCAGCCGCCACCTCTGCTAAGGGTCCACTGAGCTGTGGCCTCAGCTCTATCATGTATTGGTCTGTAGAGATGTTGTACCCAAGGCAGGCCCTTTCAAAATTTTCTAAGGAGGCCTCAGTATCATCACCTGCCTTGTAGGTGGGAAATTTTGTGGGATGGGAAACAGTACCTGGAGAAGGGTTGTTAGGGTTGGCTGGTCCATCCTACTTAGACTTTTCTAATTCCAGGGCCTGCTGGTGGGCCTCCCTCTGGATCGCCATTTCTTTTTCTCTCATCTCTATCTCTTTTTGTTTCATCTCCATAGCTCTCCTGTGGTCAGCCTCTTTGGCTTTCTCTTCTGCATCCAGCCTAGCCAGTTCCTGTTTAACTGCTTCCTTGGTACTCATTTTTCTTCTTTCTTGTGCTACCCACACCCCTCTGCAGCTCACTGAAACTGGGATGTACTCAGCTCAGGGCTGCTTTGTTAACAGAGACTTTCTAATTAGCTATACCCGAGAGGTAGAAAGAAAGAAAACAATTCAACTTGTAAATCCCTTTTGCTGGCTGCTTGTTCACAGCTTGAAGCCTCCTCTTAACAAAGACCCTTGTTAAAAAACTTAACACCTCTGCCCTCAGGCTGCTTTCCAAGCAGCTAGAAAGGAGAGAAAAAAAAATCCCACTGGCTTTTGGTGCCTAAAAAAAAAACCAAACCCAAACCGCTGCTCCCCATGTCAAGGTTTCTTTCCCCACTCTGAACTTTAGGGTACAAATGTGGGGACCTGCATGGGCACTTCTAAGCCTAATTACTAGCTTAGCTCTGGTATACTGCCACCACCCAGAATTCCACTGTTTGGGGCACTCTCTATTCCCCCAAAACTTCCCCACCTGGGTTGCCTTGAGGGACTTCACCAATTCCCTGGTGAACACAGATCCAATCCCCTTGGATCTTAAAACAAGGAAAAATCAAACAGGTTCTTAAAAAGAAATATTTTAATTAAAGAAAGAAAAGGTAAAAATTATCTCTGTAAAATCAGGATGGAAAATGCTTTACAGGGTAATCAGATTTCTATAGACCAGAGGGGCCCCCCCAGCCTTAGGTTCAAAGTTACAGCAAACAGAGGTAAAATCCTTCCAGCAAAGAGAAATATTTACAAGTTGAGAAAACAAACATAAGACTAACACGCCTTGCCTGGCTAATTACTTACAAGTTTGAAACATGAGAGACTGATTCAGAAAGATTTAGAGAGCCTGGATTGACGTCTGGTCCCTCTTAGTCCCAAGAGCAAACAACAACAACACAAAGAGCACAAACAAAAGACTTCTCTCCACCAAGATTTGAAAGTATCTTGTCCCCCTATTGGTCCTCTGGTCAGGTGTCAGCCAGGTTCACTGAGCTTCTTAACCCTTTACAGGTAAAAGAGGTATTAACTCTTAACTATCTGTTTATGACAGCACCTAAATCCTGGGAGGAGGGATTGGCCTAAAATAGTCCACAAATTCATGTCAAATTTGCAAATAGTTTTGGGTTGACTAAAACTGCATTTTTTGGCCAAGCACAACATAGCCTTCTTGAGCCTCAGTCTCCAGTCTGGTGTTGTGAAGATAAAAACATTATACGTTTGTGAGGCACTCATATACCACTGTAATTGGGAGTCATATCATAGCCAAATAGCTAGTCACTTGTAGAGTTAAAAGAGTCAAGAATTATTTTCTGTAAATAAGGAGATAAATGTTGTTCATTTTACTTTTTCTGAATGTATTTAACTATCAATTGCTAGCAGTTCACAAGACTGTCTACCAAAGTCAGTTGTAACCTTAGCAACAATTCATTTAATAATATCATCAAATCTTTCACGATACAGTGAAGATGAAAGGGCAAGTACAATTTGAATCCTTGCCAAGTAATGTTGTATTGAGGAACATGTTATACTTTAAGATGGCATCATGTGTTCAGTGCAGACAAGTTCAGTTGAATGTGTTAATATTCATAATTAACATAAGTAGATAGTATAATAGATAAAATTGCTGGCTATGAATTTATGAATTAAATTATTTTCCATAATCTATGAAATGTGATTACTGTAATATTATTTGAATTGAAAATTTCTATGCTAGGTTCAAGATACAAAAAAGGGCTTGTTACGTGAAGAGATTGCACATTAGACATGAACCTAAAGTTGTTAAGGCACATACCCATGCATTTCTGAAATGAAGCTTGCTCTGCCACTATCGGATAATTTGTTATCGTCAGTAAATTGTCTGAATCATTGATTCCTTAATTATCTTTGCTAACAATTGGTACATTATCATTTCCTAACAAACACAAGTCAAGGAAAGTTTGCTGAATGTTACAATTCTGTTGCAGTTCATTCATAACTAAAAATTCATAATTTTATTCTCACAAAATACCAAATGGTAACATCAGCACAAATATGAATAGAGGAGTTCCAGCTGTCTATTTTATATCATTAATATAAATGGAAAATGAGATTTGACCTAAAATAGACTCTTTCGGTGCTCTAGTAATGAAAGAACTACTGATAATAACATTGGATTAAGAGTTGTATTGGGTTTAACAGTGTTTACAATTATAACAGGAACTCCCTGGAACTAACACAAGGAAACGGGATAATCTCTTAAAATCTATTTAAGCAAATGGTCTCCTGTACCAAGCATTTTACACACAACAGTACAGGATAATCTATCAGTGAAATATTAATGAAATCATTTGTTATTTTCATGGCAGCTGAAATAGTACCATGACATTGCTTGAAAGATTATTTATTAATGTCCTGGTAATGAATGTGTAATTAGCAAATCTTTCCAAAACTCTTCATTGTGTTAATGGCAAATACTCTACAGGCACATTTCAATATTAGAAAAATCTCAGAAGCAATACAGCAAGACAGCTCTCTCTGTAGCAGATCATTAGGGCTCAATTCACTTTAATTCCTATGCAGTCAATATTCAAGGAATATGGATGATAGTCTATGAATTTTAGGCAAGGCCAGAGACATGGCTACTCAACATTTTAGATCCATCCAACATTTTAGATCCATGATTTATAAAGTGTCTAATCCAAACATTGCACAGAGTCTCAGAAAGCAAACAAGGCAAAGAACTGGCAACCCACAAACTGCAGCAGTCAGTGAAGGATAAAAACCTTTGACAGATTTCCAGCCCATCTGTGTAGCTGTCAATCATGCGTGTTGTAAAAAGCAGATTTACGAACAATCATCTGAGAAGCATTTCTTAAACATGGAGCATAAAAAGAAAAATGTACTGCTTTCAGGTAGATGATAATTAATAATTTCTTAAAAAATTATTTTACAGTAGTGTCCGGAATGTTTGGGGACTATACAGACATACTATATAGGAAGACACAGCCTCTGCTCCTCTGCTGTGAAATATTCACAGTCTAGAATACAAAAAACAGATGAATGAATAGAAGAATGTAGACTGGGATACAATATGCAAGCAGAGAGGACAGGGTAATGACTGTAGCATGTTAGTTCCACTTCAAATTATATTTTATTGCTTCTTTTTTGTCTTATTTATTCATTTTTACTTGTATGCTATAATTATCCACTACCAAGTCAAGATCAGTTAGTTAATTTTGTTTAGGCATCATGGGGGAAATAGGTCTTCAGGAGTGATCTGCAGGAGAAGAAAGAAGTGGCCTTGCAGATGCGCTCAGGAGGGACTTGCCATATATAGGACACTTGAACAAGATCACACAAAAGTCTTTAGCACAGCAGAGAATTGAACCCAGGTCTCCCAAGTAGTGTCCTAACTGACCATCCCTTCTTTCCTGATTGACCATTCACCAGTCATTGACTAATATTTGTAACTGTTAATCCTAGCCTGTTAGAAATTATGATATATGAGAATTTTCTATTTGTTTTCTGTAAAGGGTGTTTGCTGTAATCTAGGTCCCTGTTCAACAAGATATGTAAGCATATGCCTAACCTTCAGAATGTGAGTAGGTCCACCCATTGATTTCACATTAAAATTAGGCCTTAAAATGAGGAACATGCTAAGTACCTTGATGAATTGGGGACATCATTGCTGAACTGGGAGCATAATTGCTGAATTTGTATATGTGACAATGTGTTTGGAAACTTAATGAATGACCTATAGTCCAGTATGTATGAGATTATGTTTTAGTTTGTGACACAGGTCATTGTTAAGAATAAATTGCTCACAGGACACAAGTATCCCCAAAGGTCATGGATTAAGACCTTCAGCAGTTATGCTCTGGCATTTTGTGCTAACTGAAGTCTATAAGTATCAGAGGGGTAGCTGTGTTAGTCTGGATCTGTAAAAGCAGCAAAGAATCCTGTGGCACCTTATAGACTAACAGACGTTTTGGAGCATGAGCTTTCGTGGGTGAGTACCCACTTCATCAGAAGTCTATAAGTCGTTTCCAAAAAGAGTTCCTAGTAGAACCCATTGAAGTAACCAGATCTGATCACTATAGTGAGATTCCCCAACCCAAGAAAAAAGATTCAGAGCTTCCAAATATTTTGGAGATTAAAGGATATTTTTGATCATCACTGAAACCTTGATTTCCATGTTCATCTCACAGCCAAAATTAAGGTGACCAATCATGCATTCCCAGAATACCAGACATTCTGGTATTTCCAGGAATGGCATGGGCCTGCCCTAGCCTGCATGGCCCTGCCCCCATCAAAATGACGTTGCATGCCCAGTGTATGTGAGGTCATGCCAGTGAAGCAACTCACTCTTCAAAATGGCATCCCCCATCCTCTACCAGACAACACCACATCTTATTTTGTCTCAGTACCATACCTGGGACAAACTTTAAAAAACAGGAATGTCCAGTTTCAAACCAGATGAATAGCCTTCCTGGCCAAAACTGATTACCCTTAAGAGAGCCAGGGGATATCTAAGAACTTCCAGATATTGTGTATATGCCATAAACAATGCTTCAATATTATCCATATTAAGCTTAAACCTGCTATCATATATCCAGTCTGCAGTCTCAGCAAGATTCTGTGACAGCACAGAAATAGAAACTCTGTTATACAATCTATACTAAGGGATCACTCCATCCGTCACTGAAATGCAGCTGTTCCTGGGATGAAATAAATAAAAACTGAAAGGCACAGTTACAAGAGTAAAATACGTACAAGCATAATAAATTTAAAAAAATAGTAAAAGGACTAAAAAAAATGCCACCATAGCTAAACAGAATACAAGAGGCAGTCAGAGGCAAAAAGACACCCCTTAAAAACTGGAAGTCAAATCTTACTGAGGGAAATAGAAAGGAGCATAAAGTTTGGCAAGTCAAGTGTAAAAATACAATTAGGTAGGCCAAAAAAGACTTTGAAGAGCAACTAACAAAAGACACAAAAACTAACAGCAAAAGAAATTTTAAGCACATCAGAAGCTGGAAGCCTGTCAATCAGTGGGGCCACCGGATGATCAAGGTGCTAAAGGAGCACTAAAGGTAGACAAATCAATTGAGGAGAAGCTAAATTAATTCTTTGCCTCAGTCTTCACTGCAGAGAATCTGAAGGAGAG
Source organism: Gopherus evgoodei (assembly GCF_007399415.2). Taxonomy (NCBI): domain Eukaryota; kingdom Metazoa; phylum Chordata; order Testudines; family Testudinidae; genus Gopherus; species Gopherus evgoodei. The sequence continues at coordinate 61,253,841 of NC_044326.1, forward strand.
TCCTGCACCTGAGTCATGCTTTTTAGGTGACAAATCTGAGGAATGTCCCAGACTGGGGTGTCAATAAAGATGACAAATTGGAACAAATTGATTAATTAAACTGTAATAAGTCGCCAGACCAGATATCTTCATCCAAGAGTTTGAAGGAACTCAAAGATGAAATTGCAGAATTATTAACTGTGGTATATAGCCTATTGTTTTAATCAGCCTCTGTACAAGATGACTGGAAGATAGCTAATATAATGCAATTTTTTTTAAAAAAGGCTTGTGAGGCGGTCCTGACAATTAAAGGCCAGTAAGCCTAACCTCAGTATCAAGAAAGCTGGTTGAAATTATAGTAAAAGAACAGAATTATCAGACACATAGATGAACACTGTATGTTGGGGAAGAGTCAACATGGCTTTTGTAAAGGGAAATCATGCCTCCCCAATCTATTAGAATTCTTTGAGAGGGTCAACAAGCATCTGGACTATGGTGATCCAGTTGCTTCAGTGTACTGGAATTTCAAAGAGCCTTTGACAAGGCCCCACACCAAAGGCTCTTAAGCAAAGGAAGCAGTCATGGAATAAGAAGGAAGGTTCTCTCATGGATCACTAACTAGTTAAAAGATAGGAAACAAAGGATAGGAATAAATGGTCAGTTTCACAGAGGAGAGAGGTAAATAGTGGTGTCCCCCAGGGGTCTGTAAATAGCAGGATCCCCTAAGGATCTGTCCTGGGACCAGTGACGTTCAACATATTCATGAATGACCAGTAGTGAGGTGGCAAACTTTGCAGCTGATACAAAATTATTCAACATAGTTAAATCGAAAGCTGACAGCAAAGAGTTACAAAGGGATCTCACAAAACTAGGTGACTGCGCAACAAAAGGGCAGATGAAATTCAGTGTTGATAAGTGCAAGGTAAAGCACATTGGAAAACATAATCCTAACAATATATACAGAGTGATAGGATCTAAATTAGCTGTTACTACTCTAGAAAGAGACCTTGGAGTCACCATGGATAGTTTTTTGAAAACATCCACTCAATGGGCAGCAGCAGTCAAAAAAAAGCTAACCAAATGTTAGGAACCATTAGAAAAGGGATTTATAATAAGACAGAAAAATCATAATGTCACGACATAGATTCATGGTATATCCACATCTTGAATACAGAGAGCAGTTCTGGTTGCCTCATCTCAAAAAAGATATATTAAAATTGGAAAAGGTACAGAGAAAGGCGATAAAACTGATTAGAGGTATGGAACAACTTTCATATGAGGAGAGCTTAAAAATGACTGGGACAGTTCATCTTAGAAAGTAGATGACTAAGGAGGGATATGCTAGAGGTCTAAAAAATCATGACTGGTGTGTAGAAAGTGAATAAAAGAGTGTTATTTACACCTTCACATAACATAAAAACTGAGGTCACCCAATAAAATTGACAGGCAGCAAGTTTAAAACAAACATAAGGAAATACTTCACACAACACACAATCAACCTGTGGAACTCATTGCCAGGGGATGTTGTGAAGCCCAAAAATATAACTGTATTCAAAAAAGAATTAGATAAGTTCATGAAGGATAGGTCCATCAAAGGCTATTAGTCAAGATGGTCAGGGATGCAACTCCATGTTCTGGGTGTCCCTAAACCTCTGACTGCCAGATACTGAGACTGGACGACAGGGGATGATCACTTGATAATTGCCCTATTCTGTTCATTCTCCCTGCAATGGTCAGTGCTAGATGCTTCAGAAAGACAAGATACTTGTCTGGACAGACCATTGGTCTTACCCAGCATGGTCATTATGTTCTGTTTAGCAGTGAACCGCGACAGCACACAAAAGTTTTACATCAAGTGAAAAATACCTATTTCCAGTTAACAATTGCAGTGTGAATTTCTGGCAGCAGAATGTAATGTCTCAAGATTCAATTTACCTTGGGCACAAGGACTAACACTCTGTTAATACAAAAGTCATTCATTCATTCATTATTATTAATAATAAAATAATAATAATAATAATATATATATATTAACAGTGACAGGGTCCCACACTTTGTTGCTTTGGTGGGCCTAGCTATGCAAACATTGAGAGACAGCAGCATAGTAAGCTGCTGCATGTGATATGAGTAGGGAGCAACAGGGTATGCCAGAGACATTCCTCTGCCTGCAGACCCAATAGACAATCCATAGGCCTGGTTTTCCTCTCACAACAATGTTGCTCTTCTCTGGACTCTCTCCAGTTTGTCCACATCCTTCCTGAAATGTGGTGCCCAGAACTGGACACAATATTCCTGTTGAGGCCTAATCAGAGCAGAGTTAAGCAGAAGAATTACTTCTCATGTCTTGCTTAGAACACTCCTGCTAATACATCCCAGAAGGATGTTTGCTTTTTTTGCAACAGCATTACACTCTTGACTCATATTTAGCTTGTGGTCCACTATGAGCCCCAGATTCCATTCCACAGTACTCCTTCCTAGGCAGTTATTTCCCATTTTGCATGTGTGCAACTGATTGTTCCTTCCTAAGTGGAGTTCTTTGCATTTGTCCTTATTGAATTTCATCCTATTTACTTCAGACCTTTTCTCCAGTTTGTCCAGATTTCAGTTGTAATAAAGTGGCTATTATAAATAAAACTGTTTGGGCCTTGCATGGCCGCTCACATTATCTGGGTGTTATTGGCGGAGCGCTGCGCTAATAAAACAGAGTGGTCTGACAAATTGTGAGTCCTGATTCTAACTTTGACAATTTGGAGGTCCCACCGAGATGGCAACCGTCTTCACTGGGGCTGTGTGATTCCTGACTGTTTTTGTGGGATGACCGTGGCAGCCGGCACCTGGGCATTTGGCCCAAGCGGTCCCCCACTAGAGCGGAAAGGCGCACAGCCACAGTGAGGTCTACGCCATCGAACCTGCTGGTTCCCACTCTGTTCTGGTAGGGATCCCGGGATCTGACATCAAGAATCTGGTCAGGTAATTATTTCTGTGTTTTGTCCGGACTGAGGACTGTCCTGTCTCTGTGTCTATCTGTCCTCTTGTGGAGTGTTTGAGTCTGGGTGCCGTCTCTGTCTGGGGATCGGCCGACCAAGGGGTTCCTGTCCCCACGGTCTGAGTGAGTGGAATCTGCACAATCGCAGCCGCACCGCACTTTGGGTAAAACCCCTGGTGTGAAAGCAAGGGCGATTGAGGCAGTAGTCTGTGGGCTCCTTTTGTGTGTTGCACTGGGCATCGCTCTGACGAACCTAAATTTCCTTCTTGTGTGATTGGTGTGTGAAGTCCTCCTGTATTGGTAAACAGACTTCTAAGTCGGGACAGTTCCCTAAATGAACGCCGGCTCATTTTATGTATTTAGGATGGGTCCGGACTCCTGTAAAAAGGGTCCAGACTCCTGTAAATTTCTGGGAAAATGGTCTAGGCTAACTCAGGGGGATCCCAAAACTCAGTGGCCACTGTTAAAATCTTGGAACAAAGACTGAGTGGACGTTTTAAAGGACAAACTCAGCCAACCTAAAACTAAATTGGCTAAAGGAGAGGTTAATTGTTTCATGCAGTGGTGGGAAGAGGCAAATCATAGGTGGACAAAATCAAAACTCGCTTCTCAATTATTCAAATAATAAGTTAAAAGCTTTATTAAAAGCCTCCTCTCCCATCACCAGACCGAGCGCTCCCCTTTACCCCGTTCTCCAAACCCCGGATCGATCCAACCCCCTTCATACTCCCATCTCATTGTAAAAAGGACAAAAAGCCCCTTGTTCTGTTCCCCTTTGTTGTCTGCCTCAGAAACTGATTCTTTATAGTGTCTCACTACCAATTCAGCAAGGCTGGGGGCGGGGGGACTCCTCAACTAGCCCCCACCCTTCCTGGTCCCTTTCCTTGAACACTTCTTTCAAAATTGTGAAGTGACCACAATAGCACTCACAAACGGTTCATTGGAAAAAAAAAAAAAAAAAGAAAAAGCAGGATCGGGCCCAGACAAGCAGGCAAGCAACAGATAAAGAAACAGGTTGAAAGCCCTAAGGGAATAGTGTCAGGAGTAAGAAAAGCAGTAAGTGCAGGCATGAATCCCTGGAACAATACTTAAAATGTTGAAATCTAAGGTGATAAAGGTGTCATTTTGAGACATAAACAAGTGATTTAAGGGAAGAGAGTGAAAAGTTAACTCTATAGAGGCTGGAGAGAATTAAGCAGTTAAACTTTGTGGAAAATGTTAAAAAGGACCATGTTAAAGAGAGAGAATTCTTGGTTTCTTTGCAGCCATTCTGAAGGAAAAATGGGCCCTTTTCCAGAAGAGTGCCTGTAAATAATCCATATATATAAATATATACAGCTATGTAAAAACAAAATAGTGTAAAGAAATGTTAAGGAAAAAAAAAGTGTATGTATCTATTTGTCTGTGAAAATATGTAAAGTTCTAAGAATCTAAACCAACACATCTGGTTTGTAAAACTCCTGTTTTGTAAGTGTAAGATAAATTGATTTTGATTTTGTTTTTAATGCCACTACAAATTCATTTGACTCTTTAATTCAAAGCTGCAAAACTGACAGACCTTTTTGCAAGACACAGGTAATTAGTGTTGTTTGGCTTTGGGATTTAGCATTTAACCCTTATGGTGTAACTTGATTGTTTACAAAAATTAAAATGTTTTTAAATAAAGACCAAGTCATGGCTGCAATAGGGCAGTCAAAATCAGGAGAATAGGGAGAGATTCTGAAGTCTTCTTGTTTGTTTGTTTGTTTGTTTTGTAACAATAGCAGATAAAAGCTGTAATGAAAGAATAAGAAATTAACAGTGACCCTCTGAAGCAACAGCAGAGGTGAGGTGCACAAAACAAAAAGAAGCAATGTTAAAAACACTGAGCCTTAAAATGGCTCTGTGTAATCAGACTGTCACTTTGATGAGGATACATGAAAACTCTGTAAGAACAAAAGAAACAGTTACACCTTATGTAAAAATTGATATGGCTAATGTTTTTAAAAAGTTACAGAATAGAAGGAATGTGCATTTTCCCACGGACATGTGCCTATATTGTAGAAAGGGGTAAAAAAAATGTAAATGAAATGTGCTGCTGAATTAAAATCCTAATAGGGCTCCAAAAAGAGCCGCAATAGGCTGTGTTTTCTTTTTCAGATTCCTGTATGTTAAGACAGAGAGTCTCTGAGGGCTTGTCTACATCAGAAAGTTGCAGCGCTGGTGAGGGAGTTACAGCGCTGCAACTTTGAAGGTGTACACATCTGCAGGGCATCACCAGCGCTGAAACTCCCTGTTTGCAGCGCTGGCCGTACTCCCGTTTTGTCTCGGGTGTAGAGGATCCAGCGCTGGTGATCCAGCGCTGGTAATCCAATGTAGACACTTACCAGCGCTTTTCTTGACCTCCGTGGAATAAGCAGGTATCCCAGCATACCTGAGGATACCTCTCTGGTAATCAAGAAAACTCCTCTGCCCTGTGCTCACCTGACCCCTCCTTTAAATGCCCCGGGAAATTTCAAAAATCACCTTCCTGTTTGCTCAGTCAGGCGTGGAGTGCAATTAATCAATCAATCATTCAGCGACCATGCCTCCACGCAACAAACGAGCCCCAGCATGGACCAATGCAGAGCTGCAGGATCTAATTAGTGTGTGGGGAGATGAGGCTGTTCAAACACAGCTGCGCTCCAGAAGGAGAAACTATGATACCTATGGTCAGATATCGCAGTCCATGATGAGAAGGGGCCACGAACGGGACGCCTTGCAATGCAGAGTAAAAATTAAGGAGATGAGGAGTGCATACTGCAAAGCCCGTGAGGGAAACCGAGGCTCAGGAGCAGCCCCCACAACCTGCAGGTTTTACAAGGAGCTGGATGCCATTCTTGGGTGTGACCCCACCGTGAATCCTAGGAGCACGATGGAGAGTTCAGAGCAGGGAGAAGTGGGGGATGGTGTAGAGGATGAATACAGTGATGCTACTGGCGTTGAGGGGGACACCCCAGAGTCTCAGGACACAGGCAGCCAGGAGCTCTTCTCCAGCCCTGAGGAGACTAGCCAGTCGCAGCAGCTGGAAGTGGACGTTGATGAGGAAGCTGAGGATCGTGCTCGTGGTAAGTAGATTGCAATGCTTTGTGATAGCAGGATTTTCGTTATGGCTGACTGCATGCATGCCTAAACGTGGAATAGCCCATTGATGTGATCTATGACATCTGTGTAATCTGCCTGAGTAATCTCTTGAAAAGTTGCAGCTAGATCTTGGGCAATGTGCTTTATCAAGTTTATAGGGAGAGCCACCGTGGTCCCTGTCCCGGTCAGGCTAACTCGCCCGATCCACTGTGCAGCGAGGGGTGGGGGGACCATGGCCGCACACAGGCGAGCTGCATAGGGGCCAGGGCGGTATCCGCATTCCTGTAGAAGACCCTCCCTCTCTTCCTTGGTAACACGCAGCAGTGATATGTCTGGCATTATGAAAGCCTGTGGATAGTTTAGGGATAATTTAGGGCAGGGAGCTAGAATCACGGCTCCCCAGCGCAAGGCGCTCTGTTTCCTCTGTCCCAATCAACTCCCCACCGCCCTTCCCAGCACGTAGGCATCCAGGCGGTGTGCTCTGTCCTTCCCCCACCCCCCTTCCAAGCGGGAACCCTGTCCTGCGGGGTGCTTTTTCCTCACCCGGCCCCCCTTCCAAGCGGGAACCGTGCCCTGCGGTGTGCTCTGTCCTTCCCCCACCCCCCCTTCCAAGCGGGCACTCTGTCCTGCGGGGTGCTTTTTCCTCACCCGGCCCCCCTTCCAAGCGTGAACCGTGCCCTGCGGGGTGCTTTTTCCTCACCCGGCCCCCCTTACAAGCGTGAACCATGCCCTGCGGTGTGCTCTGTCCTTCCCCCACCCCTCCTTCCAAGCGGGAACCCTGTCCTGCGGGGTGCTTTTTCCTCACCCGGCCCCCCTTCCAAGCAGGAACCAAGGCATCCCACTAACATGGGAGAATTTTAAGCAAAAGTACTCACCCCATTGCTAGACATGTTAGCTTTCTTGACCTCTACAGTGTTATGTGAGGTATGTGAGAGGGATGCTACCTACAGTTTCAAATGTCCTTCAAAAGTTGATAATAAACAATGATGCCCCTGTGTATTACATGTCTCTATCTCTATTTTTTCTAGGCAACTCGAGTAATGCAGCTGTATCACCGGCCTCACGTAGATTGCAGAATTTGAGGCGCAATCCTAGGAAATCAAAAGAGGAATTGATCAAGACTGTTCTGAACCACTACAACAGGGAAAGTAGGAAGACTGAGGAATGGAGAAAAACTGTACATGAATGGAGGCTGACTGAAAGCAGGAGACAGGAATTGTCTGCCAAAAGAATAGCGAGGCAGATGATGAGACTCCTGTCTCGCCAAACCAAGTCTTTTGAGTCTCGTGTAGCCATGCAGGCAAATATATACCGTGATAGCCCACAGGCTTCCCAAAGCACTGTTCCTTGTCCCCCTGTGTATCCTCAAAATAGCTTTATGCAGCACCCAGTACCTTATTATCATCAGCTGCCACCAACACCTATAAGATCACCTACTGACCAAGATATGTATAATTCTTACCCAGTGCACTCCACCCCCATCATTCTGCAGCAAAGTAATGGTGAGTTGCATCAGACAGTGACAAATGAGTAAAATAGGAAATAGTAAAACCTCTGAATGTACTGTGAGCCACCCATACCCCCTAACATGTTTTTTACTGTATGACAAATAAAAGGTTTTGGTTTGTATTTCTTTCCATATGTTTTATTGGTGATAGAAATGGTAAATTATACACAGCAAGGTAAAGCAAAGCACAACACATGCACCAAACATTACTGCTGGCTCTCAGCATCAAATTGCTCCCTTATAGCATCCCTAATCCTTGAAGCCCTTTCCTGGGCCTCCCTATTAGCCCTGCTCTCTGGCTGAGCAAACTCATTCTCCAAACGTCTAACCTCGGAGGTCCATTCCTCACTGAACCTTTCCCCCTTCCCTTCACAAATATTATGGAGGGTGCAGCACGCGGATATAACAGCGGTTATGCTGCTTTCCATCAAATCTAGCTTCCCGAACAGACTGCGCCAGCGAGCTTTCAAACGGCCAAAAGCACGCTCCACAGTCATTCTACAGCGGCTCAACCTGTAGTTGAACCGTTCCTTGCTCCTGTCAAGCTTCCCTGTATATGGTTTCATGAGCCATGGCATTAATGGGTAAGCAGGGTCTCCCAGAATCACGATGGGCATTTCCACGTCCCCTACTGTTATCTTGTGATCTGGGAAAAAGGTCCCGGCCCTAAGCCTCCTGAACAGGGCACTGTTCCTAAATATGCATGCATCGTGCACCTTTCCAGGCCATCCAGAGTAAATGTCAGTGAAATGCCCACGGTGATCCACAAGCGCTTGCAGAACCACGGAGAAGTACCCCTTGCGATTAATATACTCCGATGCCAGGTGGGGTGGAGAGATAATAGGAATATGCGTCCCATCTACTGCCCCTCCACAGTTAGGGAACCCCATTTCTGCAAAGCCATCTAAAATGTCCTGCACGTTCCCAAGAGTCACAGTTCTTCTTGTCAGTGTTCGATTAATGGCCCTGCAAACTTGCATGAGCACCATTCCAACGGTGGACTTTCCCACTCCGAACTGGTTCGCCACCGATCGGAAACAGTCTGGAGTTGCCAGCTTCCAGATTGCAATAGCCACCCGCTTCTCCACAGAAAGGGCATCTCTAAACCTCGTGTTCATGCGCCGCAGGTTGGGGGCGAGATCATCACAGAGAGCCATGAAAGTGGCTTTCCTCATACGAAAGCTCTGCAGCCACTGCTCGTCATCCCATGATTGCAGGACGATGTGATCCCACCACTCAGTGCTGGTTTCCCGAGCCCAAACGCGCCGGTCCACGGAGCAGAGCACGTCTGTTATTGCCACTAGCAATGTACTGTCTGCACATTGATGCGATTCAGTACCATCGTCCGACTCCTCAATGTCAGTCGCACGCACATTTAGCAGCTTAAGGAATAGATCCACAGCCAGGCGAGATGTGCTGGCAATAGTCATTAGTAAGGTATTCAGTAGCTGAGGATCCATTCTTGAAAGATAATGCAGAAAAAGCGCTGTAGAGTCACAATGCTGCCACAGTGCTCCGCATGTGTACCAAAGCAACGCTGGCCGTTGGAACAGGAACAGGAAGGACAATCACACTTCCTTCCCCTTCCCACAAGCCCCAGCGCCGCTGTGGGACGAGGTGCTCTGTGGGATAGCCACCCACAATGCATCACTTCCAACAGCGCTGCAGTGTGGCCACATCTAACAACACTTGCAGCGCTGCTAGCTTTAAGTGTGGACACTCTGCAGCGCTGGCCCTATACAGCTGTACTAATACAGCTATAACAACCAGCGCTGCAAAGTTTTAGATGTAGACATGGCCTGATTGGGCTTGTCTACATCAGAAAGTTGCAGCGCTGGTGAGGGAGTTACAGCGCTGCAACTTAGGAGGTGTACACATCTGCAGGGCACCACCAGCGCTGCAACTCCCTGTTTGCAGCGCTGGCCGTACTCCCGTTTTGTCTCGGGTGTAGAGGATCCAGCGCTGGTGATCCAGCACTGGTAATCAAGTATAGACACTTACCAGCGCTTTTCTTGACCTCCGTGGAATAAGCAGGTATCGCAGCATACCTGAGGAAGCCTCTGGTAATCAAACTGGTCTCCTTCCCCAGCTTGCTCTCGCGTTCCCCGAACCCTGAGCAAGCAGGTCTCCTTCCCTGAGATTTGCTGGGTGGTTCCGGGAACGCGAGAGCAAACCGCGGCGAAGCTGGTCTCCTTCCCCGGTTTGCTCTCGCGTTCCCCGAACAAGCAGGCCTCCTTCCCTACGGTTTGCAGGGTGGTTCGGGGAACGCGAGAGCAAACCGCGGCGAAGCTGGTCTCCTTTCCCGGTTTGCTCTCTCGTTCTCCGAACCCCCGAGCAAGCAGGTCTCCTTTCCCGGTTTGCTCTCTCGTTCCCCGAACCCCCGAGCAAGCAGGTCTCCTTTCCCGGTTTGCTCTCTCGTTCCCCGAACCCCCGAGCAAGCAGGTCTCCTTCCCTGCGGTTTGCAGGGTGGTTCGGGGAACGCGAGAGCAAACCGGGAAAGGAGACCAGCTTCGCCGCGGTTTGCTCTCGCGTTCCCCGAACCACCCAGCAAACCTCAGGGAAGGAGACCCGCTTGCTCGGGGGTTCGGGGAACGAGAGAGCAAACCGGGAAAGGAGACCAGCTTCGCCGCGGTTTGCTCTCGCATTCCCCGAACAAGCAGGTCTCCTTCCCTGCGGTTTGCAGGGTGGTTCGGGGAACGCGAGAGCAAACAGCGGCGAAGCTGGTCTCCTTTCCCAGTTTGCTCTCTCGTTCCCCGAACCCCCGAGCAAGCGGGTCTCCTTCCCTGCGGTTTGCAGGGTGGTTCGGGGAACGCGAGAGCAAACCGCGGCGAAGCTGGTCTCCTTTCCCGGTTTGCTCTCACGTTCCCTGAACCCCCCTTGAAGCCGCCCAACAGCGCTGCAGTGTGGCCACATCTAACACCACTTGCAGCGCTGGTTGCTGTAAGTGTGGCCACTCTGCAGCGCTGGCCCTATACAGTTGTACTAATACAGCTGTAACAACCAGCGCTGCAAAATTAAGTAACAATGGAAACATTAGCAGCCTGCCTTTTTAGTTGTTACATTTCTGCTGTGCCTCAGGGACAGAACCTGCTTTACACAGCCCTGTGCCTCCAAGCCCAGGATGCAGCAACAGCAAAGAGAGGGACAGAGTGAGTCACATGCAGCCAGGTGCCCAGCCCCGTCCCCTGAAGGTCTCTCCCCAGGTGCACACAGGCATGCTCATCAGCCTTCCTCCCACCTACACAGTGATCTGCTCTCTGCTGCCCGCTGCTTCCAGCAGATGCACCCGGGTTGCCACTGAAGCGGTGTGTGCTCCTCACAGTTTTCTTTACTTCCCCATTTTTCTGTATGGGAGCCAAGAAATCATAGAATATCAGGGTTGGAAGGGACCTCAGGAGGTCATCTAGTCCAACACCCTGCTCAAAGCAGAACCAATCCCCAACTAAATCATCCCTGCCAGAAGATATGAATTCTGAGCCTTCGACAGGGTGCAGAGTTCCCCCAGAAGTATAATCCATTTTCCTGACAATGCAAGATTGTTCCCTATTGTACATTTACTAGTGTTTTGCCACATTTAATTTGAAATATGGCAAGTGATGGAGCTTCCAGCACTTCCTCTGGGACACTATTCTGTTCTAGATCCTAGTAGATTTCACTCTTGAGGAGATTTTCTTAGAATACACTTTAAATAATCCCTTTCTTTACATCATACCACACTAAGATGATCTTCAGGAAACTCTGCTAGGAGGATCATCTGTTTTGCCCAGATAGCTGAAGAGTTTAGGACCTGATGAGAGTGACTGCTTATGAGTGTGATGGAGGTTTGGGGGCACAAGCGCCACCTATTAGTAATAGAGATAGAATTGTGCTGGAAATTTTCTGGGTGTCTTGCTGATTTTGTGGTATTGTTATTTTAAACATCAGAAAGGTGCAGATTAGCAGATGGGTTCCTCTTAGGGCCTCAGACTGGCTGTAGTCATGTAAGCAACCCCTGTACTCAGCAACATTCCTTCAGAGGACCTGAGCTCCATTCTCCTCAAAGAGATACCACTAACTAAGCTGGGTTTCTCCTCTATTAAGGCCTTTCCTCTAGACCTGACATGTCTTACAGTGTGGGTCTACTTGAGCCTATAGCAGATCCTTAACACTGTCCTGTTTTGTCCAGGCTTTGTACAGTCCAGCACTTGCCCTCCCCCTCAAAATAGGACCTGGAGTATTGTTAGCCAATTTTCCCTCACTACCTTCACAAGAGAAGTTATCAGCATTGTGGTGCACCATTCCAGCCCAATGTTGTACACAGAAGTTATAAAGCTGGAGGGACAGGTACCAGTGCATTATACAGTGGTTGGCATCATTCATGGTGGTTAGCCACCAAAGGGGGACATAGATATTACTTATTAAGGAATCCCTTGTTGTAAACTAGAAGCATCCAGGGCCCACTTCACTTCCAAGGCTTCCTTTTCAATCACTCAATATCTCTTTTCTCTAGGGAATATTTTCTTGCTAATGTAGGTATAGGTGCTGGAACTAGAGCTGCTGCTGCACTCTCACCTTGAAGCTATTTCCATTATACACAGAGTTTACAGTTTGATTTGAGGACTCTCAGCACCCCCACTATACAAATTGTTCCAGCACCTCTGAACGTAGAGGACTGGATGTTCTTCATCTTTCACTTGGGAAAGGACAGTTCCTAGCCTTACATCCAAGAGATCTGTTTGAAGAATAAATTTCAGTGTGAAGTCCAGGTGTAACAACATGGCATCCACTTCTAACAAGCACTCCTCCTGGCCCGGTGTGTCTGCAGTCTTTAAGTAGCCCTGACATCGTACCATACCCCTAGGACTTCCATCCTGAAGGTAATGGTTTCACTTTCTTGGTCTATTTTGGCCCCAGCTCTCTAGCTGGGCCACTATGTAAGTTTAGTTCCCCTTCTAAGGGTGTTGCACTGTCCAATTATAGCCCAGTTCCCCAGTGGCCTATGACCCAGGGGACCCAGACTCACTCACTGCTCTAGGTCCCAGCCCAGGGACCCTAAGAATAGCAGCCACATGCCACCATATCCCTTTAACTATACAGCTTTCAGTTCCCTAGGCCACTTCCCCTTGGCCCCAGACTTTGCCAAAGCTTCATCGTTACCTCAGGGCTCATCTAAGTTCAGGCCCAGCAGCCAGTCAGGGGCTCTTCCTCATGGTCCCTGACAGCACTAAGTTCTCTCTCCATGGTGCTGCAGCTCCCTTTAGCCAACTGAAAGCACCCTCTATTCTCCTCTACCTCCAGCAAGGAATTGATTGTTTGGCACTGCAGCTCATTTTTATAGGCCCTCCTGGGCCCTGATTGGCTGCTTCCTGCAGCCTCTCTGGCTGCATCCACTGCAACCACTCTAGGCTGCTTGGAGGACTCCTCTACTGCTCCATTCCTGGGATGGGTATGGCAGGACACTGAGGCCTTCAGCAGGGCACTTCTGTGTCTAGTCCATCCCATCATACCAGGCTAAAAACGACCAGTTCATAACATAAACAGTCTTATACTGTATTAAAGGCTGTTTTCCAGGCCTCAGACTGCTTAACTTTCTTTGGTTCATGACGTTTGTGACAGTATCTGTAACAGTAGCAAATGCTGGTACAAACCATCAATAGCACCCCACCAATCCCAGCAAATAGCCCATTTGCCTTTTAATGTTATGAATAGAACAGGCTTTTATCCAGACCCTTACCTTGTTGCTAAGTGATTGGAGTTGGCCTCTTCCTGTCATATAGATGAGGTATATGATCTCCCAGTTCCCCACATTACACTTAGATGGGTGAACTGTTAGACCTGTATCTGCTGGGAACTGAAGAACAACCATGACCTGTCTCACATGATCCTCCCAGTTGTAGCAATAAATGACTATCAGATAGGTAAGATATAGCATATTGTCCATCAGGTCAGAGAACTCTGACCATCAGCTACTGAAAAGTCATACCCACCAAATAATCACAAGAAGAGATTACTGAGCAATAAATGGCACACAAGGAACTTGTCAATAGCAAGGTACAGAGAAGCCAGTGTGCCTCCTGAAACAGATCAACAATTAAAGTCCGAATAACACAGAAATATAAAGCAAAAGCTGAACTTGACAAATGCAAAATGACACGTGCTGCAGCAGCTTGAGAAAATTTCTTTTGATCATTCACCTAGAATTAGAGTCCAGGAATAAAAAATGATTGGAACTATAGAGATAATATTACTGCATATCAAGAGGTTTTGTACAGTGGACATAGGCCCAGATTTTAAAAAAAAGTTATTTAGGCACTGCTGTGCTCAACATTACGATGCCAAACTGATTAAAGAGCCCAAATCTCATGTTCAAAAATATTAGGTACTTAGGAACTGATGGGATTTAGGGTCCTAAGTATCTAAATCACTCTTTAGAATGAGATTTGGGCTCCTAAATCAGTTAGGCATTGCAATGCTGAACTGAGTACTGCCTAAATACCTTTAAAATTCTGGGCTTTAATGTCACAGTTCCACACAGTCTGAGGTAAAAAATATTAAGCATTATTCATAGTGTCTATCTGGATATTACGAAATGTAAAATCAGAGTCCATGTTGCAGATCTATTTGAATTAAATTGGAAAATTACCTCTAATTAGTGAGCTGCTACTTACATCTTTCTGAAACTGAATTGTTGCAGAACACATCAAATAATTATAGCACATTGCATATCACAGCTTGCTCATATAATTTTGTTGTTGAGGGGTGGGAAATGTGGGTTTTTTTCTACATGTATCCATCTCTTTAAATCTGGAACTCTGCTCCCAGGTCATCTCAGCTCCATGGAACTGGAAGTGCTTGGCAGCTGGCGTCTGAGATCTCTTTACACTTCCTTGACCCAGAAATCAATGGCAAGTCTTCCAACTGACTTCATTTGGATCAGGTCCATAAAGAGCCATGTCTTCTTGAAGTTGCAGATGTATCAATCAAGTGTATCTTGTCTACACAACACCATGGTATTTGAGTAACAACCTCACCCCCAGATCTGTTTGGACTTTGCAAGGTTTGGTCACAAAGGAGTTCACCTTACTGGATCTGCTTGAAGATCTGAATTAAGAGACATGTAAAGTTATGGGTCCAAATGCTACCTCCCACTCTGTGATGCAAAGAGAAGGAAAAGAGTGAGCAAAATGAGCAGAAAGGCTATATAAATAGTTACATGACAATACATAGCTATGTGTCAAGTGCATTGGCTGTCCAGCTAGTGAGGCAGTAGCCAAGAAGCAACAGTAGCATGGTAACCTTAACAATTGGCATTGTGATTGGGTGTCCACCTCGTACAGATCTGGAAGAGGTGAAGGTGGCCAGGTAGGCCTATTAACTTCACAAGCAGCATCTGTAGGAAGACCCAGGGAACAGGAAATTGACTGCCAGCAAGTTCAGCTGCGCATGAACAGGTGGGGCCTATAAAGCCAGGAAGCTGGCAACAGACAGGGGCAGTTGCTAGGAAAGAGGGAGAGGGAGAAGGGTCTGGAGCTGATATTCCCAAAGAAGGGGGGAATTAGAAGTGGTAGGAAGGAGCAGTGAGGTCTGGGAGAATAAAGACCAGAACTGTTGGGTTGAGGGTCCCTAGACTGGAACTCAGAGTGGAGGGTGGGCCTGGGTTCCCCTGCCACCCACTGAGAGAGTGGTACCTGAGGCAGTGGATGGGAAGACTGCCCAGGACTGCTGAAGTAAATACTTTGATATACCCCAAGAAGAGGAGAACACTGAGTGACATGGGCTGAGTCATGAAAAGGACTCTGCAGTTCCTGGACTGAGAGAGGGGCTGCAGATCTGAGGGAGAGAGATGAGTGAATACATGCAACTATGGGAAAGGGCATCTGACGAGTGGCAAGCTAATCCACAGAGTGGCCAGGAGGAGGCACCAGACTAGCAGTCAGTGAACCATCCCGTGACAGGCATATTTCCCAGTATAAATCTTCATGAAAGTTTAAGGCTGCTGCAAGCTGCTTTATGTTCCATCTTTAGCTCCCATTCCCTTAGAAAAGAGAGTAGTGACCAGTCTTTGTGCAGGAAAAGAGTGGCAGCCTGGCTCTTGAGTGAGCCATGCTGCCAGAGAGAGGTACAGCAAGGCATAATGTACTGGGATGCTCAAAACAATTTCCCCTATTGTTCAAAATTGTTTGACTACGCTTGCGGGTCATTCTTAAAAAAGCTTGAGAGATCAAATAACCAAACTTAACTAAATTCTTTATCTAAAGACAAAACAGTACAATACAAAAAAGAGATGTGTATTCATCTTCCAAGAAGCAAATTCTTGCTGTGTGCTCACCTTACAGAGAAGGTATGCTCCTAAAATTAGCATTTCAGCTTGTAGTATTTACAGGATGATTTCATAAATTAAACTCTTGAAACACACAAAAATTCAACCTTCCAGTTTTTTCCAGTTCCGTAACTTGTTCTGTACCTATTTTATCTTTATTTGGATTCTAGTATTCGAGGAACAGGTCTGTGAAGGCACCTCCCCAGCATGTACCAGGCAGAACAGTAATGTATTTTTGCCTTTGACAAGTTTCCTAATTTCTGTTGCAAAAGTTGACTTCAGCTTTGTAAACTGTAGTAAGATGAGGCCCTGAAACATCAACTCTTGTGTCAGAGGCCCATTCTGAGGCCTGAAGCCTGAACCAAAGTACTTCCAGGCATTGCTAAGCAAAAGCTGGGCTGTGAGCCAGAGGCAGGCCCCACTCATAGAAGTTGGTGAGAAGAGGGTTGCTAGAAGCAGGTGCATCCACACATAAGTGCTAATAAGAGGAACTTGTCCCAGGATGATATCAGAATACTCCAGAGATAACGAGGAACAGGCACGTGCATCTTAAAAACAAGGTCAAAAGGACATCATGATGGATAGATCTGTTTGAAACAACATGATCAAAGGAGGACACAGCTCCCAAAGAGTCAAGGGGCTGTACTTCAATACATCAGTAGGGATGAGTAATCTGTCCTGTAACTGTATAAAAGTAGGTCCCGGAGTGCACATCTGTGTCTGGCCTAGGGGGCAATGGAAAGTCCACAGACTGAGCCAGTCCATTGCCAGGGGGCACAAATTCATAGCATGTCTTATAGAGTCTAAAGGAAACTATTAACTGTGCTTCGTTTGACAATAAACCTGGCTCGGGTTCTGTCATAAACAGATGGTTAAGGGTTAATGCCTCTTTTACCTATAAAGGGTTAAAAAGTTCACCTAGCCTAGCTAATACCTGACCAGAGGAACCAATGGGGGAACAAGATGTTTCAAAAGGAAGGAGGGAAGTTTTTCCTTTGTTTAGAGTTTCAGTTTCAGCCGGAGTGAAAAAGATCAAGGAACCAGTCTCTTATCAGAGTAGTAAGTTTTAGAAAGGAATAAATAGGTTTATGTTTATTTCTTTGTAACTAGTCTTATGCAATTAAAGGTAGAATCAAATTGGGTATTTGGGTATTTTTTGGTGTAACTAAATTTGTGCCCAGGGTAACATCCTCTGTGTTTTGAATCTGTTTTTGTGAGAGTAGCTGGTATGCTAATCTCCCCCAGAGGGTTTTCTTTTACCTTTCTTTTCTTTAATTAAAAGGCTTTTTCTTAATACCTGATTGATTTTTCCTTGTTTTTAGATCCAAGGGGATTGGATCTGGACTCATCAGGGATTGATGGGGGAGAGAAGAGGGATGGTTAATTTCTCCTTGTTTTAAGATCCAAGAGGTTTAGATCTGTGTTCACCAGAAAATTGGTGAGTCCCTCAAAACTACCCAGGGAAAAAAGTAGTGCTTGGGGGATGGTGGCAGTGATACCAGATCTAAGCTGGTAATTAAGCTTAGAAGTGTCCATGCAGGTCCCCACATCTGTACTCTAAAGTTCAGAGTGGGGAAGGAACCTTGACAGGTTCCTTCGTACCTTACTCATGTCTGTGGTCTTTGGGGGTTCTCTCAGGGTCTGATATGTCAGCTCTCTGCGCAGAACTGGGGCAGCACACAGAGGGAACACGCAAGCAGCTGACTGTTATCATCATTGAACAAGAGCAGAGTGCTGCACTGGTAGCTACTGACAGCATAAACTATTGTGAGATACTTGACATGAGTGAACAGAATTATCGGGAGACCATAATATATTCAGTTAACATAACATCCCAACACATATGTAATGTACATTCGTATCATGCACATAATACTTAATGAGGTATATTCTATGCCTAACATTTATATATTGCCTAACATGCCATAGACCTTTTAAATCCATAGGGTGTCAATAATATGACCTCTGTTTTCTGTGCATAATCATAACCCTAAAGGGCTTTCCATATTAGAGGAAGCAGTTGGCTTCTGATTCCCATTTATCAATTATAGTATGCAAAAGGAGCCCATTTTTAAACAAATGATTTCTAACAGAGTGAAATTCAGCAAAACTTCACTTATTAAATCATTTATTATGTTCTGCTTGTTCAGAGCCCATGGATGATGTGACTGCTATATTTATCACATTTATTCTGCCAGTGTGACCTTCACTAATAAAAATGTATGAAATTAAAGAATAAGCATTATGTGGAAAACGAGATCTTAATTGAAATGTTCTCATTTTTTAAATAAACTCTGTAAAAGTTGCACACTATGCAAATATTTTTATCATACTAAGGTTCAATAGTACTTCAGAAATAGTTACACTTTTCCTTTGATGAAAACACAAGATAATTCACTTTAGGTCTTTATGAAGGAAAATTGATTTTTTTTAACTTTTTTTTTTAATGCAGATGTTGACTTTCTTTTTATGTCAAACTCTTGTGTGTTTCCTTACACAGCTATTTCATCATTTACATTTGGTGTCCTTCCAACAAGGCAGAGTTTTCAGATCTTAGCTTTTGCATCAGAATTTCAGTGCTACACAGTCAAAATGCAGGTAACACTGCTCTACAGCCAAATGCTTCTGAAATAAATGTAGTCCAACTTTACTAATTCTGGGTCAGTGAGAACGAAAATGATGCTTAAAATTGTTGATTGGCTCTAGTTTTAAAGATATGCTATTGGGTCAGTATATACGACCCTTGACTTGGGAATGGCAGAGGATAAGTGAGTTATAAAGGGAAGGGATCTCAATTTAAACCAGAAATGACTAAAATACATCTTTGAATGGATCTATGAATAAATCTATGACTGGGTTTGGACAGTACTTGCTTTTGAGGCAAAACAATGAATGATGCAATCTGAAGCTGGTATTGCATCATACATGATATGAATTGCATCACATTATTCCTAGAAGTCATGGATGATGCAATCATAACGAAGCTTACATCACTCTGCTGAACAAATTGCCCTATATCAGCTCTAGAAATCATACAGTGTCGTGCTGTCTTATTTGTCAGTGTTTGATTTTGCAAAGGGACACATTTCTGTTTAGCCAAAGTGAGCAGAGATGCCTCGTACTTGTGTGAACAGTGCAGATAACTTCTGCTATGTTTGTGGTGAAGTGACTTTTGCATCACAAAAGCGCAGTCTAACCACTATGGTTTAGAAAGCCTATCACCTTTATTTTGGCTGCAAAACTGGAGATCAGGACAAGAGGCGGGCCCCACACATATGCTGCAACACTTATGCAACAAATCTTCACCAGTGGTTGAACAGGAAAAGGAAATCTATGCCTTTTGCAGTGCCAATGATTTGGAGAGAGCCAACGGATCATACCAGCAATTGTTCCTTCTGCATGGTGCCTTCAGTTGGGAAAGGTGTGTCAAAGAAGAAAAAGTGGACTGTGCATTATCCAAACATTCCATCAGCTATACGCCCAGTACCCCACCGAGAAGGACTGCCAGTTCCTGATGCACCAGAATCATTCTCACTTGAGTCAGACGAGGAAGAGGAAGAGGATGAAACTTCTGGTCCTGAACCATCAATGTCACAGGACCCACCTTTTCTCCCATCCTCCTCCTCTGAACCACACCTCATAACACAAGATGAACTGAATGACTTTGTCAGGGATTTGGAACTACCCGAGAGTAAGGTAGAGCTGTTGGACTCCAGACTACAGCAGTGGAATTTCCTGGCAGGCTATCAGGGCAAATGGAGCCCATCAATGCTTGCAGACTATTGCTGGACAGTGACAAGAGATGCTCCATTTAATGAATACAAGAGACAAGCCAAGAAGTGCCGAGTAGACACTGAATAGGACTAAACTATGTACATAATAGTTTTTTGCTTTTTGTTTCATAATAAATTTTATTTATATAACCCTTTTGCTGATTTTTAAAGTGTTACATAAACAGGACAGGTGAAATATTATCATGTAAAGCAACCATAAACACATGAAAAGACCTAGGTTTACAATTTATAATTAAAACTCTACTATCTACACAATATACATAGACATAAAATGTAAAAACTTAAATATCTTAGAAACAGTAGCCAATCAGTTGTTTTAATTGTCATATTTGAATTCAGCACATCAAAATACATAATAAATATCACATTTTACCTCTGAAGCAGATGACTGCTCAAAAATTGTTGACCAGTGTAATAAGAATATTTGTATTAAGAATATTTGCTGCCACTGGAAATTAACAACAAACAACAACAAAACATATAAATGCTTGCTTTTTATATCCAGACAAGAAATTTAATTTCTTCCCTGGAAGATTATCAAATAATTAATAGTTAGCTTTCCCACCTATATGAATGGAAAACGACTGTTGCTGTGGCACTGTGATAGAAGAAAGGCAGAAATGAGAGATGAGCTTTCTGTCTTCTAGAGCAGAGGTTTCAACCTATGGTTTGCAGACCCCTGGGGGGTCCACAGACTGCCTGAGTCCATGAAAGATAACTATGAAAATAAAGTTGAGATCCCAGAAAAGGTATTCTGTTTTTCTCATCAAAGGTACGTGAATAACACCACCTACAGGTCAAAAGCCAAAGGTGTTGTCGTTACCATAGAAGCCCACAATTTAATGCCTTTTCTTATGCTGCACATGCTTGGCCCTGCATTTGACACAGCATTTATAGTTTAATGCTGTTCAGTTTTCAGTCTAAGACTACTATGGTAGGGGTTTGTAGACCACAGGTTGAATTTCTAAAGGGGTCTGCACCTCCATTTGAAAATGTTTAGGGGTCCACAAACAAAAAAAGGTTAAAAACCAGTGTTCTAGAGGAGCAAGTAACCACTCTGAGGATTGTTCCCTTATGAGTTAGAGTTTCTGGTTCCTAATTATCAGTCCTATGTACTGTGTACCCTAAGGTGACAGACTGTTCCTGCTGCAGTGAAATGTAGGGTAGAAAACTTCACTATGCTGTAGCAAGCCTCTGAGTGAACAACAGAAAATGCCTAAATAAAATTAAAAGGTAGTTTGCAAGTGTTGCCTTGGCAGTATAGATGCCAATGTGTAAGTGCTCACTGGAACATCACCACCTCTATTTAAATGATCCATAAAGTAGGACAAGCTTTGCAGTGCTGCTGATTGATATGCACTTCATGCCACTAATTCTTCCAGGAAGCACTTTAATCAGCATTAAGACAGTGTGAAGTGTTTGTTTGTAACTATAAAATGGACATTAAAAATACCATTCTAGTGTTCAGACTAAGCTAATTGTTTCATAATAGAAAATCATTCGTCATAATTAGAATGGCTCCTAATAAGAATTCATCTATGGAACTACTGTATAATCTTTCCTGGGTTTCTTTTAAAAGCAAACTGGAACGCAGTCTGAAGGAACACCAGGGAAGCCTCTGCCTGGCAGAGCACTGAAGAAAAACAATCCGTCTTCAATTTCAGAGTCTGAAGGTTTCCCAAGCACTTTTCCCATACCCCAACCAGATGGTACATTTCAGTTTGTATTTTAAAAAACAAAACAAAAAACCCTCACTCAAGAACATTAAGCACCTTGATGCAGAACATAATAAAATAATGTTCATTGTTTCATTTTATATTACAATCAATTCAGGCCATATAAAAAGTACTGAGGAAATCTTCAGCCATGTCTAGAGCAGTAAAGGACGGGAGAGACTGACTGTCTATACTGTTATTGTCATCATTTTTACAAGACTATGACAAATTTTCTACAAAGTATGCCTTGTGAGATATCATTTGAAAACTCAGTCTGCTGAATATTGTTCTCCTTGTAAAATGTGTATATCAACATCATATGAGAAGTTATTAGATTCTACTATGTATCATTGTTGTAACATGCTCTAAGGCAGGGGTTCCCAAACTTGGTTCGCAGCTTGTTCAGGATAAGCCCCTGGCGGGCTGCGAGACGTTTTGTTTACTTGAGCATCCGCAGGTATGGTCGCTCCCAGCTCCACAGCTTCTGTGCCACTTCCCACAACTCCCATTGGCCGGAAACGGTGAACCATGGCCACTGGGAGCTGCGAGTAGCCATAATTGCAGATGCTCAGGTAAACAAAGCATCTCATGGCCCACACAGAGGCTTACCCTGAACAAGCCGTGAACCAAGTTTGGGAACCCCTGCTCTAAGGTTAAGACAAGCAGACACAAACCAGTTTTTCAGAGACAAAGACACATTAGTACCCAGCCAGGTGTTGGAGCTATCCCTGACTTAAGCAGCCATTATTCAGCAATGGGAAGGTGTAAATAATAAATTTAGATTTCATCACTGAGACAGTTCAACCCACATGTCCACAAGAGACTACTTGTCACCTGCACTCCAGTTGGGGGTAATCCTCAAAGAGCAATGGTAGTATAGGAGAGGGAGAGACAATGGCCTCCATTTCACCTCTTCTCCTCCCATTGCTCTGCTCCATGACAAGAACTCTCAAAGAATTGAACTAAGGTGGAGTGGTCCTAGGAAGAAAGGAGACCTACCTTGTGAAATTTACAACAGTGTATGGTGGGACAAATATTTGCTTTTATGTTCACTTTGCTTGTTAAATTAGGTAATAGCTTGTGTTTTACTCTATTTTCTTTTTGTAACCAATCCTGACTTTCATGTATCATCACTTAAGTTTATTAACTACAGAAATGTAGATTTGTATTGTATTGGTCTATCTTAACCAGTGTTTTTGGATTAAGTTGTATGGGGATGACAAAGCTGGTGCATATATCATTTTCCTCTGATGAAATGATGTACTTTCTATGAGCTTGCATTGTTCAGTAGTGTACTGGACAGTACAAGGTGCTCATTTCTGGGGGAACAAGCCTGGGACTTGAATTTGTGGATATAACCCTGTATGTAATTCATGAGTGATTGGTCAGAATGCTCATGTATTTAGCTCAGGTGAATATGCATGCTGACACCTGTGAGAGCAGGTCAGAAGTGGCTGTTCTGAGAGCAAAGCAATGTAAAAGGCAACCCAGGCTAGAGAATTTAGGGGACACAGCTGTTCAGGTGACCAGATTGTACCATAGGTAATCTCACAAAGACACGCAGGAGTAAAGCAGAAATAAGGTGCAGAGTGGATAATAGACAAAGCCTGATCCAAAGCCCACCGAAGTCAATGGAGAAAATCCTATTCGTTTCTTCAGGCCATAGGTCAGACCCTGATGAGCCCAGCTATATATAGTTTATAGCCCAGCAATAAACACTGCACCAAAAAAAAAAATCACATTTCTCCCATGCTTAGAATCTACAGAATTTTGCTGCCAGACTCTATCTGCAGTGAGCATGCTCCCTCCCCATAGAAGAATCAAGTGTGCTCTAGCCCAGGGCTGTAGGAGGTGAGCAGGCCTTCCCTTGCAATTGCTCCACTCAGCACCTGTGACGTGGGAAAAATAATACTCTCCTACCTACCAGGGGTGTTGTAAAATAAATTGATTAATGTTTGTGAATCACTCAGATGTCATAGTGATAAGCACCACAGAAAAGCCCATGAGGTAATTAAGAATTCTGTATTAGAGTAGGGTTTTGATAGTGCACAATAAATAAGGCCCAGGGCTACACAGTGAAAGATAAAGATAAAATGAAAGATTTAATGGCTGCTTGTTCAGTGAGCACTGTCCACCTGTGCACTCAGTAAGGCTGTGAGCCTGTGGGGAAAAATAGTATGTGATCATTAATTAAAGACTGTCGCATAATGCATATGCACAAGAGGAATATTTAAGATTTCACAGGCAACCTTAATTTTGGCATTTCCTAACTTCTGAGTGCTTGATTTTGGATCCTTAATAATGTGCTTTTAATGGAGTTGTTAATGTTATATATTTAGACATCAGAAAAGTCCTACATTAAAAACATTCCTGAGTGCTTCGTTATTCCACTTGGACAGCTAGCAAGTGCCAGAATTAAGGTGGTTCATAGTACCTTAATTTTGCCCCTTTGTTCATACATATTGCTATATATAGTCTTTAGTTATATGATTCCATTATATCACAGTGGTTGTTTAACTATCTAGTGTAAATAATTCTAAATGGTATACTATGTATTTTTATTCCTGATTATTGTAAGTCAAGTTTTTTGTTTGTTTGTTTTTTGTTATTAGCTTTGATTATGTATCCCTTCTGGGTGCCCAGTATAAAAAATAAAAGATCAAGTCATCCTGTGCTAGCAGCTCCTTGGGACAGGGACTACTTTTTCTGTGGTGCTTAACAAATTATCACCACCACCTGCTAGGAGCCCAAGAGCTGTATTTACCATAAATTGCACATATTTGCATTAAAAATAAATGTACCCAACCAGAATATTTGAAATGTTTCCTTGCACTTGTACCTCTCAGACTGATTGAATAAAAAATACTCGTGGTTTGAATTTATTAATGCTGAAACCCCGAAGTTGATCAGCTTTGCCCATATTCTAGTTCTAGCAAGATGGCGGTCTCAAGACACATTTTAGAAATTGCCTCTGATCCAGAGGGAAGCTTTTTTCAGTCTTCATAGAAGAAATAGTTATTTCTGCCGTGACAAAGTCCTAAGCAGCTGTCATCTTGATTCTCCTATGTTTTGGCAAGGAGATGGAGACAGACATAATCAGCAACAGTGAGTGAGTAACTTCTGAAACTAGACAGCTTTACTGACAGCTGAACATAAAAGTTAAATACTGTATCTGATGTGAAACTTCAGCCCTAGGGGGGAAGACAACTTTCAAACTTGTCATTCTAGTTATGGTCAAACTCCTGCTTGTTGTACAAATTTATATAAGCCAAGAAATCTATATATCCACATTTTCATTTCACAGAAATAGTAAGATCTCTCTCCTTTTAAACCAAAAAAAAAATCCCACATTTAAAACCTAATCTGGTCACATTTTATATTAAGGCTCCATTACAAAATGATTTACAAGTAATTAAACGATGTTATAAGTGTGTTACAGACATGAGTAGTATGTGTTTGGATGGTTAACACATTCTATTGATGTGTTCATATGAGACTTAGGCTGATAAGCATCTGAAATGAGATTTAGGCACTTAAGTCATTTAGGCACAAATCCTCAAAGAGATTTGGGTGCCTAAATCCCCCTGATTACAATGGGAGTTAGGTACCTTTGAGCATTTGTGCCTTAGGCACTTTTCAGAAATGTTACCTATGTAATAAATTTCAAATTCAACTTAAAAATTCAAATGCCAGTATCATATTAAGGATAATAATGTCTGTCTGAATTAAAATCTAGATCTGACAAATTACACTAGTCTAGTCCTCCACTAGTGCTGCCTAATGTTGCATATTCTGTGCCAGTGTGTCCACACATGTATTTTGTTCTCAGTCCCCCTGGCCTGATGAGGCTGGAAGGCATACACACTTTCATGACTGCACCAAGTCCTAAAGTATACTTTGCTTCACATATGGGCATCGGCTTGATTTGATTACGCTCGTTCAGGAAAACAAATCATATTCTATCTCCTCAGTGCTATAGGACAATAAGAAAAATATTCTTACCAAACACACCTCCCCCTGAAGGGCAGATTGAACAGTGGATAAAAGTTACATTAAACATTTAAGCACACTGTTCTTTATTGAGAATTTGATAGTATTTAAGTGTAATCTAAGCCAACTACTTCCCTCAGGACTAATACCACAAAGCGTTAAACACCCTCACTCCCCATTGACTTCAGCACTCAAAACCAGGGCCACCCAGAGGAGGGGGGGCAAGTGGGGCAATTTTCCCCGGGCCCCACAGGGGCCCCATGAGCCATTCTGGGTTTTCGGCAGCACTTCGACGTGGGCCCTTCACTTGCTCCGGGTCTTCGTCAGCTGGTCCTTCAGTGCAGCAGAAGACTCAGAGCGAGTGAAGGACCCGCTGCTGAAGCCTCAGTTTGCCGTCCGGTGAGTACAAGCGGTACAAGCGGCGGGGCGGGGGAGGGGAGAAGCCACGATCGGCAGCACTTAGGCTGCTCTACCGCTGCCACTTCATTCTTCAGCTGCATTCGGCAGCGGGTCCTTCCCTCTGAGAGGGACCCACTACTGAATTGCCGCCAAAGACCTGGCCCTTCCCCAGACCCACTGAATCCTCTGTGAAGCCCTGCTCAAAACCTGTGGAAAACAGTCTAATACATTTTAGGTTTGCACATCTATTGTCCTTGCAGCATAGAAAAGAATATGGACAGAAAAGAAAAAGGAATTAAGTTAAATTTCTGGTTCTTCTCTTCTCTCCCACTTTCCAGGAATACAGAGAAAATGCAGGTCTACTTGGGACCATGCATACAATTAGGGAATGTGCTCAGATACCACAATGATGGGTGCTGTATGTGTGAATGGCAAATGGACAGACAGATCAAGAGGGACAGAGGGAGATAACTATTTTAAACTAGAAGTATAATTAGTAATGGCAGCTATAGGAAAATTATGGAAAGCATGAAAAGTAAATGTATATTGTACACATTTTCAACTTATCATAATCTTTAAGAATTAACTGATAAAGAAAAATGAAAGAACCAAAAGCAAGTAAAACAATCATGTAATAGCTGCTCTTCTGTATGCTTTTTTAAATAAAGAGATACATCCTCTTTCTAAAAAACTTTCAATGTTTTCTTCACCTTCCATGAAGGAAGAGTTAGAAACACCTTGTAGAGATAACTGCTCACCCAGGGTAAATGATGAGGAAATGATTTTAATTTGAAAAGAGAATATTATTTTTCACATGTCCCTAATAAATTGCTTTCTGACCAGGCAAGCAGACTTTGACATAAATGCTTTTTCTGGCAGATGGTGAAACCACAACAATGCTTAAGCTTACATTGGAACAAAGTTGTTATTTAACTTACACAAGATAGGGGAATATAATTCTTTAATACTTTTTTCCTAGCACATAACCAGACTTCATTTAATGTTATATATATATATATATATATATATATATATAATCTAATGGCCCATTACGGGATTTACCTCTGACTACCAGGTGAAAAGTATTTGCTAATATCTTATTCTAAAGAGTCGGAAAACTGATTCAAATTTCTCCTCTTTGGACTCGGAAGAATACACAATAAGCTTAAAAGCCTCGATACATTTATGGAGTACAAACTAGACCATTGTCCCCAAAAAAGCTCCCTTCAGTACTGATGTCCTCAAAGACAGGTATTCCCAAGCAACACAACTGGTGCTACAACTATTCTGGGGACATACAATAGCCAAGGTTGGGGTTGTGAGATAGACATCAACAACAAAAACTAACTATTTGTGGTAGGAGAGGGAGAGAGAAAAGGAGTAGCCTAAAAACTTTATCCATTTTAATTTGAGATCTTAGTTTTTTAATGCAGCAACATTCAAGTCTTGAGTCCCAAATGAGCCTCTCTACTTACCACACCCTCCCTCCTCCATTCACTGTAAATTTCACTTTCCATTATTCTAGAAGGATATTAATATAAAAATGCATGTTTTCCATTAACCATGAAGGAAATACCATAGTCATTACAGCAGACACCAACCATGAACAAATAGGATATTTTGTTGTAGAATAAAATATTGATGCAGAGTATCATTAAAATGTCACAGGTGATTGACTGGTAAGTAAAACTGGGTTTTGCCAACATCTCACACTGCATGAGTGATTTCCACTATAGGACCAGTTCCTTGGCAGGCGTAGACCATCATATCAAAATGATGATGTATTTAGGCCCATACCCAGTCTCTGACAGTGGCCATTACCAGATGCTGAGAGGAAGGAGCAAGAAACCATTTTGTAGTGAATTATGGAATACATTAAAAAAGTCAGATTGGTTCATGACCTGAAGCATGATGGTTTATATTCCATATAAAAAAGGGAATAGCTTATCCTAGTAGAACTGAAGATGTTCCCATAACTCTCATACTATGGCTAATCCTTCTCCAGGGTGGCCACACACACATTCCCAGAATACTGGACATTCCAGTACCTCTAGGAACAGTGTGGACCTGCTCCTGCCAATATGGTGCAAGCAAGGTCAGGCCGATGGGGGCAGGGCAGCATGCTCTTCAAAATAGCATCCCCACACAGTACTGGACAAAAGAACATTTGTTTTTGTCTCTATGAGACACACGAACCTTAGAAAAGCAATACTATCCAGCATAAAACCAGACAAATGGCCCACCTATGTTGTGGCACTGAGTTCTGCAGATTAAGTATGTGTAAAATATATTTCGTTGTATTAATTTTAAATTGTTGCCTTTTGATTTAATTGATTATCCTTGTTCTTGCATTGTGATAAAGGGTAAATAGAACGATCTGATTTACCTTGTTTTACTATTAGTTCTTCCATCAATGTGTAATTTGTCCTGTGCAGACATTTAAAGACCTCATAGCACTTTTTGTAAAAAATAGGATTTTGCCTTAGTGTCTTGGGTCAAAAATATCCAGTGTCATACACTGTGTTGTGTATCAGTTTGTTAATACCCTCTACCTCCAAGGAGCCAAATTTCAATGGTTCTGGATGTACCAGACATTTGGACCCTGCAGTCCTTTCTGAATGTCAATGAATATTTTTATTTAAAAAAAAAATCACAGAAAATATATATGCTGCATATTTTAAAGTTACATTAGTACAGTACATTCAAAATTGTATGATACAAATACAATGCTGCTCATGATATGTAATTTGTCATCTAACAGCACTGAAAGACAAAGCATTTATTAGTAAACTCTGGCATGCATTGGTGTATTGGGACAAAATTTGCTGCATAAACAGCAGTTTTCTTACAAATGCACTACATTACCTCATCTGCCAGCTGTGGGCAAAATGAGATGCAATTAACAACCATATTAAATCACAGCTCAGAAAATGGGCCAACCAGCTCCTACAGATATATACGCTGATATCGATAATTTCCCACAAGGTACATGTATCAGCTATTTAAAGTTCAATACTGTACTGGAGATTTCCAGTTCAAAATGTGGGGGCTCTATTGAGAGCTTGGGTGATGGCTCAGGAGGCCACATTTGGGTGTTGTGTTTGTAATACTTGTTCCAGGCAGGTTTTGCAAAACCAAAACCAAGAACAGGTCAGAATCAAGGTTCTGCTTTATCTGAAATGAAGTGATTAAAAGCTTTTGGTTTCTTCACTCACACAGCAACAATACTATCTTTTGTCCCCAGGGCAAAAAAGTGTCAACTATAGGAATCACAACATTAATCATTTGTATTGCACTGGCACCTACAGGCCCCAATCAGTGATGCCAGACACTTTAGCCACATGTAATTAAAATACAGTGCCTGCCTTTTTATTCTATGTGTGTGACCTCTGATAACAAGAAGAAACCTGCTGAACTTTTCTCCATTAAAGATAATGGAGACTCATTCAGTATCCCTTGTATCAGCTAAAACAACTCATTTGGAAAAGTTCATGAATCAAAAGGTGGAACTCTCTACATCAGATCAGAGATGGAATGGGCGTGTTGTTGGCCAATCCTCACCTTGCAAGACATTGGTAAAGTTGGTTAAATGCAGTCTATATCACTCTTGTTGTTGCTCATCAGAATTTCAAAAGGCCATTGAATTTAAGGTCAATCTTTGGGTTTCATTGTTACATTGACTTTACCATCTCATGCAAAATAAGACCTTCACCAAACATTATTGGCAAGCTGCAAGACTTTACTCAGCCAAACAATCTCACTTTGCTGGTTATTGTTTAGCCATCATATTCTAGCCATGCTCACTTATTGTCTGACCTTGGAATTAAGTGTCTTCTTTTGGGGGGAAAAGCTATGCAATTTTTTTCCCCTGGCCCTAGAGTGTCCTATTTCATACTTGTCCCTAACCACCCCAGAAAGCAACACTGATATCTGTCACTTAAAAACAAACAAACTACTCACCCCTTGTAGAATCCAAAGTCTCTTGATAGCACTGAATCTGAGACGGAGCTAACTGCTGTCCTGGTCACTTGGCAAATCAGTGGCCAAAAATAACAGCTTGGATCAATTTTATTTCATCTGAGATATTTTACAAGACTTTATAGCTGCTTGTCTCCATTTCTGTGTCTTTTCTCTCCCTTTTCTTTATCTTTTTACTCTAACTTTTAGAATATATTCTATTGGCCAGAGTCTGCTGTGACTTAAATCTTGTGAGACTCCATTTATTTTAATGATACAGATCTGAAGTATTAAAATCCCACCAGTCATGCATGGAATATCCTGCCCTGCAAACAGAATCACATGGAATAAGACTAAGTTCCTGACAAAAAGGTGGTGATTTTATTTTTAGGCTCTGCAGCTGTAAACTAGGGCAAAATTTGCCCCTCAGCATCTAGGTCTTGAATCAGAAAAACAACATTTAACTACATGCTTAGATCCATCCCTATTCACCATGTACTTAAGGTACTGAATTGGAGCCCTACCGGTAATCTTACATATAGACACTTAGTTAGGGAAGAGTTACATATGTGTATTCTGTTTGGAGTAGGGTGGAAATTCCACATGTTTTAGCTGTTATACAAAGTTATTTTTTAACCAAAATGCATTCCATCAAAAATTAGGAAATGTTCTGCTAAATAAAGCCACTGTGTATGGCTGTCTATGAATGATTAAACGTTAATTAAAGTTGCCTTAAATTATTTCAATTTAAAATACCTATCTGGAAAAACACATAGCTGGAACTGAAAACTCTGTGTATATATTGGAGAGATTTTCTACTTGCCAGAGTATGCTATGGCAAAAACACAGTGCTTCAAAGCTAAAGATTAAGTAATGGAAGCAAAATTTATGTATGGTATCTCTCTGCTGACTTTTAAGCAGTTATACCAAAAATGAACTTGACACGAAGAGCCCTATTTTGCCCTATGCTAAATCCTCTTTACACCACTCCTGCAGCACAAAAAAGGATTGAAAACCACCTTAAAGGGGCATCTTGGGACTTCGCTTGAGGAGGGGAATCTCTGGGTGGAGTAGAGCTGGCATAGCCAGCACTCTGCCACCTGCTGCTGCCCCCTGGACTACACGTTATACCGGGGCAGGAGATGGCATAGCTGGAATGTGCTGCACTGACAATCCTTGCTGACATGGCAGTGTGTGCGGAACCAGCACCCATCTGCTCCAGGGATAGAGAGGCAGAAAAGTGGCAAAATAATATCCTTGCTTCCCTTCTCAGATGCATCAAGCAGAGCTCTGGTTACCTGAGAATTAAGCCCAGAATTCTTCAGTTCAATAGCATTTGATAACCTTTTAACAAACCAAGCCTCATCCTTTTCCCAACACAGTCAATGGAAGGAGAATTTGGACCATAACAGGCTTACAAAAATCACACTGAAATATTAGTTAGAAAGATGTATCAAGAGGCTGACATAATCCTACCATCATCGGTGCAATAAAATGCTGATGCTGAATCTACCATTACACTGTTTTTTTCCTCCAGAAGAGAAATGCTGCTGTATCATTTCCGTAAGTCTTGTCATTTAACAATGATTCTACTGTAGAAAAAAATATTGTTTTTAAATATTTATGACTACATTTAAAACAATTTTAATCTAGTCTGAATGTTGCACCTTCAGTTAGGACAACATTTAGCTATCACTTTATTTGTTAAATTTCTCAATGTTAATATTATTTTCTAAGCCCAGCTTGGTCCCCAGTTATTCTTCCATTAACCTTTCTAGGAGCAGAAACAGTCCTCTGCGTATTATACAGATTGTCTGCCACTTAAATACCAGGTGAAATCCTTTCCCACAGAAGTCAATGGGTTTTTTGCCATGGACTTCAGATTTCACCTTCTATCAAATTCATCCTTTAATTCTTTTAAAGTCACACTGAGGAAGAATTTGTTTTTCATCTATAATCCGAGAAATAATGTTATATGCCACAACAAAAAGAAAGTCTTTTACATTTATACAGCATTTTGATTTCAGAATTCTTTTTTTCCTAATGAGAAGATATTGTAATGATTCAAAATAATTTAAATCCGTTTTTATTTCATTAAAGTTCCATCACTTATATGCAGCTTTATCAAGGCATTACATTTTCTAGTTTTGGATTGAGTGGATTTTGAAAAAGAAACTGTTTATAACAGTGTAAGCAGATGCAGTTCTCACCCTGCTCCAAGTACATGGAATACACTGCATTAAGTTCCACATTTACCAGTTTCCCAGGCTTTGCTTTCATTGTTAAACAACAACAGGTAACATGGGGAGGCAACACAGCCCATGATAGGGCACTAGAATGGGAATGAGGATACCCAGGTTCACTTCCCAGCTCTTCCATTGGTCTCCTTGGGCAAGTCACTTCTCTCCCCGTGCACAGTTTTCCAGTATGTAAGACAGGGATAATGATACTAACTTCCTTAGTAAAGTGCTTTGAGATCCATGGATAAGAGTGAGGCATTATTATAAACATCAGCCCAAGCTTCTTTCTGAGCTTGGTTGTACCTAGAGTTTGTCTGCAGGACACTTACTCTCTCTATCCTTACCCTTAATTCCCTATGTCTCAGAGCAATACTCCAACCCCTCTCATATTTCTGGATTGGAGTTAAAAAAAAAAAAAACTGTGGTCACGAGATGCCCGATCCTCCACTCTTCAGCTATATGCGCATAGCTCCATTGACCTGGTGGAGTTATTCCTGATTTAAACTAAAGATCAAACATCAGGATCCGTGACTTTAAAGGAAGCTAGTCATATCTCTGAAAAGTGAGAAGCTATTTCATTAGTCACATATTGCTCCATGTCTTGAGACCTTGGGCATGTCTCAAAGACAATGACTTTAGAGGCCCTTATGCACAGTGTTGACACATGTAGGCTTTCTGTAGCCAACAATCTATATTTATTTATTCAAATCTCACAAGGAAAGCATTTTTTGCTAAGCTGATGGGCTAACTAGAACTGGATTTGACTGCTGAAGTAAGAATCCAGCCCTTCAAAGCAAGAAACAGGCTTTTCTGTAGAAAAATAGAAAATAGACACTCTGGTACAAATTCATCCCAGATCTAACTCCATTGGCTACAAAGCAGTCTTCATTTATTCACTCTAATTTAAAGGTTTCACATGCCAGTAATACAGTTTAATGTTTTTAGAAGGTCTCTTTCTATAAGTCTATAATATATAACTAAACTATTGTTGTATGTAAAGTAAATAAGATTTTTAAAATGTTTAAGAAGCTTCATTTAAAATTACATAAAAATGCAGAGCTCCCTGGACCGGTGGCCAGGACTTAGGCAGTGTGAGTGCCACTGAAAATCAGCTTGCATGCCGCTTTTGGCACACGTGCCATAGTTTGCCTACCCCTGCAATAGAGGATACATTTGCAGTTCATGGTTCTTGTCACCTTATTTAAGAATGTATGTATATGCCAAGGCAGCTCACTTGACTGCAGAAAAAAAAAGTATTCATAAACGTTCATACAAATGAAAGCTGTAGGTCTGCTAAGGCAGTATACAAAAGCCCTCTGTTCACCTTCCATAAACATTGGTATGAGTGTATGTATTGACAAATAATATTTGTGAAAAGCAAGTGCACCACAAATACCTGTGTGAATTCCCCCAAGTATCCATACAGACATCTTGAAAGCTTTTTGTGAAGAAAGTGTTTTGTTATTTCATTTTGAAGCCATTGTAATGTGGATGCAATCTATATTAATCAGAGAAAACAGCTTTTTAAAACCATAGGCCAAAACTTTCAAACTTGAATGCTTAAAGCTAAGCATTTTAAGTCCACGTTTAGGTACATTATAAGTTGCTGCATTTTCAGAAGTGCTGAGAACCTGTACTTCTCATAGAAGTCCATGATACTGTAATAGGGGGTGCTTTGCACTTCTGAAACTCTGAGCATGTATTTAGCTGCCTAACTTTAAACATTCAAGTTTGCCAACATTTTTATCACAATATTTTAACAAATATACAAAGCCTACTAAGGCATAGTCTCAAGCACGCCTTATGGTTTCTGAATGATCAAAGAATCACTTAGTTTTCAAAATATGGCTTATCTGTAGTGCAGACAGATATAGACTGTTAAAGCATATTAAATCAGACAGAACTAAATGAATGAATTTTTTCCTGAATATACAATTAACTAGAGACTGTAGCAATTGAAACTTGCCAAATTTCTTTGTTTGTTTTTTAAAACAAGCTTTAAACATTCATAAATAATGCAGTGTACAAATGCTAGGCACACCAACTTCATTGTAAATGACTAAAAACTTGATCTAATACTTTAAAAATATTCCGAGTTTGTTAGATATGTTTACAATGTATTTTTAAAGTGGGAAAAAAAACCTCCATTTTCTTTCATGTCCTCTAACTTCCTCTTAACAGGCTAACTGTCAAGTACACTAATATGATTAACATCTATCTGGGTGTTTATGCGTTAGATACAGAATTTATATATTTTTTCATTTTATTTAGTAATATTCTGGTGAACTTATCTATTCTTTTGAAGTAAAACTACAAGTAAACCTTCAGAGCTGTGCATTCATTCTACAAATTGCTCTAATTTGCTCTAGTACATCTGTTTACTTGGCTTGATTAGCATTTGATTCCTTTTAAACATTTCATACTCCAGAAGTAGAGCTTCTGTTTTCCAGGGTTTATTTTATTTTTAGCCATTTGAGTTTATATAAATGTCAAAAAATGTTTTCAGGACTCTGATACTGTAATGAGAAGACTTTCTGGTACTTCCCAAACTATCTATATAGGATCTATTTTTATTATGGATGCCATAAATGAGGTTAGTTTAAGCTCTATTTAGTTATTGAACCCCTGATTTAGTGTTTGTTTCCTAGTGCACTTCAACATAGTACTGTTTCAAATACCACTACATGAAAGCAGGGCCTGCTCTGGCTTTTTTGCCGCCCCAGACCAAAAAAAAAAAATGCGGAATGGCCAGAGCCAGGATGCAGGAGGACTCCCTGCGCTTCAGACGTGTCCTGGCTAGCAGAGGGGAGGATGAGGGAGTGGGAGGGAGAGAGACAGAAGGGGGGTGGCCAGGTATTCAACAGGGCGCTCACCACGTGGCCCCAACTGCCGTGCCACCTGCCGGGTGGGCTCCGCGCTGCTCCGGTTGGCAGGGAAGGAAGGACGTGGGCTGCCGGGCTTTCTACAGACCTGGCACTGGCTGGGGCAGATGGAGCGCGCAGCCTGCTCCCAGCAAGGAACTCCCCTCCTCCATGCCGCTGCCCCCTACAGGATGGATGAATCAGCGAACCAAAGTGTGGGGGGTGGGGGCAATGGGGAAACTAGCCAGGTCTGGCAGCCTGGTTGGAGGAGGAGGAGGGAGAGAAACCTATGTGACAGTGAGTTTTCCCCCTTCCACTGACTTTTATTAGCTCTGGATTTAAGCTGTGCAGTCAAATGCCTATTTATTCTGCTCCTGCCTTGGTCTCACACACACATACCCTCCCCTGCTGCCAGCAACAACCCTGAGTAAAATTAACAAGGATGCCAGAAATAGCCCCTAATCCTGTAGTTCCCACCATGGGGTGAACAGCTAAATTTAAACTGTTCTTATGCAGGCAGCAGGCTACCTGGGAATGCTTCTCCCTCAGCCAGTCCCCTTGCTACAAGCTAGAGGGGAGCCCCTGCTGAGTGGGAGGGTCGGGGGAACACAGAGCCTAGCTGCATCTGGCAGCCTGGCTGGAGGAGGAGAGGAAGAGAAACAACAAACGTGACAGTGAGTTTTCCCTTTCCAAGCTTTTATTAGCTTTGAGTTTGAACTTTTTGTTATGCAGCCAAAAGAGATGAAAGTAAGCCAATACTGAATGCTCCACTTATTTGCCAGTACCCTACTGCACCTTTTTTTTTTTTTTTTTTTTTTTAAACCAGTACTCCATACCGGGCCATACCAGCTTACTTTCACCCCTTGCCTTACCATCTCACTTCTCCCATGGGTGTAAACTATTGGGCTAATTAAGCCAGAAGACTGTTAACCCTTTATTTGCCAGTGTGGAGTATTCATCTCATCAGACCCAGATCTTAGGTTCTTTGGATCTGAAGTGTATATTTAGCCCAGTCTAATGATAGGGTCCAATTGTAAAATTCAGATCCAGCTGTAGGTTTGAATTCCAAAATATGTCACTTCTTTCCTCAAAATTTATAGTATGTGATTTGGGATATTGGTTGGAGCCAACTGTAATGGTACATGGTAGGCATGTTATAAATCTACCTTTTTGACTTCAGATATGGTAGCAAATAATAAATTGATTGGATGTCAAGTGCTCCTCCAGGTAATAAGACTCTGGAAACAATTGGCTGAAAAATAAAAAGTCTCATTTACAAAGCATTTGAGACTCACCCTGGGATGTGTATCCTTTGCATTCACATAGGGCATATAATGGGTCTAGTTTTCTGTCTGGAACCTTGTCTGCAATAGATCATATCGCATAGCCAGAACCATTATAACCACATAGCATAAGACACCACAGTCTAGAGACTGACAGAAGCCATTTCTCCATCAATACCAGTGTCATAGACATCAGCAGCAAAGTTTTGCCATACTTCACTAATTATTGATTTTTATGTTATAGTAGCATATGGAGGCCCATGCAAACTCATAGTAAGAGATAGTCCTTGAAGCACTGAAAGAGTGCTACTTGCACGAGGAAGAACGGGAAATCTATAACAGCTGGGAATTGAACCCAGATCCCCTGGATCCCATTCTAAACCACAAGATCAGCCTGCCTCTCACATTTTCCAGTAAGTTTCTACCCTGCCCTATTTTATCTATTTATCTGGCAGGCGCCAGCCGAAGGACCACGGCGGTGGTGGAGCACCCGCCAAAATGCCGCCGAATTTCGGCGGCAATGCCTTTCGATAACGTCACTTGCCGTCGACAAGCAACATCATCAAGAGGCATCCCTGCCGAAATTCAGGGGCGATGCCTCTCCATGACATCACTTGTCAACAGCAAGCAACGTCAGCGAGAGGTGTCCCTGCTGAAATGCCGCTGAAATTTGGCGGCATTTCGGCGGGTGCTCTCCCGGAAGCCAGGACGCGGGAGCATTAAGATGCCTCCCCGGGCACCATGGCAGTTGTGGGCACCGCATTGGGGACCACTGATCTAGGTATTTCTATTTTTGAACTGAAAGGACTGCTTCATTCTGGAATGAAAGTGTAATTATATCTCACTGCCCTTTTACCTATTGCCTCTGTTGAGACTGCCAAAGGCTCTCAACAGTGGTGGTAAGTTTTGTGATGTGGACATTTGTCTATGGAGAATTGGACAGACCACTAACTGAGGTCTGTTTTGGCAGGGGGAGAACTTTTTCAAACTTGCAAAGGGTTCAAGTTAGATTTGGTTTAAGCTGAGTTTCAGTGGAATGTCTAGTTTGTATTTTATCTAAACTGACTTCCTCTCCCTCTGGTAATCAGGTATACAAAGTATTGCCAACCATAAGCATGCAAAAATCATGAGTCAGGCCTCAAAAATTATGATTTATTATTTAAATAATAAATTTGGGGCTCCTTTCTCAGCCTTTATGCTGCACTTGAGTAACATTTTCTCCACAAACATGCGGGCTGCAAACTTACTTTAAAAATTTACGAATAACCTGAAAGCTGAGATTCTCACTGAATCCCATGAAGCCAGGAGCTTGGGCTTTAGGCAAAAAATCAAAGTACTCTGATTTTATCAAGAGATTTGCTATGAGAGTTACCATCATGGTTTACATACACTGTAAAACTCAATATAAAACATTTGTTACATTACTATTTGCTAAGATAGGTCATTGCAGCACACAGCTGTGTATAAAACATAACAGGATATACATTTATAGGTTAATTATTCTATAGTTTATTATTTGTATTATACAAGTGCCTATAGGCTAACCAAGAACAAGGTCCCATTGTGCTAGGCACTCTACAAGTAGAATAGTAGATGGTTCCTGCCCTGAAAAGCTTACAGTCTAAAAAGACTAAACACAAAAGGCCAGGGGAAAGAGATACTACAGGCAAGTAGAGTGAACAGAGTGATGACTGACAAACTTCAGGTTAGTGCCATGATTATTTTGTTTTTAAACCTTTAAGGTAGGGGTAAAGTTCCGGATTAGCTAAATAAAAAGTCAAAGGGAGGCAAGGATGGGAAGAACTGGAGGCTCTTGGGGCAGGTGAAATGAAGTTGAGGTGAGGAGGTTGGCACAAACATCCAGCCAAAACTGGAACAAGAAGTCTGATGACATCCTTACTGTCTGAAGGAACCCTGGCTGCTTCTGGGGCTGCTCCTGGCAGCTTGAATTTGTCTGGCTCCTCCCTGCCATTTTTCTTCTTCAAACCCACATGCCTACAGGGAAGGGGAGCCCAACATGGGTCCGAGTGCCCCCCAGGATGATGGGTTATCTCCCGAGCACTGTTCTGAGAGGTTTAGGGGTGGGGGAGGGAAATAGCCCTGATGAACACATATTAAACTGTGTGTTTGCACCAAGATAAAAAGTTATTTTTTCTTCTGGCTGTTATGTTTATGGTGAAGCATACTCAAAACTCATCTTTGTATCCTAGCCCTTGGGTTGGCTTTCTGCTTGGATGCCTCTGTTCCCACAGGTGAATCTTCAACTAGACTGCTAGCCCATGCCTGCATATTTGTCACATTTAAGCCTGGATCCTTTCTTCCTACCTTTCATTTCCTCCCCCTCCACTCCTTTCCATTTGTTCTTTGTTACTTTCCTTTTCTAGTGTTTAAAAATTAATTGTATTTTTTTAAACAAACAAAGACAGAAATGAAAATGCCCTAAATGTAAAACAGTTATTTAAAGTAAAATGAACTGAGTGAATAGGCAAAAAATGTCTAAAAATAAAACTGATGTTCTTTTCTGATAATTCAAGTTTGAAAAGTTTGCATATATTGAAAGAAAAAGATGCATATCTTATTAATTTTGATTGTCTTGTTTGTTTACATTATAGAAACTTTATCCACCTCATCCCACCAACACCTACTAAAACTCTTCATCTGCAGTAAATGGTGCCATCCTCAGTAGAACCAGTAACTTTCTGAAACACTGAACTAACAGTAAAATTACAATATATTT
The DNA here is from genome assembly GCF_007399415.2 of Gopherus evgoodei. NCBI lineage: Eukaryota > Metazoa > Chordata > Testudines > Testudinidae > Gopherus > Gopherus evgoodei. The sequence continues at coordinate 61,292,690 of NC_044326.1, forward strand.
ACCTTTTCTTCCTGAGGAGGGAAATACTGTAAAAAACATCTTTCTTGAGGTATTTGAATGAAACATTTCTCAAACATAAGTTGCTTGGACATTCAGATTTGTTTTTCTCTAAATTATGTAGAAACCAATTAAGACAGGTAAGTGTAAAAAACATTAACTAGCTAAAGAAGCTCTTGTTTTGGGTGTGGAGAACAAGAAATATATTACTAATGAATCTTCCAGATTAGGTTTAAACGTGATATACATTGTATTTGTTGTGCCTGCTGACTGAGGAAGTGTGTCCAATGTCCCCACCACCTAGCCAACCTGTCTTTCTAATCAGAAACACACACTCTGTGGGCACACTGGCACCCACTTGATGGAAGGTTTCAGTCACTCACTTCCATGGTACCTTCCCACCACCTCTATCAAACTTTCTTCTGCTGCCTGTACTGGTGAAAGTTGGTGTAGATATAGATTGTAAAGTGAGTTTGCTATGTTAACTTCTTTGCAAAAAGAACTATAACTAATTCATAGTATTTAGTCCATAGGCATGTGCAGCACATTTCATTAGGGTGGGCACTCAGGGAATTTTTTTTTAAGCGAACATTTATTGAATACTCAGTCATAAAGGACATTTTTATTCAAACAAACAAACTAAAGGAACTAAAACTTAACTAAACAATTTTTAAATTAACTTTACTTAAAAAAATGAGACAAAATACTAAATTTTTGCTGTAGTGCTAACCAGGTGTATACAAAGATCGTCAATTTTCATGATCTTGATCTTTAAGTCAAGATCTAGATCTTTGAGCTAACCCAAATTGACCAAAACAGATTAAGGTTTCTTCATGTTCCTGTCCTAGAGAAAGACATAGCTCAGCAGGTGTTATGGATTTAAATTCCTCAATCACATCATTGTAATTAACTGACAAAGCCAATTCTTATTCAATGTACAAAATCATGAGTGAGTTGAGGTGATGTTGGGACATTGTATTACTTAGGTTTTTTTGTTTTTTAACGTGCTAATTTCGAATCCATATTTTAAAATTAAAAGGGGGTATCATACGATTGAATTAAAACGTAAAGCCACAGGCTTATTATGCTATTTCAGTAGAGTATACACAACAAAGATTACAAACATGTAGACACTGTCCTGGCCATGCCTGACGCAGCTGCTTGTATAGGTCAAAGAATTTTCTAGAATAGTAGTCGGAGGAGAGGGGGAGGACCAATGGTAATCCAGCGCCGCAGTGGTGGGGATGCATGCTGTGACAAACACAGGCTTTCTATATAGAGTGCATCATGCAATTAAAATGCAAAGCCACTTTTTCTTTTTGAGACATTTTGGCAGGTGTGAGCAAACTTTTTGGCCCAAGGGCCACATCGAGGTTCCAAAATCATATGAAGGGCCAAGTAGGGAAGGCTGTGACTCCCCAAACAGCCTGGCCCTGCCCCCTATCTGAAACCCACCCACTTCCTGCCCCCCCGACTGCCCTCCTCAGAATCCCTGACCCACCCTGCTCCTTGTCCCTTGACTGCACCCCTGAGAGAGACACCTCCAGCCATCACCCTGGGACCTCACCCCCACACCAGCCCCCCAGTTCCCTGTTCCCTGACTGCCCCAACCCCTATCCACACCCCCACCAAGTCCTGACAGACCCCTGAATGCCCATGATCCAACCCCCTGTTCTCCATCCCCTGACAGCCCCTCCCCAGAACCTCTGCTCCATCCAAACACCCTTCTCCTCCCCACACTCCCCCCCTCCATTCCCTGTCCCGACTGTCGCTGGGACTCCTGCCCCTTATCCAACCCCACCTCCGGTCCCAGCCTCTTACCATGCTGCTTACCCCGCCTCCTCTTCTCCTGGGGGCTCAGTGTGCAGCATCTAGGAGCTCCTGCTGCTCAGCTCGCAGGAGCTCGCAGCCCCACCCCCTTACCACAGCAGCAGGAGCTCAGGTCCCGCCAGAGCCACGCCACTGCAGTGCTGTCCATGGCTGCTCCTGGACACAGCACACTGCATGCTGGGAGAAGGTGGGAGTGGGGCCAGAGGGGAGCATCCCTAGCCAGGAGCTCAGGCGGGCCAGGCAGGATGAGCTTGCCCACCCCTGTATTAGGGTGTGTCTGAGCACACCCTGCACACCTCGCATGCATGCCTATGACTTAGTTTCAAGTCTACAGGTACATTGCAGCATAAGGAAATTACATTTTCAGTGACCTTCATCCTTGTACTGTACAGCTAATAAAAAAGTGAAATATTCAGCCTAGTAGAAAGGCAGCTAAATTGGGTAGAGCACAAGATGGCTTGGATGCCAACAATGTCCTGATTTTCTGTGTGACACTGAGCAAGTCTCTAAACTATTCTGTACCGCACTTGCACCATATGGAAAAGGATGGCTAATGACACTGTAGCAAGGTGATGACTCACCGGCACAGCACCTCCTGCTAGCCATCCTGGGAATTAGCTCTCCAGCTCCAGAGCACCCTCTGCTGGCCAGTGGCTCACCTGTCACTGGTTCCCCATGTCCCTCCTGGACCCCAGTGCTCTTTACCCAGGGGTTCTGCCCAATGCAGCAACCCCCCAATCTGGGTCTCCCTGCTCAGGGGAACCCTCAACTCCCTATCCCCACCTTGCCTCAGCAGCTACTGCCAGTTACCATCTAGCCCCCACTCACTGGGGCAGACTGCAGTCTGTAATGGCCACTTATCATTGGCAGGGGGGGGTTGGACCTGCTGCCTCTGCCTATGCCCCGTCTATTCCCCTGTAGCCCCAGTACCTTTCATAGGCCATTGGCTAGGCCTGCAGCCTGGGGGGTTTCCAGGCTGGAGCTCCCCAGCTCCTCTAGCCTTCCCCCAGCCCTGCTCCACTCTCAGTACCCTGCTCAACTCCCAGACAGACAGGTCCGTCCCTCTCTCTCTCTCTCTCTCTCGCTCCTGCCTAGCAGTTCCTTTATAGGGCCAGCTGTGGTCTGATTGGGGCATGGCCCCAGCTGAGGCTGCTTCCCCAATCAGTCTAGCAATTGGTTCCCGGGGGCAGCCTTTTTCCCCAGGCTGCTTTAAGCCCTTTCAGGGCTGGAGTGGGAAACCACCCCACTATAGACACCAACCATCTTAGAGCCCTTTGAGCACTACCAACAAAAATGCTATATATTAACTGTCATTTCTCTATGGTGGATAGAGGTAGAAAAATGTTATCTTCTCAGATCTATGCCACTTTGACCAACTGCTATAACAAAGCCCTATAAAAATGTGAAAATAATTTACCTCTTCTCACTGTTTGGTCAATGCAAGACAAATTAGAGCAAAGGTGCCACCTAGTGACATATGGTCACAATGATTTCACATTATTTAGGAATATATGAAAAGTAATTTCCCTTTTCCTATAATTGAATTGAGCATCTAGTGGACGATGACAAAGAAACTAGACATTTTCAGATATCTGTGGTAACCTGGACAAGGGCTCCTTTCTAGGGAAGAAATTCATGCTGCCTCTTCTCCTACCATTAAAGTGGTGTTTAGAATTTTTAAATGCCTCCATCAGCCCATGCTGACAAGTTCACTCTTCACTATCTGACCACTTACTGGTGAACAGAATCAAAATTTTGTTAAGCAAACCCAAGGTATTATTTCTAGAAATATAAATACAATGCAGTGAAAGGGATGCATGGATTAGGAGGGGCTGCGCATCATCAGTGGAGCAGACCCTTCCTACCTTACGGCTACTTTTACTCCTACAGAGGCACAAAGCAGACTTAAAACGGCCTGAATGGCCTACTGAAAAATCCACTAATGTGGAATAGCAGGAAGATGACAACTAGCTCCTGCCACCACCCAAGTTCTTGATGTCAGGCTACGTGAGATAGCTGCTGTGCTCCAGTGATTCCCTAGGGGTTGCTGCTGCGAGGCATCAGTTCAATCAGTTCCTTAGCCTAGTCTAAGGAAGCCATGAAGACCAGGGAAGTATAAAGGTGGCATATCTTTGCAACTCACCATGTGGCATGCAGCCACATTCACTCCCTCCTTACCTAGTCACCTTGAGCCATTGGCTGGATCCCAGGTCTGGAGTCATCATGTTGATTGAGGCTCCAAAAGAATATTGTATCAATTGGGTAGCAAGCCAGGTACCAGGCGGAAGCTTCTGTTTTCTCCTTTTGTCTTATTATCCCTTCTGGTTTACAATATATCATTCATATTGCACAAATGAGTCTGAAGTGGTGTAGCTGGCTGGTTTCACTCTCTTTTTAATGAGGTTCCCCCCAAGCCCAGTTCAGCTCACAAAACAAATTTAGATTTTATACTCAGTACTCCTGACAAACAGTAATAGCTTTTTCAAAGAAACTACAACTTCATTCACAACATAAAAATCACAGGAAAAATCTATCCACTTATTATTCAAGTAGATGCTGGAGCATGAATATTTAATATCCTGTTTCTAGTATGTTATTGTTCAAGAGAGCTAAACTCACATAGCCCTCCTTTGGAAGGGAAGTGAACTTGAAATAGTGAATAACAATGATTTAAATCAGCCAATGGATTCTCCCAACAAAGTGGAAACTAGGCAAGGATTGAGAATCCACATTTCAATTTATTTGGGCAAATACATCCACTGTAAAGAACTGCCTCACAAATAATTTGTTCTACCCAGTCCCATGCTTTCAAACATTTGATGCACAGCATTTGTCTCAGCAGACTAGTCATTTTCTATTTTAAATCACAAACAGCATCCCCAAAAGATTTCCTTTAAAAACATTAAACCTTTAGCTTGTAAAATGAGAACATCCAGATTATAATAATTTTAAATCACATTAAATCCCTAAGAATCATTCTTATTTCATTTCCACTTTTTAATTTCTCCCTCTGTGTTCTCTCTGGGCAGAGGCAGTTGTTTAAGGCAAACTCAGCTATTAAATTCATGGGGGGGCTATATATGAACCTAGCTAGCCAAAAGAACAAACGAAACAAAAGAAAGCTATAGCTCACCAGGATATGAACTCCCCATTCTTGAATAATGGCCAGGTTTTTCAGCTGAATAAATAAGCAGCCTTATCATTCCTTCTCCTCAATGAACTTCTGCAAAAGGGGAGAGAGAGAGAGAGAGTCAGGCAGTAAATTTCTTTTGATCTTTACTATAGATCATTTTCTTATAATGCCTACAGGCATCAAAGCTCCAAGGGGGTACCTGTTTCCCTCTTCAATGTGGGTCAGCCTTCAGCAAGCTATAGTAGAGCCCTGAATTAGATAAGGTACCAACAATGGTAGGGAAAGGCATTTAATATAACTGTGAAAGGAAGTAGGTTTTTCTGCATGGTTCATATCTCTTGCTAAAATATGACATAATTTACATTATTATGAAGTGTGGCCTGCAAGTAGAATAGGCTAGTGGCTGGTTAGCTAAAAGGAGTGCATTTTAGAAAGACCTCGGTGGAGAATTAATTTGCTGGATGCATGAAGGGAAGAGTGGCTAAGAACAATTGAGGCCTGTCCCTGACTGGAGGCACTAGAATCCATCACAATACAAATAGTAAGTAGTGATGATGGTAGTACAACATAACTGATGCTAAAGCAATTCTTTCACCTTGTTAAAATTGCTGGATCTTTACTAGTTGCACCCACTGAATTGCATTGTGTTTTCAGCGTGACTAGAGACCATTATGAATGTTCCTTTTTGAGAGCTATGTTATTTTAGAAGTGTCTACTGTATAACTTTGTTTACTGCCAGAAAGACATTTGTCATAACAAGGGTCCAGATCTTTATCCTGTAGTCAGAAAAATGTTAACTCTGGGAGATTTAGGAGGTGATGCAAGTGTCAGTTTAATCACAGAACCTTAGTTCAGGGGTGGGGTATTCTCCAATTAACATACATAACTCCCACAAATGTAACTTGAGGTTGCACTCATAAATCCTTCACACATTAATAGAATAAATTAGTCTCTGACTGTAACTTCTGTTTTTCAAGTTTCATATGTAGACCACTCAGCTCAGTCAATTCTCCAAAAAGGTTCATCTGGGTTTTGATTTACAAAGAGTTTTTACTAACATTCATCTTATTCACTCTGCTATCTATATGAACCCTACAACTGCAGCTAGGCACTCAGCAAGTTCTTCATTTAAAAAAGAAATTAGCATAGAAATCTCTGCATCTCTACAGCAAGAGCTTCATTTGCTGAGAAATCTCAAATTGCTGATCTAAATTTGTCTGAGGCTTTTCATTTTCTGACTGAAGTTCTTGGAATTCCTGTTCCTTTTTGTATTACTTTTCTGTATTTCTGCCTCTTCCTCTGCCTACACCACTACTAGTTATCTGCATGGAGAATTATCGTCTGAAAGCAGAGTTTCCAAAGATTCTCCTTTTGATTGAAGAGTGGTCTCCAATTCTGGCTCCTTCACACAAATGCCCCTAAAGAATGGAATTTGCTTCTTTTATGTGCTCATTTGTATGTTCAGCAAGTTTTAGCCAAAATTAATTTTATTCTTAGTTTCTTAAGCTGAAAAAGCAAATGTTTTGTTATAGCTGGAGCAAAAATTGAGTGAAAATAAGCAGCAGCAGCAGCTTGCATTTCATGCTGTCTTAGGCCTCTATCTTCTGAAACTCCAAAGTGACAAGGCTAATCCAGTTTCTGGTTATTTTATGAAGTAAGGTCCTTAAGCATGCTTAATTCCTATGGACTTCAACAAGATTCAGATATGATTCCCAGTCAATGCTCTATACACTGGACCAAACTTCCACTCATAGGACTATAATGTCACAGCCCTTAAACCCCAATTCAGGAAACCTTTCCTTTTCAGCACTTAAGCATATGCTTAAATACTGTTGAAGTCAACGGGCCACATTAAAAGTGCATGCTTAAGTGTTTTTCTGAATTTTTGCCATAGTCAGCTGCACAGGGAAGTAACGGGGAGTAGATCCTTATTCCTATCTTTGGCCCTGCTCAGATTGTGACTAGCTGGGGGGAAGAGAAGAGGAGAGTAGAGGCTGCTCCCTACTGCAACCAAATGGGCAGGACAGGAGGAGAAAGACAGGGAGTGAAAGGATCCTTAGTATCTCACTAGCTGGCTGAGTGTATGGCAGGGAGGGGCAGTATAAGCAGCTCCTGCAAAGGGTTGAAGTAACTGAGGTGTTGCAACAATGAGCATTGAGATGCTAATTTTAGGCACCTAGAAAAGCACTGGAAGAACAATGGGATCCACAAACTCTGAGTTAGGCATCCAGGTTTTCAGTACAATGAATGGGAAGAGAGATGCCTAAGGGTATGGCTACACTTGAAACTTCAAAGCGCTGCCACGGCAGCACTTTGAAGAGCGAGTGTGGTTGCAGCGCCAGCGCTGGGAGAGAGCTCTCCCAGCGCTGCACGTACTCCACATCCTGATGGGGTTTAGCTTGCAGCGCTGGGAGCCACGCTCCCAGCTCTGCGGCACTGTTTACACTGGTGCTTTATAGCACCGTATGTTGCAGCTCTCAGGGGCGTGTTTTTTTCACACCCCTGAGCAAGAAAGTTGCAGCGCTGTAAAGCGCCAGTGTAGCCAAGGCCTAAAAGAATGGGATCCAGAAAAGCCAGCATGCTGTGCAGGGAGCCACCTAACTAACGGAAGGGAGATGCCAAAGATTCCTGCCCCTCTTACAGACTGAGGGGCCTAAATCTGGGCTGCAGGGAGGTGTGGATCACAAGCAGAGACAGACAACTAGAAACCCCTCTTCTGCAGTCAAGCAGCTTGGACACCTACCTAACTACACACAAAATTGAAAAGGAGCAGGAGCTGCTTATAACCTTCAGCCCAGTGATTAGGTTACTTATCTAGGAAGTGGGAGACTCTGGTGCAATTCCCCCTTCTGTCTGGGTATGTCTACACTACGGGATTATTCTGGTTTTACAGAAACCGTTTTTTAAAAACAGATTGTATAAAGCCAAGTGCATGCGGCCATGCTAAGCACATTAATTTGGTGGTGCGCGTCCACATACCGAGGCTAGTGTCGATTTTCGGAGTGTTGCACTGTGGGTAGCTATCCCGTAGCTATCCCATAGTTCCTGCAGTCGCCCCCGCCCATTGGAATTCTGGGTTGAGATCCCAGTGCCTGATGGGGCAAAAAACATTGTCGCGGGTGGTTCTGGGTACAGCCTCACCCCTCCCTCTGTGCAAGTAGCAGACAACCATTTCGCACCTTTTTTCCTAAGTGAATTGTGCGGACGCCATAGCATGGCAAGCATGGACCCTGCTCAGCTCAAGACAGCAATCATGGACGTTATAAACACCTCGCGCATTCTTGTGCAGTCTGTGCTGAACCAGGACCTGCAAAACCAGGCGAGGAGGAGGAGGCTATGGCAGCGTGGCGATGAGAGTGATGAGGACATAAACACAGAATTCTCTCAAACCACGGGCCCCTGCACTTTGGAGATCATGCTGGTAATGGGGCAGGTTCTAGCCATTGAATGCCAATTTTGGGCCTGGGAAACAAGCACAGACTGGTGGGACTGCATAGTGGGGCAGGTGTGGGACGATTCCCAGTGGCTGCGAAACTTTCGCATGCGTAAGGGCACTTTCATGGAACTTTGTGACTTGCTTTCCCCTGCCCTGAAATGCCAGAATACCAAGATGAGAGCAGCCCTCACAGTTGAGAAGTGAGTGGCGATAGCCCTCAGGAAGCTTGCAACGGCAGACAGCTACCGGTCAGTCGGGAATCAATTTGGAGTGGGAAAATCTACTGTGGGGGCTGCTGTGATGCAAGTAGCCAAAGCAATCATTAAGCTGCTGCTACAAAAGGTTGTGACTCTGGGAAACATGCAGGTCATAGTGGATGGCTTTGCTGCAATGGGATTCCCTAACTATGGGGGGGCAAAAGATGGAACCTATATCCCTATCTTGGCACTGGAGCACCAGGGCACCCAGTACATAAACCGCAAGGGGTACTTTTCCATGGTGCTGCAAGCACTGGTGGATCACAAGGGACGTTTCATCAACATCCACGTGGGATGGCCAGGAAGGGTTCATGACGCTCACGTCTTCAGGAACACTACTCTGTTTAAACGGCTGCAGCAAGGGAATTACTTCCCAGACCAGAAAATTACAGTTGGGGATGTTGAAATGCCTGTAGTTAACCTGGGGGGACCCAGCCTACCCCTTGATGCCATCGCTCATGAAGCCATACACAGGCAGCCTGGACAGTAGTCAGGAGTTGTTCAGCTACAGGTTGAGCAAGTGCAGAATGGTGGTAGAACGTTCATTTTACTGACTCGCTCAGACCTAAGCCAAACCAATGTCCCCTTTGTTATTGCTGCTTGCTGTGTGCTCCACAGTCTCTGTGAGAGTAAGGGGGAGACCTTTATGGCGGGGTGGGAGGCTGAGGCAAATCACCTGGCCGCTGATTATGCGCAGCCACACACCAGGGCCATTAGAAGAGCACACCAGGAAGCGATGGGCATCAGAAAAGCTTTGAAAACCAGTTTCATCAAGGGCCAGGATATGGTGTGACTGTTATGTTTGTTTCTCCTTGATGAAACCCCCTCCCCTTGATTGACTCATTCCCTATAAGCAGGACCGGCGCTAGGGTTTTGAGCTCCCTAGGCGGACGGAAATTTCACCGCCCCGCGTGCTGATCCCGCGGCTCCGGTGGAGCTGCCGCAGTGCTGCCTGCAGGTGGTCTGGTGCTCCGTGGCTCCAGTGGAGCTGCCGCAGCCGACCATCCGCAGGCACGACTGCGGCAGCTCCACAGGAGCTGTCTGCCGCCCCTCCGGACACCCTGTGCTGCCGCCTGCTGCGGCGGCGCCCTGACCCAGGGTCAGAGTGCCTCCGCCGCAGCCGGCAGCCCGGGGTTTCCCTGGGCCCGGAGACCCCCGCCCCTGGGCTGCCGGCTGCCGGGGCGGCGCCCTGACCCAGGGGATCCCCTGGACTGCTGGCTGCCGCGGTGGCGCCCAGACCCAGGGGATCCCCTGGGCTGCCGGCTGCTGCGGTGGCGCCCTGACCCAGGGGATCCCCTGGGCTGCTGGCTGCTGCCGGCAGCTCTGACTCCCTCTCTGTCCCAGCAGGAGCGGCTGCTCAACCATTTAAAAAAAATTGGGGGGCCCTTTTTGGCGCCCTCAAATCTCGGCGCCCTAGGCAACCGCCTAGTCCGCCTAAATGGTTGCACCAGCCCTGCCTATAAGACACCCACCCTCCCCCTTCGATTATTGCTTGCTTCCTAAGGAAATAAAGTCACTCGCCTTTAAAAATCATGTATTCTTTATGAATTAATTATAAAAAGAGGAAGAGAACTGACAAGGTAGCCCAGGTGGGGTTTGGGAGGAGGATAGGAGGGAAGGAAAAGGCCACTAAAAAAATTTCAAAATAATGACAGCCTTTTGGTTGGGTGTCCACTGGGGTGGAATGGGAGGGTGCACAGAGCCTCCCCCCACACGTTCTTAGTCATCTGGTGGGTGAGGAGGCTAAGGAACATGGTGAGGGGGGAGAGTGGTTATACAGGGACTGCAGCGGTACTCTGTGATCCTGCTGCTGTTCCTGAAGCTCCACCAGATGCCGGAGCACGTCAGTTTGATCACACAGCAGCCCCAGAGTTCCATCCCGCCACCGCTGATCTTCCTGCTGCCACCTCTGATCTCGAGTGTCTCTCCTCTCCTCACGTTAATCCCTCCTGTCCTCACATTGGTCCCTCCTGTCCTCACGGTCACTGGCATGTTTCCTGTACTTTGATACCACGTCCTTCCACTCATTCAGATGAGCTCTTTCATTGCGGGTCACTTCCATGATTTCCGAGAACATTTTGTCTTGTGTCTTTTTTTTCCCGCCACCTTATCTGAGATAGCCTTCGGGATGGAGGAGGGAAACTTGAAAAATTTGCAGCTGTAGGAGGGAAGGAAAAAAGGGAGAGAAGTATTTTAAAAGATACATTTTACAGAACAATGGTTATACTCGTTCACTGTGAACAACACTATGCACCTTACATTGCACATGTGATCTCACTACAAGGTTCCATTTTGCATCTAAATATTGAGTGCCTGAGGCTTTGGTGTTAGAGACCACAGATACAGGTCTGGGAATCAGAATTCGGCTTGTATGCGGCCATGATAAGCCGCTGTCTTTCGGCTTCTGCAGCTTTCATATATCCAGCACCCTCCTTTCCCAAATAGCAAGCAAAGCTCGTTGAGTGCTGCTCCTTTCCTGTTAATGTGCAGCACTAGAACCGCCCTCATCCAATTCTCTGGGATGATCGCTTTACCCCTCCCCCCACCGCGTGGCTGGTAGCAGAGAAGATCCCAGCTAGCCAAACGTGAAAAAGCTCAGTGCCGATCACCCCTTGCCCTCCTCCCCATGCTTGGCTAAATGCAGGGAAGGATTTCTTTTAAGCCACAGGCAAACAGCCCAACCATCTCTGTCCCCTTAATTAAATTCCAGTATTTCAACCAGGTTACCATGAACGATATCACTCTCCTGAGGATAACACAGCGAGATAAAGAACGGATGTTGCTTGAATGCCAGCAAACAACCGGGACCATACGCAGCTAGGCTTTGTCATGCAAGGATATCAGATTACTTGCTACATGTATGGTGTGGTCAAGTGTCCTACCATGGAGGACGGAATAAGCCTGCCCTGCCCAGAAACCTTCTGCAAAGGCTTTTGGAGTACCTCCAGGAGAGCTTCATGGAGATGCCCCTGGAGGATTTCCGCTCCATCCCCAGACATGTTAACAGACTTTTCCAGTAACTGTACTGGCCGCGAATGCATCCCAAGTCGTCAGGGCAAATTAATCATTAAAAACGCTTGCTTTTAAACCATATTTTATATTTACAAAGGTACACTCACCAGAGGTCCCTTCCATGGCTTCGTTGTCTGGGATAGTGGCTTGGGAAGGCTGGGAGGGTACTTCTGTCAGGCTGAGAAAAAGCTCCTGGCTGTTGGGGAGAACAAAGTGCTGTGTGCTCTCTGCAAGCTCGTCCTCCTCTTCCTCTTCCTCCTCCTTCTCCTCATCCTCCCCGTCCGCAGAATCCTCAGGCAAGGCTAAGATTACCCCCACCTCGGAATCCACGGACAGGGCTGGGATAGTGGTGGCGGACCCCCCTAGAATTGCATGCAGCTCAGCGTAGAAGCGGCATGTTTTCGGCCCTGCCCAGGATCTTCCGTTTGCTTCTTTGGTTTTCTGGTAGGCTTGTCTGAGCTCCTTAACTTTCACAAGGCACTGTATTGAGTCCCTGGTGTGGCCTCTTTCCATCATGGCCTTGGAAATTTTTTCAAATGTTTTTTCATTTCATCTTTTGGAACAGAGTTCTGTTAGCACGGAATCCTCTCCCTATATAGCGATCAGATCCAGTACCTCCTGTGCGGTCCATGCTGGAGCTCTTCTTCGATTCTCAGACTGCATAGTTACCTGTGCTGATGAGCTCTACGTGGTCACCTGTGCTGGTGAGATCTCCACGCTGGGCAAACAGGAAATGAAATTCAAAAGTTCGCAGGGCTTTTCCTGTCTACCTAGCCAGTGCATCCAACTCCAGATTGCTGTCCAGAGCAGTCACAATGGTGCACTGTGGGATAGCTCCCGGAGGCCAATACCGTCGAATTGCGGCCACACTAACCCTATTCCAAAATGGCAATACCAATTTGAGTGCTACTCCCCTCGTCGGGGAGGAGTACAGATATCGATATAAAGGGCTTTGTTGTGTGGACGGGTGCAGGGTTAATTTGGTTTAACGCTGCTAAATTCGGTATAAATCCGTAGTGTAGACCAGGCCTCTGATGAGACAAAGAGTTTCAGACGCAGGCGAGTGCCTATAGAACTGGATTATGGGTTATTCTGATGTGAGGTTTCTTCAGTCTCTCCTGTTGAAGTTATTTCACTTTAATTGAATATCAATTGAGCTAAAGAGAGTGGAAATCACTCTATAGTCCAGTGTTCAGGGCACTCAGCTGAGAGGTAAGGTAAGGAAACCCTGCTCAGATCCGTTGTCCTTATTAGGCGGAGTGAGGAATTGAAGGGGGATCTCCCAGTTGTTGGGTGAGTACCCTAACCACTAGGCTGAAGGAAGCATCTACTCCTTTGTCAGAGGTAGGCAGTCTCTAGGCATGCACACCAGATCAGGCATGATTGGCAGCCCTCCACCTATCTTCCCCTGTTTTGTGCATGGTGCTGGCAGTTAGGTAAGAAATAGACATCTGGACAGCTAAAGTAAGGGAGTGTCCAGAGGCAGAAACTTAGAGAAGCCTAGGGAACTTTGGCTCCAAAACTAACTGAGTTTTGATGCCTCCAGGGTTAGGCAGCAGCAAAGTAGGGGGGTTGTGGATTGAAATAGTTCCTAGATCTGGGGTTTAGACACCTACTGGTACGTCAGCACAGTGCTTTAAAGCTGTGGCTTGGGCCGGAGGTTGGATTCTGAAGCCCACCTCAATCAGTGGCACGAGCCCTGAGAACCTGAGTCTGCTGGCCCAGGCTGGGAGACTCACAGCCATAGGGTGCATGGACATCCCTATGACCCTTTGTGGATCTGGCCATTACTTGCTCCCCTGTCTTGGGACCAGAAGCAGCTTTTCACCATCTGCAGCTGCTCCATAAACACCTCTTACAATCTTGAATTGGTTTTTGCTATGTCTCACAGCAATCTGTCCTCCACAAAATCTTCATGTTCCTTACTGCTACAGTTCTTGCAGCTCTACATGTACTGTAGAATCATACATCCTGTGTTTGCAACACTCATGACAATAGTGAAGAGCTGTGCAGCCTCCATGCTTCTGTTAGACAGTGAAAAGTTCCATAAGGGTTTGTGGAATTATTTTAAAAGGTGCAAAAATTATGGGATGGAGAAAGTTACACTCCATTCACCCTTCACTGCCAGTCACCCCTGCACAATTTGTTTCTACCCTACCATGCATTGCCCAAATTTCCCAAAAGAGAGTGCTGGACAGTGGCAAATACCTACCCAGGGTGCACCTCACTGTGCATAGACACAAACACTCCTGGTGAGAACATGCAGTGCCAGTACAAGGAGTTATGTATGAATGTGCACAAGTGATATATTAACTGTGGCAGCTTCATGCCAACATAACTTGACTCAGCCAAAGTTTGTAGAGTAGTGTAATCAGGTGCAGACTCACTTCCTGCTGGTCATCTCAGGAATTAGCTCACCGGTCATCAGAGTGCCCTCTACAGGCCAGGTGTCCCACCTGTCATTGGCCCCCCATGTCCCTCCCAGACCCCGGTGCCCTTGTCTTGGGTGCTGCCCCCCTGGCAGTACCCCACTCTCTCTGGGTCTCCCCACCCAGGGGAACCCCCATCCCCTAACCCCATGTTGCCTCAGTCGTGGCTACTGCCAGTCACCATCTAGCCCCCATGCCCTGGGGCAGACTGTAGTCTATCAGCCAAACATCACAGGCAACAAGGGGTTTGGACTGGCTGTCTTTACCCACCCTCAGGCTGCCCCCTGCAACCCTAATACCTATGTGGGCCTAGGACCAGGCCCTGCAGCCTGGGGAGTTGCTGGCCTAGGGCTTCCCAGCCCCCAAGGCCTTTTCCCAGCCCTGCCTCACTCTAGGTCCCCAGGTGTATTTCCCCAGAAGCTAGGCCTGTCTCTCTCCAGTTAGAGTGAGACTACTGAGCTTCTGGCTGCCCTGGCCTTCTTATAAGGCCTAGTTGCTCAATTTAGGGCGTTGCCCCAGCTGCAGCCACTTCCGCCAATCAGCCAGAATTTTGCTCTCTTCTGCAGCCCCAGCCCTCTGCAGGGCTTTTCCAACCCCTTCAGGGCTGGAGCAGGTGTTCACCCCGCTACAGTACACATGGCCAAGACAAGTTATTTGCAGAATCTGTGAGAGAACCCAAGAGCCTTGACTCCCAGTTCCCTATTCTAAAATTTACAAGTGTTGGTCAAAGAGCACTTTTCATGGTGTAATGATAATTTGTACAGCAATTTCCCTCTCATTAAGTGAGGGATATTTCACCTTACAACATTTAAAAATAATACTTTCTTGCTGCCTATTGTCCTCAGAGTAGTTTGCTGTGATACTGACAGTGAAATAAGTCTGTTATTTGTCACACAAAATATATTTGTGAAAAGAAGAAAAGCAATCTCGATGTTTTAAAAATAAAAGTAACCAGGATTCTTCCTCAAGCAATGATAAGCTAGAATTCTCCATAGTACAATATATTGTGCTAAGGAAATAATAACATAGGATGTCTCTGAATAGAGTGATACTTGACTTCTCCCTCAGATAGATCACCTATTTCCATCCCTTGCTACCCACGCACCCACCAAATCACAGACCATGATGGCCTTACCTCATGTAAACAGTACCATTTCAACACTTGGTCATGTAAGTTTAATTGCTATTGACTGAGCTTTAGCTGGTCTCCACAAACCACCCAGAAATCCAATGACATGGCGATAAGTCACCAGGTCCTGATGGTATTCAACCAAGAGTTCTGAAGGAATTCATACATGAAATTGCAGAACTAACTGTGGTATGTAACTGGTCACTTAAATCAGATTTTGTACCAGATGACTAGAAGATAGCTAATGTACCCCTTCACTTAACATAAGGACCAGGGGTCACCCAATTAAATTGATAGATAGCTGTTTAAAACAAACAAAAGTAGATACTTCTTCACATAATGCATAGTCAGCTTGTGGAACTCACTGTCAGGGGATGTTGTGAAGGCAAAAAATATAACTGGGTTCAAAAAAGGATTAGATAAGTTAATGGAGGATAGGTCAATCAATCAATGCTACTAGCCAGGATGGTCAGGAATGCAACCCCATGCTGTGTGTCTCCCTAAGCCTCTGACTGACAGATACTGGGATTGGATCACTCAATAATTACCCTGTTCTGTTCATTCCCTTTGAAGCATCTGGCACTGGTCACTGTCAGAAGACAAGATACTAAGCTAGATGGACCATTGGTCTGACCTAATATGGTTGTTCTTATACGTTCTGCTTCAACCAGCAATTAGTCTATGAGTGTGGAAGAGAATAAACCCTGGTCAGCACCAATTCAAGAAAAGAGAACACTACTGTTGTTTTTACCACCCCATTACAAAGTTGAAATCCTATTTCAGATTTCAGTCTTAGAAGTAGCCATTGAGGCAACTTTCTGGCAAAGTTACAGAACATTAAAAAAAGAGATACCAATGTTAAGATGTGTAAATACCCCATTCCCTGAAGGAGCACCAAGAGCTCTGACTAGATTCCCTTCTCATCCTTCATTTAAAAAAAAGTGTTGAAGAAATTAGTCTAAAGTAAATATACAAAACACAATGTAAAAATTTGCTTGTGCAGCGTTCAGCTGCTAAAGGGATGGCCAGTATAGAAATATCTTTGTATGAAGTTTACTAAACAATTATAGAAATCACGTGCCCTCCTTCCTTGTAATAATCTAAATGTAACTTCAGGAGACTACATATTCCACTAACAATGATCCTCTATCCTATTAACCTCTTCACATCACCAATGGTAAATAGCCATCTCATCAACAAACAGAGACCATGAAAATCCCAAGAAAGGAGCTGAAAAATGTTTTGATATCCAATTCCAGCCTGAGACTAATGACTATTGAATCTTGTAGAGGCAGCATCAGCCAAGACTGTCTTGAATTTTTTATGCTTTTTTCTAAACCCAGAATGTATCTGTGTCCATTCACCTCCTTCTTATGCTACAGGCTGAGATCCTTCTCTCATTGATGAGAAAGGCAAATCTTGTCACTGATTTCAGTGGGAGAGGGACCAGGTCCAGTAGAACGATTATTGGCATGCATGTGGAAATCAACAGTTTAGAACATAGTCTTTATTATTCCAGATCAGTGACTATAAAACAGGATTTTTTTTTATTACTCTTCTTATTACATACAATTGTAAATCAGTTCATTCTTGCATTTCTGCTTTACTAAACCTACCTGCAGTGCTTTAGATTAAAGACGACCACAATTTACCATATTTCAACAAGTCATAAAATTGCTTTCAGGATTATTGTTTCATGCCATGATTTAGGTATCCACATATTTTCAACAATTTTCTTAAGTTACATGGTTTTTTCTAGAATCCAGTCTGCATATTCTGCCACTTTTGTATAAACACCTGGTTGCTCTGGGCGAGCGCATCCTTCACCCCAGCTGGTAATGCCCACCACATACCAGATTTCCTCATGTTTGCATGATAATGGCCCACCTGAGTCTCCCTGTATCACAGAAGAAAAAGACAGGATGTGCAAAGGATGATTTTGGTTATTACTTCTTTTACAAAGGGCCAGATTCACCACAGCATTACTCCCATTTCAGACTATTCCAAATCCATCCATTTCCATGGAATTGCACTGCATAACACAGGCCCAGATCCACAAAGTTATTAGGTGCTTAATTCCAACTCATTTCAATGGGAGGTAGGCTCCTAAATGCCTTTGAAGATCTGGGCTACAGGAGTTTGTATCAGGCTCATGTGTTTCATGAAAGTTAACTTCTACATATTTTTCATTCAGTTAGACAAATTTCCACTTAACACTATCCAGCAGAGTTCCAACCAATATCTACATCTTCTTGTTTAAAGCCTAATGAAATACACATTTGTATTTCTAATTAGGGATTTCCTCTCCTTTATATGCTAGTGAGAGGGAAAAAGATGACAATTTGCAGGCTTTTATCTTGCGATCTTGATCTGAACATCCCTTTGTCCTCAGCTTTTTGACTAAGGTCAAATGTAACATAAGCTTTCTATCTGGCTTGTCCTCTGTTAGGGAGACCATCTCCTCCCCACCACTACTGTGCCAAAAAAGCAGGTGCATTATTGTCCCTGTGTGCTAGCTGAAAAGAAATCTTTAACTCACTTATCTATGCTTTTGGCAGATACAAGTGAGAATTTATATTATAGCCATATATATATCCATGCACCCATCCACTTCTTAATAGCTGAGGCAAGATTGTAGCCAGTGATTAGAATGCATGACTGTGCACTTATCATCCCATTACCTTACAAGCATCCTTTCCACCTTTTCTATCACCAGCACATATCATCTTGTCGGTTATTCTGTCCTGCTGGTATCTTGTCTGGCATTCTTCATTTGATATTAGAGGAACAGTAGCCTTCTGAAGAATATCTTGCACTTGATCTATAAGCAACACAATACATAGCAAAGATCACAGAAGTGTCAGTTGTATCAAAACAAGGAAAATAAAACTCTAGGAATCCCAAAGTAGAGTTATTACAAAAAGGGCACACTGAACAAGCCCCACTCAGCATTAACTTGCAAGAGCCATGGGCCAGATTCTGCTCAGATAATGCAGTGTAAATCCAGAGTAATGCCATGGATTGTTGTCTTCTTTGACAATTTCAACCCAAAGTGCATAATTTTTAGCAAAAAATCTACTCCGTTTTTTTTAGTTGTAGATCAGTAAATTAAAAAAAAGAACCGGATTTTTAGTGAGGCCTCAGCCATACCTATATAATTCTGGCAAAGTGCAGCAGCAAGGTTGTCCAATAAGCAGCAAGACCCAGTTCAGAAGGGTTCTTTTAAAAAAAAAACTCAATTTTTTAAAATAAGTTTTTAAAGGAATACATTCCACAACACAACTCCAGTGGGCCCAGGTTCCTCCAAGTGACCCTTCCTAATGCAACTCCCACTCTCAACTGGAAGCTGGGGAGTTTTACAAAGGGCTCCCCTATCCAGAATTGTTTGGCAGGAAGAGAAGATCCATCCCTGTCTCTCTGGGCAACTGACAGCTCAGCCAGCCAATCAGCTCTTTTCCCCTCACTCTGGGTTCTACAAGAGCTTCACACCCATCATAATTATGTTCTGAGAGCCACTTATTAAACATATCATCCCTCGCCCTATTTCCTGCCATGATATGGAGGTTTGCTGACTCAATAGGCTAGATTGTGAACCATGTCCTCATAATGGTATGGGGAAATATTCATGTGAATAACTGCTCACTAGGATGAGTAAGGAGTTCGCAATCTAGCCCCATGTAAGAAAAAATACTAAATGTGTAAACATTTGAAGGACCAGGCCCTAAATGTAGAACAGGTATATGGATGCACTATGGAATGGATGGATATCCTATGGACCAACAAATTGGCATCATTTACCTCATTATCACATTCCCATCAGTGCATATGACGTATATTTGTGACTTATTGGGAATTCACTGAGAATACAATGTGAAGTGACACACCACAAGGAGTAAATTGCACTCTCAGTTGTAACATCAGTAAGGCTTCTAGAAGACGTATATGTATAAATATAAAGGGTCTTTGTATAGTTTAGGAATAGTCTTATTCATGCACACTCATTCTGGTGGGAGCTCATATAAGTAAAATAGTGAGCAAATGACTGCCTTATATGTAGAGTGAAACCTCAGTTCCTGTTTACAGGTATCAGCATGATATGGTCCTTGAAATATAGGTATTCATGGGTTAAATATTTGTCTGTACCTTGTTCTTTTGTGTAACCCCATCCAATCACCCAGCAGTTGGTATAAATTATGTTTGTTTCTTCTTTTGATGGCAAGCATATGGGATGTTGTAAATCTAAAATTTAATTAAAAATACGAGTTTAGTCAGAAGAAAGATTTAATTTTAAGGTTCTTTGTGTCCCCATTGAAGCCCTGATGCTATTCTTCTCCATAGGCTTCTCCCTGCAGACTGTACAGTGTCCCTATGTTTCTGTTCAAGGTGAACAGGATGAGTCTCATAAGAACATAAGAACGGCCATACTGGATCAGACCAAAGGTCCATCTAGCCCAGTATCCTGTCTTCCGACAGTGGCCTATGCCAGGTGCCCCAGAGGAAATGAACAGAACAGGTAATCATCAAGTAATCCATCCCCTGTTGCCCATTCCCAGTTTCTGACTCCCCTCAGAACCCATCAGCTGTATATTCGAGCAATGGAACCCTAGCTTCATGCACAGCAGTGCTGAGAACTACGTTAGGTCACCCTACCAGGCTTCCAAATTTAGAGAAATAATTTTATTATAATGTAATATTCTATGTACCAGTAAAATTCATAGGCTTATCAAGTTTCATTAAGGCGATGTCATATCCAGTTTCTGCGGTCACATATTGAGGGTGAATAATAATCTCTTGGACTTTGAAGACAGGTGTATCCTCATTTATTTCTGATAGTTTTAAAATGTCAGCATAAACACGCCAAATGTTGGGATTCTCGAGACTAAAGGAAAAAGACAAACAAGCAATCTCAAGTTCAGAGAATTTCACTATTTTATATTGTTTGCAAGTGCCAATGTTTTCAGTTACCCATGGGTGCACAGAAGCAAGCACTGATGCCATTCTTTCCATTGCTGCCTTTTCATAGTGTCAAACTAAAAAGAGATTCAGCTTTTCCCTCTCCTCTGCTTTGCATGTCTCCTGTTCCTCTTCTCATTTATATTCCCATCTTCACATCAGCTTTCTCTCTCCTTTATATTCAAATTCTTTCTGGTCCCTTTTAATCTTCTTTCTATCTCTCCCTTCTGGTCTCTTTTTAGTCTCTACTCTCCTTATTTTCCTTTCTAAGGGCCTGATCCAACCAACACTGAAGTCAATGTGAGTCTTTTCATTGATTCAGTGTGCCATTTTTTATTAGCCAAAATAGAACTGAAAATGTAAATTCCAGTAAAGTATATTCAAGGACTTATCTAATATAAAGATGACTCTTACCACTAAAAATTCTGCTGTAAATATAAAGGAGAAAATTTAATTACATAGAGCTATATGAAAAATTCCGGTTCATTTCTCTACATTCAAATTTCATATGAGTGCATGTACTAGTGACTTTGTAGGCAATTATGTGATTTCAGTATTGTACTATTAAGTCATTGTTAAAAGTTCAGTAAGTGCATAAATTAAGTAAATATAAATATAAATTATCTTAAATTGATTTCCTACAGAAAGTTTATATGTGAACTGGCAAATATCAGTTAACTAATTTTCCATCAACGGAGAAAGCTGTTTTTCTTTTAATAGGGTGCCTCTTGTCTTTTAAAACATTGGAAAGATTCTATTCCTGTAAATAAACTTTTGATAACATGCATGTAAAGATAATCTTTACACTATTGGACTTGTCACTCTGGGCCAGAGTTTGACAACCTTAGGTAACACTACTTGCAGAGTAAGGTGCCTGATTTTGAGGTCCCTGTGACTAACGGTAGCCATGTTACTGGATCAATGCTCTCCTTCTTTTGGGCCTGTCACCTGTCATCTCCTTCATGTTCAGCATGGTTCCCACAGCACTGGGGGCAACATCCAGAGACATCAGTTTCATCAGTAATTAACAGGATGAGCTGCTTTTTTAAAATGTAGACGACACAATGAGGCAAAGGGAGCAGCTAAATGTCCGTTGTGTATATCTGATCTCCAAAATATTAATGGCTTCATCTGTACTCCCAAACTTGTCAACCATTAAAGGTATGTGTTGTATGTTTCTATGCACTCTAGCATTCAGTACTTGCTGGCTGCACTAAATTCCATGGTAGTTTTACAAATCACTAGTAATTAGAACATAAAAATAACTGATTCATACAAAGAAGCTTTAGAAGAGGGACAGGCTATCCAATGAGTCACTTAAATTGAAGCATTTCAAATGTAACACCCTAGTAATTATGCTTTAGAGATCAGTTCCAGTGTAAGTCCCTGTTTCCAGGAACTTTTAAACAGAGTAGGGCAGAATCTCTGAGGTGCTCCAGACCCTTGACACTACTCCAGGCAAACAGAATAGAAATTGACCAGATCTTGCCAGCTGTGAGTTCCCCTCGCATGGCAGAGTCCTCAGCTAGCAAAGAGCTAGTTCCTATGTCTCACAGCCAGCACTGGGGGATGTGCTGTGGAGAGAAGAGTGCAGGGATACAGTGCTGCTGTATTCTAGCTATTTTCAACTGGCAACCAGATGCTAGGGGCTATAACCAGCTGTCATAGAATAGAACAGATTAGAGCAATCCCAGAGATTAGCATACAGTTCATGTTCAACACTGTATGCAATTATTCAACACTTTATCTGTAGGCAAACTTTTTTAAACATGTCAAAGACACTAATCTCCATTCATGTCCAAGTCTTTGACAAATTTTGTCTTCAACAAAAGCCCTCGGAACACAGCATCCTTTGTGGGGGGAAATAACTTGGTGAAAAATACATTTTTTTCACACTCACTGTACAGTGGCTACACAAAACTTGACATTTTCCAGTGAAATTCACCTTTCAGCTGAAAACAAGAGAAATTTCAGTCTGTGGGGTTTTAAAAGACATTATAAATTACTGAAAATATTGGTACAGGAAGTGTCTTCTCATACAGGACAATACTTCAGAGCTCCAGTTGTTGTGGAAACCTGAATTTTCTGCTTTAAAAATTTCACTTTTTGGTTTCATTAAAATAGTTGCTTCCTCCCTACTCCTCATTTTTACTATTTATATTTATTTTTTGTGAAAGACAGGTGTTAACTGAGACCTCACATGGTGTCAGAAAGAGCTTACACTAATTCATTCCTTTATGAGTAGTACTCACTTATCAATGCAATGTGCAGCTGTTAGAATCCACTGATTGCTGATAATTGATCCTCCACAGAGATGTCTCTGAGTAGATAACTTGACTTGCAAGGTCACTTGCCATGGCCATTCACCACGGAGAGAATCCGTCCCTCCGACAACTTTTACTTTAGATGGTTGAGTACACACTATGGAAAGAATTAAAAGCCTGTATAGCTTTATTTAGCAGTATGCATCCCAAAAGATCTGAAAGTGTTCTGCAAACGATATATGAACTATATGTTGGAAACATTTCACCCACCAGTGGAATTTCAGCCACGTCTGGAGCATGAGCTAAGTACTAAGAGGAAGAGTGACACCTACTGAATTCTGATTCCTTTATGAGTATGATCTCAGTGTAAATCTATTGTTTTAACACTGTGCACATTATTTACCACTCGATTTTGCCACTCTTAGTCTTGTGGAACGACACCTTATGGGACTATTCATGGAAAAAGATACCATTTATGTGAATAATTGTGGTAATTAGGTTTACTCATATTGACGTCAATGGAGCTATACACCATAGTGGAATTTTGTCCATTAACTTTGCACAGCTTTAGTAAGTGAAACTTTTGCTTACCAGTGCTGGCTTTTCTTTTACATAATCTTAATGTGTAGCCAGAGATCCTTCCTTTCTCATACACTATTCCAGTTGGGGATCCATCTGACGACATTCTCAAGGAGCATTTGCATTTACTGTAGATCAGATGAATATACAGATTAAATTATAATTTTTTACCTAATATACTTGCTGTTTGACTTCTTCAGCAAATTTTAAAACATTACAAAAAATTATCTTACCTTTCTTTGTTGCACGATTCTTGGAGTGGAAAATAAGTAAAAAACTGGCAGCGGACTTTGTCTGTGCAAACTTGCTGACAAGCTTTGTGTCCTTTAACATAGGTAACATTCAATTCATCTCCCAAAAAGTTTGTGTCCATGTAAATGCGGGAATGGCAGGCTGTAAGGCATTAACATTGCATATGTCAATAAAGCAACATGTTCCTTGCACTGGTGTTCCATTCTCAGACTAATTTTCTATTGCTTATTAAAATTAACCATTGAAATTGATGTGGGTTTTTATTGTAATGCATGCTTTACCAGGAAAAGATCTTCTGCAGTTTAGAAGACTAAAACCGGACATAGCATTTTCCCTTTCTACACGTGCATGTGGTACCCCAGTTCTCGAGGTCTTAAGGAAACAAAGATTTCTAAAAGAAAAATTAAAAATAGTATTAAGTCACTGAACATGGCCTAACACTGATCTCCCAAACTAAATGCCCCTTCAGTATAGATCAAACTATAAATTGCAGAGTCTGGCTCTAGGGTAATTAGACATTGTGTAAATTGACATAGCACAGCATTGTACCAGCTGAGGATCTGGCCTGTTATTACCAAGGTTTTGAAAAGCAGCAGCACTTCCAAGTCCTAGCAAGTGAAGCTCCTTTTTTATCTGTATTGTTTTACATTTCTGCAAAAATAATTCCATATAAAAAGACATTAAGAGAATGCTACGATTCCATGGTTCGACATCAAAGGTGCTAGATATAAAAGTGTATGGTAGTATTTTTGTGAAATGCCGTGCGGTTATGCTATTAAAAACTGCATGGTAATAATGATTATGCAAAAGGGGTGAGTTTAGGTTCTGCGCAGCCTTCGCTTTGCAAGGAAAGAGGAGGTTACTTACCTGTAACTGGAGGTTCTTCGAGATGTGTGGTCCCTATCTGTATTCCAGTGAGGGTTATGCACATATGCCATGCGCCCAGAGCCAGAGCTTTCCAAAGTAGTTTTGCCCATCGGTCTGCACATGCACCCTTGAAATGGCAACCTCAATCATAGGCACTGACTCTGTGGGTGCTCTGGGGCCAGAGCACCCACGGGAAAAAATAGTGGTTCTCAGCACCACCAGTGGCCTCGCCGATCAGTGCTGCCCCCTCCTCCTCCCTCCAGCGCCTCCTGCCCACTGGCGGCCCCGCTGATCAGCTCTTCCCTCTTCCTTCCAGTGCCTTCCACACACCACAATCAGCTACTCAGTGTCAGGGGCAGGAAGAGGCAGGCATGGGGGGGCTTGGAAGGAGGGGTGAAGCGCAGGCAGGGCATTGAGGGGGGAAGCTAGGGTCAAGCCCCCCCAAAAAACTGAGGAAGTTGGTGCTTATGACCTCAACATTCTTTTCACATAAGACTTTATGGGTATGTCTACACAACCCACAGCAGCAATTTGCCCAGCCTGGACCGACAGACTCAGGCTAGCTGGGCTTGTACTAGTGATCTATAAATAGCTGTGTAGACAGTGCTTTGAAGTTGTGGCTCAGGCTGGAGCTTGGGCTCTGAAACCTAGAAAGAGTGGTCCAGAACTTTTATTGTTTGTTATTTAAAATGGACATAAGTATTTTTAATATTTCTAATTAGAATTTTAAAAATTAACTGTCATATTCACCTTTGTGTTTCTACTTCCCATTCCCTGGTCAAAAAGGTAAAGAATAAGCAGTTTGGATAATAAGTACAAATCGTTCGACAAACAAAGCTATCAGGAGTGAAAACACTTGTAAGATCAATTCCTGAAAATGTTGTTTCTTGAAAAATGTCCATACGACAATCTGTATAAAAGAAGGGGAAAAAATCTAAACTCTAGTAATTACTGATATCAGAAAACTGAGATGCATTTATATACAAACCTTATTAGTTTTCCTCTCTGTTTGAAGGATAGCATAAGATTTTAATAAGAAATCATATTTTTATGAACATCTTACAAAAAGATCTCTCTTTGTGCTCCTTCATTCCTTCTTTCTTTTCTCATATATGTTAAGAAGCAAAAGGAAAAAGACAAATATTTTCAGGGCTGTCAATTGCAGTTAACTCATGCGATTAACTCAAAAAAATTAATCATGATTAATCACACAACAACAATAGAATACCAATTGAAACATATTAAATATTTTGGATGTTTTTCTACATTTTCAATATTGATTTCAATTACAACACAGAATATAAAATGCACAGTGCTCATTTTATATTATTTTTATTACAAATATATACACTGTAAAAATGATAAAATAGTCTTTCAATTCACCTCATACAAGTACTGAAATGCGATCTCTTAATTGTGAAAGTGTAACTTACAAATTCAGATTTTTTTTGTTACCTGATGATACATGCATTCAAAAACAAAACAGTGTTAAACTTTTAGAGCCTACAAGTCCACTCAGTCCTACTTCTTATTCTGCCAGTCGCTAAAACAAACAAGTTTGTTTACATTGACGGGAGATACTGCTGCCCGCTTCTTACTTACAAAGCCACCTGAAAGTGAGAATAGACATTCACATGGCACTTTTGTAACCAGCGTTGCAAAGTATTTACATGCCAGATATGCTAAACATTTGTATGCCCCTTCATGCTTTGGCCCACAATTCAGATGACATGCTTTCATGCTGATGATGCTCGTTAAAAAAA
The DNA here is from genome assembly GCF_007399415.2 of Gopherus evgoodei. Lineage (NCBI taxonomy): Eukaryota > Metazoa > Chordata > Testudines > Testudinidae > Gopherus > Gopherus evgoodei. The sequence continues at coordinate 61,318,591 of NC_044326.1, forward strand.
TAATGCATCAATTAAATTTGTGACTGTACTCCTTGGGGGGAGAATTGTGTCTCCTGCTCTGTTTTACCTGCATTCTGCATACATTTCATGTTATAGCAGACTCAGATGATGACCCAGCATGTGTTAGTTTTAAGAACATTTTCACAGCAGATTTGACAAAATGCAAAGAAGGTACCGTTGTGAGATTTCTAAAAATAGCTACAGCATTCGACGCAAGGTTTAAGAATCTGAAGTGCCATCCAAAATCCGAGAGGGATGAGGTGTGGAGCATGCTTTTAAAAGTCTTAAAAGAGCAAGACTCTGATACAGAAACTACAGAATCCAAACCACCAAAAAAGAAAATCACCCTTCTGCTGGTGGCATCTGACTCAGATGATGAAAATGACCATGCGTCAGTCCACACTGCTTTGGATCTTTATCAAGCGACCCCATCATCAGCATGGAAGCATGTCTTCTGGAATGGTGGCTGAAGCATTAATATCTTGCAACGCCAGCTACAACAGTGCCATATGAATGCCTTTTCTCACTTTCAGGTGACATTGTAAACAAGAAGCAGGCAGCATTATCTCCTGCAAATTGTAACCAACTTTGTTTGTCTGCGTGATTGGCTGACTGTAATGGGGTGGTCACCACTCCTGCCTTAAAAGGTTTAAAACAGCCCAGGGAGAGGGCTGTGGCAGGGAAGGAAAATCTAGGCTGATTGGGGGAAGCAGACACAGCTGGGGCCGTGCCCCAATCAGGCCAGAGCTGGCCCTATAAGAAAGCTAAGGGCCAGTGGCTGACAGACTCTCTCTAGTGTTGAGAGGGAGGGACTTGGCTGCAGGGAGCTCAGAAAAGGTACCTGGTGTGGAGCAGGGCTTGGGGAAGGCCAAGGGAGCTGGGGAGCTCTGGCGGGGAAACCCCCCAGGCTATGGCCTAGTGGAAGGTCAATTAGGTTCTGGGATTGCAGGGGGCAGCCCATGGGTAGGCAGAGGCAGCAAGTCCAAACCCCCCTTGCCTATGATGAGTGGCTTTTTACACTGCAATGAGCAGGGGCTAGATAGTGAGTAGCCCATGACTGAGGCAAGGTGGGGATAGAGGGTTGGGGGTTCCCCTGGGTGGGAAGACCCTGCGTTTGCAGGGATATTGGCAGGAGGCAGCATCCCAAAGATAAGGGACACTGGGTCCTGGGAGGGACATGGGAGCCAGTGGCAGTGAGATACTGGCCTGCAGAGGGTGCTCTGGAGGCTGGAAATGCTAATTCCCTGAGATAACCAGCAGGAGGTGCCACAAGGGTGAGTCCCACACATTTACACTGACCAAGAGGTAGGACTGAGTGGATTTGTAGACTCTAAAGTTTTACATCGCTTTATTTTTGAATGCAGTTTTTCTGGTACATAATTCTACATTTGTAAGTTAAACTTTCATGATAAAGAGATTGCACTGCAGTGCCTGTATGAGGTGAATTAAAAAAAATGTGTTTTACAGTGCAAATATTTGTAATAAAAAATAAATATTAAGTGAGCACTACACATTTTGTATTCTGTGCTGTAACTGAAATTAATATATTTGAAAATGTAGTGAACATCCAAAAATATTTAAAATAAATGGTATTTTATTAACAGTGCGATTAATCATGTGATTATCACAATTTTTTTATCACACAATTATTCACGATTAATGTTTTTAATCACTTGACAGCCCTAATATTTTTCAAATGTATTTAGCAGTTTGATTTCACGACATTTGTGATAGCTACTTGTGACATCACAATTACTGTAACTCATGCAATTCTTTTGATAAGATTTCAAATTGGTCTCAATTTTCTCATACTTAAACACATTATATTGCCATATATTTTAGCCTCCCATCTATGATGGCTAAAAGTAGTGAGTGTGATTTCACTAAATGTCAATGGAATTTCTTCTATATACATGTCTGTGTCTATCTAATATAAACTAAAACTGGACAATGTGAAAAGCCATTCCTTAGTTTTTACTGCTTTACAGCTGGCATGGGCACTGATACGACTTCTCTCTCTTATTCACACCCCATTCCATTTCCTCTTCATTATCTTCTACACTTTAGTGAGCAGGTGTCATCACTGATAATATTAATATTGAATTATACTATTTTTGAGATCGTTTCCAGATAATATTTCTATAATGGGACTAGCAGAGTATGATAAGACACTCTAATGCAGAAAAAGACAAATAACAGAAAGATCAAGAAATACAAAATGGTGTTACAATTATGGGAAGAGATTTCTACTAAAGGAAGTGCTAGGTCCTGTGTTATACAGGAGAGATGATCACAGATCTCTTCTGGCCTTGGAGTCTATGAATCTGTGAACTAAGATAATGCACGAAGAAGAAAAATATCACAACTAAGATAGGAGAATGCCAGACAATATGAGGAGGATGAGAGAGATAAGAAAAGGATGAAGCAGGATGTTACAGTTAAGTACAAGAGGGAATAATATCCAGAATCTGAGCCTGCAGTCTGGAGAATTTTGCCTGGATAGTAGGAACAGGCTCAAATCATACATTAGGCTTAGCAACAGGATTTCCGCATTTTACAGAGAACTTATTCTCTGATCAGTTTTATCTTTGCTTTAAAGATCTTCAAGAGCTAGTCTATACTTCCCCACTACATCGGCACAGCTGCACCTCTGTAGCACATCTGGTGAAGATGTGCTGTGCCGATGGGAGAGTGCTCTCCCATTAGCATATTTACTCCTCCTCAATGAGAGGCAGAAGTTATGTCGGAAGTGAGCAGCTCCTGCCTACGTAACGTGGTGTGGACACCACTTTAAATCAATACAACTTGAATCGCTCAGGGGGTAGCTTTTTCACACCCTTGAGTGACATAAGTTACATTGACTTAAGTGGCAGTGTAGCCAAGCCCCAAGTGTATACACTGCACATAATTTGAAGCAGCAAACTTTATTCTATTCCTGATCTTCTGATTTTGATGGAATTTTATCTTACAGTTTTTGTATCCATGATACAAAGGTAAAGCACAAAAACAAAATTTTGAGATCTTCATCTCCAAAGGCATTTTCCATAGCAATGATAAGAAAGAGAAGTTAAATAAGTCAGATCCTGTAATTTGAAGTTTACTACTGGCTACAGGTTCTAAAAAAGGAATGAGTTGATACTACTGTCTTTTTACATCATGCATATAACACTTCTACACATGAGGTCTGTATAGAATACCTTGTTCCATTTGCTTTCAATCTAAGTTAAATCAATAGATGTAAATAGTTACCTGTTTGAGAAAGTTGGCAGGGTTTTAATGAAAATCCAGATACAACATTATTAAGCAGTCTTATACTGGTTGGTGTTCCCGTCCTGCTATTTTTCAAGAAGCATTTTTTACTGAATTGGGGGGAAAAATGTATTTAGTAAGACAACAAACCAGATTCTTTGATCCAAGAAGTCAACTTTGTGCTACTCAAGTGGACTTAAACTTGGCAGAAATGGCCATCGGAGAATTCTCCCTGAGCAAGGTAGCTCTCTGCTCTTGCACCAGCACTACTTGCCAGCCACAGTACACAGCATAGAACAGGCAGTGAGGAGTTTGGCAGAGCAGAGTCTCCCATACAACAACTGATTAGCTGAACCCTGTTTAGCTTGTAAGATCTGACAGGATCACAGCACAAACACAGTATAACTACTAATCATGTAACTTCTCAGGTCCCAGTTCATGGTACCCTGTTTTCTAATCACTTCCTAGAGCACTAACCAGATCTTTGTGGGGTAGGCCTGTGAAACAGTGTTTTACTCAAGTCCTCAGCAGTAAGTGATCCCTATTCATCCTGATTCACCACTGTGCACTGAGCCTTCCCTGGGATTTTTGGGCAGCATAAGAGGATTCTTTGTGGTGCATTTTAAATTAAATGTATGGGACGGAGAGGAAGAATATTCAGCCAAATACAGGGGAAGAAGTGGAGCCCAGATACCTGGTCATAATTGTCACCATTTTAAAAGTTTGCAAAGGACTTTGAGCCTAATAAATAGGGAAATTGAGAGCTACAGACCCACAGCTACTGCAGGATTTGGGGTGCATTGGGAAACAGTAGCACTTTTATATAGTAGCATTTTACAAGCATGAACTAAATGAACAGCTCAGTATTCCTGTTAGCAGAAAATTATTATTGTCTCTAAGTATCTGCTATAATATTGCCTTAAAAATGTAGATTGGCAAATGAACACACTGACATATTGTGTTGAGGAATGAAAGTAATAAAATATTATATTTAAAAGGTCCAACTTTCATGTAAATTTCTCAAAAAATATGCGACGGGACAGAAAAATACAGAAGACATTTACTAATAGTGCAATTTGATTATTAGTAATTATTTTTATTATGGTAGTGTCTGTGACAAACATAGCAATTTCCTGTGATATCCTTGGAAAAAACCTTATTGTATTAAATGCAAAGTTTATGCATTTTTGTGGGCCAGGATTGTATGTAACCTTTCTAGAAGAGAGATGTGATATGAGGCTTGGGAGTTCAGAGGATTATATTGAAATTGTGCCAGACAAAAAAATGGATTTTTGGATAAATAACCTGGAGTTTAAAGTGACCTGCAGCCTTCCTTCTGATCCAGAAAATGGATAGGACTTTTTGTCCAAGGGGGGAACCCAATCCTTGCATCAAGGTTGGAAGGACTTGGTCTTCTAGGGCCCTGTAAAACTAATGGGTGACCGATGGTAAGCTTTTTAGCATGTGTGTAAGTTCTTTTATTATTTTTAATATGTTTTTTGTAATGCTTTAACCTTACAAATAAATGTGCTAGCTTCGAAAAAAGCTGTGTAATAACTTGGAACTGCTGGCAATTACTCTGTTCATAGCTTCTGGAGAGGAAGCAAAGTACAGACATTGGTTTGCTTAAGCAGTCTGGCTTGCTGGGAATATCACAGTGTAGGAATGGAACTGGACAGCCAAGAACAGGAGCTTATTGTGCTGTTCAAATATAGAGTAGTAAGATAGGAATAGAATATTTATCAAAGTTTTCTGTAGTGCATCAGAAGTTGTATTATTATAATTGAAACTTAATTTACATTTTTAAATATGCCAGCAAAGAAAAAATAACAAACTTTAATCATAGCAACACTAATGGCAATAATATAGTAGTAATCAATAATAATTTTAAAATTCATCCTAGGTTCCTGATCTTGCACTGAGCTGAATGCATGTGGATCCCTGAGGTCAGTGGGATACTGTTCAGGTGCTGTGCAGATGGAGCTTAGTGAAGGCTCAGGGACATAGCTTCCTCAGTTGCTTTTTCTATTAAATAAAACAAAATACTCTAGTAATAACATTAGAATTTAGCAATATCCCCATTTTAACAACAATTACGCCTCTCTCTGATCTAGCATTTGTCATCTAGAGATCTCAGAGTACTTTACAAGGGAATGAAGTATCATTATCCTCATTTCACAGATGGGAACACTGAAAAAGAGGGGTGGCAATAACTTGTAATTAACCAGAGAATGATAGCCAATATTACATGAAATCTTTACATCTCCCCTGCATTTTAGACGCTCCAGTATTGTAATACCAAACTTGCCTTTTCACCCAGGAATAAATCCAAGTTAAACCACTACAGACCTTTTTCTACCAATAAGTCTAGACCTGATTTGAATAGGGAAAAAGATATTTGTGATTAATTTCAACATTTCGAAGAGAACAATGCTATGTAAATGCTATTTCCTTAGCTTCCCTTTTCTTAAATTTTGCCTATAAATTACAGTGCTAACGCATACTCCTGTTCAGTTAGAGTCAAAATGTTATTTACCGAAAATCTGCACTGTGAAATGCTCCTGAAGCATACGTAAAAAAATAACAGTTGTCGTCATTGGTGCATCTCTTTTGACACTGTTGATAGTTGTCAGCAGTAGTTATATTATAATTTGTCCCTTGCATATCCAGTCCTGTATGGACATCCATGCTGCAAGCTGGGGAATACAAACAAACTACTATTCTGAATACATTCTATTTTAGAAGTGCCAAAGATACAGCAGTTCACAGGAAGCAACCTTACTCACTTGATTCTGTAGCTCTTATACACTGGAGTAGCGCCTTATTTTGTACATAGCCCTATTCATAACACTGGGATTGCAAAGTCAGATGCTACTTGATACAAGTAAGAGTGACAGAATCTAGTCTTAAAGATGCATCTGTGTCTTTGCAAGAGGAAAGAGCTGAGGACAGTCAGATCACTGAGTCACCGTGATGGGATTTCAACCACGTGGCAGCTCACATTGATACATCAGAGTTTGTCTTTCTACTTTCAAAATTCAAAAAGCATAAAGCAGCATTTTTAACAGGAAAATTCTGTCCTCAGACACAATAGCCAACTCCCGTTGGAGTCCATCAGAGTTGTTCACATGCATCCAAAGGGAAAATTTGGACCAAAGAAATTGAAATAAATCTCTTTTTCTCCCCCCACCCTCCTCAGTAGATGGAGGCTTTACTTTTTACATTTTGGGGCACCAGGTTGTATTCACCCAGCACATTTGTCAGCTAGCCAGAGCTGTTTCCTTATCATGAATGCAAAGGGCCAGATTTTGATTTGAACTACACTAGTCTGATTCCAGAATAACTCCAGAGGCATTAATTAGAATGAACAGCAGGAAAAATGCCTTTATAGCAAGATCTATTAGACTGGACAAAAGCAATTTAGAATTATGAATATGAGTTAAATAACTCTGGCATCAGTACATAATTCAACAAAAAACGACTTCAAGATAGTAGTGAATGCTGTCAGATGAGTGCCTGTGAGAGGTGAGATGCTGAATTTTGAATAAGCTGCAGTCTAGTGTTATATAATAGGCCACATTTAACAGTGATGTAAGCAGGCATCTCTCCAATGAAGAAAATAGAGTTGTGCCCACATATGCCAGGCTCTGCTTGGCCCAATATCAGCAAGGGGTTCCTAAAAGAAATAATTGCAAAAAATATAATCTCGCATGAGCAGTGAAAGCATTTATCAATCATGCAAAATCTGTTTTGCTGAGCACTAGTCTCAGCTTGGTGACATCTTGATGGTGGTATGAAGAAGTTTTAATAATGGATTTAAAACAAGCATCCATTGATATGTCTTAGATATGGCACACTGACTCCCAGACTGGGTTAAATATTTAAAGATGAACTCAGTAATGATTTATCAAAGGGCATCATCAAGGTGGGAGCATCACACAGGAACAACAGAGAGCCAATATTGTGTGCTTTTGTTTTGACTGACGTATTCTCCATAGAGCTATGGGGCATACATTGCCAAATATCTCATAAGCAACTGGATGGAGTAAAAATGACAGAGTACTCAGATGGAGGAGCAAAATATATTTGAGAATAATCAGGAGAGCTGCAGCATAGAATTGCAGAGTGCTCCGCCGTGTAATTAAACCAAGTGGAAGAATAAGATTGTACTGATAGAATTTCCTTACTACCCTGTTGCTGGAAATCTAGAAGTCAGGGATCTGGGATTCAAAAAGAAGTTAGGAAAGGAATTGTCAGTTGTTACTGAAAAGAGTTCCCATGAAGTGATTATCCACCATGGTTATCTTTCTAGTTCATTTTTTAGTTCCATTCTAACTCTTTGAAATATATGTTGTGTGACACACTGTAAAATTGCACAGTAGATGAATAACCATATCTTACCCCTGATTTGTGTGTTACATTGTTTTAAGGAATGTCCAGAGATTGCACCTGCCATGCCCACCTTTGGCAATATTTCAGTATCACTGTCTTTCAAGAAGCAGGTAAACCTGTATTTAAAAAGCAGTGTTAGGTCAAATTAACCTACAAAGCCCAAACGCATGGAAAATAGCTTGTGTTCAGTGTAGGGTATCCCAATTTCATAGGGACAGTCCTGATTTTTGAGTCGTTTTCATATATAGGCTCCTATTACCCCCCTCACCCCCATCCCAGTTTTTCACACTGGCTGTCTGGTCACCCTAGTTCAGTGTTTCTATTCTCAAAGAGCAAAATGTGCTTTCAGGGCCAGCGCCTCAGCCTCACTTTAGCCCCTTCTGGTGCAAGAAGAATTAAAACTGCCTTAAGACAGCAGTTATGGAGTCCCCTAACCTAGCCCTTCCTGACCCCTTCCAGCATAAGGGGTGTTCTGGGGTAAGGAAATCTAGGCATTCCCAAATTCCCCAGCATCATTATATCTAGGCACCAAATGCTTGCAGATTTAAAATCTTAGGGCTGGATCATGCTGTGTAGTCCATGCTCCATTTTTGGCAGCACTTACTATTCATGTGGGGACTCCAGGAGGCCATGTGGCTCAGGGAGGCAAAATACCTCTAGAATACTCTGTGTGGGGTCTAACCATAATCCTTTTTGCTATATCCCTGGGTGCGAGGCACACCCCACTGCGAGGGGCGCATGCTGGGTTAGCTATGGGAAGGGAGTATCTAAAGAAGATCTAGACATTAAAATGAGCAGTCCTTTAACAACACACAGCAGATCTGAAGGAGTGCACAAGTGGTTTCCTTTCCTGAGGGGGAAGTTCAGCTTCCAAAGGTCTGGGAAACGCTGCTTTAGATGATCCTTTCTAAGGAAATGTGAGTGTTACCCAAAGCAACCTGCTCTTCTACTGTGAGAGCCACCATTATGTTCTTCCTTTAAGCACATTACAGCATTTCCTATGTAATAATATTACATCGAGTGGTGCTGAGTACCTAAAATACATTTCGCATCCGTAACACAGAAAAATCTGCTTCTGTTACAGAGATGTGGTATGTTACCTTTTGGCAGGGTCTTTAGTCCATGTTGCTGGAAGGTAGGTGAACAACAGACACATAGGATGGTAAGTACACACTATTCGACAGTAATCAAGGTTTGGTGTGAAAACTGTAGACACGTCTCCTCCTTCGATGTACGTATTTTCATAGATCTGAGTTATACATTCTGATATAGAATAGTGAAATGCATTAGTTTGTGTTACTGAAGGTGGTAAATCTCACAATATGTTGACCATATTGGTCTAGGACTAAGGCAGGTCCTGGAGCCAGATTCACATGTGGTGGAAATCTGCATAACTCCAGTGGACTCCAACTTTTGATGGACCTTCTATTTCCTCTTAATCCATCCAGGATCTAGCTTTACCTGCTTTATACCAAGGAACGAAACACTCTCTAAACACAAAACTAAATACTGAACTTGAAGTGAAGTGAAAAAGTAAAAGTTTAGGAACTGTAGAGAACCTAAAGAGCGATAATATAATCTCAAATTTATAGGCACACATCATCAAGCATGTATTAACTCTCCTACAGCAAAACACATCCACATAGCTTGTATGTGTGAATAATAGAATAAAGGCTGCAGTGATCTGTTCTTATGTTTCAAAAAAGGGGTAGGTGCTAAATCTGAGGGCAGATCTACACTACCACTTAAGTCTAACTTACGTCACTGGGGGTGTGAAAAAAAACACACCCCTGTGCAATGCAAGTTAGATTGACCTAAGCGCTGTCTAAACTGGTGCTAGGTTGGCAGGAAACACTCTCCCACTGACTCTCATGGAGGTGGAGTAATTATGCTGACAGGAAAGTGCTCTCCCCATCAGCATACAGCATCTTCACCAGAAGCACTACAGCGGCGCAGCTGCACCAATGTCGCACTTCTAGCGTAGACCTGCCCTCAGTTTTAAAACACACACAATGCAGGTTTAGCGATGCATACACTATGCTGCTTGTTGTTTTGCCCTCTGGAGTGTTAAGAGGTGTTGCTATGTATATCCATGTGTATATATGAGAGTTTTCCTCAGGATGCAGTTCTACTATTAAAAGAAAAAATGGATAAAGGGAAATTATTCTATTCTATATGGACTGGAAAGAAATTCCAGTGAAATATATTTACTAAATTGATTACTGTAATTGATTGTTATTTGACAGCCTTCACACTGAATTGAAAACCATATCCAAAACACTTTAAACAAAAGAAGAAAATTAAATATATTTAAGTTTAACCCTTTTAAAAATGCTCACCTCAGTTAAACTATTTAAATCTTAACCCCTTCCAGGACTTTAAAACCATTTTTATCCCCTAACATATTAAATGTAGGACGCATTAATACACATTATTATAAAACATATTTTAGGGGATTAGGTATATCAGTGAAAATACATATTTTAAAGGAATTCAGTTGGAAAGGATCCAAGCTATTTTGGCTTTCACAATTTGTCAAAAAATAAGTGCAGCTCTTTGTTTATGCAAAAAAGCATTTTATAAATATAGCATGTGACTATGGTCTCTCTCTCTCTCTCTCTCTCTGCGTATATGTATATGTTTTCTCGAAATATATTATCACTAGAACTTATTTCCATAAGCTTTAATTATGACAACAAAAGGAATGCCATCTGCTACAATTTGAAACATTTAGCATAGTAAATACATTTTTTAAATAGTACTAATTATCTGATTCAGATGCTCAGTAACTTATTTACCTTTTTGTACAGACTACAGAAGAAGTTAAGAATTTAGTATTCTGATTTTGGGGTGCTCTAATTTAGTAGGGGACATTGCTTGCACAACCTTTTGACAAAGTTCAAAGCTTTTAGTTTTCTAGAGCTTCCACTCCAAATACATTTATTTAAAAATGTTAAATGAATCTGTCAGTCTGTTCTTGTTAAATACTCTATTAGCTAACTCCATCCTGTGTGAAAATAGATAATTCATTAGGAGAAATACCAACTACAGTTTTATGCTTCCTAACTTATTGGCCTAGAGCTCATCATGGAAACATGATGGAATGTTTGTCAATCAAGTGAAGTAAATCATTAACATATACTGACATTGAAAAATGTACACAAGAGTTTTACTTTCCTCTGATTGCTACCTTTCAGCTGCTTCAACAGAACCATAATGCACAGTCAGATAAATGGTTTTAGAGTTATTCAGATTTCTTACAATACTATTTCCATTTAATAATAGGCAGATGTTAAAAGGATGCTACTAGTATCCTGACCTGTTTCCTCAGCTGTGTTTTTTTTTGCTTGTTTGTTTTTTTTAATAAAGCATAATAGTGTCACCAAAGAAATGTGTAAGACTGAAGTTTTTTAAAAGTATGTTGCTTACTTTTAGGCCAAGTTTCTCTCTTCAATATGGCTGCTTGGCTGAACCATTCTTAAACTGTACCCTTGCTCCTACCTGCTAGCATTGGGGAGTGACCAGGGGAAAGGATACTTGTCTGTGGCTTCCTCACACCATGGAAAGCCACAGCAATCTCCTGCTCCTGCTATGCAGATCCCTTGACAGCCAGCACAAGTTACAGCAGCTTTACGCTGCTCTAACTTACACTGGGTGACTGGCTAGGAGGAAAGTCAGCCCTGGATCATGGGACCAAAAGAGGTGGGTTAGAAGCCCTACCCACAGGAACTGTGCTATGCACTCTTCAGCTGCAGCAAAGAATCTGGGTCCTAGTGTTCTGGGCTACATATACTTGGTCTGATTCTTATCTCACCTGCACTGGTTCATAATAGTTATACTGGAGTTACTCCTAATTTATATCAGTGTAACAGTAGAATCAGGTCTACTGTACAATCAGGCCAGGCTATACAATCTTTACTAACATGATCTCAAGGGCTATTCAATGGGATTGCTCAATGTGGGGTAAGAGTAGCAGAATCTAGGACCCTCAGTTTGCATGCAAGTATTTAAGCTGTCATAAATATGATTCCCCTTACTCTTACTTTTTTTAAAGTTATATTACACTGTGTGCACATTTTAGGAAGTATGCATAAACTTACCACTGTAAACCGAAGTGAATAAGAAAATGAAATTAAAGGTCTGATAAATCCAAACCATCCTAAAAAATAAATACATCAAAATGTTTCTTTAGGATATAATTAACATGTGATGCAATTAATCTTAAAGAGTAGTAGAGCTACACATTATTGGGTGATTTACATGCAATTTTTCTGTCAGACAGTCATTTAAATAACATGCAAAGTCATAGGATACAATTGGAATGACTGTGCTGGTATATACGGTAGCATGCATTAGCAGCAGAAGTTTCATACAGTGTTTGACTACAGAAATGAATTACATTTACAAATATTGGGATAAACTCTGCTCGGCTCTCCAATGGAGTTACCCTGGATTTTCACTTAATCAAACTGAGAGCCAAACTGGCCTGCTAATTATACATTTCAGCATTACCAATATGACCATCTCCTGCTAGTCATTTATTTCCAAATGGTTTTTAATCTAAACAGCTGCTAGCAATCATGTAGGCATTGCATTCATCCTTAGTATTTTAGCAAAATATGAAATCTTACAAAATCTTAAATTCTTCACTTCTAAAAATGTTATGCTGCAAATTTTAGGAGCAGCAAATGAATATTTGTCAGCAATATAACACAACCCATAACCAGATCAACATGCATTGTGTGGTGGATATTGCCAATCTTTTATTTGATAGCAATTAAAATAATGGAAGTTATTTACCTGAAAGCACAATAGCTGCACATGTGTGAGTAATTCTGGCTGGCTGGATAATGTGCGTGCTCTGCTAGGGTAAAAACCAGCACTTCCAGTTGTGTTAAATATTTTGCATGCAATGTTTGCCTGACTTGAATATTTACTTTAATGGGTACTCACAATGTCAACATTGTTTCTGTCTTTGGACCAGATCTTTAGCTGATGTAAAGTGGTAGCACTCCAGTGAAGTCGATGTAGCTACAGCAGTTTACACCTGCTGAGAATCTGTCCCTTTTTTAATAAATGTCTAATCCCTGTTTCGCAATAGTCAAATCTTCTGCATAGTGTGGGGCCCTGCACAAACTAATGAAGATTTATGTTTAAGGAAATCTTCAGGGCCTAGGCAAAAGAGAATCCCCCTTCCTCTGTTCTGTTCTTCCCTCTTTGCCCCCACCCCAGGAAATAGGCGTGATCTCTCCTCACTTAAGTATGAATCTTACAATTATATGCGTGATTGTGAAATGGTGACTCGAGCCCAAGTGAGTTACACTGGTGTAAATCTGGTGTAATTGAGGAGAGACTCATGTCTGATATTTCTTTCCTTTTATCACAAATTGTGGTATCACAAGTAGAAACTGGTACCCTTTTCAGTTAGGGGAACTGCAATCTGCTGTCTCAAACATATATTCAAATTCCTAATTTTCAAAAGGCTCTCCATCAGCTACTCCGCCTGTGTCTCCAAACTCAATTTTCCCTACTGTTTTTTCTCACTTGTTATGCCTCCCAACATCCTCTTTCTTAACCACTTCCTTACTATTGGCTTCTGCATTGGGACCTTTTCATTTCTCTCTGTGGTTGATACTCTACTACAGGGGTAGGCAACCTATGGCACACGTGCCAAAGGTGACACACGAGCTGATTTTCAGTGGCACTCACCCTGCCCGGGTCCCAGCCACCAGTCCTGGAGATTTTGCATTTTAATTTAATTTTAAATGAAACTTCTTAAACATTTTAAAAACCTTATTTACTTTACATACAACAATCGTTTAGTTATATATTATAGATTTACAGAAAGACACCTTCTAAAAACATTAAAATGTATTACTGGAATGCAAAACCTTAAATAAAATGAATAAATGAAGACTCGGCACACCACTTCTGAAACGTTGCTGACCCCTGGTCTACTACCTCTATGCCCAGTGACTTTCCTTTCCTTCACTAATTTACTCCTGTAATGAGACACATGGCCTTTTACAAACAGACCACAGGTGTGCAGCAGTATTCTGTTTCACCCAAAACAATGGCATTCTGGAGGTTGTACATCCCAGAGGGACCATTGGATTATAGGCTATGGGAAGAAATAGCCTATTATCCCTAGCCTACTCTGCCACAGACTCCCTGTGTGGTCTTGGCTGCCCTAACCTTGGGCTAGAATGATTCTTGCTCTTACACTCTGGCCCAGTGAATCAGGCAGAGGAGGGATTTGGCCAACAGCCTCCCACATCATGGATCAGTGGAACCACTTCTTCTGGTTGTGCTTTGTGCAGAGCTCAATCCAGTAAGCTTGCTCTGAGACACTTACCAGACTGAGGGCCCCCAGGCAAGATAAGTGGGGGAATGCAGAGTTTCAGAATTCAGCTAGGGTTTAGGCATGAGCTATATGCTGAGCATCAGGACTGAGGCAGCACTCAATGCTCACCTGCAGAAAATTAAGTATCCAGGGAGTTTAGGCACCTACAGGGTTAGCAGAACCCTAGCAGGGGTTTTGAGCAGCTCACTTTTGGATTTAAGTGCCTTACATGGAAGTTAGGCACCTAAATCCCTTTGTGGATCTAGCCATTAGCCTTTCTATGCATCAATCCCCATTCATAAAATGAGACTAACAGTACTTTCCTGCTTCCCAGGGGTGTGTGAGTATAAATAGATCAAAAGATTCTAAGGCACTCCGATACTATTGTAATAGAAGTCATAAAAGTACCATAGTTAAAAATGCTGGAAAACGGGACCAGAATACAAACAAGCTGCTTTTTCGTCAGAACAGGGAGGTATGTGGAAGGAGCAGGAGCTCTACCTTGCTCCACTCACAGACAAAAGGATAAAGAACCCAAGAGAGGCACTGGGTTGGCCTGTGAAAGCCTAGGAAGAGAACTGTTGGATTTATGTATCAGTGGAAATATTGTTGACTGAGAATTTGTATTGGAAGCCCAGTACAGGAGAAAGTTTGAGCACGGTGAAGGAATGGCCTTGGACAAAGAGGCAGAAGGGCTTGAGCCCCTGAATGGGCATCTGCATATTTAGCTGCCCAAGTTTCTGCCCATCATGTCCAGTTCCACCATGAGGAGAAAAAAACCTGCACCCTAGGTAAAGACTGGGAAAGAAAATTTTTTTTTAAACTTGTTGACATGGAAGGAGTGGAGTTTTTGGTTTAGCTGGATGGGTAAACTACCCAACTAGCAAGGGGAAAGCTGAGACAATGGCTGCAAGCACTAAGCCACTGCAACACCTTTCCCTAATTTACAAACCTTTGAATTGACTAAATGTAATTCTGTGTCACAGGTATTCAGTGAATAATTTCTTTGTACAAATTTCATCCCAAGCATTTCTAGCACAAATTTTTTAAAGAATGATTATTTGTGCTAAAAAACATAAAAATTTTAACTATTCAGATATTAACATTTTCACAAAACCTCAGCACCTGTCTGAATACAACAGCAAGCTGAACTTGCTATTTTTGTTCATGAAATAATTCAAAAAGTGGCTTGTAAATAATTTGACCAGCTCTAGGAAAAAGAGTGGATGTGACCTCTGAATTTCATATTAGAAACAATTAATCTTCTGAGTCGTTCATAGACATTTTTCAATTTCTGGCTTGCGCGACTATACACACAGTATGTATTTACTTGTATTTGCATTTCTCAAAGATATCTGTAATTAGAAAAATATTAAATCATTGCATTAAGAGTCACAGTACAAACAGATTTTTTAAGAATATATTGTTTTATTGATCTAGGGAACAATGTAGCAAATTCAACATTTTATAAACAAATTCACAACACTGTAGGGCAACAACGTATTAAGTGTCTCTCTTGCATTTTTAATCTCTCCATTTTGTAACATCACCACTATGTTTTCACATGGAACTGTTCACTATGTAATATTTCTTCAGTTTAAAAATAGCTTTAACTAATAAACTTTATTGACAAATAATGTATATTGTCCAGATAGCTAAAAATATACCAAGGTTAGGAACATTAAATACATTACCAGTATTTCCTATCTGAAAGTATTGTAAGGTGGGGGATTGCAACAACTGGGAGAGGGGTCCCAGGTCCCAGCCACACACCTCTGCACAAACACAAAAGGGATCAGAGCTGGAATATGAACTACACTTAAAATAGAACAATAGTTATCTAACCCAAGCAAACCAGGAGAAGACCTAGGTCAGGATCTCTAGTAGGGGTTATACAGACTTTCTTGCCCCGACAGAGCCACAGCTCCTCCCCTACTAGCTGGCTAGACACACACAGACTCTCTGCCCCATGCCAATGCAATCCCACCCTCTCCCCTTTGGGTCAGTCCAATCTGTGCGCTCAGAATAGTGGTCTCAATTGTCCTGTGAACTCCAGGCTGTGCATTTATGAAAGTCCTCTTTTGCAAGCAATTGGCTCCCCTCCAAGCAGCTCCAGGTTCAGTCTCTCTCTTTGCCCCAGCACAGGGCTACCGCTTACTGGCCAGCTTCTTCTTTATTCCTTCTCTAAATCTTCCCAGGCTGATGAATCATCCCACCTCCTGTCTGGTCATTGGCTAAAACCCTTTCAGAGTTAATTCAGTGTCCTTGTTTTTGAGGGACACTCCCCCCACAGCCAATCATGTTTGTGCTGCATGGAATTGGGGAGAGAAAGAAGAGCTTTCTGCCCAGCCCCACAGTACACAGTCATCATAAATTGTCATGATATTTCACTTCTGTGTCAGCTCTTTGTCCATTCTGTGAGACTAGCAGCAATCTATGGCTGTGGGTCAAATTCTATTCTCAATTACTAGGTGTAGCACCAACTGACTCAAGTAGGATTTGGACCGGGGTTGGATCTCAAAGCGGACTTTGACCCTGAATGTCAAATTGTTACAATTATTTGTGCTGGCAACCAAATTTCTCACTTTGTGCAGGCAAACACAGATCCACCTTGTGCTAGTGTAACTGCTCTATTAAGGGAGGTAGCTTAGCATCCAAGCTACCTCGATTTTCTTTTTCTCCTAAGGAAAGAAGCCCATCTACTGATTGCTTTTGTGAGCCAAGTGCCAGAAACTGAACAAAAAATCCATTCTCCTAATTTATAACTATTTGTAAAGGACGTCAGTATCATTTAAAGTACAGAGGTTTACATAAATCTCAACCAGATTTGACTGTTAGATGAATGTATTATATCATACTGTATAATACAAGTTATGTTACAAATTAATCTGACAATCAAGGCCGCAATAACATTCAAAGATAACTGTGAAAAACGTACATTTTGGAAAATATATTTCTCTCCCTCCAATAGGCACACTGGAAGTCATTTGTGAAATTCTCCACTCATTCACACAGAGATAACTCTAATGAAGCCAGTAAAATTGCACTGCTTTAAGTGAGAGGAGAGTTTGGGACATGCCATAAATTGCAGAATGAACTCAATAACAACAAAAAACAATGTTGGATGAATAATCACCAAATACACTGAACCAGATCCTGAGCTGGTGAAAACTCACACAGCAACACTATAGACCATAGAGCTAAGCTGATTCACACCAGCTCAGGATCTGGCTCATTCTTTTCAGATAGCTCCAAATTCACATATAGTTTTCTACATTTAGTGTGTCAAGGCTACAGTTCCATGCAAGAACTATAGTTGTCTGATTTCTCTTACATAAGCTACGGAGTTGTCCACCAAAAATATTCTAATGAAGACTGTAACAGTACCTTGTGTTGGCAATTAAGAGACTATGGATGGAAGACCACCTTCATACACTCACCCTTGGGAGAGTGTAAGCTGGATATGTTCTGCAACTTTTCATCAAGGAGGAGAAGTCAGTCAGCTGACCATTTCATGGAGCAACATGAATGGTGGTCTCAGAGAAAGTGATATAAAGTGCCAAGACAATGGTTAGTAAGGATATAAGATGTTCAGATGTCAACGCTACTTTCTGAGACATCGTGAGCCAATTGAACAGGAGGGAAGGATCATATCCTGAGATAAATATTTATAGTACAAAAGACCTAGAGGTTCTGAAATATTTTGATATATTTACAATTCTTTTAAATCTTTTTGTGTGATCAAAGATCAGTGAACTACAGGATATTACTGAGCACATATTTTAGGATCTCAAATCCTTGTGAACTTTCTTCTTATGATACACTCTCTCTTCTCCTCTTCAGCTGGATCCAGATGCCCTTATTTGGGCGAAGAATTAGTTCTGAGACCAAACCAAGTTCTTCTCTCTTTTGACTTGTCTCCACCCAAAAGTGCCGTAGGATGATGGCTAGAACAGCTTTCTCTTCCATCTGTGCAAAGCGCTGGCCTTCAGGTTAAATTGGAACATAAACAATAGTAATTTAGTACTAACAGTCCTCATAATTACACTTAAAAGATTTCCCACAAAATGCAGCATAGGAATAACTGTTCATCTGTAGTCAAAGATTATAGACAATATGAAAAAATTCAGGATAGTAAAAATGTTACCAAGAATGGGATTTGTGATAGATCTGTTTCCTTCCATATCTACAGCAGGAAAGAATCAGCTTTAAAATATGCAGGGCCTCCAAGCAAGAGGAGCTTAAAGTTGTATCATGGAGGAACAGCTCCTTGTATCATGGAGGAAAAGCTAATACAAAATGTGACCCTGTTATGTCACATATAGGCCTAAATGAGGATGAGGAGGAGAAGGGCTCAGCTGCAGGATCACAGCACATGGACAGCAGGAAGAGGAAGAGCACACATAGACAGAAAAATGACATCTTTGTTGATTTTGTTTTTATCCTAAAAGTAGAGTGTGCTGGTGAAATAGGGAGGGGATAAATTAAACAAAGCAAAGGTTTAAGAGAAAAGTGGAGGAGGGAGAAAATAGAAATAAAAAGGAAGAGGAATTAAGCAAATTGACAAGTGTCACAGACTGGACAGTTAGCCAAAGATTATATGGAAAGACGCAGAGGATTTTAAAAGTTGTGTTGTGCTGTCTGTGAGAGCTATGGCAGTTTCCTGCAATATCTTTAGGAGATGTTACTGTATTAAGTGCATGTATCATTCTGGGCTAGGAATTGTATGTAATTCCACAGGAGAGGTAACTACAGCCCCTCTAGGAACTAAGAACAAGGTGATAAGGCAAATTCACTCAGATACTAAAGCCTCCAGTGAGTTACCACCACCTGGAGAGGCCCGCATATACTAGTTCAGACTGGATTCTCCAGAGGCCAACAGACAAAGAAAGGACTTTTGGATGAATAGTCTGAATTTAAACTGACTCAGGGCCTTCTTTCTGATCCAGCAATCAGACAGGACCTGCTGTTCACGGGAAGGGCCCAGTTCTTAGGGAAGGATTGGAAGGACTGACACCAACCAGAGCCCTGGAGGAGATGGGGATAATCTTTGATAAGTTTTTTAGCACATGTGTAGGTTCTTTTTTTGTTTTTATTATGTTTTCTCTGTAATGCTTTTATCTTAAGAAAAAGTATACTTGCTTAGAAAAAGCTGTGTAATAACTTATAACGGTGGGTCATTTTGCTGTTTATAGTCTCTGAGGAGAAAATCAAAGCAGCTCTGCTTAGGCAGTCCAAGTTGCTGGGAAATTCACAGTAGGCAGGGAACTCTGCAACCTGGAAAAACCTTGGTCAGGAGGGAGAGAGTCATGAGTCTCCACCCCAGAGATGTGATAGCTGAGGAGCTGGCAGCCTAGAATAGGTCATAAGGGGGAAAAAACATGTGCAGTTGCCCTGAACTCTAACAGTGTCTTTCTCCCTTCCCTCAACCCCTTCTCTGTATATTGTCTATTCAGACGGCAAGCTGCCTAGGGAGGAATCTTTATACCTGTAAAACACCTAAAACAATTTGGGTGCACTAGAAACAATAATTAGCCTGATGATGATAAGTTAGTTCCCCTTTCAATGTGCAAAGATCTGATTAAGAATAAAGAGTAATCTTTATTCTTAATCTTTGTTTGTTTGTTTTGGGTTTGTTTGTTTTTAAATTAACTTCATTTGTATTTGGACTCCCGAGAATGTCTACTATAATTTTGCATTGCTGACCGAAGAGTTGCAACAGCTGTTGCTGAGAGCCTTGCCAACAATGGTGCTTCTGGCATTGAGACCAACCTATTCAAAATGGAATGAAATCCTGAAAATGAAATGAGATCAGAACAACAGACATTTGCCTTCTTCTCAATACTCTGCACCAATCATAGTTAATGTGGTAGAATAGTGCCTCTGGATTAAGGATCCATAAAGGGACAGCTTCTTTGATGTCATACCAACTATATAACACATACAATTCTCCAAAAGTTGTTTATTTTTGAATATACACAACTGAGTTAGGTGCTTCAGAAAAGCAAGTGCAGACACAGTCCCTTCCCTAAAAAGCTTACAAGTTTTAGGAGCTCAGTGACCGCTCCAGCAGTTACTGCAGAAGACCGTAGAGGGGTCTTAAATTTTCGCCTTCAGCCTGCAGTCCACCAGTGGTTGGGATCATAGTATCGCCAAAACATATCCCATGGGGAAAGAGAGAAAGAGTAGCTCATGCGGTTCCCTAGTGAGCTGTTGGGGTGTCTCTCAGTGACTCTGAAGTCTGACGGGAACCATGTCCAGCCCTTTTGAGTCAGAACTGATGTCAGCATGACACTGAGTTACACGAGGATCAAGTCCCAGTAAGGAGGAAACAAAGTGGACTCTGAAGACCCTCATGGGAAGAAAGAAAATGTAAATATGACATCAGGCTGAAGAATGAGGTACCAGTAAGAACTGCTCTGCCTCAGTTATTAAGCACACAGGATTGACATTGCCATTTGAATGCATAAGCTCTGCTGTGGGTACTGCAGCAAAGGTAACTTCATGTAACCAGACTTTGTGGTAAGTTCAATAACCAAGTATGAAGGCTATCAAGGGGCAACCCTGCCTGGGGCATGCAACACAGCACCCCCCAGCAGCAGGCTACAGTATGACAGGTACCACTGCCTCTGTTTCCCCTTTTTGTTCACCCAGGAAACAGTCTCTGAG
Source organism: Gopherus evgoodei (assembly GCF_007399415.2). NCBI lineage: Eukaryota > Metazoa > Chordata > Testudines > Testudinidae > Gopherus > Gopherus evgoodei. The sequence continues at coordinate 61,339,244 of NC_044326.1, forward strand.
TGTCCAATACAAAGCCTGCCTCTCAGAATAATTTGTTCAAATATACTAGTGCATTCATTCCCCCAAAAGCCTTGTAGAAAAACTATTCTTGACTAACCCACAGTAAACATACAAAGGTGCAACTATTTTTCCATTCCCCTCTTCATGGACAACACCTCCAGGTTACTTACCTGGGAGTCAACAGCAGCACTGTATTCCCAGACTTTTTGGCCCCTGATCCAGGGCCCACTCTCCAGGCAATACACCAGAGAGTGACCAGTCTCATGATTCTTCCCATGGCTCCCCCAAGTCAGGTGTTCCACAAGAGAGCTCCCTGCAGTGTTCTATTCCCCTGGTCTCCCTGTCTGGGGGCCCCACCCCTGCTCAGGGAACATCCCTCCAGAGTCCATCCTCTTGCTTCCAAGCTCGTCTTCCCCTGCCCAAGCTGGATCTTTCCTTTTGCCTAGGGACCAATGCCCAAGCCTTCTGCTTATCAGGGTCTCAACTTCAGTCAGTTCTCACCAGCAGTTCTGTTCCAGCTGTCCTCAGAACTCAGCTGTATCCACTGGGTCTTATGTAGCCCTCCCAAGCAATGCTTGACAGCTCTTTCCTGTTGCTTCCTGTCTCTGACTCCTCTCAAGCTCTGATACTCCATGTCTCTGGCTCACCAGGTCTCCTTCCCTTTAGGGCCCAAGTACCCTCTTTTAAGTCTAATGGGGAGAGGAGGTCAACTAACCAGTCTTAGGTGCACTAATCTCTTCCTTCGTTAAGGGTCCGTGTCACCTCCCGACAGAGGCCTGTTACTCTTCTGCATTTATCAACTACGTACCAATGCAGTTTCTGGATCCAGCAGAGAAGGGCACATATGCATATGGATGCCTTCCACTAGAATTCTCAGGAAAGAATCGCTCAGGCCTGAATTCCTCAGGGTCTGGGAAAACCTCTGGATCTCTGTGCAGAGCGTAAGTAACAATGACTACCTGTGTACCTTTTGGTATCTTAAATCCTTCTGCAAAAAAAGAATCAACATGCCAGTGAAGTAAGTGGCTTCCTGTAAATGGATACAAAGCACAAAAACAGTTCTTTACTTGTGCAACACCTTGACAGCAGATACTTCTCATAGCTAAAAATGATGGATACAGAAAAGGCTGAGACCTATTACCCATAAACATTCACAAAACTAACTCATCCTCCTCCTTAAAAACTCTCTTTTGCAGTGAGCCCTTCAAAAACTTGACAATGTCTAGACTGCTGTTGTGCTGACATAAGAGCCTAACCTGCTAACCAATAGGGTCTTATTGCTTTCTTGTACTCCACATTGGTCTGTCTGCATCCATCTGCTCTCCCTTGTCTAATATGTAGATTGTAAATCCTTTGGGACAAAGAACATCTTTTTATACTTTCTTTGTACAGTACCTAGCCTAAATGGGTCCTGGTACATGGCAGGGGCTCCTACACACTGTGAAAATAAAAAATAATGATAAATAAATACTACTACTTACTAATATGGCAATCTTCACTTGTGGTCCGGGCAAAGGACGGAACAGAAGGGAAGAGCCGAAGGGCTTCTTTAACAACACACTCAAGATATTGGATCTTCTTCCAGTCATCCATTGTGACAGGCCGCTCAGAGTTCCCTGATTAGAATCACAACTGGGGTGTGAGAAACATCTGTCCTAATCAGACTAAAAACACATGCTATCTTAAGGGGCTCCCAACTCACTTAAACGCTGACAAAACTACAACTCCACCACTCGGCTTATGTAACCTTTGAATGAGCTAAAGTTTACATCATTGCCCTTCTCCAGTGCCTAAAAGAACCCAACTCCCATAGAAAAGCACCTGGAGACCCAGAATTCAGTCACTGAGTATTTTCAGCAAGGATTGCACAAGATCAACCTCCCCACATTCAAGTCCAAAAAGAATAAAAGGAATTAACTTAATTCTTAAGTAGCAGCTTTATAAAAACAAAAACATAATAATAATAGTCATAACAACAACTTAATTGCTACAACATAACATAGCTCCTTTATAATCCACATACATGATCTTCGCAGTTATACATAAACAAAAATAAAGAAAACAAATCAAATCTGAACAGGCCAGTCCCCATAGAAAGACAGTGAGAAGAGACTCAGAGTTCCAAAAGCTAGGGTTGAGTTCACCTGAGTCTCAGATACAATCTGCTGAGTTAGAAGCACTGCAGCAATATCGTCTTTCCTCTTGCTTGCAGAAACCTCCAGCTGGAATCCATGCAGACTAGACTGTTCCTCTTCTTCTACTGCAATCACTCAGTTAGCTAGCATGGGTGCAGGTATAATAGGCCAGGGAAGGCTAAGACTCCCCTAACCCAAGCCCTGGCCCTGCCCATGCTCTGCCCTTTCTCCAAGCCAGTGTTGGGGGTGGCTGGGGCCCCTCCAGCTATGGAGGTGGGGGAGCTCACGGCTGTGGTGGATAGGAGCGGTGATGGGGCGGGGCCTCATGTGGAAGGGGTGGGGCCACATGGCTAGCATCCCCAAAGGGGGGGGGCTCATATGCCAGCCATGTTAGCTAGTCAGCTAACTAATTAACTAAGCACTCACTTTAAGTATCCAAATTAAAAAAAACCTGCTGCAAAATACTTCAGAATTAATGAAAATAGCCTGCTTTCAGCTCCTGTGGCTCAGCTTCTTCCAACCCACACGAGGCACGTGGCCTTTTGTAAAGGAGCTGCCATGACTACTAGCCCTCATGGAGTTTGAGTCTAGTATCAGGGAACCTATTGAGTATACCCAAAATTACCCCCCACAATTCCAGAAACTTCTGAGTATGGAGAGTTAATTGTGCATCTGCCTAGCACCAATGACCCAGACACAACTCATTCCTACCCTTTACAGATCTCTTAAAGAGATTTCTCTCTTTTAGGGCCATGAGTTACAGTTATGGGTTTGAATCATTTGTCTAAATATTTATTCTTGTAATTTTCTTCAACTACCATTATTACTTATTATTAATCATGGGTATTTTTAGTAAAATTCACAGACAGGTCACATGCAATAAATACAAATTCACGGTGTAATGCTTTGTACCTCGAGGAAACACCCATGTTCATCCTTGTAAAATTACTGTGTGATATCCAATGCAAAGTTTGCCATGTCGAGTGTCTTCAGAAGGTTCATGATGCACTGAGCATTGTTGTTATAGTGATGTTATAGTAATTGTTGTTATAGTAATGTTATAGGTTGTAATTTCATGTATATAGTTATGATGCTGAAAATGTGTCTTCATGGCTTAAAACAAGCCCAGGCAAAAACTTCATACCTCATCAGAGCATGTATGGGACAAACCCAGCCCAGCCTCACAGGAACAAAAGACACTGGCTTAGGCAACACCAAAGGATCTGTTTGGACTCTCAAGTGAGTCACCCCTGCTTCCTTTGGCCAGTTTCAGACTGCGATGAGGTAATGCTCACCTGACTCTGAAGGGGAAGTGGGGCCAAAGTCAAGAGGGAAGAAAGAATGTGATAAAAGGGAGAGACATTTTCCATGCTCTTCTTCTCTCTTCCACCTCCATCTACAGACACCACACCAAGCAATTGAAGAACTGATCAAAGGGGAGAGCCTGGCTGAAGGACAACCAGCCAGCTTATGGTGAGAAACATCTAAGTTTAGAGGGGCACTGAAAGTATTAAGATCAGCTTAGAATGTGTTTTACTTTTATTTCATTTGACCAAATCCAACTTGTTATGCTTTGACTTATAATCACTTAAAATCTATCTTTATAGTTAATAAATCTGTTTGTTTATTCTACTTGAAGCAGTGCATTTGGTCTGAAGTGTGTCAGAGACTCCCCTTGGAGTAACAAGCCTGGTGCATATCAATTTCTTTGTTAAACTGACGAACTCATAACTGGACACTGCAAGATGGAGGTTCCTAGGGTTGTGTCTGGGACCGGAGATATTGGCTAATGTCATTTGGTTGCACAATCCAAGGAGCAGCTTACATGCCAAAGGCTGTGCATGAACAGCCCAGGAGTGGGGGTTCTCACAGCAGAGCAGGGTAAGGCTGGCTCCCAGAGTCAAGGACTGGAATGACCTATCAAATCACCAGTTCAGATAATACCAGAAGGGAACATCACACATGGCCCGTGACCTGTTTGTGATTTTTACTATATACCTCTGACTAAATCTTAGCTGGGAGGGTGGGACACTGCTCTGGGAAGAGACTAGGGGACCACTGCTCAGGGAGGGCAGGGGCCAGTGGCACCAGGTATCAGGGGCTACCAAGCAGCAGCTGCTCTGGCTGCCCCCAGGGCCACCCACCCACCTCTGATCCCACCACCCACAGGATCACTGCGCAGGCAGTCCCCGGAACCAGCTGCTTCGGCCACTGCTGGGGCGGGAGTGGCTATCCCCAGGGCCACCTGAGGAGTTGGCCCCAGAGCCAGCCGCCTGGGCGGCCCTGGGAGTCAACCACACCAGCGGCTGCAGAAGTCATGGAGGTCATGGAAAATCATGGAATCTGTGACTTCCAGGACAGATACAGAGCCCTACTGATTATTTGTATTGCAGTAGCACCTAGGAGCCCAAGTCATGGACCAGGATTCCATTGTGATAGGCACTGTACAAAGATACAACAAAGAGATGGTCCCTTCCCAAAAGACTTTGCACTCTAAGTGATCTGTCATAATTCCTTTAGCATCAAATCAACCACTACTGATATATCTTTATACACAGAAGAGTTACAGCATGTAAAGTGGTGGGCCAGGTGTTTTATTTTCCTTTATAAATCTCTAGATTGAAGAGACTATTAAACCATATACTGTCAGTGCAAACTTACACCCACATCCAAAGAAAGAGTAAAAACTTACCAAACACTTTATCCAATTCTCTGTGAACTTTCTTCTGGGCTTCAGGATGACATCCAAGTAAGTAGATGGCCCAGTTCATAACAGCAGCTGTTGTATCATGCCCCTAAAGGTACAGATTTACTCAGATGTTCATATCTGCATTATTCTCATGAATATGAAATTAAATATATTCAAGGAATTAGGGACATTTTAGTGATGTAGCCTAACTGTACTGATACAGAAGAAAAGGTAAGAATATATGAATCCATGTAAAAATCTAATACCTACGATTGAACAGGAAATAGCAAGTTGTGTAATATAATAGATGGAGACTAAAATGGGGGGGGGGGGAATCATAATGTTAACAAGCAGAAGTCTCTTTGCCATTCCTCTTCTATTACTTAGCTAGGCTATGTTGACTGGGTGAAGGGTCTTCCTCTGCATTCAGACTCTGAGGAAGAGGTTTTCTATTGCTTCCTTTTAGACATTAGCTGGTTGATCCACTAAATCTCTCTGGACAGTCACAATAATTTAAACACTATATACTAATCTTAAAGTCACTACTTTTCCCCACAGTCAATTGTTGGAGGGGCATTTACCTTTCTTCACTGCTTTACAATGAAATATAAAGTATACAAAGTTACTTATCTTTTTCATCGTAAGATTGTAAAAACAGTATTACCATCAATTACCACAAGAGGGCATAGGAATATAATTTCCCTAAAATTATGTTATAAACATAAAACTGATCCAGTCTGGTACTGTAGGCTAACAAAAACAAGGGAATGTTCACCAGCAACAGATTTTGTCAATATCTTAATTTTAATCAAATTTTCTGCAATCAAGCTCCAGATTAATAGCGATCATGGTACAATTCATCCCACTACCTCTGGGAGTAAAGACTTACACCCGCAGAAAACAAGCAATATAGCAGTGAATCAGGCCCAATGTGATCATTTCCAGTTATCCTGTGTCACAATGGATATAACAGTAATGAAAAGGGACTAAAGACACCTAACAATGTGATTAGTAGCATGGAGAGATTTCAGTGTGAGAAGAGATTAGGACCATTCATATCAGGTGCAGCAATTGCTATATTTCTAGGTATCTATCTATCTAGTCTAGGTAGATATTACACAGCTTCCTCACTAACAGCCTGCTCCAAAGTCCATTCAAGTCAATGGAAAGACTCCCTTTGACTTGGATAGGCTTTGAATGAGGACCTATGGGTCCAGACCTGCAAACCCTGGCCCCCGGCAGTAGTTCCATAGTAGTCATGGGACTATTGGTGTGAGTGGAGACTGCTCAAATGTGCCATGGTTTGCAGGACTGGGCACATAGTTCTACCAATGGACTTCAGTCCTGATTTGGAAATGTGCAACTTTCCACCACAATATTGCAACTCACAATATTGAAAATTTCTTGCTCTATTTTTTGTTCTGAAGAATGAGATTCTATACTGCAATGTGTGCATCAAGCTCTTCTTACATTGCTCCGACACTATTACAGTTATGACTGAATCATAAAAGTAAAGATTCTGTTCCAGTAAGAGTAAAACTTCAGTTCTGGAACAGTTCTCAAGCTCTGAAAGTCTACAGCTCTTTGGGGTACCTCAAACATGAAAGTATCCACTTCCTCTCGAATATCCACATAGCTCAGTCTTTTTCCTTTGTCATCAGTTGCATTCAGAAGCATATCAAGAAAAGCTCTTCTCTTTTTGGACCCACTTTGTTCACATTTGCCTTCAAAGTCAATTTTATGTTGTTCATGTATCTTTATTTCATGGGATATTTCTGCAATAACCTTTAATATAAAAACATATATATAGTTCATGGCTTAAATTCCACAATCTAATGATGTGTGGCCCCTGTTTGTATGCACTTTAAAATAATTTTTATCCCACATATTTAAAAATTCACTGTATCCCTGGCTCTATACCAGGGGTGGGCAAACTATGGTCCGTGGACCGGATCCGGCCCCTCCGGGCTGTGGATCTGGCCCACGAGATTGCCCCCCTTGGTGCCATGGGGCCCCACACCGCTCTCAGAAGCAACCAACACTATGTCCCTGCGGCCCTCGGGTGGGGGACAAAGGGTTCCATGAGTTGTCCTTGCCTCCAGGCACTGCCCGCTGCAGCTTCCATTGGCCGGGAACAGGGAACTGCGGCCAATGGGAGCTTCGGGGGAGGTACCTGGAGATGCAGCAAGGAAAGCACACGCAGAGCCCTCCCCCACCCCCCACCAGGAGCCACAGCGCTTCCTGGAGCTGCACAGTGTGGGACCAGGGCGGTCATGCAGGGAGCCTGCCCTTCCCCAAGCCTCCTGCCTGCACCTCACACCCCTCCTGCACCCCAGCGTCCTGTCCTGAACCCCCTGCTACACCCCGCATCCCTCCTGCACCCCAACCCTTGACCTGAGCCCCCTCCCGCAGTCCACATCCCTCCTGCATCCTGCCCTGAGCCCCCTCCTGCACTCCACACCCTTCCTGCACCCCAACCCTCTTCCCTGAGCCCCCTCATGCACTCCACACCCCTCCTCTGCCCCAATCCCTTGCCCCGAACCCCTTCCTGCACACTGCACATCTGTCTCAGCCCTGCATACAATTTTCCCACCCAGATGTGGCCCTCGGCCCAAAAAGTTTGCCCACCCCTGCTCTGTACTATGCATTGGTTGGTGGTAGAAAGGGATCTATCCCATCCCCCAAGTACTTGTTTCCTATTGCATGCTGAGTTTGCACTCATCCATGCAGTGAATCATATATATTCTGAGGTTTTATGTCCTGCTTTTTCACAAACAGGCTACTTATGAGTATGAACCTAATGCTATAGACAGGAACACTTTGTTGACTCCTTGCTTTGATTGTTCTTCATTTCTGAGCCTCAGCACAGTGCTGCTGCCTTAGCAGGCAACATCACAATACTGTATAGTAACGTGACATTGCACAGAATGCAAATCAGCACCAAAGGGATGAAGAATCCCATTCAGATGTGGTACCTAATTCTCCTGGCCTTTTCACTGGTGTATCTTCATTGAATGCCATGGAGCTACAGTGATTTAAGGGCTGATTTCTGCACCACTGAAGACAATGTGCACAGGGCCTGGCTCTAAATGAGAGGAAAATCAGGCCCTGTGACTGAACATTCTTCTTTAAAGGGCAAATTCTGGTCTCAGATATGGGTGCACAGCTTCCATTAACTCAACTTCCTGTCACTGCAGAATCTGGTCTTTAGGTATTAATTAGTTTGTATTGCTTGATTAAAACAGATTTAAAAATAAAGATAGGGCAGTTTTTAAACTCTTTATTTAAAGCATGGAATAATAAAGAGTCTTGACATTTGCAACAGCTATGATTTTTACAGCTGTTACAAGACTAATGGTGAAGTGCTAGATTATTCTAAGATGTTCAGTACACTGTATGTTAAGAGAATTAAGATAATTTTCTATAGCTTCGCCTCCTCCTCCAACTAAAGTATACTAGTATAAATGATTATACTATTCCCATGTAAGGGTCACCCATTAGCTGAAACCAATAGATTCTAAGTTATTGCATCTTTCCCTTCAGGGCATTCCTTTATGGCCTGAATATCATAAATATTCTGTTTTCCTCTCCCAGACACATCTCTCAGAAAAGGTGATGTTTCCAATGGTTGAATGCCCAGCCACCAAATGCACAATCTGAAATCTCTTTAATTTACTACATTGACTGGGACACAATATAAAAAGGAATAATAGGTTACATTGTCAGTAAAACTGTGAAGAATCTTGAGACTTCTATTATGTTCCCTTCCTTCTTGGAACATACAGTACATAAAGTCAGGCCAAAGCCAAGGACACCTCTGTCTCTGATGAAGGACGTCACTCATCCTAGGGTAACAAAAATAAACATTAAATTATAGTTATTTCTGAAAAACATCCCCAACACATCCACAAGAGCCTAACAGTGTCTAAATTTCCTGGTCCTGAACACAATGATGTAAGTACCATCTGATGTTGCAGACACAATAATTTTGTCTAGTCCTCAGGGATGCCATCAATCCACTTTTTATTATTAATTACAATGCTCAGTATCATCTATCTTATTTTTCCTGTTTGTATGGACAGAAATTCTTCTATCAGGTTGTGGCAGGAGCGGTTTGTCCCCTGAAGGGTCATAGGGCCTAAGGATCATTCCACCCCATTCCATAGTGGGGCCCTTTTAAGGTTTGATACCCAAAAGTCTAGGAGAGTGACATAAGGCAGATATAGGGAGAGAGGAAGTGGTTCAAGGAGAATAGTCTGTATGTGAGGAAAACCTGTGCTTCTGTTCCTTCCAGGAGCCAGAACCAGGAGCCTTGCAAAGAAGGTGGGGCAAGGGTTCTCTCTCCTAACCATCCAGAACCAGCTCAGGGAAATTGACTGTATCTATGCCGCTGCCTCCTCCCTCAGAAGAGGGAGACACCAGCAGGACAAGGTGACCTGCTGAACCCTTGGAGCCTGGGGATTAACTGGAGAAAGGGACTAGGTGAAGGAGAAGCTGGTTGAAAGCAACAGCTGGGCTGTCCATATTTCTTCAGACCAATAAGGGGCGCTGTGGGCCTCATGTGCCCCAAAGGGAGCAGCTTGATAGAAAACCTCAGCCACAAGAGAGAGCTGTTCAGGCCCCATAGCTTTTGCGGAAGCTATGTAAACTAAATAAATCTGAGCCCACGTGAAGAGGAAATGTTTAAAGACACTGGAGGCAAGTGAGTTTCTTCTGAACTCCTGTAGATGGAACTGAGGGAAGTGTGCCTGCAGGACCTCCCTGTGCCACAAGGGGAAGCACTGGCATTGCCCTCTGCCACACAAATGAAATCTATTCCTGTCTAAAAATCAGAATTAATCAAAGAAGTTTGTCACTATGAAAAAGGAACATGTGCCCCCATTTTCTCTCACACAGGTATGTTTCTGCAGTAACTCAGATGTCAGTGGGTATACTGAGAACAAAAGGTTGAGGGGGGTTTTAATTAAATCTAACAATTTACATGACCTTGCCTCTGATTTCAACCTCTCCACAATTCAGATGCATAAGCAATTCCATAGTTTGTTTATCAGATGGCAAGGTTTCAGAGTAGCAGCCGTGTTAGTCTGTATCCGCAAAAAGAACAGGAGTACTTGTGGCACCTTAGAGACTAACAAATTTATTTAAGCTTTCATGGGCTACAGCCTACTTCATCGGATGCATGCAATGGAAAATACAGTAGGAAAATACAGTAGTGTATATATATATACACACAGAGAACATGAAACAATGGGTGTTACCATACACACTCTAATGACAGTGATCAGTTAAGGTGAGCTATTACCAGCAGGAGAGAAAAAAACTTTTTGTAGTGGTAATCAAAATGGCCCATTTCCAACAGTTGACAAGAAGTTGTGAGGAACAGTGTGTGTGGGAGGGAAAATAAACATGGAAAAATAGTTTTACATTGTGTAGTGACCCATCCCCTCCCAGTCTTTATTTAAGCCAATTTAATGGTGTCCATTTTGCAAATTAATTCCAATTCAGCAGTTTCTCATTGGAGTCTGTTTTTGAAGTTTTTTTTTGTTGTAATATTGCGACTTTTAGGTCTGTAATTGAGTGACCAGGGAGATTGAAGTGTTCTCTGACTGGTTTTTGAATGTCATAATTCTTGACGTCTGATTTGTGTCCATTTATTCTTTTACGTAGAGACTGTCCGGTTTGGCCAATGTATATGGCAGAGGGACATTGCTGGCACATGATGGAATATATCATCACATTCGTAGACGTGCACGTGAACGAGCCTCTGATAGTGTGGCTGATGTGATTAGGTCCTATGATGGTGTCCCCTGAATAGATATGTGGACAGAGTTAGCAACGGGCTTTGTTGCAAGGCTAGGTTCCCGGGGTAGAGTTTTTGTTGTGTGGTGTGTGGTTGCCGGTGATAATTTGCTTCATGTTGGGGGGCCGTCTGTAAGCAAGGACTGGCCTGTCTCCCAAGATCTGTGAGAGTGATGGATCGTCCTTCAGGATAAGTTGCAGATCCTTGATGACGCACTGGGAGAGGTTTTAATTGGGGGCTGAAGGTGATTGCTAGTGGCATTCTGTTACTTTCTTTGTACTCTAGTAGGTGACTTCTGGGTACTCTTCTGGCTCTGTCAATCTGTTTCTTCACTTCAGCAGGTGGGTATTGTAGTTGTAAGAATGCTGGATAGAGATCTTGTAAGTGTTTGTCTCTGTCTGAGTGGTTGGAGCAAATGCAATTGTATCGTAGAGCTTGGCTGTAGACAATGGATCGTGTGGTGTGGTCTGGATGAAAACTGAAGGCATGCAGGTAGGTATAGTGGTCAGTAGGTTTCCAGTATAGGGTGGTGTTTATGTGACCATCTCTTATTTTCACTGTAGTGTCCAAGAAATGGATCTCTTGTGTGGACTGGTCCAGGCTAAGGTTGATGGTGCGGTGGAAATTGTTGAAATCGTGTGGAATTCCTCAAGGGCTTCTTTTCCATGGATTCAGATGATGAAGATGTCATCAATGCAGTGCAAGTGGAGCAGGGGCATTAGGGGACGAGAGCTGAGGAAGCGTTGTTCTAAGTCAGCCATAAAAATGTTGGCATACTGTAGTGCCATCCGGGTACCCACAGCAGTGCCGCTGATTTGAAGGTATATGTTGTCCCGAAATGTGAAATAGTTATGGGTGAGGAAAAAGTCACAAAGTTCTGCCACCAGGTTTGATGTGACATTATTGGGGATACTGTTCCTGGTGGCTTGTAGTCCATCTATGTGTGGAATCTTGGTGTAGAGGGCTTCTACATCCATAGTGGCCATGATGGTGTTTTCTGGAACATCACCAATGGATTGTACTTTCCCCAGGAAGTCAGTGGTGTCTCGAAGATAGCTAGGAGTGCTGGTAGCATAAGGCCCGAGGAAAGAGTCTACATAGCCAGACAATCCTGCTGTCAGGGTGCCAATGCCTCAGATGATGGGGCATCCAGGATTTCCAGGTTTATGGATCTTGGGTAGCAGATTTAATACCCTTACTTGAGGTTCTAGGGGTGTGTCTGTGCGGATTTGCTCTTGTGCTTTTTCAGGAAGTTTCTTGAGCAGATGGTGCAGTTTCTTTTGGTAACCCTCAGTGGAATCAGAGGGTAATGGCTTGTAGAACATGGTGTTGGAGAGCTGCCTAGCAGCCTCTTGTTCATAGTCCGACCTATTCATGATGACGACAGCCCCTCCTTTGTCAGCCTTTTTTATTTTGATGTCAGAGTTGTATCTGAGGCTGTGGATGGCACTGTGTTCTGCACGGCTGAGGTTATGGGGCAAGTGATGCTGCTTTTCCACAATTTCAGCCCATGCACGTCAGCAGAAGCACTCTATGTAGAAGTCAGTCTGTTGTTTTGACCTTTGAGAGGAGTCCACAGAATCCTTCTTTATATATATATCTTCCTACCGTATTTTCCATTGCATGCATCCGATGAAGTGGGCTGTAGCCCACAAAAGCTTATGCTCAAACTATGGAAAGAAATTCTGCTAGAACAATTTTTCAGTGTCACATTCACACAATTGTGACTAAATAGAAATTATGGAACAGAAGTATTAGCTTTGCTCTATGAGGGGTTTAGGCCATACAACATAGCTTCAAACATTACCATTCTATTCAGATAGCATTTCACTCCCACTTTGCACCAGTGGGAATGGTTGTACAAGGTGCAAACCAACAGTGAATTGGGCCCAATGTGCTATGTGGATTCAGTGTGCCACCCTCCAGAGAAAGCTCAAAAGAGCCATGGTGACTATTCCAGCCAACATTAGCCATGGAGAGGCTGAACTGCAACTGAAACCTGTTCACAGGTTGGAGCAGCTGGCCTTGTGCTGCCGTTATAGACGTCTCATCTGTGCATGGACAGCTTACATAGATTCTACCATCGTCCTGACACTCTACCTCCATATACAGCCTCCCTCATCCCCACAGATAAGCAAGGGAGGACTTAGGTGGCACAGAAGGTCTTGTGAAGGTCTACACTCACTTATAAACAGCCCAGACATATTCAGAATCCCTATTGTTCTGTGCACCCACATTCTTGCCCATCGCAGTTTCTAGAAAAAGAGGAAAAGAGAAATTTACTAAAGTTAACTGGGTGAAAAGTCAAATTCATTGACAATATATCGCCACTTGTTGCATGAAAGCATTGCAGCCATTTACATCCTCATCTCATGGCATTTCTGATTTTTTAGAATGTGTACTCTCTTTGTGAGTCTAGCCCTGTTACCCCTATTCCTTTCATTCTCCCTCAGTTTACATTCCATATCCCTGTTTTACCCCATGGACAAAGGATTCTCATAACACAATATTTGATTGTTCAAACAGATGCAAAAATCATTTAAATAGAAAAGATGTCTTCAGCGTAGATAATACAGAAGTATTGTTACAAGACAGGAAGGGCCTTTTTGTCAGTTATCTCAACTAATTAAATTGCAGCATTGTAACTGTGCTACTTTTAAGTCTCCTTATCATTTGCAGCAGGTTTATAGCAACTGCTGAATCATCACCAGGACTTACCACAGATTATATCCAGGGCACAGAGCGTGATGTCTAGAAAGCAATCAAAGGGCTCTTTGTCAATGTGCTTTTCAAGTTTATCAACCAAAATATTGGCTTGTTCATTCATAACTTCTAGGAAATCAGCTAAGATTGTGAAGTGGAACGTGGGAGTTATCATTTTCCTTCTGGAACGCCACTTATCTCCAGTGCTACAAAATAAAGCATTGGAAATTAAGTATAAACAACTCATCAAAAAGGAAATAATGAAACTCTTGAGTAGTTACAATTTGTAGATAGATTCTTAAAGTTAATATTTTAGAAGGTTGTCAATGGCCAATGTAGTCTCTCTGTCAGCCCATCTTCATTAATGACACTGATGACTAGCTCTAACGATTTGTAACATTTTTCATACATAGATTAATGTCAGTAGTTGCAGCCAGCACCACTCATTATAAAGGGCAAAGTGGACGTACATTTTGCTACAAAACTCTTCTAATCATACAGTGCTACTAACAGCTTGGTGCTAACTGCTGCAAGACAAATACTGTGAACAAAGTTACATTAAGGCAAGGGCAGACTGAGAAGGCAGTTGGGGTGGAAGTGGGTGAGGAGAAGAGTAAATAAAAAGCCCTTTGTTAAATATTTGGCATCCCAGCCTGGCTAAGCCCATCTTCACTGATAATCATAAATGGTGGCTGCCCTCATTTTTCCACTGCGTAGAACAGTGAGGGTTAGGGATAGTTATAGCCTAATATGGGTCTGGTTTTTGGCATCAGTATCATCTATCAATCATTACTCAGAGAAGAGGATTCATCTCTCATAGAGCTGTTAAGGTGATAGGACAGATGCTGGGCAAGTATATGCTTCTGTAGTCCCTACCCCGTGCAGGTAGCAGGGTGCCCCAAACAGCCCTCTCTGCAGAAAGAATCAGCACACAAGTAGCTGTTTCCATTGCAGTGAGTCCAAACAGTTTTCCCTCTTCCCATGGAACTCTTTTGGGAGACCTGATCCCAGGCTCCCAAGCCATCCAGTTCACTCTGGGGTGGACCAGGTCTACTCCACTGCCCTGTTTGCTAGAGTGTCTAATTATACTTCTTCTGTCCCCTCCTTGCTTGAGTTTGAGGTATGGATGTGCTTGATTGCGTCTGATCATAACAGCAGGCTGGCCAAAGGAGCCAGTAGGACTTCTCCATTTAGCTACTCAGCAGCCTATCTGCTCATTTTGCAATCTTAATAGTAGACCTAGGCGGTGTCTCAGTACAGAACATTTTTGTTTTTAGCAAAACTCCCAGAACCCCCTAAACTTCCTTCCAATTTGTAAGTGACCCCAAACAGAGCATTTCCTTGAACCTGACCCTCCCTTTTCTATCATGGAAATCAGAAATACAGCATTGCTATGAGATCATTCTCATCCTATGTGATCCAGCCACAGAGTTAGTTCATTCCAAGTTTCTAAAACAGCAAAAAAAAAAAATGAACAAAATCATCAAAATAATTAGAAAATATCTGAAATGGCAGATACATGTTAGACAGGGGCTTGCAAACGCAGTGTAAGCAAATACTGCCACAAAAGAAGCAAGTGTCATTCTGGGATTTATTAACAAGTGTCATATGTAAGACATAGGAAATAATTGTTCTGCTCTACTTGGCATTAGTGAGGCCTCAGCTGAAGCACTGTGTCCAGTTTTGGGCACTACACATTAGGAAAAATGTGGACAAATTGTAGAGAGTCCAGAGAAGAGCAACAAAACTGATAAAATATTTAGAAGCATGATCTATGCAGAAAGGTTGAAAGAACTGGCCATGTTTGGACTAGAAAAGAGAAGGTTGAGGGAGGTCTTCATAACACTATTCAAATATGTAATAGATTGTTATAATAAGGACAGTGATCAAGTTTCCTCCATATCTGCCAAGTGTCAGACAAGAAGTAATCAACTTAGTTTGCAGAAAAGGAGATTTAGATTGGATATTAGCAAAAAGCGTTCTAGCTATAAGGATAGTTAAGTAGGGAATAGGTTACCTAGGGAGGTTGTTGAATCCCCATCACTGGAGGTTTTTAAGAATACAGTAGATGAATGCTTGTCAGGGACAGTCCCTAGATATACTTAATCCTCCCTCAGTGTAGGAAGAAGGGCTAGAGGACCTCTTGAGATTGCTTTGAGCCCTACATTTCTCTGATTCTATGCACAGTAGGATAGAGGGGGCGAAAATGTGGCCCATCCAGGCTCCTCCCTCACCCTGTCCTCTCCAGATGTAGAATTATGTAAGAGACACCTCCCTAATTTTGGGTTCACCAGGACTAATGGTGTCTCCCCTCCCTCCAACCACATCCTCTGAGAAAGATACTGCAAGATGGAACCAACCAGAGAATGAATCCAGCAGAGCACCTGCAAAAGCAATTTAAACAGGCATCCATAACACTGATAATATTTTCCACAGCTTTGACAGGACTTTCTCTGACCTGTGCTGACTGGCTGTTTGCTCTAATCATCTCCTCCTCCTCTCACGGGCTCTTTACTTCAATTTCATGCCACATCTGCCTCTCATGTTACTTCTTTCCCTCTTCCCCTCACCTTTCTCCCTTCTCTTATCTTCCCATTTAGCACATATATCATTAACCACCACCACCATCCCCCCCCCAACACACACACACCCAAAAATAGGAAACTAACATGACAGTGTGTGTGATATCCCTTTCCCTTGTCCATCTTGTCCATGTAGGGTATGCTACACTTTGAGCTGGACATGTGAATTCCAGCTCAAGGAGATATCCCCACACTAACTGTGATCGAGCTACCACAATAAAAATAACATAGCCATGGCAGTGCAAGTGGCTAGTGTTGCCTGATTCTTTAGTGGTTATTATTATTGATTTCCAATTATTTCTGATTTAAACAGCTGAGTGACTGTAGGGTTCTGGTCCCAGAATCAGGCACAATAGAATCAAGGTTATTCAATATAAGCAGCAAAGTTCAATATATGGTTGGGAATCCCAGTATGCACAATGGAGACACTCACACTAAGGGCAGAACAAAACTTTTATTAGCACAATTAGTAAAGACAGAAAAGCTCCAAACCACATAAAGACTTAAGGTGATATCTTGCACCCATTCTTCACCTATATGTTCATATATTTACAACCTTCCTTGGGAATTTGGTGGTAAGTGACAAAGGTCCAGCCCTGTCCCTGGCATGCCAAACTTGTCCGATGGTCCAGATCTCCCTCTTACTTGGTGGTCTGGCCTCTTATAGAGCCTAGGGGCGGTCACAAATATTCATTCAAATACCCAGCCTCCCTTGTCCATATTTAACTTCCTTACCCTAATAATGTTGGGGTATCTTTATCCTGTAGGTTAGGATAGTAATTATTTCAACTTCGTAGTTAAACATTTGCCAACATTTTATCCTAAAATATCAAAACCTAGTATCAATTCAATGTCCTTGTGGTTACCTAGTACAAACTTCCCCTTTAAACACACCTTTCCCGGTTGCCCAAAACGGAGGGTGATCTGTGCCAGAGTTCACAGGCCTCAAAGCCTTATGCTAACTGTTTAACTAATGTCTTACAGGATACAGGCCTGTAGATTCCTTTGTGTAACTGAGTAAAATAAAATGCTAAAGCTAGCTCCACAGGCTACACTAGCCACCCCGGGTATGTACCTAACATCTTGGATGGTTACATTCTTGGTGCAGCTAACCCCTCCCATCACTCAGAAACACTGCGGCTACACTTGAAATAGCATTAGTATGTCTCCTCAAGCTAGAGTTTACACCTACGGTTTGAAGTGTAGATACTGAAAGCTGTTCAGGGCATGGCACCAGCATCTGACTGAATTCAGACACCTTGTTCAGAAGGTAGGACTAGTTGGCTGCAAAGTACACAGAGCCTTATTAATAATTATGCTACCATATTAGCTAAAGAGCTGCTCTGCAGCTCCAAAGGCTTGGAGAGGATTCCTCTGCATGCAGCAAAGTGTGCAACATGTGCACTGTTGTCCTGAATTTGGGCATCAGAGGTTGAGAATGAGCTGCCTGTTTGTTGCTACCTGCTCTGAACCTAAGTCACTCTGCAAACCTGAAGGTAAGCAGCGTTATTCAGCACTTTGGGCAAGGAGACAGGAGCAATGGAGTCTGTTCTGGGGGTGGCCACTGATCTGCTCAATGACCTTGGGAAAGTCACATCGTCTCTCTATATCTCAGTTTCCTAGTCTGTAAAATGAGGATAATAAAATGTATCCTCCTTTGTAAAGGCACTTGAAAATTGACACATAAGAGATAAGTGATTATTATTATGTATATGAATTGAAGCTGTATATTTGTTGAGGAATATATAGTGTCTGTTAAGTGTTTGTATGCTCACCTGATACGATCAAAAGAAATGGACCCTCTGACATAGGCCTGAGAACTAGAGGTGCAGGGGGTGCTGCAGCACCCCCAGGTTTTACGCAGAGCTCTGCTCCCAGCCCTACATGCGGGGTTCTGGTCCTCCACGTGGGGTCTGGCTGCCGGCCCCATTCCTGGGGCTTTGCTCCCAGCCCCGCATGCAGGCTCCCGGCTCCATGCCCAGGGCTCCTCTGCTGCTGGCCCCATGTCCGCCCCCAGCTGTGTCCCCAGCCTTGGCTCCCTTACCCTTGTCTGGATCCTCCGCTCTAAGAGACACAACTCTGCTCCCGGTCCCAGCTCTGGGGGGGAAAGGGGACAGACAGAGGTAAAGTAACTGGCTTTCAGCACCCCCACTATTAAAAAAGTGTTCCAGCACCACTGCCCTGTGACTATTATTATTACTAGCAATATTATCTTAGTACCAAGGAGCCCTAGTCATAGATCATTGTTCTAGATACTGTACAAAGGCAGAACAAAAATATGGTCCCTGCCCCAAGGATCTTACAATCTACATATAAGATATGAGAGAACTGATGGAGACAGATGGATGGAGGAACTCAAAGAAACAATGAGGCAAATGGGTATGAGTTCTCAGAAACATCAGCCTTACACGCTTTCACATTATTGTGTTCTCTTTGATAGACTGTTCCATGTCCCAGCAACGTATTGAGCAAGCCACACTCTTCCTAATCTAAGCTCTATGGACAAAAACTCCAGAGAGCAAAGAGCTCTCCACTCTCTCTATTGGTGAAAGGGTGTGGTGGGAGAGAGAGTGCTCTCATAGAAGAGCTTCATTTGCACTCAAAATCCCTCTAATGACACTTGGGAAGTGTGATGGGGTATGGACCCCACACAGACTCAGAAAGGATTAACCTGGGCCTGAGAGGCCAACCATTCTATCTGGCTATACTTAGAGATTGGGCCACGTTTAACTGATGAAGAAGCCCAGATAGGGCGGGGTGAGTGCTTAATATAAAGTAAGAAGTTTAAAGCAGAAGGTGACTGCTGGGAGAAAGTCTGTAGTCATTCTCTAGGAATACACAGCTTGTGAGGGAGAAACCAGGGGGGAAAGTTAGCCCTGAGATCTTTGCATCAAGGGAGAAGGCTGGCAAGCAGCCAAGAGAGATGGAGCAACCACTGGGAGTGGAGCAGGCTCCAGTGGTAAAAAAGGGAGAAAGGCTGGCTGGGAGAAGGCCTAAGAACAGTCATGGTAACAAGAAGCCTAGGGAAGCAGAAGCAAGTAGTCTAGAAGGAGCAGACCTTGGTGACTGGTTATATGATCCCTGGGATAGAACCCTAGTGTACTGGGAGGGCCTGGTTTCCGCTACCAGCAACTGTAGAAGGCGGCACTGCAATGTCCTGTTCCTTTAAATATTTGGGTGCTCTGCACTTGTCCTTCCCAGTGCTGAGCCTCACTTCAGTTTCAATTTCTTGTTTGCTGCCAGAACAGTGAAGCCATCACAGCAGGCATGTGTTTAAATCAGCTCCCCCTGTGTCTATATCCTCTGCTGGGGCCAAAGATAATGGACATGAGTCCAGGAAGGGGACAAGGATTACAGAGCCCTGAGAGAAAGGTGTGAGGATAACAGGGTCCAAAAGGTGGGTCTGAATGCCTTCTTCTGAGGGCACTGGGTTTATGTGTGGGACTTTGTTACATGGGATGGGGTGGTCTTAAATTGTGACCTAGATGGATGGGGGGGATGTCAAATCACAGGAAGAGATGGATCACTGGAGGACCAGAGCGGCCATCAGCGAGGGGGTGCTAGATGGGGGAAGAGAGCCTGTATTCCATGCCTGGCCATAAGGAGGCGCTCTAGTGGTGAGAACTCTTTCACAGAGAGTTACCATAAACTATTCATTAACTTGGATTTTGGTGAGTAATGGGCTCTCAAAGAAGCTCTGGACAGGGAAAAGAGCTCTTATCCTATGGCAAAGAACTCATTTCCAAGCAGCCAGGATTCTGCTAAAGCAGACATGGGCAAGCTACGGCCCGCTGGACTGTCCTGCCCAGCCCCTGAGCTCCCAGCCGGGAAGCCTAGCTCCCGGCCCCTCCCCCGCAGCCAGGCTGCTCTCTGGCCTACCGCTCCCACTGGGCAGCAAGAGGAGCGCAGCTGGCTCTGGCCAGGTGTCGCAGCTGCGAGCTCCTGCTGCTGGTAAGGGGGCGGGGAGTAGGGGGGTTTGGTAAGGGAGCAGAGGGTCCTGAGGGACAGTCAGGGAGAAGGGGGTGGCTGGATGGAGTGGAGGTTCTGGGGGGGGGCGGTCAGGGGATGGGGAACAGAGAGGGTTGAGGGCAGGAGTCCTGGGGGGGATGTGGATAGGGGTCAGGAGGGCAGGGAGCAGGGGGGGTTGGATAAGGGGATGGGATCCCGAGGGGCAGTTAGGGATGGGGGGTCCCATGAGGGGGTGATCAGGGACGAGGAGCAGAGGGCAATAGGGGTTGGGAGTCTCGGGGGGGCTGTCAGGGGGCGGGGGTGTGGCTAGGGATCAGGGCATTCAGGGGACAGGGGGGTTGGATAGAGGGCAGGGGCCCTGATAGGCAGCGGTTAGGGGGCAAGGAGCAGGAGGATGGGTTGGGGATTCTGAGGGGGGCAGTCAGGGGGTGGGAAGTGAGAGGGAGCGGATAGGGGGCAGGGGCCAGGCAGTTTGGGGAGGTACAGCCTTCCCTACCCGGCCCTTCATACAGTTGCATAACTCTGATGTGGTCCTCGGGCCAAAAAGTTTGCCTACTCCTGTGCTAAAGGGTCCTAAATCAAGAAGTTTTGACAGAACCATATTCTGTCGGAATCTGCAATTTGTCAAAACTGAAACAATTTGCAAAACTGGGTGCATTTCACCAGAATTTTGTTTCAAAATAAAACCGGGGAGAAAAGTTCTGACATAACTGATATGTTCCATTTTGACACTCTCAGGATGAAATACTTTGATTTTTTTTGTTTTGAAATGACACGTGAGCTTTACCAAAATATAGTCAGTTAACAATGCCACTTACAAACATTTACTTTCAAATACCATGGGAGTTTTTGCTGATTAATATTGTTCATGTATGTAGCCATATTGAGAAATCATACCACATATAGTGTTGACTTTGACCTCACTTATTTCAATGGAAATAAGGGAATTTGGCTCATGAGCATAAGAGGATAAACCAATTTATGAAACAGCACTTTCCAGGAGGTAGTATGTATTACACCTTATACTGCACAACTCTTCTGATCAATTAGCAGTAAACAAGGGGTATAGTCCACACTCATTCTTGGCATGAATTAGCTCTGATAAAATATTTTTAAAAATGTTGAGAATCTTTCTAGGGGTTTTCAGTATCATAGATCTTGAGGTTTAGAGCTAGGAGAGTTAGTTCGGCTGTGTCAGTTTGAAATATGAATCTAAGGCAGTAACCAGCAGGGGTGTCCCAAGAAGTTCTTTGCATGGTATGCACAACTGAATTACTGTCACTTTAACTTAGCATGGTGTCTACGCGTACACTTTTTTAGGTTACATTTAGCAGAAAAACAGGCAACTAATAAAAATAAAATTTCAATGAGTGGCAGTGTGACCCAATCATGGGGGTGCAGCATGGCTTAGGTTTGGCCTGGCAGCTCTGTCTTGAGGGGTGCAAACAGAGGGCACATGGCTCCCACTGAAGTTCATGAAGGTGAGTCTGAGCACAGCTGGGAGCTAGATCACTAAGAGTACTTGTGTCATTTGTGTGGAGTTACTAATTGATTTTGCTGGACTATAATTGACTGATATTCTTTTGTTGAAGAATTGAAAGTTGTTTCTATCAATTATGGCTCCCAATCCTGCTGGAAAGGTATAACAAGTGGGGTTCCGCAGGGGTCTGTTTTGGGACCAGTTCTGTTCAATATCTTCATCAACGATTTAGATGTTGGCATAGAAAGTACGCTTATTAAGTTTGCGGACGATACCAAACTGGGAGGGATTGCAACTGCTTTGGAGGACAGGGTCAAAATTCAAAATGATCTGGACAAGTTGGAGAAATGGTCTGAGGTAAACAGGATGAAGTTCAATAAAGATAAATGCAAAGTGCTCCACTTAGGAAGGAACAATCAGTTTCACACATACAGAATGGGAAGAGACTGTCTAGGAAGGAGTATGGCAGAAAGAGATCTAGGGGTCATAGTGGACCACAAGCTTAATATGAGTCAACAGCGTGATACTGTTGCAAAAAAAGCAAACATGATTCTGGGATGCATTAACAGGTGTGTTGTAAACAAGACACGAGAAGTCATTCTTCCACTTTACTCTGCGCTGGTTAGGCCTCAACTGGAGTATTGTGTCCAGCTCTGGGCACCACATTTCAAGAAAGATGTGGAGAAATTGGAGAGGGTCCAGAGAAGAGCAACAAGAATGATTAAAGGTCTTGAGAACATGACCTATGAAGGAAGGCTGAAGGAATTGGGTTTGTTTAGTTTGGAAAAGAGAAGACTGAGAGGGGACATGATAGCAGATTTCAGGTATCTAAAAGGGTGTCATCAGGAGGAGGGAGAAAACTTGTTCACCTTAGCCTCCAATGATAGAACAAGAAGCAATGGGCTTAAACTGCAGCAAGGGAGATTTAGGTTGGACATTAGGAAAAAGTTCCTAACTGTCAGGGTAGTTAAACACTGGAATAGATTGCCTAGGGAAGTTGTGGAATCTCCATCGCTGGAGATATTTAAGAGTAGGTTAGATAAATGTCTATCAGGGATGGTCTAGACAGTATTTGGTCCTGCCATGAGGGCAGGGGACTGGACTCGATGACCTCTCGAGGTCCCTTCCAGTCCTAGAGTCTATGAATCTATGAGTCTATTATGAAAACTTGAGCTCTGTGCATGGTCTTGCTACATCATTTGCTCTAAAGTCCCATTCATATTCTTCACATCACATGACCTTTTCAAGCACTGCTGTTTTTTCTGGGCTCCTGATAGTGGCAGAGACACCCCATTTTAAAACACTACAGGACATACATGGCTCTTTGGGCATCTGTACTTTTTATTCGAATATTTATACCATAACTAAGTTATCATTCTGCTTATTTGCAAATAAAATGTAACATTATAGTCTTGAGGTGGTCCATATACATTATAACTTAAAATTAAACATTGCATAACTTTAAAGGGACATGACTCTATTTGTATATTACTATACCTTGTCAGAAGTCCTGTGCCAAGCCATGGATGCAGAAATTTGTATAGATAGGATTTTTCTATGTGTTTCGAACTGCTTAGAATAACCTACCAAAAGAAGAAAAGAGAGAGGGGAAATCTCTCTTTAGAAGAAGTTAATTGTTCACTCTTTCTATTTTGTATGAGGACACTTGTAAGGTATGGCCAAAACTATGACACACATGGCTCAGTCAATAAGCTAGTCTGAAAACTTGGACGGAACCATTTTCTGTTAAAAAATGCAGTTCCAGCACAACTGAAATGCTCCAGAAAATCATGTTGATTTCACTGAAATATTATTCTGGAGGGGAAAATGTATTAAACAAGTTCTGACAATGTCAAAACATCTTGCTTTGACATTTTTGGAGTGTAATATTTCAGTTTTTCATTTTGAAATGATTATTATAGTACAAAATAAAGAAAATTGGACCTGAACATGTATTGTAATAGCAGTTAAAAGGTCAAAGGAATGAAATGTTAGCCCCATTTTTTGGCTGGATTGTCATTAATGTAACTGCAAAATTGCAAGAGTGGCTCTAGAGACAGTTTTACTCCTGTCCCTGGCACAGGGCAGAATGGGATCCTGTGGGTAGCATTGTATAGCCTGAAATTTTGGTATGTATGCTTGGAGACTAGAGGCTGATGGTAGTAGGCACATTTTATACACTGAAATACATAAACAAGTGTCCTGATAGTGACAGCAGAGATACCTGAACAACAGAGTTCCCTTAAGGCTGGTTTAATTACATACCCTCCTTTACAAAATAATGCCGACTGTTTTAATTAAACCCGTTTTTTCAGTTTTAATTTGATTGATGTGTAAATTACATTATTTCCATGAAACAGACCAGGGGTGTATGCTCCCTAACAGTGCAATGGCTGTATAAAAAAGCCCTCTGTGCAAAGTATCAGTTTCAGGGTAACTGCATCTGTATCCCCACCTCCCTCTGTGGTCCATTTCAAGCATGACCAGTCAGGTCTCAGGTCCTCTACTGTCACCTGTCTCTGGGTAGGGACCCGTGGCCCACTCCATTCTGACCAGGGACTTTAAGGTTGCACAGTTCCCTGCCTCATACTGTGGATGTTCAAAGAAATCCAGCTGCCTAACAGTCAGCACCTTTTTCTCCAAGGGCTATGAAGAATGTATTCCCAGCAGCTAGAAGTTACCACACAGCTCTTTCTAAGCAAGCACCTTTATTCCTAATGTAAAAGCATTATAGAGAAACATAAAAAACAATGAAGTTCCTATACACACGCCAGAAGCTTACCAGAGGTCACCCATTAGTCTTATGGGGCCCTAGTAGGCCAAAGTCTTTCCAACCCTTCTGCAAGGGTTGGTGGCCCTCCTTGGAAAGAAGTTCCAGTCTGTTTGTTCCATCAGAAAAAAAGATCCTTTGTCAGTTCACTTTCATCCTTTTATACCAAAAGACTTTTCTTTTTACCCTAGTCTCTGGAAAACCCAGCTGGAACCAGTATATAAAAACACTCCAGAGGGTGGCACCTCTTCAGAGTTGTTTAGTCTCAGTGTTTCACCTTAATCACCTCCTTCTGTTCTAGTTCCTGAAGGAGCAATGGTAAACCTCCCCTGTGGAGTGGAGTACAATCATATATACAATTTCTGGCCCACAGTGATACATAACTTAACACAATTCATCCCCCCAAATATACTACATGTGGTTACATTATCTGTCATGTCTCCCTAGAAATAAATGGGTGTCCCTAGGGTTTCCGACCGACATCCTAGGAGCACTCTTGTAGAATTTTCTTCTGTTACCTTTCATAATTTCCCATTTTAAGTATTCATATAATAAACATTCTTACAATCCAGCACACATCATTCAAAACTCCATAGAGTAATTTGACTACTCTCCTGTGTAATTTCTCTCTTTAGGCCCGTAAGGGGATCTCAATCACCCTCTCTTACCCTTATCACACCAAAGTTTTTGGATGTGAACTTGATATCTGATGCTCCCACATCCACCTCCCAGCCGTCTCCTAGGGAATGTGTGTGGTGCCTTTTTGTACCTCAAGATGCTGGCTGCCCTGAAGATGGATGAAGTTTCTTCATCCCTCTTTGGAATATTCCAGGAAGCAAGTCTTTGGACAAAAGTGAGAAAGAAGGCAGGGCTGGCTCCCTGGAAAGCAAATCTTAACCATTCTTTTAACAGCAGGGGGTGAGGGGTGGGCAAGGGAAATTCCTCAAACCTCCCCCATAGCCAAATTGTTTTCTCTGCTCCACCTCCTCAGAGATTGAGGCATGAGGATGTAAAATTCGACCTTATCTCAGCGAGGGGAATGAGTATTGATCCCTATACAGTTGATCCCCATACAGCATGAACAGTTGCTCACCGAGTCAAGGTGAGCAACTGTTCTTCCCCAACCAGATTCAAGGTCCTTTACATTTTCACAGACCACCAGGCAGCTCCCTACCTTACACTGTTCATAACCCTTGGAGAGAAAGCAAACACAGGCACTGGTCTTTATGCACATTGGCTTGCTGAGGATATCAGTGTAAGACAGGGAGCTTTACAGCCTTAAAACCTCCCGTCAGAAAGGAATGGGACAAGGGACCATACCCAGAGCCAGGTGATAGTTGGAGATCCGAGACCTAACTGGGAACTCCTGAAGTGGACCAGACCATAGTGGGTGACAGAGTGGGGAGGGAGGGAAGTAAAGGTGCAGTTACCCTCAAACTGATACAGAGTATTTGTTACAATCAGGGTAAATAATTCCAACAATGGCCAATGCCAAGTGCTTCAGAGAAAATGAACAGAGCAGGTAATCATCAAGGGCTAGTCTACACTGGCAATGCTAAACTGCTGCAGCAGCAACACTTTAACGTGCCTTGTGTGGTCGCAGCGCAGTGCTGGGAGAGAACGCTCACAGTGCTCTTAAAAAACCACCTCAACGACAACGACAGGCACAGCTTTACAGCGCTGCAACTTGCTGCGCTCAGGGGGGTATTTTTTCACACCCCTGAGCGAGAAAGTTGCAGCGCTGTTAATTGCCAGTGTAGACAAGCCCCAAGTGTTCCATCCCATCACCCATTCCAAGTTTCCAACAGCTTTTATCCCTATGAGGGAAGCAACTAAATTGGTAATTATCCAACAATTTTACTATGACTCCTTTGTTTTTGCAAGAAATTCTAAGACATGTATCCTGGCAGTTATTTTTAAGCATATAAACCAAGAAAGTAGACGTTTCAGGTCTATCTCGTTTTAATTAGATGCATGGTTCCATGCATCTGAAGAAGTGGATTTTTTTTACACACAAAAGCTTATGCCCAATTAATCTGTTAGTCTTTAAGGTGCCACCAGACTCCATGTGTTTTTGTGGATACAGACTAACATGGCTGCCCCTCTGATACTCATTTTAATTGTGTTACTGACCTGACTGCCCATTTGACAAACCATCTCTCCTGTATGTCTTAATTTGTACTGATGATATGGGCCATTATATATATATATTTAAAATATAAATGTGTGAAAATGTGGCCTCTGAAAAAGGCTAACTTCTATGTCTTCTTGAACACTCAACAAATAAATAAATTAGGGAAAACTTGACAAAGATCAAAACAAATAATTTGTCCACAGTTAAGAGATTATTTACATATTCTAACAATAAAATCCTTAGAAATAGGGATAAACTACCACCACACACTGAACCATAAAGACGTCAGAGGTTTCTGGGGAAGGTTTTGGTTGGTTGAAGTACAGTTTCGGTAATACTGCATGGCTGTTTTGTCTGGATCTAGAAATGCAGCAGGATGCTGAGTTGTCATAAACAGATAAGAAAAGTTAATAGTACAGAAGTACTTTATATCTCTTTGACTGTAAAGGGTTAACAAGTTCAGTAAGCCTGGCTGTCACCTGACCAGAGGACCAATCAGAGGACAAGATACTTTCAAATCTTGAGGGAGGGAAGTTTTTGTGCTGTGCTGTTAGTTTTGGTTGTTGTTCACTCTGGGGGCTCAGAGGGACCAGACGTGCAACCAGGTTTCTCTCCAATCTCCTTGATACAGGTTCTTATAGATTCCAAATAGTGAGTACTAGATAGATAAAGCGAGTTAGGCTTATGTTTGTTTTCTTTATTTGCAAATGTGCATTTGGCTGGAAGGAGTTTTAATTGTGCATTTGGCTGGAAGGAGTTCAAATTTGTATTTTTGCTGAAAGGATTTTAATTTGTACTTGAATACTTAGGCTGGGAGAGTATTCCCAGTGTCTATAGCTGAAAGACCCTGTACCTATTCCATCTTAAATTTACAAAGATAATTTTTACTGTTTTTCTCTCTTTAATTAAAAGTTTCCTGTTTAAGAACCTGATTGTTTTTTTATTCTGGTGAGACCCCAGGGGACTGGGTCTGGATTCACCAGGAAATTGGTGGGGAGAAAGGAGGGAAGGGGGAGAGAAAGGCTAATTTCTCTCTGTGTCAGGATTACTTTCTCTCTCAGGGAGAATCTGGGAGTGGGAGAGAGAAGGAGGGGAGAAGGTGAATTTTCCTCTCTGTTTCAAGATTCAAGGAGTTTGAATCACAGTGATCTTCCAGGGTAACCCAGGGAGGGGAAGTCTGGGAGCGGTAGCGGTGGGGGAA
This sequence comes from Gopherus evgoodei, assembly GCF_007399415.2. Lineage (NCBI taxonomy): Eukaryota > Metazoa > Chordata > Testudines > Testudinidae > Gopherus > Gopherus evgoodei. The sequence continues at coordinate 61,366,707 of NC_044326.1, forward strand.
AGGGGTTGCCTTCCTTGTGTTAAGATCCAGAGGGTCTGGGTCTTGCGGGGTCCCCGGGCAAAGTCTTGGGGGGACCACAGTGTACCAGGCACTAGAATTCCTGGTTGGTGGCAGCGCTACAGGTTCTAAGCTGGTAATTAAGCTTAGAGGAATTCATGCTGGTACCCCATCTTTTGGACGCTAAGGTTCAGAGTGGGGAATTGTACCATGACATGAGTATTAAACAGTTTTCTGTTTTCAGCTTGGAAAAAAAAGTCTTTAACGTAAGAGTAGCTCACTCCTACTCTATTATTCTACAACAACAATTACTGATGGTGCCAGTCCAGCTCCACTGCTGCAAATAAGCTCCTTTATACAGCCCTCGGAAATCCCCAGCCACTTTCTGAGCACGTTACAAATGTCTACACTAATGTACACCCTACTGCTGGGACTCATGCCTAGGGCATTGGGGTCACTCAGGAGAGAGGGTGCTTTAGTCAGCAGCTCCAAGAGGGAGATGGGGTTGCAGGCAGCTACTGCTACGTGTCTGGGCGGCCGTTACCTTCCCCTTTGCGCTCGAAGAGCAGAGCATTTCCCAGCAGAGGGTAACAGGGGATGACCTCCGGAATCAGCTTTAGCACCTTCCATTTCCCCAGCTAATCCAGCAGCAGGCAGCATGTGAAGGCTGCCAGCAACGTGAAGACCAGAGTGATGACTCCGTTCCCCCAGTAGAGCAGCTGGTCCCCCTCCTGAGCCCCCATCGCTGCCCCGAGCCCGGGAAAGACAAAATACTGCAAAAGAGAGGTCACACTCGCTGACTTTTAGCGACAAGGCTGTGTCGATACAGCCTTGTCACTAAAAGCTCCATAGTATAGACAAGCCCTCATTGTGTAACCTGGGATCTGCAGGAGAGTTTGACTAAGCAGCCTAGGATCTGAACTTGGAGGGTCAGGTGAGGTCTCCTGGTAGTTGTCGGTGACCGTAACTACCACTGCTCATAGTTAGAGGGGTCAAGCCATCTTTCACTCAGCTACTGCAGGGCCCAGGGTGCAACTCCCAGCCTTGTGGGCAACACTCAGAATTAGGGTGACCAGACAGCAAGTGGGAAAAATCAGGACAGGGGATGGAGGGTAATAGGAGCCTATATAATAAAAAGACCCCAAAATCGGGACATCTTGTCACCCTACTGAGAATACCTTCAGGACACAAGCAATATTACAGAGGGGAGCAGGGACAAACACAATAACCAAGAAGAATCAGGACAAGTATGAAAGCTGGGATACACATTCTAGAGGAACAACACACAACCACACTGAATTGGATCCATGGGCATGGAGGAGACTACCCCAGCCATCTGTCACACAGAGCCACCAGCATGGCCAACAAACACTGGCTGCAACCAAACAAATGCATCACCTGTAGACTCCACTGCATACCCCACATAGCCCAGACATACACACGCAAAGAGCTGTACATATTAAGTGTTACTGTTACCAATAAGCTCAGTCCCACAACTGTGACTGCCCAGGGCCTTGTTACAGAAATGGCTGAATCAAGAGGACTATAGTGATGATGCACAGGGAGAGAGAGTGTGCAGGTTGCCACTGTTACTGGCCAAATTCTCTAATCATGAAATGTGATGCAATGACACTTTACACAAGTAATGACTTTGGCCAGATACCTGTACCAAATGAGTCACCGACCCCAGCTTGATTTCTCTGGATCCAGTATCCATTGTTCAATGTCTAGTCGTGACTCATGGATCCACACAGCCAAAGGAGCCACAGCCAGCAGAGACAAGCATAGGTGTCAGGTTATATGGGCTCCAGGTGCCCCAGCTCCAGGAATATTCAGGGCTGGGAGCTGTGATCCACCAATAGCTGGAGCTGGATCTCTCCCCTGGCTCTGCCTGGAGCGGGCACGGGCCCCTGCCACCACCACTACTCCCCGCCCCGGAGCATATCTCCTCCCACCCAGTAGCCTAGTGGGGGGGGGGAACAGCCACTCCCCTCTGAGCACATTTCCAAAATCGACCTCTTTCCAGGCAGCAAGCACTGGGCTCCGGACTCGGACTCCGGAGCCGGGTTTTGTGTGTGGCCGCCAGCTGGCTCCTGCTCGCTGGCTCCAGGACTGGTTTTCGGGCTCCCCAGGGGTGAGGAGGAGGAGGCGCCCGCCTGCAGCTGCGCAGCTCACTGAGCCGGGGTGGACCCTGTCAGGAGGGGAAGGGGCGGCAATGCAGCCCCAGTGCGGCAGGAGACTGAGGAACAGCAGCCCCATTGGTCCCAGGCACCCGTGCAGAGCAAGGCGGCTGCGCAGCAGGGAAGGGGGCTGTGAAGCCCAGCTGGTGCAGGTGGAGAAGGAAGGAAAAGGGGAGGGGGGATGTTTTTTTCTCCTGGTCTCTCTTCAGCAGAGGGGGCTGAGGGAGCAGCAGGACTAGAAGGCAAAGGAGCAACTTTGGGTTATTGCCCCCCCACACTGTACTTACCCCCAGGGCTGTAGCAACAAAGAACGTGGCACCCTCCGAACATATGTCCGGGGCCCCTTATAATGCAGAAACTGGAATGCAGTATTTATTTTATACAAGGTTCATATTATGTATACATAGGCCTACAGTATACATGTATTCCGTATTTACGCAAAGCGCTTCTTTCGAGCCTTGTTCTCCGCAAATTGGTTAATCAATGCGTCATAGTCCAGAGATCTGGCAATCTTGTTTTCGATTGAGATAACTGCAAGCGCAGAAAGCCTGTCATCTGTCATGGTTGAACGCAGGATATTCTTGATCAGTTTCATTCTGCTGAAGCTCCTTTCAGCACCAGCGACAGTAACTGGTGTGGTCAGAAGAATTCTGATGCAAATGCAAAGATTCGGATATATCTCCTGAAGGCTGTTCTTGTATATGTTCAAAAATTGTTTGCCCTGACAAGTCCTCTCTCTTTCTCGATGACATAAATAAAACGATTCAATTGCATTATGAGTTTGTTGGCATCAATATCTCCCATTTTTCTTTCAAAATTTTTGCTGTGATTCTCCAGTTCATTTTCTCTGTGACACTGCTTCAGGCTGTTAGCGTTGTACAGAAATCCAAACAACTTATACCACTCCACGAGTTGGTCAAATGGCGACGAAACAGAAGATATGGCCTGATCAGTGAGAACAAGAAAGAATTGCGATTTGAATTTTTCTTCAGCAGAAAGATGACTCGAATCATCAGCACATTCGTAATCAAACATTCTCTTCTTACGTCGCACCCTGGTTTCTGGAAACACCTGCTCAATACCCATATGCTCTGCTATTTCACGTGCATTTGTGACCAAAGAGTTATATCCTGTATTTCGATAGTCTTCCAAAAACTTCATTGTAGCACCGACTTCTGCCTGCAGTACGTCAATTGACACATCTGGTGACTGAATTAATTTGCTGGTTTTATTGACGTGAAATAGTATATCGTACCACGTGTACACAGTCAGAACAAAAGGCCACGTAGTAACATGGTCTAAAAGCGCACCAGCTTCTGTTGCTGTATTGCCATCTTTCTTTTCGAGCGCATATTCTCGCAAAGATGACAAAGCATTGCACAATTCTTCAAGGTGATAACGCAATGGCTTCACAGCATCAATTCTCGACTCCCAACGAGTGTCGGATAACCCTTTAACAGATATTGGCATATGTTCTTGAAGTATATCCCAATGTGAAGGTGAAGAAGAAAAGATAACGTATATTCTGTTAATCAGACCGCAAAAGTCAACAGCATATTTCGATGACTTTGCCATGTCTGAGATCACAAGATTCCAACTGTGAGCGCCACATGGTACATACAAGGCACGGTCATTTATTTCTAGCATGTGGGCTTGAACTCCTTTATTCTTTCCTCTCATATTTGCGCCGTTATCATAAGCTTGGCCTCTCATGTCAGCAATGTCTATTTTTAAGTTGTTTGCCTTTTCAAGAAACGCTTCCAATAAGCCCTCGCCAGTTGTATCATGAACATTAAGAAAACCAACAAACGCTTCACGAATATTGACACCATCTTCACCGTTGCATTCAACAAAGCATAACACCACAGACATCTGTTCTTCATGTGACACGTCGGGAGTACAGTCCAAAATAACTGAATAATATTTTGCTTTTTTAAGCTGCGCTATGTTGGCCTCTTGAATGTTACTGGCAACAAGTTGAATCAGCTCATTTTGGATCTGTGGACTGAGGTACTGAACATGTGTCTCTGCCTTCTTAATCCTCTGTAAAAGTTCGCTTAGGACAGTATCATACTTTGCAAGCAATTCAAACAGTCCCAAAAAGTTGCCATTCGAAGGATCGCCGAGCTTTTCATTACTTCCTCGAAATGCTAAGTTTCTTTCGGACAAGAAAATAACGACATCAACCATGCGTTTGACAACATTTCTCCAGAAATCTCTCTTTCAGAAAAGCCTGCAATTTGAGTTGGTCAATAGATGTACGGTTTACTATGCCTGACCGAAGGTCAAACCATTTCACCATACAGTCTTGTTGACCTTTGCCTGTTTCACGCTGCTGAAGTCTTTTTGACAGTGCTTTCCAAGCAAATGTTCCACGACGTAGCAGTATATCGCCAGTGCCAAATACTTTACAACAAAAACAAATAATGGCATCTTTCTGAACTGAGTACATTAACCATGAACGTCTTATTTTCTCGCCATTTGCCATGGTTCGATAGAAATGAGTACTTGTGAACCTCTGTCTTTCCTCATTAAATGGAAATTCGTAACTTTCATTCTGCTGCGGTGGGCCACGTGCAACAGTGTCACACACTTGCCTGTCCGATATTATAGACGGCCAATCTCCTGGATCATCAGTCAGTGGTTCAGATTCAGATACTTCTTTCCTGGCAGCAGCTGGAATATCTGTCACAGTTTGTTTGGTAGAACAACTGGCTTCACCTTCGACCTCACTTGAAGCACTTCTGGATATGATTCGTTGCTGCTAGCGCTGTCCGTTTCATGTGCCTGCACCTGTACGTTGGATTGCAGCGCAAAATATGTTGACAACTTTGGAATTTTCTCAAGTTCGTTCTCGGCATCTTTTGCTGCCTTTCATTTACTAGCTCCGCTCTTATACATTCTCTTAGACATCACAAAGCACGCTTCTGCGTTGGAAACGATAAAAAACTAAACAACTAAATTAATAACATTTATCCGCCGACCGCCATTATGAACACAAATACACATTCTTTGAATGGGTCCAACTAAAATTCGAAACTGACCGACAGACAACTGATGTAGTCAACAGCATTATGATGTATCATAATGACTTCACGGTTTTGTTAGTAAAACCGACATGGATTGTGCAATAGTGTCAATAAATGTCACTTACCTAGTTATACCTTACATTTTTTTTGCCACTTTTAGGGGCCCCCTTCTTTGCGGGGCCCCCTCCGGTCGGAGGCTACGGAGGGCGCTCGCTATGCCTCTGCTTACCGCTCCCCCTCAGTGTTGCGCCCGGGGCTGTGAAACTGTGCTTAGTGCAGCTTGTGAAGGAGGGAGGGGTAAAGGTGCTTTCAGGTGCCAGTTATGTCTCCTCAGTCTCACTGCTGACTAGCTGCAGACCCAGTACTCAGAATTCAGCAGTGTTCTCAGGGACTGCACTGTGCTGTATATGAGTTTTCAATTGCCTGCTAAATGCTTCAGCAATGCCACCTTTTCACCTAGCTATCTCCTGAATAGTGGTGACTGGGGGCAGGGGTGGGGGGAGTGTAGCAGATGCCAATTTGAGGTGAATAGTCTCTTGGCCTGATTCTACTGGGTTTATGGTGCTTTGTGCTATCAGTGGCTGGTGGATAACCAGGAATCTAGTTAATAATTGTTCTCTAAATTCAGCTTTCTTCTTTCTCTCTCTGTGAATTATCACTAATTCAAAATAGTAGTGTGCAAGCTGACTGGATAATGGTAATAGCATAATCTCTTGTTATAGTATTGTAAACCCTACTACCTGATTAGTAATTGGATATGTCGGGTGGCACCTTTTTTTATGTGTTCGCTCCCCCAGATGTTAGAACCTGGCTACACAACTGGGGAGGGGAGCTTCCTAGACCTGAGCAGCTGGGGCTTGGGTGAATTTTGTGACACCCTGCCCCCCCAGCCACCACCCTGCAGTCCCCACTCCTGCACCACGCTGGGCAAGGGGCAGCCCCATTGCCAGTGAGGCTATGGTGCGGGGCAGCAGCAGAGGAGGCCACATGTGATGACAACCCACTCCCCCGGGTACTCACCATAGGGGAGGCGAGTGGGCTTTCTGGACCTGAAAGGGGCCCTAGGAGCATGTGCAGTGACCGGGGAGGGGGGGGAGAAGAAGGGGTCCCTCCCCTGGAGCTTGCTGCTGCCAGTGGGGGGATGGGGGGGGAGTCCTCTCTGGTCCTAGCCCTGGGGCAGCCTGTCTGCATCCCAAGTTACTTATCCCCAGCCCTGCCCCACCCCAGAGCCTGTGCTGCCAGCTCCCCAACCCTGAGTCCCAGCCCTGAGCACCTTCCTGCACTGTGAACCCCTCATCCCCAGCCCCACCCCAGAGTCCTCGCCTGAGGGGAAAAACACGCAACTTAAATTTGGTGGTCAGTTTAGAGTATCATAGAATATCAGGGTTGGAAGGGACCTCAGGAGGTCATCTAGTCCAACCCCCTGCTCAAAGCAGGACCAATTCCCAACTAAATTATCCCAGCCAGGGCTTTGTCAAGCCAGGCCTTAAAAACCTCTAAGGAAGGAGATTCCACCCCCTCCCTAGGTAATCCATTCCAATGCTTCACCACCCTCCTAGTGAAAAAGTTTTTCCTAATATCCAACCTAAACCTCCTCCACTGCAACTTGAGACCATTACTCTTTGTTCTGCCCTCTGCTACCACTGAGAACAATCTAGATCCATCCTCTTTGGAACCCCCTTTCAAGTAGTTGAAAGCAGCTATCAAATCCACCCTCATTCTTCTCTTCTGCAGACTAAACAATCCCAGTTCCCTCAGCCTCTCCTCATAAGTCATGTGCTCCAGCCCCCTAATCATTTTTGTTGCCCTCCACTGGACTCTTTCCAATTTTTCCACATCCTTCTTGTAATGTGAGGCCCAAAACTGGACAAAATGCTCCAGATGAGGCCTCACCAAAGTCGAATAGAGAGGAATGATCACGTCCCTCGATCTGCTGGCAATGCCCCTACTTATACAGCCCAAAATGCTGTTAGCATTCTTGGCAACAAGGGCACACTGTTGACTCATATCCAGCTTCTCGTCCACTGTAACCCCTAGGTCCTTTTCTGCAGAACTGCTTCCTAGCCATTCGGTCCCTAGTCTGTAACAGTGAATGGGATTCTTCCGTCCTAAGGGCAGGACTCTGCACTTGTCCTTGTTAAACCTCATCAGGTTTCTTTTGGCCCAATCCTCTAATTTTTCTAGGTCCCTCTGTATCCTATCCCTACCCTCCAGCGTATCTACCACTCCTCCCAGTTTAGTGTCGTCTGCAAACTTGCTGAGGGTGCAATCCACGCCATCCTCCAGATCATTAATGAAGATATTGAACAAAACCGGCCCCAGGACCGACCCTTGGGGCACTCAGCTTGAAACCGGCTGCCAACTAGACATGGAGCCGTTGATCACTACCCGTTGAGCCTGATGATCTAGCCAGCTTTCTATCTACCTTTATAGTCCATTCATAAAGCCCATACTTCTTTAACTTGTCGTCAAGAATACTGTGGGAGACCGTATCAAAAGCTTTGCTAAAGTCAAGGAATAACACATCCACTGCTTTCCCCTCATCCACAGAGCCACTTATCTCCTCATAGAAGTCAATTAAGTTAGTCAGGCATGACTTGCCCTTGGTGAATCCATGCTGACTGTTCCTGATCACTTTTCTCTCCTCTAAGTGCTTCAGAATTGATTCCTTGAGGACCTGCTCCATGATTTTTCCAGGGACTGAGGTGAGGCTGACTGGCCTGTAGTTCCCAAGGTTCTCCTCCTTCCCTTTTTTAAAGATGGGCACTACGGTAGCCTTTTTCCAGTCATCTGGGACCTCCTCCATTCGCCATGAGTTTTCAAAGATAATGGCCAATGGCTCTGCAATCACATCCACCCACTCCTTTAGCACCCTCTGATGCAGCGCATCTGGCCCCATAGACTTGTGGTTGTCCAGTTTTTCTAAGTAGTCCTGAACCACTTCTTTCTCCACAGAGGGCTGGTCACCTTCTCCCCATACTGTGCTGCCCAGTGCAGCAGTCTGGGAGCTGACCTTGTTTGTGAAGACAGAGGCAAAAAAATCATTGAGTACATTAGCTTTTTCCACATCCTCTGTCACTAGGTTGCCTCCCTCATTCAGTAAGGGGCCCACACTTTCCTTGACTTTCTTCTTGTTGTTAACATACCTGAAGAAACCCTTCTTGTTACTCTTAACATCTCTTGCTAGCTGCAACTCCAAGTGTGATTTGGCCTTCCTGATTTCACTCCTGCATGCCTGAGCAATATTTTTATATTCCTCCCTGGTCATTTGTCCAATTTTCCCCTTCTTGTAAGCTTTTTTGTGTTTAAGATCAGCAAGGATTTCACTATTAAGCCAAGCTGGTCGCCTACCATATTTACTATTCTTTCTACACCTCGTGATGTTTTTTTCCTGCCACCTCAATAAGGATTCTTTAAAATACAGCCAGCTCTCCTGGATTCCTTTCCCCCTCATGTTTTTCATCCAAGGCCTCCTGCCCATCATTTCCCTGAGGGAGTGAAAGTCTGATTTTCTGAAGTCCAGGGTCCATATTCTGTTGCTCTCCTTTCTTCCTTGTGTCAGGATCGTGAACTCTACCATCTCGTGGTCACTGCCTCCCAGGTTTCCATCCACTTTTGCTTCCCCTACTAACTAGTATCGTGTTTAGCACAAAGTTGATTATTTTACACACTTTAAAGTATATAACTAGTTGTATACAGGTGTTACGAAGTGGGAATGTTCATAATGTTTTCTCTGAATACTGTGTGGGTGCCTAAGTTTCCCCTATGCATTTCTTAACAATCTAGATGGTGGGATAAGGGAGTGTGATTGTTGTAGAGCCTTAGAGGGCCAGTGTGATGCTGTCTGCACAAAGAATGGCCGAAACCCTGTCTCCGGGCAACTGGTGGCCTGGGCCACTCTCCTGCAAGGTGCCAACTGAAGGTGTTGGAGAACAAAGAGATCGTGTGGCCTCCTAATGCCTGGAAAAGAGACAAAGGCCAGAGAAGGGAGTGTTAGTGCCTGTGCGGACTTCCAGGAATCACATGGTGTAGAAGGGGATGCTCTGGAACCACTCCTTCAAAGCCAGTCAGGACTCTCTGGGGGAGCCTCCTCTCTCTGAGCATACTGTCTCCAGGGCAAGAAGCTTACACCTTCCTGGGTCTGACCTCAGAGCATTCAGCATGCCCTTCCACCCGTGCGCTTTCCACAGTGAGTCCGCCCAGGTGGGGTCCTGGGGCAGCCAGAGGTCCCTGCACCCCAACTCTGCAGTCATATGTGACTCTCAGCCAGCCGGTAAAACAGAAGGTTTATTACATGACAGGATCACAGTCTAGAACAGAGCTTGTAGGTACAGAAAACAGGACCCTTCAGCCAGGTCCATCTTTGGGGGTGGGGAGCCCAGACCCAAGTTCTGGACCTCTCCCCATTTCTCCAGCCAGCTCCAAACTGACACTCCCTCCTCTGGCCTTTGTGTCTCTTCCGGACAAGGAGGCCACCTGATCTCTTTGTCCCCAACACCTTCAGTTGGCACCTTGCAGGGGAAGCTGAGGCACCCACACAATATTCAGAGAAAACATTAAGAACATTCCCACAAAATATAATACTGTATATTGAAGCAAGCAAGTGCTGCTTCTGACTTTCCACTTTTAATTGACGCTTGTAATCTTGTGGCGCCTACGCGTTGTAGATTCATTTTATCCCAGCAACAAATTCTTGATTTGTAGGACCACTAATAATCAACAATGGATTTTTCTGATAGTGATATTGTGCAATAAAGAGAAACTTAAATGCTTACGGCTTCCAGTCCATGTTTACACTATTTAATAAAATATATGTATCGGCTTACAGGGCGGGAGTGGGGGGGAGGCATCACCATTTTGGGCACCACCAAAAATTATACAAACCTGCCACCTCAGACAAGCATAGGTACAGGAGCCAAACAGGGCAGGGGGCAGCCATGCATTGCCTGAGCACCTCAAAATATACCAGCACACCTCTGTGTGTATGAGTTTTAACTGTATCACAGCAGTGCCTACACACCCCAGGCGAGAGTGGGCCCAGTGTGCTAGGACCTGTGCAAACATACCTAGTAGCACAACTCTATATAAGAGGCAGACTGCCTGTCTGTAACAGTTGGGAGTGAAGTCACAGGGACTGGGGAAGAAGGCTCTGGTGACTGACGGCAGCTCTGTGAGAAAGGAGCAGTCAGTCAGTTGGGAGCTGTTGGATCAGACTGAGAAGAGCAGGTGTGAACTGCTGTCAAACAGATAGTTAAGGGTTAATGTCTCTTACCTGTAAAGGGTTAACAAACAGTAAACCTGACACACCTGACCAGAGGACCAATCAGGAAACAAGATACTTTCAAATCTCGGTGGAGGGAAGCCTTTGTTTGTGTTTTTGGGGGTTTTGCTTTGTTCTCTCTGGGTCCTGAAAGGGACTAGACGTGCAACCAGGTTTCTTGCCAATCTCCCTGCTACAGTCTCTTATACATTCAGAATAGTGAGTATTAAGTAGAAAAGGCGGTTATAGTCTTTTGATTGTTTTCTGTATTTGCAAATGTGTATTTTGCTGGATGGATTTTGATTGGTATTTGTGCTGGGGGGAAAGACTTCTCTCTAATGTTTATAAGCTGAAAGACCCTGTAATATTCCATCCTGATTTTACCAAGACTTCTTACTTTTTTCTTTCTTTTATTAAAAGCTTTTCTTTTTAAAAGACCTGAGTAATTTTTCCCCCTTGTTAAGGCTCAAAGGAACTGAGTCTGTACTCACCAGGGAATTGGTGGGAGAAGGGAAGGAGGAATAGGGGAGGAAAGGTGAATTTCCTCTGTGTTTTAGATTCACAGAGCTTGAATCTGTCTCTCTCTCCAGCATAGCCCAGGGAGGGAAAGCCTGGGAGGGGGAGAGAAGGGGGAGAAAAAAAACCTGATTTCTCTGTGCTGTGATTCAAGGAGTTTGAATCACGGTGATCTCCTAGCGTACCCGGGGGGGGGGGGATCTGGGAGGAAGAAAGGAGGAGGAGGGGAAATGGTTTATTTCCCTTTCTTGTAAGACTCAAGGAATTTGGGTCTTGGGGTCCCCAGGGAAGGTTTTTGGGGGGACCAGAGTGCCCCAAAACACTATATATTTTTGGGTGGTGGCAGCCTATCAGATCTAAGCTGGTAATTAAGCTTAGAGGAATTCATGCTGGTACCCCATCTTTTGGACTCTAAGGTTCAGATTGGGGAATTATATCATGACACCTGCTGCCACATAACTCACTTGCGCTGCTGCCTTTGCTGCCTGAGTAGGTTTCAGAGCTGTCTGCCACTGTAGCATCTGGGAGGGCTGCTGAGTGTTTGTTGCTCCTGATTGCCCATAGGGTTTGCCAAGTCAAACTCCTGTGAGACACCAGTGTAAAGTCAGACAACTCAGACAGAGAGAGGAAAGAAATCTTCCTGAATTAAATAATGCAGCCATATCCTTTCCAGTGCCCCTGCTCTGGGACCCTCTCACCTCAGAGAGTCCTAGACTCCAGGCTCCAGCCCAAGCCTGAATATCTACACGGCAATCAAACAGACCCTTAGCCTGTCTGATAGCACAGGCCAGCCTCAGGTTTTTAATTGCAGTATAGGCATACTCCTAGGTGCCTGAGTCTAACATCTAGGCACCACTGGCATTCATGAAACCACTTCCTGGCTGCTGCTTGACCCTCTAGGTGCCCTGAAGTCCCTAGGTGCCTAAGTTTCTGCTGGTAAAATCCCCTACATTTCTGTCAGTGGGCATAGGCAAATCTAAGTTCTGACACCACCAAGTTGCTCAGCAACTAATTCACACCCAAGCCCTAGTGGGATTTACACACCGATTTCCTCAACTTGGCCTGATCCAGTAAGTGTGCTCTGTGTACACTCAACCACACAAAAAGGGGTAGAGGGGTGTGCTACTTCCCTTATAGTCAGCGTCCTGTCTAAATTTCCTGGAAGGCATAGAAATTATGAAAATGCCCCCAAACTGAATTTTTTTCCCTTCTCCTTTAAGAAAAGTGGCTACTTAGTCTTTAATACAATAATTCTTTTAGCTAGCTAATTTTAAGGATAGAATGAATTTTACAAATAACTAGTCAAAATTGACTAAGGTTACTTCTAAATTTAATTCTGTCCTAGAAATTCAGCAGCATTACTTGTAAAATTAATTCCATACAAAATCTGTGAAATTCAATACTTTATCATTTATGTCCCTGCCTGCAGGTATATGGGATCTTGGGGAGCAATTACCACACAGGTGGGGTGCCAATTAATTTCTTTATTAAAGGGAAATGGAAGTGGTGGGAATTTAATGATGAAATGCAATGGGATGGGCTGTATAAGGTGTTTACAATAGACAATGATGGGGGGTTCTTATTGAACAGTGTAGGGAGTTTTAACAGTGGGGTACAGTAAGTGGGGTTCAGCACAATGGGATACAGTACAGTCAATAAGCAACTTAACTTTATATAGGAACAACTCTAGATACAGTGTGGAATGCAAAATGTACCCAAAAGAAAATGCAAAATAAACTGGTAGCTTCTATATAAAAATGGTATACAAAGTATATTAGAAAAATGGAGGCAACTAATGGGGTGTTATAACCACAAGTAAAATGTGAGCCACAGTGCAATAATACAATATGGGTGATAAGTGAAATTATGCAATGTAGAAAATTACTGACTTAATTTGTGAGGCTGTGATAGCAAGAGTGTACCTAAAAGCTGGGTCAAGAAACAGGAGGGGGGAGGGGAGTGAGTGATTAGTGGTATCTGAGGAGAGGAGAGTGTAGCTGCAAGCAGCGAGAGACTCTGAAGCCCAGAGCAGCAGTCTTCAGGAGCCTGCAGGCTGGAGGTACGGGAGAAAAGAGCAGCTGGAGCACACTTAAGGGGAGTCTGGGAGCAGCAAGAGGGGAGGGCGCTGAACGTGTAAGCGATGGGAAGGCACGTGGAGAATGGGGAAGACGGCTGAGGGAAGAAACAGGCTGCAGCAGCGGAGAGCACTTCAGGGAAGTTGCAGAGCAGCAGGGCGAAGACAAACGGAGCAGTGTGATGGTGATCTTCGGTAGGGGAGGGGCAGCGGAGGAGCGGGGGCACGAACACAGGGGATACAGGGAGAAGCAGCAGAGAGGTGTAAAGACGGGCTAGAGGGACACCCAAAAAAAAAAGGAAAGAAGCGGTAAAGGGTTTGGGAAGTTACACTGGGGGGGAGCAGCAAGGGGTTACAACAGGGAGACACGGAGAAGTACACAGAGGGGGAGACTGGAGCGGGGGAAAAACAGACACGGGAAAGTTCAGGGAGAGAATGGGACAGCGGGAAGACGAATTCAAGCAGTAAAAACCTTATCTATCCTCTAACTTAATCAAACTTATATAAATTACAAGCAGCTTATACAAAATAATAAAGCAGGTACAGAATACAACCAGGCAATGGCTTTTTTAAAATCTATCTAAATCAATGACTAGGCAAAACAACAAATATCACAATTCTAAACAAAGTATAACAAGTAACTATACAGAGCAACAAAACAGCAAACTATAACAAGGCAGGTGAAATTTACAAGCTCTACAATCTTAGCAAACTATGACTTATTAAACTAAAAAGCAAAACCTAAGGTGCACCTTAGGCTATGGGGAAGTTACAGAGGGCAGAGTGGATGTGCCCAGGATACAGCTCCCAAGGCAGCCCCCAAGGAAGCCAAGGGATGGTGGCTGCAGCGGTGGATACAGCTGAAAGCAGGGAGCAGAGCTTAGCAGTGGCACAAGCCTATTTTTAGCAGCAAAGCGCTGCGGAGTTTAAGAGAGGTTTTAAGACATAGACCAAGGTTTAGCTTGAGTCTGTGTGCTAGGGAAACAGAGCCAGCAGCTAAAGTAATAAAATAAAAGTATGGAAAGTTTCACAGAGGGATTCTTACCAGTCCCCAAGGCAGCAGCAAAGGCAGAAGCAGCAGCAACATCAGAAGAAGGAAGGAGGGCTCAGTAGGGTCTTGATAATCAGGAGATCTCTCAGGCAGCAATTTGTTCTTGGGGGGGTGGTTAAAAACCGGGGGTACGCTCAAAAATAAAACAAGAGCGGAGGAAGAACCCCCCCCAAAAAAAATCCTGGCTGATCAGACCAGGCAGCAATGCAGAAACCTTTCTGATGTTTGTTTCAAAAATGTCTGTTTTTAAAGGCAAACTTAGGCAGTTTCCTGCCAGTAATCCTGATAGGTTCCCTTTGTCACAGGGGAGGAGGCACAGGGAAAAAACTGCAGGTGAGCACAGAGACATGCCTGGGCAGAGTCCTGTGCAATAGGTGACTCAAAAGCACATGAGGCCTATGACTCATGCCCAGGATCTTAAAAACACAATAGGTCTTGCAGCTCTGGACATTGCCTGCCCTACACCAAGCCCAGGTTGAGCAAGGTGATAACAAGACTAACCCTTTGAACAGGGCAGTGGTCCCACTGAGCACGCAGCACAAGTGGCCATTCCTTTGAGAAGGGCAATGGCTCTTGGTAAACAACTTAAGGGGCCCTCCCTTTGAGAAGGGCAGTGGCCCTGGTAGGGAAGGGAAGGGCGGCCACAGGAGGAGAACAAAAACAAAATGGAGTATGGGGACAGCTGTAAGAAACAAAATGGAATAGGGTGATAGCTGTAACAGACAATTTACCATCATGAATTTTCTAAAAAAAAAAAAAATATGAAAATCATGATGTATACAAGGCCCTACTAATACTAAATAATGAATAGTTTGAATACATAGCTGGCATATGGAAGACACAAGTTCAAATCCCCACTCTGCCTGATTTGGGGCAGGGATTTGAAGCCAGGTCTCCTACTGCCCAGGTGAGTGCCTTAACAAGTGCGCTAATGATTCAGCAGGCCTCCTGTTGGCATAAGTACCATCTTCATTAAGTACTCTATAGTGCAGTAATTGTAGACAAACCCTGGGAAGCCACCAGGAGCAGAAATGCCAAGCCCAGAGATGCTTTGGAGGGGCAGCCTGGACCTAAAGAATGAGTTAAGATGTTTTTTCTGATTGTCTGTTCACTAACTTCTCTTTAGAAAAATAAACTGCCTTGCAAAAGATTGGTTGTAGCAGTGCATACTTTGGACATGGGGCAAAGCCTGGCCAAGTGACAGGGAGTGATAACTATGTGAGACAAACTACATGACTCAAATGGTAAATTAGGTGTCAGCAAACAATGTGTGTTTCAATACAGCTAAATATGAAATCAAATCTAGGAACAAAGAATGCAGATCAGATGTACACAATGAGGGGGGAGGGGCTTTATCCTGGGAAGCAGCAGTTCTGAAAAAGACTGAAGTCATGGTGGATAATCAGCTGAACACAAGCCGTCAGTGCAGTGCTGCAGCCAAAAAGGCAAATGCAATCCTTAAATGCATAAACAGGGGAAGATGGAGTAGGAGTGAAAAAGTTCTAGTACCTTTGAATTTGGAACTGGTACAATGGCTACTGTGTCAAATTCTGGTGTCACTGTTCAGGAAAGATGCTGATAAATTGGAAAAGGGCCACAAGATTGCTTAACAGATCAAAAAATCTGCCTTATTTTGAAAAATTCAAGAAGTTCAATCTATTTAGCTTATCAAAGATAAGGTTAAAGGTTGGACTGCTGGAGCAATTTGTATAGCGGGGATATAGATATGCTCTCATTCAAACAGGAAGTAATTCAAAAAACTCTTATAGCCTGCATCGTGCAGGAAGTTAAAACTAAATGATCATAATGGCCCTGTAACAAGGTGGCTTGCATATGCCCAGGAGAGCCTGAGCCTAAGCCAGCCCTCATTACAAGTTGAGCCCCACCTGAGATGAATCAGATGCTTCCAATATGAAAGACAGCAGGGAGCTGCAGCTGGGGTGTGACTGAGAGAATAATTAAGTCTGCCAAAGGTAGACAGTCTTGTAAGCTGGGGCAGGTGAAAGGGGCAGCTATGAGGAGCAAGTACGGCTCCTGCAGGGCCCTAGCTAGCTAAAGCCTCTGAATAGGAGGGAAGATGAGCTGAAAACTGTGTGTTGTTTTGGACTTTTGAGTTCTAGTTTTGATAAACTCTGTTACCAGCCTGAATAGAGCCGGTGAAGAGTGAATTAAAGGATTGAGTTTGGAAGATCAGTGGGGACAATGAGTTCTTACAGGGGTCTGCATGAAGAGAAAATAGAGGTTTGATAGCCACCGAGGCAACTCCACCCACAAAGGGGTGCTTGTGAGGCAGAAAAAGGCCACTATGCTACAGGTCCCCTCTGGCGTTACAATCTATTAAATCAATGTACTAGTTCTTAAGGGGCCGAAAAGACCGTAAAGAGGGCATATTATGCTCCCAGTTGCTGAAAACAGTGAACAAACAAATTTCTAGAATGCAGTAGTAACAGGGATCCCATGTCACAAGCCCTACTAAGAGAGAATGACAATGATGGAACCTGGGGATGGTCATGACACCATGTGTTGCTGTTGCAAGGTCCTAATCTGCACCCACTCTGTCACTGAAAGGACAGAGATAAAGGGATGCCAGGATCCTTAACCTGACTCTACATGCATTTCAGTACCTTCAGTAAGCATGACAATAAGAGAAGAGTTTGTCTGATTATTCTGAGAAAGCTATAACAGTCATACATATAATGCTGACAGCACAGAGCTAATAATATTCACTAAGTATTTCTCTAGCACAGACAGTGAATTTGCAGGCTCCACAGGTACAAGATGTAATTGTATACAATTAGCATCTTTGTGCTTTTTCTGATCACATTTCTAAACAACTGTAAGCTATCTGTACCTCTGTAATAGTCATAACCATGCTGCAAAGTTATGAACAATATCTGAGTGACAGTGTATAAATTGTATCTTGTTGCAGACCTGTCAGTTTTTCTCAGCAGCTGCTGGTCCAGAGAAGCACATTTCATTTTGGAAACACCAGCTGGCAGTGTTTCTCAAACACATTTTTTTTTCTTATTGAAGTGAGAAGCTGAAAAACTAGTTTCAGCGAACTTTAATTTTTTTCTTAAGTTTTCTATTTGTTCCTGAACATAAGAACACCACATTAATCATAAAATACCCCAAAATTCCCAACCTATAAACATTTCCCACCGGACAGATGATCATGGAGCATTGATTAAACACAGTATCACTCTCTGACATAAGAGCAACTTTTAGTGGCTCCTGTAAGACACTGATATCACTATATAATAAGAATAGTTTGACCATATTACAGTTACATATTAATAGTTCTGATATCATTATATAGTTTGGCCATATTACAACTCAGGTACATACTGAAGGTTATTCAGTCATCCATAAAAGGCACAAACACATAGCAATAAAGGATCAACACGTCAAATTGCTTTATCTGGTTACTTTATCCTAGTACAGTAAGGCATTAACACACTGCAGTCCAGTTGTCTGCATTCTATAGCCATGTGATCTGCTATTGCATATTAGTGAATACATGGGGCATATTCCAAGTCATCCTGACATTTGTGTTATGACATGCTAACTTTACAGATCCCTACATGTGACAGCCTGCAGCATTCTATAGGGAAAGATGGTGCAACAGATCATCAAAGCTGGTGACCCAGTTATACAATATTTTCCTTTTTGCATAACCTTGCCTGCTTCAGCATAATACTCCTTCTATGGGAGTACGTAGGCCCAGCATTACCCAAGGGATTATGGCTACTTGCATTCCAAACATATATTTTTCTTTCCCCCCTTCTGTGAGGTGTATCATCAATTGCTTTTGAGTAAGATAGACAGCCAAGATTTTGAAGAGACTAATGATTGTAGGCACCTCTATAAAGTATGCAGATCACTATAGAATATCTGTACTCAAAAATGCATCAGTTTTTGTCTCTTTACTATTGCACACTCCTTACCATTGGATAAGGAAACCATTGCAAGTTAGTGAGCTCAATAAAAGATAAGTGACAAAAAAGGCATTTTAAACTGCTATGGATGTTCTCAGTTTTGTGGATTCCCTATACTCACCAAATCCTGCAAATGGCATTAAGCAGAAATTAGTGAAAGCTACAGGTACTCAGCACTTAAGGCCTGATCCTGCACCATTGAAATCAGTGAAAGGTTTGCCATTGACTTCAATCTGCACAGGATCAAGCCCTTATAGAACTAGGTGCCTAACTCTAGGCCACCCAGTTTGAAAAGTTTTGTCTAGGGAACTCCATCAGGGTCACAGGGGGAGATGGTGTCAAAAATGGAATCAGCCCCTTGCACAGGGAACGTGCTTCCTCACATGATAGTGAGCTTCCTCTCAATGGATATTAACAATTAAACCTAATGAAACAGTGTATTGTAAAACAACATGTTATAAAATATGCCTGAATTGTCATCAGAATTTTGGACCCTATTGTGAGAACTGAAGTGCTCAAACCTGGCCATTGTTTTCCCACCTTGTTGAAACCTATTATTATGTTAACCAAAAAAATTAAACTTTGTGTGTGTCAAGGCCGTTCAAAATCCCTTAAACTTTGTTAACACCCACTCTTGACCTTTTGGTGGCAGCCACTTGCTCCCAGAGCTCAGTACATCTGGAAATCTGATCCAAGCTCTTTTCTGCATTCCACCTCTGTAAATAAACAATGTGCATGGTGACACTAGCCTGAAAGACTACATGGGTGATTAGCATTACCCTTACCAGATTCATTTTGGTGGGGTTTCTTTCAACAATACACTTTGATGTACCACATGTACTGCCAACAGGCAGAGAAGAGACTAGGGTGCTTCGGTGTAGCTAATGATTAAGTTAGTGACTTGCTTTCACTGCACAGCTGAGCCCAGATGATACAAATGCCTATTGGGATCCTCATCAAAGCATACTTCTTATAGTTCTCCATAGAAGGAAATTGTTAGTGCAAGCCAAACGTAAAAGCATACACACAATGGTAAAGAGACCAGAATAGTAACTTCAAAAAAGTCAGGGGTCCAAATACAAAAAGAATGGGGCAACGAGAGCTGGGGGAAGAGAAAGTCCTAAATTTGGGGCCAAAAAGATCAGAATCATAAGAAAAGCACCTTTCCAAAGAAACTTGCCTTCTTTGTATTTATTATAAAGTGGGAAGGGAAGGGATGGGCTGAGACCCATGCCAAGGAGAGCAAGTTTCATTCCCTAGGTCCCACTGAAGCAAAGTCATGATAGCCTCAACTTATTGGTGCTCAGCTGGAGACACTTTAAATGGGGCTTGACTTTCATAGACTGCTGAGCACTCTGAAAATCATGCCCCCAAAACTGAGGCAACCGAAATCATAAGTTGCTTTGGAAAATCTTGACCAATATAGAATTTAAGGTCAGAAGGGACTACCAGATCATCTAGATTGAGTGTTACAATGCCTGAGGTTTAGGTCCCCTGCCACTTCATGCCTGGGGAGAGTTAAGAGGCTAAGAAGGGGATTCATAAAATCCAGCAAGTTGAGCAGGGAGCCACACAAGCAAGCCAGTGGGAAATGCCTACGCCCCCAGCCCTTAAAGGGATATTAGGCCTGAAAGACAGAGAGAATGATTCTATAGCACAGGGACTAGAGTACTCACCTGGGTGACCCCAGATACAGTCCCAGCGCCAATGAAAATTTAAGTATGTTATACAAGTGGAACAGCTTCATCAGGAGACAATGAAAGAGAACCTCACCAGAATACCCTACCCTGTAGCCTGGTGCTTTGGGCACTCACCTACAAGATGAGAAAATGGGGAAGGGGGGGAGGAGTTTCAGATCTCTGCTTTGAAGCAGGCAAAGTGGGGATATGAATCCATATCTTCCCCATCCCAAGTGAGTGCTCTAACTCTTAGGGTATGGGGTGGGGGCAGCAGCACCTCCCTCAGCTGTGTTTTGTGGGGGGTATAATCTGGTAAAGAACTAGTAAGCATGCCTACCAGATCAGATAAAATAGGAGGGAGACCTTCTAGACTGAGGCTCCTGCTGGGGTTTAGATGTCCAGCTGTTCCGTCGTGTCAAGACAAGAGGTTTCAATTCCTAGTCATTGGATAATCATGGGCTAGAGAAAAGCCAGACAATGACTCTGTAGCCCAAACCCTGCACAAAATATGCCATAACTCAGAAGCTAGGACACTTTCTTGAATGTGGAGAGTATTTGTGAAGTTCAAATACACTGTCTATATCAGCAAGGGAGAAAAATGAATCTGAGTCTCCCACATCCTAGGAAAGTACCCAAACCCCTCGGCTAAAGGTTACTAGGAAGCTCTTTCACCGCCCCCGTCTCGTGAATCCAGGCTTTGTATTTATAAAAATGCCCAAAACTAGAATGAAAATTTTCAGCTCAAAACATTGTTTTGACCCTGTCATGGTACAATTCCCCACTCTGAAACTTAGCGTCCAACAGATGGGGTACCAGCATGAATTCTTCTAAGCTCAATTACCAGCTTAGGACCTGTAGCACTGCCACCAACCAGGAATTCGAGTGCCTGGTACACTCTGGTCCCCCCAAAACCTTGCCCAGGGAACCCCAAGACCCAGACCCTCTGGATCTTAACACGAGGAAAGAAAACCCTTTCCCTTACCGTTGCTTCTCCCAGGCTTTCCCTCCCTGGGTTACCCTGGAAGATCACTGTGTGATTCAAACTCCTTGAATCACAAAACAGAGAGGACAATTCACCTTCCTCCCTCCTTCTCTTTCCCCCTCCCAGACTCTTCCTGAGAGAAAGTAATCCTGGCACAGAGAGAAATCAGCCTCTCTCTCCCTACCAGTTCCCTGGTGAATCCAGACCCAGTCCCCTGGGGTCTCACCAGAATAAAAAAAAAATCAGGTTCTTAAACAAGAAAAGCTTTTAATTAAAGAAAGAAAAAATAGTAAAAATTATCTTTGTAAATTTAAAATGGATTAGGTACAGGGTCTTTCAGCTATAGACACTGGGAACATCCTCCCAGCCTAAGTATACAAATACAAATTAAAATCTTTCCAGCAAAATACCAATTTGAACTCCTTTCAGCCAAATACACATTTGAACTTCTTCCAACCAAATACACATTTGCAAATAAAGAAAACAAACATAAGCCTAACTCGCTTTATCTATTTAGTACTCACTATTCTGAATCTATAAGAACCTGTATCAAGGAGATTGGAGAGAAACCTGGTTGCACGTCTGGTCCCTCTGAGCCCCGAGAGTGAACAACAACCAAACACTAACAGCACACACAAAAACTTCCCTCCCTCAAGATTTGAAAGTATCCTGTCCTCTGATTGGTCCTCTGGTCAGGTGACAGCCAGGCTCACTGTTCTTGTTAACCCTTTCCAGGCAAAGAGATATGAAGCATTTTTGTTCTATTAACTCTTACTTATCTGTTTATGACAGACCCAATTTAAAATTTGTTGATCGTTCAATACTCTGAATAATTTCATTAATGGTTTGATCCAAACAAAAAAGGTTTTTGTCATTTTTTTGAATTGCCAACAAACTTACAAATCCATTATTCGTGCAGCTCTAAGTATGATACAGTCTTTAATTACATGATCAACATACTTGTTTTTCCACAGGACCTGTGTATCGCAACAGATGTTGGCTATGCGTGCTAAATTGTTAGTTATTTGTGCTCGCAACCAAACTTCTCATTTTTCTGCACAGACTAAGCAGATACAGAATCCCCACCTTGTCCTCTAGTACCTGTTCTGTTAAGGGAGGGTGGTTACGCTCGACACTACCTCCGTTTTCATTGTATCCTAAGGAAAGAAGCTCATGTGGTGAGGATTGTTGTGTGAACAAAGTGCCAGAAACAGTAACTGAACAACAAGAAAAACCCCTTCTGATAATTTGATACTTAGTTCCTTTATAAAGGGTTACAATCATTTAAAATGCAGAGACTTACAAAAATCTCAGTGAGAATCAACTGCTAGCTGAGCTTATTATATCATACTATAAATTACATGACAAATTAATCCAACATTCAAGGATACAATAACATTCAAAGATAACTGTGAAGAACACATACATGTTGGAAAATATTTCAAATTCTCTTCTCATTGTAGTGCAACCCTACTGAAGTTAGAAGGGCTGAAGTGCTGTAAGTGAGAGTGGAGTTTGTTTAACACATGACAAATTACTGAATGAATTCACCAGAAATTCCCAAACATAATAACTAAAAATATACTGGTCTAGATCCTCAGCTGGTGTAAACTCACCCAGCTCCATTGAAGTCAATTATTATTTAAGTCCCCAGAGATAAACTGATTCATACCAGCCAAGGATCGGGTTCATTGTTTGCAAATAGCTCCAAATTCACTTAAAGCCATCTACATTTAGCCTGCCACAGTTCCAGGCAAGAACTACAATTGTCTAGTTTCCCTCACATAAGGGAACTCATCCACCAAAAATATTCTAATGGAGACTCTTAACTGCCAACACAAAGTGCTGTTATAGACTATGGTTAGAAGGCAACCTGCATAACCCTACTCTTGGAGAGTGGAAACTGGGCATGTCCTAAACCTTATTAACTTGTCCTTGAGAAGTCAGTCAACTGACCATTTCATGGAGCGACATGAATGGTCATCTCAGAGAAGACGATGGAATGTGCCAAGACAATGGATAGTAAGGATACAAGATGTATCAACTGTCAAAGCTACTTTCTGAGACATCCTGCCATCTGAATGGGAGGGAAAGATCATATGAGAGTTACATTTTTACAGTACGAAAGACCTAGAGATTCTGAAATATTTTGATATATTTACAATTCTGTAAAAAGATTTTGTGATCAGAGTACACTACATTATACTGCTGAGCACATGTTTTAGGATCTAAAATCCTTGTGAGATTTCTTCTTCTGACACACACTCTCTTCTCTTCAGTTGGATCCAGATGCCCTTATTTGGGCGAAGTATTAGTTCTCCCACAAGGCCAAGCCCTTCTCGTTCTTGACTTGTTTCCACCCAAAAGTGTCGTAGGATGATGGCTAGAACAGCTTTCTCTTCCATCTGTGCAAAGCGCTGGCCTTCAGTTTAAATTGGAACAAAAACAGTAGTAGTTTAGTACTCGTAATTACACGTCAAAGATTTCCCACAAAATCCAGCATGAGAATAACTGTGCATCTGGTGTCACAGATTATAAACCAATATGGCCCAAATTCAAGGTTGAATGGATGTGCACACACAAGAGGAAGGACAGAATTATGTCTATTTTTTATCCTAAAAGTGGAGTGTGCTGGTGTGGAAGGGAGGGGGAGGAATTAAGCAGATGATCAAATGTTTACAAGAAAAGAGGAGGGGCAAAAAATAGAAATAAAAAAAAGAACTAAGCAAATTGATAAGGATCACGGACCAAACAATTCACACTGATCTACACTAGAAATTTACACCAGTAGAGCTTCATCTCTCAGGGGCGTGAAAAATCCACTCCCCTGAGAGATGCAGCTATACCAACCTAACCCCCGGGGTAGACAGTGCTAGGTCAACAGTGTTTCAAGTGCAGACAAGCCCGTAGCCAAAGATTTAACTCAAAAGAGGCATGGATTTAAGAAAGTTGTCTTGTGCTGTATCTCACCCTTCCCTCAACCCCTTCTCTGTACATTGTCTATTCAGACTGCCAACTATCTATGCAGGAATCTTTATGTCTGCAAAGCGTCCAAACTTCTTTGGGTGCTCTAGAAACAATAATTAATTAGCCTCGGTATAATAAATTAGATCATCTTTCAACACACGAAGATCTGATCAAGAACAAAAGAGTAATCTTTGAGGGAGTGGGTTAATTTTAGATTCACTAGATATTTGGACTCCTGAGAATGTCTATTATAACTTCACACTGTTGACAGAAGAATCTCAGCACCTGCTGCTGAGAGCATTGTCAATTGTGGTGCTTCTGTCATTGCGACTGATGAATACAAAATGGAATGAAATCCTGAAAATGAAACGAGATCAGACCAATGGAAATTTACCTTCCTTTCAGTATTTTGACCCATCTGAGGTAGAATAGTGCTTCTAGATGAAGGATCAATAGAGGAACAGCTTCTCTGATGTCACACCAACTATATAATATACACAATACTCCAAAAGTTGTTTATTTTTTAAATACCCATAGCTCTGTTAGGTGCTTCAGACAAACAATTGTAGACACAATCCCTACCCTGAACAGCTTACAGGTTTAGGAATTCAGTGAACACCACAGCAATAAGTACAGAAGACAGAGGAGGGTTCTTAAATTTTCCCCTCCAGCCTGTTGGTTGAGATCATTGTATAGCCAGCAAACATATCCCAAGGTAAAGGAGAGAAAGACAGTGGCTCATGTTGTTCCCTAGTGAGTTGTCAGCCTGTCTTTGATGGGTTCTGGAGTCTTGAGGATGTGTCCAGGCCTCTTGAGCAGAACTGAAGTTAGCATGATACAGTGCTACATATGGAGCACGTCCCAGTAAGGAGGAAAACAATAAAGTGGGCATAATGTGGACTCTGAAGAACCCCACGGGAAGAAAGAAAATGTAGTGACAATGATAATGTGAGATACCGGTAAAAATTGCTCTGCTGCAGTTATCAGTCACAGAGACCTGAAATCTCCATTCAAATTCATAGGCTCTGTTGTGCGTACTACAGCAAAGGCACCTTCACCTAAGTGGTAAGAAAATAAACATATATGGGACCTATTACACTTTACCACGTACCAATACAGTTTCTGGGTCCAGCAGAGAAGGGCACATATGCATATGGGTGCCTTCCCTTAGAATTCTCAGGGAAGAATCGCTCAGGCCTAAATTCTTCTGGGTCTGGGAAAATCTCCGGTTCTCTGTGCAGTACATAAGGAACCACAATTACCTCTGTTGCTTTTGGTATGTTAAATCCTCCTGCAAAAACAGTATCAACATGCCAGTGAAGTAAGTGGCTTTCTCTAAATGGAGACAAAGCTCAAAACCAATTCTTGACACGGGCACAACCTTGACGGAGCAGATATTTATCATACCTAAAATGATGAATACACACAAAAGGCTGAGAACTACTTACTAATATGGCAATCTTCACTTGTGGTGCGGGCAAAGAATGGAACAGAAGGAAAGAGACGAAGGGCTTCTTTAACAACACACTCAAGATATCGGAGCTTCTGCAGGTCATCCATTGTGACAGGCCGCTCAGAGTTCCCTGATCAGAATCATAACAGGGGTGTGAGAAACATCTGTCCTAATCAGATTAAACACACAAGATATTTTAAGAAGCTCACAGCTATCTTAAACAATGACCACACTACCGCTGCCCCACTGTACTTATGGGTTTGAATCATTTATCTCAATTTTCATTCGTGTGATGCCCTTAAACTATTATTATGTATTGTTTGTACTGAGATAGCATTGAAGAGCCCCAATCATGGACTAGGACCCCATTGTGCTAGGCACTGTACAAATATAGAAGAGATGGTTCTTGCCCCAAAAAGCTTACAATTTGAGTACTGAAATCTGACACCGCTCCCTTAGCATCCAACCAACTCCTAGTGACATTGAGTTCTCCACAGAAGAGTTACAGCTCATGCAGTGGCAGTTCTGTGGTTTATTTGCCTTTTTAAACCTCTACACAGAAATGAATATATAAACCATATCCTGTACCATGCAAACTCACACCCACATGCAAGGAAAGAGTAGAAACTTACCAAACACTTCATCCAGTTCTCTGTGAACTTTCTTCTGGGCTTCAGGATGGCATCCAAGTAAGTAGATGGCCCAGTTCATAGCAGCAGCTGTTGTATCATGCCCCTACAGATACAGATTTACTCAGATGTTCAGATCTGCATTGTCCTCATGCATATGAAAATACATATATACAAAGACTTAGGGATATTATTGTGGTGTGGCCTAACTGTACAGATACAGAAGAAAAGGTAAGACTATATGAATCATGTAATAATTTGGTACCCAAGACTGAACACGAAATAACCAGTTATGTAATAGGATGGATGGAGACTAAGATAAGAAAAAAACTGAAGCTAATCATAATAATTAATAAGCAGAAGTCCATTTGCCAGCCCTTTTCTATTACTTAGCTTTTCTACGTTGGCTGGGTGAAGGGTCTTCCTCCGTGTTCAGTCTCTATGAGGAACAGGTTTGCTGTTGCTTCCCTGTAGACAAACTTGTTGACCCACTAAACCACTCTTGACAGTCACAATAATTTAAACACTGTATAGCAATCTTAAAGCCACGATTTTTTCCTTAGTCAACTCTTGGAAGGTATTTGCCCTTCTTCACCACTTTACAATGAAATGTAAGTATACCTGACTTTTTAGTTACTCACTATCTTTCCTATCCAATGATAAAATATACAGCATTACCATCAATTACCAGAAGAGGGCAAAGCAATTTAATTTTGCTAAGATTATATATTACAAACATAAAACTCAGCCATTCAGGTACTATATGCTAAAGAAAACAAGAGAATGTTCATTAGCAACAGATTTTAGTACAAGTAGTTTAATTTTAATCAAACGTACTCTAATTATGACATACAGTAATAGCAACCACAATACAATTAATTCCATTGCCTCCAGTAGTATAGATTTACACCAGCAGAAAACTGGAGCAGTACAGCAGGGAACCAGATGCAGTGTGATCATTTCCACTCATCCTGTGTCACAAACGATATAAATGTAATGGAAAGGGTCACAGCTGACAAAAGTGATTAGAAATATAAAGAGATTCACTGTGGGAAGAGATTGGGACCATTCGGTTTAGTTGGAGTACCTCAAACATGAAAGTATCCACTTCCTCTCGAATATCCATGTAGCTCAGTTTGTTCCCTTCATCATCAGTTGTACTGAGAAGCATATCAAGAAAAGCCCTTTTCCTTTTGGGCCCACTTTGTTCGCAGTTGTCATCAAAGTCATCTTTCTGTTGTGTGTGGTTCTCTATATCATGGGCTTTTTCTGCAATAACCTTAGATATAAATCAATACATTATTTTTTCCATAGTTTAGATTCCACAATCTAAGTGTTTGGTCGCTACTTTAAAATACACGTACTTTAAAATAACTTTTATCTCAGATATTTAAAGACTGACTCTACCGCTGACTCCATACTACGCACTGGTTGGTGATATTAAGAGACATCTATACCCACCCCCTTAGTATTTCTCTTAGTATTTGTTTTCCTATTGTACACTGACTTTGCACAGGTCAGGGTTGTGAATCATGTGGAATCTGAGTTTTTAAGTCCAGGCTGGCTCTTTGCTTTGATTGTCCTTCATTTCTGAGTCTTCAACACCGTGTCTGTAGTAAGCAATTTTATAATACTGTACTGTGATAGTGCATCACACAGAATGCAAATCAGCATCAAGCTGTTATAGAAAGAAAGACAGGATTTGACTGGTAACCCAGGTTAAGCACACCATGGAACTGGAGAAAATGAATTAAAATCAGATGTTACTTTTATGGATTTAAAATTAAGAGAAACTAGTGGACTTTTATTAAAAAATTGGTCATCTCCATGTATTTTTTCCTTGCTGAAGTGTATTCATTGGGGTTTTTGTATTTAAGTTTTCCATGCAGTCCAAATTTCTATCATTTTCTCAAAATTCAGATCTGAACTGAAATATTTAAGTACTGGACAAAGCACCAGAACAAAGTGGAATGCTATTTTAAAATATTTTAGCTGTTACAGGCCTTAGGGTGTAGTGATCTGATTATTGTAAAATGTTTAGAAAACTGTATGTTAAAGGAATTAGGATGATTCTATGTGATTTTTTTTTTAACCACCAGTTACAACTAAGTTATACTATTACCATGTGAGGGTGACCCATTGGCTAAAACCAACACTCAAGCAACAAGTTCTAAGTCACATTATCTCTCCGCTTCAGAGGATTTCTTTAGGGACCGAATATCATAAACATTCAGTTCTCCTATTATATCTGTACTACAGATAAGGCGTTGTTCCCAATGGCTGATTCTCTGTCACCACATTCACAATCTGGAATCTCTATATTTACTACGTTATTTCTCTTCATTGATGGGAACACAATAGAAAAAGAATAACTGGTTACGTTGTCAGTAAAACTGTGAAGGATCTTGAGGCTTCTATTATGCTCCCTTCCTTCTTCGAATATAGGGTACATCAAGTTAGACCAAAGCCAAGGAGACTTCTGTCTATGATGAATGAGGTCACTCATCCTAGAGTAACAAAAATAGCATTATAATATTTATTCCTAAAAACGTATTCACAAATGTCCACAAGAGACAAATAGAGTATAAATTTCCTGGTCCTGGACAGGATGATGCAAGTACCACTTGATGTAGCTGACACAAACCATTTTGTCTAATCTTTAGGGATGCCCTCAATCCACTTTTAATTAATTATAACGCTCAGTACCAGCTATAATACTTTTCACATTTCTATGCAGTGAAATCTATTTTCCCATACAAATCAGTATTAATCCAACAAGTTTTCCATTAGGAAAAAAAAGGCCAACTTTTTCTCTTGGTCACACTAATGTAAATCTGGAATAACTCTACTGAAGTCCACAACATTAATCTGCGTTTGCAATAGGATCAGTCACAAAACAAATCATTGTCTTACCAATGCAATGCTTGGCCTAATATAATCTGATGTAGACCCGTATGGTTTGATTCTTATGGTCACTAAGGCGCTTTTATACTGCTGTGGCAATAAAAAGGGGCCTTGGAATTAGAATAAATTACACTTACACCCAATGTAAGGTCACTTTACACTTCTACGGTGTGGCTCTAATTTTTTCTCACTTCACTGTTGTGTTACACCTCCTGTAGTCTTTTACACTAACGCACGATGAGTGAAAAACATTACCATTCTAACCTGACATTATTTCACACTCACTTTGCACTGTGTAAATGTTTATATAAGGTGCAAATCAAATTGGACTCAATTTGCTATGTAGATTCAGTGTCCCCCCTCCTCTGCATCTACCCCAAAGAAGGCTCAAAGGAGCTGTGGTGACTAGTCCAGCCAATATTAGCTATGAAAAGGCCGATTTGCAACTACAACATGTTCACACATTACAGCAGCTGGCCTTGTGGAGCCATTACGGAGGTCTCTTCTGTGCACGTACAGCTTGCATAGGTTCTATCATCATCCTGCCACTCTACCTCCATATACCCTCCCCCATCCCCACACATGGGCAATGAAAGACCTAACTTGCACAGCGGGTCTTGTGCGTGGGTGAATTGTTGTTCTTCTGCAGGCCTTGTTGTCCTACCTGATTTTGCTTTAGAAAGATTTAAGGTGCTATAGCTGACACTGGCATTCTCAATCCTATACCAACAAAACTATAAGACAGACTTGAAAGATCTACACTTACTTATAAACAGCACAGACATATTTAGAATCCCTATTGTTCTGCGCACCAACATTCTTGCCCATCGCAGTTTCTAGAAAGAGAAAAGAGAAATGTATTAAGAATACATTAGCTGGGTGGAAAGCCAGAAGTACATTGAGGACATACGGCCAGGTGTTGCATGAAAGCATTGCAGCCATTAACATCCTCATCTCATGGCGTTTCTCTTTTTTTAGAATGTGTACTCTCTATCTGAGTCTAGTCCTAATATTCCTGTTCCTTTAACTCTCCCTCAAGTTAGATTCCATATCCCTGTTTCAGCCCATAACACAATGTTTGATTGTTCAGATAGACACAACCATAAATAAAACAGAAAAGATGTGTTCTGTGTTGATAATACAAAAGTAGTGGTGGAAGACCAGCAGGGCTTTTTTGTCAATTATCTCAACAAATGAAACTGTAGCATTATGGACAGCAGTAGTCTCCTCCTCATTTACAGCACTTCTATAGCAACTGTTGAATCATCACCAGGACTTACCACAGATTATATCCAGGGCACAGAGCGCGATGTCTAGAAAGCAATCAAAGGGCTCTTTGTCAACGTGCTTTTCAAGTTTATCAACTAAAATATTGGCTTGTTCGTTCATAACTTCTAGAAAATCAGCTAAGATTGTGAAGTGGAACGTGGGAGTTATCATTTTCCTTCTGGAACGCCACTTATCTCCAGTGCTACAAAATAAAGAGTTGGAAATTAAGTATACAAATCCTCACCAAAAAAGAAACAGTTAATTGTTTGAGGAAGTGATCAGTGAATATACAATTACTTTCACTAGTTAAAACTGGTAGAGAGATTCTTAGAGCTAATCTTTTCAAATGTTGCCAGTAGACCATGTAGTCTTTGTCAGTCCATCCTCACTGATAACAGTAAAGGGTGGCTCTAATGACTTGTAACATTTTTCATATATAAATTAATGTTGGTAGTTGCAGCCAGCACTGCTCACCATAAGGGGTAAGGGGAAGTACATTTTGCTACAAAAATCTTCTAATCATACAATCCTTCTCACAGCTTGGTGCTAACTGTAGCTGTTGCCAGACAAATACTGTGAACAAAAAATTATCCTAAGGCAAGGGTTGATATTGAGAAGGCACTTGAGGTGTAAGCGGATGAGGAGAAGGGTAAATAAAAAGCCCTTTGTTAAATATTTCGCAACCCAGCTCCAGCTAAGCCCATCTTCACCGATGGTGACTGCCCGCATTTTTCCACTATGTAGAAAAGTGAGGGTTAGGGATAGTTACTGCTTAATGTCCAATTTATTACATCAGTATCATCTACCAAACGTTTCTCAGAGAAGAGGATTCATCTCCCACAGAGCTGTTAAGGTGATGGAACGGAGACTGGCCAAGTATATATTTCTGTGGTCCCTGTCCCCTGCAAATAGCTGTTTCTATTGCAGTGAGACCAACTAGTTTCCCTCCTCCCATAAAGCTCTTTCGGGGTGCTTGATCCCAGCCTCCAAAGCCATCTGGCTCATTCTGGGGTGGGCCAAGTCTACTCCACCTTCCCCTCTGCTGGGGTGTCTAGTGAGTGTCACTGATGCTTCTCCAGTCCCCTCTCCCAACTACTGCTGGTCTCTGAGGTATGGACGTGCTTGATCTTGCACCATCACAACACAGTCTGGCCAAAGGAGCCAGTGGGCCTTCTCTCCTTAGTTACTCTAGCCTGTCTGCTCCTTATGCTGAATCCCTGCTGCAGTCTTAAGAAGAGGCCTAGCCTGTGTCTCAGACAGTTTCAGCAGGGAACACAGCATCTTCCTGTTTTGAGCAGGGGAGCTCACAGCCACACCCCTAGTCTCCACGCCTGAAATCTCCTATTTTTTAAATGTCCCCTAACTGACCCTCTGTCTATAGAGTGAAAGTCAGGAATGCAGCATTGCTGAGATCCAGCCACAGTGTTAGTTCATTCTGAGTTTCTAAACAGCAAAAAATTATGGGTAAATAATCACCAAAATAGTTACAAAACATCAGAAATGGCAGATACCTATATTAGACTTGTGCATCCAGAATAGCATAAGTAGGTACTATTGCACTGGGGGAAGAGTAAAGTGGAGCCTACCCGGGGCCAGCCCTCCCTCATGAATGGCATCCCCAGAACTGTACAGAGGAGACATCCACAGTGGACATTAGGTTCCTTCCCTCCCCAGGCACATGTCCTCTGGGGAAAAAAACAGCAGAGAGGAGCCAGCCAGAGACCGAAGCCAGCAGAGCAGCAGCAGAAGCAACTGAAGCAGGCACCCATGTACACTGATAATATTTTCCACAGCTTTGACTGGACTTTCTTTCCCTTGTGCTGACTGTGGGGAAGGGACTGGAGCAAACAGCCAATGTCTCTATACCTCAGCTTTCCTCCACATCTCACCTGCCCCATATACCTTTCTCCATTCCCTCTTCTCATCTGCTCTATCCCTCTCATCACTCTCCTTTCCTGCCTTTTCTGTTGTGTGAATCTCCTCCTACCCCCCTTCAGAAAAAATCATAGCACTAGTATGACATTTGTGCTTCCATATTATTCACCTTGCTTGTGGGGTCACATCCCTTTCTCTCACCCTGTGTCTGTCTTGTCTACTTATACCGTAAGCTCTTCTTCGGGGAAGGGAGTATCTACTGCTGTGAATGTGTATGGTGCCTATGTGTAAAAGGGCCCTGATATTGGTTGGTCCCTTGGCATTACCCTAATAATCATGATTCATAATAATAGGAGACTAACCCTTCAGCAGAGGTGATAAGTGCGTATAATTGATAAAGGTGGTATGTTTATGTATTTGATATAGAACATAAATCCAAGCTGACTGAGTCAGATTCTGTCTGCAAACTTGCTTTTCATTACACCCCAGCAGCCACACTGAAGTTCTAAGAGCTCAGAATCTGTGAATTTATGAATCCCACCCTTTGTCCTTTTTCTTCATGGATCATGGGGAGAACAAGTGTGTCTGCATTGCCCTCAGCATGCTCATTTACACTTGCAGCTCTGTGTTAAGACAATGATTATAATCAAAACTCATTCTTCAGGGTTTCACCAGTCACCTGTAAGCATCAGGGAGGAATTTTTTCCCGAATGCACAATTGGCCAGATTTCTTGTGGGGGATGGTGCAGGTTCACCAGGGGTGAAAGTAACTTAAGGGACTTACTGGTATGCAGGGACTGGATCCTGAGCAGGAAGAGGGGCCTCAACTGGAAGGGGCAGGGCCTTTAGATCCCTGAGCCCCTTAAAATCATGATCTAAAGGGCCCTTGGGCTCCAGTAATGATTTAAAGGGCCCAAGGCTCCCGGCCGCCACTATGGCAGCAGAGCCCCTGGCCATTTTAAATAACTGCTTGATCCCTGGGCCTCACAGCCACTACCCCAGGGCTCCAGCAGCGGGGCTCTGGCAGCGATTTAAAGGGCCAGGGGCTCTGGCTGTTGCCTGGAGCCAAGGACCCTTTTAAATTGCCAGGCGGGTTAGCTGCCCCCTGCCAGTATGGTCAGCTGTGTATACAGTACTGGACCATATCAGCTTACTTTCACGTCTGGGGTTCACCTTCCTCTGAAGCATTAAGGATTGGCCACTCCTGGAGACAGCATACCAGACAGGGTGGACCAGTGCTCTGAGTGGTACAGAAAATCCTCTCTCAGACAATGGCTAGTGTGTCTTGCGCCCGAGCTCAGGGTCAAACTGATCACCAGATCTGGGGTCAGGAAAGAATCACCAAGTCAGATGGGAAGGGTACTTGGGCATTTTTTGCCATCCTTAACAGCACAATATGTGGATCACCAACAAAGATCATTTGTGCATAGCTTACCTAATCAATTTCCTGCCATTGCAAGGGCCTTGGGTATTGGTAGCACCTTAGTCTTTCTTGTTCTCTGCCTGTAGCACACAACAGTTTAGTCTGCTGAGGACTGAAATACTTTAGTTTAACCAGGGCCGGCGCTTCCATTTAGGAGACCCAGGCAGTCGCCCAGGGCGCTAGGATTTGGGGGGGGTGGCATTTTGCCACCCTTGGTGGCAATTCGGCAGTGGGGGGGTCCTTCCGCGCTCTGGGTCTTTGGCAGCAATTCTGCGGCGGGTCCTTCACTCGCTCTGGGACCCGCCACCAAAGTGCCCTGAAGACCAAGAGCCACGGAAGGACTCCCCCACCACAGAATTACCGCCAACGACCGGGCACGTGGAAGGACCCCCGCCTAGAGCGCCAAAAACCCTGGCACCGCTCCTGAGTTTAACCCAAGTGTGACAGATACGGCAATTTCCCGCAATATACTTGGGAGACCTTATTGAATTAAGTTTACATATGTTTAGGGTCCATTGCATTAAATGAAAGTTGTGGGCTTGGATGATCAAATGACTACATTGAACAAAGTAGCAGACAAAAATGGATTTTGTGGATAATACCAGTGAAATGGATTTCCTGGGAAATATCTAGGGGGAAGTGAAAGAAAATTTCACACTCATCCCTACCCCACCTATGGTTATGCAACTGCACCCTAAGGACAGGACAATCATCAGCTAATTCCCTAATCCCGGAATCCCAAGATCAAAGGACCAAGCCGTGTAAAGGAAAGATGAACCTATGCATCGCTGTGCCTGTTCTGAGCAAAAGCTGTAATGAACTTGTCACTACAGAAAAACCCTTTGGTGGGATTGGAAGGACTGACTCCTACCAAAGCCCCTGCTGGAGTAGGGCATGGTGGGAGTCATCTTTGGTAAGCTTTTCAGCATGTGTGTAGGTTCTTTTATTCTTTTGAATATGTCTTCCCTGTAATCCTTTCACCTTAAAAATAAATGTGCCTGCTTAGAAAGAGCTGTGTGGGAACTTATAACTGTGTGCAATTCAACTCTCTATAGCCTTTGGAGAAAAAGCAAAATACAGACACTGGCCTGTTCAGGCAGTTGTGGCTTGCTGGGAATATCACAGTAGAGGCAGGGAACTGCACATCCTAGAAAAACCTCATCAGGAAGGAGAGAGACACAAAACGGTGATGGGTGAGGAGTTCGGAGCCGCGAGTGGGTGCCCTTGCACGTGGCTCGCCTTGAAGTTCAGGAAGCTGAGTCTGAGGACAGCTGAGGGCTACATCAATAAGACTAAATGTGTCATTTGTGTGGGGAGAATATTTGATATTGCTGGACTATAACTGACTGATATTCTTTTGCTGAGGAATTAAAAGTTGTTTCTACCAATTATGGATACTCGAGCTCAATCCATCCGAGAGAGGTCTTGCTACATCATTTGCTCTAAAGTCTCATTCACATTCCTCACATAACATGATCCTTTCAAGAACTAATCCTTTCTAGACTCCAGATGGTGGCTGGAGGACCCCATTTTATGGCCCTGCAGGTGATACATGGGTCTAACGCTGCTCTTTGGGCATCTGTACTTTAGATTCTAATATTCAGACCATAATTGTGCTTTTATTCTGCCTATTAGCAAATAAAATATAATACACTCTAGTCTTCAGGCATTAAATATACATTATATCTTAGAATTTAACTTTTCATAACTTTAAAGGTACATGACTATTTACATATTACAATACCTCGTTAGAAGTCCTGTGCCAAGCCATGGATGCAGAAATTTGTACGGAAAAGATTTTTCTATGTGCTTTGAACTGTTTAGAACAACCTACCAGCAGGAGAAAAGACAGAGGGGAAATATCTCTTGAAAAGAAGAAGTTGGTAACACTGTACACTCATTCTATTTTTTAGGAGGAGGGCACTTGCAAAATATATTTAAAGCTATGACTGCTGTCCTATAAACTTGAACATTCATTTACAATCCGAGATTGCTTTGCATTGCTCAGTCAACTTTACAAACCCTAGAGGTACAGGAGAGGTCATTAACAAGGAAATATTTATCAGAATAAAAATACATCACTTTGATACTGCACTGAAAGGCCAAGAAAACGTTCCAATGGATTGTAATAGTCAATAGTATGAATATGACATTCCTTGTTAATATATTGCAATATCTCCCATGCCAAGGTAAGCTGGATGCGTGGACTGACAACCTCAACTCAGGGGGAGGGATAGCTTAGTGGTTTGAGCATTGGTCTGCTAAACCCAGAGTTGTGAGATCAATCCTTGAGGGGGCCACTTAGGGGCAAAATCAGTACTTAGTCCTGATAGTGAAGGCAGGGGGCTGGACTCCATGACTCTTCAGGGTCCCTTCCAGCTCTGTGAGACAGGTATAGCTCCATATATTTTATTTATTTAACAGAGGTTCTCTCCCTCTCTCATGTGTCTGGTAAAGTACATCTTCCTAACCATAATATTAAACAAGAGACACAGAATATAACTATTTATGTAATATATCTACAAACCTTGCTCAACTAGAATAGGAGTCTTTCTTGGGTGAATGACACCATCTTGTGCAAAATCTAAGCTTTCATTTTTAAAATTAAGTTTCTAGCCCTTCGGTCTGTGAACATAACAGTCCAACCAGAAATCAAGTTTACACCAAGGCAACGATGTCCTCCCAAACCCAAGGCAGATCAGTGTCCAAAGTGGAGCTGAGAGCGATAACCACAAGTTTGTGAAGAAGAGCCTTTTCAGAGGCAACAAATGGATTGCTTTCTTGGGAAAGGGTAGGGGGTCAAACACAGATTCTTATTACCAGTAAGGTAAGTCATTTTGTCAGCCTCCTGGATTTTTAGTTGGGCTTGTAGATTTTTACAGGAAAATTCTGCAGATTTAAGCCGATGCTGTGCTTCCAGCAGCTCCCCCAGCAGCTTATTCAACTACCCCTCTTAACTCCACAGAACGGATATATCCCCAGAGGCATTTCCATGGGGTCAGGGTGAATGGGGGAGCATACTGAAGAGGCAGATTTACTCCAGTCCATGGCAGAGAGTAGAAGGGGCTCCTGGGGGTGACACTGGGATAACCTGAATTTCTTGGATGTATAAAGACTAAATTACATATACACCTAGATGCTGATCGTAGCAGGCACATTTTATACATTTTAATTACATAAACAAGTGTCCTAATCATCAGTGGCAGAAGAGATACCTGAACAACAGAGTTGCCATAAGGTTACTCTAAATAATGCATCCTACTTTACAAAGTAATGCCTATGGTTTTAATTTAAACACTTTTTTCAGTTTTAATCTAATTGATGCAAGTTATATCATTTCCATCAGTCCTCAAGTCCTGTTGAGAGACTTCTTCGTATGCACCTTATTTAATAAATACAGTAAAATTATCTCACCCATGTATCACTTGCTAACAAAAAAACAACTGTACCTCAAAGATAATAGCACGACACTGATGTTTTAAACTAATAGATCATTAGCACAGTATTTGCTGTCAGAACCTGTTATGTTGATAATGTGAAATGGAGTTCAAGGTTTTTCACAGTCCAAAACCTGAATAAACATTTCCTTTAGTTAATTGAGAATCTCAGAAGTATTTTTAATCAATGAAAAGACACAGAAGAAGAAATTTTGCATTTATCTCTGAGAAAACTGCAAACCATTCAGGGCTAGACTGTATTATTTGCACCTGCCATAGCAAAGGGGATGGCATTCACACCCCTGTAAGGAGAACACCAGGGGTATTGTGTCTGAGTTGCACTGACAGGGAGTGACTGTGTCATCCCTTTAGCTCATGCAACATACCACTGGGAGGAGCATCTGGCATGCAATCCCTGTGCTCCCCTGAATGCCTAGAGTTATAAAGCACCTGCACAAAAGTAGGCAGGGAGGGCAGGCAGGGAGGAGGAGGAGACCTGCATGAAGCCTAAGCTCTAGACGTAACAAGAAGTTTGGTGACTGGCATGTGTTCTTCATGACCAGCCATTTTTAATGTTTACTACAAAATCTGGAGATGAAACAAACAAAAAATTTCAAATTAAGGAATAACTCATGAATTGTATGACTTGTACAAACAAATCTATTAAACATGAGATAGGAACACTCACCTCCACAGCATCTGGATGATATAAAATCACAAAAGGCAATGGTCCTATCCAAAGTTTTACCAGGGGTAGATTCCTGTATTCTTCAAAGATGTGTACTATTTGTTTAAAGAAATCTGTGGAGTGGAAAAAATCAATTTGAACAGGTCAAAACCAGAACTTCTGTAATCATGTAATTGATCATGAGTTCACTGCAGTGTTAGTTTTGCTACTGTGACAAAGCAAGTATGTTTTGCACTTATTTATTATTTTGATTACAGTAGCACTTAGGAGTCCCAGTCAAGATTGGGACAAGCAATGTGGAGAAAGGCACAATAACTTCAGCACATTACTTAGACTCATAGGAATATAGAAAAATCTCACAGTACAAAAAGAACTAGTATTGTCTGATTAGGTCTTGAAAACCAGAAGAGCATAATGAAGGACTCATAACACTGTAATGTGGAACTGTTCCAGTTTGGAGTAAATACTGCCTACACTTTGAAAGTTTGTTCTGAAACAATAATTCTTATAAACATAACAGGCTCTTCCAATTATGCAATTATTCGGTGCTTTAGCATGACTCCTTTACCTTAGAATCTAGTGGGAAAACATCTACCATGGCAGTTGTTTTCAAATGCATTAACCATAAAGAGGCTGACCAAGGGCTATCTAAAGTTTCACTGAAAGAGAAGAAATGGATTTCAAAGCATACAGGGCTGCAAAGTAGCTTCTGAAACAGGCAAACTTCAAAATATCTTTCGAACTCTTGAATGTTAAAAAATATTTGACATCAGTTAAGAAATATTTGGTAACAAACAATTCGTCCCAGTATAATGTTACATTTGGACCAAGACACAGGAGGAACTGAAAGCAACACAGCTGTCTACCACAGTAACTATTATTACCACTGCAGAAGAGAAAGTAACACAGAAGGGAGGCTTTGCAATGGGGAGAGGGGAGTGCTCAAATAGTTAAAGAGACAGGACATCACAATTAAGAGCTTGTTTTCAAGAAACAAATTATAATTAAATTATAAACTAATTGGAAATAGTGGGGGAAATACCCCAGGAACCATAAAGACTTGTCAGAGGTTTCTGGGGGAGGTTTTGGTTGGTTGAAGTAGAGTCTCGGGAATACTGCTTGGTTGTTTTGCCTGGATCTAGAAATGCAGCGGGATGCTGAGTATAAAACTGTTTTGTTTTTGTTTGCAGCTCGGAAAAAAAGAACAGCTCACTCCTACTCTGTTATTCTCCAACAATGATTAGTGATGGGGCGAGTCCAGCTCCTACTCATACAGCCCCCAAAACCCCAGCCACTTCCCGCGCACGTTACAAATGTCTACACCGCTGTATGCCCTGTTGCTGGGGCTGATTCCCAAGGGGCATTGCGGTCACCCCAGGGAGAGGATGCTGCAGGCAGCAGCTCGAAGAGGGAGAGGGGGTTACAGGCAGCTACCGCTACGTGTCTGGGCGGCCGTTACCTTCCCCTTTGCGCTCCAAGAACACAGTATTTCCCAGCAGAGGGTAACAGGGGCTGACCCCCGGAATCGGCTTCAGCGCCTTCCACTTCCCCAGATAAGCCAGGAGCAGGCGGCACGTGACGGCTGCCAGCAGCACGAAGAGCAGAGTGACGGCTCCGGCCCCCCAGTAGAGCAGCCGGTCCCACTCCGGAGCCAGCTGCAGAGCCCCCATCGCTGTCCCGAGCCCGGCCGCTGGGCGTGCACTGAGCCGCAGTCCCGGGACGCTGCACCGACTGTAGAACCCGGGCTCCGGCTCCGGCTCCAGCCGAGGGAAGCGGAGCCCGGGAGTGGGGCGCGGGGAGGCAGGGGAGAGACCTGGGAACAAAGGAGTGGGAAGGAAGGAGGGATTCCCAGAGGCTGTATGAGGAGGAAGCAGAGCAGCAAAAGGCCTAGGTGCTGGGAGAGCTGCTGCACCCTCTGGCTTGAAGTGGTTTCCTTCACATACAGTTAACAGTTTGGTTCCTTGGCTCTCAGCACACACCTCCACCCACCCCACAAATTGCTCCAGCACCCCGGGGGAAGGAAACGCTACTGTGATCTGTGGCTGCTCTTTTTCTCACTGTGTAACCGAGGATCTGCAGGAGGCTTAGACTAAGCAGCCTAGGATCTGAACTTGGAAGGTCAGGTGGGGTCTCCCTGTAATTGTCAGTGACCCTAACTACTACTGCTCATAGTAAGAGAGGTGAAACCATTTTTCACTCGGCTACTGCAGGGTCCAGGGCACAACTCCCAGCCTTGTGGGCAACAGGGATAATAGGTTCAGGACACAAGCAATATTACAGAGGGGAGGAGGGACAAACCGCAACAACCAACAAAGCTGAGATACACATTCTAGGAGGAACAACACACAACCACACTGAATTGGATCCATGGGCATGGAGGAGACTACCCCAGCCATCTGTCACACAGAGCCACCAGCATGGCCAACAAACACTGGCTGTAACCAAACATGCATCACCTGTAGAATCCACTGCATACCCCACATAGCCCAGACATACACATATAAAGAGCTGTACATATTAAGTGTTACTGTTACCAATAAACTCAGCCCCACAACTGTGACTGCCCAGGGCCTTGTTATAGAAATGGCTAAATCAAGAGGACTATAGTGATGGTGCACAGGGAGAGAGAGTGTGCAGGTTGCCACTGTTACTGGCCAAATTTTCTGGTGGTGAAGTGTGATGCTGTGACACTTTACACCAGTAAAGACTTTGGCCCAATACCTGTACCAAATGAGTCATTGACCCCAGCTTGGTTTCTCTGGATCCAGCATCCATTGTTCAATGTCTAGTCATGACCATGGATCCACACAACCAAAGGAGCCACAGCAAGCAGAGACAAGCATAGGTACAGGAGCCAAACAGGGCAGGGGGCAGCCATGCATTGCCTGAGCACCTCAAAGTACACCAGCACACATCTGTGTGTATGAGTATTAACTGTATTACAGCAGTGCCTACACACCCCTGGTGAGAGTGGGCCCAGTGTGCTAGGCCCTGTGCAAACATACCTAGTAGCACAACCCTATATAAGAGGCAGACTGCCTGTCTGGAACAGCTGGGAGTGAAGTCACAGGGACTGGGGAAGAAGGCTCTGGTGACTGAAGGCAGCTCTGTGACCCAAACCAGAAGCTGGAGCCAGGCCAGGGAACCTGGGCTCCTCCACCTGACTGGGGTGGGGGTACACAAGAGCAGCCCCCATGCTGTATCCCTGGTCCCCCCTAGCCCAGAGCAAGTGGAGGGTCCATGGCTCACCACACCTGCCCATGTAGCTTTTACCCCAGCCTGACCTGGGAGAGTTGCTTTGGGGACCAAAGAGGAGAGGCACAGGACTATGACACAAAGTGGGAGAGCCATTGCCTCCCCTTCCCCCATTCCAATTCCCCCTGCCCCTAAGCAAGCCCTCATTACAAGATGAGCCCCAGCTGAAACAAACCAGGTGCTTCCAATACAAAAGACAGCAGGGAGCTGCAGGTGGGCTGTGATTGAGAGAATACTTAAGACTGCCAAAGGTAGACAGTCTTGTAAGTTGGGGCAGATGGAAGGGGGCAGCTATGAGGAGCAAGTGTGGCTCCTGCAGGGCCCTAGCTAGCTCTGAATAGGAGGGAAGATGAGCTGAAAACTTTGTGTTGTTTTGGACTTTTGAGTTCTAGTTTTGATAAACTCTGTTGCCAGTCCAAGAAGAGCTGATTAAGAGTGAATTAAAGGATTGAGTTTGGAAGATCAGTGAGGACAATGAGTTCTTATGGGGGTCTGCATAAAGGGGAAATAGAAGTAGGATGGCCACCGAGGCAACTCCACCCATAAAGGGGTGCTTGTGAGGCAGAAAAAGGACACTGTGCTACAGGTTCCCTCTGGCATTACAATCTATTAAATCAATGTACTACTTCTTAAGGGGCCAAAAAGATGGTAAAGAGGGCATATTATGCTCCCAGTGGCTCAAAACAGTGAACAAACAAATTTCTAGAGTGCAGTAATAACAGCGATCCAATGTTACAAGCCCTGCTAAGAGAAAATGACAATGATGGGACTTGGGGATGGTCATGACACCATGTGTTGCTGTTGCAAGGTCCTAGTCTGCACCCACTCTGCCACTGAAAGGACAGAGATAAAGGGATGCCAGGATCCTTAACCTGACTCTGCCTGCATTTCAGTACCTTCAGTAAGCATGACAACAAGGGAAGAGTTTGTCTGCTTATTCTGAGAAGGCTATAACAGTCATACATGTAATGCAAACAGCACAGAGCTAATAATATTCACTAAGTATTTCTCTAGCACAGACAGTGAATTTGCAGGCTCCACAGCTACAAGATGTAATTGTATATGATTAGCATCTTTGTGCTTTTTCTGATCACATTTCTAAACAACTGTAAGAAATGTGTACTTCTGTAATAGGCAGTCATAACCACAGTACAAAGTTATGAACAATATCTGAATGATAATGTAGAAATTCTATCTTGTTGCAGACTTGTCAATTTTTCTAGCAACTGCTGGTCCACAGAAGCACATTTCATTTTGGAAACACCACCTGGCAGTGTTTTTCAAACACTTTTTTTTTTCTTATTGAAGTGGGAACCTGAAAAGCTGCAGTTTGACCCAACCTTAATTTTTATTCTTCGGTTTTCCGTTTGGTCCCTGAACATAAGAACACCACATTAATCATGAAACACCCAAAAATTACCAACCT
This sequence comes from Gopherus evgoodei, assembly GCF_007399415.2. Lineage (NCBI taxonomy): Eukaryota > Metazoa > Chordata > Testudines > Testudinidae > Gopherus > Gopherus evgoodei. The sequence continues at coordinate 61,408,739 of NC_044326.1, forward strand.
ATAAACATTTCCCACTGGACAGATGACCATTGAGCATTGATTAAACATAGTATCACTCTCTGAAGAAAGAGCAACTTTTAGTGGCTTCTATTTGTACAAGGTTCCCATATCAACTATTTTTATGCAGTTAGTGGCATTACCTGAATGTTAAGACACAGTTCTGATATCACTATATGATGGTAATAGTTTGATCATACAACAACTCAAGCTGTCCAAAGGTTATTCAGTCATCCATAAAAGGCACAAACACACAGCAATTAAGCATCAACATGGCAAATTGCTTTATCTGGTTACTTTATCCTAGTACAGTAAGGCATTAACACACTGCAGTCTAGTTGTCTGCATTCCATAGCCATGTGATCTGCTAATGCATAGTAGTGAATACATGGGACATATTCCAAGTCATCCTGACATTTGTGTTATGACATGCTAACTTTACAGATCCCTACATGTGACAGCCTGCAGCATTCTATAGGGAAAGATGGTGCAACAGACCATCAAAGCTGGTGACCCAGTTATACAATATTTTCCTTTTTGCATAACCTTGCCTGCTTCAGCATAATACTCCTTCTATGGGAGTACGTAGGCCCAGCATTACCCAAGGGATTATGGCTACTTGCATTCCAAACATATATTTTTCTTTTCCCCCTTCTGTGAGATGTGGTATCAATTGCTTTTGAGTAAGATAGACAACCAAGATTTCTAAAAGACTAATGATTGTAGGTGTTGTCAGAGGTGTGTTGTCAAATGCTACCGGTGTGGTGCTCTGCTCTCTCCAATGTTGGTATCACTCAGCTGCGTGCGTGTGTTCCCTCTGTGTGCTCTCCCAACTCTTCGAAGATAGCTGCCACAGCAGACCCAAAGAGAACCCACAATGACCACAGAGTCTAGTAAGGTACGAAGGCACTTCAGCCAGGTTTATTGCTGTATTGGACACAATAATAGTTCCCTGTAGATTTCTTAGTCTAATTCAGGGCATACTACGAGTATGTGCCCATGGTCAATGGACTCGGCTCAGTCAGTAGCGGCACTTTCCACTGCCCCCTAGGCCGGACAAAGACATCACCCCAGGGATGCATTCTTATACACAAGTACAAACAAGTTACACATCACTCCTGACATATTGAGGTGCAACCCCTCTACGTAGCAAGGTGCCACCTCTCACCTTGTACATGTTGATTAGAACAAAACAACTCTATCCATCATATTACCCCTTTGGCCCTGTCATTAGGATGGGTCAGCCTATTCCTTGTCATCTGTGTGGAATGTGCAAGTATGTGAATGTTCTGATCTCTAGTGTTCAGTACCTTTTAGGTACGTATCTTCTTGCAGCATCAGCCCTTTTCTTGCCAGCTTCTGTGAGCAGGGCCTGCCTCTGGCTCACAGCTTAACTTTGCTTTATGTTAGCAAAGTCTTGACCATTACTTTAGTTCAGGCCTCAGGCCTCATACCGGGCTTCTGATACCAAAGTTTATGTCTCAGGGCCTCCTCTTACTACATTCCCCTACTTTTTGTCTTTTTATGGGGAGGATGTTTACCCATCGTCCCGAAAAAGCATAATGCGTGGACTAAAGATAACCCAGTGGGCTAAACACTGTTATGTGGTTACCTTATTTTACCATCCATACGCTCATGCCCCATCTGTCTTTTTAGTCTGCACATTCTCTCGTACGACTGTTAGGCAGATTTTATTATCCAATTATTTTTTATTCCCTTATGGTGGGCCTGGGAATGTTAGGCCCGGGACCATGACTGAGGAATGTAGTATTATGATTGAGCCTTAGAGGCACTTCCAAATAATATATATGAATTATATGGATATGGCATATATATTTGTAGTGTGTATGGGCATATATGTATAGTATGTATGTGTACCTATGACACCACCTTATATCCAAGTGTAACCATGTTTTTCCAGGCTGCTGGTGTACTCTGGGCCTTTTACTTTGGTGACACAGATAGAAATACACTCTTATTAGGGCAATTCCAGTTATCACCTGTCTCCTCATTAATAGTAGGCTGAGTGTTTTGAGATACTGTGATGGGGATTGTGACAGTGTGTCCCACAGTGTATATGAGAAGTAAAACAGAAATTTGTAGTGACACTACCACTGAGGCCTTTATATATAAATATATTGTAATTAGTTACTACACAGGACTGTCCATTCATGTTATAGGTTATCCTTAAGGCTGGTTGTCACCCTCTGGTCAGCTTTACTGGGCAGGAAACAGAAGTGGGTAGCTTCTCTGTTCCACTGGTTGATGTAGATTCAGTTGTTTCTTATGGATGCTGTCTTCCAGATAACCTACTGAATGGACAGTAACCAATTTATCAAATATTGCTGTGTCAGGATTTAATATTGGTACCCAGACACTGAACAAGATTGTTTTGAATAACATGTGCCTCAGTTAGGATGCAGTGTCACTGACCCAAATTATGACTGGTACTAAAAGGGAATTTGTTTACCCAATTTATAGTTATTATGTAACTTAATTTCTTTACCAATTTGTTTTTTCCTTGCCTTCATGATGTTGGCTTCCATTTGTTTGTTGATTTTTACCTGTGTGTTGGTTAAACAGTTTAGCGAGGTTATACACATTGTACATATTGTACAGCAATAATACAGCAGTACAATGATAATACAGTAGTACAGCAAGAACACAGTTGTTTTTACACAGTAACCAAGCTGAAATTAAATGACAGTTTTTCTGGTCCAGCTAGTGATTTTTATCTGATTGTTAAATTAATTGTCCATATACGGTAGATAGAAGTGTATTTGACCAGTCTTTTATTTATAAAGCACTTCATTTTTCTTTTCTTGATGCTTGGGGGTTTCTTCACTGTATACAGTTATTATCTGGTGTCTTCAGGGTGTGATACTTTCTGGCATCTTTCGTCTGTGGGATGCAACTTAAAACAACTTTTGTTAGTTAACAGTAAAGTTTTTTTTGTTTGTTTGTTTTCAGTAACAAACAATACACAGTTTTAACTTAGTTTGTTTACAATGTAATAAGAACAATGTAATAGGGACTGAGCCTTTTATAACACAAGCTATACTTCTGCAATTGTTGTATAGACATTCATTTTCATTTGGGGTGCATTACTGTTAAAATAAATGCTCATAATGTTCCATGAGAAGGTGTGTTGTTTTCCCTTGCTGAACACTTTGTTTCAGCAAAAGAGTTAGTAACATAATTTTAACTAGCTTTTTAGAGTTAATTTGCTTGTGATACCAACTTAACTCTTGTTAACTGTTTAGAAGCACAAACCTTAACAACCATTGCTTCCCATTAACATAATATAACAAAAGAAAAGCATATAAAATTAAACCAACTATAAAATTAAACCAAAATAAATTTTAAATACAGATACATGCAAATACTTTGATGGTATTTGAGGGTATACTTTCAAGATGCTTTGTTATGTTTGGGAGTCAAAAGTGGAAACCTGTTGAAATTGTTTGGTTAGCTTTATGCATAAATTGTTATTTTAAAATATTTTGATTATGACAGTCTTATAACTATATTTAAAGGTGCAAACAAGGTTTATAAAAAGCCCAAACAAGAAATTGACATTTTGTTAATATTATCTTTACCTTAATGTTTCCCCTTACATTTTTTCTTTGAATAACAATTTAAAAACAAAACAAAACTGTGATTGATAAAAGAGAATTTTTAGTTTGAAATTGCATTATTTGTTGAGGCAGAAATATATGTACATATATTTGTCACTGAAACCTTTTTGAACGTTGCACAAAAAATTAGTGTTAATAATACTATGATTATACCTCAACCATGATTTTAAAATAGTGTGGTACCACATCTCATATATTTTTTTAAAAGGGTATAATATTGACTGTTGTTGCAACAAAATAAAAATAATAGTCACATGACACACACACAGACACAAGACACACACATGACAAACTTACAATTAAAACAAATGACGCCAGAATTCTATTCATAACTATACAAAATAACACCACCAAAAATAAAAAGTCAAAAGGGTTAAACACTTGAATAAACAAGTTATTACCTTATTTAAAACTTGTAGCATAAATTTGATAAAAATATATTAATATTTGCCAAATGTATTGTATTAATTTAGTAACAAGGAATTTTGCATTATTTTATATTTAACATTATTTTAAAACTCTGCTATATGGAATAAGAAAAGCCCATGTTTCAAATATTAGTTAGTGGTTAGGATTAGAAGCAGAGAGTGCATTTCTGTTGCTTGGCAACCATATATTCAAGAAAATTAGGAATAATTCCAGCTGTTGCATTCCTGAAGGGTTAAAATAATTAATTTACTGGATTTAAAGTTTTTACCTTGTTTTCTTTTTGTTTCTTATTTTGTTCTGTTTTCAATTGCTTTATCTTTTGGAGGTTTCTGTAAAAACTATAACTTTTAACTTTCAAAATAAAGAGAGAGGGCAGAAGTGAGGAGAGGCAGGGGAAAATGGGGGTGGGGGTGGGTGAAGAGCAACCTAGGAAGATAGCGAGACCTGAGCCAAGAGAGATTAGCTCTCTCAGGGTATCTGAAAGTGCAGGCAGCAGCAGCAAGTTTAGCAAACTGAGAAAACATATAAAAGACAAAACTTAACCAGTACGTAAAAATATTTGAGGAAGAAGGTTCTATTTTTAGGTATGAGCGCAGAGTGTGGTTCCGTGGGTCAAAGCAATTGGGAACCTGCACAGTTGGGAATTGCGCCCCTGGTTTTTATTCTGGTTCTGAGAGCAGATTGGGGGTAATTACCTGCTCTTGTAAAACCTGAATTTGCTCCCCCAGTGTCTGTTGCTTTTGTGTGCATGCCAAATGGATAGTGGGAGTGCCCTTTTTTGCTGCAGTTAACTGTTTCTGGGCAGCTCCATGTGTTAATGCATCAATTCTAGGTGTTAACCTGCTTAATTTCAGTTTTTTACTTTGAAATTCTTTTTTATTCACTCCCCTGCGATTGAGTCGCAGCTCCTGTCTCCTAATGTGCTCTGTGAACTGTTCCATTTTTTCCTTCATTTGATTTACCAATTCAGTGAGAGTATTGTTTGCTACTCTTTCCTTCTGTGCACTTACTTGTCCCATTCTGACAGGCACCAGTCTAGGTCCGGTTTAAGTTTAACTGGAACTTGGCTTTTATCATAAGGTGATGGTTGCAATGCAGTGGACCCAGTTTCATCTTTTAATTTTACTAGGACCACCTTTTTCCACTTCTGTCCCCATTCTTCAGGCACAGCGTAGCTACCTGAAGCCTACTGTTTACCGCCAATATTTATAACAGAGGACAGCACATATATTTTTTGTAGGTTCCTTACAGTTGTTTCCAGTGTTTCACTTTGTTCCTGTACTGGTTGTCTCTGGGCTGCTTGCCACCCTGCAAGGGCGATGGGAGCATTCCAGGGCTGTGTCGCTTCTTTTGATTCTTTTAACTGTTTCTTTGTTACTGTTACTTGCCCTGCTTTTTCCATTACTTGTTTGGCTAGCATGCCAGCATGCTGTCTAAGCCATCTCACTGCCATAGACATGAGTTGTAAGATTCTTGCTTTTTTACTCTTATTACCATAAGCAGAGTCAGGATGAGTTCTACCCTGACATCTGGTGGAAAGAATTTCAGAGAGTGTATTTGCATAGGCATGTCTACCCCATCCCAGGCTGCCGAGCTGTGGGACTGCTTTGTGACAGAAATGACTCAACCTCAGTTGAGTGGTACTTGCTAGACAAGAGACATGGGTTCCAAAACCCAGTGAATTGAGAGAGGCTGGGGACAGATATCTGTGTCTGGTGGGGCAGTCTCCTTGTGGAGCCAGAAGCACCAGTTCCTCCCCCTCCTCTCTCCACTGTGGAATGTCAGAGTTGATTTTTTATTCCCTTAAGAATCTAGATACAGGTTACTGAGCTGAACTCACTTTGGGCTAATGGTGCACTAGCACTGGGGCTCCCCTACTACGAGCTGAGATCACTAAGAGTTGAAATCACTAAAGAGCTGAAATTACTGAGCTGAGAGCACTAAGTACTGTGCTAACTAGTGGGGGAGCCTGAAGCTATACTGCGGAACAGAGCAGCTGGCGGAATGGAGCAGTTTGTGGGGATGGCTGGAGCAGATCACGAGACAGCTGGTGGAGCAGAGTGGCTGGCAGAGCAGAGTAGCTGTGGAACGGGTGGAGCAGCCCACAGAGTGAGCAGAGCCGAGCAGTTTGCAGGGACAACTGGAGCAGCTCACGGGACAGCTGGTGGAGCAGAGCAGCTGGTGGAGTGGAGCAGTTTGTGAGGACGGCTGGAGGAGCAGAGTGGAGCGGCTGGTGAAGCGGAGCAGTTCATGGAGAAGGCGGAAGCGGAACCCACGGAGAGGCAGGGCAGTTGGCCCTGGACCACGTAAGGTGCCCCTTTTTACTCAGGCTGGGGGGAGGGACCTCTGCAGATAGACTCTCGAACTTTGGGGCTGCACTGACCCAGGACAGAGACTTTTGGATTGTGGGACTTTTGGGACTGTGGGTGATTTGGGGGTTGCTCGACTCAAGAGCCCAGGGAAAAGGACACAGCCCAATTTCCTGGGGTGGGTCTTTGCTCACGGTTTGGTCTAGGAACTCTAGTTGAGGTGTTTTCCCAGTTTAGTGCTTGTTGTTTATCTCATGTAATTAAACCTTTTCTGCTACACCGAGACTCTGTGCTTGCGAGAGGGGAAGCATTGCCTCTTTGAGGCACCTAAGGGGATGTGTAAGATTTTCCCAGGTCACTGGGTGGGGGCTCAAACTGGTTTGGCATTGTGCTATTGAAATGGAACCCCTGGATACTGAACCCGGCCCTTGTTGCTGCCAACTCAGAGGGGCAGAAGGGTTACATTACTATTTCTCAGAGCCTCAGTTTCTACCATTGCGCTACATATGCCAGGCCATGTTTCCCCATTCTTCAATTCATATGGACCCCCCTTACTGGCAATCAGCGGGTCCATGAGTTATAAAACTCCATGGGGATCAAAAGGGAGGGGATCAGGGGGTTCCCTAGCACGAGGTTTTCTGCCATATTAGATTGCAATTCTTACAGCGGACAGCTCGCTTACTCACCAGATCAGCGGTCGGGGTCACCAGTGTTGTCAGAGGTGTGTTGTCAGATGCTACCGGTGTGGTGCTCTTCTCTCTCCAATGTTGGTATCACTCGGCTGCATGCGTGTGTTCCCTCTGTGTGCTGTCTCAGCTCTTCGAAGATAGCTGCCACAGCAGACCCGAAGAGAACCCACAATGACCACAGAGTCTAGTAAGGTACGAAGGCACTTTGGCCAGGTTTATTGCCGTATTGAACACAATAATAGTTCCCTGAAGATTTCTTAGTCTAATTCAGGGCATACTACGAGTATGTGCCCATGGTCAATGGACTCGGCTCAGTCAGTAGCGGCACTTTCCACTGCCCCCTAGGCCGGACAAAGACATCACCCCAGGGATGCATTCTTATACACAGGTACAAAAAAGTTACACATCACTCCTGACATATTGAGGTGCAACCCCTCTACGTAGCAAGGTACAACCCCTCTACGTAGCAAGGTGCCACCTCTCACCTTGTACATGTTGATTAGAACAAAACAGCTCTATCCATCATATTATCCCTTGGGCCCTGTCATTAGGATGGGTCAGCCTGTTCCTTGTTATCTGTGTGGAATGTGCAAATATGTGAATGTTCTGATTTCTAGTGTTCAGTACCTTTTAGGTACGTATCTTCTTGCAGCATCAGCCCTTTCCTTGCCAGCTTCTGTGAGCAGGGCCTGCCTCTGGCTCACAGCTTAACTTTGCTTTATGTTAGCAAAGCCTTGATCATTACCTTAATTCAGGCCTAAGGCCTCATACCAGGCCTCTGATACCAATGTTCATGTCTCAGGGCCTCCTTTTACTACAGAAGGCACCTCTATTAAGTATGCAGATCACTATAGAGTATCTGTACTCAAAAATGCATCAGTTTTTTTCTCTTTACTATTGCACATTCCTTACCATTGGATAAAGAAACTACTGCAAGTTAGTGAGCCCAATAAAAGATAAGTGACAAAAAAGGCATTTTAAACTGCTATGGATGTTCTCAGTTTTGTGGATTCCCTATACTCACCAAATCCTGCAAATGGCATTAAGCAGAAATCAGTGAAAGCTACAGGTACTCAGCACTTAAGGCCTGATCCTGCACCATCAAAGTCAGTGAAAGGTTTGCCATTGACTTCAATCTGCACAGGATCAAGCCCTTATAAAACTAGGTGCCTAACTCTAGGCCACCCAGTTTGAAAAGTTTTGTCTAGGGAACTCCATCAGGGTCACAGGGGGAGATGGTGTCAAAAATGGAATCAGCCCCTTGCACAGGGAACGTGCTTCTTCACATGATAGTGAGCTTCCTCTCAATGGATATTAACAATTAAACCTACTGAAACAGTGTATTGTAAAACAACATGTTATAAAATATGCCTGAATTGTCATCAGAATTTTGGACCCTATTGTGAGAACTGAAGTGCTCAAATCTGGCCATTGTTTTCCCACCTTGTTGAAACCTATTATTATGTTAACCAAAAAAATTAAACTTTGTGTGTGTCAAGGCCGTTCAAAATCCCTTAAACTTTGTTGACACCCACTCTTGACCTTTTGGTGGCAGCCACTTGCTCCCGCAGCTCAGTACATCTGGAAATCTGATCCAAGCTCTTCTCTGCATGCCCCAAAAACTGAGGCAACCAAAATCATAAGTTGCTTTGGAAAATCTTGGCCAATATAGAGTTTAAGGTCAGAAGGGACTACCAGATCATCTAGATTGAGTGTTACAATGCCTGAGGTTTAGGTCCCCTGCCACTTCATGCCTGGGGAGAGTTAAGAGGCTAAGAAGGGTATTCATAAAATCCAGCAAGTTGAGCAGGGAGCCACATAAGCAAGCCAGTGGGAAATGCCTACGCCCCCAGCCCTTAAAGGGATATTGGGCCTGAAAGACAGAGAGAATGATTCTATAGCACAGGGACTAGAGCACTCACCTGAGTGACCCCAGATACAGTCCCAGCGCCAATGAAAATTTAAGTATGTTATACAAGTGGAACAGCTTCATCATGAGACAATGAAAGAGAACCTCACCAGAATACCCTACCCTGTAGCCTGGTGCTTTGGGCACTCACCTACAAGATGAGAAAAGGGGAAGGGGAGGAGGAGTTTCAGATCTCTGCTTTGAAGCAGGCAAAGTGGGGATATGAATCCATATCTTCCCCATCCCAAGTGAGTGCTCTAATTCTTAGGGTATGGGGTGGGGGCAGCAGCACCTCCCTCAGCTGTGTTTTGCGTGGGGTACAATCTGGTAAAGAGCTATTAAGCATGCCTACCAGATCAGACAAGATAGGAGGGAGACCTCCTAGACTGAGGCTCCTGCTGGGGTTAAGATGTCCAGCTGCTCGGCCGTGTCAAGATAAGAGGTTTCAATTCCTAGTCATTGGATAATCATGGGCTAGAGAAAAGCCAGACAATGACTCCATAGCCCAAACTCTGCACAAAATATGCCATAACTCAGAAGCTAGGACACTTTCTCGAATGTGGAGAGTATTTGTGAAGTTCAAATACACTGTCTATATCAGCAAGGGTGAAAAATGAATCCGAGTTTCCCACATCCTAGGAAAGTACCCAAGCCCTTGGCGAAAGGTTACTAGGAAGTTCTTTCCCCGACCCCCTCTCATGAATCCAGGCTTTGTTTTTATAAAAATGCCCAAAACTAGAATGAAAAATTTCAGCTCAAAACATTGTTTAGACCCAAATTAAAATTTGTTGATTGTTCAATACTCTGAATAATTTCATTAATGGTACAATCCAAACAAAAAAGGTTTTTGTCATTTTTTTTTGAATTGCCAGCAAACTTACAAATCCATTATTCATGCAGCTCTAAGTATGATACAGTCTTTAATTACATGATCAACATACTTGTTTTTCCACGGGACCTGGGTATCGCAACAGATGTTGGCTATGCGTGCTAAATTGTTAGTTATTTGTGCTGACAACCAAACTTCTCATTTTGTGCACAGACTAGGCAGATACAGAATCCCCACCTTGTCCTCTAGTACCTGCTCTGTTAAGGGAGCGTGGTTACGCTCGACACTATCTCCGTTTTCATTGTATCCTAAGGAAAGAAGCTCATGTGGTGAGGATTGTTGTGTGAACAAAGTGTCAGAAACAGTAACTGAACAACAAGAAAAACCCCTTCTAATAATTTGATACTTAGTTCCTTTATAAATGGTTACAATCATTTAAAATGCAGAGACTTACAAAAATCTCAATGAGAATCAACTGCTAGCTGAGCTTATTATATCATACTATAAATTACATGACAAATTAATCCAACATTCAAGGATACAATAACATTCAAAGATAACTGTGAAGAACACATACATGTTGGAAAATATTTCAAATTCTCCTCTCATTGTAGTGCAACCCTACTGAAGCTAGAAGGGCTGCAGTGCTATAAGTGAGAGTGGAGTTTATTTAACACATGACAAATTACTGAATGAATTCACCAGAAACTACCAAACATAATAACTAAGAATATACTGGTCTAGATCCTCAGCTGGTGTAAACTCACCCAGCTCCATTGAGGTCAGTTATTATTTAAGTCCCCAGAGATAAGCTGATTCATACCAGCCAAGGATCTGGTTCATTGTTTGCAGATAGCTCCAAATTCACTTAAAGTCATCTACATTTAGCCTACCACAGTTCCAGGCGAGAACTACAGTTGTCTAATTTCCCTCACATAAGGGAACTCATCCACCAAAAATATTCTAATGGAGACTCTTAATTGCCAACACAAAGTGCTGTTATAGACTATGGTTAGAAGGCAACCTCCATAACCCTGCTCTTGGAGAGTGGAAACTGGGCATGTCCTAAACCTTATTAACTTGTCTTTGAGAGGTCAGCCAATTGACCATTTCATGGAGCGACATGAATGGTCATCTCAGAGAAGATGATCGAATGTGCCAAGACAATGGATAGTAAGGATACAAGATGTATCAACTGTGAAAGCTACTTTCTGAGACATCCTGCCATCTGAATGGGAGAGAAAGATCATATCCTGAGTTAAATGTTTACAGTACAAAACGCCTAGAGATTCTGAAATATTTTGATATATTTACAATTCTGTAAAAAGATTTTGTGATCAGAGTACACTACATTATACTGCTGAGCACAGGTTTTAGGATCTAAAATCCTTGTGAGATTTCTTCTTCTGACACACACTCTCTTCTCTTCAGTTGGATCCAGATGCCCTTATTTGGGCGAAGTATTAGTTCTCCCACAAGGCCAAGCCCTTCTCGTTTTTGACTTGTTTCCACCCAAAAGTGTCGTAGGATGATGGCTAGAACAGCTTTCTCTTCCATCTGTGCAAAGCGCTGGCCTTCAGGTTAAATTGGAACAAAAACAGTAGTCGTTTAGTACTCGTAACTACATGTCAAAGATTTCCCACAAAATCCAGCATGGGAATAACTGTGCATCTGGTGTCACAGATTATAAACCAATATGGGCCAAATTCAGGGTTGAATGGATGTGCACACACAAGAGGAAGGACAGAATTATGTCTATTTTTTATCCTAAAAGTGGAGTGTGCTGGTGTGGTAGGGAGGGGGAAGAATTAAGCAGATGATCAAATGTTTACAAGAAAAGAGGAGGGGCAATAAATAGAAATAAAAAAAGAACTAAGCAAATTGATAAGGGTCACGGACCAAACAATTCACCCTGATCTACACTAGAAATTTACACCAGTAGAGCTTCATCTCTCAGGGGCGTGAAAAATCCACTCCCCTGAGAGATGCAGCTATACCAATCTAACCCCTGGGGTAGACAGTGCTAGGTCGACAGTGTTTCAAGAGCAGACAAGCCCGTAGCCAAAGATTTAACTCAAAAGAGGTGTGGATTTAAAAAAGTTGTCTTGTGCTGTATCTCACCCTTCCCTCAACCCCTTCTCTGTACATTGTCTATTCAGACTGCCAACTATCTATGCAGGAATCTTTATGTCTGCAAAGCATCCAAACTTCTTTGGGTGCTCTAGAAACAATAATTAAATAGCCTAGGTATAATAAATTAGATCATCTTTCAACACACGAAGATCTGATCAAGAACAAAAGAGTAATCTTTGAGGGAGTGGGTTAATTTTAGATTCACTGAGAATGTCTACTATAACTTCACACTGCTGACAGAAGAATCTGCTGCTGAGAGCATTGTCAATTGTGGTGCTTCTGTCATTGCGACTGACGCATACAAAATGGAATGAAATCCTGAAAATGAAACGAGATCAGACCAATGGAAATTTATCTTCCTTTCAGTACTTTGACCCATCTGAGGTAGAATAGTGCTTCTAGATGAAGGATCAATAGAGGAATAGCTTCTCTGATGTCACACCAACTATATAATATACACAATACTCCAAAAGTTGTTTATTTTTTAAATACCCATAGCTCTGTTAGGTGCTTCAGACAAACAATTGTAGACACAATCCCTACCCTGAACAGTTTACAAGTTTAGGAATTCAGTGAACACCACAGCAATAAGTACAGAAGATAGAGGAGGGTTCTTAAATTTTCCCCTCCAGCCTGTTGGTTGAGATCATTGTATAGCCAGCAAACATATCCCAAGGTAAAGGAGAGAAAGACAGTGGCTCATGTTGTTCCCTAGTGAGTTGTCAGCGTGTCTTTGATGGGTTCTGGAGTCTTGAGGATGTGTCCAGGCCTCTTGAGCAGAACTGAAGTTAGCATGATACAGTGCTACATATGGAGCACGTCCCAGTAAGGAGGAAAACAATAAAGTGGGCATAATGTGGACTCTGAAGAACCCCACGGGAAGAAAGAAAATGTAGTGACAATGATAATGTGAGATACCGGTAAAAATTGCTCTGCTGCAGTTATCAGCCACAGAGACCTGAAATCTCCATTCAAATTCATAGGCTCTGTTGTGCGTACTACAGCAAAAGCACCTTCACCTAAGTGGTAAGAAAATAAACATATATGGGACCTATTACACTTTACCACGTACCAATACAGTTTCTGGGTCCAGCAGAGAAGGGCACATATGCATATGGGTGCCTTCCCTTAGAATTCTCAGGGAAGAATCGCTCAGGCCTAAATTCTTCTGGGTCTGGGAAAATCTCCGGTTCTCTGTGCAGTACATAAGGAACCACAACTACCTCTGTTGCTTTTGGTATCTTAAATCCTCCTGCAAAAAAAGTATCAACATGCCAGTGAAGTAAGTGGCTTACTCTAAATGGAGACAAAGCTCGAAACCAATTCTTGATGCGGGCACCACCTTGACGGAGCAGATATTTATCATACCTAAAATGATGAATACACACAAAAGGCTGAGAACTACTTACTAATATGGCAATCTTCACTTGTGGTGCGGGCAAAGAATGGAACAGAAGGAAAGAGACGAAGGGCTTCTTTAACAACACATTCAAGATATCGGAGCTTCTTCAGGTCCTCCATTGTGACAGGCCGCTCAGAGTTCCCTGATCAGAATCATAACAGGGGTGTGAGAAACAACTGTCCTAATCAGATTAAACACACAAGCTATTTTAAGAGACTCACAGCTATCTTAAACAATGACTACACTACAGCTGCCCCACTGTACTTGTGGGTTTGAATCATTTATCTCAATTTTCATTCTCGTGATGCCCTTAAACTATTACATATTGTTTGTACTGAGATAGCATTGAAGAGCCCCAGTCATGGACTAGGACCCCATTGTGCTAGGCACTGTACAAATATAGAAGAGATGGTTCTTGCCCCAAAAAGCTTACAATTTGAGTACTGAAATCTGTCACTGCTCCCTTAGCATCCAACCAACCCCTAGTGACATTGAGTTCAACACAGAAGAGTTACAGCTCATGCAGTGGCAGTTCTGTGGTTTATTTGCCTTTTTAAACCTCTACATAGAAATGAATATGTAAACCATATCCTGTATCATGCAAACTCTCACCCACATGCAAGGAAAGAGTAGAAACTTACCAAACACTTCATCCAGTTCTCTGTGAACTTTCTTCTGGGCTTCAGGATGGCATCCAAGTAAGTAGATGGCCCAGTTCATAGCAGCAGCTGTTGTATCATGCCCCTACAGATACAGATTTACTCAGATGTTCAGATCTGCATTGTCCTCATGCATATGAAAATACATATATACAAAGACTTAGGGATATTATTGTGGTGTGGCCTAACTGTACAGATACAGAAGAAAAGGTAAGACTATATGAATCATGTAATAATTTGGTACCCAAGACTGAACACGAAATAACCAGTTATGTAATAGGATGGATGGAGACTAAGATAAGAAAAAAACTGAAGCTAATCATAATAATTAATAAGCAGAAGTCCATTTGCCAGCCCTTTTCTATTACTTAGCTTTTCTATGTTGGCTGGGTGAAGGGTCTTCCTCCGTGTTCAGTCTCTATGAGGAACAGGTTTGCTGTTGCTTCCTTGTAGACATAAACTTGTTGACCCACTAAACCTCTCTTGACAGTCACAATAATTTAAACACTGTATAGCAATCTTAAAGCCACGATTTTTTCCTTAGTCAACTCTTGGAAGGTATTTGCTCTTCTTCACCGCTTTACAATGAAATGTAAGTATACCTGACTTTTTAGTTACTCACTATCTTTCCTATCCAATGATAAAATATACAGCATTACCATCAATTACCAGAAGAGGGCAAAGCAATTTAATTTTGCTAAGATTATATATTACAAACATAAAACTCAGCCATTCAGGTACTATATGCTAAAGAAAACAAGAGAATGTTCATTAGCAACAGATTTTAGTACAAGTAGTTTAATTTTAATCAAACGTACTCTAATTATGACATACAGTAATAGCAACCACAATACAATTAATTCCATTGCCTCCAGTAGTATAGATTTACACCAGCAGAAAACTGGAGCAGTACAGCAGGGAACCAAATGCAGTGTGATCATTTCCACTCATCCTGTGTCACAAACGATATAAATGTAATGGAAAGGGTCACAGCTGACAAAAGTGATTAGAAATATAAAGAGATTCACTGTGGGAAGAGATTGGGACCATTCGGTTTAGTTGGAGTACCTCAAACATGAAAGTATCCACTTCCTCTCGAATATCCATGTAGCTCAGTTTGTTCCCTTCATCATCAGTTGTACTGAGAAGCATATCAAGAAAAGCTCTTCTCCTTTTGGGCCCACTTTGTTCGCAGTTGTCATCAAAGTCATCTTTCTGTTGTGTGTGCTTCTCTATTTCATGGGCTTTTTCTGCAATAACCTTAGATATAAATAAATCAATATACACCTCTACCTTGATATAACGCTGTCCTTGGGAGCCAAAAAATCTTACCGAGTAATAGGTGAAAACGTGTTATATTGAACTTGCTTTGATCCACCGGAGTGCGTAGCCCCCTCCCCCACAGGGGGGACTGCTTTACAGTATTATTTCCAAATTCGTGTTATATCAGGTGGTGTTATATCAAGGTAGCAGTGTATTATTTTTTCCACAGTTTAGATTCCACCATCTAAGTGTGTGGCCACTGCTTTAAAATACACGTACTTTAAAATAACTTTTATCCCAGATATTTAAAAACTGACTTTATCCCTGACTCCATACTATGCGTTGCTTAGCAGTATTAAGAGACATCTATACCCACCCCCTTAGTATTTTCCTTAGTATTTGTTTTCCTATTGTAAGCTGAGTTTGCACAGGTCAGGGTTGTGAATCATGTAGAATCTGAGTTTTTAAGTCCAGGCTGGCTCTTTGCTTTGATTCTTAGTCTTCAACACCGTGTTTGTAGTAAGCAATATTATAATACTGTACAGTGACAGCGCATCACACAGAATGCCAATCAGCATCAAGTTATTATAGAAAGAAAGACAGGTTTTGACTGGTAACCCATGTTAAGCACACGATTGTAGCTGGAGACAATGAATTAAAATCAGATGTTACTTCTATGGATTTAAAATTAAGAGAAACTAGTGGACTTTTATAAAAAATAGGTCATCTCCATGTATTTTTTCCTTGCTGAAGTGTATTCATTGGGGTCCAAATTTCTATCATTTTCTCAAAATTCAGATCGGAACTGAAATATTTAAGTACTGGACAAGGCACCAGAACAAAGCAGAATGTCATTTTAAAATATTTTAGCTGTTACAAGCTTTAGGGTGAAGCGCTCCGATTATTTTAAAATGTTCAGAACACTGTATGTTAAAGGAATTAGGATGATTCTATGTGATTTTTTAATTTAAACCACCAGTTACAACTAAGGTACATTATTACCATGTGAGGGGGACCCATTGGCTAAAACCCACACTCAAGCAACAAGTTCTAAGTCCCATTATCTCTCCTCTTCAGAAGATTTCTTTAGGGACTGAATATCATAAACATTCAGTTCTCCTATTACATATGTACCAGAGATAAGGCATTGTTCCCAATGGCTGATTCTCTGTCACTACATTCACAATCTGGAATCTCTATATTTACTATATTATTTCTCTTCATTGATGGGAAAGCAATAGAAAAAGAATAACTGGTTACGTTGTCAGTAAAACTGTGAAGGATCTTGAGGCTTCTATTATGTTCCTTCCTTCTTGGAACATAGGGTACATCAAGTTAGACCAAAGCCAAGGAGACTTCTGTCTATGATGAATGAGGTCACTCATCCTAGGGTAACAAAATAGCATTATAATATTCATTCCTAAAAACATATTCACAACATGTCCACAAGAGACAAATAGAGTCTAAATTTCCTGGTCCTGGACAGGATGATGCAAGTATCACATGATGCTGCAGATACAAACCATTTTGTCTAATCTTTAGAAATGCCCTCAATCCACTTTTAATTAATTATAATGCTCAGTACCAGCTATAATAGTTTTCACACTTTTATTTATAGAAATGACTCTGTCCACTGAAATCTATTTTCCTATGCAAATCAGTATTAATCCAAGAAGTTTGCCACTATGGAAAAAAAACCTAGGGCCAACTTTTTCTCTTGGTCACACTAATGTAAATCTGGAATAACTCTACTGAAGTCCATAATATTAATCTGCATTTGCAACAGGATCAGTCACAAAACAAATCATTGTATTACCAATGCAATGATTGGTCTAATATAATCTAATGTAGACCCATATGGTCTGATTCTTATGGTCACTAAGGCACCTTTATACTGCTGTGGCAATAAAAACGGGCTTTGGAATGAGAATAAATTACACTTACACCCAATATAAGGTCACTTTACACTGCTACGGTGTGACTCCAAGTTATTCTCACTTCACTGTTGTGTTGCACCTCCTGTAGTTTTTTACACTAATGCACGACGAGTGAAAAACATTACCATTCTAACCTGACACCATTTCACACTCACTTTGCACTCTGTAAATGTTTATACAAGGTGCAAATCAACAGTGAGTTTGGTTTAATGTGCTCCTCTCCATCCCAAAGAAGGCTCAATGGAACTGTGGTAACTAGTCCAGTCAATATTATCCATGGAAGGGTTGATTTGCAAGTGCCACATGTTCACAAATTACAGCAGCTGGCCTTGTGGAGCCATTACAGAGGTCTCTTCTGTGCACGTACAGCTTGCATAGGTTTTACCATCATCCTGCCACACTACCTCCAGATACACTCCCCCATCCCCACATATGGGCAATGAAAGACCTAACTTGCACAGTGGGTCTTGTACGTGGGTGAATTGTTGTTCTTCTGCAGGCCTTGTTGTCCTACCTGATTTTGCTTTAAAAAGATTTGAGGTGCTAAAGCTGACACCGGCATTCTCAATCCTATACCAACAAAACTATAAGACAGACTTGAAAGATCTACACTTACTTATAAATAGCACGGACATATTCAGAATCTCTATTGTTCTGCGCACCAACATTCTTGCCCATCGCAGTTTCTAGAAAGAGAAAAGAGAAATTTATTAAGAATACGTTAGCTGGGTGGGGAGCCAGAAGTACATTGAGAACATACGGCCAGATGTTGCATGAAAGCATTGCAGCCATATACATCCTCATCTCATGGCGTTTCTCTTTTTTTAGAACATGTACTCTCTATCTGAGTCTAGTCCTAATATTCCTGTTCCTTTAACTCTCCCTCAGGTTAGATTCCAAATCCCAGTTCCACCCCATAACACAATGTTTGAGTGTTCAGATAGACACAAACATAGTTAAAACAGAAAAGATGTGTTCATTATTGATAATACAATAGTGGTGGTGGAAGACCAGCAGGACTTTTTTGTCAATTATCTCAACAAATGAAACTGTAGCATTGTGGACAGCTGTAGTCTCCTTATCATTTACAACACTTCTATAAAAGCAGCAAAGAATCCTGTGGCACCTTATAGATTAAGGTGCCACAGGATTCTTTGCTGCTTTTACAGATCCAGACTAACACGGCTACCCCTCTGATACTTGAGCACTTCTATAGCAACTGTTGAATCATCACCAGGACTTACCACAGATTATATCCAGGGCACAGAGCGTGATGTCTAGAAAGCAATCAAAGGGCTCTTTGTCAACATGCTTTTCAAGTTTATCAACCAAAATACTGGCTTGTTCGTTCATAACTTCTAGAAAATCAGCTAAGATTGTGAAGTGGAACGTGGGAGTTATCATTTTCCTTCTGGAACGCCACTTATCTCCAGTGCTACAAAATAAAGAGTTGGAAATTAAGTATTAAAAAAACTCATAAAAAGAAAACAATTAATTGCTTGTGGAAGTGATCAGTGAATATACAATTTCTGGCACTAGAGTAGCTACAACTGGTAGATAGATTCTTAGAGCTAATCTTTTCAAATGTTGCCAGTAGACCACATAGTCTTTGTCAGTCCATCTTCACTGATGACAGTAAAGGGTGGCTCTAATGACTTGTAACATTTTTCATATATAAATTAATGTTGGTAGTTGCAGCCAGCACTGCTCACCATAAGGGGCAAAGTGGAAGTACATTTTGCTACAAAACTCTTCTAATCATACAGTACTACTAACAGCTTGGTGCTAACTGTAGCTGCTGCAAGACAAATATGGTCAACAAAAAGTTACCCTAAGGCAAGGGCTCACATTGAAAAGGCACTTGGGGTGTAAGTGGGTGAGGAGAAGGGTAAATAAGAAGTCCCTTGTTAAATATTTAGCAACCCAGCTCCAGCTAAGGTAAGCTCATCTTCACTGATAATCATAAATGGTAGCTGCCCTCCTGTTATGGGGTGGTCACCCACTCCAGCCCTGAAAGGGTTATAGCCAGCCCTGGGAGAGAGCTGGGGCTGTGAGCCAAAGACTAGGCTGATAGGGGAGGCAGCCACAGCTGAGGCCATGCCCCAATCAGGCCACAGCTGGCCCTATAAATGGTTGTCAGCCAGGAGCTCAGAGAGTGTCTCTGTAGCTGTGGAGAGATAGGCCTGGCTGCTTGAGAGCTCAGCAGGGTATGTAGACTGGAGCAGGGCTGGGGAAAGGCCAGAGGAGCTGGGGAGCTCCAGGCTTGAAAACCCCCAGGCTGCAGGCCTTGGTAAAGGGTGGGAAGGGTAGTGGGGTTGCAGAGGTGCAGCTCAGGGTATGCAAAGGCAGCAGGTCCAACACCGCCCCTTGCTGATGGTGAGTGGTTTACAGACTGCAGTCTGCCCCAGTGTGCAGGAGCTAAATGGTCACTGGCAGTAGCCACTGAGGCAAGGTTGAGAAAGAGGGTTTGGGGGTTCCCCTGGGTGGAGAGACCCAGAGAGTGGGGGTACCAACAGGGGTCAGCAGCCATGATAAAGGGGCACTGGGGCCTGGGAGGGACACAGGGGTCTGAGGCATGCGAGATACCAGCCGGCAGAGGGCGCTCCAAGGCTGGAAAAGTTAACTTCCTGGACGACCAGCGGGAGGTGCTGCCCTGGTGAGTCGTCACTTGCTACAGAGTGGTGGAGAATGCAGGCAAGTGCAGTCCACCCTGATATAAGGGGCAAGGCAAGGACCGGAATGATGGCCGAGCGGAGAGAAGAAAGGGGTGATGGATCCCCGATAAGCAGAGGTATTCTTCACAGAGGGTTCCTGTGCCATTCCAGGCTGGGCTTCTGGGTCTGGTCCCCTAAGGAAAGGGGCAGCCTGAGAGGCTGGAGAGACTTGTACAAGAGCTCAGGGAGACTCAGCAGAGACAGTGAGAGGTACAGTGGACCTTGGAAACAGGAGTTGGGGCAGCCAGCAGAGGGGCAGCAGGCCCTGGGGAAACTCCTGCAGAGGGAGTTCCCAAAAGACCACCGAGACTGGTGGAAGAAACCCAGCGCTGGGGCCAGGAGGCCCGGGTAGAGCACCAGGCGTCTTACACCTGTGGGCGGTGCGGACATATTAGGGTAACTTGTCCCTCCTGGGAGCCACACCCATGCTACACCTCCTTTTTCCACTATGTAGAAAAGTGAGATTTAGGGATAGTTACTGCCTAATGTTCAGTTTATTACATCAGTATCATCTACCAAATATTTCTCAAAGAAGAGGATTCATCTCCCACAGAGCTTTTAAGGCAATGGGATGGAGACTAAATGAATTGCGGAGAAGCTAAATGAATTCTTTGCTTCAGTCTTCACAGCTGAGGATGTTAGAGAGATTCACAAACCTGAGCCATCCTTTGGAAGAGACAAATCTGAGGAATTGTCACAGATTGAAGTATCACTAGATGAGGTTTTGGAATTAACTGATAAACTTAACAATAACAAGTCACCAGGACCAGACCACAATCACCCAAGAGTTCTGAAAGAACTCAAATGTGAAATTGTGTAACTATTAACTATGGTTTATAACCTGTCCTTTAGATTGGCTTCTGTAGCCAATGACTGGAAGATAACTAATGTAACTCCAATATTTAAAAAGGGCTCTAGAGGTGATCCCAGCAATTACAGACCGGTAAGTCTAACGTCAGTACCGGGCAAATTAGTGAAACAATAGTAAAGAATAAAATTGCCAGACGCATAGAAGAACATAAATTGTTGGACAAAAAGTCAACCTGGTTTCTGTAAAGGGAAATCATGTCTTACAAATCTATTAGAGTTCTTTGAAAGGGTCAACAAACGTGGACAAAAGAGATCCAGTGGACATAGTGTACTTAGATTTCCAGAAAGCCTTTGACAAGGTCCCTCACCAAAGGCTTACGTAAATTAAGTTGTCATGGGATAAGAGGGAAGATCCTTTCATGGATTGAGAACTGGTTAAAAGACAGGGAACAAAGGGTAGGAATAAATGGTAATTTTTCAGAATGGAGAGGGGAAACTAGTGGTGTTCCCCAAGGATAAGTCCTAGCACCAATCCTATTCAACTTATTCATAAATGATCTGGAGAAGGGGTAAACAGTGAAGTGGCAAAGTTTGCAGATAATACTAAACTGCTCAAGACAGTTAAGACCCAAAAAAATTGTGAAGAACTTCAGAAAGATCTCACAAAACTAAGTGATTGGGCAACAAAATGGCAAATGAAATTTAATGTGGATAAATGTAAAGTAATGCACATTGGAAAAAATAACCCCAACTATACATACAATATGATGGGGGCTAATTTAGCTACAACTAATCAGGGAAGAGATCTTGGCATCATCGTGGATAGTTCTCTGAAGGAGTCCACACAGTGTGCAGCGGCGGTCAAAAAAGCAAACAGGATGTTAGGAACCATTCAAAAAGGGATAGAGAACAAGATGGAGAATATCTTATTGCCCTTATATAAATCCAAATAAAAGGACATTGTTCTTCACATAGTGCACAGTCAACCTGTGGAACTCCTTACCTGAGGAGGTTGTGAAGACAAGGACTATAACAGGGTTTAAAAGAGAACTAGATAAATTCATGGAGGTTAAATAATTAATGGCTAGTAGCCAGGACAGGTAAGGAATGGTGTCCCTAGTCTCTGTTTGTCAGAGGGTGGAGATGGATGACAAGAGAGAGATCACTTGATCATTACCTATTAGGTTAACTCCCTCTGGGGCCCCTGGCATTGGCCACTGTAGGTAGGCAGGATACTGGGCTGGATGGACCTTTGGTCTGACCCAGTATGGTCATTCTTATGTTCTTATGACTGTCCAAGTATATGTTTCTGTGGTCCCTGTCCCCTGCAAATAGCTGTTTCTATTGCAATGAGCCCAACTAGTTTCCCTCCTCCCATAAAGCTCTTTCGGGGTGCTTGATCCCAGCCTCCAAAGCCATCTGGCTCATTCTGGGGTGGGCCAAGTCTACTCCACCTTCCCCTCTGCTGGGGTGTCTAGTGAGTTTCACTGATGCTTTTCCAGTCCCCTCTCCCAACTACTGCTGGTCTCTGAGGTATGGATATGCTTGATCTTGCACCATCACAACACAGCCTGGCCAAAGGAGCCAGTGGGCCTTCTCTCTTTAACTACTCTAGCCTGTCTGCTCCTTATGCTGAATCCCTGCTGCAATCTTAAGAAGAGGCCTAGCCTGTGTCTCAGATGGTTTCAGCAGGGAACACAGCATCTTCCTGTTTTGAGCAGGGGAGCTCACAGCCACACCTCTACTCTCCGTGCCTGAAATCTCCTATTTTTTAAATGTCCCCGAACTGACCCTCTGTCTATAGGGTGAAAGTCAGGAATGCAGCATTGCTGAGATCCAGCCACAATGTTAGTTCATTCTGAGTTTCTAAACAGCAAAAAATTATGGGGGAAATAATCACCAAAATAGTTACAAAACATCAGAAATGGCAGATACCTATATTAGACTTGTGCTTCCAGAATAGCATAAGTAGGTACTATTGCACTGGGGGAGGAGTAAAGTGGGGCCTACCCGGGGCTAGCCCTGCCTCATGAATGGCATCCCCAGAACTGTACAGGGGAGACATCCACAGTGGACATTAGGTTCCTTCCCTCCCCAGGCACATGTCCTCTGGGGAAAAAAACAGCAGAGAGGAGCCAGCCAGAGGCCAAAGCCAGTAGAGCAGCAGTAGAAGCAACTGAAGCAGGCACCCATGTACACTGATAATATTTCCATAGCTTTGACTGGACTTTCTTTGCCTTGTGCTAACTGGGAGAAGAGAATGGAGAAACAGCCAGTGTCTCTATACCTCAGCTTCCCTCCACATCTCACCTCTTCCATATACCTTTCTCCCTTCCTTCTTCTCATCTGCTCTATCCCTCTCATCACTCTCCTTTCCTGCCTTTTCTGTTGTGTGAATCTCCTCCTAGCCCCCTTCAGAAAAAATCATAGCACTAGTATGACATTTGTGCTTCCACATTATTCACTTTGTTTGTGGGTCACATCCCTTTCTCTCACCCTGTGTCTGTCTTGTCTACTTATACCGTAAGCTCTTCTTTGGGGAAGGGAGTATCTATTGCTATGAATGTGTATGGTGCCTAGCAAAAAGGAGCCCTGATATTGGCTGGTCCTTTGGCATTACCCTAATAATCATGATTCATAATAATAGGAGACTATCCCTTCAGCAGAGGAGATAAGTGCGTATAATTGATAAAGGTGGTGTGTTTATGTATCTGATATAGCACATAAATCCAAGCTGACTGTGAGTCAGATTCTGTCTGCAAGCTTGCTTTTCATTACACCCCAGCAGCCACAGTTAAGTTCTAAGAACAATAAAGCTCTAAGAGCATAAATGAAGGCAGAAAATAATAATTCTGAATCAGATAACTGGCAAGGTGCTCAGGGTGTGCTTCCGAAAGGGGAGTAAGGTGCTGAATTCAGATACCTTGTGCAGAATTTAGGTCTAGTTTGCTACAAAGTGCAAAAGGCCCTAATAAAGAAAAGATGGTTACTCACCTTTGTAACTGTTGTTCTTCGAGATGTGTTGCTCATATCCATTCCAATTAGGTGTGCGCACGCCGCGTGCACGTTCGTCGGAGACTTTTTACCCTAGCAGCACTCGGTGGGCCAGCAGGTCGCCCCCTGGAGTGGCGCCGGTATGGCACCTGATATATACTCCTGCTGGCCCGCCCGCTCCTCAGTTCCTTCTTGCCAGCTACTCCGACAGTGGGGAAGGAGGGCGGGTGTGGAATGGATATGAGCAACACATCTCGAAGAACAGTTACAAAGGTGAGTAACCGTCTTTTCTTCTTCGAGTGCTTGCTCATATCCATTCCAATTAGGTGATTCCCAAGCCTTACCTAGGCGGTGGGGTCAGAGCGAGACGTTGCGGACTGTAAAACCGCTGCGCCGAAAGCGTCGTCGTCTCTAGCCTGCTGGACCAGTGCATAGTGTGATGCAAAGGTGGGTACAGAAGACCAGGTGGCCGCGCGGCAGATTTCCTGTATGGGGACATGGGCCAAAAACGCAGCAGATGAAGCTTGAGCCCTGGTAGAATGGGCGGTAAGAGGCCCCGCAGGAACGTGGGCCAAGTCATAACATGTCCAGATGCAGGACGTCACCCAGGATGCGATACGCTGGGAGGAGATTGCCATGCCCCTCATGCCGCTCCGCCACTGCCACAAACAATTGCGGTGAACAGCAGAAGGGTTTGGTCCTCTCAATGTAGAAAGCGAGAGCCCTTCAGACATCTAAGGAATGGAGCTGTTGCTGTCATCGGGATGAATGCGGCTTTGGGTAAAAGACTGGCAGAAAGACGTCCTGGTTAACATGAAAGGTGGAGACGACCTTAGGGAAGAACGCCGGGTGCGGTCGCATCTGTACCTTGTCCTTATGGAATACAGTATACGGAGGGTCCACGGTCAGAGCCCGAAGCTCCGAGACTCGTCTAGCCGAAGTGATAGCGACTAGGAAGGCCACTTTCCAGGACAGGTACAGCAGTGAGCATGTGGCTAAAGGTTCGAAGCGGGGCGCCATGAGCCTGGTCAAGACAAGGTTCAGGTCCCAAGTAGGCCGTTTGACGTGAGGATACAGCCGCTCCAAGCCCTTGAGGAATCTTGACACCATGGGGTGGGAAAAAATGGACTTGCCAGCCTCGCCTGGATGGAAGGTGGATACAGCCGCGAGGTGAACGCGTAGAGAGGAGATCGCCAATCCCTGCTGCTTGAGAGACCACACGTAGTCCAGGATAGTGGGGACCAGTACGGAGTGTGGGGCGTGGCCATGCTGGTTGCACCAGCAGCAGAAGCGCTTCAATTTCGCGAGGTAGGCTGAACGTGTGGAAGGCTTCCTGCTGCCCAGCAACACTTGTTGTACTGCTGCAGAACAGCGCAACTCGGACTGGCTTAACCAGCCAGGAGCCATGCAGTCAGATGGAGGGACTGTAGATCCGGATGGCGCATCCTGCCGAAATCCTGTGTGATCAGATCTGGCCAGGGAGGTAGGGTAATTGGGTCCGCCAGGGACAGGTCGAGCAGCATGGTGTACCAGGACTGTCGTGGCCAAGCCGGAGCGATCAGGATTAGGCGGGCTCTGTCTCTCCGGACCTTGATCAGGACTCGGTGGACAAGAGGGAAGGGTGGAAAAGCGTAACAAAGACGTCCCTTCCACGGAATGAGGAACGTGTCCGACAGGGAGCCCGGGGAGCGACCCTGTAGGGAGCAGAACACCTGGCATTTCCTGTTCGATCTGGAGGTGAACAGGTCTATTCGGGGAAACCCCCACCTCCGGAAAACCGAATAAAGGACGTCCAGACGGATGGACCATTCATGGGATAGAAAGGACCTGCTCAGGTGATCCGCGAGGGTGTTCCGCACTCCCGGGAGAAAGGAGGCCACTAGGTGAATAGAGTGGATTATACAAAAGTCCCACAGGCGTATTGCTTCCTGACACAGCGGGGAGGACCGAGTCCCGCCCTGCTTGTTGATGTAATACATGGCCGTTGTGTTGTCTGTGAACACCGCAACACAACGGCCGTGTAAATGGCGTTGAAATGTCTGGCATGCCAGTTGGACTGCCCGCAGCTCGTGCACATTGATGTGGAGAGTCAGCTCTCTTGTCGACCAGAGACCCTGTGCGCGCAGGGTCCCCAGGTGTGCACCCCAGCCTAGCGATGACGCGTCCGTTGTCAAGGACACTGAGGGCTGGGGGGCGTGAAACGGTAGGCCGGCACACACTTGGGAGGATGTCGTCCACCAGCCGAGGGAGCCTATAATGGTCGGTGGAATCGATATGATTGTGTCTATGGCGTCCCTGCCTGGTCGATACACCGACGCGAGCCAGGTCTGCAGCGGGCGCATGCGGAGCCTTGCATGCTTCGTGATGAAGGTGCATGCGGCCATGTGCCCCAGGAGAGCGAGGCTTGTAGACCTTTGACCAGGGAAACTATGGCTTGGAACCGGTGCAGGGGAAGACTGGCTGTCGCAAGATTGGAGTCCAGCAATGCCCTGATGAACTCTATCCTCTGCGTAGGCACCAGAGTGGACTTGTCTGGGTTGATGGTCAAGCCTAGGCTCGTAAACAGCTACCTGATGATGGCGACGTGGCCAACTACCTGCACCTCCGAAGTGCCTCAGATAAGCCAGTCGTCGAGGTAAGGGAAGACGTGGATACGACGACGGCGCAGGGAAGCAGCGACAACCGCCATACATTTGGTGAATACCCGAGTGGCCTAGGAGAGACCAAAGGGGAGGACAGTGAATTGGTAGTGATCCTGATTTACCACAAAGCATAGATACCGCCTGTGCGGAGGAAAAATTGCAATGTGGAAGTATGCATCCTTCATGTCGAGAGCGGCGTACCAATCTCCGGGATCCAGGGAAGGAATGATGGTTCCTAAGGATACCATGCAGAACTTGAATTTCTTGATGAATTTGTTCAGTCCTCGCAGGTCCAGGATGGGCCAAAGGCCCCCTTTTGACTTGGGGATTAAGAAATACCTGGAATAAAACCCCTTGCCCCTTAACTCCTTCGGCACCTCCTCTGTAGCTCCGATGAGCAGGAGCTTGCGAACCTCCTGGACGATAAGTTGCTTGTGAGAGGGGTCCCTGAAGAGGGACGAGGAGGGAGGATGGGAGGGGGGTGGAGAAATAAACTGAAGACGGTATCCAAACTCCACCGTGTGCAGGACCCAACGATCCGAAGTCAGTTGGGACCACGCCGGCAGGAAGGGGCGGAGGCGGTTGAAAAAATGAAGAGGAGCCAGGGAAGGGATTGGTAAGCTGCTCTCGGGCGCACCCTCAAAAGTTTGCCTTGGGTCCCTGCGGTGGTTTGTCGGACCCAGAATTGTTACCCCTTTGAGGACCCGACTGTTGTCTGCGGTTCGGCCGGCCTCGCCTCCGGGTAAAGTCCTGTCTGGGGTGAGGCGGGGGGTAATGGCACTGAGGGTGTGGGCGGAATGGTCTTCTCTGAGTCTGGGGTGTGTGCATTCCCAGCGAACACATGATAACCCGGTTATCCTTCAGGCTCTGTAGCCTGGGATCTGTTTTCTCCGAGTAAGACCCTGCCCGTCAAATGGCAGGTCTTGGATCGTGTACTGCAACTCCGGCGGTAGTCTGGAAGCCTGCAGCCACGATATCCGACGCATGGCTACACCCGACACCAGCGTTCTCGCTGCCGAATCTGCGGCATCTAAGGACACTTGCAGTGTGGTCCTGGCAACCCTCTTCCCCTCTTCCAGGAGAGCTGAAAATTCCTGGCGTGAGTCCTGGAATTAGCTCTGTAAACTTGCCGACAGCCTCCCAGGTGTTGTGGCTGTATCGGCTCAGGAGGGCCTGCTGGTTCGCCACACGGAGCTGAAGGCCTCCCGCAGAGTAAATCTTGCGGCCCAGCAAGTCCATGCACCTGGCTTATCTGGATTTTGGCGCAGGAGCTTGCTGGCCGTGGCGCTCCCGCTCGTTGACTGATTGTACCACCAACGAGCAGGGGGCGGGGTGTACGTAGAGGTACTCATACCCCTTGGATGGCACCATATATTTTCTGTCCACTCCGCGGGCTGTGGGTGGAATGGAGGCCGGAGACTGCCATATGGTGTCCGCCTTCGCCTGGATGGATTTGAGGAAGAGGAGGGCCATCCTGGTCAGTGTTTCTGCGGAGAGTATGCTGACCACCGGGTCCTCCACTTCAGGGACTTCCTCTACAGGAAGGTTTATATTTTGGGCAACGCGCCGCAGAAAGTCCTGATGTGTGCGGAGATCAATCGGCGGGGGCCCTGATGAAGATGTGCCCACTACCGCCTCATCTGGGGACAAGGAAGAAGATAACCCAGGGAGGAGCGGTTCCTGTACGGAAGTCTCATCCTGGGGGACCTCCGTCTCTGGGGCATCCTGCTGTGCCAGGGGATGCGCAAGGTCTGCTTCCATACCTGAGGGGGGAGGCCAGCTGACTGTGGCCTCTGGTGCATGGTGCTCCGAGTGGCTGGAGCGTGCTGGGCCCAATGGTTCGCCCTGGGCTTGGTGGTATGCCCAGGGAATCCAAGAGGACCATTGCGGTGGTCCATGGTCCAGGTGGGCCTGCACATCAGAACCCCCATAGGAGGCGCTGTCCACATGTGAAGAGGCGGACGAGTGACGTGAAGGCCACGGAGGAGCTGTCGATGACTGTGCCAGGCCCCTGCGCATACAGATTTCGTCTCTGCGCAGTGCCGGCGAGCGCTACCGGGAGTCATGGCGGTACCTCGATCGGGACCGGGACCTGCTACCAGCTCGGTGCTGGGAGGTCGACCGGTGCCGTGTGCTGCCGTGCCAGGAATGGCTTCGGTAGGAATGTCGGTGCCGCGATCTGGACCAGTGCCGAGAGTAGTACGACGGCGACCGGGATCTTGATCAGTGCCACGAGTACAACCGGTGCCGCGGGGAGCGGCCCCGGGACTGTGAGTGGCGTCTGGATCTTGATCAGCGCCGCTGAGAGTAGTCCCTTGATCTGGATCAGGGCCGATGCTCGGTAGCGCCTGGCAAACGTGGGTGCACCATGGTGGGCTTGCCCATCGACTGGATAACCTGCACCGGTGGTGCCGGGGGTTGGGGCGGCTCGGGCTCTGTCAGGGCGATGAGTTCGCTTGCCACGGAGAAGGTCTCCGGCGTGGAAGGCGCGACGAGCTCAACCGCAGGTCGTGCTGGGGAGCTAAGAGGCACCGGACTCAACGGCTGCTGCGAAGCTGGAGTCGACGGTGCGACGACGCTCGGTGCCGCGGCAGATGACGGTGCCGGGCGGTCCGATTTGGAAGCACGCTCCGACTGCGGTGCAGTTGTAGGTGCCGCAGGAGTCCTGTGCTTCTTGCTCCTCGGGGAGAGGGAGCGGTGCCAGCTGGGGTGCCGGGCCGGTGCCGGGCGGGAAAGCGAAGCCTTTGTAGGTGCCAGGCGGTCCGGAGCGGAGGAGACGCTTGGTCCCGCTGCCGGAGTTGGTGCCGAAGATGCGGGAGTCAGCGCTGCCTCCATCAAGAGCTGCTTTAAGTGACTGTCCCGCTCTTTCTTTGTCCGGGGCTTAAACGCCTTGCAGATCCGGCACTTGTCCGCAAGGTGGGACTCGCCTAGGCACCTCAGACAGGAGTCGTGTAGATCTCCTGTGGGCATTGGCTGATGACAGGCCGCACAAGGCTTGAAGCCCAGTAAACCGGGCATGGGCCCCGGTACCATGGGGAGGAAAAAAGGGGCGAACCCCCGATCCTCTCTAACTATCTACAGAACTACAATTTACTAAATTTAACACTAACTATAACTATAACTACAATGAAAGAACTATATACACGATACTACACAAGAGTGAAACGCTAGGGAGGTGGAGAACAGCTAGCCGTACTCCACAGTTCCAATGACCGACACGGGCGGTAAGAAGGAACTGAGGAGCGGGCGGGCCAGCAGGGGTATATATCAGCAGCCATACCGGCGCCACTCCAGGGGGCGACCTGCTGGCCCACCGAGTGCTGCTAGGGTAAAAAGTCTCCGACGAACGTGCATGCGGCGCGCGCACACCTAATTGGAATGGATATGAGCAAGCACTTGAAGAAGAATGTAATGTTATGGTGGTGGCTAAGTAGTTGCTCTGTGGCTTTGAAGGGTGGGGAAGGATTCTCCTGCTCCAATCCCCCATATAGTAGTGCTCAACATGCACACTATTCTCCTTCTTTTGAGCCCCAGGGTTTGAAAATGAGCTATGTTTATTGTGCCACTTGCTCTGGACCTAAGCTGCTTGGTAGCCCTGCAGAGAGGCAGTGTGGTCCAGCCGATCAGGTATTGGAATAGGAGTCAGAAGACCTGGGGTTTTGTGCCACTATTCTGCTAGATGACCTTGGGAAAGTCACTTCACCTTTTTGTACTTCAGTTTCCCAATATGTAAAATGAGAATATTTACCCCATTTTAAAGGCTCTTTGAGATCTACAAGTTAAAAGTGATACATGAGAGGAAAGTGGAAGTAGCAATCAAAACACACATACAAATACTTAAAGGATGGAAGGAAGGGGAAGCAAATGGCAATGAATACAAGTTAAAAATGTAGGCAACTGATATGTGAAGATAAAGAAATATATGAAATATCAATATCCAAATGGGTTAGAGACAATAATAAGGTATTTTAAACTTATTAGGAGCAAAACAACCCTATATCAGGTATCAGAACATTGCTAGATGTAAATGATTTAACTGTAAATACTGATGCAGAAAAGGGAAAAATGTTCAACAGATATTTCTGTTCTGTGTTTGGAACCATGCCGCAGCATGAATCCATTCCACACAATGTTGTCGATGGAAAGAAAGGTAAACATCTATAACAAAAGAGGATGTGAGGCTGTGACACTCACCTCTCAGAGAGCACCCTCTTCTGGTTGGATGTGTCTGCAGTCTTTCAGTTCTGGTGGCCCCTGCTGGTGGCTGGTGGTATTTTCAGTGATTCAGCCCTCTGGCCGAGTCACCCACACTGTCTATATGTGAATCAGAACAGACCCTTTCCAGGATATAAGGTCCACCAGAGGTCTGTCTCTCTACCCTCCCCAAGCTCAGTCTTTAACTAGTCCCAGCCCTGATATGGGGCCATGCCCCCAGGGCTTCCTCCCTGAAGACACTATCTTCCTGCAGCCCTCCCAAAGCTCAGTCCCAGCAGCCAGCCAGGAGTGCCTCCTTAGCTCCCCCAGGCACTGCCCAAACTGAGCTGTTGATGGTCCCGCTCTTCTTTCAAACAGCCAGTAACCTGGTCCTTTCCCTTACAGGTCCATGCAGCAGCCGACTGCTCTGAGCCTGTTGCTCCTGATTGGCTGCTCCAGCAGACTCTGATTGACTGCCTCCCTTGCAGCCACTCCTAAGGTGCTTGGAGTACTTCTCTTCTGCTCCTCTCTGGGACAGGGTGTTACAGGACCCTGAGGCCTCCAGCAGGGGGCCTCTGAGCCTAGTCTACCTGTCACACAGCATCTGCTTAAATTAAACATTTCCAGATCCACAGATAACTTACACCCAAGAGCCTTAAAGAAACTAGCTGAGGAGCTCTCTCAACCACTAACGTTAATTTTTAACAAATCTTAGAAAGGGAAAAAGGGATGACCCATGGAACTATACACTGGATCGCCTGATGCTGATCCCAGATAAAATGATGGAAGGGTTAATTTGGGACTCTTATTAAAAAAAGAATTAGAGGCTACAAATATAATTAATGGCAGTCAGCATGGTTTCAGTAATAGGTGGGCCAAATTAACCTGCTGTCTTTTTCTTTTTTTTTTTTTTTAAGAGCACAGTTCCGGTAGACAAAGGCAACTATGTTAATATAGTATACTTGGATTTCTCCAAGGCATTTGACTTAATGCCACGTGACATTTGATTTAAAAGATCACATTATATAGTATTAACAGGGCATACTTTAAATGGATTAAAAACTGACTCACTGACATCTCAGAAATGTAGTTGCTAATGGAGATATATTAGTGAGTGAGACCATTTCTAGCTGAGACCCCTGAGATTGGTTCTGGGTCAACAGCTATTCAATATTTTTATCAGTGATGTAAATGATAATATCAAATATTTGCTGGTAAAGTTTGCAGATGACACAAACATTGATAAGGTCACCAATAATCAGGCAGACAGGTACTGTCACAGAGTAATCACAATCCAACTAAATGTGTTTTAAGAGAGCCAAATGAAAGATAATACTTCTGGGAACAAGGAATGTAGGCTATACCTACAGGAGGGTCACCTGGAGAGCAGTGACTCTGAGAAGGACTTATCAGTAATCATAGAAAATTACCTCCAGATGAGCTCTTGGTGCGATGCTGTGGTAACAAGGACTAGTATGATCCTTGGATGTCAAGAAGGGGGAATAGCAAGTAGAAGTAAGTGATCCTGTCTCTGTTCACACCATGGGTAAGATCGGGACTACAATACCGTGACTAGTTCTGGTGAACATTTGGAACAGGGGCTGTCTTTTTATTTTATGTTTGCACAGCACTTAACACAATGGGGTTCTGATCCATGACGGGGGCTCCTGGGCACTACGATGATACAAGTGGAGGAGGAGGAAGAGGAGGAAAAGGACAGTTTGAAGGAGGGCCACAAAAATAAATGACAGGCTGGAAAACAAGACTTACAATGTGAAGCTTTATGAGCTCAATTTGTTCGGCGTATCAAAGGGAAGTATGAGAGATGACTTGATCACTGTGCACAGGTACTTACACATGGAAAAGGTATCTGATAGAGGGAAGCCTTTTCAGCCTTGCTGACAAAGGCAGAACACAATCCAATAGCTGGAAGTTAGACAAATTCAACCTTGAAATAAGATGCCACTTCCTAGCTGTGAGGGTAATTGGACTTTGGAACAATTTACCAACATAGGTGGTAGACTCACCGTTGCCTGGAGTCTTTAAAATGAGATTCTATAGCTCTCTAAAAAATATGTTTTAATCCACCCTCAGGCTGGATGATCATTGTGGGCTCTCTGGGCTCAGAATCTGTGAATTTATGAATCCCACCCTTCGTCTCTTTTCTTCATGGACCATGGGGAGAATAAGTGTGTCTGCATTGTCCTCAGCATGCTCATTTACCCTTGCAGCTTTGTATTAAGACAATGATTATAATCAAATCTCATTCTTCAGAGTTTCACCAGTCACCTGTAATCATCAGGGAGGAATTTTTTCCCCAATGCACAATTGGCCAGATTTCTTGTGGAGTATAGTGAGGGGGGGTTCACCTTCCTCTGAAACATCAAGGATTGGCCACTACTGGAGACAGCACACCAGACAAGGTGGACCACAGGTCTGAGTCATACAGAAAATCCTCTCTCTGACAATGGCTGGTGTGTCTTGCACATGGACTCAGGGTCAAATTAATCACCAGATCTGGGGTCAGGAAAGAATCACCAAGTCAGATGGAAAGGGTACTTGGGCATTTTTGCCATCCTCCATAGCACAATGTGTGGATCACCAACGAAGATCATTTGTGCATAGCTTATGTAATCAATTCCCTGCCATTGAAAGAGCCTTGGGTATTGGTCAGTCTTCCTTGTTCTCTGCCTCTGGCACACAACAGTCTCCTGAGGACTGACATACTTTAGTTTAACCCAAGCGTGACAGATACGGCAATTTCCCGCAATATACTTGGGAGACCTTATTGAATTAAGTTTACATATCTTTAGGGTCCATTGCATTAAATGAATGGTTGTGGGCTTGAATGATCAAATGACTATATTGAACAAAGTGGCAGACAAAAATGGATTTTGGGGATAATACTAGTGAAATGGATTTCCTAGGAAATATCTAGGGGGGAGGTGAATGCAAATTCACTCCAACCCCACCCCCACGGTTATGCAACTGCACCCTAAGGACAGGACAATCATCAGCTGATTCCCTAATCCCGGAATCCCAAGATCAAAGGACCAAGCCGTGTAAAGGAAAGATGAACATATGCATCGCTGTGCCTGTTCTGAGCAAAAGCTGTAATGAACTTGTCACTACAGAAAAACCCTTTGGTGGGATTGGAAGGACTGACTCCTACCAAAGCCCCTGCTGGAGTAGGGCACGGTGGGAGTCATCTTTGGTAAGCTTTTCAGCATGTGTGTAGGTTCTTTTATTCTTTTGAATATGTCTTCCCTGTAATCCTTTCACCTTAAAAATAAATGTGCCTGCTTAGAAAGAGCTGTGTGGGAACTTATAACTGTGTGCAATTCAACTCTCTATAGCCTTTGGAGAAAAAGCAAAATACAGACACTGGCCTGTTCAGGCAGTTGTGGCTTGCTGGGAATATCACAGCAGAGGCAGGGAACTGCGCATCCTAGAAAAACCTCATCAGGAAGGAGAGAGACACAAAACGGTGATGGGTGAGGAGTTCGGAGCCTCGAGTGGGTGCCCTTGCACATGGCTCGCCTTGAAGTTCAGGAAGCTGAGTCTGAGGACAGCTGAGAGGTACATCAATAAGACTAAATGTGTCATTTGTGTGGGGAGAATATTTGATATTGCTGGATTATAATTGACTGATATTCTTTTGCTGAAGAATTAAAAGTTGTTTCTACACCTCTACCCTGATATAACGCCACCCTATATAACACGAATTTGGATATAACACAGTAAAGCAGTGCTCCAGGGGTGGGGGGCTGTGTGCTCCAGTGGATCAAATCAAGTTCAATATAACGTGGTTTCACCTATAACGCGGTAAGATTTTTTGGCTCCTGAGGACAGCGTTATATTGAGGTAGAGGTGTATCAATTATGAAAACTCGAGCTCGGTGAATCCGAGTGAGGTCTTACTATATCATTTGCTCTAAAGTCTCATTCACATTCTTCACAGCGCACAATCCTTTCAAGAACTGATCCTTTCTAGACTCCAGATGGTTGCAGAAGGATCCCACTTTATGGCCTTGCAGGCAATACATGGGCCTAAAGCTGATCTTGGGGCATCTGTACTTTAGATTCTAATATTCAGACCATAATTACACTTTTACTCTGCTTATTAGCAAATAAAATATAACACATTCTAGTCTTCAGGCAGTAAATATACATTATATCTTAGAATTTAACTTTGCATAACATTAAAGGTACATGACTCTATTTATATATTACTATACCTTGTTAGAAGTCCTGTGCCAAGCCATGGATGTAGAAACTTGTACGGAAAAGATTTTTCTATGTGCTTTGAACTGTTTAGAACAACCTACCAGCAGGAGAAAGGACAGAGGGGAAATATCTCTTTAAAAGAAGTTGGTAACACTGTATACGCATTCTATTTTTTTATTAGGGGGATATCTGCAAAATATATTCAAAGCTATGACTGCTCTCCTATAAACTTGACCACCCATTTACAATCATAGAGTAGAAGGGTCTCAGGGTGACATTGGGTCAACCTGAATTTCTTGGGCATCTATTTAAAGACTGAATTATATACACATCTAGAGGCTGATGGTAGTGGGCACATTTTATACATTTTAATACATAAACAGGTGTCCTGATAATCAGTGACAGAAGAGATACCTGAACAACAGAGTTACCTTAAGACTACTCTAAATAATGAATCCTCCTTTGTAAAATAACACCTATGGTTTTAATTAAAATACTTTTTTCAGTTTTAATATGATTGATGCAAATTATATCATTTCCATCAGTCCTCAAGTCCTGTTGAGAGATTTTTGTATGCATTTTATTTAATAAATACAATAAAATGTATCTCACCCGTATATCACTTGCTAATAAAAAAACAACTGTACCCCAAAGATAATAGCACTACACTGACATTTTAAACTAGTGGATCATTAACACAGTATTTGCTGTCAGAACCTGTTATGTTGATAATGCGAAGTGAAGTTCAAGGTTTTTCACAGTCCAAAACCTGGATAAACATTTCCTCTCACTTAGTCAAGAATCAGAGACGCATTTTTAATCAATGAAAAGACACAGAAGAAGAAATTCTGAATTTATCTCAAAGCAAACTGCAAACCATTCAGGGCTAGACTGCACTATTTGCACGCTGCCATAGTAAAGGGGATGGCACTCACACCCCTGCAAAGAGAACACCAGGGGTATTGTGTCTCAGTTGCACTGACAGGGAGTGATTTGTGTCATCCCTTTAGCTCATGCAACATACCACTGGGAGGAACATCTGGCATGCAATCCCTGTGCTCCCCTGAGTGCCTAGAGTTGTAAAGCACCTGCATAAAAGTAGGCAGGGAGGGCAGGCAGGGAGGAGGAGGAGACCTGCATGAAGCCTAAGCTCTAAAGCAGTGGTTCTCAAAGCCAGTCCGCTGCTTGTTCAGGGAAAGCCTCTGGCAGGCCGGGCCAGTTTGTTTACCTGCCGCATCTGCAGGTTCGGCCAATCGTGGCTCCCACTGGCGGCAGTTCGCCACTCCAGGCCAATGGGGGCTGCAGGAAGCGGCAGCCAGTACGTCCCTCGGCCATGGGCTTTCCCTGAACAAGTAAACAAACTGGCCAAGGGCTTTCCCTGAACAAGCCGTGGACCAGCTTTGAGAACCACTGCTCTAGATGTAACAAGAAGTTTGGTGACTGTCATCAGTCCTTCATGACCAGCCATTTTCAATGTTTACTATAAAATCTGGAGATGAAACAAACACAAAATTTTAAATTAGGGAATCAAGTATCACAGGGGTAGCCGTGTTAGTCTGGATCTGTAAAAAGCAACAGCGTCCTGTGGCACATTATAGACTAATAGATGTAGTGGAGCATGAGCTTTCATGGGTGAATACTCACTTTGTCAGATGCATGTAATGGAAATTTCCAGAGGCAGCTATAAATATGGTTAGGGCATAACTGTCATAAATTTTATGATTTGTACAAACAAATTTATTAAACATGAGATAGGAACACTCACCTCCACAGCATCTGGATGATATAAAATCACAAAAGGCAATGGTCCTATCCAAAGTTTTAGCAGGGGTAGATTCCTGTATTCTTCTAAGTTGGTTACTATTTGTTTAAAGAAATCTGTGAGGAGAAAAATCAATTTGAATGGGCCAAACTCAGAACTTCTGTAATCATGTAATTGATCATGAGTTCACTGCAGTGTTAGTTTTGCTACTGTGACAAAGCCAGTATGTTTTGCACTTATTTATTATTTTGATTACAGTAGCACTTAAGGGTTCCGATTGTGATAAGCACTATACAGATATAGGAACCTAAATAGAAAGGACAAATGAAAGAGAGTATAAAGGAAATATTTTATCTCCTTTTTACAGATGGGGATCTGACACACAAAGAGACTATGCGACTTGCCCAAGGTCACATAGGAAATCTATGGCGAAGATAGAAACTAAATACATTTCTTTGGATTCCCAGCTCAGTGCATTAGCACAAACCCATCCTCACACTGATTAATTTTTCCGAACAACATGATAGATGGAATATAAATCCTTGGGGTTTAGGATCATCTATTAAGAACAAGAGAACCTCTACTGATTGACTTTAAAGACCTTAACTGAGTCCCTCTAAAATGGCACCAAGACATCTGAGATAAAAGGGGAAATGAGATGGTGCAGATTAATAAATCATTCCACAATCATGCTAGAGTCCACATTCGAGCAAAATTTCTACACAAAAGAGCAGAGGGTCACCACCTATTATTAACGTTCCCTGACACTTTCCACCATAAGGCCTCATTTTTAGTTGCTTATAATTTTGCCAA
The DNA here is from genome assembly GCF_007399415.2 of Gopherus evgoodei. Lineage (NCBI taxonomy): Eukaryota > Metazoa > Chordata > Testudines > Testudinidae > Gopherus > Gopherus evgoodei. The sequence continues at coordinate 61,446,088 of NC_044326.1, forward strand.
ACTTTAACACTTTGGGTTGCAATTTCCCATGCCAGGTGCTCACCTCAAGCCACATTTCAGCCAAAACTGTTCAGTTGCTTTCAAGAACAAGGCTAAGTAAAAATATGTTGTTGTTTTGCTCATGTTAAAAAAAATCTTGAGACCTTTACTTTTAAATGCTTTTACACCTCCATGGAGGGGAGTGGACTGTGTGTCAGGAGTATACCTTGTACCATCCCACTAAAAATCCACCCAAAATTGATCATTTTTAGCCTTTGAAAAATCACATTTTGTATTTGTTCAGTTAGGGGTGGCTCCAGGCCCCAGCGCAGCAAGTGCGTGCCTGAGGCAGCAAGCTGGGAGGGAGCGGCATGCCAGTCGCCATGAGTCTGGCAGCCTTCGGGGCATTTCTGCGGGAGGCCCGCCAGTCTCACGGTTTCAGCAGCAATTTGGCAGTGGGCACGCTGTAGGCATGGGACTGGCAGATCACCCACAGAACTGCCGCTGAATCTGTGGGACCAGGGCAGACCTCCCACAGAAACATCACCAAAGACTGCCTGACTGCTGTGCTTGGAGCAGCAAAAAACATTGAGCTGCCCCTGTGTTCAGTAAAGACTCACTGGATCTTAACAGCTAAAAATCTCTGAAGATTCCTTCTTCATTGAACATGCTTGAGTTTCTCACAGCTCCTGTGTGTGACCAGACCAGCCTCCTCCATCCCCTCACAGCTCCTCTGTGTAACCACACTGTGTATGTGCCATCCCTACAGAGCAATTGAATCTCCTCCCCCCACCCTCACGGCTCCTACATGTGACAGGACTGCACGTATGCCCTGTCCACAGAGCAACTGGCTATGCTGCATCCCCTCCCTGCCCTCACATATAACCACACTATGCATGTGCCATCCTCACAGTGAGGGTACGTCCAGACTACCCGCCGTATCGGCGGGTTAAAATTGATTGCTCAGGGATCGATATATCGCGTCTAATCTAGACGTGATATATCGATCCCCGAGCGTGCTTATATCGATTCCGGAACTCCATCAACCCCAACGGAGTTCCGGAATCGACACGGAGAGCCGCGGACATCGATCCCGCGCCGTCTGGACGGGTGAGTAATTCGATCTTAGATATTCGACTTCAGCCACGTTATTCACGTAGCTGAAGTTGCATATCTAAGATTGATTCCCCCCCCAGTGTGGACCAGCCCTGACTGAGATGCCTCCATCCCCTCAACAGCTTCTGCATGGGACTGGACTGCACATGCCCTCTCCAGCCACGGGTTAGGAGGCTAAGAAGAACTTTACCCATAATGGCTGCTTCAGCCCAGGGTGCAACTGGGCACCATAACTCAGAGCAGGGAGCCTCTCTCTTCTGTGCTCTCCATGACCCTACTGCTGGTACCCAGGAAGCACGGAGGAGGAAGCTGCAGATGGGACAAAAGTCAAATGGGGTAGGGGGGGAAGAGAAGGAAAAGAGTAGATTGGGACAAGAGATCTCATGAAATTGGGACTGGGGGGGGACTGGGATTGGCCAGGAAAGACTGGGCTGACTGGGCAAGGAGACTGGGAGCTAGGGAAGGAAGGGCATGTTGGGATTTGTTGGGTGGGGAGTCTAAGACTGGTTAGGTGGGGAGACAGGAACTAATTGGGCAAGGAGACAAAGAATCATTGAGAGAAATGGGAAGATAGGGGACTAGGATACAGTTAGCTGGAGGGTTGAGTGGAGAGAGGGAACCTGGGACTGTCTGGCCACAAGACCGAAACAAGGAACCAGGGGGAAATGGGAGAAGATGAGAGAAGAGACAGATCTGACAAGGAACTGGGATAGGTGGAAAGAAATTAGACTGGCTGGGAAAAGAGACTGAGGGTATGTCTACACTACCCACCGAATCGGCAGGTAGTGATCAATCTGTTGGGCATCAATTTATCATGTCTAGTGCAGACGTGATAAAATCGATCCCCGATCACTCTGTGGTTGACTCAAAATCAATCACTCAAAAGTTAGGAAATGCCAGAGTTAAGGCTCCCTGTGTATCCCTAAGAATATATATTATGACACAGTCTAACTACATGATCACATATTTCTTCCATGGGCCCTCTGCCTGATTCAGTGCATGGAATGGATCTGCTCTGAGGATTAATCAGGGCCACATAAGTGAAGGAATCTGCTGTCTATAGGATCCTTGCCTCATTTGTTATAGAAGTTGAAAGGTGCATAGTTAGGGCCATACCAAATTCATGGTCCACTTTGATCAATTTTATGCTGAGAGTATTTCAGTTATTGAAATCTGAAATTTCACAGTGTTGTAACTGTAGGGGTCCTGACCCAAAAAGGAGTTGGGGGGGGAGCAGTTACCAAATTATTGTAGGGAGGTTTGCAGTACTGCTACCTGCTCTGCTGCTGGTGGGGAACTGCCTTCAAAGCTGGGCATCTGGCCAACAGCTGCTGCTCTCTGGCCACCCAGCTCCGAAGGCAGCGCAGAAGTAATGGTGGCAATACCATGACCCCCCCAAAAAAATAACCTTGCGACCCTCCTGCAAGTCCCTTTTGGGTCACAACCCCCAGTTTGAGAAACACTGGTTCCCCCTGTGAAATCTGTACAGTATAGGCTAAAAGCACACAAAAGACAAGAGTTCGTTGTGGGGAGACCAGATTTCACAGTCCGTGACGCGTTTTTCATGGCCTTGAATTTGGTAGGGCCCTTTGCATAGTGAATGAGGGCAGGGGGTTGCAGGAAGAGAAAGGAGTATCTGGTGGTTAAGATAGTGGAATTCTGCCCTGGAGAATTGGCTTCTACCTCTGCCTCTGCCACAGAGTGTGATGCTAAGCAGGTCACTTAACCCAAATTTTCCACAGGTAGTCACTAATTGTGTGTTCCTCATTTTCTGTGGGCCCAAGTGAGGCCTGCTCAGGAGAAGTGCTGAAGTCAGCAAGAGCTGTACTTGAATATATAAAGGGTGATACATTGTTAAGTACTATAAAAAAATCACGTCTTCAGCATCTCAGATTGGACACCTAAAATTAGTGGACATTTTTTACCTTAATCTCTTTGTGCCTCACTTCCCCATAATAATACCCTCTCACCTCACAGTGATGATGCAAAAAATAATTAATTAATGTTTGGGAAGCAGATGGATACTACTGTGATCAGTATCATAGAAGAGCCCCTTCACATCACAATTTGACTAGCATGCAGTAAATACGGCCTATGGCAACATACTGAACTGTGTGGTTAAAATAAAACATTGAATAGCTGCTCATTAATTAAGCACTATCCATCCTACAGCAGAATGAGGCCAGGATCCAATGGAAAATATAGTATGTGATCATGTAACTAAAGTCTATATCATAATCCATACACACAAAGGAGCTCTTTTAAGTTTGCATAGCCAACTTTAATGCTGGCATTTCCTAAATTTGAGTGCTTGACTTGGAAACCTTCATAAGATCCTTTTAAAATAAATGTGTGTGTGTGTGTGCGATAGATATAAATGTAGCAAATGCTGTCTTAGGCCCTGAACTTGAAAGGAATTCCACACAGGCAGCCCCCTGCACTTGTTCAGAGCAAATGGCAGGATTGTGGCCCTCGTGTATGGTTTTTTTAACCCACTTATATCATAGAACAAAGTCAGAAATGACGTAAAAAGAGCAGTTCTGCCAGCTAGATCTTCATCAGAATGTATGATGCAAAATAAACATAGTTAAACAACTCAGAGCCTTGAAAATTTCCCTGGCACTGGCAAGACATTCCTACAGCAGCATTATTTATGCTTACCCTGATCAAAACAAAATTCTGCTTTAAAGACACTCACTGGCTTTCCAAATAAAATACTATAACATTTCCAAAACTGAGACCTGTCTGCTCTATAACTGGTTTCCAGGCCCTGGGCCAGGAAGGCAAAAAGGAAGACCTGGAATCTTCCCTAAGTGAGAGCTATTGGTTTCTGTAGAATCTATGCTTTCTGCTCCTTGTGGTTGTGAAGACAACCTTCCAAATCTGACCCAAATATGATTTGATGCAGCACTGCCTGGTCTTTTTAAAACAAGAGAGATTGAGCCAGTTAGGTTCTTGGAAGGGGGAACAGCTGCTACCGTTAGGAGCAGGGTTCTGTGTGTATGGTATGTAAGAAGGCTGCACTTTCTACCTACTGGAACAGAGGCTTGAGTGCAGTCTTACCTCCTGAAGCAAAAGTCCATGGGAGCATTCAACCACCCAAGTAAAAGGCTCTTTGGGTGTAGGTGAGGACATCAACAACACCCCATTGCCCCTTAGAGGCAGTTCTGTGGAGAAGAGTGTCTCTTGCCACAGCAACAGAGGATTCAGGGAGGAGGATGCCAAGTCCACCAACCACAACCTACCCCTGGCAGAGATTCATCTAAAGGGGCCCCAACATGGGGCTCCGTGCTGGAATATCTGCCCATGTTTTTAATTGGCCCTCACAGGAGTTTGATTAAAGGATAATGGGCCCCTGGGTCTTTGAGGCCTCTTGAGGGGCTGGTGCTTCAAAGCTCCACTCCCAGACGACCTGTGCTGGCCTAGTGGCTAACAGAAGCTACTCTTTGTGAGGAGTTGTGCATCAACTGGGACCCAGAGTCTCTAGATGGGTTCCCTGCCCAAGTGTAAAGGTCCAGGCCATTGTAATTTCTCATGGTGGCTGTGCTGTGGCAAAGAGCTCTGGGGCAGCTTGGAACTTTAAAGCTCCATATCCAGAAGGCCTGTGGTGGCAGCTGTTGGGGTCACGGAGTGGGAGGTGCTGAGAGGAGCCAATGTGCCAGGGTGCATTTGCCTTAGCTCCAGAAGGTAGGGAAGGGTCCAAGAGGTTACATAACAGTTATTTATAATGTGCTATAAATGGACTTTGTTGTTTCTCTAGTAAGAGAGTTGTGACAGATCTATGTTAATTACACATAAAATAATTACATAAGATACTAAGTTCAGGAGTTATGAAGTCCACATTTTATAGAACTAAATATTTTACAGATAGACGAACACAACATGAAATACAGCTCACAATTTATAACATTATTAATATCTCTTTAGAACCATATTAGTTTTTGAAACTAAGTTATTCTATCCCTCTTATTTCTATATCATCTAAAGAAAGCAGAGAACCATTTAGAGTCTGTCTCGGAGATCAGCTTGCAGCTCATGGTCCAGTATATGCAACTGCTGGCAACAGAGCCAAATGGAAAATTCTCTCTTACCTATAGTACATCTACTATAGTTCTGTTTTTCCACAGAAGCATTTTGAAGATGCAAGGCTATATCTTAATCTATACTTTAATGAAAATTCTACAAGTGTGAGGAGGGCAGGACTGAGCCTGTATATTTAGCAAAAAGCTAACAATAAACCAGATCAGCTACCTTTTGGGATATCCAGACACCAAATAAAATTCACCATGTTAGATGTTCAGTTGGTGTAAATCAGCAACGTTCCATTGAATACACTGGATTTACACCAGCTGCAGATCTGGCCTATTGTTTTCCCAAATGACATCAACAAGAAAAAACTTCACCAGCAAGAGCATTAAACCTACAAAATTTTGCAACACACCTAGAACTTTGGACAGTTATTAATAAGTTGATGTTAACAGAACAATATATTAATAATGTTGTAATATAAACAACAATTTGACAAGACTAAAATACAACCTCGATTTGCTTTTCTAGAATTACACAGGATAAAGGGATGACTGGGCACATTAATAATAATTATTATTATTTGTATTAACATAGCACCCAGGTGCCCTAGTCATGGAACTAGACCCCACTGTGCTAGGCACTGTACACAAACAGAGCTAAACGGCCTACAGTTTGAAGCCAAGGGATGAGGTCGCCAGGAAAAGGCAAGTCTACGTGATTGGAGACTCTTTACTGAGAAGAGTAGATAGGCCTGTAACTAGACCTGATCGGGAGAACAGAAGGGTGTGCTGTCTGCCAGGGGCTAAGATACAAGATGTGGACCTGAGGCTGAATACGATCTTAGCGGGAGTGGGAAAGAATCCATTGATTATCCTTCATGTGGGAACGAATGACACGGCTAGTTACTCGCTGGACTGTATCAAGGAGGACTATGCCAGACTGGGGAAGAGGCTCAAAGACATCGAGGCTCAGGTGATCTTCAGTGGGGATCTGCCGGTTCCTAGAGTGGGGCGACGAAGGAGTGACAAGATTATGGTGATCAACAGATGGCTGAGGGAGTGGTGTTATAAGGAGGGCTTTGGGATGTACGGTCACTGGGAAGCGTTTACGGATAGACGACTGTTCGCTCAGGATGGACTTCATCTAAGCAAGGAGGGAAATAGAATTCTCGGATGGAGGCTCGCCGACCTCATCAAGAGAGCTTTAAACTAGGAAGTTGGGGGAGATGGTTGGGAGATGTTCGGGAGATCTCCACGCCGGAATATAACCTGGAGAGGAAAGTAAACAAAGTGAGAGGGGATACCCTTGCGGTCCCAAGGTTTGATCCAAGGAGGAATAGTGGAGTAGAAACCAGAGTAACGGGTGATGCTGGTGGTAAAAGGTCTCTGCACGACAGGGGAAAGAATGTCACTGATGCCAAACGCCGAAAATTAAAAGGTCTGTACACTAATGCGAGGAGCCTAGGCAACAAGATGGAGGAACTGGAGTTACTGGTGCAGGATATTATAGGGATAACTGAAACCTGGTGGAATAGTACTCATGACTGGAGCACGGGTATTGAAGGCTATGTGCTGTTTAGAAAAGACAGGAAGAAAGGCAAAGGTGGTGGAGTAGCCTTGTACATCAATGATGAAATTAACTGTAGCGAAATAAGAAGCAATGGAATGGATAAGACAGAGTCTGTCTGGGCAAAAATCACACTGGGTAAAAAACAACTAGAGCTTCCCCTGAGATAGTGCTTGGCGTGTGCTACAGACCGCCGGGATCTGGTTGGGATATGGATAGAGACCTCTTTAATGTCTTTAATGAAGTAAACACAAAGGGGAAATGTGTGATTATGGGGGACTTCAACTTCCCAGATATAGACTTGAGGACGAGTACTTGCAAGAATAATAGGGGTCAGATTTTTCTGGATGTGATAGCGGATGGATTTCTTCATCAAGTAGTTGAAGTACCTACGAGAGGAGATGCCATTTTAGATTTGGTGTTGGTGAGCAGTGAGGACCTCGTAGAAGAAATGGTGGTAGGGGACAACCTTGGTTCGAGTGATCATGAGCTGATTCAGTTCAAACTAGATGGAAGGATAAACAAATGTAGATCTGGGATTAGGGTTTTTGACTTCTCGAGGGCTAATTTTAAAGAGTTAAGGAAATTAGTTAGGGAAGTGGATTGGACGGAGGAATTAGTGGATTTAAATGCGGAGGAGGCCTGGAATTACTTTAAGTCGCAGCTGCAGAGACTGTCGGAAGCCTGCATCCCGAGAAAGGGGGAAAAAACCATGGGCAGGAGTTGTAGGCCAAACTGGATGAGCAAGCAACTCAGAGAGGGGATTAGACAAAAGCAGAAAGCTTACAGGGAGTGGAAGAAAGGCAGGATCAGTAAGGAAAGCTACCTTGGTGAGGTCAGAACATGTAGGGATAAAGTGAGGAAGGCTAAAAGCCACATTGAACTGGACCTTGCAAAGGGAATCAAAACCAATAGTAAAAGGTTCTACAGCCACATAAATAAGAAGAAAACAAAGAAAGAAGAAGTGGGGCCGCTATACACTGAGGATGGAATGGAGGTTAAGGATAACCTAGGCATGGCCCAACATCTAAACAAGTACTTTGCTTCAGTTTTTAATAAGACTAGTGAGGAACCTTGCGATGATGGAGGGATGATAAACGGGAATGTGGATATGGAAGTGGATATTACCGCAACTGAGGTAGAGGCCGTACTTGAACAGCTCGATGGGACGAAGTCGGAGGGCCCGGACAATCTCCATCCGAGGATATTAAAGGAACTGGTGCGTGAAATTGCGAGCCCGTTAGCGAGAATTTTTAAGCAATCAATAAACTCGGGGGTTGTGCCATATGACTGGAGGATTGCTAATGTAGTTCCTATTTTTAAGAAAGGGAATAAAAGTGATCCGGGTAATTATAGGCCTGTTAGCTTGACGTCTGTAGTATGCAAGGTCTTGGAAAAAATTTTAAGGGAGAAAGTAGTTAAGGACATAGAGGTCAATGGTAATTGGGACGAATTGCAACACGGATTTAAGTATCAGAGGGTAGCCGTGTTAGTCTGGATCTGTAAAAGCAGCAAAGAATCCTGTGGCACCTTATAGACTAACAGACGTTTTGGAGCATGAGCTTTCGTGGGTGAATACCCACTTCCTCAGATGCATGTAATGGAAATATCCAGGGGCAGGTATATATATGTGTGCTAGCAAGCAAGCTAGAGATAACGAGGTCAGTTCAATCAGGGAGGATGAGGCCCTGTTCTAGCAGTAGAGGTGTGAAAACCAAGAGAGGAGAAACTGGTTCTTGCCAGTTTCTCCTCTCTTGGTTTTCACACCTCTACTGCTAGAACAGGGCCTCATCCTCCCTGATTGAACTGACCTCGTTATCTCTAGCTTGCTTGCTAGCACACATATATATACCTGCCCCTGGATATTTCCATTACATGCATCTGAGGAAGTGGGTATTCACCCACGAAAGCTCATGCTCCAAAAAGTCTGTTAGTCTATAAGGTGCCACAGGATTCTTTGCTGCTAACACGGATTTAGTAAAGGTAGATCGTGTCAAACCAATCTGATCTCCTTCTTTGAGAAGGTGACGGATTACTTAGATAAAGGAAATGCGGTAGATATAATTTACCTAGATTTCAGTAAGGCGTTCGACACGGTTCCGCACGGGGAACTGTTAGTCAAATTGGAAAAGATGGGAATGAATATGAAAGTTGTAAGGTGGATAAGGAACTGGTTAAAGGGGAGACTCCAGAGGGTCGTATTGAAAGGTGAATTGTCAGGCTGGAAGGAGGTCACTAGTGGAGTCCCTCAAGGATCGGTTTTGGGACCGATCTTATTTAACCTTTTTATTACTGACCTTGGCACAAAGAGCAGGAATGTGCTAATAAAGTTTGCGGATGACACGAAGCTGGGGGGTATTGCTAACACGGAGAAGGACAGGGATACTATTCAGGAAGATCTGAACCACCTTGTAAACTGGAGTAATAGAAATAGGATGAAATACAATAGTGAAAAGTGCAAAGTTATGCATTTAGGAATTAGTAATAAGAATTTTGGATATACGTTGGGGGCGCATCAGTGGGAAGCGACGGAGGAGGAGAAGGACCTTGGGGTACTGGTTGATAGCAGGATGACTATGAGTCGCCAATGTGATACGGCTGTTAAAAAAGCAAATGCGATTTTGGGATGCATCAGGTGGGGTACTTCCTGCAAGGATAAGGAGGTGTTAGTACCGTTATACAAGGCGTTGGTGAGACCACATCTGGAATACTGTGTGCAGTTCTGGTGTCCCATGTTCAAGAAGGATGAATTCAAACTGGAACAGGTTCAGAGACGGGCTACAAGGATGATCCGAGGAATGGAAAAACTGCCTTATGAAAGGAGACTCAAAGAGCTTGGCTTGTTTAGCCTGGCCAAAAGAAGGCTGCGGGGGGATATGCTTGCTCTATATAAATATATCAGGGGGGTTAACGTTAGGGAGGGAGAGGAATTATTTAAGTTTAGTACTAATGTAGGCACGAGGACGAATGGGTACAAACTGGATATTAGGAAGTTTAGACTTGAAATTAGACGAAGGTTTCTAACCATTAGGGGAGTGAAGTTCTGGAACAGCCTTCCGAGGGAAGTAGTGGGGGCAAAAGACTTTCCTGGCTTTAAGACAAAACTTGATAAGTATATGGAGGGGATGTTATGATAGGATCGTTAATTTGGGCAATTGATCTTGGATTACCACCAGATAGGTCTGCTCAGTGGTCTGCGGGGAGATGTTGGATGGAATGGGAACTGAGTTACTGCAGAGAATTCCTTCTTGGGTGCTGGCTGGTGACTCTTGCCCACATGCTCAGGGTTTAGCTGATCGCCATATTTGGGGTCGGAAAGGAATTTTCCTCCAGGGCGGATTGGCAGGGGCCCTGGAGGTTTTTCGCCTTCCCCTGCAGCGTGGGGCACGGGTCGCTTGCTGGTGGTTTCTCTGCAGCTTGAGGTCTTCAAACCAATTTTGAGGATTTCAATAACTCGGTCCTGGGATAGGGGTTGTTATAAAATTGGATGGGTGGGGTTCTGTGGCCTGCCTTGTGCAGGAGGTCAGACTAGATGATCAGATTGGTCCCTTCCGACCTATGAGTCTATGAGTCTATGAGTCTAGGTCTTGTGACTTACCTTAATGTGAGTGTGCAACTTCCTAACAATGCAAGGATATCTACAAACAGCCCTCTGTCACAATCATGCCTGTTCTCCCAAAAATACTTGCTTGTTTCTAAGTCTGTGACAGAAACTGGCCCTGTGCATTTATAGTATTGTCTTCTTCAGTACAACCACCACACTCACCCTGCAGCAAAGTTAAAGCAACTAAATAACCCTTTTTCTTCAGTCCACTTCAGGTACTCTACCCCGATATAACACTGTGCTTGGGAGCCAAAAAATCTTACTGCGTTATAGGTGAAACCGCGTTATATTGAACTTGCTTTGATCCCCAGGGCACGCAGCCCCACATGCCCGCAGCGCAGCTTTACCGTGTTATATCTGAATCCTGTTATATCGGGTCGCGTTATATTAGAACATAAGAACATAAGAACAGCTGTACCAGGTCAGACCAAAGGTCCATCTAGCCCAGTATCCGTCCACCGACAGTGGTCAATGCCAGGTGCCCCAGAGGGAGTAAAACTTACAGGCAATGATCAAGTGATCTCTCTCTTGCCATCCATCTCCATCCTCTGACGAACAGAGGCTAGGGACACCATTCCTTACCCATCCTGGCTAATAGCCATTTATGGACTTCACCACCATGAATTTATCCAGTTCTCTTTTAAATGGTGTCATAGTCCTAGCCTTCACAACCTCCTCAGGTAAGGAGTTCCACAAGTTGACTGTGCGCTGTGGGAAGAAGAACTTCCTTTTATTTGTTTTAAACCTGCTGCCTATTAATTTCTTTTGGTGACCTCTAGTTCTTGTATTATGGGAATAAGTAAATAACTTTTCCTTATCCACTTTCTCAACATCACTCATGATTTTATATACCTCTATCATATCCCCCCTTAGTCTCCTCTTTTCCAAGCTGAAGAGACCTAGTCTCTTTAATCTTTCCTCATATGGGACCCTCTTCAAACCCCTAACAATTTTAGTTGCCCTTTTCTGAACCTTTTCTAGTGCTAGAATATCTTTTTTGAGGTGAGGAGACCACATCTGTACATAGTATTCAAGATGTGGACGTACCATGGATTTATATAAGGGCAATAAGATAGTCTCAGTCTTATTCTCTATCCCCTTTTTAATGATTCCTAACATCCTGTTTGCTTTTTTGACCGCCTCTGCACACTGCGTGGACATCTTCAAAGAACTATTCACGATGACTCCAAGATCTTTTTCCTGAATCACTGCAGCTAAATTAGCCCCCATCATATTGTATGTATAGTTGGGGTTATTTTTTCCAATGTGCATTACTTTACATTTATCCATATTAAATTTCATTTGCCATTTTGTTGCCCAGTCACTTAGTTTTGTGAGATCTTTTGGAAGTTCTTTACAATCTGCTTTGGTCTTAACTATCTTGAGTAGTTTAGTATCATCTGCAAACTTTGCCACCTCACTGTTTACCCCTTTCTCCAGATCATTTATAAATAAATTGAATAGGATTGGTCCTAGGACTGACCCTTGGGGAACACCACTAGTTACCCCTCTCCATTCTGAGAATTTACTATTAATTTCTACCCTTTGTTCCCTGTCTTTTAACCAGTTCTCAATCCATGAAATGACCTTCCCTTTTATCCCATGACATCTCAATTTACATAAGAGCCCTTGGTGAAGGACCTTGTCAAAGGCTTTCTGGAAATCTAAGTACACTATGTCCACTGGATCCCCCTTGTCCACATGTTTGTTGACCCCTTCACAGAACTCTAATAGACTAGTAAGACACGATTTCCCTTTCAAGAAACCATGTTGACTATTGCTCAACAGTTTATGTTTTTCTATGTGTCTGACAATTTTATTTTTAACTATTGTTTCAACTAATTTGCCCGGTGCTGACGTTAGACTTACCGGTCTGTAATTGCCGGGATCACCTCTAGAGCCCTTTTTAAATATTGGCGTTACATTAGCTAACTTCCAGTCATTGGGTACTGAAGCCAATTTAAAGGACAGATTATAAATCTTAGTTAATAGTTCCGCAACTTCACATTTGAGGTTTTTTAGAACTCTTGGGTGAATGCCATTGGGTCCCAGTGACTTGTTAATGTTGAGTTTATCAATTAATTCCAAAACCTCCTCTAGTGACACTTCAATCTGTGACAGTTCCTCAGATTTGTCACCTACAAAAGTCAGCTCAGGTTTGGGAATCTCCCTAACATCCTCAGCCGTGAAGACTGAAGCAAAGAATCCATTTAGTTTCTCCGCAATGACTTTATCGTTTTTAAGCATTCCTTTTGTATTTTGATCGTCAAGGAGCCCCACTGGTTGTTTAGCAGGCTTCCTGCTTCTGATATACTTAAAAATATTTTATTACCTTTGGAGTTTTTGGGTAGCCGTTCTTCAAACTCCTCTTTGGCTTTTCTTATTAGACTCTTGCACTTAAGCTGGCAGTGTTTATGCTCCTTTCTACTTGCCTCACTAGGATTTGACTTCCACTTTTTAAAGAAAATCTTTTTATCTCTCACTGCTTCTTTTAAATGGTTGTTAAGCCACGGTGGCTCTTTTTCAGTTCTTCTACTGTTTTTCTTAATTTGGGGTATACATTGAAGTTGGGCCTCTATTATGGTGTCTTTAAAAAGTGCCCATGTAGCTTGCAGGGATTTCACTTTAATCACTGTACCTTTTAACTTTTGTTTAACTAACCCCCTCAGTTTTGTATAGTTCCCCCTTTTGAAATTAAATGCCACAGTGTTGGGCTGTTGAGATGTTCTTCCCACCACAGGGATGTTAAATGTTATTATATTATGGACACTATTTCCAAGTGGTCCTGCTATAGTTACCTCTTGGACCAGCTCCTGCGCTCCACTCAGGATTAAATCTAGAGTTGCCTCTCCCCTTGTAGGTTCCCGTACCAGCTGCTCCATGAAGCAGTCATTTAAAGTATAGAGAAATTTTATCTCTGCATTTCTTCCTGAAATGAAATGTTCCCAGTCATTATGGGAATAATTGAAATCCCCCACTATTATTGGGTTCTTAATTTTGATAGCCTCTCTAATTTCCCTTAGCATTTCATCATCACTATTACTGTCCTGGTCAGGTGGTCGATAATAGATCCCTAATGTTATATTTTTATTAGAGCATGACATTTCTATCCATAGAGATTGTATGGAACATGTGGATTTGCTTAAGATTTTTACTTCATTTGAATCTACATTTTCTTTCACGTATAGTGCCACTCCTCCCCCTGCACGACCTGTTCTGTCCTTCCAATATATTTTGTACCCCGGAATGATTGTGTCCCATTGATTGCTCTCAGTCCACCAGGTTTCTGTGATGCCTATTATATCAATATCCTCCTTTATCACAAGGTGTTCTAGTTTACCCATCTTATTATTTAGACTTCTACCATTTGTGTACAAGCACTTTAAAAACTTGTCCCTGTTTATTTGTCTGCCCTTTTCTGATGTGCCAGATTCTTTTTTATGTGACTGTTTATCATCTGATCCGGTCCTTACATTATCCTCTTCCATCCTCTGCTCCTGACTGTAACCTGGAGATTTTCTATCATTAGACTCTCCCCTAAGAGAAGTCTGTGTCCGATCCACGTGCTCCTCTGCAGCAGTCGGCTTTCCCTCATCTCCTCGTTTAAAAATTGCTCTACAACCTTTTTAATGTTTAGTGTCAGCAGTCTGGTTCCACTTTGGTTTAGGTGGAGCCCATCTCTCCTGTATAGGCTCCCCCCATCCCAAAAGTTTCCCCAGTTCCTAATGAACGTAAACCCCTCCTCTCTACACCATTGTCTCATCCACGCATTGAGACTCTGAAGCTCTGCCTGCGTACCTGGCCCTGCGCGTGGAACTGGGAGCATTTCTGAGAATGCCACCATAGAGGTCCTGGATTTCAGTCTCTTCCCTAGCAGCCTAATTTGGCTTCCAGGACAGCTCTCCTACCCTTCCCTATGTCATTGGTACCTACATGTACCACGACCACCAGCTCCTCCCCAGCACTGCACATAATTTTGTCTAGATGCCTCGAGAGATCCACAACCTTCGCACCAGGCAGGCAAGTCACCATACGGTTCTCTATTGGGGTAGAGGTGTATAACTTACCTGAAAGATCCTTTTTGTTAAAAAAAAATCAAGGCTCAATAATATAGCACAAAAGCCCATATTTGCACAGGTACAATAAGCACAGAAATCCATGTATATTGATATTTTTACTATCTCACTGTGGAGAAAGGCACAATAACTTCAGCACCTTACTTAGACTCATAGGAATATAGAAAAATCTCACAGTACAAAAAGAACTAGTATTGTCTGATTTGTCTTGAAAATAAGAGGAGCATAATGAAGAACTCATAACACTGTTATGTTCCAGTTTGGAATAAATACTGCCTACACTTTGAAAGTTTGTTCTGAAACAATAATTCTTATAAACATAACAGGCTCTTCTAATTATGCAACTATACTGTGCTTTAGCATAACTCCTTTACCTTAGAATCTAGTGGGAAAACATCTACCATGGCAGTTGTTTTTAAATGCATTAACCATAAAGAGGCTGACCAAGGGTATCTAAAGTTTCACCGAAAGACAAGAAATGGATTTCAAAGCATACAGGGCTGGAAAGTAGCTTCTGAAAAAGGCAAACGTCAAAATGTCCTTTCAAACTCTTGAATGTTAAAAAATATTTGACATCAGTTAAGAAATATTTGGTAAAAATCAAAACAAACAATTCGTCCCAGTATAATGTTACGTTTGGACCAAGACACAGGGGGAGCTGAAAGCAACACAGCTGTCTGCCACAGTAACTATTATTACCACTGCAGAAGAGAAAGTAACACAGAAAGGAGGCTTTGCAATGGGGAGAGGGGAGTGCTCAAATAATTAAAGGGACAGGACATCACAATTAAGAACTTGTTTTCAAGAAACAAATTTTATAAACTCATTGGAAATAGCGGGGGAAATACCCTAGGAACCATAAAAACTTGTCAGAGGTTTCTGGGGGAGGTTTTGGTTGGTTGAAGTAGAGTCGGGAATACTGCTTGGCTGTTTTGCCTGGATCTAGAAATGCAGCAGGATGCTGAGTATTAAACTGTTTTGTTTTTGTTTGCAGCTTGGAAAAAAAGAACAGCTCACTCCTACTCTGTTATTCTCCAACAACGATTAGCGATGGGGCGAGTCCAGCTCCTACTTATACAGCCCCCAAAACCCCAGCCAGTTCCCGAGCACGTTACAAATGTCTACACCGCTGTACGCCCTGTTGCTGGGGCTGATTCCCCAGAGGAATTGTGGTCACCCCGGGGAGAGGATGCTGCAGGAGGGAGAGGGGGTTGCAGGCAGCTACCGCTACGTGTCTGGGCGGCCGTTAACTTCCCCTTTGCGCTCGAAGAGCAGAGCATTTCCCAGCAGAGGGTAACAGGGGCTGACCCCCGGAATCGGCTTCAGCGCCTTCCACTTCCCCAGATAAGCCAGAAGCAGGCGGCACGTGACGGCTGCCAGCAGCACGAAGAGCAGAGTGACGGCTCCGGCCCCCCAGTAGAGCACCCGGTCCCACTCCGGAGCCAGTTGCAGAGCCCCCATCGCTGCCCCGAGCCCGGCCGCTGGGCGTGCACTGAGCCGCAGTCCCGTGAACAGTTCCGCGCTCCCCTCCCCCGAGCTCGGGTGCTGAGCCGGGGGACTCCACGAGGCGGAGGCGGAGCCCGAGCCCCGGGGCTAGGCAGGAGTGGAAGAGGTCGGGGGAATGACAGGGAAGGAGGGATCCCCAGAGAAGTTTGAATGAGGGAGAAGAGCAGCAACTGTAGCAGGAGAGGAAGGAAACGCTGCTGTGATCTGTGTCTGCTCTTGTTCTCACTGTGTAACCTGGAATCCGCAGGGGGTGACACGGCCACGAAGGTGGGAAGCATCAGAGCGGACAGACGCAGCGAAGGCACAGACCCTGTGCAACTCCCTCAACTTCAGTTAGGCCACATGCCTGCAGCAAAGGGCAAAGTGTGGCCCTAGGAGTAAATGCTTCAGCTTTCAGCAGCCATGGACCAGGTGCCCCACCTCTAAATGTGACACCCCTGAGCCTGTGCAGTCTGGAATCTGAACTTGGAGGGTCACGTGAGGTCTCTCCGTAGTTGTCAGTGACCCTAACTACTGCTGCTCATAGCGAGAGGGGCAAAACCATTTTTCACCCGGCTACTGCAGGGCGCAGGGCACAGGGCACAGAGCATAACTCCCAGCCTTGTGGGCAACACTGAGAATACGTTCAGGATGCAGGCAGTATTACAGAGGGGAACAGGAAGAGGGACAAACTACAACAACCAAGTGTAATCATGAGTTGATACCCTGTGAGGTGGAGGGTCCCAGACCTCGGTCCTCCATCCCAAGCCTGGAAGTCTACACAACAATGAAACAGCCCTGCAGCCCTACCTGTGAGCCCAAGCCCATGGGCTCCCCTCTTAGGTCAGTGGAAGCACTCCTGGTGAGGATGCGCACCACTGACCCAAGGAGGGTAGCTGGATGTGAATCACTGCAGAAATTACTGAGGTGGCTGTTGTAGTACTTAAAAAGTAGTTAGATGAAACCCTTGTATCAGAGGCCTGGTATGAGACCTAAGGCCTGAACTAAACTAATGGTCAAGACTTTAATATAAAGCAAAGTTAAGCTGTGAGCAAGAGGCAGGCCCTGCTCAGAGTCTGGCAAGGAGAGGGCTGATGTTGCAAATACACACATACCTAAAAGGTATTGGACACCAGAGATATAAACATGTGCCAGGATGATACCAGAACACTCTGATACTTGCATGTTCAACACAGATAACAAGGAACAAGCTGACCCATCCTAAAGGCAGGGGCAAAAGGGTAATATGATGGATGGGGTTGTTTTGATCGAACCAACATGTAGAAGGTGATAGGCGGAACCTTACTATGTAGAGGGGTTGTACTTCAATATGTCAAGAGCGAGGTGTAACTTGTTTGCACCTTTGTATAAGAATGCACCGCTGAGGGGTTGTCTTTGTCTGGCCTAGGGGGCAGTAGTAAACCCCGCCACTGACTAAGCCAGTCCGTTGTCAGGCAGCACATATGTACTAGCAGAACTGCAGACATCTGATCCAGGGAGCTAGAGACTGTGTTTCATTTGGCAAAAAATATTGTCAGCTGCCTTCATACCTTATCAGAGTCTGTGGTTCTTGGCGTTTCTCTCGGGGACTGCTGTGCCAACTATCTGCGCAGAGCCGAGGCAGCACACAGAGGGAACACATAACTGACTGTTATCAACATAGATAGATATTGGATAGAGCAGACCACCACACTGGTGACACTTGATGACAGCTGTAAGTCAGCCGAATATAGGTCAACTTTTGAGTGTAGACATACCCTATATCAGTGCTTCTCAAACATTGCAGGTTGGCAACCCTTTACTTGAAGTCAACATTTTTCACAACTCCATTACATTTACTATAAAAGTTAAGAGTAAAAATGTATAGATGGTAACAATCATAACCCTATGTAATTTATAATTTATTTGGGTGCATGGTTTCAGAGGTTGCCACAGAATACTTGATGTTGTATGGTAAGGATGTGTAGGGAGTGAGATTTTCTTTATTATAGACTGTAATAAAAAAATTTATGCTTTGTAACTCCCCCACAAGGGGATCGCAAGCCACTGGCTTAGAAAACACTAATCTAAATTGTGTAGGAAGTCAGACTAGAGATGATCATAATGACACCTTGTGGACTTAAAAATCTATAACTTCTCAAAGTTTAGTCCTTGTTGTTGAGGTACACAGCTTCTGGCATATCCAAGTAACTTAACAATATTTTAGTACATTAGGTAGAGATCCCTCCTTCAATGCCCTTAGTGAAGCCAACTCTGCTACATTTCTTCCATGATGAAAACTTGTCTCTTTCCATCCAAACGCACATTTAAGCCTATCTTTCTGACATCTCCTTGTGGATGCCTAGCTAGCAATTTATCTTCAGCATGGCCAAAATTGAGCTTACCATCTTCACTCAAAAATTTTCCATCACAGTGGATCGCACCACCATCCTCCCAGTCGCTTATGTCCATAATCTGGATGTCATTTTTGACTCAGCTCTCACCCTGGATGTGTGTGTGTCTAGAGAATCTCCAAGTATCACCACTTCTGTCTGCATAATATTTCAAAGTTTTAGCCTTTTCTGTCTCTCTGGATTGCCAAGGCTGTTGTTCAGGCCTTCATCAGCTCATGCTTTTGTAACATGTTTTTGTATATGAAATAAGTTATATAAGTTGTTTTGTGCTTTAGAATAAGTTGTACTTTATGCCTTTACATTTTGTTAAGGTAGTTGACCATGTATTAGACACAGAGTCTGAAATTCAAAACGGTGTGTCTGCCAAACAGCTCAACTCCATCTTTGTAAGCGTCTTGTTGAAGTTTTCACATCCTTTTAGAACTTTGGCGGGAAAGGCAGTAAATGGTTAGCACAGAATTGGTTCAAACAGGTTCCAGCAGGGGAGCTGCTAGTTTTACTTCAGAACTTTGGTGCGCTTGTTCCTATATAAACTCTGAGCGCCTGCAGCCTAGTTGCTGTCTGTCCTAGAGGCAGCCACGGTACCGTTATATTTGTGTGGCTACATGAACCAGAAGACCAGCATCTGAAGACATCAGTATTAAAAACTGTAACTGTGCTACCACTCTATGAACACATTATTTTCAGAAAAAGGTACAGAGGTCCTGTTGATTGCTCACCCATGCGTGATCGCAAAGCCAGGCCTCTTTTCAGCATCAGCAGATCCTGTTGATCTCCCACTAAGAAACGGTTGAGATCCAGGGTCCATCAGTTGACTGTGACAACGGTGTCGTACCATCTACTGCCTATCAACACCTAGAAATGGTGAAGTATCTGGGGTATTTTTGTTTTAGGCTTATTTGTTTATTGCCAGGGTATCTTGTTTGGTTGGGCCTGGATTTTAAATCCAAATTGTCAAACCACATCTTGCTGTTGTTTCTTATTAAGTTATCTGTTCTAAATAAAAGCTGTCATCTGTTTACTTTATTCTTCTCTCTTCTCTATCCATTTGCATCACTATATTTCCCTATACCGCAGAAGGGGCCAAGATCCTGCTAATTAGCTGCAAGGTATAGCTGGCGTATACCATCCTCGCCATCATAGTTAACATTGCAGGGTTAACACTTTCACTGCTATAATCTACTTTTCTCCAGCTTTGAGGCAAGACAAATTGCCATCTTAAAGCCATTTAAAGTGTTCCAGCTAGGATTATCTTCCTGGCTCATCACACTCAAAACTTCTGGGCTGCTACTGACACAGTTCTAAAAATGTCTCCTATTTTAAGGCTCTAACTGAGCATTTCAACACTCTGCTGCATAATCCAATTGCCAGTTTTGAAATTCACCATGCCTGTGGCTTGCTGAAGGTCTCACATCAAGTCAGTAATACAGCTGGTGTAGTCCAGGAATACAAGTCAAGAAATATGAATTCTAGTCACAGCTCTGCCACTGATTTGTCTTGTGACCCTTGGCAAATCACATACCCTTTCTGTGCCTTCGGGATTTAAGAATACCGGTGAAGGAACAGGAATAATCTGTGAGACTGATAGTTAGCTAGAGAGATTAGAGACAAGAACAAAAACTAAAATAAGATTCAGCTTGGTAAAAGGTATGTTGATGCCACAGTTAACTGTGATTACGTCTGAGTATTAAACTGAGGCTACAGCCTAACTTCCTCAATCCCTGTAACTCTGTTTCAAGGGCAATCACAGTAGTTATCTTCCTCCCTACTTAATTGCTGTCCTGAATAACAGTGAGGGATGTCTGGATATTAGGAAAAACTATTTCACTAGGAGGGTGGTGAAGCACTGGAGGGGTTACCTAGGGAGGTGGTGGAATCTCCATCCTTACAGGTTTTTAAGGCCCAGCTTGACAAAGCTCTGGCTGGGATGATTTAGTTGGTGTTCGTCCTGCTTTGAGCAGCGGGTTGGATTAGATGACCTCCTGAGGTCTCTTCCAACCCTAATCTTCTATGATTTTTGCATAACATGAGGGAAAATGGAACAACCAAACAGGAATACAGGATTAAGTCTGTCATAAAACTATTGGCCACATAATTCTGCCTCTAGCCTGCTTCATGAATAACAAAAAGCCCTACCCTTACAGTGAGCTGCAATAGCCAAGAGGAGGAAGAGTCTCTCCGTCTCACTTCTTGGCATGCATGTACACTCAGCCCTGCCTCTAATGGTGATCGTGCAGGCATGAACCTCCAGCCCCCCAGCATACTGGAACAGACCTGCTTCTGGGGACGAGGCACATGTCCCCCGGCAGAATTTTTTTTGCATTTTTCTCCACAGGGGTCACAGAAAAATGTGAGCCATATGAATTCTGCGCCCCTGCATTGACGTAGAATCCCCCCATGGGTAACATATGTATAAGAAATATAGGGGATTAGGAAAGTAGGTGTGAACTCTATACACCACAATCATAGTCAATAGTTTCTAGATATATGCAAATATGTCCCCATTTTATTAAACAGCTATTATTATTATTATTATTATTAATAAAGATGCTACTTGTGATTTTCATGTATTTTACCATCCAGCTCTTATTCAGTATTGAACCCAGAAGGAAGCCTCTAACAGACAGAATAATTTTCTGTCTCTTACCCCTTTATCCATTATAAAGGATAGAATCTAGTAAAGGTTCCTATTTATATTAAACTGTTTAGGAATCCTTATTTCTTTCTTATTCTTCACTAGGATTTCTACCACCTTAAAGTTAGAGTCTTACGGCCCCTCAAAAACACAATCTTCATGTGTGGCTTCCTATTTCTGAACTCCCAGACTTCATCACCCCTCAAAGTCTCATTTGCTTTGGCTTGTGTCTATTCTCTACGTGAAATGGAAACAATTACCAAGGCCTCCTTAAAGAAGATATCTAGGATATTATTTCTCCTTTTCCTCAGAATACTTGTCAGGATTCTTAACTAAGTTCTACAATAGCTGTACTAAGAACATAAGAACGGCCGTACTGGGTCAGACCAAAGGTTCATCCAGCCCAGTATCTGTCTACTGACAGTGGCCAATGCCAGGTGCCCCAGAGGGAGTGAACCTAACAGGCAATGATCAAGTGATCTCTCTTCTGCCATCCATCTCCATCCTCTGACAAACAGGGGCTAGGGACACCGTTCCTTACCCATCCTGGCTAATAGCCATTTATAGACTTAACCACCATGAATTTATCCAGTTCTCTTTTAAATGGTGTCATAGTCCTAGCCTTCACAACCTCCTCAGGTAAGGAGTTCCACAAGTTGACTGTGCGCTGCGGGAAGAACTTCCTTTTATTTGTTTTAAACCTGCTGCCTATTAATTTCATTTGGTGACCCCTAGTTCTTGTATTATGGGAATAAGTAAATAACTTTTCCTTATCCACTTTCTCCACATCACTCATGAAACTTACTGGGACTCTCCTATATCACACTGTGACACAAAGACTCCTTGCAAAAGGCCCCTCGGTCTTTGAAAATAACTCTCACCCCAGACCTGATGAACACTACACCAAAGACATCTAAAGGATATTTATCCATAAAGAGTAAAATGTAAGGTATCTACAGAAAGCTCATAACTTCTCAAGATTCATAATCATTGCAAGATGTATGTACAGGTAATATTTAAGGCATAATGTATTTATACAGAAAGTATGCTTTATAGACGTGAAGTAAAAGTTAGTCATCAAGGGATAATATATCTCAGTGATGACCCATTCAAGAAGGAGGGAGTTGCTACCTTTCCCTGGTTAGCCAGTGATGCAATACCAGGCTCAGTTTTCTAGCCTTGCTCCATCCCTAGACTATCAATGGAAAACATCAGAGACAACCACAAACAGTCAAAACCACTTGGATGTAAAAAAGGACCATTGCAACAGACAGGGGGTTGCCGTAGCTGTGAATAAAAACAAAAAAAGACTGATTCAGAATAGTGGATGGTGAAGAAAGACCCTCTGCATCCTTTCACTGAGGTGACATCTTGAGGATCACAAATGTTCTCAAGAAAAACTGGATCCTGTTCCTGTGAAGCCAGCCAAGACTCCAAGAGACTGACCGTGCGGGGGTGGGGAGGAGTAGAGGCATGACCCACTTGTACTTCATTAGATATTAACAGTTACCTTTCCTAAGTATAGACCCAGGTTTGCATTTTACTGTTTTGTATTACCACCATTTATTTCCATCACACTCTTTTTTTCTAATTAACTCTCCTTTCTTAAATAAATCTACTTTGTTTTATTGTAAGTGCTCACAAGCGCTATATGTTACACCAGAGTTGGGGGGGAGGAGGGGATGAGGGTGTTTAAGGTAAAACTGGTAAAGGGATACACAACACTGTTAGGTGCACAGGATCTGGGATTTTTGTGAATAGCCACTGTCAGGGACTGGATATCACAGGAGAAAGATTCAAGGGACTGGTTTGCATATATTGTTAGCCTGCAAGTCAAAGCCAGGGCTGGCACAGTACAGAGGAGAGTGCTTGAGCAGCTGGTGGTGTTAGGCTGCTGACACCGAGACAGGGGCAGGCAGGACTCCCTCAGGCTGGAGGCAGGGGGAACAAGGTGACTCACAGGACTGAGTGCCCTGAGAATCATCATACACACCTCTTATACAATAAAGTTGGGGTTTTTTTCACTATTCTGTCTCATACAGTGAAGCGATACTATATAATACCAACTAAGGCTAAGATTATGTCACGGATTCTGTGACCTTCAGAGACCTCCATGACATTTTCCAGCCCCAGGGTGACAGGCAAGAGCTGTCAGCCGGTGGGGGCCCTAGAGCTCTGAGCCATCATGGGAGGTCGGGGCCCCACAGCTCTCAGACGCAGTAGGTGGCACAGGAACCCAGACCTCTGAGCCACTAAAGGTGGCAGAGGGACATTGGTGCTCCCAGTCACTGCAGCTCTGACCTGCCATGGGTGGATCCCAGAGCTCCCAGCCACCCCAGGCAGCAGGTGCTGGACACCCCCTTTCCAAAGTGGGGCTAAGGCCTCCTCCCATCAGTCCCATTTTGTCAGTTATTTTTCTTCCATTAATTTTTATTTTTAATTGCTCGTGACCAGTCCCTGACTTTTGCTAAAAATAACTGGGACAAAATCTTAATACTAATCTATATTTTTGTGACACATGGCCTCTTCTATCAATAATCTGGGTTCTTGTGTCTCCATCTCACTTGGAGGTGATGCCTTGTGACTTTTAAAGCAAGACCTAAGACAAATTTCTCATTTGACTTGTCTCCAAGGCTTCAGACACTGCGAAAGAGCAAAAAGTATTAAGGAGCTCATGGCTAATTGCTTGCTAGTCTGTTTGGAAATGTTTATACAATTTTGAATCCAACAGAAAACATACTTAACTTGAAGTAGAGTACTCAAGAAGTGTCTTAAATTAACTCAGGCATAATACTGAGTTTGACACTCAAACACCATATCCAAGATAAATACAACACTCCTCTTATGAGTTAAATATCATCACATATTTGCCTTAGAATATTCTAATACTTAGAAATGCTCATTAAAAAGGTTATTTTTCCATAAAACTTGCTATTTTAAAAGGCACTATAAGTGTAGACACTTTTAATTGTAACAGATTGTACTACAGACTCTACCCTCAGCTAGACTTGCTCAATATTTTATTTTTTGGAGGGGGTCAAATTTTTGAAAGACTCCTACCCATTCTACTTTCCACCCAATTTCAGAAGTGGTTTAATAAAATAGCACTAGTTCTGTTAGCATAGTATTGTTTCCCTAAATCATGTATAATCTCTGTCTCAGGAGAAGTTTCATTCCCCCAGGCAGTTCACCCTCTACAGCTGTGACTAGTGTTGCTTCAGCCAACCAGCAGTGTTCATGCTCTGTCAGTAAGACTGCCCATTTTGTTGAACAAATTTTGCTTTTGCTGTCAAAAAATACATACCAACTCAGCTTCCCCTCCACTGTTTTTTTTCCATCAGCCACCTAGTTCCTTCCATACTAGCTTTTCACCTGGCCCATTCCCTGTTATTTCTCATCCCAGACATTTTAGTGATCCATACACGGCATAGTGATCCCAGGTTCAGACTCAGGTTTAAGCTGAAACTACACTGTCCACATACAAAGCCTTATAACCTGTGCCAGAAACCTCTCAGGCCTGTAGCCTCACACAGGCATATATGGGTCCAAGCCAGAGTCCCACTGTGGCATGGGTAAAAGTGGACACAGCTGATGCCTGGGTCGCCAAGCTCACATCCAGAGAGTCCGTCAGCACTATCTCACAATCCCCTAGGTCTGTGTCCCCCAACCCTTCTACCTCAAACTTATCACTTGATTCCCAGGAACCGGAAGCACTCTCCTGGTTCAAACATAACTGTGTTTAACCATCCTTTCCATGTGGACTGCTCAACTGTAAACACAGTTAACCTACTGTGTGTTAGCTATGTCCATCTCTAAGAAGAAACCCTACATCAAGCACACTGCTAGCTGACCAGAGGAACACAGCCAGATTCTGGTAAAACTGCAGTGGAAGGAGAACAAGACATCTGACTTCACCAGAGCACAAGAAATGATCATGAGTACAAAAGTATCTTGGAAAACCTGGGAGCGTTGGGGAACCACCGGCATGTGATCAATACCAGGAGCAAGTTAAGCAGCTGAAGACCACTTATTGCCAAATCACAGGTGCTAACCACACCTCAGAGCACTCCACATCAGCACCCCCTACCTCTTCTACAAGCAATCAGATTGGCTGCTGGGAACTGTGCCAAGCAAAGAGCCTACAGTGCTGCATGACAATTTCCTGAGTAGGGATGGTTGATAAGTAGTGTTGTTCCATGAACAGGGGACAGGACCGCGACTCAGGAGCCCCGGATTCTATTCTCACCTCTGCTACTGACCTGCTAGGTGATTTGGGAAAGTCACTAAATTTCTCTGTGCCCATTTACCCTACAACTTTTAAAAGACATATTTATACTGTAGACTCTCTGGGGCAGGGATTGTCACCTATTGTATGTATGTACAGGGCTGACACACTGGAGCCCTGAGCCTGCCAGTGCAATCTAGGCACTACTGCACTACACATAATGAATAACAAAAAACTGTAAGTTACTTTTTGGGTTTTTTTGTATGGTCTAAACAGATGCAAGGAGTATGAAATGCTGCCTCTATTCATTAAGTAAATATTTTAATGTTAAAATAAATCTGCTGAAGGATTAGATACAGGATTTTTTATTAGGTTTCACATGAGTATGTGACATTAAAAAACTTCAACAACAACTGGTTTGGTAAGAGAGAACTGTCATTCACAGGTCAGCAAGCAGGTTCAAATCTTGAGAATGTATGGAATAATTCAGCCTGACAAAACAACTGTTGTTTCCTGAGAACGATTCCATTTGAGCTACAGAACACTTAACATACTGAACAGCTTAATTACTAATAATGAATGAAATACAGTTCTCTAATCACTGTTCAGATGAAGATAAATTAAACAAGGAAGAAAGGCTAGGGACAGGCAATTTTTACAAAGAGCAACAGGAAAAATCTGACACTAGAAAAGAGAAAGGGCATAATCGGGATAAACACAGGACAGTACAAACTCTTATTTAAAAAGACGTTAACTTTGTACATAATCAGTGCAGGGACAATCCAAAATGCCTGTAACACTGGAGAGGGGAAGGGGAATACAGCTACAGGGATTTAAGCAGGTTGTTACTTGCTTCTGCCAACAGAGAAGCAGAACTATGAAGTTGCTTCCCAAATGAAGAACTAAGTTAGTGTACGCGTGTGAAAGAGACAGTGGCCTCATCTTTACCCTGGAAAGACACCAAATTCCTACAGTCCAGATTTAAACCATTAGTTTTATTTTCTTTTTCTTTCATTTTGATCCAGTCTCTGCTGATACTACTTTTGAACAAGGCCATACACATATGCCCAGGACTGGAAGACAAAGCAGCATACAGTTTGCTGCAATACTCTTTCTTTATTCTTTGTGACGATAGCTAGTAGACCGAGAAGCATAGTCCTCCATTTATTGTCATGGATTTTCTGTCTCTTTCCAAGTTATATTAAGAGGCTACTTGAAATCTCTTCCTGAAAGTGGATGGATTTCTTTGAAAGGATTTGGAGTAATGCTGTGAGCCTGAAAATACAAAACATTATTTGGTAAGTGTACTATAACCAAAAGTCACACCAATCCTGTATTGAGGTTACTTCTGTAGGCCTCCTTTAGAAGAACATTTATTAGCTGATTGTATTTTCACATGTCACCGTTTTTTATCCAAGTAGTTCTTTTGGTTTGTATTAGTTTCTTTGCATGAAGCTTTAACTAAAAAATTATCCACAACTCAGGAAAACCTACAATTCTCAGAAATGAGAATGGACACACAACGTGTGGAATGGCAGACTTTCATTAGCTGAATGGAAACTAACATAAAAAGTACTGCTTTATCCCAGAAGTTTGAGAGCCCCATAGGAATAATGAATTCCACTCCAGTACCTGCTTGCTTTGCTAGTACAGCAAAGGAAAGACCTAGCTGAAATCCAACAATGATTTAATTGAAGATTTGATTTAAAGAACATTATAAACAAAAAAATTCCATTTTCTTTTTCACATTAAAATTACTTGATTATGTTCAATACACTAATAATGAATGAGGGACTTGTACACTTTGTAGCTCATGTAAGCCAAGCTTATCACACACATCAGGGGCTCCTTGCATCCCTCCATTTCCCCCCACCTCCAGCTTCTTATATGTCACCGTACCATCCCCCTCTTTTTCAGGGACTCCCTGCAACTACCCCCCAATCTCCTCATTGCCAAGGGTTCTGTGTGCCCCCAATTTCCCCTTCCTCCCATATAAGGGCCAACCCTTTCTACCCGCTAATGCCAGTGGCTCTGTGTATCCCTATTCCCACTTCATCCCATGCACTCCTCCCCCCATCTCCCTATGCCAAAGGGTCTGTCTTCCTCCTTCCCCCCATGCAAAGGGCTCCCAAATATCCCCCCACCACCACATTTCCCCCACTCTCCCCATCCCCCTTGGCAGGGACTCTGCTTGCAAATCTTTCACCTTTTCCCCCATGCCACTCATACCAATTGCCACCCATTCCCTCTCTTGCCCTATTCCAGGGTCACCTATTCTCCCGAGTGGCAGGAGCTCTGCGTGAACACCCACATTCCCCACATCATTCATGTGTCAAACTCTCTTGGGAGGATGAGCAGGAGCACTGTGATGCAGGAAGGTACCAATGGGTGCCATCAACCAGATGTTTGATCCACAGACAACTGCAGAGGTGCTTGAAGCTGTGTCTGTGCTAGACAGATGGCAGTGCCCACACTTCCTCCCTTGCAGTGTTCTGATTTCCCCCAAAAAAACAATAGGGTTCTGGCCACTGATGCTTAACAGGGACCCTGATATTTTGGAATTGATTAGACTCAGTGTTCAAAAGTTTTCGAATTACATAGACAGACAGACAAACAGAGAAATGCCATCAAGTTGGGTGTAAAGCTTTTTCAACCTCAGCCAATGAAAAAGCATAATTATATGGAGTATGTTTAGACATTTTATAATCTAGTGTGGAATGTCATGTGCAGAAAACATCTATGAATGTCTGAAAAGATTTATAAACAAACACTGCCACTGTTGCCATTTATATGGAACCTATGAGGGGGTTGCACATTTCATAGCTTTTGTAGGCCGAGCTTATTATACACACCAGAGGCTCCTTGCATTCCTCCACACTCCCCATCCCAACCCCACAAAAGCTCCCTGCATGCTGCCCGCCCATTCCCCTCTATTTCAGGAACTCCACCAATCTTCTCCCTGCCAGGGACTCTGTGTGCCTCCCCATTTCCCTCTCCACCCATACCAGGTTCCCCATTATCCCCACTTCTTCCATGCCCTCCTTTCTCCTCTTCCCCCCCATGTCAGAGGCTCTGTGTACTTCCCCACACCAGGTTCCCCCAATTTCCCCCTCAGCAGCAGTTCTGTGCAGTACAGCTTTTTTTAAATTAATCTTTTGCTTTTGCTTACCTGTTAAAAAGCCTTGACCTGTCCATGTATTGTTTGCAAAATCCATGGGCGTCAATGACCTTTTCTGAGGGGTGTCTGACTGTAAAAAGAGAGAAAATATTTTTGTTCATTATGGTTCTCTCACGGATTAAGGATTCGGTTGTGACTTTCGCACCAGAGCCCAGCACAGAGATCAGTGGTGGAGTTGCACTGCTCTAGAAGGAGTATAAGAGAAATTGTGCCTCCACAGGCATCTTTCTTGCACATAGAGGTGGTGCAATCTGCTTCGTTCATTAGGATACAGCAGATATCTCTTCCCAGCACACTAACCCCACTCTTCAGACCAGTGCAGCAACGTGGTCCCACCCTCTTTAAGACATCCCGCTCTCTGGAGGGAGTAGGAGTAAACAGTCCCTGGGCTCCTGAAATCATAAGGTCTGCTACTGTGGGAGGCTGTTTTGCAGTCATACAAACGTGGTGGTGGTGGCGGCGGCGGGGAGGCAGGTGTCCTGCATCTCTCTCTGCCCGAGCCTTCCACAGATATCTGATCCAACATCTCTAATCACAGAAAAACCCACCCTGAATGTGTGAGTTGTGTTGGGTCTTGAAAACTGATCAATGAGGACAGTTCGCTCTCTAAGTGGTCGTCGCTCTGCACTGTCAGGTACTGCGCTTGACACTCTACTATGAGGATATCGCCCTCTATGCTGAAAGAGAGAAAGAAAATTGAGCATTGAAATAAATGCAAATATTGGCATAGCTAAAATAAGAATCCTTTTGACCTTTGCTTTAATTAAAAGAGAAGAAAAAAGCAAAGAGCTAATTCTCCACTAAGTAAAAGGCTCAAGTTAAGAGTTTTTAAAATTACTAGGTTGGGCTTTTCAATTGGATTTCAAGTGTCTAGAAATTAAGGTAACATGTTTTATAGAGGGGGTAAGTGTAATTGCAAGAGGTTCTGTTTAAGACTAAGAATGATAGCTGTGTTAATAGCATGTGTCTATGTCTCATGTTCTACATAATTTGAGAGGGTTATGCTAGACCCTACTGTATCTATGATAAAAGATGGCTAGGAGGGTCTCTCACCTCCCAGGTGAGTCCCCTAACCACTGGGTTTTTAGTAGAAGGAGTGGGAGTGCAGGACCACCATCACTTTTCATGAGAAAGGACTGACTTGGCGATGATGCCTAATTCCAGGAAAGAGGTTACTGCTAGGAATCCTGAGCAGAGGGAAGCACCTCCCT
The DNA here is from genome assembly GCF_007399415.2 of Gopherus evgoodei. Classification (NCBI taxonomy): domain Eukaryota; kingdom Metazoa; phylum Chordata; order Testudines; family Testudinidae; genus Gopherus; species Gopherus evgoodei. Next base: position 61,475,585 of record NC_044326.1, read on the forward strand.
CCCAGCACAGAGTTAGGCACCTAACATGCTTTGAGGGGCAGAGCTTAGACCTCACCCCTCTCCTCAACATTTCTACTGGCTAGGTTACGCAGCTCCTGCTCAGTTCGCTGGCTTCTGTGAATCCCTTTTTAGACATCTAACTCTCTCCAGACATTGTATAGGGAATCTGGGCACCTAATTTAGGATTGCAATTTCCACTAGGCGACAGGATGCAAAGTGCTAGGTGCTGCTATCTCACAATCTTTAACATATCTATCCTCACAACACCCCTGTGAGATAGAGCAGTGCTATTATTTTCATTTTAGAGATGGGGAAGTGAGGCACAGTGAAGCTAAGTGACATGCTCACAGTCACACATGAAGTCTTTGCCAGAATAGGGACTTGAACCAGGGTCTTCTAAGTCCTAGGATAGTGCCTCAATTGCTACACCATCCTTCCTCTCATAAAGGACCATAAGAATATACAAAGCCATAAAGGTTATGGGTTTCTTCATGTATGTTCATATTTATAATTTTTTAAATATTGGGAAGTATATTATTCAAACTGAAATAATTTCAAAATTCTAGTTTACTTCCATCATTCTTCTCTTTTCTTGTACTTCATGATTCTTGGACAATGAAAATGGATCAGTTTCACTTTTATTTATATTCACTTTTAGTCAATTTCATTTTCTACTTCTCACACACTAGCACAATGTAACAAAACACTGCAAGACAATATATAAATCTAAAACACAAATACAAAATTAATTTATATCTGCTCTTTAAAAATTCAAGAAAAAATTATTTTAGAAAAATATCTTTAAAATGACCTACATTTGGGGCCTAAAATACCTTGCAACGTTCCTTAAGATGTAACTATAAACTCTCACATATCACAATAAAATATGATTGTATCACAATAAAATATGATTGAATGCAATTCTCCCAAAGTACTAATTTCAAGTAATGATACAAAGTGAGTTTGGGGAATTTTTTTGTCTGTTTGTCTTGTTCAAGTTACTGATGTTCTTTAACAATATTAACAAGTACACATCTTACAAAGCCTTGCCGTGATCCGGGTACTGAAAGATACTGTTCAACAGCCTCTGTGTTTATTGGTGGTAACTTGTTCCGGGCTGTATGTACAAGTGGAGAGGACAAGCGAGCTAAGCCAGTATACCTGTAGGATTCAGATTAAACAGATTTCATATTCCATCTAATACACTGGGGACAACATTTCTTAATACATTTAAGTTACTATAAATAGCAGAACACTTAATGCAGCGGCAGCTCTCAGAACAATGCTTTATTCTGCTTCATTTTTCTGTATGAAGTGTGGAATCTTTCAGAAATCTCAGGGCTAGTTCCCAAATCTTTTACAGTACTTCACTAAGCCCTGTAACAATGAATGCTCTTGTTCAAGTTCAGCAAGGTCTTCACCTCAAGGAAGAAGAAAGTGAAACTAAAAACTCACAGTTTAGTTCCCCTAAGAACTTCATCGCTGTACACACTAGGAGTCTTTGAACATAGCGGGTCTGAAGTGAGAGATGGTAGCCTACGATGGGTTGGCATTTTCCTAGAAGATGCCAGCAGTACCCGAGATGATGAGAGAATACTGTTATCAGTAATTCGCCCCCGCCGATTCCGCCCTGAGTTGAGAAGACTGGAGCCTATGCTACGTTGTTTGTCTTCTTGCTCATTCCTAGAGAGAAAACAAAACAAACACACATTTTTAGAAGACTATAATTGTTACTTATACAAATTAAAACTCAATCATATCTATTATTGACAGAAAGGTGTCTGCATTTTTAATTACAGTTTTTAAATCCCAAAGCATATTTTATATGGTCAAAATGACAAAGTATATCATAAAAAAAGTATACTATTTTCATATCAATATTTACTGTATTTTGTCTGCCAAGCTTGCATGCCTCTGTTGGAGTGGTTTAGCTTGAATTGTCATGACGCCATTCAAATCACTATAAACATTGCTGGAGAAACGGTAAACCTAAAGAGAGCAAAAAAATAAATGCATTTAACCTTTCAGTCTCATTACCTTCTTCAAAGCAAGGCTTCAAAAATCCCAAAACCCACATAGTTAGGTCAAAAGATGCTTAAAAACTATGCAAGAGAAATCCCACTTCAGATCACAATGGAACATTTCTCCCCCATATAAGATAAAATGCAAACAAATAAGGTTCAATACTCCCCAAAACAAAGTTTGAAAACTAAGACTAACAATGCATATTACAAGAAATAATTATTTAGTATTATCACTGCAAACATAAGTAATATGTACCCCACTATTTATTTCTACTATAGGCAGAGTTGGCAGCAATGACTATAATTAAGGTTGCTTTTCCATTCTATTGTAAGTAATTGAAAACAGGGCCCTATAACTTTGCTTAAAGTTTTTTCTTCAGGCTATTTTTTTATTATTATTATTATATGTCCACTTCAGGCTATTATATATAATTTATTTGGTTACTTTCTGAAAAGTTTCAGATAAAACGGTTCAGCCATTTCTGAGAATGAGGTTAGTGAAAAATATGTTTTGTTAATATTAAAAAATTCTTACAACCACTTTACAGAGAAGCTCTACCATGCTTTGGAGTAGGGACTCAAAAATTTAGCAGAGGAGTCGCTGTTGGGACAGAGAGATGACTTGAAAGGCCCCTCCCCCCCCGGAAATCCATCTAAATTTGGCTACATTATAAACCTCTGACCATTGGTGTCTGCACTTGCTTCAGTAAATGTTTGTTAGAGGATGGCAGCTAAATTCTCAAAATATTCGATTTTTCACTAGGCATTCTCAAGCTCAAGGCTGCAGGGGCTGAACAGGACTTTTTTTTGGTTGCAATTTACTCCTGGCTGCTGGGCCACTACAGTACCAAGCACTGGAACTACACTACAGGGGAAATACGTGAATAGCGTAACTCAAATTGACGTAACTTAGATCTACTTATTGCAGGGTCGACATTACGCGATGTCGATGGGAGATGCTCTTCTGTCAACTCCCCCTACTCTTCTCAATCCGGTGGAGTACAGGAGTCAACAGAAGAGTGATCTGCAGTCAATTTAGTGGGTTTAAGACCCGCTAAATCGACCATTGATGCATCGATCACCACTCATTGATTCCCCGTTAAGTGTAGACAAGCCCTAAGAGCAGAGAAGCTGTCTCTCCTATGTTCTCAAAGCTCCCCCTGTGGATGCCTGGGAAGCATGGAGTAGAAGAAGGAAGCTTCTTGAATGCAGGGGCAGTGACACTATGGATGGAACAGGGACATATTATGGGAAACAGAAGCATAGGGGACAGAGTCAGAAAGGGACAAGCTAGAGGAAAGAGGCAGAAGCATATGTAACTGCTAGAGCATACTCACCTCCAGAAACTCAAATAGAACCCAAGATTCTCAAGTTCCAACACTGAGGCAGACACTGAACAAGTCTCTTTGTTCACCAACCCATAACACAGTGGAAAGCGGAGAGAGAAGAGGACCAACTAAGACAATCTGGTGTTAGGGGTTTTGAACAAGGGGAGTTAGGCTGGAACTTCACATGCACCTTGCAAGGAAGAGTTCTTTCATGGTTCTATTGAAAGGGAAGGTTGTCTTTCAATATAAAGGGTATAATTTTCTGAGAAGGAATAGGGAATATTGCGATCTGTTTTTATAGCACCTAACACAATAAGGTCTCAATTCTAATTGGGGTCTTTGGGCTCTAATTGGGGTCCAAATAAATAGTGGTTACAACAATGATGTAGACTTGTGTTTTTTTAAAAACCAGACTCAAAGGTGGGAAGTCAAACTAAATATCTTAAATATGCATAATCAATAAAATGAATTTTTTTTCTGATTTAAGTCAGAAAAGGCCTAGGCCAACTAAAAATAGAATTCTGTTTTGGGGAACAATATTTTACCTGAGATGGAACAAAATGTGAACCAAAAGATGTGCTTCGTGCCTCAGAGCCTCTTGATGGGGGGACGCTTGCTGTATCTGCTGTAATATGGGAGACTAGTAGATGTGGCAATTTACTTGTAATAACTTTCAATTTCTCCATCTGCTTATCATTCTCTGCACCAGTGTAGAATATACAAGTGATTAAGAAACAAATTTTTCTGCAGTTATACAAATTGATGGTAGGAAAATATCAGTGATTCAGATCTGACATATCTGCTAGATAAACAGTATTCAACATTTATTATAAATGTTCTGACATTTTGTCTTAGATCATTTTAATTTAAGTCTTTTGACATTTAAAAATAAACTAGTTGTCAGATTAAAAGCATTTATTTCTAAAAACATTTTCAAAATGACTATTTTCTCTGTCAATGATAAATCAGTTGGGCTATGTATGTGGAAGAAATGTAATTTGTTTTTATTTTTTAGAAAACACTGGTAAAACAGCTGGAACATTATTGAAACGTTCTCATGTAAGGTGTGTTAGAAACAGAAAAACGTATGAACAGAAGCAACCAAATGTCCTCTTAGTCCATTCCTGCCTGCCAAAAGCTGCATTGCTGCTTTTCCAGTGAGTATAAAAGCCATTATTTCTATCATACTCTTAAATTTCTCAACGGTCCTAGCCCACATACTTTGCTTGGCAGCCTATTCTCCACAAGTGGATGTCTTTCTTAAAGGAAAAGATAGCAAACCTAAATCTCCTCCTCTTTAATTCATAATATTGAGCTAAACAATTCACTTGAGGCCTGAACAATTCTTGTGTAGTCTGGCAATAACACATGCAGCACTCAGTTTTACCAGTATAGAATACTGCAAATATTTAACTTCTTCTGCTTAGACCATGTCTACACTACAGGGGCTATAGTGGCATAGTTACAGCACTGTAGCTATGCCAACATAACTCCATAGTGTAGACACAGCTTAGAGCAATGGAATGGGTTTCTACATTGCTTAGGGAGGTGATGTTCCTCCTGAAATAGTAACTAGGTCAATAGAAGCATTCTTCTGCCAACCTAGCTGTGTCTATGCCAGTGGTTAGGTTGCATAGCTGCACCACTCAGGGCTATGAATATTTAAGCGTAGACCAGCCATAGTTTTAAAACGAATTTGAAGTTGATTATTTTACTGGTTTCCATTTATATATTTTTCCTTTTTATTTAAGATTGATTTTATGTATGTTTTTCTGGCATTGTTTCTTCTGTTAATACACATTTTAAGAAACAATGCAGATCCCATTAGCTTCTAAAGGCAACCCCATGCACATGCCAAAGCACAAAATTTCACCAAGAGCTAGTTCTTTACCTTCTGCTTTTCTATACAACAGTCTGTTAAAAACACCAGGAAGAATTAAATTTAATCACAGTGAACTATGTTCTTTCATCCTGTGTTAATCGCTGCATGACCCATAGTCAGTGTGGCTCTCTCTCTCCCTCTAGTGGCTGGACCACATAGAGTTTGATGAGTCTATACTGTGATTTTGCTAACAAACTCGGGTCTTCTAGCTTAAATACTAGAGGCTAATGCTTTTAGATACCCAGGCCCCAGATTCAATCTCTACTGCTGAAGAGCTTCCAAGGGGCATCATGATACATATTGCACCAAGGATCTCTTTGTGCCTACTTGCACTGAAGCACTTCTTGTGAGAGACCTCCTCTCTTTATCGGCCTGATCCAAAGCCCACTGAAGTCAGTAAGAATGTTTTTTTTGGGAGCATGTGCATGCATTTTATGAAGTGCCATGTAAACACACAGTAATATTTAAAAAGAATAAAGATGTTTGCTAAGCCCATATTTAATTAACATTAAATTACTGTTCCAAGTTCAATTTCTATAAGTGCCATCTACAAAAACTCTGAGTACCTGTGATAGCAGTTTCCCAGTTCTTTCTAATCAGCTCCTCCAATATTTCAACTATATTGCTCCAGACACCATCAAACACTTCAGCAGCCACTGCATCTTTGATACAGGCATTGGGAGAAACAGGAGGAATGCCACGTTTATTCCTCTTTCGAGCAAGCTGGGCTTTCTTTTTTTCCAAAGTCTCATCATCACTAATGATTGAAGCAAATTCAGCTTTATTAACAAGTTCTACATGTTTTTGTTAAAAAAAACAGTAAATCTAACATACTTTCTAATGGGTCCAGAAAAGCATAAAATAGATTTATATGTAAAAGATCAAGTTTCATATTATACATGATCCATGTACTGTCGGAAGAAAACAGAACTGCTCCAAACTGAAATTATGAATTGGTTTTACTTTGCTTTGTTGCCGCTTGCTGATTGAATGGTGGTGGTAGCAACATGAAAAATTAAACTGGGGCATTATAACAAGACATTTTTGAGACTCTTGATATAGCAGCCATAGACATAGGTTGTATAGCAGGAATGAGACAAAACTGATGGACTTAGGCATTTGAGGCTAGAATCCCACACCCCCTTATCTCACCACCACCTAAGGAAAATACCATTCCACCATCTTTGAAGGGGAGAATATTGTGTAGAGCAGATTCTTAGCTCCACATCCTTTTCATCCAGACACATTTGCCATGACCATGTGGAGTGACTTGGAGTGATTTCTGCAGCTTTGCAGGAGCAGGGGACCATGTAACCTCATGTGCCACACCCACCCTTCCATTATATTATTATATGGGCATTTTCACCCCACTTTATTTCTCTCTCTTCCTGTCTGGATTGCGGAACAGGTGCATCACAGAACCCTTACTCACTGCCTCATGATACACTTAGTATGAAAAGAACTTTCTGGAACTAAATTTTATTCTATGCTTGTTCTAACATTAAATCATATTACAATTTAAGAAAATGAAAAAAATATATATTAAAAACAACCTCTATAATCTCAATTCTGAAAGGTCCCATTCTTGGCTGCATTCTAGATGTGCTGGTGGAAAGTGATGCTAAAAATGGTGTAGCTGGCCCCAGAAGAATCAAACTAGTTCAGGAACAGGGGATCCTCTCTTGTGGAGAGGGCACAATGGTTCCTTTACCATAACTTCCCAACCTTGCAGCCAGTGCTGGGGATGTGGTTTCCCTGCACTTTCACAACCCTCTTCAGGCTGCTTTAACTTATTCTGGGAGACACATAGGTAGCCCAGGGTCGGGAGGAACAGAAAGGGGGCTTAAAATCACTTTTGCATCCTCCCTTTTTGAGCTACACGGTGTACTTCTGAACCACAGTGGAGAGTGAGGACTAAAGAATATTCTAAATTAATTGGAAGTAGGTTTAGAGAAAAGCAAAGCACAGGGTTTAAGCAATTTCATGATAGTTTCTCATTATATTCTTCAAAAAATATATAATTTATTTACAGCTCCTTGTTGTCAAAAGCAAGATACTCTTCAATTTTTCCATCAACCTCATAGATTTCTTCTTCCAGGAATGAATACTCAGATGAGTCAGAAACAGAAATCCTTGGGGAACCACAGTCTAATGATTTGTGTACTGGGGATGCTACTGGGACTAATTTAGATCCCAAAATGCACAGCCTGAAACAAAAGAATTAGAATTAAATATACATGGAAAGAAGTGTAAATAGGCAGCTGCTGCATTATACTGAGGTGTTTTAAGGCTATTAAAATAATATGCATACACACTTATGAAAAGATATGATAGATCAAAGTGAAGTGCTTTTGTCTAAGTAAATTTTATTTCCATTACACAAAGACAATATACTCAAATGATAGCCTAATAAGGTCTTAAAAGCCCACAGTACAATTGCTGCACAATCAAGAAAACTCTTTGATATAGCACACAAACTTTTCACTTATTTGATCATCTATAAGAGGTAATGTTTATGTATTTGTGACTGAGGTTTTTTATGTTAATATAGTTACAGTTTAGTTGCTGTAAATATTAGAAATATGAGGAAAAATGTAATGTCAATATAAATGCTTAAAAAGTAACATATATGAAAATGTTAACATACTCTTTTGTGTTGCTAGTGCTTTCACAGAAGCCAAGTAAAGATTTGGTGTACACCGAGCAAGTCGTTTGGCTCTGAAAATGCTGAAAGCCTTCATCTCTAGGAAAAAGGAGCTGTTTTCCTAAAATCCTGCAAAATATAAAATGTGAGGTAGTTACACGTAATCAAATCTGAATAACAGGATGTGCAACAATGTGAAAAACACAGACACCTGCAATACAAACAAACAAACAGGTAGACATAATTTAATAATAGCTCCCATACATTTATTCTGAGTAATTAATGGATAAAAGGGGCCAGATCCTCAGATAATGTAAAGTGGTGTAGCTGCACTGATACCAGTAGAGCTATGCTAATTTAAACCAGTTGAGGATCTGGCCTATAAGCTTTAAACACAGCCAGGCATTTAATGAAAGGACAACAGATAACACCCACACTAGCTAAATGAACTATGTTATAAAAGTTGATTTGCATACAGAACATAAAACTCTCTCTCATATCAATAGTCCATCAGACAACATAGAAAGAGAATTTTTTAAAACAGATGGAGAACACAATCTCAATAGGGTTACTTTAAGATCACTCAGCACAACTCCATGGGGACAAAGGTTCTGACCCAAAATATTTACAAAGGTGGCTGCTAATGTACATTATTGAAATTGAGACCAGATAAAGCTTCAATGTGTAGGTTGCAATTGGGGGAAAAAGTTTATTTCTCTTTTAATATATACACAATCACTTTGTGAAATAGAAAATTTCAGATCATTATTTATCTGATTAATGCTCATTACTTATTGCATTGCTTTCCACTGAACATTTGCAAGGGCTCTTGAGGGGAGTCTACAAGTAATAAGCAGGAACTTGTATATTTCAATCTGAGATTCTCAGGTTCTTTCAAATACTTGGAAACTTTTCCTTGAGAAACTCCTACTTTTTCACTGAATGGCACCGTAAATAAGAATGTTCTGAGTCATGTTCATTAGTCACTAACTTATTAATCATTAAAAATTCTCTACTTTATAAACTGACTCAGTAAGAAAAGGCCTTTTCTTTTAATAGGTTTGATCCTGTGCCTATTGAAATCAATGCCAGTGTTCAGACCCAGTATGAGCAACTAAATATATTTACCTGTTCATACGGAGACCAGTATGACTTACCTATTTTATAGAAAATGGAAGGACTGATTGTGAACCTCTTACTCGCACTGGGGAACAATTACTCACAGCAGCAGTACCACTAGAGTCAATGGAGAAACTCCTGTAATTGCTCAACAATGTGAGTAAAGGTGTTCACAATCTAGCCCTAACTAAGGACTAAGGGTTTTCTTTAAACCTCAGAGTTAAATTATTTTTGTACATGGCACACCATGCATTTTTCAATATCAGGTGGTACAAAATTACTTAAAATAAACTTGCTTAGCACCTGTAATTCAGCACTGGAATGTTCACATAACTTCTCGTACCCGTAAATATTTCTTCTAGCGCTGACATTCATGTCAAGACAGGCTTTTTCTATATCACTAGAATTTTTCCAAACCTTTTCAGTAATTCACAGATTCCGAGGCCAGAAGAGACCACTGTGATCATCTAGTCTGACCTCCTGTATTACACAGGCCATAGAACTTCCACAAAATAATTCCTAGAGCAGATATTTGGGAAAAACATCCAAACCTGATTTAAAAAATGATCTCTGTGTGTGGAGGGGAGATATAGCTCTGAAAAATCTACATGACAGGATTTGCAAGAGTTTGCAAGAATGTTCCACTCAAGTGACAAGGACAAGGGATATGAACTTGGAAGCCCAAAGTCCACAGAGAACTGAAGGGCCAATGCAATGGACTCTCAAGTATCTAAAACGACAGTGCTGTGTGGCTCTCTTGCTAACACCTCCCCTAGTAGGACGGCTCCTTCAGAAATCATGTTGCTATAGTGCTAAAGCTGTGCACTATTCCACATTTGAAAGGGTAGAAGGTTGCAAAGGCAAAGTTAATGTTGGTTCACTCATTAACTTGTACAAATTTCAAAGCAGAAATCTACCAAGTTCCCAAGGGAGGCAGTCACTCAGAACAACTGCTTCCAACCTCCATCCCCACTCCTGACAAACACTTACAATCCTTAACAAGAGGCTTTGGCAGATGCCTGGAAAAGAAATGGAGCATACAGAAACAACCCAGACTAGAGAAGAAAATGAGAACCACTGTATCAAGCTTTCTTTTCTACTATACCCATATTTTTTCAAAATAACTTAACAAAATAGTTAATGACACTCACATTCCATATCTAGTCTACCCAGTGTTGTAGCTATGTCAATCCCAGGATATTAGAGAAACACAATGGGTGAGGTAATATCTTTTATTGAACCAACTTGTCCCTCTCACCAACAAAAGTTGATCCAACAAAAGATATTACCTCATCCAGCTTGCCTGTCTAATATCTAGCCTATAATCTTTAAATTGGCTCAAATTAAGTTAATATATTTCCCTCCTGAATCATGTACCGTAGGCAGGTTCAATCTACCTATTTCCTGGTGCTCATTAATAAGTTCCATTTACTTTTTACCATCATTATCAGAGCTAAGCCAGGAAATCATAAGTACCCAACTTTCATATGAAATCTAGTCCAGCTAAAATACTGTAAAAATACAATCAGCTGAGAATGAATATATAGAATTAGCTAAACTTCTACAAAACAGCAGGATTTCTGCATATCCTGTGAATTGTTATAGCATTTAAAGAAAGCAAAGCTTTTGTATAACACTATGGAAGTGTTGCTTCAAGTTTATGTATTTAACATCTCCTGATTCACATAAAGGGTTGTAGTATTTATTAGTTATTATTATTGTCAACCTTAACAAACACATTCTACATCTTTTTTCATTGAAATTTGGTAATTATGATTGTCTGGAATCTTAAAATTAAAATTCTTTTAAAGATTAAGGGCTAGGTTGTCCAGATACACATAGGCTCACATTAGAATGGTGTGGAGCCACCCTATGACCGTAAGAGTATGCATATGTGCGCACACAAAGCAGTACCATTTTAATGGTGTTGTGTGACCCTCTGAGCACAAAACAGGGCATCATCCCATGGCTAATTCTCTTCCCTGCCCTCGTTAGGTGGTTTGCTGTGCTAGGGATCGAAGGAAAGAGCAGTCCCTGTGTTCCGCAGGCACCTTGCACCACCATGAAAGAGCCAAGGACACTTTCTCCCTACGTACATATCTCTCCATTTATAGAACTACTTACTGCTTTGCTAACATTTCACTTTGGTTCATACTAGTTTACATGATCCAGGATGGTGACATCACCATGGCCAAATACTGTTCCTGCAGCCTATGGACACTCTTTTCCTCACTACTCCTAAAAAACACAGCATTCAAAGGGCAGTGTCTTTGTATTGACTTCAGGGCAGTCAGGATTTTGCTGTATGTCTTCACTGAGGTTAGTTTTTATAAATATAGTATTAATTGCACTATTAGATGTATTCTGTAAATATTAAAAGTCACTACTGAAATATGTTTCTTCTTTTCTCATATTAATTTTCACACACGACTATTCTCGTGACACTGCATTAATATAAAATCTTTTGCAATTATTACATTACTTAGCATGAATATCATGAGCAGGTAGAGGGCTGAGAGCCCATGCATGGCCAAGGACTAACATACAGTTTGACCACTGACCTGCAGATGAATTTGAACACAATTCTGAAATTAATACTACAAATACAAGCCAAGAAGAACAGCTCAGATTGAGATACCTAGAAAATAAATAAATGAATCAAACAAAATTCTCATAGCTTAGGACTAATTCTAGTAAGCAATTCCCTTACCTTAGATGAAGAGACCGTTTGGTCCACTCTTTACATTCTGCCTGCAGACTCTGGGTTTGAGAACTCACTTTTCCTTCAAACAACATTTCATCCACATCCCAGAATGACTGATTCATTCTTTGTGTATTAGCTTTGTCAAATTCCTACAAATTATAAGACTATATTTAGGAAATACATTTAAAATGATAATCATATCAAATATACAACTTTTTTATATTTTTAATTATAATTATTATTAATTATTAGTCACTGGAGATACAGTTGAGTTAACAAATGACCTAGTTACTAATTTGGTTTTCTTTACTGCTAAAGCAGCTGTCCTGCACTGGAAAAAAGTAACTTTTCGATTACAAGTCATGTGCTATACCAGGGGTCGGCAACCTTTCAGAAATGGTGTGCCGAGTCTTCATTTAGTCACTCTTATTTAAGGTTTTGCGTGCCACTAATATATTTTAATGTTTAGAAGGTCTCTTTCTATAAATCTATAATATATAACTAAACTATTGTTATATGTAAAGTAAATAAGGTTTTTAAAACGTTTAAGAAGCTTCACTTAAAATTAAATTAAAATGCAAAGCCCCCAGACCAGTGGCTAGGACCCAGGCAGCGTGAGTGCCACTGAAAATAAGCTCGCATGCTGCCTTCGGCACGCATGCCATAGGTTGCCTACCCCTGTGCTATACGACGATTCAAAAACTTAGTTCTCTGTAAAACAGTTTAATCTTTCATCAATAAATTAAATAAAAAGTACAATTAATAAAAATTTCTGTGACATACATCATCCCTCCAAGAGTAAATTGAGCTTCTTTCAGTGGACAAACCAGTAGTATAGCTTTGTATTCCAGACCAAGAATTATTCAAGTCTGTTGGTGTTATAGGACTGCTAGAAGACAGTGACGAAACAGTTTCACTGTGGAAAGAAACAAAATAATCAAATATATTTTACACAAACATACTAAAAGTAACATTGCACATATTCATACCATATATATGGTAGTGATGTATGCCGATGTGTGACACACGTGACTTTCAGAACATACTGTGAAATCCATCTGTTAGCTGAGGGTGATGAGATGGGTATTGGCTTTTAGGCTGAGTGGGATGGGTGTATGCTGCAATCATACCTACCACCCAAAGGCTGATAGGTAGGGCCCTACCAAATTCAGAGTCCATGTTGGTCAAATTCACGGTCATAGGAATTTAAAAGTTGCTAATTTCATGATTTCAGCTATTTAAATCTAAAATTTCATAGTGGTGTAATTTTAGGGGTCCTGACCCAAAAAGGAGTTGGGGAAGGAGGGTTTGCAGTGCTGCTGCCCTTACTTTTGCATTGCTGCCGGTGGCAGCGCTGCCTTCAGAGCTGGGCAGCTGGAGAGCGATAGCTGCTGGCCACAAGCCCAGCTCTGGAGGCAGAACCGCCTCCCGCAGCAGTGCAGAGGGAAGGATGGGATTGTATGGTATTGCCACCTTTCCTTCCACACTGCTGCTGTAGAGCTGGCCCCTCAGTCAGCAGCTGCTGCTGTTCAATTGCACAGCCCTGAAGGCAACACAGAAGTAAGGGGGGCAATACTGTGACCACCCTAAAATAACCCTGTGATACTCCAACTCCCTTTTGGATCAGGACCCCCAATTTGAGAAACTGTGGTCTCCCCCATGAAATCTGCACAGGATAGGATAAAAGCATACACAAGACCAGACTTCACAGAGGGAGACCAGATTTCACAGTCCATGACGTGTTTTTCATGGCTGTGAATTTGGTAGGGCCCTACTGATAGGTTAACTTTTCTACCATATTACACTGCTGAGTGATGATAATTTTAACTATTACCAGGACACCCAGAACATGTGTATAGGCATTTACTTTACAAATGCGCCCATGTACATGCATACATCCTAAATATGTGAAAGGTGCTGAAAGAATGTGTGTCCTTCTTCACAGTAAAGTCAGTGCAGCCAAAACTGTACACGTTACAGAAAAGTAAACCTTTCAAAATCTATTAGAAACTGCATTATTTCTTATAGTAAAGTATTTAAAACTATAAAAGTTTCAATTAGTATTGCTTTATTATATTTACTGCTATGTATTATATTTTGCACATACAGAGAGTGGACTTGTGATGGTTTGGGCCCTTTGAGGTGTCACCTGATGTGCTGCGGTGCCAGAGTCAGCCTATTCTGCCAGCCTGGGTCCCCTTTACCTGGCCTTGCTGGGCTAGTCTCACAAGCCTCTTCCAGGCAAGCACACAGGCAGGGCCACACCCAGCTGCACAGAGAGACAGAGATCCTTTTTGGTGCCCATTCCCTTTAAGGGGTACAAACCCAAAGGTTTTATGAAATTAGCCCCCTCCCTCAATGTGGAGGGAAATATGCACAACTTCTTGCCCAACTCCCAGTTAGCCATTACATAAACTGGGTTATATTATAAGCAAGAAATAAGTTTATTAGCTACAAAAGGTGAATTTTAAGTGAATATAAGAGATAACAGACAGAACAAAGCAGATTACTGACCAAATAAAAGAAAATACACAAGCTAAGCTCAATATACTTAAGAAACGTTACAAAATGTAAATTCTCACACTAAATGTTATTTTAGGCAGGTTGCAAAGTTTCTGTAGTTCAGATTTCCAGTTATATTTCCTTTTCAGACTGGACTCCATCTCAGTTTGGACTCCCCCTTGCCTTCCCTTCAGGTGGCTTTAGCAATCTTTCTTCTTGGGCAGATAGGCCATGGAGAGGTGGAATCTCGTTTGCCTTCCTCCTCACCCTTAAATAGGATTTACATAAGGCAGGAATCCTTTGTTTCCCAAACTGACTCCCCTTCCCTTCCAATGGAAAATTACAAGAAGTCCCAAGTAATGTTTAGTATCAGGTGACAAGACCACCTGACTCTGTAGTGTTACAGTGTCCATAAGTCAGTGGCAGTATGGATTGTTCCCAGGAAGGCCAAGCCTTTTCACAATCCATTGTCCTCGTTGATGGGTCATCGGCCCTGTCTGGCTTTTCTATTGTCGTACCTGACGTATTAGCAGAGGGCGTCACTCAAAGTAGCATAGTTGAAATACAGATACACAGTCAACATTCCTAATTTCAGATATAGAAATGATACAGGCATACAAATTGAATAATAATATTCAGTACATCATAACCTTTCCAATGACAGCTTACAAGACCCCATCTTGCATAAAAGTATATCTCAGTTATGTCACATTCATATCATAAGCATATTTTCATAAAGAATATGGAGTGAAACACCACACAGCCCATTGCAAACTTTCAGTTATGGGTTTTTAGTTTGTCAGGAGGCTTTTAAATGGCTATACTATGGATCCTCCAACACTCGAATGCAGTGAAGATCCAGGCAGTCATCTTTGCAGACCACCCAACTTCTAGGTAGTGGGAGTTGGAGTGAGGCCTCTTTAAAGTTAGCTGATCTACAAAAACAGTTAGCTTTCTCTTCACTGAACTCTGAAGTTTGAACCTGGACTCTCCATGCTAGCTGGAGCCTCTTCACTTTGCTCTGAGGTTGTGGAGCCCAGGAGCATAGTTCAAACCCAGAGATATTTACAGGAAATCTGATTAACAAGAACTTGGGTAAATCAGGGTTATTTGCATTTTATGCAGTACAGAGCCTGTGTGTTTCTGTTCCTAGATTAAATGCTTAGAGATACAATAATAATAGTTTTATTACAAAAAGAAGAATCTGGGATTATGTTACTCAGCAAGTGGGGGCAGAGGTGCGGAAAGAAATAATAAACTCTGAGAAGCAAAGAATCATGGTTATACAAAATATTAAGTACATTGGAGAAAATGCAGACCATAGGCAAATGTTATCAACCTGAAATGCAGAGAAGACAACTTTGAGTTAAGCAGACTAATACATAAAAAGGTCAATTTACTTGCTATCTCAGCTAGTTAAACTGCTGCTTCCCTTGCATGGCATAATGTTTATTTGGAAAGTTGAAGTCCTCACTGAACACCTGTTATCCATGAAAATGACCTGGAAATGACCAATGAAATCCAAGAGGTAATCTGAAAATAATCACTTGAATTAAGAGATGATGTTTCCTGATCCACTACTCCTGCAGGAAAAGTTCACTGAAAAATGATTGATGACATTCATTTTAACTATGTTAGAGAATCTACTTCAGTGAAAAGAAACTGCACTACATTTGTGTAAACATATAGTATTAGATGTAGCCACTTTTTTCCAAAATAATAAAGCAACCTGTTAATTATCCAGATTTGCTGTAGACACACTGTAATATTTAGTTATAATGGATTATATTACCATGCTTAGCCCATTGTTCTATTATTAATAAGTACTATTTCAGAAGTTAATGCATACCAGGTAAAATTGTCAATGGCGTCCTGCACATTTCTCATAAAAATTGCTGGAAGATCTCCACTCTTCCCTGGGAAACAATGATCTGTAGATCCTTTGGACAGCCCCTTTCTGAAAACACCACAAGAAAACAATATCAATTCTATAGTCTGTACATAATCATAACTCATGTCTCACAATCAAAAACAAAGGGTAGAAACTAACTACTGGTACAGCAGACTACTGCATAGACAAATGACAACAGCGGATCTGATTTAAAAGAGGTTCAGAGCAAATGATTTTCACACTGGAATTCATACTGTAAATTCCAGTCACAAGTGAAAGAAGAGAACTCTGGATTCCTGTACAACACTCAAGAATGTGCACATATGGTGAGAGTGGTAGTACAGCGCTGTAAAACAGAATGAATTTACTCCCAAACTGGCAAATAAGAAGGCTTCTGCCTAGGAACTAGTATTATAATCAGGGATTGAAGGGCAGATCCTACAAACCTTTTGCACACAATCATCAGTCAATGGGATTATTCGTTTAAAGGAATGGAGGACTGGGTGCCAAGGTGGCAACGAAAAAAAGAAAATAAATTAGCTTTCCATTTAGTCCATTTATAGAAAAAAAAATACTGTTTTCCATCTTCCTGCAACCTGTTTTTCTTTATGGACTCAAACAACTTATTTGCAGGATTTGGACCGACGACTGTATGATTGCAGAATAAAGCATCTCTCACCACTAGACAGGAACACTGGCTGAAAAGTATCTGATCTATGAATTCAGAACAATTACTTGAATTTCGGCCTCGGACAACTCCTTAAAAGTGTTAATTAAGGAAAATGTTTGCTCAAACAATTTTAAGATATAGTAAGTCAATTTACAAGAGCTTTCCTGAGGAAAAAAAACTAAGCGCACTTTTAATGGAATTAAAGGCTTATTTTAAGAGTGGCATTAATCTGTACAGAAATCTACATGTTATTCTTCAAACATTTCTTTACCCTATATTTTGCAGTTCAGAAACCAGAGGAAAAACACTCATGCAGTATTCCCTCCCAGCACCAGAGGTATTTCAAAAGTACAAAACAGTAATTGTTCAGACAGTACTTAGTTAAATAAATGTTGTTGTTCAATTATTAACCTGCAGCTGATTTCACTGCCTGTAAAGTCTGCAGGAGAAGAAGTTACAAATATGCTATTAAGTGGAATAGGGCCTTTTCAAAGAGTCTTTAAACAGCCAGCTTAACATTTTCATTAGGAAATCTGAGATGCTAGTTAAATATCAAGATATGTGCACATATCAAAACTCTCATGAGCTGCTAAAGCACCATTACTTCAGTTCTGAAGAAATTTGGATCATTTATATTAGGGAATAGGCCATAAAATTTTTCATTACTCTGCCCTTTCCAATGTAATAAATGTTAGTGCTGATCTTCTGACTTATTTTGATTGCTTCTTATAAAATGTAGTTCTATGTCGCCACCCTCAATAGCTTAAAAAGTCTATAAACCTTAAAGTAAATTCTTTAAAATACACAGATGAGGAACACTCTACTGTTGCTTTATTGCTATATCTACTACAATATCTTACTATGGAGAGAAAAGTTAGTAATTTTTAACTGGAATAGTTGTTAGTTTACAATCCTAAACGGCTAAAATCGAACTCAGTTGTGCAATTATTAAACTCATCCGTTTAGAACATACAACACTGAGAACTCCCATATAATAGCTCTAAGAGTACCCTGACAATCATTAGACTTATGACAATCACCCAGCGACCTTAATGCTAATATACAAATAACATTACTCTGCCAACTAGCAGCCTTAAATAGTCAAATTCATGAAACTTTACCTTAGCCAGCAGACAATAAAACCAGAAATACTCCAGAAAAGCCTCTCACCCTTAGATCACATGCAGTAATACAACCTCATCTCTCTCCAAAAACCCTATCAAACATAATACTATTTTTTTTCCAATATTGCCATAATAATATAATCTCAGATAACATCTTAATTTTTGATACTTAGTTTTAGTTAAATTGGAACACAATTGCTATTGAATATAGTATTGTCAAATCATTATATAGCAATTTATGAAGTATAAATATATATTCAGAACACATACAATATTTTGCACAGACACAGGAGAGGGTTCAAAACACTATTTGAAAGGTGGCTTGATGGGACAGCTGTGTTCTATTTTGATGCAGATACTTCCCAGGCATTTTTCTTAGGTAATAAAAATAAATGAGCTAAATAAATATATACAAATAACTAATCTCTGATATTTATTAGGCTCTGCTGTGATGTTTTCATGAGCTCCCCAACATAAATTATTCCCAAAGCTCCTAACTCTAACACTGCATGTAACGCTAGAAAATAGCTTTCTATAGAGAAATCATCTTGCTTAGAAAAAAAATGGAAATAAATCTCTTTAGGAGAAATACACGCATTTGTAAACACAATATATAGGCTCAACCCTGCAACCTGTTCTGAGATGAAAAATTACTTACTCAAGTAATACCCATGTAAAGATTGTATGATCAGCCATACTATTTTCCAATTTGTCTTAGTGTTGACTGGGATTGAATGCAATGCATAAAGCCACTGTCTATGGTTGAGAAAAGTTCTATGAAAAATGACATGAGTACTGATTTCAATTGTACATATTTTGATTATTTCTAAAGAACAAAGGTCAAATACAGCATTAAGTCACTACTCAGACATCAAAATTATCATTACATACATGTACATTCCTATTTAATCCTGAATCTATCATGCCCTTTTGACTGCCTCAGTCGCACTCTGCCCTCCACTCCATCTCCCCAGCGAATTCTAAAATTCCAAACTTCTGAACAGCTTCAAAACAGACACCATTACTTTAATTAAATCCACTGGCCACAGAAATGTTTCCTTTTTTTTTCCTTCCCAGATTTGAAACTCACACCTTACACGCCTATAATTAAAATAACCTGAGGCCCCAGTTGGACAACAGTCAGTCTACAATGGTGATGGTATTCATGGTCAGATATCTTGTGCCTCCTGAATGTTAGAGAAAGAACCTCATACTTTTCAAAAGGAGAGATTCCCAAGAGACGCTGAGATCCTGAACTGGAAATCATGACATTTGTATTAATAAACAAAATCTATTTGTACAGAATTTTTAATGTAAGAGTTTTTCTTGCTCCCTCAGAGGTCTGTGTGAGTTGTTCTCCTGGCACTGGGAGAGCCTGGAGCTACAGTATGAAAAAAGTAACAATAAAAAAAAATGCAAGTGCTCTAAAACAGGCTTTTTGGCCCAGAAAAACACTTGATGGTATGGTATAAAGGCTTTACCGGTGATCCTTTGGAATGACTTATTGTTAGTAATACAGATAGTCACGCCAAATTTACACCAGTACATCTTGCTGCCACCCCACCCCATCATGTATTTTATACACCATTCACGTACCCTATTCATAATAAACTGTACACACTATCCATATTTGCATGCGTGTCCACACACTCCATATTCACACACACACAAGACACGTGTAACACAGCCCCGCACACGCACTGCCCCGAGAATTCTGACCTCCGCCTGCACACGCGCGGAGGCGAAGGCTGCTGTCTGCAGGGAGGGAGCCCCGAGGCGCGCTCGCAGCGCAGCCCCCCAGTGTTTTCCAGCCTTACCCTATGACCACCAGCTCTGGATCTCGGGCACGCCGCGGCGGGTCGGAAGTCACAGGCTGGGGGCAGGGGCGCCGCACCCCACTAGCCACGCGCATAAGAAGCGCAGAGAAGAGCAGCGCCCGGGCTCGCAGCAACCCAGCAGGGTCCCTGCCCCTCCTGGCGGCCCCAGCGCGGACGCGGCTGCAAGCAGCGCCTCCCTGTCATGACTCATTGTGACCCTCCATCTCTCGTCGGGAGAGAGGCCGGGGCGGGTGGGAAAGGGGTCTGGGGGGTCGGGCTGCTCCGGATCCGCTGCAGCTTCACCCTCCGCTCGCTGCGAGCCCTTCGCGCCAGCCGCAGGTGGCGGGGAGCGGAATTCCACAACAGCTGCAGTAAGCGGGGCGGACGAGCGGGCGGGTCCTGTCCAGGGCGCGGCTCACCCCTGGGCAGATACTGTGACTCGCGGCCCATGCGCCAGGAAACCCCACTCTAGCCAGCCTCCTCCATTGCCCTAACAACCCTCGCCACACCCAAGTGACCAACCCATCCAGCTGCCAGACCCTGCCCTCCTTTCTCACCCACTAGGGAGAGCATTGACCACTACCCCATCACCCTCCACCCCACACCCGCCCCTTCCCTCCTACCAATTATTCCCCTCCTTCCAGGAGCAAGAGCCTTAATACCCTAATGCCAATGCCCCCTAAACCCAACAAAGCCCTAGCCATCCCCCAAGAGTGCCAGAGCAATTTGTAGAATAGGAGTGCTGAGAGCCATTGAACCAAACTGTTAACCCTCTGTCTAATGGAAACCACTTCAAATCAGGGGGTGCTAAAGCTTCCCTAGTTCCAGAACCTATGCCAGCCTCCCACCTTTGTGTTAGCCAATAAGAAAAGCCAATTTCACCATCCTAACACACACTTGCCAAGTCCTTCCACCCCACATGACATCAGAGTATGTTCCCCCTCTTCCCATCCCACCCACAAGGGAGGGAAGTACGGAGGAGTTTTAAGGATACCAGTGGCTCACAGAAACCTGTGCAGGTCAAGTGCACTGTCCCCCTTCTGCCCCTTCTTCACAGGATTTTCAGAGCATGGCTGTTGCTGGACTACTCACCAGGGTCCAGATTCTGCCAGCATTGAGTAGCACTTTACTGCCCTCCTAACCATACTGAAATGACAGGATTAGTCACAAAGAAAAGTACTACTCACTGAATACTAGGGGTTGAATCTGGCCCACCTTATTTGGATGGGAGAAATGCAAAAATAAAACAAAAACCAACAGAGGTAGGAACAATTGCTACCAGACACAGTGGTTTTAAAATACTCCTGTTCTGGAAATAGTACCAGGCATAGGGTGGAATGAGCTACAGCATCAGTCCAGGCAACAAGAATGTATGCACACCCTCCATGCACAGTAAACCATAGATATATGGAGAAAAGAAGATAATTCGTATCACTCTGGGGAATGATGATGATTCCTCCTTTGTCCAAGTGTTAGAATTTTTATTTCAAAAGCACCATTTAATAAAGAAATTCCAAGGAGATTTCCACCAATTGACTTTAAATGAAGGTTTATTTCAGAAATGAGTTTCTAATGCAGTTTATTCACTACAAAATTCCTATACTTGCCCATGGTCCTGGCAGGTGTAGCCTATTGAGTATTTCGTAAATGTACCATTTAAAGATTTCTCTGTACCTAATGATATGCCTTATTAAATAATTCCACACACTCCCACTCCTACCCTCATTTCCCCAGCTGTTTCTGAAGCAATTCCTTTATGCTTGGTTTGATGCAAGAGAAAGGTAAAGCACCAGGTAACACCTACATCAGGCCTTGGCTTTCCTTTGCAGGGATTAATGAATTTGGGAAAACAAGTCAATCCAGAGCAAAGAGTTGGCTAGCAGCCTCTCCCTCAAAATCCTGCAGTGGGGGCAGGAGGAGGGCCATCTCAGATAAACTAGTATGGATTAATTTTCCCCTCCACTATCCCAGTTTAAAGTATAGCTAATCTTCATGCTACGGGCAATGGGGGAAATGTGTGTGACTGCATATTTACTCCAGAGCACTTCCCACTGCTGCCAGTGTACAGGTTCCAACAAAACATGTACATCTCAGATAAATACTGTACATCTTTCCATAAACAAATACTACCAGGAAAGGGAGAGGTCTCAGGGGAGCTAAAAATAAACTGCTAAAATAGGAGGAATATATAACAATTTGCTAAGTTATATTAAAATAATATTTTAATCTTGAAATGTAATATTTAGATTATAGGGGGGTTTATTTTGGTTTGTTTTAAGAGGAATGAAAAGGAAAGTATGCAGAAATATTTCTAATATTTACGAATACAGCTATCTTCACAGATAAGACTGAAAAACATTTACTTTACACATTCTTCTGAACCACTACAACACTAAATAATAACAAACACATTACACAATCCAGGCAATAAACACAAAAGAGCATTACAACATAATTTTAATTGTAAGCCACTATGAATAAAGACACTAACAAAATGCAGCTGATGAATTGCACACTGTATATCTGAGTATAAATGAGAAATATTTGCTTTGTTCTAGGTGGCTATTTTGTTTATCAGAGTGTTACACTAACACCACAATACAGCAGCCCTTAGGGACAAGTCACTTCAGTTATAAGACCCTAATTTACAGTTCCTTACAACAGTCTTTAAAAAAAACCAAAAAAAAAAAAAAAGAGGGTGACATTTTTCATATTTGGTCACAGTTTAGTGACGAATATTATGAAGAAAATTTGACAAAAATTCCATTCAGTTGCCTGAGTTACTGGGGACAGGGGGATTTTCACCAGGTAAAACATTATTTTTTCCTCTATTTAGATATCACAAATACTAAGGGGAACCAGGGAAGCTGAATCAGATGGATCACAAAGGGAAGAACCACTAAAGCCATAATTCCAATGTAGAGCTCCAATAGTGGTAACAATTGTGAAAGCTGCAATTAGGACATGGTTACCATGGTATCTTAACACACTTATGGAATGGACTAGGAAGAGGACAGGATTGTGGCTAAAAGGGGGCCAGATTTTCATCCCCTACATGGAGTTCAAGTAAAAGGGTTTTGCACAGGAGTGCAAATACAGTGGCTTGGAGGACAAAAATCCCCTCACTCAAAGAGGAAGGCAGGGCATGGAGCACCTGCACAGGTTGGGGTGCAGTGAATTTCCCAAGGAGGGATGGGATGTTAAATACAGTATCATTCAGTGGTCATTAAGGGCTACACCCTGCTCTAAACAAGGAAAGAGAGAGAGAAAGAATGCATGGCTCGTAAGGCCTCTACAGAGTGTGCTGGGCCCTTCTCATTGCTTCCTAGCCACTCACCAGGCAGCATCTCTTTCATGACCTGTACTATCATTAAGAGTTTCTACCATCCCTCCAAGTGGAAGGAGTTTGGTGTGGAAGTCTATGCAGATTGAAGCATCATTAACTCCTGTCTCAATATCCTTCACTGTTGGAGTAGAGTGTTTTGCGTAGAGTGATTGCTTCCCCCTCGCTCCATCCTCAGTATGTTTCCTGAATGCGAGCTGAAGCCCAGATGTGTGGAGCTGGTGCAGAGTGCCTTTTGCTGGCTCAGAGAAAATGAAGAGTGCATGGTGTGTAGGCTCCACTGTACCCCTCCATGTTCTTTTTTACTCTGTTTTGTTTCAACACCTTGAGGTAGAGGAGAATATAGGGCCTCAAATGAGAGAGCAGAAGCATATGGTAGTGCATAATGCCAAAGAAGTTGCATAGAGGGTGCTGAAGTACTCATGGAAGAATCTATGGGCAGGAGAAAATACTGGGCTCTCTATAGGAAGGGTACAAAAGAGCACCAGAGGTTTATATAAAAAAAGAGTACAGAACTGCTGTGTTTACACAGAGTTCAGGAGTGCATGAGGGTATTTTAGTTTATAAACTCCTGAAGGCAGGGACTGCCTCCTTTTGTGTTTGTACAATGCCTAGCCTAATGGAGTCCTGGTCTATGACTGAGCCCTCTAGGTGCTACGAATGCAATACAATAATATCTATGAAATAGGTCTGGGAACAGTTTAGGGGAATGTGGGAATATTTCAAAAGTCTCTAAAATGAGTCAGCAACCTTTGAGAAGTGGTGTGCCAAATCTTCATTAATTTAAGGTTTTGCGTGCCAGTAAAAGATTTCACATGCCAGACCGGCAGTGCAGGCAGCAGACAAAACCCCAGACCAGCAGTGGATGGGGTTCCAACCGCCAGCCCCGCTCAGCCCTGGTCTGGGCTGTTGGCCCCGCTCAGCCTGCTGCCGGCCGAGTTCTCTCCATCTAGGCCAGCAGCGGGCTGAGCGGGGCTGGGATCCTGGTTGGCTGCAGCGTGCCACTAAAAATCAGCCCATGTACCACAGGTTGCCGACCCCTGCTCTAAAAGGATGTTTGTGATCATAATAGGAACCTTAGGAAATTGACAGATTCAGGAAAACACTGAGGAGCATCTACAAAGCTGGAGCACCTAAATGAAGTATTAAACAGGAGGGGTGCAGAAGAGGTATTCACAAGGGATGTTGAATTACATGAGGGAACTCTGAAAATGTGGCTGAAGTGCACAGGAAGGCTTCTAAATGGTGTGCAAAAAGCATCAAGAATTTAAAAAGAAATAGAAGATCACAGGGTCTCTCTATAAGAGGTGTGGTAAAAGTTTCTAGGGGAAAGTTGTGGTGCACTTCAAGGTCTCTAAACAGGAAAAACAGACTACTGAAATTTTCAAATGAATTAACAGAAGTGTATGGCTGTGATATAGAAGTGAGGTCATTAGAGGAAGGGTACAAAAAAGGACTTGGAACTTCTACAGTGAGCATATATGGAAGTGTATGCATGATCTCCAACAGAAAGGGATACTCAGAGCAAAGGAAAGAAAACAGAGGAGCACAAAATTTTTAAAATTAGGGTTGTTGGATATACAGGAACTACAATGCTTCATGCAATCTTTAGACTGGTAACAAAGCACACTGGAGAGAAATACGGTGTGGCAACATGAGGTCTTTACAGGTGAATTCAAGAGCACGCTGACTGTCCTTAAAGGGCAAGGCAACCACCCGCAACTCTGTCTTTCTTCCTTTTCGGACTCATTTCTCTCTTCCATTACAGCATACTAAGCAACAGAAGAAAATTAACAATCAACATGAATTTGCCCAATACAGTCTTGAGCAATATTTTCCCAGAAGCACTGGCTACAATAGTGTAAATTAAACTAGTTTTGACTAATCATCTTCAAGCTGCTGCTGCAAGCACATCTGAGGCAATAATACTCCGGAGGAGGACAAATACAATGTTGCTGATGGGAGAATCCTGTGAAAATAACTATCAGTGTGTGTGGGGAATGTGATGGGGAGGGAAACTGCAAATGCGGCAAATGTAGGAGAACTGCAATATCATATCTAGTTTAAACTCCTGTATCCTCAGAGAGTATACTACAATAGATGTTAGATAACTGACTATGCTACAAAATGAATCCTTAAGAAGAAATCAGTGGCAAGCTTCCATGCCTGAAATGACAACTGCAGTCACCTCAACTTCCTTTTTTTCCTCCTCTCAAGTTATATCTTGTGCCTTAAAATATGCATTTTATAGTGGTTTGCAAAGATCTAAAGAAAATATATTTCTAGAATGAAGATTGTAAATTACAACTCTTTTACATCAAGAAATAAATAAGAATAAGATCATATCAGCTGAACAAGTGGGTGCCAAAGGAAACGAAATATTAGAAGAAAAATATTTAGTGATTCTAATATGATTTATTGCAGGCTGTAACATACATGCTCTAGTTTGCCAAAGGCAATAAAACCCAAAGAGGAAGTTCAAGATATAAATAATTACAGATGGAAAAGGGAAGTGAAAAAAGGCTGTCTATAAAGCTACCATGTGAAAAGCTTAAAAAAAAAAACGAAAACAATTGCAGATGCTGATTCCTTTTATTTCTCTAAAGCCATGCAGTTCGTTGAATGGCCATTTTACCACATTTATTAACAAAGAACAGTATGACCTAGATTGCATGTGGTAACAAACAGTTCAACAAAGCTTCCTTTAAAGGGGGTGGGGGGCATATTGCACAAAATCACTATCATCACTCCAAAAAATAATGCAAATGGGAATGCCACTTGAATTTACAGTCCCAACAGAGTTACAAAACCTCCACAACTGTATTTACAACTTAAGCTACCTTAGTACATTATAATTTACACAATAAATATTTGCAGTGCAATACAAGGGACAAAAGAGTCCCTCCCCTGAAAAGCTTGCTACCTAAGAAATTGACCAGCACAGGTACAGATATATAAAATCATAGAAGTGTAAAACTGGAAGGGACCTCAGTAGGTCATCTAATCTGCCTTACACTCAAGGCAGAGCTATATAATAACTTGACCATTCTTGGTAGGTGTTTGTCTAATCAGCTCCTAAAAACATGCAAGTATGGAGATTCCACAACCTCTCTAGGCAATTTGTTCCAGTACTAAACAACCCTGGCAGTTAGGAAGTTTTCCCTAATGTCCAAGCTAACCCTCCTTTGCTACAATTTAATTCCATGGCTTCTTGTCCTATCTTTAGAGGTGAAAGAGTACAATTTTTCACCCTCCTCCTTGTATCAACCTTTTATGCACTTGAAAACTATTATAATGTTCCCTCTCAGTCTTCTCTTCTCCAGCCTAAACAAACCCAATTTTTTCAATCTTGCCTCACAGGTCATGTTTTCTAGACTTTTAATAATTTTTGTTGTTCTCCTCTGGACTTTCTCTGATTTGTCCACATTTGTCCTGGAATGTGGCATCCAAAACTGGACACAATACTCCAGCTGAGGCAATATCGGTATGGAGAAGAGTGGAAGAACTACTTCTTGTGTCTTGCTTACAACACTCCTGCTAATAAATCCCAGAATTATGTTTGCTTTTTTTTTTTTTTGCAACAGTGTTACACTGTTGACTAATATTTAGCTTGTGATTCACTATAATCCTCAGACTGCTTTCCTTTGTAGTTCTTCCTAGGCAATGAGGGGAAGGAGAGAGAACAGGAAGAGAGAATGAGAGTGATTACAGTAAGATCACATTATTAATATTTTAAGGATTAATGCACATAGCATTGAGAGTTTCATGATTCATTTTCAATGTCACTACTTAGCAGGGGAAACTAAGGTTTACAGATCTCACACTATGTGAGGGACTTGACAGAGTGGAGAGATGGCAGAGAGGGTCAAGAAAGGAGTTCCAGACTTAGGAGTCACATAAAAGAAAGTGAGGAGAAGAACATGTGAGGAAGAAATGAAGGAGGTTATTAGAACTGTGGCTTAAGCTGAATGAAGAGGTGAGGGGAAGAGTGAAGAGGATGGGGAGGGGCATCAAAATAAATGCAAACGGAGAGAGATGCAAAAACTAAGACTATGTCTGTGCTACAGGCTTCTGTCAGTATAGATATATGTTGATTGGGGCATGAAGAGGTGTGATCACTGACTGACAGCTATGCTGACAGACATCTGTAACGTAGATACAGTTATACTGGTAAATCTGCGCTTTTACTGGTGTAGCTTGCTTCACTTGCAGGGATTATTTTACCATACTGGTACAGAGCACATCTTTCCTAATATAGCTGTAGCCATACTAGGAGTTCTTCGTAAGTGTAGTATACCGGTATTCCTAACAGTAAAGCGCTGCTCGTGTAGACTTAGCTTGAGTTGTGTATGGCGTTAAAGGAGTTTGAATTTGTTACAAAAAGCAAGAGAAAGCCAGTGAAGAGGGACAGAACATAATAATGGAGATAGATGGGAAAATGATCTGACACCTAATTTTGGACAAACTAAAGAGGAAGAATAATCAGGGAGACCAGAAAGGAGGAAGTACTTTAAATTCAAGAAAAGAAACTGGAATTGATAAGAATGGCTTGAGGTGGACAGCATCACAATAGCAACCATCTTATTTGATTTGGACAATGCGGGGAGGATGACGTAGGGTACCCCACTTCAGCAATGCTAAGAGTATGGTCATTGGCACTTTCTAAGTCAAAGTTCCCCCAAGCCAATGGTTCATTGGGCAGACACAGTGAAGGCAGGTCAGTTTCATAGTCAACAGTACACAGGGGAGTGACGTGACCAGCATCATGTCTGACTGTAAGGGATCAGGGCATAGGCAGTCTTGCCTAGAAGTCACAGCTGGGCCAACCTATCTGTCAAGGATGGCTACAAGGCAGAAGTCAGCAAGCAGGGATCAGAATAATCACAAAAGACAAGATCAATAAGCAAGAGTCTGGGTCAGAGTCCAGAGATCAGAGGTAGTTAGGCTGGAATCAGGACGCAAGAAGAAAAGTGAGAGTCAGGTAGGGGTTGGAGACTGGAGATCAGAAAGATAGTGAGGTCTGGAGTCGCAGCAGGCCAGAAATCTGTGTAGTTGCCCAGACAACTTCCTGTTGTACCCTCTAGGGTTAACTAGAGAGTATGGGCCAATCAGAGGGTCGCAGGTTGCTGTCACTCTGGACAGTACTTCTGGCAGCACCTAATCTCCATAGTGCCCCTTGGATGTGGCAGTGCATGGTCTCCTGGTGCAACATCACCTGTCCCAGGCCCTGCAGACCTGGGTTCTAGTCACATGGATCAATACATTTCACACACTCTCACACACACACACCACTTCCTCTGGGTTGGCCTCAGGCCTGTTTTATCCAGCTGGTCTTGAGGAAACCTTTTTACCAGGTCAGGGCATGACATGGGCAACAGCAATACTCTTCAGGATCATGGCCCTCCCAGTCACTGAGATAGTACAGTCTCTCATTCTGCAGTTTAGAGTATGGGATCGTATGGACTATCCTCATGCCCTTGGACCTGGAATGGTGGGGGTGACTGTTTGGACTGGTCAGGAAAAGGATCCTCCATTTAAGGCTTCAGGAGGGATACACTGAAAACATGATACGTCTTAAGGGATTGAGGGATCTGCAGTGTGAAGGTTACAGGGTTGATTTGCTGATAAATCCAGAATGATCCAAGTAACTGGTGGTCTAGCTTGCAGATCAGCCTGTTCATACAAAGATGTTTTGCTGCAAGCCAGATTATCTGGCCCACTGTGAGAACTGGGCCTTCCTGGCATCAACAGTTCACATACCACTTGTAGTCCCTTTTCACGTCTTCACGATGGTCTTTAAGCTCCTCCTGGACAGGATTAATTCATTGGATCCAGTCAGTGGCTGCTAGGTTTGGGCAGGCTGTCAGCAAAGTTGGGCGGAAGTGAGGGTGGAACCCATAATTTGCAAAAATGGGACTCTGCCCCGTGGAGGCATGGTCAGCATTGTCGTACAAAAACTCAGCATAAGGCGGGGGGAAAACAGGTATCAGAATGGTAGTTGACAAAGTACGTTAGGTATTGCTCTAGTACTTGATCCACCTTCTCTGTCCGCCCATCTGTCTGAAGGTGGTACGTAGAGTAGGTAAAAGCACAGATGTTCAGTAACTGGAGCATTTCACGCCAAAAGCATGAGACAAACTGCTGATCTTGGTCCAAGATAATACAGTCCAGAAGACCATGAAGATGGATTAACATGAACCACCAGCAGTTGAGCCATTGCTTCAGCAAAGGGCAGGGCACCAAAGGAGATTAAAGGCATCATTTTGCTCACTTAGTCCACAATGGTCAAGACTACCATGTGGCCATCAGAGTCAGGGAGTTCGTGGAAATCCGCGGTGATCAATGCTCAGGTTATAGATGAGGAGAATGCCAATGGGGTATCTTGCCAGGTCACAAGAATCAACATAATCCCAGACTTCAATTTGTATATGGGGTCACCAGAAGAAATGGAAAGCCACGCAGGAAGTCTTAAGGCAGCAAAAATAGCCCAATAATGGAATGTCATGGCACATGTGACGCACTTCTAGCCTGGGATGCCCTGGTGGAATGTAAGTACTCACACTGAGTTATGTGATTGTATTCCATGTGAATCATTGCATTTTGATTCTGGCTCTCATTTGTTCAGGCTGTTCCATCACCTCCTGGGTTTACAGATCATCCCACAAAGCAGATCAGATTAGACCAATAAGGTCTTGGTGTATTGCAACACTAAGGAAATCGCAAATTTTTAGGAAATAGGGTGTCTCCTCATGTTCTTGGTAGCAATCACCCTTTTGGGATAAGGCATCGTCTTTCCCATTCCTGGCTCCTGTGTGATAGGTAATGATGAAATCAAACCAAGAGAAGAAGAATGCCTATCTGAGTGGTCTTTGGTTCAAGGTTCAAGTCTTATGAGGCTAATCAAGGTTATTATGGTCAGAAAAGACTTGCATCAGGTGTCAGATTCCCTTGAGGTGATGGCACCATTCTTCAAAGGCTGAGTTAATCACAAGTAGTTCATTGTCTAATATTTCTTAATTCCATTCAGCAGAGGTGAGTCTTTGGGAGGAGTTTGAGCAGCAGTACAGCACTTGCTGTAGCCTGCACCTCTGAATGAGCATGGCCTCAATGACAACATTGGATGCATCAGCCTCCACTATGAATGCCTGGGACAGATCCATATGTACTCGATCAGGAACAGTTATAAAAGTGGGTTGGGCTATTCAAAGGCATGGCGAGCTTCAGGCATCTAAACAAATTTGGTGGCTTTCCAGAGGAGGTTTGTCATGGTGGATGTTTGCCCTGAGAAGCCTGGAATGAACTATCGATTAAAAATTTGCAAAGTCCAGAAAGCTCTAACTCCCAGGGGGACCTGGGAACTGCCCAGCTGCAGATGGCCTCCAGCTTTTGCGGGTCCATCTTAATGCCCTCTGGGTAAAAGATAACCAAAACATTCTGAGGAGGACTGGTCAAAGGTACATTTTTCCAGTTTCACATATAATCTGTTCTTCTGTAGTCTTTTCAAGATGGAACGAACATGGTAACAATATGTTTTCAAAGAACCCTGATCAATAATATGACACCAAGATAGGTGACTACATACTAGCCCAGAATGAAGTATTGAAAGGTTATGGGAGCACTGGTCAGACTAAATGCCATTACTAAATATTCGAAGTGCCCATAGCAAATTCAAAAGGCCGTCTTCCATTTGTCTCCTGCTCTAAGGTACAGTAGGTTGTAAGACCTCCAGAGGTCCAGTTTGGTGAAAATTCAGGAAGACCATACATGATCTAATAATTCTGAGATTAGGGACAGGGGATACTGGTGTCAAACTATCACGTGGCGTAGGACCCGACAGTGTATGCAGAGGCGTAGCATTCCATCCTTTTTCTTAACAAAAAGGACCAGAGCCCCTGGCAGGGAGGTGGAGTGCCAGGTGAAGCCCTAGGCCAGATTTTCCTGGATGTATGAACAAAGAGCTGCCAGTTCTAGCTCAGACATTGCATAGATCCCTCTGTAAATGACCTTCATCACAGGATGCAGGTCTAAGGGGTATTCATAGTCCCAGATGTAGCATGTCTGCATTTTTCCTGGGAAGCTTAGGAGCAATTCCTTCTGGCTAGCCAATGCCAGAAATCTGTACGGTTGCCTAGACAACTTCTTGGAAAACTCTCCAGGGTTAAGTAGTGATCATGGGCCAATCAGAGGACCACGGGGTGCTTTCACTGTGGAACCTTTGTGTGGTATTTCCTGTGGCGCCTAAGCTTCACCAGAGGGAGACCATGCAGAACCTCATCCAAGGAACACTGTGATGTGGAAACATCTGCTATCCCAGACTCTGCAGGCCTAGGTTCTAGTCCCACATATCCTTACACTTGCCTTTGACTGCCCTAACCCAATGGATCAGGTTTTCATTTTGCAACTGGGTGAACTGGAGCTGGCCGTTCAGTGTAATATCAAGAGAGATTTAAACACATGATCTTCAGGCTTCTAGTCAAGCACTTTAACCACTCAGCCACCAACAATTTTGTTTGTTTTAAACTTAACTGGGTTTTTATTCCCCCTCACAAGCCTTCTCTCAATAGTGAGGATTTAAGAACCTAGCAAAATTCCTGATACATATATAAAATTAAATTCTATATAATAGCATCTGAATAAAGGAGAGATGGAGAATGCAGTCCCTTACACATGAAATTTACTGTTTTTTAAAGGCGTATTTGGCACTTACATCCTACAGTGATAAGCAGATTAGAAATACATAGACAGACAAAGAAAAGGGAAAGTTATCTTGCCGTTGAACATTTCATGAGTTTTCTCTCTGAGTCGGGATGTGATATCAGGGTTCTAAATCAAGGGGAAACTCAGGAGAAGTGAAATTGCATTTGTAAAAAGAAGTTTATTACATTAAACAACAGGAAAGAGCATGGCTGATACCTGATGCCGGTTTCAAGCTGTATGCATACTCAAATATGAAGATACTGGGTCAGATTCTCAGCTGGTTTAAGTCAGCACAGCTCTACTGAAGTTAATGCAACTACACCAATTTGCACTAGCTGAAAACTAGCTCTGTTTATGTGTAGAATACAGCACTGTATAATACATTTGTTAGTCTCTAAGGGCTTGGCTACACTGGAGAGTTGCAGCGCTGGTGATGGGGTTACAGCGCTGCAACTCACTCTGTGTCCACACTTGCAAAGCACAGCCAGCGCTGTAATTCCCTGGTTGCAGCGCTGGCTGTACACCTGGTCTGCTTGGGGTGTAGCGATTCCAGCGCTGGTAATGCAGCGCTGCTCATCAAGTGTGGCCACCAAAAGCATTGTTATTGGCCTCCAGGGTATTAGGAGGTATCCCAGAATTCCTGTCCACAACAAACCAGAAGAATGGCTGAACTCCGATCTCCCCATAGCTACTTAGCTAAAAAACAAACACAGCTGCTCTTTGCTCCAGCGAGCAAGCAAGCGGAGGCAGGGGAATTGCTTTGGAATGTTCACAGCTGTTTGCTTGAGAAGAGAGGGGAGAGGGTAGTCCATGTTGAGCAGCTGCTTATGTGGTCTAAAGGCTATTTAGGAATTCATAATTTGCATTTAGTGAATAAGAGACAGGTGGGGGAAAAGGTCAAAACTTTTAAAATGATTGAAGGTAGGCACTGTGTATCTTCCAAGTCCTTAGAACTTGCAAGGCAGGGAGCTGAGAACAGTGTCAGCTCCAAAAATCCACTCTCTCTGTCTCCCCCACGCTCCCTGTCACACTCCACCCCACCCCCCTCTTTTGAAAAGCACGTTGCAGCCACTTGAACGCTGGGATAGCTGCCCACAATGCACCACTCCCAACAGCGCTGCAAATGCTGCAAATGTGGCCACACTACAGCGCTGGTAGCTGTCAGTGTGGCCACACTGCAGCGCTTTCCCTACACAGCTGTACGAACACAGCTGTAACTCCCAGCGCTGCACATCTCCAAGTGTAGCCATACCCTCAGGTGCCACAAGTACTCCTTGTTATTTTGCTGATACAGACTAACACGCTACCACTCCAAAATCTAGCATTGTTATAGTTACAAAACTAGATGGTCACTAGATGTCACTATTGTTCCATAAAAGAGTGCACGGACATTTCACTGGAGAAATTCATGGATGTCTTCCATAGCAACATTTACATGGCTAAAAGGAAACTTTAATGCAATGATGGTATTTACCTTGTCACAGAACACTGTGATGAAACTAAAAGGCTTGAAATATTAATTCTCCACTAGAGATGGACCTGCATCCAAACCCAGCATCTGATCCCTCTTGCCACAAAATTTCAGTGGGGATGGGGTGGAGTAAAAGGGGGAGTCAAAATCTAGATCTGAATTTTGCAGCTTTCAGGCCTACCATGTGCCTCTACTTTATAGCAGGGGGACTAGAGGTCAGTAACACAGAGTGTTATTCTGAGCTCTTTTACTGTCCTGCTATGTAAGTTTGGGAAAGTCACTGACCCTTTCTGTGCTTCACTTCATCCACATAATAAATGAGTATATTAATATTACTTGCCTCAGACTTTTTTTTTTTAAAACACCGAGAGCTTTGAGATCCATGAATGAAAGCCACACTATCAGAAGCTTGTTCACCTGCACATCTACCAATGTGATATATGCCATCATGTGCCAGCAATGCCCCTCTGCCAAGAACATTGGCTAAACCGGACAGTCTCTAAGCAAAAGAATAAATGGATACAAATCAGATGTCAAGAAATATAACATTTAAAGACCAGTCGGAAAATATTTCAACCTCCCTGATAACTCAATTACAGACCTCAAAGTCTAATTCTCCAACAAAAAAACTTCAAAAACAAACTCCGAGAAACTATTAGAATTAATTTGCACACTGGACACCATTAAATTAGGCTTGAATAAAGACTGGGAGTGGATGGGTCATTACGCAAAGTAAAAACTATTTCCCCAGGCTAATTTTCCCCTACTGTTACTCACATCATCTGTCAACTGTTGGAAATGAGCCATCCTGATTATCACTACAAAAGTTTTTTTTTCCTCCTGCTGATAACAGTCCATCTTAATTGATTACTCTTGTTACAGTTGGTATGATATGGCATTTTCTCATGTTCTGTGTATATATATTGGCTTGCCAATTACAGAACCAGTTTCTCCTCTCTTGGTTTTCACACCTCAACTGCTAGAACAGGGCCTCATCCTCCCTGATTGAATTGACCTCGTTATCTCTAGCTTGCTTGCTAGCACACATATATATACCTGCCCTTGGATATTTCCATTACATGCATCTGAGGAAGTGGGTATTCACCCACGAAAGCTCATGCTCCAAAACGTCTGTTAGTCTATAAGGTGCCACAGGATTCTTTGCTGCTTTTACATATCTTCCTACTGTATTTTCTACTGCATGCATCTGATGAAGTGGGTTTTAGCCCACAAAAGCTTATGCTCAAATAAATTTGTTAGTCTCTAAGGTGCCACAAGTACTGCTGTTCTTTTTGCTGATACAGACTAACATGGCTACTACTCTGAAACTTATCACTATAAACTTTGTCATCTTGCTGAACAAATGAACCACACAATGTCTTTAACATAAAAGCAATATATACAATCTGAGGAGACTAAATATTGAAAAAAAATCCTTTGACACTAATTTGGGAGAATGAATATTGATACCCAGTTTTTGCTTGTTTGTTTTGGTTTACCCGATTAAAAGTATGTTTGTTATTTCACAGAATCACTTTGCTAAGTGTAATGCTCATTCTGAGTAGTCTCATGGAAGTTAATAAGACTACTCATGGTAATGAGTGGCATACCTGATAGTAAGTGCTTACAGTTCACTTCCTCAAGCAGAAGCAGTAGGTCTTGGGACCTGTAATGTAAACTTAAGTTCCTTCCTTTCGAGTGCATAGCAACAACTAACACATCTGATTTTAGCTTATACTTTTGAATTATTTTTATTGTCTTTTGTTTTATTTTGTCCGTAGTGCACTAGCCTTTCACAATTATGGCCTAATCCTGCATGCCCTCATTCATATTCTATGCAAATAGTATCTGA
Source organism: Gopherus evgoodei (assembly GCF_007399415.2). NCBI lineage: Eukaryota > Metazoa > Chordata > Testudines > Testudinidae > Gopherus > Gopherus evgoodei. The sequence continues at coordinate 61,510,653 of NC_044326.1, forward strand.
AGCCTTTCTCACGGCTGAATGACTGCCAAATTTTGGACATCATCCTGAGGTACTGTACATGGTTTGAATCTAACATTACCCAAAAATAGAAAATGGGAAACAAAAAACTTGGTAACAAAACTGCCTGAAAGCAAATACTAAACTTTAACATGCAATAACCTGAGTATTTGCTGAGTATTAACTCATGCATTTTTCATCTTGACTAGGTGCAAAAAACTTGTTTTTCCCAAAGCAACAATGTCATCTGTCAGATGATGTATTACATACGTTATTTCTTAGACTGAGCTTCTGAAAGCTACTGAGATAAGACATACATACTTAGAAGTTCATTTATCTTGGGAGGCAAATCTGACATTTTATCAAATTTTAAATAAATTATTAATTAATGTCAAGAAAACGCAATCATCTTGATTAACTACAATAATAAAGAAAGCTAATTAGTGTTTTGGTAGAGGTGTTTTATTTCTTTTGGATCTGATAGGAAGCATTTACTGCAGCAGGATCGAGTGTCCCTGGAACTGAAGGGGGAAGGAAAAAAAAAAAAGAAGTTGAATAAAATTCTTGGAAATGGTCCAGAAGGCTTTTAAGCACATCAGTAATAAGAATACAATGATAAAATAGAGGGAAAACACAATTACTATTCTTTTCGCATACAATGGATTTCTTTTATCATCATAATGATTATATCAAAGTGGTCAGTAAACCTCTCTTTTCTTAATCCAAAAAACCTTGATCATACAGGCATCATCAGAACTATTTGATCTACTGTATCTCAGGTACTACTGAGCAGCTAAGATAAGGGTGTACTTTAGAGTTTGCATTGTTTCAAATAAACCTCCACCACTCACAGGAGGTCTGAGCACAGCAGCAGTGCTCAAGCTATGTTTGGAGCAGGCCAGAGGAAGAGTCTGCTCTAACTTGTGCAAGGAGCCAGACTAGCCCCTGGCAGCCAGGGCACAGGAAGGCCCATACCTTGGTCACTGTACCAGTCTCACCAACAGCACATGGGGTAATTTGGTCCAACATGTGTGCAACAACAGACCAGACAAAAACTTGGTTTAATCTGGGTGGGTGTTCAGAGGTACAACAGGACAGCCTGTGCCCCAGAGCAACTGCTATCCCAAGACATGCACACAAGGTGAGTATACTCCAACAAATCAATATTTAATGTGTGATGCCTCAGACAATTGATGTCCCTGACCTTCTTGCAACTCATATTGTACCAAATACCAGACTGAAAACTATCCCCACAGGCGTACTACTGTATATTTGCCTATTTTGGGGATTGACACCTTCTTTCAAAGAATCTGGGTGCTTTAGAAAGGGCCATTTTCACAAAGCTGAGAACAATTATGAGCCAAATCAGCTAGGGAGGTGGAAGAAAAAAATGCAAATATCTGTGAATGGTTTATTAGATGCTCAAAAAACAACAAGAAAGAAAGAAGTCTGCACTGTTTAAAAAACAACAACCTGGCTTAGAGAGGAAGTGAAGGCAGCTATGAAAAATGAAATATATGTAACAAATGAAGGAAAGTAAAAATAGTAATGAATATAAATCAGAAGCTAGGAATTGCAGAAAATTGGTAAGGGAAACAAAGGACACATGTAAAAAAAAAATCTATGGCCAGCAGAGTTGAGGATATTAAGAAAGGTTTTTTAAGTATATTAGGAACAAAAAGAATCCTGAAAATAGTATTGGTCTATTACTAGATGGAAATGGTAGAATTATCAGTAATAATGCAGGAATGTCAGATGTGTTCAATAAATGTTTTGTTGTCCTATATATGGGTGAAAACAGTGATGTAGTCATATCATATGATGATAAAACTCTTCCCATTCCACTACTATCTCAGCTTAAGTGGTCGGTATGCAACCGCAGCCCCTGGCTTGAAGGGGTTTCCGTCATATACAGGGTTTACAGTTCAACGGCTCTCAGCACCCCCACTGTGTAGTGTTCCGCCCCCATCTCAGCAGCTACCACATTTAGAGATTTTTAAATCAGCAGGTCCAGATAACCTGCATCCAAGAGTTTAAAAACAACTGGCCCCAGAGCTCATTGGACAATTAATGTTGCTTTCCACTAACTCTTGGAACACTGAGGAAGTTCCAGAAGATTAGAAGAAGGCTAATGTTTTGCCAATATTTAAAGAGGGCAATCAAGATAACTTGGGTAACTACAAACCTGTCAGTCTGACATCGATCTCATGCAAAATGATGGAGAAGGTGATACGGGACTCAATTAATAAAGAATTAAAGGAGAGTAATACAATTAATGCCAATCAACATGGGTTTAAATAGATCCTGTCAAACTTTCTTGATGAGATAACAAGTTTGGTTGATAAAGGCAGTAGTGTTGATGTAATATATTTAAACTTCTGTAAGGCATTTGACTTGGTACCGTATTATATTTTGATTAAAAAAATATAACAAATGAAAATCAACATGTTTCACATTAAATGTATTAAAAACTACCTAAATACAAGGTCTCAACATGTAATTGTAAATGAGGAATCATCATGGAGCATGTATGTTTCTAGTGGAGTCCAATGGGATTGATTTTTGGCCCTATTCTATTTAAAATATTTATCAATTACTTGGAAGAAAACAAAATAATCACCAATAAAGTTTTAAAAGAACAAAAAGATTTGGAGAATAGTAAATAATGAAGAGGACAGGTCACTGATACAGAGCAATCTGTATTGCTTGATAAGTTGGGTGCTAGCAAACAAACGTGTTTTGATATGGCTAAATATCAATGCACACATCTAAGAACAAAGAAAATAGACCACACTTACATGATGGGAGACTCTATCCTGGGAAGCAGTGGCTCTGAAAGTGATTTGGGGGTCATGGTGGATAATTAGCTGAACATAAACTCTCAGTGTGACACTGTGGCCAAACGGGCTATTGTGATCCTTAGATGCATAAAACAGAGGAATCTCAAGTAGGAGCAAGGAGGTATTATTGCCTTTGTGTTTGACACTGGAGCACCTTACTGGAATATCATTTCTAGTCCAGGCATCTGCAGATAAAGAAGGATGTTGATAAACTGGAGAGGGTTCAGAGAAAAGCTATGAGAATGATTAAAGGATTGGAAAACATGCCTCATAATGATAGACTCAATGATTTTGTATCTGTTTAGCTTAACACAAAGGCAGCTAAGGAGCAACTTGATTGCAGACTAGAACTACCTACATGGAGAGCAAATATTTGATAATGAACTCTTTAATCTAGCAACATAGGTATAAAGAAGAGCCAATGGCTAGAAGATGAAGCTAACAAATTCTGACTGGAAATAAGGTGTAAATTTCTGTAAGTGAGCATAATTAGCTATGGGGACAATTTCCTTAGGGTCATAGTGGATGCTCCATCACTAGCAATTTTTAAATCAAGATTGTATGTTTTTCCTAAAAGAACTTCTCTCTTTCAAACTTGAATTATTTTGGAGAAGTTGTACGCACAGAAGATCAAACTAGATTCATAGATTGTAAAGGACAATTCTGATAATCTAGTAGTGGCCAATGCTGGAGACAGGGCACTAGTTTAGCTGCATCATTGATCTGATCCAGTGTGGTGGTTCTTATTTTCCTCTGAAGAAAGCCAATATAACAAAGAGCTAATGAATTCATTTGTTCAGCAATTTTACATATAAAGTCTGGTCACTTCCCTGATCTAGTTATGGATGCATAAAATTTTCCTGGTCACAAACATTGTATTAAATTGCATAAAAACAAGAATACGGTCACTGTTAGCAGATACCCACTTTGCTTTCATACATAAACACTTGAAAATAACTCACTCACACATAATATGCTACCCATACCAAGATCAATAATCTTCTGCTATCAGGATGGCGTGCCTGCCATGTTTGAATGTTTATTATTTTTTATGGGAAAGTTGGGTGTTTGGGTTCTGCTGTCTAGCATGGATTTAGTGGCAGGAGGGCCACAGGCTTCAGTTATTGTTCCAGTACAGAGGTCTCTAAACTGTAGTGAGTGGAGGGACGAGGAAGAATCTCAATTGCTATCTTCCTGAAAAGTGCTTGGATTTCAAAGTCTCCTCTCTACCACTTTAGAGCTAGATCCTGTTAGTGAGTGGTGGAGCAGAGGCCATGGTGAAAGATATTTACAGAGAAAGCCATGCATGAGTCTCTCAACTTACCACCATTCTTTACAAAGGCCCAAGACACAAGATAGCAGCAGCATATCCTGAGAAGTTCAGGGGATGCCTGTTGTTATGTCTCCTTAATCATCCATTATATAAAAAAAGAAAAACCCATGAAGGAGATCCCATGGTACAATCCACAATCATCAATCAGGTCTCAGCGAGTCCTGCTGGTAGGCCTGATGGAAATAACTCATATACAGACCCACCAGAAAGTATATGGGGTTCCCAGTACAGGGCCACAGAAGCAAAATGTTAAGAACACTATTCTCTATGCATGTTGCAGAATCAGCTGCCAAGGAAAGTCCTCTCTGCTCTAGGGCAGCTGAATTTCAGAATAGCTCCTCCATCCCACAAGGATCAGGGCAAAGTTGTCTGTCAGGGAAGTACTAGTTATTTCTCTTTTTAACCTTTTCCACAGTGAGTGGTGCCAGAACATTAACATTCCAATCCTTTCGGAGTCAAATATCCAAGTGCACTCTTGTCACCAGCCAATTCCAAATAGAACATAAGATGACCTATCACAGAGAGGCAAAAAATGTCATTCAATAAACTTCAGCTCAGTAATATGAGGTAGTGGGAAAACTATAATTTGGTGATAAAGGCTTCAATTCTGTATTCTTCTTGGCAGTTTGCTAGAGCCCTCTGCTTAAAAAACACATAAAAACAACAAAATGACAGTTTAGACAAATAATTTTCAATTGAAAAATTGCTAAAGGTTACAAACTACATCCTGACTTGTGTCTCTATTTTCTTAAAAATTATGTTCTGAAACTCCTGGATTTCACAGCACTTGTGTACTCATTTTCAAAAACACCATTCACTATTATGGTCTGTCAACTTACAAAGTAATAATTTTCTTTCAAGTAGTAAACTTGTTCAATAACTTTATATCTATTGAGGCATCTAACAAATGGACATATAAAACACTGATAGAGATTGGACCTTGGAACAGTTGTCATCTTTTAAGAAGCATATCCTTGCTTTCATTTACTGTAGGCTACTATATAATAATACTCTGTCTGCTGAGTTGACAAGTACTTTTAACATCAAGCTTCAATGAATGTAAAAATTCCTCTTCCACAATATTACATTTTATGAAGAAGCACAAGCACATCTCCCTAATCTGCCCATCTCTGGAACAACTACTACTAAAACTAAGAATCCAATTTAAATTCTGCAATTGCCATGGCCATAATACAGGCCTGAGTATATTTTGAAATTGATGTTAAGAGGTATTCTTCTTCCAGAGCCTCTTAACTCAATTCTAATCATAGAGCAAGTTCTCTTCTCGGATTTACTTGAGAAATCTTTACTCCAATATTCTGCTCCCCCTTTGTGTAAGGAAACACCTCTCCTTCACAAGCACTGCATCAAAAACACATACATTTTTCAAATAAGATCTGTTTGATACTTAATTTCATTATGCTGAAATGGAATTGTCTCAGCCAGAGTGAAGGGAAGATGTACAGGTACTGACTGTAAATGTACAATCATTTTACAGTTATGCAATTCCCTGCACAATGGTTGATATGAGTCTAATCTGCATAACCTTTCATGGTTATTGAGCAATAATCTCTTGTGATTATGCAAATCCCTCTCTCTCACTGGATGCAGCCTTCACCACTCTGTATCCAGATGCCAAAAACAAAGCCACATCAATATCTGACTCCATTCCCACCTATTGTCAGCACTTAAATATTACAAAAACAATGAGGAGTCCAGTGGCATCCTAAAGACTAATAGATTTATTTGGACATAAGCTTTCATGGGTAAAAAAAAAAAACCCACTTTTTCAGATACATGGAGTGAAAATTACAGATACAGGCATAAATATACTGGCACATGAAGAGAAGGGAGTTACCTTACAAGTGGAGAACCAGTGTTGACAAGGCCAAATCAGTCAGGGTGGATGTGGTCCACTCCCAATAATTGATGAGATGTCAATACCACATTCTGCAGGACACTATCCTCTGATCCCACTGAGGAGTACCAAAAGAAACTACACCATCTGCTCAAGAAACTCCCTGCTGCAGCACAGGAACAAATCTACACAAACACACCCCTAGAGCCTCAACCAGGGGTATTCTATATGCTATCCAAGATTCATAAACCTGGAAATCCTGAAGGCCCCATCATCTCAGGCATTGGCACTCTCACAGCAGGATTATCCGGCTATTTGGACTCTCTCCTCAGACCTTATGCTACCAGCACTCCTAGCTATCTTCAAGACACCACCAACTTTCTGAGGAAACTACAATGCATTGGTGATCTTCCTGAAAACACCATCCTGGCCACCATGGATATAGAAGCTCTTTACACCAACATTCCATATGAGGGTGGACTACAAGCTGTCAGGAACAGTATCCCTGATGAGGTCATGACACACCTGGTGTCTGAGCTTTGTGACTTTGTCCTTACCCACAACTATTTCAGATTTGGAGACAACTTATACCTTCAAATCAGTGGCACTGCTGTGAGTACCCACATTGCCCCACAGTATGCCAACATTTTTATGGCTGATTTAGAACACAACTTCCTCAGCTCTCATCCCTCAGTGCCCCTCCTCTACTTGCACTACATGGATGACATCATTATATGGACCCACGGGAAGGAGGCCCTTGAAGAATTCCACCTTGATTTTAACAATTTTCACCCCATCATCAACCTCAGCTTGGACCAGTCCACACAAGAGATCCACTTTCCTGGACACTACAGTGCAAATAAGTGATGGTCAGATAAACACCACCCTATACCAGAAACCTACTGACTGCTATACTTACCTACACACCTCCAGCTTCCATCCAGGACACATCATATGATCCATTGTCTACAGCCAAGCCCTAAAATACAACTGCATTTACGTCAATCCCCCAGACAGAGAAACACCTACAAGATCTTTATTACGTATTCTTAAAACTATAACCACCACCTGGGGAAGTGAGGAAACAGATTGAAAGAGGGACACGGGTACCCAGAAGTCACCTGCTACAGGACATGCCCAACCAGGAAAACAACAGAACACCACTGGCCATCACGTACAACCCCCAGCTTAAACCTCTCCAGCACATTAACTATCTACAACCTATCCTGGAAAACGATCTCTCACTCTCACGGACCTTGGGAGGCAGGTCAGTCCTCACTTACAGATAGCCCCCCAACCTGAAGCAAATACTCACCAGCAACTACACACCACACAAACACTAACCCAGAAACCAGTCCCTGTAACAAATCCTGTTGCCTACTCTGTCCCCAAATCTACTATAGCCACACCATCAGAGGATCATTCACCTGCACGTCTACTAATGTTATATATGCCATCATGTGCCAGCAATGCCCCTCTGCCATATACATTGGCCAAACCAGACAGTCTCTACGTAAAAGAATAAATGGATACAAATCAGACATCAGGAATGGTAACATACAAAAACCAGTAGGACTTCAATCTCTCTGAACATTCAACAACAGATTTAAAAGTAGCCATTTTTCAACAAAAAAAAAAAAATTCAAAAACAGACTTCAAAGAGAAAAAGACGGTTACTCACCTTTGTAGCTGTTGTTCTTCGAGATGTTTTGTTCATATCCATTCCAATTAGGTGTGGGCGCGCTGCGTGCACGTTCATCGGAAGATTTTTACCCCAGCAACACTCGGTGGGTCAGCTGGGTGCCCCCTGGCGTGGCGCTGCTATGGCACCGAATATATGCCCCTGCCAACCCATCCGCTCCTCAGTTCCTTCTTGCCGGCTACTCCGACAGTGGGGAAGGAGGGCGGGTTTTGGAATGGATATGAGCAACACATCTTGAAGAACAAGAGTTACAAAGGTGAGTAACCGTCTTTTCTTCAAGTGCTTGGTCATATCGATTCCAATAAGGTGAATCCCAAGCCTTACCTAGGCAGTGGGGTCAGAGTGAGATACTGCAGAATGCAAAACCACTGAGCCGAAGGCTGCATCATCTCTGGATTGTTGCACCAGGGCATAATGGGAAGTGAAGGTGCGTACTGAAGACCAAGTAGCTGCTCGACATATCTCCTGGATAGGTACTTGAGCTAAGAAGGCGGCCGACGAGGCCTGAGCCCTGGTAGAATGTGCGGTAATATGCCCTGGAGAAACATGAGCTAGATCGTAGCAAGTACGTATGCATGCTGTTAACCAGGACGAAATCCTCTGAGAAGAGATGGGTAGGCCTTTCATCTGGTCTGCCACTGCAATGAAAAGTTGGGGTGTTTTGCGGAAGGGCTTCGTCCAGTCAATATAAGAGGCGAGCGCCCTACGGTCGAGGGAATGGAACTGCTGCTCTCGACAAGACGCATGCTGTTTGGGAAAGAAGACCGGGAGGAATATGTCCTGACTGAGATGGAAGGCCGATACCACTTCGGGGAGGAACGCTGGATGTGGACGCAACTGCACCTTGTCTTTGTGGAACACCGTATACGGTGGGTCCGCCATCAGAGCCCGAAGCTCAGAGACTCTTCTAGCCAACGTGATGGCTACAAGGAAGGCTGTTTTCCATGACAGATATAGGAGCGAGCAGGTTGCCAATGGCTCGAATGGAGGAGATGTAAGCCTCGTCAGGACCAGGTTGAGGTCCCAGGAAGGGGCGGGGCAGCGTACTAGGGGGTATAGATGCTCCAAAACCTTGAGGAACCTCGAAACCATAGGGTGGGAGAAGACAGAGTGACTACCTTCTCCTGGGTGGAAGATAGAAATAGCCGCCAAGTGCACTCGCAATGATGAGATAGTGAGGCCTTGCTGTTTAAGATACCAGAGGTAGTCCAATATAGTGGGGATGGAAACCTCCATGGGTGTAGCATTCAGTGCCTGACACCAGCAGGAAAATCGCTTCCACTTGGCCAAGTATGTAGGCCGAGTGGAAGGTTTTCTGCTACCCAGGAGTACTTCTTGCACTGGGGCAGAGCAGCGTAACTCCAATTGGGTTAACCATGCAGGAGCCACGCTGTGAGATGGAGGGATTGCAGGTTTGGGTGGCGAAGCCTGCCGTGGTCCTGAGTTATAAGATCTTGATGAAGAGGCAGGGAGATTGGGTTGGCTAATCGAGAGGTCCAGCAAGGAGGTGTACCAGTTTTGTCGGGGCCACGCAGGGAGAATCAGGATCAGGCGAGCCCTGTCCCTGCGGAGCTTTAGGAGAACCCTGTGCACCGGTGGGAAGGGTGGAAAGGCGTAAAGCAGCTTGCTCTCCCATGAGATTAGGAAGGTGTTCAATATTAAGCCTGGGGCAAGACCTTGGAAGGAGCAGAACCTCTGGCATTTCCTGTTCTCGCGAGAAGTGGGGGAAAGCCCCACTTCCAGAAGACAGAATGTATAATGTCCGGGCGAAGCGACCACTCGTGATACAGAAAAGATCTGCTGAGATGGTCTGCCAGAGTGTTCTGAACCCCTGGGAGAAAAGATGCTACAAGGTCTATTGAGTGGGCTATGCAAAATTCCCACAGTTGGATTGCCTCCTGACAAAGGGGGAAGGATCGAGTTCCTCCCTGCCTGTTTATGTAGTGCATAGCTGTTGTGTTTCGGTGCTCACGGACAACACAACGACCCTGCAGATGTTGCTGGAACGTCTGGCACGCTGGGCAGACTGCTCTCAGTTCTCGGACGTTTACGTGCAACGCTAGCTCTTGAGATGACCAGAGGCCTTGCGTGCGAAGATGGCCTAGGTGAGCCCCCCAGCCGAGAGATGACGCGTCCGTCGTTAGGGACACTGAGGGCTGCCTCAGATGGAATGGCAGTCCTGCACACACCAGGGAGGGTGTTAGCCACCAGTCGAGGGAGCCTAAGATGCTCTGAGGAATGGCGACCACCATGTCTATGGTATTTCTGCCTGGGCGGTAAACTGAGGTGAGCCAGATTTGAAGGGGACGCAGGTGTAGTTTGGCGTGCTTGGTTACAAAGGTGCATGTGGCCATGTGACCGAGGAGTCTGAGACAGGTGCAAGCCAAGGTCGTCGGAAAGCTTTGAAGGCTTTTTATAATTGAAATTAATGCCTGAAACTGGGGTAGTGGCAGGCAGGCTCTTGCGAGTTTGGAGTCTAGAATGGCCCCAATGAACTCTACTCTTTGAGTGAGCACTAGAGTAGATTTTTCTAGATTGATCGTCAGGCCCAATCACCCAAATAGGTCCGTGATGATGCCCACATGTCTGGTGACTTGGGCCTCAGAGGTCCCTCGAATAAGCCAGTCGTCTAGGTAAGGAAAGACATGTATTCGCCGACGACGGAGGAAGGCAGCCACTACAGCCATACACTTCATAAACATGTGAGGGGCTGTAGAGAGGCCAAACGGAGGGACCGCAAATTGAAAATGTTGGCAGTGCACCATAAACCATAGGTACCGTCTGTGTGGGGGATAAATGGCGATATGGAAATATGTGTCCTTCATATCGAGAGCAGCGTACCAGTCTCCGGGATCCAGGGATGGGATGATGGTCCCCAGGGATACCATGCGGAACTTCAACTTCTTCAAGAACATGTTGAGTCCTCGCAGGTCCAGGACGGGTTGGAGACCTCCTTTTGCCTTGGGGATTAGGAAATATCGGGAGTAAAATCCCTTGCCCCTTAACTCCTCCAGTACCCCTTCTATTGCCCCGATCTAGAGGAGCGTGCGAACCTCTTGCCAGAGAAATTACAGGTGAGAGGGGTCCCTGAAGAGGGACGGGGAAGGGGGGTGAGAGGGAGGGGGCAAAATAAATTGGAGGTGGTAACCAAATTCTACCGTGCATAGGACCCAACAATTCGAGGTTAATTGGGTCCACGCAGGGAGGAAGAAGGAAAGGCGGTTGGAAAACTGAAGGGGATCCTGCGGAAGGACTGGTGCTCTGCTCTCGGGCGCACCTTCAAAAGTTCGGTTTGGGGCCCGTTGTTGGTTTGGCGGGACCGTTATTGTGGCCCCCTTGGGGTCCCAACTGCCGCCTGTGGTTACCGTGACTGCGCCTTCTGCCAAAGTCTTGTCGTGGCCTGGGTGGGGGGTAAGAGCGCTGAGGCTGGCTACGGAAGGACCTTCGTTGGGTCTGTGGGGTATGCATCCCAAGGGAACGCATAATCACCCGATTGTCCTTGAGACTATGCAGCCTAGGGTCCGTTTTCTGAGAGAAGAGGCCCTGGCCTTCAAATGGCAGTGGATGGTGTGCTGCAGTTCAGGAGGTAAGCCTGACACTTGTAGCCACGATATCCATCTCATCGTGATCCCAAAGGCCATGGTTCTGGCTGCTGAATCGGCAGTGTCGAGCAAGGCCTGGAGGGAGGTCTATGCAACTTTCTTTCCCTCCTCCAGAAGGGCCTGGAATTCCTAGCGGGAGTCCTGTGGGACCAGTTCAGTGAACTTGCCCACCGCCTGCCAGGTATTATAATTATATCTGCTAAGCAGGGCCTGTTGGTTCACCACCCTGAGTTGGAGGCCCCCCGCAGAGTAGACTTTACGTCCCAACAGGTCCATACGTCTAGCCTCCCTTGATTTTGGGGCGAGGGCTTGCTGGCCATGGCGCTCCTGCTCATTCACAGATTGGACCACCAGAGAGCATGGAGGAGGGTGGGTACACAAGTGTTCGTACCCCTTGGAGGGTACGATGTACTTTCATTCCACCCCTCTGGCCGTGGGAGGGATAGACGCCAGGGATTGCCATATGGTATCCGCTTTGGCTTGTATGGAGCGGATAAGTGGTAAAGCCACACAAGCTGGCGCATCCGCCAACAGTATGTCTATTACCGGGTCTTCAACCTCCGGGAACTCCTCTACCTGGAGATTGACATTTAAGGCGACTTGCCACAGAAGGTCCTGGTGAGCTCAGAGGTCAATAGGGGGCGGGCCCGATGAGGATGTTCCGGCTACCGCCTCATCTGGGGAAGAGGAAGACAACAGACCCGGGACGAGTGGCTCATGTATGGACTCGTGGTCAGGAGGCAGGTCAGGGTCTGGGTGGACCTGAGGGTCTGGTGCCAAAGGAGAGTAATCTGTACCCACTGGAGGGGGGCAGCTAACAGTGGCCTCCGGTGCGAAATGTTCTGACAGGGCAGAGCGTGATGGTACGCCTTGGCCCTGGTGATATGCCCAAGGAGTCCAAAAGGACCACTGTTGAGGACCTTGGTCTGGACCTTGAGCCTCATGCAGGACTCTGCTGTGTACCTCCAAATCCCCATAGGAGGCACTATCGGCGTGCGATGACTCAGACACATGGCGCGATGGCCATGGTGAAGTGGAGCCCACTTGAGGAGGAGCCCTAAGACCAGAGAACCATTCTCTGTGCTGCACCAGAGAGCGGTACAGGGTTCTGTACCAGTACCGGGAGTGGGACTGGGACCTGCGACCGGCACGGTGCCAGGAGCTCGACCGGGATCTTGAAGCTCTATGACGAGAGCGGCTGCGGCGCAAATGGTGCCGGGAGCTGGACCGGTGTCTGGAGTATCGGGCCGGCGAGTGGGATCTCGAGCGGTGCCGCGAGTACGACCGGTACTGAGAAGGAGATCAGTACCGAGACTGCGAGCAGCATTGGGATCAGTGGCGAGATCGAGAACACTGGTGGGACCTCGATCTTGAGTAGTGCCTCGTGGCGGTGCCAATCAAGGATGGTCTAACCATGGCAGGCTTGCCTGTTGACGGAATAACCCGCACCGGCGGTGCCGGGGGTTGAGGCAGGGTGGGATCCGTTAATGCAATCAGTTCCCTCGCTGTAGAATATGTTTCTGACGTAGTGGGGACGATAAGCTGTACCGAGGCACGCGCCAGGGAGCTGTGAAGCAGACTCGACGGCCTTTGTGAGGCCGGAATCAACGGTGTTGAGATTGTCGGTGCCGCGGCAGTTATTGGTGCCGGGCGGCTCGACTTAGGTTGTTGCTCAGACTGCGGCGTAGATAGTGGAGCCGCAGGAGCTTTGAGCTTCTTGGCTCATGGGGAGAGGGAGCAGGGCCAGGCAGGTTTCTGGGCCGGTGACGGCTGGTGCCGAGACGTCTTCGTGGTGCCGGCGCTCTCTGGTGCTGATGAGGCACTTCTCCCCAGTGAGGACTGTCCGGCCCCCGGTGCCGAAGGTGGAGGAGTGAGGGCAGCCTCCATTAGGAGCTACTTGAGGCGAAAGTACGGCTCCTTTTTTGTCCGGGGGATTTGCAGATCCGGCACTTGTCCGCGAGGTGGGATTCCCCCAAGCACTTGAGGCAGGAGTCGTGAGGGTCTCCCGTGGGCATCAGCCTGCGGCATGCCGAGCATGGTTTGAAACCCGGTGAGCCAGGTATGGGCCTGGGCACCAGGTGAGGGAAAGGGCTAATCCCTAACCCTCTTAACTATATACACTAACTAAGTTTACGAAAAAATTATTAAAAGTATTAACTAGAACTATAGAGAATAAACTATATACACAATAAGTATTAGAACGAGTGAATAGCTAGGGAAGTGGAGATCAGCTAAGCCGTGCTCCACTGTTCCAACGACCGACACAGGCGGTAAGAAGGAACTGAGGAGCGAATGGCTCGGCAGTGGCATATATTCGGTGCCATAGCGGCGCCATGCCAGGGGGCACCCAGCCGAACCACCGAGTGTTGCTAAGATAAAAATCATCTGACGAACGTGCATGCGGCGCACACACACCTAATTGGAATCGATATGAGCAAGCACTCGAAGAACTGCAGAGCTACAATTCATTTGTAAATTTAACACCATTAATTTGGGCTTGAATAGGGACTGGGAATGGCTGGCTCACTACAAAAGCAATTTTCCCTCTCTTGGTCTTGATACCTCCTCATCAATTATTGGGAGTGAACAACATTCACCCTCACTAAATTGGTCTTATCAGTACTGGTTCTCCACTTGTAAGGTAACGCTCTTCTCTTCATGTGCCAGTATATTTATGTCTGCATCTGAAATTTTTGCTCCATGTATCTGAAGAAGTGGGTTTTTTACCCACGAAAGCTTATGCCCAAATAAATCTGTTTATCTTTAAGGTGCCACCGGACTCCTCGTTTTTGTGGATACAGACTAACACGGCTACTCCTCTGACATTTAAAATACTGTAAAAGTTGCAACAGAAATAATGAAGCTATATTCCCAGATATTAAATGCAAGTTGATTAATAAAGGAATTTCTCTTACTGAGTAGAAGAAAGGGGATGTTTACACAGCAACTAGACATCCATGGCTGGTCCATGCCAGCTGACTTGGGCTCACAGGGCTTGGACTGTGGGGCTGTTTCATTGCTGTGTAGATTCTAGGTTCGGGCTGGAGCCTGGGCTCTAGGACCCAGCAATGTGGGAGGGTTGCAGAGCTCAGGCTCCAGCCCAAGTCCGCAATGAAACAGCCCCAAAGCCTGAGCCCCACAGACCCAGCCCACTGGCACAGGCCAGCTGTGGGTGTCTAGTTGCAGTGTAGACATATCATTCTAAGGCTATCTTAGAATAAAGAGGACAATGAAAGATGGTGACAGGTTGGAGAGTCTATCAGAAACTATGGGGACCACATTTATTGAGATGAGATGTTCTGAGGCTAGCAGCCAATCAAAGTAGAAGTAGCTGTTTTAGAGTTCTCTGTTCAGTTTCTTAAGGTGAAAAGTCTAAACAAGCCCAGAACAGAACGCCTGGAAGGAAAGAGTAAGGGTGAAAGGACTTAATGGCCAAGGTACAGATGGTTGGGAAAGGTTATAGAGGAAAGGATGCTTAAAGGGGAAAAATAAAAGAAAACTGGGTATTATATTATAGCCATCATGGTAAATAGATTTTTAATAGAGAGCAAGAGATAACAGTAAATATCTTTTCTTCTCCTCCAGTTTGTTATATTTTTACCCATATGTGATTAACTGGGGCTATGTCTATCCCACTTATGAATTCTAACGGATATTGTGAAGTTGTATTATGAAAAAAAATGCTCTAGTGTGAGTGCCTATATGTATGTGAATCCATCTTTTGCTGTCAGTGCCTTTAGCATGTACATCCCAGACAGATACAAAGAGAAACACTTAAGGTTAACAACAGTACTTAGACCACACAAGGTTATGCAAAACAACCAACACATCTGCATCTTTCAAGAAACCTGTTTAAGCTGATTCCTCTGAAGAGAAAGGGGCAGGTGAGCAGTGGAAGTTACCCTGAGGAGAACAAAAGAGGCCAGGAGACCAGACGGGGTTTAAAATATATGAACACACAGAAACGGAACAAGCAGCATGGGGCAGGAGAAAGCAAGGTCACAGATGCTGGATAAATGGTTTCATGAGGGAGAGAGGCAAGCTAGCATGCAGCAGACTGAAGGAGGAGGGGACATCCTGCATATCTGCCTTTTGGGACCCTAATTGTTCCAAGAACTCACAAGGAACAGATAAGCTAGAAAGAGAAGGACATTTGCAGTTTGAGATGTTGATTATTTTTGATCTGTATTCTCCTGTGCTTTACATGATTAAGTCTAAACAAGAATAAAGGTTTTACAGCATACAAAGTGTGTGTGTGTGTGTATATATATGCTTCACAACTACTGGGTGCCCCAAGAGAGTTAAAGTGTAAACCAGAAGCTTGACACCTTTGGGGTGGAGTGCTAGTCCATTTAAGTAAGTGAGATACTTCAGGGTCAACACTGGTTCTGGGGCGTAGGACACGTAGACTACGGAGACCCATTTCTAAGAAGTAATAAGAGACTGAAAGCCAATGCCCAGGAAACGTGCCAGAGAGACCAAGGGAAAGGCCAGTGCTGCAATCTGTTGATGCTCTAGAAGCTTCACGCACCCCAAGAGATCCACAGCACAGAGACCCAGATTGTTCTCACAGCAGTCCTAAGTGGATGCCAGGAGAGAGTGCTTGCTAGAGCTGCAGGTATTTATTTTGAGGGAGAGAGGGATGAAATCCTAGTTATGTTCTATTGGGAGTTGGTGCATGGTTGTGCCATCACCAAAAAAGCCTAAGCACCCTAAACAAACCTACGGCTTTGAACAACTAGTATCTCCAACGATACTCTAATAAAACTCATTTCCCAGTCCCGAACTAGGTGTACTTTTTAATTGCCTGCTGAACTGCAAACATGTATTCTCTCAAACCCTACACATGACCTGTTTTTACTGCACCTCAGTATTTATGCATTATTTAATGTTTTCTTTCTGCATTACATAGGTAGTTGAACATGTTCCAGAGAATGACTAGAGCAAGTTATTGTAGCTCTGCAGATAAAATAAACTAGAACTTGTTCAGCCTTGACATATGTAACCAGATACTTTTAAACCATTAAAATTTTAAAACACTTTTATATGGGCTTCTTTGTCTTATTTACCATATAAGTGAAGGCTATATCTAACTTCTGTCTCACAATGAATGTTTCAGACTGGATGGAAACACCACAACAATATTCTTTCATAGTTAAATCGGTTCATTGCAAGATATTGTGTTGTGCTGTTCAAAGTATTGTATTTAAGATTCCACTCTTAAAGCTTACAGAATATAAGCTTTTACACTTTAAGCTCTATCAGAATAATGTGCATGATATTTATTCAATTATTAATATAGCTTGATCTAGCTCATGCAAAAATTTAGTGCTGATTCTAACATAGTTCCATGTTTTTTTAATAAAATTTGTAAAAATGAAACAAACATATGAAGCAGTCTTTAATAAATATGCATTCCATATTTGAATTTTATTGCAAATTTCTCTTTCAGAAGATAAATCAGTTTGACTTCACAAAGCTTTTAAAACATTGTAAATAAAAGGGCCTCATTATCAACATCATTTCCAACCTAGCTTTTCTCTGGGCATGTGCAACTTTGTGCACGAGCATGCACATACATTATTTCTACACTATCAACAGAGTACTCTAGTGAAAGTTATAAAATAATGCACATGCAGATGTGTGCACTTACGATACAGCTCACACACAAATGAAAGCCACCTTTAAAATATAATTCCCTAAGTGTTGTGGTTGTAGTGGTAGTATAGTTGATTCCATTTTGTTTAAGCCTGGTACTATGGGAACATCTTATCACAGTTTATCAAAACTTTAGTTGGTTATTCAATATGTTTTATTTTTATGAATAGCAAGCTAAAGCCACAAAGTACACATTGATCAGCAACTGAAAATACATTATAGGCTTTATAAAGTGAAACATACTTCTTACGCACTAACTCACATATCTTAGAGGAAATCATGATCAAGGTATCTACTAATAGATTAACTACTTGACCGTTCTCCAACATTCCAGATATACCCCAGGTAGACAGCACCTGCTATGCAAAGATTCAAGTTAAGCAAAACATTCTAGTTACTTTAAAAGAACATTAATAGAAAGAAAGGGATTAATCATTTTTATAATACAGTTAATAAAAGCAAAAGAGCTGTTGCTTTGTTAAGAACTGTTTCACAGTTTATAATAAGGTAATCTAACAGTAGAGCTGGTCAATAAAATATTCATTTTTGAAATTTCAAACTTTTCCCACAAAAACAGGGACCCCCCCCGAAAAAAAAAGTGTCCTGTTTTTCAACCAGCTCTACATAACACTTTTGAACAAATGTGCATCATTCAACAAATATGATTTACAATGAAATGAAAGGCAATTACAGAAAACATATTACAAAGATAACGGTTTGATTTAACCACAGACAAGGCAAGTCTAAGGTATGTTGACATACAGGAACCACAGTAAGTGAATCGGTTTTACATGTCCACACTACGCTCCTTGTGTCAGTGGCTTATGTCCTCACCAGGAACACTTGTACTGATTTAACTGCCAGTATGGGGATTTTGGGATGGTTTCTGAAAGGCAGCAACAGTCCACGTAAGCAATGCAGTGTCTACACCAGGGGTCGGCAACCTCTGGCAAGCGGCTCGCCTGGGTAAGCACCCTGGTGGGCCGGGCCAGTTTGTTTACCTGCCACATAGGCAGGTTCAGTCGATCGCGGCTGCAACTGGCCACAGTTCGCCGCTCCAGGCCAATGAGGGTGGTGGGAAGCCGCGGCCAGCATATCCCTTGGCCCACGCCACTTCCCGCAGCCCCCACTGGCCTGGAGCAGCGAACTGCGGCCAGTGGAGGCCGCAATCGGCCTAACCTGCCAACGCAGCAGGTAAACAAGCTGGCCTGGCCTGCCAGGATGCTTACCCTGGCATGCCAAGTGCCAGTTTGCCAATCCCTGGTCTACACTAAGTACATCAATTAGAGCACTATGCCTCTCTCAGAGGTGGAGTTATTAAGTCAGTGTAGTGGATGAGTTATGTCAGTGAGAGCCACATTTTAGTGTAGATGCTTACAGTGTTAGGTCGATGTAAGCTGCCTTAGGTCAACCTAACTCTGTAGTGTAAACTTGGCCACAGTTAGAACATTGAGAAATTTCACATTTGCCATGTCCAAACACTGAAACACAAATAAGGGCAAATTCCTTTAAATCAGTGGGTTCTCCAGAAAATGATGGAAGCGAAGATATCCCTATAGCAGTTCTATCAGAGTGCTAAAGGAAGGATATTTCTTCTGTTTTCCAGGAGGAACTTTTCAAAAAATAATGTTTAAGAAATTGATTTTTTTGTGAAATAAATCTGTTTCTTTATAATTCCTAATATTAATGAGAATTGTGTGCAAGGAATGAGTGTACAATTTGGCTCTATTTTTTAAAAGTTTGTTGGAATATGGGAATATTTGTACAATACCAGCAATATGTTCAAAAATATTCTTAAGTATGCATTCCTTTTAATTCAATTTCACACAGTCAAACATTTTACAAGATTACTTAACACATCTGACTCTAGCAATATTAAGGGAATTTAGATAATTTTAGATGATGAATGCTTACTACATTTATTTTATTTCTAGTAAATCATAATTTTGCTGAAGTAAGTTCACAGTTTTATCAGTCTGCTAAACTAAAAAGCCAGAATATTCCAGTTTACTTCTGCTATTATAAATTATGTAGATTTTGCCAACACGAATCTGCACAGAACAACAAAGCAAAACATGTTCACACACAATTTATTGGAAACAAATTGTATATTCTACAAATTTGCCTCTATTAGTGATTTTTAAAAACAACTCTTCTGTTCCACATTAAAATTGTTACTCTTGGATAATATTCAAGTCATATCAAACATATTTCTCACTGGTCCAGTACCCAAAACTACTGCAGCCAGGAGTTGCAATTACAGGGAAAGTCCTGGTCAGCAACTACAGTCCTTGGTTGCAGTGAAATTCTGAACAGATTAATCTTTTGAGAATTTGGCTGCAAACTCTAACAAGTCTCCACTTAAAATTTGCAAATAGAGATTTTTCAAAGGTTTATCATTTGGATGCTGTTTCCAAAAAGCACAACTCTGACACAAACCCAACCCCCAGCCAAATTTCAAGCCCTTTCTCCAAAGCATGAAAGCACTAGAGATTCTCAATAGAAACAATTGTAAACATTAACATGGGAGAAATAATATTTTTCTAATATTGTTCTCAGAAATGGCTGAACCATTTTTGCTGAAATTTTCCAGACAAATACAGCCTGAGGCTGGCACAAAGTATGGAAATTTTCAGCCTAAACGAAGTGTGGCAGAGTTATACGGTCATGTTTTCAGTTGCCTATAACAGAAGTATCAGGCTACCTTAATTAAGGATGGTGCTGGTTGGGATACCTATAATACTCTGGTTCAATATTTTCTGAACAAAGCTCACATTATTAATCAAAGTCTTAACTCACAGCAACCAAATCAAGAGGCAATATTGTTTTATTTTTTTTTTAAATCACAAAATGTTCAGTCTTTACATGTGAAAGCTGACAAATTGTACAATACTTGTTTATGGTGAATGGAGAATCTCAAGAGTAGCATTACCAGTAGGTAATAAATACATTCCACTGTAATTATATCAGCTATTTGCATGATATTCATATAGTTCACCTCACTGCAGTATATTTTCAGCCAAATTAATAAAGTATACCTTCATAATGCCCTTCTTATAATCATTGAACTGAATTTTGTAACCCTGCCATTACCACCAAACTATCTCAGAGACTAGAAGGACTATATACGCTGTACTGCACTCTGCTATATCAAGGTCATAAATATAAGTGTATTACTGCTTTTCAGAATAGGCTATTAGAAGAAAATTGAAAATATACTAAAGAAATACTGAATGAGCTATAAAGGGAAAGTCAAAACCTAACAATTTTTAATTGAGTTTAGCTTTCTGTAAATGGACGACTCACCCTCGCGGTGCCCCCTGCTGGTGTCTTCGGGGAATTAGCTTGGCTTCCAGCCCTGAGCGCCCTCTGCAGGCCGGTGATCCGCCTGTCCTCTGCTGGTCCCTGTGTCCCTCCCTGGACCTGGTGCCCCTTTATCTGGGGGCTGCCCCCTGGCAATAACTCCTTTCTCTGAGGGTGTCCCCTTCCCAGGGACCCCCATCCTCTATCCCACCTTTGCCTCAGTATATGGCTACTGCTCAGTCTCCATCTAGCCCCCACACCCTGGGGCAGACTGCAGTATCAGCCACTCATCATAGGCAAAGGGGTTTGGACTGGCAGCCTTTACCCACCCTCCAGCTGCCCCTCTGCAAGCCCGGTACCTAGGAAGCCTAGAACTAGGCCCTACAGCCTGGGGAGTTGCTTGCCTAGGGCTTCTCCGCTCCTAAGGCCTTTCCCCAGCCCTGCCTTCCTCTAGGTCCCCTGGGTGAGTTCCCAAGCAGCCAGGCCTATCTCCCTCTCCAGTCAGAAAAAGACTATTTTCTTCTGGCTTCCCTGGCCCTCCTATAAAGCCCCCTTGCTCTATTCGGGGCGTGGCCCCAGCTGCAGCCACTTCCCCAATCAAAGCAGCCTAAAGACTGCTTTCCCCAGCTACAGCCCCCTTTCAGGGCTGTTTTTAACCCCTTCTGGGCAGGAGCAGGGGTCCACCCTGCTACACTTTCTCACACTTAAAATAAAAACCTACTATAATGAGGGGGAATTAGTTTTTGGTTTTTTACATATACCAGATGTATTAGCTTGTAAAGTGCTCAGATATCATGGTGATGAGCTCAATATAAAAACAATAACGAGGTGAAATTTATGCTACATCTTATTCTAGGATAGAAGAATTATTTAATTAGATTGCGGGAATATATTTTTCACAAAGTAACTTTTTTCCCCAATCCATAAATTGCAGCCACAGCAACAAATGCTCCCTTTCCATGGCAAAATTCCACACCATACAGAAGCTTGACTGAATCTGTGTGGTCATCCAACAGAAGCACCCTGTATTTCTTCCTTCCAGAAGCAGGGCAATTGGCCATGTGAAGAGCAGGGTTTTACCAGCTTTCCATCTTGATCAGAAGAAAAACCTTAATCTTTGGTAAAAATGGAGCAAATGAAGTTACACCACATACTGGAGAGATTTTAAATATGAAAAAGCACAGACAAGGTATTTGTGGCCAATATATGCAGAAAATAATAGCAACACTTAATACAGACACCATCAAGAAGTAAAAAAGGGAATTTGAAAGAAACATTCAAACTAGCAGTATAAAACTTCTTTCCCTAAAGGCAGTACGTTTCACAGACAATCCAGCAATGGGCTTCCTTCCAAATTCACTCTGGCTTTAATTCTTCAGTTTCAGAGTCAATTTCCATATCAAGGCAAAGATAATTCTTTGGTACTTCTGTCAGACAGGCCCTGGATGCTGCAATCAGCTGCACACTGTAGTGGTATTTTTTCTATTTAAATTTTAATTATGGCATCAAAGTGGCCATGTAAAAATATCTCCCTTCCAACAGATCCTTTTATTATGAGTCACACTGTATCTGCTTGTTGTACTTTAGTGACAAAATAATTTTTTTACTCCTGTTAACACTATGGAGTTCATCCAGCTATGGGAATTGAGCTGGATTCTTTTATGGCTCACGCATCATCAACATAACTGTTAACTAAGTGCTAAATTACACAAATTTATTACTGATGTGTGAATATAGCTTGATTTACAGATCTTAGGAAGGATCCCAAATCATGTGGTCACTTTCTGTGCCTGCGTAATGCCAACAGAACCCTCAAACTAGGGACCTCTGGATTTTAGTGCGTTAGCCTCTTCTGCATGAGCTAAAAGCCAACTGGCTGTTAGCTAAGGCTGTAGAGCAGACTCATTTTCTCTCTCTCTCTAAGTGGTCTCAGTGCCACTAGATGGAACAGAACACCATACCCATAAGATGTATGGGTTACAGATGGAGTGTCTAGAAACCACACATGTACTAGTTAAAGCCTCCTTAGTTGTCTAAAGGTTTGGTGCAAATTCTCTTAAAATGGATGTTTTGGGCCAAAGTTCATGATCATTCAGTAGAGTAGGAGAAACCACATTTGTCCATGGGATGATCAGTCTTATACTGCACAAATTGAAATTCACTTTCTATTCCCTTTCATATCCCCAAGCCCCTTCCCAAGGAGAAGATGCTGAACTGGCAATGAGGAAAACTGTTCTTTTACTGTGAACAGAGTTGTGAATAATTTTTACCTTTTTTTTTTGGCAATCCCCCCCTGCAAAAAACAAAAACAAACTTTTTTGCCCAGCTCTACTGTAAACAAAAGTCACCTTTAAAAATAAAAGAGAGGCTAAAATTAAAAGAAAATCCTACATCACAAACTGGGTAGGAGTTTTGAAACCATAAGATATTGACCATTCCTTTTAAGCATTTCCAAATGTTTTGATATCAGTATTTCAAGTGACATCACCTACACAGTTATATATTATTGTTTTGTAATCAGCTTGCTGGCACAAAAGGAGAAGGAGGAGAATTGAATAGAAATACCATTCTTAAGGGTGTGTAAGTATTATTGCTAAAAAAAAAATGATATAATCTGTACAAAATTAGTAGCCAAGAAAGAATAAAAAAGGGCTGTTTACTAGAAGGATTTAAAGTTTGCTATACTTCTTAGCCACAATATTCAAAATGCTGTAAAGTATTTTCCCTCGCTCCCTACAGCCTATGCATACCAACCCACACACACAACACACTGGAAATTCATCTAATACTGTCTTTTTTCTGTACAGAGAAGGTGTAAATTATACACTCGTGCCCACATTTTGAAATACCAGAGAAATTACATGAAGATAAATGGAACACAGTCCTCTCAATCCAACAAGGGACAGGTTCTGTGCTACCCTTCCTGAGGGTATGTCTCCACTACACCCTCTTTATGGTGGCATTTAGAGTACATACACTGTACACTTCCCACCACAGGTATAAGTACAAGTGTAGATGGTGAGGCACTGCTTATGTGAATAAAGACACCCCTGTGGGTATGTACCCTACACACTCAAGCAGTGCCTCCTCTGTCTACATTGCTATTTTCAGCAGTGTTGTGTCCCACTGCCAGAGCCTTTGCCCACCACAGGAGATGCCAGAACCTTTCCCCGCTGCTGTCCCAGCACCAGAGCCTTTCATTGACATATGTAATTAATACCACAATGGGGCATAGCTTGCTTTTCACTGCAATGTGTTGCTACATACATCCTACACACAGCCGCCAGAGGTGTGCAGTGCAGACATATCTTAAGAGGCTCTGAAGGCACAGTTCAGGGGGAAAAGGAGAAAATGTGGCATTAAGCTTGTCTTCCACTGCCCAGATTCTGGCCTCTGTGGCAGGAAGTGTTGCTGACCCCAGGGCTGCTCAAGCAGCTGGCTCTGGGGCCAGCTGATCAGGTGGCCCTGGGGACAGCCTTGCCGGCCACTGCTGGAGCAGCCCCATAGCCAGCTGCACCAGCAGTCCCAAAGCCAGCTGGACCAGCGGCAGCTGGAGTGGCCCTGGGGCCAGCCAGACTGGCCGCTGTTCAGGTGGCCCTGGGCAGGTAGCCCCGGGGACCAAACCTTCTTTTCATGAAGAGCACTATCCAAAGAACAGCTATATAGGAGCAATCCTAGTCCCAGGCAAGTTAAAAGGAGAGTTCCCATTGATTTCAGAGGTGTTGTGTTAATTAGGATTTAGCACTAAAGCATTTAGCACTAAATATTTTGTTACTGATATATTTTCATTTAATCCCAAATCCAACAATATCCTGCCAATGCACCACAAATTATTTTAAAGCTTTCTTCTAGTTACAGTATTTTTAAGTGACACTATAATATTATGTATAGGATACTACACATTAGAGTGAAAAAGATATATGTTAATTGTCTAGCACTTGGAAAGGGAGACTGGGACTCAAGGGATTAAGATTCTGTTTCCATCTCACTCTGTCACCTTCCGCAAGTCACTTATGCCCCCTTTTTCAAAGTGACCACTGATTTTGAATGCTGAAGCAAAGACTCAGGGGAACAAACTGGCGGTGGAAGATGACATCATGGATGGAACCTGATCTAAATTCTGACATGAAAAGTTAAATGCACAGTTAAACAGGACCTTCAGGGTTTAGTACCACTTTGACAAATGGGGGCAGATGCTTTTGATAGAAAAGGGGGAGGTTGGCTGTGACTCAATAAGTTCTTCAGAGTATTTCCCTCTTCCAACCAATATCACTCCTGTCTTGTCCACTTTAAGTTGAGCCAGCTGTTCTTCATCCATATGCTGATCTCCTGTAGGCATTTTTCATCCTTAAAACAGTGCTGGTTGCAACTCTGGAAGAGGACGTATACAGCTGGGTGTCACCAGTGTATTGCTGATGGTGGAGGATATGGCATCTCATTTCCAAATGATTTCATACTGAATAGTGCAGAGCAGGATAGATTTTACAGAACTTTGCAGGGGAGGGTGCTTTGTTTTGGGGTTGGGGGAGGGGAGTTTGGGGGGAGGAGAAAGACACAATTGCATATTATCATTCTTGGGCCCTGTTGGAGAGGAATTCATTATATACCAGGGGTCAGCAATCTTTCAGAAGTGTCGTGCTGAGTCTTCATTTGTTCACTCTAATTTAAGGTTTCACGTGCGAGTAATACATTTTAACATTTTTAGAAGATCTCTTTCTATAAGTCTATAATATATAACTAAACTATTGTTGTATGGAAAGTAAATAAGGTTTTTTAAATGTTTAAGAAACTTCATTTAAAATTACATTAAAATGCAGAGCCCCCCAGACCGGTGGCTGGTATCCAGGCATTGTGAGTGTCACTGAAAATCAGCTCGCGTGCCACCTTCAGCACCTGTGCCATAGGTTGCCTACCTGTTATATACCTAGCCAATCAGGCTGTGGGGATGGAAGGGTGGAATTCTTTTTGACCGCACAGCAGTTTACACCTCTTCCAGTGCTTCAGACTGTTCTCTGATTATTATGGAATTGAAAGAATCTGAGTGATTGGCATATTCAACATTCAGCCTACACAAATACAGTAGGGAGAACTGAATTCCAGATTGTGTGTCTTTTTGGTATTTCAATTTATTCAGGATGCAATCATGCTAAAGTAGTTGAGGAAAACTATGATGAAATAGAACATGAATACTTATTTAGCTGAATGATTACTTTTCAATAAATGGTTTTTTTAAAAGACCAATCACATTTTAATATTAAAAAAAACTCCTGGAAAAGGATTTTATGTTTGGATGAGCAGAAAACTACCTCATGTGCTTAAATACTAAGTGAAAAAAATATACTTTGTAATTTAGACCAACTTAAATCTGAACTCAAGGTACAGAGGACTATAGTTATCAATATTTAATTTGGGTGCTTCTAAAAGCTTAAGTGGAATCATCTAATTAAAAAAATGCTAATGTAGAGGTATAGACTTTCCTTCTCCAAGTACCATATCTTATTCCTTCTGCTGTGTATCTTCCTGGTATGTTTTTTTCTTTTTAAGACAGACAATTCATATTTGTTACATGCCATTTGGGTATGAATAAAATATTTGATTTGCTATTAAAAATATACAAAGAACATAAATTATATCAAATAGAGGAGTCTGAACTCTGAAGGACATAGTTTAATAAAAGGAAGCAAGCATTTTGTAGTGCATGTCTATCTAAGATCTGAGCAAGAATACGCAACCAATTTTAAATGACAGAAAGTAGATTTCAAAGTGTTAACTGATCAGCCCTTGTAAGATAGGCAGCAATTTCTCTTCAACAATTAATTAACAATAATCAGATCCATCTTATAATTTGTTTAATAAATTACATCCTCTACTTTTCACTAGGAAAATAAATTCAGATTGCATTATATTCTGCTTTATTTTTCTTAATCAAAAAAGGATAACTTTAGTATTCATGAAATTAGACACACAGCATTGACCTGATTCAGGCACGATGTATGCAGGCACTGCACAGCCTTCCTCAGACAACTCTGCTGATGAACCTCAATTCTGACCTACAGCAAGCCTGGTATGCCAGTCCTGTACTACTTTGAGCAGAGTGCAAGTCATGCACTTGTGCAATTATCTGAGCTTTTGTGATGTGCGCAAATGGAGATGAGGATCAGACCACTACACTCATTTTTAACCATTATTGATATTTGTATTGCAGTAACACAGCAAGGAGTCAGGTCCTGTATAAATCTATAGAGAGCACAGGCAATGCCCCAAAAAGCTTGCAAATTATTTTGAAACAAGGCACAATGTAACAAAAAAAGAAAGGGAAGTGGGCGGGGAGGATCAGACTTATAAAGATAGAACCATACAGTTATGTAGGTTAGTGTGAAGGGGCATACCCTCACTCTAGTATAGTGGAGACTAACAAGCTCTTCTGTGCTTCTTCAGCATAACTAACACCTGTAAGGCTTACTGTGCTTGGAAGGGGAGCTTGAAAAGGGAAACCTGCCACAGGAGGGGGTGGTGAACAAGAAGATGACTGCTGTACCTCAGAGACTACTGAACACAGAGACAGATAAGCCAACAGAAAGACAGTTGCAGGCCTTACCACCCCTGAATTTACATGGACCTCTCAGGAGGAGGGGCAGGAGGCAGACCCTAATTATAGACACTATACCTGCTGATAAACCAAGCCCCAGAGGGGTGACCCCCCAAAAAGACTGACCACCTAAGAGACAAACCACCTTTGCCTTTCTTTTCTTTTACTCTGATTCCCCTCTCTCTTAAGGAAGAGAGAGAAAAAGACCTCTCTTTTGTTTATTTTATTTTTTTTTGAGAACTCCCTTGTGAAATTGTTAGGCAAAGAGATTCTTTTCCCCAAGAATTAGGAAAGCACACACAATACTGATGGGGGTTTATTCACGCTACCGGGAAGACTGACAAGCAGCTTCAAAAATATGGTGCTCTAGTGGCCAGTAATATACATTCTCATTAATTCACTTGCATTTATCTGTACATACAAAGACAGTCATTGTTATAATTCAAGAGAGAACCTTGAACAAAGATAAAAATAAGAACAGTACATACATATAGAGGTCACCCTAATTGCATTAAACGTCTATGACTACCTTGCGGGGGAAGGAGGTGGGATGGGAGGAGGGTAAGGATGAGTGCTTACAGATATCTAGTGGGCTGTGACAAGAGGGTTTATTCCATTCGAAGAACTGAGTTACTGGGAGGGCATTGACCATATAAGCTTAATTGTTTACAGTTGTCAGTGCCTTTTGAGCTACTGAAATATTCTTGCTTGTTCTGTGTTTTTTGTCTTAGCTGTTAGCTAAATTATCATGTATTGACAGAAACTATACCCTTGTTTCTTAGCAACTTGTTTTTTTCTGCTGGCTAAATTTTAACTCCTTCCTGACAGTACAAACAGGGGAAGGACAAAATTAACAACCCGAATTGGAATTTGGTGGGGACTCAAAAGGAGCCCCAACCATCACCCCACCATTAGCTATTACGCAACTTGTAGGTTCCAAATCATCTGTGTTGTTTTGGTTCTAATAAATAACTACGGGTTATTTTTGTTTTGCTCTTTATCTAGCTGTATTCTGTACTAACAAAGACACTTAGAAGTGCCCTGTGAATGTGGAGAGCACCCAATACACACTTGCATTTTGGATGAAAGAGTGGGAAAATGTGATCTTAGAGATGTCTCAATTGTTCAAAATTTGTTGACATTCTCTTAGTGCTCGTCTTCAATATCAATGCTTTTTAACTGGATTATGAAGCTACTGAGCATATGATATTGGCATTTTGATAATATGCATTTTTATACAACTCCTCTACAATTATCTGTGTTTGTGGACATATTTTAACTTTTTAATAGGAGCTTCAGTAATATCTATCATTTTGAAAGCTTACATTTATTTTTGCTTTGCCTCAATAGAGCTTAGTTTTATTTTGTATAGCTATTAGACTTGTTAGAGATGAATAGGTAGCTTAGCCTGAGTGTTTCTGCTGGCAGTTCCCAAACCCTTGGCTTAAATTATGCCAGGTGAGATTTTAAACTATGCATTTAGTCAATAAATTAGCAAAGTCTTTTATTTTTAGGGTTTGTTAATATATGTTCTAGAGCTTTTCCATAATTTACTTCTAACTCCAAGAGGTAATTCAGGAAATGTTTTGTTTACAGGGGCTATTACTATCAAAGGCCCCAACTCAGCAAGGTACTTCAGTAAATGCTTGTTTTTAAGTATACAAATCGTCCCACTGAATCAGGGCTTAAAATCATGAGCCAGAGTCACTGAAATCAATGAGAGTCTTTCAACAGCTTCAATGACTACTGAATCAGACACTAATTTAATCAAGTCCTAGGTGGTTAGTATCCCCACCTAATAAACTGCTCATTTAACAGCCACACATCCTTCCCTGTTTTCTTCTGCTAGTGTAACCCTTGAGCATCTAAAAAGCAAACAGCAAGTCTTTATTATTTGCATTATGGTAGAATCTAGAGGCCTCAGTGAAGGATCAGACCCCCACCACGGTAGGCACTGTACATACATACATAAAATGGAAAAAAATGTCCCTACCAAAAGCTCTGAGATACTAAATGTCTTCATAATTATATTTGGTTATAATCTGTGTAATAATTCAATGTGTGTGTTACTTTCTGTTCCTATTTTTTTTTAAAGATGGATGATACTTTTCAACTTCTCAAAGAGAAGACTATGTTCAGGTTAATTAATACAATCCAATAAAAGGATAATTAGTTGCAAGTCTTGTGTGTGTATAGTGCTGATCAGACTTTCTGCATTGCATAGTGCCCAAAACACTGAATTTCTATTTTGACAACTACATAACAATTTTGAAAAATCTAACCTTTGAAATAGACACAAAGTTGACAAGGTTATTAAAGTGTAAAGAAATAAATGTACACTGTTCTAAGGAAATGTAAAAATCTTTTTTTGCTGTGTATGTTATTGACACAGCTTTCAAAGGTTGCATTTAAAAAGCTAGAAAGTTAGTCTGTCTTTTCTACAGTGGATTCTGGACCTATGTAGACAACAGGACAAAGTGAAACAAACAATATGTAATTTACTAGCCAGATGCAAGGAAGAATGACTAGAGAGGATAAACACTGACTGGACAAAACTAGTCAGCAACTCCAAGGCCATAAGAAGCACATAAGTAACAATAAGACAACTGTTGTAAGAAATAATGAATAAATGAAAGCAATGAGTTAAAAAAGATAAAGAGCTACCAATTAGAGCATTAGCAGAATAAGTAAAAACATATTAAAAAAATATTTATAATGAACTATTTACAGATGAGGTAGTTTTAATAAATTGTACCTATGCAATGTTACAAGACAAAGTAAAGGATGTGTGTCTTTAATGGGGAGGAGGATGGAACAATCCAGATCAGACCACCTTTATGATGACAAGTGGCTTACCTGTGCCACATTATGGTACCCTGCTCTATCTGCTTTACTTATATTTTATCCTTGATTAAGATAGTAATTTATTGTCCTAAGATATAAAATAAATATAAATTATGCTTATTAAAGCTTTAAATTAGTTTGCCTTAGTAACCGGTGTTGACAGTGCTTTTTACCCCCCAAAAATGTAATATCACTGATAAAAATCACATCTACTAATAATCAAATGTGAATCACAAGACCAAAAGAGAGAGAGAGAGAGAGAGAGAAAATCAGATCACAATAAATACAGTGTTAGAGACTTTACTGTTCATCCAATTTTTTAGATAAACAAACTGTTAGCTGGATTAAAATAATACCATTAAGATCACGTCATCCACATGACAGGGAGCTGTTGTTAAAAACTTACTGCTGGTTAGCTGGCAATAAGAAATATTTTTTTCTTCTTATCCTAAAGGACGGATGGTCAGTCATGCGTCTATTGTAATACAGTTCTCAACACTTGATTACTACTCCATCCCTGCATAAATGCATATCAAATAAAAGGTCCCCAGAAATAACATTAACTTCAAAGGCATCCCACTGCAACAAAGCAAAAAGCCCTAGGCAGGATGTGAAGTGTAAACCCTAAGTACTTGCCAAATGGACTTTCCAGATTACAGACAAGCACCTTTCTATCACCTACATGACATTTTCTGTTTTAAAAGGGAAATATCACAAATACTATGATAAATTCAATTACAATGCTGTGGTATATCTTCATAATTTTAGTGGATAACACCAAGTCTATTCTCTCACCAAGGCCTCTTTTTGTTCATGTAAAGACCAATTTTGCAACACACGGCAATCAGACTACAGCCTTCTATTACAGCAACAGCATTTATTTGGGCGCTCAAGTCCAAACATAACCATTATGAACAGGAATTTCAGGAGTTATGCCAGAGGAAATTTTCTAACACGCAGCTCGTCATACAACTGTATAATACAGAGCACAGGCTATTCCAACTAAGAGTAGCTTTAATCTTGTTTTGGGCATTTGGCACTTAGGTTCCAAGTCCTCTCTAATTTCCTTTAAAAAAAACGTGCAAAGTGTAAATCTCATTCACATTGACCTTTCTGCTCCTTTGCCTCTAATTCTTTTGCCCTTTTTCATGACCTCCCCTTTCTCAACTCAGGACTTTCCTCCTTCTCCTCTGACCTTACAACTTGTTCTTTCAATGTCTCTTTTGGTGGCTCCATCTCTTCTTCCACATCTGTTTGTGCCCATAGCTATGCTGGTCAGAGCTGGGTGAGCTATGATCTCTGACTGACAGCTCTGCCGGCAAAATCCCATACTACAGATGCAGTTATACTACCAAAACTGCACTTCTGCCAGGGCATGTCTATAGGAACACTTAGTTGCAACAAGCTGGAGTGTAAATCTACCAGGCATTGGCCTGCCACATTCTATCTGTCCTTGCAGACCCTGCTGCCACACACTGTCAGTTCCCTAGTATACTTAAATCTTCTCCCATTTTAAAGCGGGGTAGATTGATGTGTGTATATATACACATACACACACCAGCAAAGTGTCCCTAGTGCACATTCAGTCTGAGTCCTACAGGATCCATCCACTGTCCCTTCTTTTTTCATACTACACTCTGTTCAACTATGTGATCTCCATCATTCCCTTGACTTCAACCACTGTCTTTATGCTCATGACGCTCGAATCTACTTCTCCTTTCTTGACCTCTCATCTTATACTCCTGCCTCTCTCCAACACTTCCCCCAGATCTCTCCCCAGAACCTCAACTCAATGAATCAAACTGATTTATCTTCACTCTTAAATCTTTTCCTCTATCCCTTTCTCCGTTTCTGTTGATTTTACCACTATGTGTTATTACCAAGAGTCATAACCATGAGTCATCATCAACTCCCATGAAGTCATCTTCAACAGCCTCTCCTCCCCTTCTATCTAGGCCCTTACCAAGTCCTTTTGTTTCTTCCTCTACAATAACAAACTTTGCCACTTCTTTTATGATTACTGCCAATATACTAGCCCATACCCTAGTTTTTCTCTCTTCTTGACTACCGTAGCCTTCAGCTCTCTTATCCAAAACTGTTCCCAAAAATCATAGAATCATAGAAGTGCAGAGCTGGAAGGGACCTCAAGAAGTCAGCTAGTGCACTAGGACAGGGCAAAGTATATTCTAACCTTTGTCTAACCTGTTCTTAAAAACCTTCAATGACAGGGATTCCACAATCTCCCTTGGAAGCCTATTCCAGATCTTAACTATCCTTACAGTTAGAAATGTTTTGCTAATACCTAACCTAAATCTCCTTGCTGCAGATTAAGCCCATTATTTCTTGTCCTATCTTTAGTTAACATGTAGAATAACTGAACCTCTTCATAACAGCCCTTTAACACATTGCAAGATTTATCGTGCCCTGCTCAGTCTTCTTTTTTCAAGATTAAACATGCCAAGTTTTTTAAGTTGTCCTCATAGGTCATGCTTTCTGAACCTTTTATAATTTTTGTTGTTCTCCACTGGATTCTACAAATTGTCCACATCTGTCTTAGCGTGTAGCACCCAAAACTAAAAGTACTGCAGTTGAGGCCTTACCAGTGCAAAGTAGAACAGGACAACTACCTCCTGTGTCTTACTATATGACAAACCTGTTAATACACCCCAGAATGATATTTGCCTTTTTTGCAACTACATCACATTGCTCACTCATATTCAATTTGTCATACACTATAAATATGTGTATTTGTTTTTGTTTTTTCCTTCCTAAGCGCAGTACTTTGAACTTGTCTTTATTGCCTTTCATATTGTTGACTTCAGATCAATTTTCCCGTTTGTCAAAGTAGTTTTGAATTCTCACCCTATCCTAAAGTGCTAGCAAACTCCTCCAACTTGGTGTCATCCACATATTTTACAATCATACTCTCCACTCCATTCTCATGGCAAGTTATGAGAATGTATGGCATCTCTGAAAAATCGATCAAGCTGATAGAAAACATCTACAGTGAGTAGACAAGAAGCTGATGAAATGGTTCAGGGTCACTGGAGGAGAGACAAAACGATGAATGGTATCACAAGATTTGTTCAACTTAATACTGGAAGCAGTAATAGCTGTAGCACTGACAGACGAAATGGGAAGAGTCATGTTAATATGTAGAACGACAGTGCATAACCTTAGATTTGCAGAGGATATTGACCTCATGGTACTGCACAAGAAGGATTTACAGAGCATAACTGACAAGTTGATGATAAAAACAGAAAATTCATATTGAACATCAGCATGGAGAACACAAAAATTATGGCACTTGGAAGACAAGAGGAAGAGGTAAAGATTAAACTCAAAGACAAAAAATTAAAACAAGTGGGAAAATGTG
The DNA here is from genome assembly GCF_007399415.2 of Gopherus evgoodei. Lineage (NCBI taxonomy): Eukaryota > Metazoa > Chordata > Testudines > Testudinidae > Gopherus > Gopherus evgoodei. Next base: position 61,543,755 of record NC_044326.1, read on the forward strand.
CGTACCTTACATACCTCTATCAAAGAATGGGAATTGTGAAGATAACAAAAAGAAAAATCAGACTGGCCCTACTGCATTTGCAAAACTCTGCAAGATCTGTAAGGCTAAAAATATTTCAATAAAAACAAAAATCAGCATATACCAGACAACTGTCATGCCAGTAATGCTCTATGGGGTCAGAACGCTGAAGTACGACTATATCTGGCAATGAAAGATTTTGACTGCAGAAATTAACTGGCTTGGGGGTAAATACTGACAGTTTCAAAACTGCAGAAAATAAAAAGATGAAGAGATAAGAAAATGGATAGAGCAAGAAATAATGCTATTACAGAAGATTCAGAAAAGACAACTGTGGTGGTTTGGAAATGTGTTCAAGACTGCAGCTTAAAAGTATACCATACATGAGAGTACATACCAGAGTGCAAAAACTTGAAATAAGAGGAAGCCCAAGGATGTGTTGGATAGATATGATGAAGAATGATATAGAACAAAAAGATTTAAAGATGTACCAGGCTTCACAGCTTTGTTCAAGACAGAGTGGTGGACAGACTTCAATTGGGCCCATTGTTGCTTTTGAGCTAACAGACAGCTGTCATAACCTTAGTCCCAGATTTGGACCTTAGCGTCCAAAATATGGGGGTTAGCATGAAAACTTCCAAGCTTAGCTACCAGCTTGGACCTGGTACTTGCTGCCACCACCCAAAAAATTAGAGTGTTTTGGGGCACTCTGGTCCCCCTGAAAAACCTTCCCTGGGGACCCCAAGACCCAAATCCCTTGAGTCGCACAACAAAGGGAAATAATCCTTTTTCCCTTCCCCCCTCCAGGTGCTCCTGGAGAGATACACAGACACAAGCTCTGTGAAACTACACAGAGTGACTCCCCCTCTCTGTTCCCAGTCCTGGAAACAAAAAGTACTTTCCTCTTCACCCAGAGGGAACGCAAAATCAGGCTAGCAAATCCAACACACACATATCTCCCCCCCTGATTTCTTCCTCCCACCAATTCCCTGGTGAGTACAGACTCAATTTCCCTGAAGTAAAGAAAAACTCCAACAGGTCTTAAAAGAAAGCTTTATATAAAAAGAAAGAAAAATACATACAAATGGTCTCTCTGTATTAAGGTGACGAAATACAGGGTCAATTGCTTAAAAGAATATTGAATAAATAGCCTTATTCAAAAAGAATACAAATCAAAGCACTCCAGCACTTATATTCATGCAAATACCAAAGAAAAGAAACCATATAACTTACTATCTGATCTCTTTGTCCTTACACTTAGAAACAAAAGATTAGAAAGCAGAACTACTTCTCCAAAGCTCAGAGAAAGCAGGCAGACAGAAAACAAAGACTCAGACACAAACTTCCCTCCACCCAAAGTTGAAAATATCCGGTTTCCTGATTGGTCCTCTGGTCAGGTGCTTCAGGTGAATGAGACATTAACCCTTAGCTATCTGTTTATGACACGCCCCCCAAATTGCAGACAGTGGGGAAGCTCACTGGCGGCGATTTCCTTCTAGAACTTGAAAATAAACAGATTAATACAACACATGCACCTTTACATATACCCCTAAGTATATAACTAACAGACTTCTACATTTTAAGAACACTTTTTAACTACTGAATTTTGGGAAACTCTCACAGGAGAGTGCATCAGCAACTTTGTTAGAAGCTCCTGTGATGTGCTGAATTTCAAAATCAAAATCTTGGAGAGCTAAACTCCAACGAAGAAGTTTCTTCTTGTTCCCCTTGGCAGTATGAAGCCACTTTAGTGCAGCATGGTCAGTTTGTAGTTGGAACCGCCGTCCCCAAACATATGGGCGTAGCTTTTCCAGGGCGTACACAATGGCATAGCATTCCTTTTCACTGACTGACCAGTGACTTTCCCTCTCAGACAGTTTCTTGCTGAGAAACACGACAGGATGGAAGTTGTGATCTGTTGCTTCCTGCATGAGCACTGCTCCTATACCACGCTCAGATGCATTCGTGGTTACTACGAATGGCTTGTCAAAGTCCGGGGCCCTGAGTACAGGGTCAGACATGAGCGTTGTCTTAAGTTGGGTAAAAGCCTTTTGACACTCATCAGTCCACTTAACGGCATTTGGCTGGGTCTTTTTGGTCAGGTCGGTCAATGGGGCAGCAATTTGGCTGTAGTGTGGTACAAATCGCCTGTAGTATCCGGCCAAGCCTAAGAAGGATTGGACCTGTTTCTTTGACCTTGGGACAGGCCACTTTTGGATAGCATCCACCTTGGCCTGTAGGGGGTTTATGGTTCCTCAACCCACCTGGTGCCCCAGGTAAGTCACTCTTTTTTGGCCTATTTGACACTTTTTGGCCTTAACAGTTAGTCCTGCCTGCCTGATGCGCTCTTCCAGGTGTAGTAGGTGTTCGGGCCAGGAGTCTGAAAAAATGGCCACATCATCGAGGTAGGCAACTGCAAATTCTCCCAGTCCAGCTAGTAGACCATCTACCAGCCTCTGGAAGGTGGCGGGTGCATTTCGAAGGCCGAAAGGAAGGACATTGAATTCATACACCCCCGCATGGGTGACGAATGCTGACCTCTCCTTGGCAGGTTCATGTAGCAGTACTTGCCAGTACCCCTTGGTTAAGTCTATTGTAGAGATGAACTGGGCACGTCCCAACTTCTCCAATAGCTCATCGGTGCGTGGCATTGGATAGTTGTCCGGACGAGTTACAGCATTTAGCTTACGGTAGTCCACGCAAAAGCGTATTTCCCCATCTGGTTTGGGTACCAGAACCACTGGAGATGCCCATGCACTGGTAGATGAGCGGATTATACCCATCTGTAGCATGTTCTGGATCTCCCGTTCTATAGCAGCTTGGGCATGAGGAGACACCCGGTAGGGTGGGGTTGTGATTGGGTGAGCATTACCTGTATCAATGGAGTGGTATGCCCGTTCAGTCCATCCTGGGGTGGCTGAGAACAATGGAGCGAAGCTAGTGCACAGCTCCTTGATTTGTTGCCGCTGCAGACGTTCCAGGGTGGTTGAGAGGTTCACCTCTTGCACGCCACCGTCTTTTTTCCCGTCGTAGTAGACACCGTCAGGCCACTCAGCATCATCTCCCTGGACTGTAAACTGACAAACCTGTAAGTCTCTGGAATAAAAAGGCTTGAGAGAATTAACATGGTAAACTCTAGGTTTTAGTGAGGAATTGGGAAATGCTATGAGGTAATTCACAGTTCCCAGGCGCTCTTGGACCGTGAATGGCCCTTCCCATGATGCTTCCATCTTATGGGCCTGTTGCGCCTTCAAGACCATAACCTTGTCTCCTACCTTGAAGGAACGTTCTCTGGCATGTCTGTCATACCAGGCCTTTTGCTCTTCTTGAGCATCCTTGAGGTTCTCTCTAGCAAGGGCTAAAGAGTGTCGGAAGGTGCTTTGTAGGTTGCTTACAAAGTCCAGAATGTTAGTTCCTGGAGAAGGCGTAAACCCCTCCCATTGCTGCATCACCAACTGTAATGGCCCCTTAACCTCGTGACCATACACAAGTTCAAATGGTGAAAACCCTAAACTGGGATGTGGTACAGCCCTGTAGGCAAACAGCAACTGCTGCAACACTAGGTCCCAATTATTGGAGAATTCGTTGATGAATTTTCATATCATGGCCCCCAAAGTTCCATTGAACCTTTCCACCAGGCCATTGGTTTGATGGTGGTACGGGGTGGCAACCAAGTGATTTACCCCATGAGTTTCCCACAGTTTTTCCATGGTCCCAGCCAGGAAATTAGACCCTGAATCTGTAAGGATGTCGGAGGGCTAACCTACCCTGGCAAAGATGTCTGTTAGGGCCAGGCACACAGTGTTAGCCCTGGTGTTGCCTAGAGCGACTGCTTCTGGCCATCGGGTAGCAAAGTCCACTAAAGTCAGTACGTACTGCTTTCCTCTGGGCGTCTTTTTTGGGAAAGGGCCCAGAATATCCACAGCTACTCGCTGAAATGGGACCTCAATTATGGGGAGTGGCTGGAGAGGGACCTTGCCCTGGTCTTGAGGCTTTCCCACTCTTTGGCACACCTCACAAGACCGGACATACTTGGCAACGTCCTTGCCCATCCCCTCCCAGTGGAAGGATTTCCCCAACTGGTCCTTGGTTCTGTTCACCCCAGCATGGCCACTGGGATGATCATGGGCTAAGCTGAAGAGCTTCCCCCGGTACTTAGTTGGAACCACCAACTGTTTTTGCGGCTGCCATTCTTCCCGGTGTCCACCAGAAAGAATTTCCTTGTATAAAAGTCCTTGGTCTATAACAAACCGGGATCGATTAGAAGAGCTGAGAGGCGGTGGGGTGCTCCGTGCCGCCGCCCAAGCTTTCTGAAGGCTGTCATCTGCTTCCTGCTCAGTCTGGAACTGTTCCCTTGAGGCTGGGGTCACCAGTTCTTCCTCAGACTGTGGACTTGGGCTTGGTCCCTCTGGAAGCAATGTAGGTGATGGGGTTGTTTCCGTTGCTGGTGAACCACTCTCCGCTGGTGCACCTGAGGGTATTTCAGGCTCTGGCTGAGCCTTTTGGGTATGGCTGTCTGTTGTTTCTGCCAGTTCTGGCTCGCTGGCGCCCACTGGCGTTGAGTTTGAAGATGGGGTTGCAATTGCTGGTGCTGGTTGCTGTTCCAGTTCCGGGCCTGGGACTGGAGGTGCTGTGGCTGTTTCAGTGGTTGGCATGGAATCTGGATCCACTACCTCTGTCTGGGTCTCTGGTAACACAGACGGGGCGTCTGTGGACGGCTCAGGAACAGGAATGGGTCTGGAAGCTTGCCTGGTTTGGCTACGTGTAACCATTCCCACTCTCTTGGCCCGCCTCACCTGGTTGGCCAAGTCTTCCCCCAGTAGCATGGGGATAGGATAATTGTCATAGACTGCAAAAGTCCACATTCCTGACCAGCCTTTGTACTGGACAGGCAGTTGAGCTGTAGGCAAGTCTACAGCTTGTGACATGAAGGGGTAAATTGTAACTTTGGCCTTTGGGTTGATGAATATGGGGTCAACGAAGGATTGGTGGATAGCTGACACTTGTGCCCCCGTGTCTCTCCACTCAGTAACCTTCTTTCCGCCCACTCTCAAATTTTCCCTTCGCTCCAAGGGTATTTGAGAGGCATTTGGGCCTGGGGATCTTTGGTGTGATGGTGGTGTAATGAATTGCACTCACATGGTGTTCTTGGGACAGTTGGCCTTGATATGTCCCAGTTCATTACACTTAAAGCATCTTCCATCTGATGGGTCACTGGGCCGAGGTGAGTTACTGGAGACTGGTGAGGTGGAAGAGTAGAGTGTCTGTGGCTTTACTTGGGGGGTATGTGGGGTCTTTGGCTGTCCTCGGTTGTAGGGTTTATGGTCTGTGTGCCCCCTGGGGTATTCGTTCCCCTTGACCGTAGCTTTCTTGCTTTCTGCCAGTTCCATCCATTTGGCTCCAATCTCCCCCGCCTCAGCGAGATCTTTGGGTTTTCCATCTTGTATGTACCGTGTGATGTCTTCAGGAACACCATCCAAGAACTGCTCCATTTGTATGAGGAGGTGCAGTTCTTCCAAGGTTTGAACGTTGTTTCCTGTTATCCAGGCCTCATAGTTTTTTGCAATGTAGTAGGCGTGTTTGGGAAATGACACCTCTGGTTTACACTTTTGGGTTCTGAAGCGCCGACGGGCATGATCTGGGGTTATCCCCATTCTGTATCTGGCCTTGGTTTGAAAAAGTTTATAGTCATTCATTTGCTGCTTAGGCATTTCAGCTGCCACCTCTGCTAAAGGTCCACTGAGCTGTGGCCTCAATTTTACCATGTACTGGTCTTTGGGGATGTTGTACCCAAGACAGGCTCTTTCAAAATTTTCCAAGAAGGCCTCGGTGTCATCACCTGCCTTGTAGGTGGGAAATTTCCTGTGCTGTGGAGCAATAGTTGGCGCCGGGTTGTTAGCGTTGGCTGGCACATGCAGCCCAGCTTTTGCCAAGTCCAGTTCATGTTTTTTCTGTTTTTCCTTCTCTTCATTTTCTTTTTGTTGTTTTTCCATTTCTTTTTGTTGTTTTTCCATGTCTCGGCGGTTGTCCACCTCTTTGGCTGCCTGTTCTCTTTGGTAGGCTGCCTCTCTTTCTCTCTCTCTTATTTCCATCTCTGTTTGTTTTATTTCCAGTTGTCGCCTGTGTTCAGCTTCTTTGATTTGTTCTTCGGCCTCCATTTTTGTCTTGGTAGACATGTTTCCTGTTTTCTTGTGTTGGGGTGCCCTCCGGTGTTTATCTTCTGAACTGCAGGTTCTCTGTTGCCTCCTGAAGTCTGCCTAGCAACAGTGCCTTTAGCTAATCTTCAATGTTAAGTAAACCTGAAAAACCACTTTATTTGCATGTATATAGGGCTGGTAATGACTCCTAATGGGAGTGCTATTGCATGACAAAAGACCTGTAACAGCTCCTTAATGGCTTCTTGCTTAACATGCAAGCCACAAACTGCCAGAGAGAGCAGAAAAAAAAATTCTCTCTGGTTCCCTTTTAAAACCAAACTGTTTCTCTCTGCTAAAAAGCCCTTAGCAGAGAAGAGAAAAATATAATATTCCTACTGGCTTCTGGATTCTGCCTATTATCCCACCGCTACCACCATGTCATAACCTTAGTCCCAGATTTGGACCTTAGCGTCCAAAATATGGGGGTTAGCATGAAAACCTCCAAGCTTAGCTACCAGCTTGGACCTGGTACTTGCTGCCACCACCCAAAAAATTAGAGTGTTTTGGGGCACTCTGGTCCCCCTGAAAAACCTTCCCTGGGGACCCCAAGACCCAAATCCCTTGAGTCGCACAACAAAGGGAAATAATCCTTTTTCCCTTCCCCCCTCCAGGTGCTCCTGGAGAGATACACAGACACAAGCTCTGTGAAACTACACAGAGTGACTCCCCCTCTCTGTTCCCAGTCCTGGAAACAAAAAGTACTTTCCTCTTCACCCAGAGGGAATGCAAAATCAGGCTAGCAAATCCAACACACACATATCTCCCCCCCTGATTTCTTCCTCCCACCAATTCCCTGGTGAGTACAGACTCAATTTCCCTGAAGTAAAGAAAAACTCCAACAGGTCTTAAAAGAAAGCTTCATATAAAAAGAAAGAAAAATACATACAAATGGTCTCTCTGTATTAAGGTGACGAAATACAGGGTCAATTGCTTAAAAGAATATTGAATAAACAGCCTTATTCAAAAAGAACACAAATCAAAGCACTCCAGCACTTATATTCATGCAAATATCAAAGAAAAGAAACCATATAACTTACTATCTGATCTCTTTGTCCTTACACTTAGAAACAAAAGATTAGAAAGCAGAACTACTTCTCCGAAGCTCAGAGAAAGCAGGCAGACAGAAAACAAAGACTCAGACACAAACTTCCCTCCACCCAAAGTTGAAAAAATCCGGTTTCCTGATTGGTCCTCTGGTCAGGTGCTTCAGGTGAAAGAGACATTAACCCTTAGCTATCTGTTTATGACAGCAATCAAAGAAGACAACTCCTCCACTTCATTATACAAGTTTTCATTAATGGAATATTGAATATTATCAGAACCAGGACAGATCTTTGCAGGACCTCCTAGATGCCCCCCTCCCAGTTTGACAGCAAACCTCGATGACTACTCTTGGAGTACAGTCTTTCAACCAGTTGTGCACCAACCTTATAATTTCACCTAGACCACATTTCCCGTGTTCTCCTTATGAGAATGTCATGAGGCACTACTGCAAAAAGCTTACTAAAATCAAGATATATCACATTTACATCTTTCCCCTACCCAGTAGACCAGTAACCCTGTCAAAGAAGGAAAATAGATAGCATTGGCATGATTTATTCTTGACAAATCCATGTTGGCGATTACTTATAACCTTATTACCCTCTGATACTCCTCTGCCTTTTCTACCAGTGCGACTTTCTGCACTTCCAGAATTCCTGTTTTCCTCACAAAGTTCAAGTTACTTTTACTTTCAGAACACTGCGCATTCTCCTCCTCCACATGCTCCCATCTTATATTGTATTACCAAAAATTATGAATATTAATATAGTATCACATTGATATAGATTAAATTTTTATGCTGAGAAAGTCAAGAAAATTGAAATTATAAGTGACCTCAGCAATCAATGTTACAGCTTTGTCCAACATGATTTTCACATCAAAATAATAGTAGATTTCACATATCAATTTTATATGATATATTAAGGACTAAAAGAAATCCAGACACATATTTTGCAATACAAAGCTGTTTGCAAATACCCCAATTAAAATATGTTCTCACTAGTAGCATTACCAAATATTTGTTTTTCTCTGATCATAACTGTGCTAACTATAGCTGCAACTGAAGCATGATATGGGCATAATATAATATCCATAACTTTATAATTTTAGCATGTATTTTTCTTTTAAAACTTTAGACAAAGTAATTAGCTGGTAAATCGGCTTAGCTACACTTCATGTTATTGGAGCTCTGCAGCTTTACATCAGCTGAGAAACTGCCCTGTTTTCTAATGTGGCACAACTTTCTGTAAGCAGAATATCCCACAAAATGCACATTTAAGTGGTTGGATATGTGTAGTTGTCTTTAACTATAGTCGAAGTTAAGTATTTTCAAACTCAGTGCTGGAAAAGTTCAGATATAAAGAAAGTTTCCAATCTTTTTAAAGTATCTCTTTACATTATATTTATGAATATAATTCAAATATGTACTTCAACACACAGCAGGCATGTTGAAGCAGCCTTTTACAATGATCACAAGTGTAAAAATAATTGTAGGGCAACACCTCATTTAAACTAGCAGGCCCTTTTACCCTCTCCTTTGCCTTAGCTGGTTTCTCTGCTGAGCCCTATTTCTAACAGAATTTTACCCTACCAAGATAAAAAGAAATAGGTCAAACTTCATTTAGGAGAGTATTACACAACCTGGGAGGTCAGAATCTGATCTCAGATACCCTGGCATAAATCCAGTCACCTTGTTGATGGTGGTAGAGTTGCTCTGGATTCATTATACCTGTGTAACCCAGTGCAGAAACCAGGCCTCTGTCCCTAGGAGCACAGCTGATTTGCACAGGAGCATTTTAAACCTTTTCCCCAAACATGGGTCCTTCCCAGAGGGGAAGCGCTTTGGGCACCCCAGGGGCTAGCTGCATAATAGGGGAGGTTAGGTTACCTATTAGCTGGGCAGGACGCAAGCTCCATACTTATAAGGGAGGGTAATACCCCTTACCCTACACCCCCCAAAATCAAGCTGAGCCTTTCCTCGACCAGAGAACCAGGCTCTCCTAACGCCCCCACCCCCTGGCTGCCTGGGCGAGGGAAACCCCGCGCCATTTGGGAGCCAGACACAGCCCCCCCTCAGCCATTCCCCACTCACGCTAGGTCGGCAGCGCTAGGGGCGCAGGCTCCGCCCTCGGGGTCGCTCTCGGCCACCCCCTCCTCGCCGATATCGGGCAGGGTGACGAAGAGCAGCGGTTTGGCGCCGGGGGCTGCCCAGGCACTGGGCTCTCTGTCCGCGGGAGCCGCTGCCTGGCGCGGGGAGCTGCCGACTCCGCCCGGGGGCTGCGCCACCCCAGCCCCGCCACCGGGGGCCGCCCGCCCCGGGAGCACCGCGGCGGCAGAAGCCGGGGAGCCCTCGGCTAGTGGGGGGAGCGGCCGAGGGCTGGCGGGCAGGGAGCCGGGCACGGGAGCGCGGGGGAAGGACGGGGCGGGCAGGGGGTGGAGGGGAGACGGGGGAGGCAGCGCCCTGGACGCGGCAGGGCAGCCAGGAGCCGCCCCGGGCACGGGGGAGCAGGAGGCGGCGGGGCCCGGGGCTGGAGCCGCGGAGGGCTTGAAGAGCCTGGCGAAGATGGTGCCCAGGTCCAGCACCGCCACCTTCATGGCTGCGCGCTCGGCCGCAGCCGCTCGCAGCCCCGCGCAGAGCGAAAGCAGAGCCCGGGGCGCGGAGCGGACAGCGCCCACCCGGCGGGGGAGAGGGGCTGAGCCTCCTCCCCCACCTCCAGCCAGCCGAGCCCGAGCCTAAGGCGAAGTGTCCCCACGCCGCTGGCGAGCGGTGCCGGCCGCGCTCGCTGTTAGGGGCTGCGTGCTGGCAGGTTGCCGCAGGTGCCGGACAGAGAAGCAGCAGGGAAGAGGTGGGGCGGGGGTTGCTAAGCTAAACAAAAACCGAGGAGCTGCGGTAATTGGGCGGTTGTGCAGCTCCAGGGTCTGGGCCGTGCATGGAAATTGACAGTGTGCATCACGCACGGCTCCACCCGGCATAGCCCTTAACAGGGAACCTGTTGTTGAAGAAACAGACCTGTCCAAATTATACATCATCTAGGCAGGACTAAAAGAGTCTGCTGGAGCTGAACAAAGCCCTTGGAACAATTCCTGGCTGGCCAAAGCAAGAGCTCTGTGGGAGGCGGGGAAGGGGAACGTGCAAAAGAAAATGGGACTATTTCTGCGTGGCAAACCATGTTTCTGAAAAGGCTTTTTGTTTTAAATAATGTACTCTGTTTGGAATAAGGAACGTAGTTCTTAAAGCTAAAATCCCAGCCAAATCAGCTCTTAGGTGAGTCTGTCAAATAAGGGTTTGTGGTAAAAGGTGTTAACTGTTCTGGCCAAGTGACAAATCACTCCTGAGAAGAATGGGTGAAATCTGGATGCCTAGGCTCAATCGTGCAAAATCCGGAGATGTTGGGTTAGGCGAAAGGGACCTAATTAACGTAGAACACCACTCCTAACACTTGGGTGGATAACTGCATAATGAGGCTCTGCACAGGCATAGAAATCCATCTGCAAGCTAAAAATTGCAAGAGTGGGGCCTAGAAGTCTAAATGGCTTCTCAATTGTTCATGGATGTTTGGATAGCAATAATGAGGAGTGCAGTTTTACATTTGTGCTTGGTTGAGACATTGCAACTTTTCCTATAAAATGCAGACCTCACAACCACAGTTATCCATGTCATAGTTTCAGTTCTGATTATTGCATGTGCTTTATTGGGTAGAACACCTGAAGACTACTGTTTGAAGCTGCAGCTAGTGCAGATTGCAAGTCAATGTGGCTTGGAGATTCTAGGCTGTTGGAATGTTCCCATTAAGACCTGCAGGCAACATAAGTTAGAGCAGCCTTCAGATCTGTGCACTTTGCCCCAAGATGTGGGGCCACAAAGATCTGGAAGTCACCTTTGCACATCACCCCTCATTTTGTGTCAGCCACAGCCTGGTTGGACCAGAGAGTCTGGTCAGGTGTTTCACTACTGATTGGTGCCTCTCGAGGGGTATCACAAACTAAAATTATGAAAATTTTCTTCCATTTTGAATGTGCACACTCACACACTGGTTTAATACTGTTGCTTGTGCATAAAGATCTATATTTTTTAAAGAAAAAACATTAAAATATTTAGTGAGATCATTTAGATAGTTACAGTTTACTCATCAGGGAGTCTCCTTGGTGAGGCTAAATAGTCTATATTATGATTTATTACCAGAAATCAAACCGCAGTTGATTTCTGTCTTAATGTTCTTCAATAAATTTTCAACAAAAGAGATATTTTGAAAATATGCATATCTGAATAAAGTTTAGATATTGGGGAAAATATTTCAAACAGGTTATTACTATGAATATTTATCACTATACAAATAAACAATCATAATAATCTTAATGATAATAAGAATAGTAGTACAAATACCATCCAGAGGATTCAGTTAGGACTGGACCAAAGAGAGAAGTCAAAAAGGGTACAGCAGTCAAGACCAGAGATGACTTTTGGCAGCCAAATAAAAAGAAAAATATGAAACTAGAGAGAAACTCTATGGCAAAAGAAGCAGATTTGGATACAAAGTGGAGTGTGGGTGTAGTGAAGCAGAGTGGCTTCCCTCCCGTATCCACCGGAGGGCAAGGGATCACTATACTTGTTGGAGATCATAGGTAGTGCCCCCTCTGAGATAAGGGGATGAGTCAATGGCAGCGGTAGACAGAACCCCTTCACCCTTCCTCAGTTTAGGAAGGATGGAGGTCGAGAAGTTGATTAAATGGCTCACTAAGAGCCAACAGCAGCAGCAACTGCTGCAACAACTCAGGAATCAGCAACAGCAACTGATTCGAGAACTGGGGGGCCAGAACTGCGAGCAACAACAGTGCTTGCAGCACTTCTGCTGACTCCCACAACTTCAGGGGTGCTGCGGCCCTGGCTGACCACACGGTGCCTTTGCGCTTGGCAAAAATGGGCCCCAAGGATGATCCCAAAGCCTTCCTTACCATGTTTGGCAGGGTCGCCTACACAGGAGAAATGGGCCATCCTATCTGGCTCATCCCAGGTCATCTACTGGGGGCTCCCGGTAGGGAAGCCCAAGAGTATGGGTAGTTGAAGGCTGCCATCCTTGATGCACTTAAGATCACACCAGAGACATTCTGGCAGTGACTCCAGGAGAAAAGCTACCCTCCTGGGGCCCAACCGAAAGTGGCAGCCCAGCAGCTGAAGGATGCCTGCTGGGGCTGGCTCCAGCCCAATGGGGGCCAAAGTCACTGAAAAAGTTCTCAAACAATTCATATATATCCTTCCAACACGAGACCCTGATGGATGACTTGTTGGTGGCAGAGGCCACTGTTGGGCCTGGGGCTCGGCCTGTGAACCTGTTGATGGTCTCCCCTGCTCCTCCGGGAAGAGAAGACCAAGGCCCAAAGTAGTAAACCCTAACCCAGCCCAAGACACCCTGAGAGATAGGAGGTCAGTAAGCCCCAATGCCCACCCTCTACAGCACCATCATGGGGAAGGCCCAGACTGCAGGCACACCAATGCCCAGCTCTACAGACAGGCCCTGTCACCCCGAGATCAGCCCTTGTTTCACTTGCTGCCAGTTTGGACATCTCAAATGACAATATCCCATGATGGACTGCAGTTTTGGCCAAGTCTGTTTCGGGGAGGCCCCGGGCCCGTAAGCAGCCGTTGGATAAGCTGATAAATCCCCCTTAGCATGAACAGAGTCCAGGCATCCACTCTCCTTGATTTGGAGTGCAGGCAGAGTCTCATCCTCCAGGATCTCACCCTGTGTCCAGACCTGCCATTGGGTGTCATTCAGCTGCAGTGCATCCACAGGGATGTGAAGCCCTGTCCCAAGACCTGGGTCACCCTGACTGTGAAAGGGGAGATATGGACCACAATGGTTGGGCTGGCACCAAGTCTGGCATACCTGACTGAGGAGCAACTGAGGCAGGCCAGGAGCCTGTTGAAGTCATTCCCCAAAACCTTCATGGTGCTGCCATGGCACACCACGCTAGGTTAACATAGAATATTGACAAACCTGGAAGAAGTCATCTGACAGACCACGAGGCCATTGCCTGGCCACACCGGTGAAATAGTGGAGAAGGAGGTCCAGACTATTTTTGGAGAGTCAACACCATCTTAAAATTCAGTGCGTACCAAATGCCGTGGATTGTTGAGCTACTAGACTGCCTCAGTGATTCTCGATCCATCAGTACTCTGATTCTCACAAAGGGGTACTGGCAAATTCCCCTGGACCCAATCTCCTGGGAAAAGACTGCCTTTCCCTCCCTGACTGGGTTGTACCAATTTTCCTGGGTGCCTTTTGGTCTCCGCAGGACTCCAGCCACCTTCCAGCAGCTGATGGACCGGATCCTACAGCCTCCCTGTGCCTACATCACAGCCTACCTTGATGACATAGTGATTTACACCAGCGCCAGGGAGGACCATTTCAACCAGGTAGCCATTGTCCTTAGAGCCTTACGGGATGCCAGCCTGACTGCCAATCCCAAGAAGTGTGATATTGTTTGGCAGGAAACCACCTATTTGGGGTACACCCTTGCACAAGGCCAAGTACGACTCCTAGTAGTGAAGGTCCTGGTGCTGCAGGCTCTTACCACAAAGAGACAGGTGTTGCAAATTGCTTGGGATAGCAGGCTACTATCGCTGCTTTGTCCCTGACTTTGTCTCAATTGCAGCACTGCTGACAGAGCTCCTGAAGGACAGCTCCGGACACGGGTGTTGGACCGACAGATGCAGATGGGCCTTCCAAACCTTCAAAGACCAACTGTGCCAAGAGCCCATGTTCTTCAGCCTGGACTTTAACCGGGAGTTTCTGTTACAGACAGACACATCGGAGGTGGGCCTGTGAGCTGTCTTCTCCCAGGAGGTAAAGGGAGATGAGCACCTCATATTATATGTCAGCTGCAAGTTGTTACCCCGAGAATGGAACTACTCGGATGTTGAGAAAGAAGCTCTGGTGGTCAAGTGGGCTGTGGATGCCCTGAGATACTTCCTCCTAGGGGCACCCTTCATGCTAGGGACTGACCATGCCCCCCTTAAGTGGTTGAACACTGTTAAGGAAATGAACCTGCAACTAATGCGCTGGTATTTGGCCCTGCAGCTGTATGCTTTCATGGTACATCATAGAGCAGGTAGAGACCATACCAAGGCCGATGACTTCTCTTGGTTGGGGGAAGGAGTCCTTGCCTTCCCCGAAAACAGACTTGAGAGGGAGGTGTAGTGAGGCAGAGTGGCCTCCATCCAGACTGGAGAGTGATGGACCACTACACTCCCATTGGTGGGCGGAGCCAAACCTGCCCCATCCCCCTCACCAAAAGTACCGGGGCGGGACAGGAAGTATAAAGGGAGGGCTATGCAGCTCAAGTGAGTGGGAGCCAGCTGAGGAGATGGACGCCTTTGCCCTGCTGTGGTGCCCGGGAGCTGAATCTACACTCTGCTGCATGCTGCCCCTGGAGGAGACGGACCCAGACAAGGATTTGCTGGGACTACTGTTGGCTGTCTACCCAGAGGAGCCTGAGGACTGGTAGATGCCAGAGGTACCAAACCCGGGGAGGTAGGAAGTAGCCCAGGGGCAGCCAATGACTGTCCAGCTACCAGGCTGACTGCTTCTAGGTCAGCGTGTTGTGGCTGTATCCCTGCCATCCCAGTTGCAGACCTCTCTGCTACTCTTAGGGCCCTCGGCTGGGATGTAGTGGGGGAATTGGGCGGGCCCGCATCCCCCTGCCACCCAAACTCTGGGGTGGCTGACTCCCCATCTTAGGCCAGGAGGCCGTGACTCTTGAATGTTCCTGTCAGCACCCTAGACTGCCTGCTGGGTACTCAACCCCTTTGGAGCCCCTAGACTGTGTGGGTACTCACCCCATCTGAACCCTAAGTCTGTCCATGTTCGCTGTCTGCCTGAGCCCACAAGCTTAAGCTAAACCCTGCTCTGCCCTGCCCCAAAGGGCTAGAGCTTATTAAGTGTGTCTGCCTGCTGGCTGCCTGAGCCCACAAGCTTAGGCTAAAGCCTGCTCCCTGATCTGCCTGCCCAGAGGGCAGACTATGTGTTTGCTGGCTGCTTAGGCCTGAAGGCCTAGGCTGTAGCCTGCTGCCAGCCTGGCCCCAGCCCAAGGGCTGGGGCCCCAGACAGTTAATTGGTGTCAGTCCCAGCTGAGGGGCGGTAAGCTAAAGACTATATTGGGTGTGGCCCTGCCCAAGGGTGTGGACAAGAGCCCCAGACTATTGGTGTGTGTTTGCCTTTGTTAGCCAGGCTCAGAACTACAGCTTGGACCCGCTGGTGCAGCCCGAACCCAAAGACTACTGCCTCTTACAACGAGGCAAAGCAACCTCCCTCCCCACTGGAGAACGAAGGACGACTACAGTGGGGCAAGAGAAAAAGGAGTCAAAGATGACTGAAGTTATGGGCCTTATTGTCAGTAAATATCAATGGTATTGTCACAAGTAACAATAGGGGGAGGGAAGAAAGTTTTGTAGGAAAGATGCCCCCTTCTCCATATCTCTAACCATTGTTATGGGGCAGATATTTCTCAGCCTGATCCTGCAACACCTTACCTAAGTAAGTATTCCTTGTGGGAATAGTCCATCACTCAGGCCCTCAGTTCATAACTCTAAAAATAAAAAATATTCTAAGAATAAATAACTGAATGTTTACTGTTATTTAAAATGGCTCTTGGTATTTTACCTCTCTCAATTTACAATAGTGGTGAGTAAGACAGTGGAGCTTCACTCTAATAGCTCTATCCTGAAATATTTGGGCTTACAACCATGTGCAGGAAAATCACTACATATGGGGCATATTGTGGTTCATCCTGTATACTTGCGCAGGGGAGTAGCTGTCCTGCAAGAGTGCACAGGATGAACCACAAGTATATAAAAGGTTGTTACAAGGAGGGAGAAAAATTGTTCTCCTTAACCTCTGAGGACAAGACAAGAAGCAGTGGTCTTAAATTGCAACAAGGATGATTTAGGTTGGACATTAGGAAAAACTTCCTAATTGTCAGGGTGGTTAAGCACTGGAATAAGTTGACTTGGGAGGTTGTGGAATCTCCATCACTGGCAATTTTTAAAAGCAGATTAGACAAACATCTGTCAGGGATGGTCTAGATAATACTTAATCCTGCCATGAGTGCAAGGGACTGTACTAGATGACCTCTTAAGGTCCCCTCCAGTCCTATGATTCTATGATAATATAAAAACCATATTAGTGTATTGATTATTTAAAATAATTTTACTCAGTCATTTCAAGCACTTGATGTTTTCCTTGAAATCGCTTTTGTAGAACGAACAATTTTTGAAGAACTCAAGGAAAATTTTAATTTGTAAATATTGAAGTATATTTAGTCTTTGTTTCACAATTAATACCTTTATTACACATGTTAATAGCTAACATTTGTTAGCATGTTATATTGAATTGAGATGAGAAGTCTAATTTTGCTATTGTTTTTCATTACAGTAAAGATTTAGAGGACACACAAGGAATGTTCCACAAGTTACACTTTCCTCTATTTAAAGATTAAGTGACATGGTGTAAACCTGGCACCACATCTTTAAAGCCTCGCCTCCTCAACTTTCATGGCTTAAACAAGAAGAGAGAATTTGTCGCTTGGACTGAAAAGACGATGAGAAAGATGAGATGAGAGCATCACAATGAGGATAATCCTGTTACTGTAATTAAGGAATCATCGCATATCAGTTCATCTGTAAACAAAGCCCTTTATTTTCATTTTAGGTCTTCTGTAATCAGCTGTATGTATCCTTCAATCTCTACCAATGCACACAAAGTCTATTTGTTTTTGTTTGCTTGTTTGTTATTTTTTTCTCTTTAGCTAAACTTTATTATATGGCATCTGTTATCAGAGAATAGGTGCATTTTTGAAAAAGCTGTTAAAACTGATGCTTTTACAAATTGACATGTACATTTTATAGGCAAAACAGCTTTATTGTATGATTTATTATTTACATAAGAGGTTTGTTGCTGTAAAACAAATGGTTAACTCAGAAGTCCACGAGTAGTCAAACAGTCCCCTTTGTGGGGGCTTTGCCAATTCCCAACTCCCTCCAGAGTTATGCATCTGCCAGCGGCCCAGGTCGACAAATGGATTGGGACATTACAACACAACACCTTACTTTAGCTGCCTAGAAAATCACTGGAACAACAATGGACTCCACAAACCCTGAGTTAGGCACCTAGGCTCCCTATGCAATGCACAGGGAGAGATATGTTCCAAAGAATGGGATCTACAAAAGCCAGTACACTAGTTGCAGAGCTGCCTAAGCTAGCCAATAGGAGAAGCTGACGAGAAAGATGTGTCCAAAGCTCCATCCCTGTCTCTGAGTTCAGTACCTAGGTACAGGTTGCAGGGAGGTGCCTATGTCTGTTTGCAATCCACAACCAAGAAGAACCCATCTCCTGCAGTCAGGTGAATTAGGCCACTAAACCACTTCTTGTGAGAAGGAGTTGGGTGCCTGCCTAAGTCCACATAAAATGACCAGGGGAATGGAGGTGGTAGCCTGCCTCATAGCCTTTAGCCCAGTGTTTAGAGTATTCACCTAAGATGTCAATATTCTTAGCTCAATTCCCTTCTCTACATCATAAGAAGGGAGTTGAACAGTGATTTCCCACATCTCAGGTGCCTGCTTTAACTACTGAGCTTTAGAATGGTTTTCACTCTTTCTTGGGCCCAATTAATATTTAATTTATTCAATTAAAGATTCAACAAGAGAAACTGGGAGAGCCCCCAAACAGAATCTCCTAGAGATCAGTGAAAGTGTTTAAATCTCTTCTCTTCAAGCATAAGGGGGAACTGAACCAAGGTTTCCCACACTCAGATAAGTACCTGAGATTATAGCTTGTAAGGGAATGGATGTCCTCTGACTCCTACCCCTAAATCTGGGGTTCAGTACCTAGCTTCCTTTGATGATTTGAGCCTGAATGCTTTGCTGAAGCCAGCTAACCCATATTTGTGTGGATTCTATACATATATATAGTAAAAGTCATACAATTAAAGCAGAAATAAATGAGTTCAGTACACACCCAGTTGAATTATAGTATTCTTTATAATTCTTCCCTTCCTTCTGCCAAAGGGAAAAAAAAGATTATGTGTCAAAAGAAAGAGATCCAAAGCAAAAGTCAATAGCACAAACAACTGGATAGTTAATTTACTTTTAAGATTTTTCTCCCCACTCACATCTACAGCTCTATAGTCTTCAGCGACAATATTAACAAGATGTTTATATAGGCAACACAAATTACTATTTCTGCTGTTCTTCAAGTCAGCTATCCTGAATTCTTTCCTGTGCATGTCTTATCGGTAATAAAAGTAATGGTGATGCATTTGTGCCCATTGACACAGAGAGATCCCACAGCAACCCCTGTCCAACTTCACTGCCTTCATTTGGTTTGTATAGATACAACTGATGGGCCTTGTAACTGCAGTTTAGTGAACAATTTTGATTTACAAGAAAGAATAAAACTCGGTTTATTCTTAGTTTTGCGGATCTCCAGGAGTAAAACAAAATCCTCACTTTAGTCCCTAAACTAAGCAGTTATTACTTTGAATATATACACATACCCACAGAGTAATGCTAAAGTTTAATTGACTCCTCTAGTTTGCTCACATACTTATATTGCAATATAATGACAATTATTTTTCAAATAGAAAAGATATTTATATTACAGATCAGAGAAAATGTTTGTCATATATCAGTTATAAAATCAAATGTGATTTTGACTCATGAATTTAAAAGAACTTTCAGAATCTTTAGGAGATCCTCAATCCATGTTGAGCTCAAGCAGACTAGCAGAGGTGCCTCCCACAAAACATTTTCTAGTACGTTTTGTATATAGACAATTTATATTCATATACATTTTGGTATCAGTGGAAGTTCAACCAAGCAGGTTAATTCATAGACATTATTAATTATGAGCATAAGAAAATATCCTTCCATATGTTTGCTTTGGGAGTTTGTTTTGCCATAAATATCTTTTTCTCAGGAGAATATTTATGAGGAGTTTCCTGCAGAGATTACTAGCATAATTAGTTTGTGTGCATTGTGCATCCATACAGTTTAGTATTAGGGTGACCAGAGGTCCCGATTTTATAGGGACAGTCCCAATTTTTGGGTCTTTTTCTTACATAGGCTCCTATTACCCTCCACCCCGTCCCGATTGTTCACACTTGCTGTCTGGTCACCCTATTTAGTATTGATTTTTTCTTGCTATATGATACAGACCACTATGCATTAATCCAGCTCTCTGTCTCAGTCATGAATAATCCAGCCAAGTATAAGTTACCCAGTGGATTACACAATATCTCAGGTGAAGTTAGGATGTGGATGAAAGTTAGGATGTGGATGAGAGAGAGTTGGCTGTGATTTAATCTAGACAAGACACAAATAGGAGGGTGGGCTTGGGGAAACAACCATATGGCTTAGCAGAATTTATAGGAGCACCCCATCACCGACGGAACGTGACCATCATTTCTAAAAGTGTTGCTAAATCCTGAGTTGCTCTTGGATGTTCAGATAGTGGTTGCAACCATGGGCACTTTTCTGTCTGAGCCTGGTGAGAAGCATGCAGCCTTTCCTCTCTGACGCTGCTGTTCATGCCTTTGTCACCTCAAAATTAGATTGCTGTAATATGCGGTATGGGAGGTTACCTTAGGACTAGTCAGAAGCTGAAGCTAATGCACGATGTGGTGGGCCACTTATTCAGTGGAGCTGCACCTTGAAAGCATATTAAATAATATTCCAAGATCTCCGCTGCCTCACAATAATCTTCTAGGTGGAATTCTAAGTATTGGTTTTAACCTATAATCATAAATAGCTTGGGACACAATTACCCTGAGAAACCACCTCTCTTTCTCTGCCATAAGCCATTGTAGAGATCAACATGTCTCAGCACCCTCAATGTAAATGAAAGGGAGTGGTTGTCAGGGTGTTCTCTGAAAAGGATACTCCACTTTAGGACCCATTTTCCCTTTGGTCCACCAGATCCTGTATTTGGGAAGTCTACAGAACCCATCTGTTCTCAGGTTATTGAAGAGGAGATGGGCTGAGGATTTGGTGGATGAATATGAGAAGCTTTCAGTTGTATATTTCTAACTGGGAGAGGGATGCAGAGCCAGACGTGGGCACCTATAGATATTTTTTAGGAACACTAAGAAATAATAGTAATATTGATTAAATAGTATGATACGGTTTTTCATTCTCCAACTAGATATTGATTTCTGGTAAGTAGTCTATTCAGCTGCTCACGGGAAACAGCAGCTATTTCTTATCTTGCTTGTAGAGTTTAATGCATATTAGAACAGTTTTCATTGAAGGAGGAAAACCTAAGTGAACTGTATACATATAACTCAGGGCTGAATTAAATACATCTCAATGTTAATTGTAAAACCACAAGGATTTGCAAAGCTCCAGTTTGCAACAGCTTACCAAGAAAAATAGATATCTGAAAAGTACAAGGAAAAAAAGAGTTAAAAATCCAATGTAAAGTTGTAACAGGGTTCAAGTCCCACCCCTCTTCCTGGGGCCCAGTTGCTGCCCCCCAATAAGGCTCAAAGAGGCTTCAGGGTTGTGAAACACCCATGTCTTTATTTATATAAGGTTCTCCCACCACTATCTATATATAAATCTTGCAGGAGTAATCACCTCCTTTACAGGCCCAGCCAGCTCATTCCCTGCTGCTCCCCACCTTCTGGCACCCTCACAGCCTTTATAGCTCTTGGCTTGTCAGGCCAGCAGGTGTTGCCAATCCTCAGGCTAGCATAAGGCCTTTTCCATCAGCCCCAATCTTTTTCCCCGATTGGAGCTGACTGGGCAGGGACTAATTAGGTGCTTCTGCACCAGCACCCTACTACATAAGTCAACACATTTCAACCAGAGTCTGTTTCTTAGTTCAGGGTTCCTCAAAGGTTCCCCTCTCCCCCATAACAATCATCAAATTTCAATAGAAAGATTGTGATGTGGACCACCTCCTCTATCATTGGCTAGCATACAAGCCACCTCCTTTGCTAGTCACAGCCCCATAGTTTCCCTGTCACAAACAAAGAAATTACACACTTCAATAGGAATGTATTTTTAGCTGCCATTTGATGGAAGCTGGCAGCAGGAGAAGGGGAGCTGACTGTTGCTGTCATTCACACTAAGATTTATGTGCATGTAAAATGTCATGCAAATCAGGATGCTCTGGTTTTCTTTCACTGATATAATCCACAAGAATTTTCTTATGTTTTAGTAACAGATTTCTAGGTAAAGTGGCAACCTCTTAAAGAGACATATTGCATTTTGAATAGTATATGGTTATGTCTGTACAAAAACACAAAGGCCCCATTGAATGCACAGCACAACTAGCACGCTGAATATCAGTGAAAGCCATGGAGACCAAGGCAGAAAGAATCCTCCCCACATGGCTAGAAAGCTGGACTCCTAGCACCACAGAAGGTATATACCCCTTGCATAGACTTCCATGGTCTAGGCACCCAACACAGCAGAACCATATTAATTTCTCAGTTTATGGGGGACTTCCATTATGGGAGAGGGAAGATTTGTCCCTAAAAATGTTTAAAAGTTTTAGGGGCTGATTCTTCACTGCGTTGCAGTTTGTATAGTCATTTATACCTGTGTCAAATGAGTCTGAAACTTCACCAAATCAGAATAGTAGCCTGGTACAAGGGAGGGGGGAATTAGGGCCTCACTGATACTGTCAGAGCAATAGCCTGGTTCCTCCATCAAATTCTGTCCTACGGGTAGCTGTGAGTGCACTCTAGTCAAGTCACTGGTAAGACACTCATTTTCCCTTTGACTATTAATTGTACTGTTTACAGAACACATGGTACCAGTATGCCATTCTTATTTAAACACTGTTCTCCAAGTCATTTTAAGTGGAAAAACCAAAAGGTAGAACTAAAAATAAAAAAAATTACATAATATCTAAGAGACACGAAAAATACATGCTTACACAATAGAAGCATCCATACTGCATACATTATACAAAAGATTAAAACAAATCACATTTCATTTCTTTGATCCATATCCGCTCCCACTGAATTGAAGCAAGATTAGACACTGTGGATGATGGCAATAGCAAAATGCCACTCACTTCGGGGCAGCCAGGCTGTCCCCTCTTCTCTAATATTATTTGTTTTATATACAAAAAGTTCTGTGTAATCATAATATTTCAGGAATTAGAACTACATGCACTATTCTTGTGGCAATTAGGTCCTAAATCCTGTGATGTACTGAACTTAATTGGAGTTGAGGGTGCTTAGAACTTTGGAGGGTAAGGTCCTTATACCCAGAAAATGTATTTTGGATAATAGCTATCTGCTATAGATGCAATATTTATCAGACTGCATCTTCCATTTGAAAAAAAAATTAAGGGACTAGAAATATCAATTTACTGTTCTTGAATTTATAGAATACTAAAACATTGCCTTTAGGGATGCCCTAAATTCAAGCTATTTCAGAGGGGAGGTATCTAGATAGAAGACTATTAGAATTAGGAAGCAGGAGAGAAATTCTAGATCCTCACACATTGCTTAAAATTCACCTTAAGCCAGAAGACCTGCACACTGCCCTCTCCAACACTGAAGGAATTAACAAATGAGGTCTACATGTCCAGGTGCGTACTCCCACTCTAGCATTCATTAGTTTGTATATCTGTATCACATTTCCTCCCTCTTATTCATTTCCTCTCTAAAGTAAACAATCCTAGTCTTTTCAGCATCCCTTCATGTGGAAATTTACCATGCCGCTACACATTCTCACCACCCCTTTCTTCACTCTATTTCTGCTCTATTTTAAATAAGCTGATTCTTTATGATCACAGTTTGAAAGAGTTGTCGGTCCTATTTTTTGTGACCATCATGACCATTTTATGAACTCAGAATACAGGTGAAACAATATATGAAGGATAAGAACAATTACCAATTAAAAACACATAATAGGAAAAATAGAGGAGTTGCTGTGGATTGGTTTAATTTTTCCCCATAAGAACTGTTATCCTTTAGTCAGTCTGAAATGAAGTGTCCTAACAGTTCAATATTATACTTCAGAAATTCAGTGTATGTTGCTGCTAGATTTAAGTGCCATTTTTAATTGCTGATGAAATGCATTGACACGTTCTTTCTGAGCTGGCCAATCCAAGATGCAGCGAGATTTGAACATTCCTCTTCTCAAGCAAAGTGCATGATTCAGTTTGTAATCTGGAATGTCATGAAGAAAGATCAGTATGATGGAATCCCGACTTTGCTCAATAGCTTGCTGGACAGCATGGTACACCTTGAACCTTAAGTAAAAAATAAGGCAATTAAAAACTGGTGTCTTGAAAGTACATGCTATATAACTACACAGAGCTTATGAATGATTGAATCAGCTGATTTACGCAGGGATGAGTGACATCAAATAATTTTCTGTGACAGCCCCACAAACGTCAGTGCCGAATCAGGGCTTTAATTTGTATATAGTTTTTAACCTTTAACCTTTATGATAATACTGGTATTACGTAAATAAATCACTCATTTTTTAATTTAACTAAAAAAATAATAAATTTGCCCTCCAAGAAATTAACGGTCTCAATTTTAGGCTCACTTAGTATACAGTCTTCTTTCTGTCAGCCACCCAAACTGGCAGTGGTAAGACCCTGGCTCAAAAAATGATCTTTGTATGTTAACAACCTCACCAATCACTGTGTTGTCTCAAACATCTATTTTTAGGGAAGATCATCTGAAGGGAAATGACGGTTTGATAGACTAGACAAGCAGGTAGATTATGAGCCAAATTCTGCTTTCAGTTACTTTGGGGTCATCCAGAGTATCTCCATTAAATGTCAGACAGTTACACTCATGTCACAAAGTATAATTTGCCCTGGACTTTCTGTTTTCAAGAAAGTAGACCACTGTCTTAGAGATGACTGCATTAAAGATCTGCTGGACAAGTGTTATTCACACACATTCACATACACGCATGCACATACTCACTTTTTGCACCAGGGATCTTTTAAGAGATGTTCAGTGACAACAAAGATAATCTTCCGACTTCTTTTTATACTATTAATAGTGGCTTCAAATTCAGATATGCCTGCTTCAAAGTCTCGTTCCTCTAAACAAAACCTAATTTGAGACTGATCATTTTCTTCCAGAGGAATGAAGTTCTTGGACACCCAATTACTGTCCCTTCTTGCATGAATAACATAGGCATCATAATCAAATTCTTCCTGTTGCCTGTCTATTTCTGTAAAACCAAGTACTCGATTTACTGACACATTCCAGTAAAATACTATCCTCCAGCCTTCAAAATGGATAAGAACAACAATAAAGATGAGGAGCATTATCACAGTGGTGCTTATTATATACAGTAATTTAAAAGGGGCACTATCTTTGCAGGGTGAAATGTCAAAATGCATCACCAGAGTACTATGATACTTAGGTGGGGTGTTGCAAAGGTAATGGGTATCTAATCCAGGTATGTTTGTTTGGGTCACATTAAGCCAATTAACAAACCAGGAGATACTTTCACAGGTGCAGTCAAATGGATTGGAATCCATCTCTAGTTCTTTCAGATTCTTGAAAGCTGTCCCAAACACTTTTTCTTCAACAGATGTTATAAGATTTTTCTGAAGGAACAATGAATTCAGAGATATCTGGTCATCAAACAAAGATGCTGGAAGCAAGTTCAAATTATTTGATCCTAAATCCAGGCTTCTTAATTGAAACAAGCCCTTGAAAACTTGTACTGGTATCTCATCCAAGCCATTAGACTTCAAATTAAGTATATGCAGGTTAAGAAGATCTTTTAAAAAAAGGACAGGGCCACCTGGATTGGCATGTTTCCAAAGTCGAGCCAAATTATTATGCTGCAAATCCAGAATTTCTAGTTTGTGAAGTCCATCAAACAAATCATCTTTCACATTAGCTAGATTATTGTTGCTGATATCCAGGATGGTTAGATTCCGTAGAGGGTGAAAAGGTGAAGGGGAGAGATCCAGATTGCTACAAGCTACCTTCCGTAGCATCAGTTTTCTAAGGCTAGGAACAAAAGCAAACGATTCGCTTGTCAACGTCAGCCATTTGTTGTAGGAAAGGTAGATATCCTCAATATTTTGCAGACCTTTAAACTCATGACCTGTAAGCACCTGGTTTATTTCATTGAGTCCCAAATCAAGAATTTTTAGGTGTCCCAACCAAGAAAATGCTCCACTTTCTATTTTTGTGATTCTACTTTTTGTAAGATTAAGAAACTGCAGAGTAGAATTAGCAAGTGATGAAAACGTTTTATTAGTTATTATTTGTAAGCCATTTGTCCAGTTACATAGACTCAAATATTTCAGATTGTCTAAGCCGGTGAACATATTAGGAGTAATTTCTTGAAAATTATTACTATCTATAAGAAGATACTCTAAATGGCTTAGCCAACGAAAGGAGAAATCATCAATTCTTCTGACACGTGACCTTCTCAGATTCAAATATTTGACATTGGACAATCCATACAATGAATGAGAAGATAAGTGAGAAATCCTATTATCCTCTAGGTGTAAATTCTCTAAGTTTGAAAGCCAGGTAAAAGAGTCATTTTTTATCACGCTCAAATAATTTTTGGAAAGGTTTAAAACTGTGATGTTTGTTGTCTGCAGTCCGTGGAAGGTTGACTTGTAAATACAAGAAAGCTGGACCTGGCTCAGTGACAGATTCTGAATTCTTGTGCCTGATAATTCCAAGCAAAGTTTCTCTGTGAGATTTTCGCCAAGCTTAACGTTGTTCAGCATAAGGCCATACAGATTTCCAATTGCACGTAAACAGCCTGTGTGAAACTAGAAGTGAAAAAAATTAATGATTTTGACATTAAAAGAAAAAAAATCACCTAAGAAAGTTGTTCCATAAAGCCAAAATCTGGAAAGTTCTTCAAATCACAACCATAGACCAAGAACACAATTTAAATTAACTCATAGATTTCAACTAAATTCCACAGGACTTAACCAAACTTTGTTTTAAAATGTGTTATATTTCTATAGTAATGGTTCAAAACACTGTATAATAGCCTTGAAAATTAATATTTTGCATCTGTAATGAAAAAAACCTACTTTACTTTTACAGTAGATACATGAGAGTGATTTGAAATTCTGTGTCTAATTCTGATTTAACTCTGAATCTTTGGAGGTAACTTGGAAATATATATAACAAATCTCTCAGCCATGTATTTCCTGTGAGGTTTCATTTACTGATCTATTATCAAGAAGTGTCAAAATGGCACTAAATGAAAGAGAACATGGAATACTTTGGCAAAAAAAAAAGAGAGGGGGAGGGGAAAAGGATATTTAGGCCTACAACAGTCAAGATGAACTCAGTTTCTTTTTTGTGGGCACAATATGCACTCATGAAACTAGAGCCTATACATTTGTTTCCACAAAATGAATGGCAGGTACAAATCAGAATATTTGCCCCTCTTCTTGATTCATTATCAGAATTGATGAATGATAGGCACAAGTACTCATTTGTGCCAGTACATGAGCCAGAAAGAACACAGTTTGACTTTCAGAGCTGACAGGGAGGTTGAAGGGAGAGAGACAACAACAAAACCAAACCAATGCCAATTTACTTGTGAAATGAGTACACTTATCCTGAAAGTCAGGGAGAGAAATTCAGAATTCAGCAATGCCATTTTTGCAATCACTTTTCAGAGCAGAACCATATTTTAATGCTGCATTGATTGGAGTGTGCATGTGTAGTACATAAAATAGCATGCAGGAAGTAAACTTGGATGGAGGACATCCACTTTTTAATCTATTTGTATGCTTTTCTATGTGTTCATTTCCATAGTATCTGAGCACTTTGCATACACGAATGAATTTAGCTTAACACCATCTATGCGAGCTAAGTAAAGATTAGGAAATGAAGGGACAGACTGATTAACTAGTTTGTCCAAGATACCAGAGGACTGTTTATGGCAGAACTAGAAATAAAACCCAGATGTTGGCAGTTCTTGTACAATGCACTGATAACCAGAGCCATTGGAACTTCAGTTAAAAGAGTCAGAGAGGTGATGTGATGCTAGGGAAGATGCCAAGGAGGGGGAAGAAATATGCAGGAGAGAGAAGAAAGGAAGACAAGAAACAGAAAAACAAAAATGGGCAACGGCACACAGGTAAGAAGCCAGGAATGAGGGTGACAGTGAACAAAGGAAGGGCAATGGGGAAGAGAATACATGCAAAGGAGAAAGAGGGAAAGGAAAATTGATGCTTCTTTTCCAGAAAAAACTAGAGAGAAACATGAAAAAAAGACAATATGTGGAAAAAAAGAAGTTAGTACATTTATTTTTTGTTTTTGTAGTATTTTGTTGCATATCCCTGGCCGACAACTCTAAGTCTGGGGGCAGGGGAAAGAGATGAAATGGCTATTTTGAGCACTCATAGTACATTAATGTTGCTGCTTATCTTCTCTAGCTACCACCGTTGCAGTACAGACATATCCTAAGAAAATACATTCATTTTAAAATCCACAGCAGCAAGTTTCAGAGGCCTGGTCTATAGACTCAAGCTCACGGGCCTTGACCTATGGCGCTAAAAACAGCAGTGCAGAAGCTGTGGCTTGGACTGGAGCTCAGCTCTGAAGCCCTCCCCAACCCAACCTTCAGAGCCTGAACCCTTTGTCCACACGTAGCTATTTTTAGCACAAGCCCAAGTCTGTAGACCTGGGCTCTGAGTCTCACGGCCACAGGTTTTAAAATGCTGCGTAGATGTACTTTTGGTTACTAATTGTGACAAGATCCTGCTCCCATTTATTTCAGTGGAAGCTAGGTCATGCCCTTTACTACTAGTTAAGACTGAGTGATAACAATATCCCAAATCCCAAATGCTTAAATAAAAGGAAATGAGTAGTTAAGTGCATCAGAAATCTTACTTCACCTACATAATAAACCAACTCACAACATCAAGAATAAAGTAATGTGTATTTTATTACAACAGAACAATATTACTCCTGACCAAAACGAATACTATTCTTTTAGCAGTGATTGCAAAATAGAAAAATTATGTGTCAGATCTTCAGCTGGTGTAAATGATTTATACCAGCTGAGGATGTGGTCTTGTATGTCTTACCTCTTTCAGCGGGTTTGATGATACGTCAAGCCTATTTAAGGAAGTGTTGCTAAGAAAATCTAGTTCTTCCTTTTTTAACTCAGTGATTTTATTCTCTGACAGCACAAGCTCACGAAGGCTCTCCAACTGTTGGTGGGTTCCTAATTTTGTAGAAAGCAAACGATTATGAGCTACATCCAGTATGTTCAAATTCTGGGGGTGGAAAAAACAGATGAAAAATACATTAACAAGCTAAATACCTTTGGAATTATTTTAGCCATTCTGAGGTTAAAAATTGGTCACTGTAAGGAGGCGCCCTGGCTCCCCGCCACACCTGAGAGGGACGAGCCAGAGCAGGTGCCTCAGTGGGCGGAGCCAGCACTGCCTGTCCCCGCCCCCCAGAAGTCAAGGGGCGGGACAGGAAGTATAAAAGCCCAGCCCCAGCGCTCAGTTGGGCACAGGCTGCCGGAGAGGACAGACGCTGGTGCCTGGGCTCCCGCCGGGCCCAGCCTACCCCGCGCCCACTACCCAGAGGAGCGCTGGCCTGACCTGCCCCGCGCCCATTACCCGGAGGAGCGCTGGCCGGACCTGCCTCGCGCCCACTACCCAGAGGAGCGCTGGCCGGACCTGTCCCACGCCCACTACCCAGAGGAGCGCTGGCTGGACTTGCCTCAGATTCGGTACCCGGAGGAACGTCGGCCTGACCTGCCGTGTACCCGATAACCCGAGGAATGGCCTGAGCTTCCCCACGACCGGTACCCGAAGGAGCCCATGGTCTGGGACCCCCCAGACGATGCTGGCAAGGACCAGGTACCCAGAGAGGGGGAGGTTGGAAGTGGCCCGGGGGTAGCCGACCCTGGTTTGGCTCCTGAAGAGCCCGAACCCATGTCAGTGTGTTGCGGCCAGGATCCCCACTGACCGCAGCGGGTCTTGACCGCTGCTAGGGCCCCGGGCTGGAACGCAGTGGAGTGGGAGGGCCTGCGTTCCCCCTGCCACCCATAACCGGGTGGCAGACTCCCCCTTTTCCTGCCTATTGCCACTGCTCTGCCCTGATCCAGAGGGCCAGAGCTAACTAGACTTGTGTTTGGTGCCCCGCCTGAACCAAGGGCTGGGCCCCCTTTTGACTTTGCCGCTGCTCTGCCCTGATCCAGAGGGCCAGAGCTAACTAGACTTGTGTTTGGTGCCCCGCCCTTCCAAGGGCCTGGGCTGATACTGTGTTTGCTCAGCCCCTGCAAGAGGTCTGAGCTTGAACTGTTACTGCCCCGCCCTGTCCAAGGGCTGGGGCTTATTTACTTTGAGAGCCCCGACCCCGGCTAGAGGGTCGGGGCTCTACCTTGTTTACAGACCCTGTACCCCGCTCAACACCTGCCGAGGGGCTAAGCCTACCCGGACTGCAGTGTGTAAGGAGGCGCCCTGGCTCCCCGCCGCACCTGAGAGGGACGGGCCCCGACACGACCGGCGTACATGTGGAAGCACCACTGGGAGGTATCGCCCAGGATGTGGGCGCGGACCCTTAACGCCGGTGATCGGGGGGCCGCGGGAGAGGGAGCCCCCTCCCCCGAGACGGACCTGTCCCACCTCGCCGCCCTTCTGACCGAGAACCAGGATCAGCAGCAGGCAGTGCAGTCACGATGGCAAGAGGAGCAGCAGGCCGCCCAGCTTCAGCAGCAGCTCATAGAGCAGCTGGGGACTCAACAACGCCAGCTGATCCAGGACCTGGTTCAGCAGCAGCAGGAGTTCCAGCTGAAATGCCTCCAGCACCTTGCAGCGGAGCGGGGGCCCCGAGAGGGGGTCCAGTCAGGGGGCCCCGCCGGCAGCCCGGGGCCCCGCCCACCGATCCGACTGACCATGATGGGCCCCGGTGATGACCCAGAGGCCTTCCTGGTCACCTTTGAGCGGGTGGCCACCGTCGCGGGGTGGAATCCTGACCAATGGGCCTCCATCCTGGCTCTGTACCTGACAGGAGTGGCTCAGGCAGTCTACCGAGGCCTGTCTGCTGAGGCCGCCCAGGACTATAGGCAGGTGAAATCCGCCATCCTGGACGCCCTCGATGTGAGCCCGGAAACCTTTCGACAGCGGTTCAGGGGCCTGACGTACCCCACGGGGGCCCGGCCTCGTATGGTGGCCCAGGAACTGCGGGAGAGCAGCCGGCGGTGGTTGCAGCCTGACCGTCGAACGTCGGAAGAGCTAGCAGAGCAGGTGATCCTCGAACAGTTCACCCACATCCTGCCATCGCGAGGAAGGGCCTGGGTCCTCCGTCATCGACCGGCAACACTGGCTGCCGCTGTCACCCGGATGGAGGACTTCCTGGCGGCAGAAGCCCCGGTGGGCCCAACAGGCCGACCAACCCCACCGGGGCCAGAACGCCCCAACCCCAAGAAGAAGGCGACACCCACCCGGGCTGCAGCCCCACCAGCACGGCCGGCCCAAGCCCCAACTCCCGCTCCCCGGAAGGTGCCCTTGAAACCCGCAAGGGACTTCCCCAGGACCCGGACCCGAGTCGGACGACCTGACCTAGGGCCTTGTTTCTCCTGCGGCAAGTCGGGACATCTCCAGAGGGATTGCCCCCAAATGGAGTGTACCTTTGGTCAAGTCTGCTCCGGGGAGGCTCGGGCCTGGCGCCGGCAGCCCGCCAAGATTACGGCGCCTGTGCTGGTTGAGGGGTACCCGACCGTGGCCCTCCTCGACTCCGGTTGCGGACAGACATTAATCCGCAACCACTTAGGTCCCTTGGCGGATGCACGCCTGGTGGAAATTCGCTTACAATGTATCCACGGCGACGTACGGCCATACCCCAGCGCCTGGGCCCAACTGACAATAGACGGGGAGACCCGACGGATGGTGGTAGGTCTCGCACCGAGTCTGGCGTATCCAGTGATCCTGGTACGAGACTGGCCCGGGTTTCCTGCCATCCTACGCCAACATGCCGGAGGCGGCCTGGGTCCCATACCAGCCTTGGAAGGAGAGGCCCCAGAAGGGAAGGATGATGAGCGGGGGCCCCCAGAAATGGAAGAGGATGAGCTGGACCCCCTGGGGGACCCCGCCGCCGAGGACGGGGACGATGCTTCCCCGGGCGAGGCCAGGGATCTCTCGGCCCCCACGGACTTCTGCCGGGACCAAAGAGCTGACCCCACCCTCAGCGAGGCATATGAACAGCTCGCCGCCGTGGATGGAACCATCCTCGATCCCGGGCGAGCTGCCCGGTGGCCACACTTCGAGTTGCGCCAGAACCGCTTGTATCGGGTCGAGAGGGACGCACACACCAGGAAGCCCCGATCACAACTCCTCGTACCCCGCTGTCATCGGCGGGCGGTCATGAAACTGGGCCATGACGTCTCGGCTGCCAGACATCTGGGTACTGAAAAGACCCTAGCCCGAATATTGGGGTGCTTCTATTGGCCGGGGATATACCGCGAGGTGAAGGACTATTGTACCTCGTGCCCGGATTGCCAGCTGACCGTGCCGGCGAGGACGCCCAAGGCACCACTGGTCCCGATGCCGTTAATCGAGACCCCTTTCAAGTGGGTGGCCATGGACCTGGTGGGACCCCTCCCTAAGAGTGTTGCGGGGTTCCAGTACATACTCATGATGCTGGACTACGCCACCCGGTTCCCCGAGGCGATCCCGCTCCGTAACATCACCGCCCGCACCATCGCAGGCAAACTGGTTAAGGTCTTCGCCCGCGTCGGCTTGCCCCGGGAGATCCTCACGGATCAGGGGACCAACTTCACCTCGCGGCTGTTGGAGCAGGTGTGCAGGCTCCTGGGGATCAAGCAACTGCGAACCTCGGTGTATCATCCCCAAACCGACGGCTTGGTAGAGAAGTTTAACCGAACTCTCAAGGATATGTTGCGGAAATTCCACCCAGAAGACCTCCGCCGGTGGGACCAGCTACTCCCGCCCTTGCTCTTGGCGGTGCGAGAGGTCCCCCAGGCCTCAACCAAGTTCTCGCCGTTCGAACTATTGTATGGCCGCCAACCGCGGGGCCTGTTGGACCTGATGAGGGAGACCTGGGAGCAAACCCCCTCACCCGCCCAGGGTCTCCTGCAATATGTGATCCAGCTCCAGGAGCATCTCAAACAGGCTGGGACCCTGGCACAAGCAAACTTAAAAGCCGCCCAGGAGATGCAGGCCTAGACGTACAACTGGGATGCGTGCACCCGGGACTTCCAACCTGGAGACCGGGTCTTACTCCTCCTCCCCTCCAGCGAGTCCAAGATCCTGGCTCAATGGCAGGGCCTGTACGAGGTGGTGCGAAAGGTGGGCCCCGTCACCTATGAAATTCGTCAGCCTGACCGACTGAAAGAGCTCCAACGGTATCACGTTAACCTCCTTAAACCCTGGCGGGAGCAAGAAGGGTTGCTGATCAATCCCTGTCCACCAGAACCCGAACTCGGGCCCCAGGTACACACTACGGAAGACCCCGAGGGACCCCAGCTTGGGGAAACGCTGACAGAAGAGCAGCTTGAGCAAACTCACTGCCTCCTTCAAGCATTCCTTCGCACTTTTACGGCCCAGCCGGGGTACACCTCTATGGCCTATCATCAGATTCAGACGGAGCCGGGGGTGATGATCTGGGCCGCGGCTAGACCCCTGCCGTATCACCGAAGGCGAATCGTTGAAGACGAGGTATGGGCGATGCTAGACCTAGGAGTAATTGAGCCGTCACAAAGTGAGTGGCGTCGTCCCATCGTCCTGGTGCCTAAACCCGATGGCTCCCAGCGCTTTTGTATCGACTATAGGCGCGTTAACGCCGTCTCCAAATTTGACGCCTACCCCATGCCCCGAATAGACGAGCTGCTGGCCCGGTTGGGAGAGGCCCGCTATATTACGACCCTGGACTTAAGCAAGGGGTATTGGCAGATTCCTCTGGATCCGGCCTCCCGGGAGAAAACCGCGTTCGCCACTCCGACCAGCCTGTACCACTTCACGCAGATGCCCTTCGGCCTTCATGGGGCGCCCGCAACGTTCCAGCGCTTAATGGACCGCCTCCTCCAACCGCATCACGACTACGCTGCAGCCTATCTAGATGACGTGGTCATCTACAGTCGGCAGTGGGAAACCCACCTGGACAAGGTCGCCGCCGTCCTAAGGTCCTTGCGGGAGTCTGGGTTAACGGCCAACCCTAAGAAGTGCCGCATCGGCTGGCGTGAGACCACCTACTTGGGGTATACCGTTGGCAATGGACAAGTGAAACCTCTTGTGGACAAGGTTCAGGCCATTGCCGCCTGTCCACCGCCAACCACGAAGTGCCAAGTCCGCCAGTTCTTGGGGCTGGCGGGTTATTATCGGCGGTTCATTCCCCAGTTTGCAGTGATGGCCGCCCCCTTAACCGGGCTCCTCACCAAGGACAGCCCGCGACACGTATGCTGGACCCCCGAGTGTGACGAGGCTTTCCAGTCACTTAAGGTGAGCCTCTGCAGCAAGCCAGTCTTGTTTAGCCCGGACTTCCAGCGACCCTTCGTCCTACAGACAGATGCGTCGGAAATCGGGCTCGGGGCTGTCTTCTCACAGGAGGTGGATGGGGAGGAGCATCCGGTTCTCTACAGCAGCCGGAAGCTGTTCCCCAGAGAACAAAACTACGCAGTCGTCGAAAAGGAGGCCCTCGCGGCGAAGTGGGCCTGCGATGCCCTGCGTTACTACCTCCTTGGGGCCCCGTTCACTTTGGTCACTGACCACTCCGCCCTCCAATGGCTATGCCGTATGAAGGACCACAACATGCGGCTTCAATGGTGGTACTTAGCCATACAGCCTTATGCCTTCACAGGGCGGGAAAGAACCACGCCAACGCAGACTTCCTTTCTCGCCTGGGGGGCATGGACGAGCCTGGCCCCGTTGCCCGGGAGCCAGCCTTGAGGCGGGTGTGTGTAAGGAGGCGCCCTGGCTCCCCGCCGTGCCTGAGAGGGACGAGCCAGAGCAGGTGCCTCAGTGGGCGGAGCCAGCACTGCCTGTCCCCACCCCCCGGAAGTCAAGGGGCGGGACAGGAAGTATAAAAGCCCGGCCCCAGAGCTCAGTTGGGTGCAGGCTGCCGGAGAGGACAGACGCTGGTGCCTGGGCTCCTGCCGGGCCCAACCTGCCCCGCGCCCACTACCCAGAGGAGCGCTGGCTGGACTTGCCTCAGATCCGGTACCCGGAGGAAGGTCGGCCTGACCTGCCGTGTATCCGATACCCCGAGGAGTGGCCTGAGCTTCCCCACGACCGGTACCTGGAGGAGCCCATGGTCTGGGACCCCCCCAGACGACGCTGGCAAGGACCAGGTACCCAGAGAGGGAGAGGTTGGAAGTGGCCTGGGGGTAGCCGACCCTGGTTTGGCTCCTGAAGAGCCCAAACCCATGTCAGTGTGTTGCGGCCAGGATCCTCACTGACCACAGCGGGTCTTGACCGCTGCTAGGGCCCCGGGCTGGAACGCAGTGGAGTGGGAGGGCCTGCGTTCCCCCTGCCACCCGTAACTGGGTGGCAGACTCCCCCTCTTCCCGCCTATTGCCACTGCTCTGCCCTGATGCAGAGGGCCAGAGCTAACTAGACTTGTGTTTGGTGCCCCGCCCTGCCAAGGGCCTGGGCTGATACTGTGTTTGCTCAGCCCCTGCTAGAGGCCTGAGCTTGAACTGCTACTGCCCCGCCCTGCCAAGGGCCCGGGCTGACACTGTGTTTGCTCAGCCCCTGCTAGAGGCCTGAGCTTGAACTGTTACTGCCACGCCCTGTCCAAGGGCTGGGGCTTATTTACTTTGAGAGCCCCGACCCCGGCTAGAGGGTCGGGGCTCTACCTTGTTTACAGACCCTGTACCCCGCTCAACACCTGCCGAGGGGCTAAGCCTACCCGGACTGCAGTGTGTAAGGAGGTGCCCTGGCTCCCCGCCGCGCCTGAGAGGGACGGGCCCCGACACGACCGGCGTACAGTCACATTATCACAATTAGAAGAGCAATAAAACAAAAATTGTAACAGGGAGAAACACATAATGGGAAGGCAATAGTCTGTCTACATCAGATGTCACCCATTATGAGAATCTTTAAGCCAGATGACCAATATGGCTACAGGCTGCCAACCTCCAGTTTCCTGCAGGAGAAAGCCCCCTGACATCACATATAGCGAGCTACCTCCAGCCTCAACCACTGGGTGATCTTGACCTACCATGACATGGTAAAAAAGCAAGCTTCTTATTTAAAACTACTCCTCCTGCTAAAGGCCTAAAGGACAGCAAACAGTTAGCCCAGGACTTGAATTCTATTCTCTCCACTCCCTCTGAGTGGCCTTAATCCTTTTACTTTGTAAACATTATTTAGTTGCATTTCAACATTTCAATGAGGTAAGTATCTACATTTTACAGAGCAGTTAACTGGAACACAGAGTTTTAGGGGGTTGCTCAGACTTGCCTAAGGCAGCCAACCAACGTGAGAAAAGTGTTTAGAACCTACCCATTGCCCGGTTCTCTGTTGTTCTAAGGCCCTTTTATGCAGCTCCCAGATTGATGCTGAGCTAGTGGAATAGCCCCATGTTCAGTCTTATCATAGAACCCCCATGCTATAGTAAGGTGACGTTATTCAGCCAAGCCAGAACAGCAGGAACTAGCATAAAGGAGGCTTAGAACAATTTTGGCCTTCCTCAATCTCTCCTGCAGGGCCAGCCCACAACATTTTGGCACCTGGGGTGGGGAGCTCAAATGACATCTCCATTCCCCCTCACTTGGGCCAAAACTTTGAAAGGTCTCAGTTCTGCCTTCTTCCTGTTCTACTCCTCTCACGGTACTTCTCTGCTACCTACCCCAATAAAGGAGATCTAACAACTTAAAATGCCTCATTCAAAAATGTTAAGTAACACAATTTCCAAACGCCTGAACAGCAAACGTAACTTTTCTTGTCTGCATAGTAAACACTGGCATTTTTTTCTGTTTGAATAATCAAAGTGGTGCTTTCTGTGTCTTCTTGGTTGCAAAGATCTGAACTGCTTCCTGCTGAAGGTCCACAGTCTGGGCCAGCTCATGCTCTATTGAGATGATTGCAAGGCCAACCAGCCTCTCCTGTGTCATTGTGGAGCGTAGATGTGTTTTTATTAACTTCAGCTTGGAGAAGCTGCGTTTTCCACTGGCAACTGTTACAGGAAGTGTTAGAGGTATGCGCAGAGCAACAAAAGCATTTGAAAAGAGGGTGGTCATCTTATTTGTGCACATATATTCCAGAACAGCCTTTGGAGTTGATCCTGCTGAAATGTATCTTGAAAGAGCTTTCAGTTAATCACCTAAATCACTCGCATCAATATTGCGCATGTCATCATATGTCAACACTATCTCTAGTGCCCTGCATTGCTGGTGTAGGTCTTCTCACTATACCTGAAGGAGTTTTGGAATATCGTACAACATGCAAGATGTACTGCTGTGTTCCTTGAGCTGAATGAAATGTGCTTCAACTGACTGTATTGCACAATCTAGCACCTGGTTAAAGAATTCAACTTTGAATTGTTGTTTGGGGTCTCTTATGGGATTATCCCGAGCCTCGTAATCAAAATGTCTTCTTCAGTGACTCTTATATTCTTGAAAGGGTGGGAAAATAGCTTCAGTGTGAAGTTCCTCTACCAACTTCTGTGCACGCTTTAGAATGTTTTGAAATCCCTCATCTGACCGGTAAGACTATAGGTAAGACTTTGCTTCGTTGTTGTTCCATTGCTCCAGATATATCAAGGTCAACACCTTGGAGTCTCTTGCTTACAACATTTATTTCAAACAGTTTGCAACAAAAAAACAATATGCAGCATTCTGGGTTTTTGAGTACATAAGCCATGGCCTCTCCACTTTGTCACCATTGAGGATTTCACGCCAGTAATGTGTTGGATGGAAACTTCTGTTTTCATTGTCTTTGGGGAACATGAAGTTTTCCACTTGCTGTGGCCCATGTAGTACAAGGAAGTCCCTCAGGCTACTGCTCAAGTGGGTCCACAGTCCTGGATCATCTAGACTTAAGGAACTAAACTCAGCAGCAGCTGTTTCTTGCACCTCCACCACACTCTTCTCTGATCTACACTTTTCTTCAGGAATGTGCATGGTTACATCCATTTGAGATGGAGATATGGACGCTGCAGTAGCTGCCAGGTCACCTGCACACTGACTGGAAGATCAGGCATCTCCTCACCATTCACATCCTCACTGGGGCCGGGAGGCTCACTGTGAACATTTGTGTCTCTATATCTCAGGAGAGCTCATTCCTGCTTAGATAGAAAAGCTTCCTTTGCTTGCTTTCTTTTTCTGAATGCTGCCCCAGAGAGGTGTTTTCTTCTTTCACTCATGACTGCTGTTCTGTGCCAGCTATAGTGGCTCTCAACACTCAATTGAAGGGGACAAATAAGCAGGCTGATAGCAGGGCCTGAGTGAGGGAAGATATCAGCGTCTTAAGGGCCAAACTGGCTCTTATTACTTCAGTTGACTGCTTGTTCTCCTCAAGTGGGTTCAGGGAAGCAGCAGGAAACAGGAAGCTCCCTGAGAAGCTGGTGTTAATCAGCCCAGGCTCCTGGGGTTGCTAGAGAGGTACATAAGGGGCTCCTCCTCCTCTTTCTCCCTGCAGCTCCTGCTGCTTTCTGTTATTCCCCTCTCACCTTTTCTTCTGCCTGCCTATTATGCCCTCCTTCCTCCAGCACAGCACAGAGAATGCATATGCACTAGCAGCAGACATAATTTTCTCCACGCTGGGTCCTAGTGGCACTTCCCCCAAGTCTGGCACCTGAGGCGGCCACCTCAATTTGCCTCACAGTAAGACCAGCCCTGCTTCCCTGCGCTAATCAAATGAAATGGAGAATAAAGTCTTTTGTCTTCTACACAGTAGGCCATAGTTTATAAAAACAATTTGATTTTAGTTGGGGATTAGGTCCTGCTTTGAGCAAGGGGTTGGATTAGATGACCTCCTGAGGTCCCTTCCAACCCTGATATTCTAGGATTCTATAAGAACAGCCATACTGGGTCAGACCAAAGATCCATCCAGCCCAGTATTCTGCCTTCTGACAGTGGCCAATGCCAGGTGTCCCAAAGGGAATGAACAGAACAGGTAATAATCAAGTGATCCATCCCCTGTCGCCCATTCCCAGCTTCTGGCAAACAGAGGCTAGGGACACCATCCTGGCTACTAACGATTGATGGACCTATCCTCCATGAACTTATCTAATTCTTTTTTTAACCCTAGTATAGTCTTGGCCTTCACAACGTCCTCTGGCAAGAAGTTCCACAAGCTGATTGTGCATTGTATGAAGAAGTACTTCTCTTGGTTTGTTCTAAACCTGCTATTAATTTCATTTGGTGATCCCTAGCTCCTGTGTTACGAGAAGGAGTAAATAACACTTATTTACTTACTCCATACCAGTCATGATTTTATAGACTTCTATCATATCCCCTCTTAGTCATCTGTTTTCCAAGCTGAAAAGTCCCAGTCTTATTAATCTCTTCTCATATGGCAGCTGTTCCATACCCCTAATCATTTTTGTTGCCCTTTTCTGAACCTTTTCCAATTCCAATATATCTTTTTTGAGATGGGGCAACCACATCTGCATGCAGTATTCAAGATGTGGGCATACCACGGATTTATATAGAGGCAATAAGAAATAAAATATCATATTATCAATCTGTTTCTTAATGATTCCCAACATTCTGTTCACTTGTTTGACTGCTGCTGCACATTGAGTGGATGTTTTCAGAGAACAATCCACAATGACTCCAAGATCTCTTTCTTGACAGCTTACTTTGCTTAAGAGCCTTTGGTGAGGGACTTTGTCAAAGGCTTTCTGAAAATTTAAGTACACTATATCCACTGGACCCCCTCAAGAATTCTAGTAGATTGGTGAGGCATGATTTCCGTTTACATGTTGACTCTTCCCCAACAAATTTTGTTCATCTATGTGTCTGACAGTTTTGCTCTTTACTATAGTTTCAACTAGTTTGCCCAGTATTGAAGTCAGGCTCACAGGCCTGTGATTGTTGGGATCACCTCTGGAGCCCTTTTAAAAATTAGCATCACATCAGCTATCCTCCAGTCATTTGTTACAGAAGTGGATTTAAATGATAAGTTACAGACTACAGTTAGTAGTTCTGCACTTTCACATTTGAGTTCCTTCAGAACTCTTGGGTGAATACCATCTGGTCCTGGTGACTTATTACTGTTTACTTTATCAATTTGTTCCAAAACCTCCTCTAATGACACCTCAATCTGGGACAGTTCCTCAGATTTGTCACCTAAAAAGAATGGTTCAGGTTTGAGAATCTCTCTCACATCCTCAGCCATGAAGACAGATGTAAAGAATTAATTTAGTTTTTTTGCACAATGGCCTTAACATCCTTGAGTGCTCCTTTAGCATCTTGATCGTTCAGTGGCCCCACTAGTTGTTTAGTAGGCTTCCTGCTTCTGATGTACTTAAAGTAATAGCAAAATTTTTTTTTGAATCTTTAGCTACCTGTTCTTCAAATTCTTTTTTGGCATTCCTAATTATATTTTTACATTTCATTTGTCAGTTTATGCTCCTTTCTATTTTCCTCATTAGGATTTAGCTTCCCCCTTTTAAAGATGCCTTTTTGCCTCACCGCTTCTTTTACTTTGTTGTTTAGCCACGGTGGCACTTTTTTGGTTACTTACACTTACTATGTTTTTTTAATTTGAGGTATACATTTAAGTTGAGCCTCTATTATGGTATCTTTAAAAGTTTCCATGCAGCTTGCAGGGGTTTCACTTTTGGCACTGTACCTTTTAATTTCTGTTTAACCAATATCCTCATTTTTGTGTTGTCCCCCTTTCTGAAATTAAATGCTACCGTTTTGGGCTTCTGTGTTGTTTTGCCCACCATAAGGATGTTAAATTTAATTATATTATGGTCACGATTACCAAGTGGTCCAGCTGTATTCACCTCTTGGACCGGATCCCGTGCTCCACTTAGGACTAAATCAAGAATTGCCTCTCGTCTTGTGGGTTCCAGGACTAGCTGCTCCAAGAATCAGTCATTTAACGTTTCAAGAAACTTTATCTCCGCATTGTGTCCTGAGGTGACATGTAGCCAGTCAATATGGGGATAACTGAAATCCTTCATTATTATTACTGAGTTTTTAAAATTTTAATAGCCTCTCTAATCTCCCTGATTATTTCACAGTCACTATCACCATCCCGGTCAGGTGGTCGGTAATATATTCCTACTGCTATATTCTTATTACTAGAGCATGGACTACCTATCCATAGAGATTCTATGGTACAGTTTGATTCATTTAAGATTTTTACTTCATTTGATTCACACTTCCTTTCACATATAGTGCCCTTCCCCCACCAGCACAACCTGTTCTGTCCTTCCGATATATTTTGTGGCCAGGTATTACTGTGTCCCATTGATCATCTTAATTCCACCAAGTTTCTGTGATGCCTATTATATCAAGATCCTCATTTAATATGAGACACTCTAGTTCACCCACCTTATTATTTAGACTTCTAACATTTGTATACAAGCACTTTAAAAACTTGTCATTTAACTGTCTGCCATTACATGATGTAATTGAATGGGACTTTTTTTCATTTGACTGTTTCTCATCAAATCCTACCTGTATTTTATCATCTCTCATCCTCTCCTCCTTACCAGGATATAGAGAATCTCCATTAGTAGATCCTCCCTTAAGTATATCGCAGTCCGAACCATGTGCTCCTCTGCACCTGTCAGCTTTTCCCCTAGCCCTTATTTTAAAATCTGCCCTACAATCTTTGTAATTTTACATGCCAGCAATCTGGTTCCATTTTGGTTTAGGTGGAGCCCATCCTTCCTGTATAGGATCCCCCTTTCCCAAAAGTTTCCTCAGTTCCTAATAAATCTAAACCCCTCCTTCTTACCAACACCATTGTCTCATCCACGA
Source organism: Gopherus evgoodei (assembly GCF_007399415.2). Classification (NCBI taxonomy): domain Eukaryota; kingdom Metazoa; phylum Chordata; order Testudines; family Testudinidae; genus Gopherus; species Gopherus evgoodei. Next base: position 61,584,915 of record NC_044326.1, read on the forward strand.
CTTGAAACCCTGCAGTTCTGCCTGTCTAAGTGGCCCCGTGCACGGAACTGGAAGCATTTCAGGGAATGCTACCATCAAGGTTCTGGACTTCTATCTCTTACATAGCAGCCTAAATTTGGCCTCCAGAGCCTCTCTCCTTTCCTTCTCTATGTTGTTGGTACTACATGTACCATGACCACCAGCTCCTCCCCAGTACTACACATAAGTCTATCTACATGCCTCGAGAGATCCGCAACCTTCACACCAGGCAGGCAAGTCACCATGCAGTTCTCCCGGTCATCTCAAACCCAGTTATCTACGTTTCTAATGATTGAATCCCCCCAAAACTATTACTTGTCTCTTCCTATTAACTGGAGTTCCCTGCCATGGAGAGGTATCTTCAGTGTGCGAGACTACCACAAAATCATCTGAAACGAGGGTCCCAACTATGGGATCATTACCCTCTGCTCCTGTTGGATATTCTCCTTCCCTGAGACTTTCATCCTTCTCCACAGCACAGAGGCTGTCAGACGGGGGTGGGGTGGGGGGGATCGTTCTACTGTGTCCCAGAAAGTCTTGTCTCTATACCTCTCTGTCTCCCTTATCTCCTCCAGTCCAGTCACTCTGGTCTCCAAAGCTTATATATGGTCTCCTTGCACCAAATGCACACTTACACCACGTGCCCACAGGGCAGGTAATCATACATGCTGCATTGGATACAATAAACTGGACAGCCCCCAGTCTGTTGCTGGACTTGTGCCGCTATTATCTTTTTACTCCTGCAGCTAGTTCCTTTGTTGTTGTTTTGTTATTATCAGGGGGTTCTTGGCTTTAAGTTTAAAAAATGTTAAGTGTATCTAGCCCCCCAGTTCACACTTCCTCCTCTAAAAACTCCCTCGTGAAACTCCGTTAGCTGCTCCTGGTCACTAGCTCCTCTGGATGCTTGGGAGCAGGCTTTTTAAAGTCCTGGTCTTCCTGAGTAGCCCCGCCCCATAGTTAAGGGTTGATGGGTGCTAAAGTGCTTAGGAATCAAAGCCTCGTTAAGAAGCTCTCAGCTTTGCCTAGCAGACCGCTAGGCTCATCACACACACACGGTCAGCACACAGTCCCCCAAACAGACAGACACATGATATAGTTCAGTCAAGCAGCAAGTACACCAGAAGCACAAACACACACGCTACAGAAAACAAACCTACCCCAACCATAATCACTCATCCTTCACCTGGAGGACTCCCTCGCAAAACTCTCCTTATTGTGTCACTTAGCCCACATGTAAAATGTAGCTAATAATTATTACCCCCTTTTGCTATGTCCTTTGAGACTACAAATGAAGTATTACCACAGTCCTATTTTTATAAGTGGTCAAACAGAGAGATAAAGTAAACTGGGAAGCACTGTACGTTAGTACATTAAACATTGGTCTTCACAGTTAGACTTGAATTCTAATAACTTGTAACTTTGGGCAAGCTTGTTAATATCTTTGAGCTCTATTTCCTCAAACAAAAAATGAGAATTATAATTCTATTTTACTAGCCTCACAGTATTAGCTAAGGCTAGACCAGGGGTTGGCAACCTGCAGCACACATGTCAAAGACGGCACGCGAGCCAATTTTTAATGGCACGCTACTACTTGCTGCCTGCCAGGGTCTTGGCCCTACTCAGCCCCTCCACCCACTACTCTCTCCTGCAGGGGCAGGAGGCAGAAGCTTGGCCTTGCCAGCAGCCAAGCTCCCCTCTCCCCTGCTTCTTCCTCCAGTGTGATGCTTTCCTGCCCCTGCCCCTCCCACTCCCTGCCGCCGATCAGCTGATCGCCCTTGCAAGCAGGAAGGGGAGGGGAAGCAGAGCCACAGCGTGCTCGCTGCTCTGCAGAGGAGGCAAAGAGGTGGGGAAGGACTCTGGGGAAAGAGGTGGAATCGGGGCATATCCCCTCCAGCCCACTGCCCTGAGCACCCCAGCCCTCTGCCCTGACACCTTCCACACACACCCAGCCCTCTGCCCTGAGCCATGCACCCCCTCGCACACCTCCAGCCCTCTACCCTGACCCCTGCACCCCCCCACACACATTCCCACCCCCACCCTGAACACCCAAAGGGAGCTCTTGCACCCCCCCCCACACACACACACATTCCCACCTGCATCCCTGGTCTGGGGTCCCAGCTGTTGGCCCCGCTCAGCCCGCTGCCAGACTGGGGTCCTGGCTGCCGGCCCCATGCCAGCTGAGGTCCCTCAGGCCCTGCTCAGCCCGCTGCCGAACTAGGTGAACGAACCCCAGACTGGCAGCAGGCTGAGTGGACCGGCGGCATAAGATCAGCATTTTAATTCAATTTTAAATTAAGCTTCTTAAACATTTTGAAAACCTTGTTTACTTTACAAACAACAATAGTTTAGTTATATAATATAGACCTGTAGAAAGAGCTTCTAAAAAACGTTAAAATGTATTACCGGCATGCGAAACCTTAAGTTAAAGTGAATAAGCGAAGACTCGGCACACCACTTCTGAAAGGTTGCCAACCCCTGGGCTAGACTGCTTATCTAAATAATCATATATCCCCACACTCTGGGGTAATCACCAAGTAGCACAGGGGGAATGCCAGGAGCACAGCCACAGCAATTTTGTGTTCTGGTGATTCTCCAACTGCTAGAAGAGAGCTTAGCTGGTCAGGGTAACCACAACACTCACTTGAGCTGCTGAAGATCAGTTTACTGATAAATAAACTATGGCTACTTTGACAACCACCCAAGACTGAAGAATGCTGACAAATTCTAAGCAGATGACCATGTTGGCTAGCAGCTACAAATTCATATAGGCCTCAAAAGCTCATAGAGGCCTGAAAAAGGAAAGAATGTAACCTCTCAGCTTGGTAAAGAAAGTCACAAATGTGTGTGCTTGGAATATGAAAAGTTGACACACAAAACATACTACCGTCTAGAGTTGGCCAAAAAGGAGAAAAACTTGCAGTAAATTTAGGAGATTTTAAGTCATTCTACATTTTGCTGTTTTTCCTATCTGATTTTTCATTTTCCTCAGGTTATATTATCTTCTCTTATTTCCACGGGGCTGAGGGGGAATGATATGGAACCTCAAACTCTGCGTCCACGTCACCCACCTCTCCAGACCTGCCCACTTGCCACTCTTCTCCTATCACAGACCATGGACCCTGTATACAGAGAGGCCTCAGAAGAGGAAGAAGGGGATAGAGGGAAGGACCCCACAGAGGTGGCAGAGACCCCATTCTGCTCTAATCCAGTGGGCCTTGTCTGGAACATTCTTTGGGAAAATAAAAGGGCTAAAGAAGTTAATAGTAACTGTAGGTTGCTTCTTCTCCAGAGAATGAAGAAGAGTATATTTAGGCTTAGAAGGCATAGCTATTTATAGGTAAATGTCAATAAACATCAATTTCACTGTACACACACAAACCAATTGATGGAAATATTTCCATCAATTATAATAAAAATGTACAGATACACAAAGAAAGAAAAATGCTGCTCGAGTTTGATTTAAGGTAATTTACTTTGTATATTTTGACATATGATGTTAACAACTTGTGTTTTAACAGTTATAAAGTTTAAACTTTTTGAATCTCAACATCTACTGCCATTAAATAATTGTCTGGCCTCACCCATAATTTCCCATAGCTGTGAACATTCAAACTGATAAAAATAATAAAACGCTTAAAAATAAACATCAGTATTAGCTGACAAAATTATAAAAATGAAAAATTGGATTTTAAGTGTATTGGACCTTCCCAGATGAGGACCATGACCTGCTCTGGAGATGCACTGGATTCTAATTCAGTAATTGCTTTTCATTTTTTAAAACGGAAGAGAAGAAATATTTCTATATATCTTACCTTCAGGTTTTTGAAAGGATTGCTTTTGACCTCTATTATGTTGTACCCTAAATTGAGCTCAGTCAGGCTGGAACAGGAAGCAAAAACATTGTCAGTGAGCTCATGCAACTGATTATGTTGCAGCTTCAAAACTTTCAATTGGGGCAAAGTTTGGCACAGTTCTGGCTGAAGTTTAGAGAGGCTGTTGGATCCTGCATCCAAGTAAATAAGCTGGCTGTACTTAGTTAAATTTGCAGGTGGTAGCTTATTTAGCTGGTTATGAGAAATGTCCAGTGCTGTTATATTAATTGGGAGATCTGAAGGAATTTGTTTCAGCTTTAGATGACTGCAGTCAGCCACTTGATTTCTGATCTTACATTGGTTCTCAGCTGTTACACAAAGCAAGGAGAAGGTGAACAGGCTGTAAAACAAGCAGGCCCAGCTGGGAAGGGGATCTCTCATTGTTCTATCTACAAAAGAAAAAGGAACACATACAGTACCAGTTATAATCATTTTGGTGAAGTATGTACATAAACATTTACTGTAAATTAAGACAGACTTATAATCAAGTACTCTCACCTATGCTATGTACACTACAACACAATTTGATAATTTTAAATTACCTAAAACATTTAATCCACCCCTCCCATACAGTAGCAGTACCTTGTTGAAAAAATTAAATTCAATCACATCCCAAAAAATTAGGTTTTGTTTAAACTTTGTTTTTGTTGTTTAAAGTCTGACTGGAAAGGTGTTAACTTTTTTATTTCAGTGAAAACAGGGTGTGATTTTTTTTTAAACTCCTATTTAAACTTGGCCCAAAATTAAAATTTTGTAAAATCGAGGTGTCACAGAGTGGTACCAGCCCTAAAGAAGGAAGAAGCCAGTGTGCCAGTGATTCTCCAGCTGCCTCCTAAGTGAAGCTTAAGAGAGGGCACCTAGGTCCTATAAATAGGAGGTCCTTGAAAGATCTGTCAGGACAGATGAGAGTTGCTTTAGGTAGCTCCTGAAGGTAGGTTAGTAACAAGAGGGGTGAATTCCCAAGCCAAAGACCCAGGACTGGAGAGAGTTGAAGGCCAGAGGGACTTGCTTGTGACTTCTAAGCCAGAAGGTGAAAGGCCAGGGAACAGCAGAGGGTCTTACTGGTGTCTCCATGCCTGGGCAGCTGGGCCCAGATGACCAATGAGAAGGTTAGGGGAAGTGAGGGATGCTACCTTAGTGAGGATGAACTCCCAGCAGAGAGGCTGTGGGGATTCCTCCAAAGAATAGTAGAGTTTAACTAGAAGGCCTGGAGTGACTGTTGTGGTAAAAGGACAGGAGATGACTGAAGAAGAGCCTCTGTGTGGTATGTGTTATGGGGATGGACTACTAGAGCCTATAGGATTTTACTAACTATATCACTGGGTGTGAGAAATGGACTGGTTGGGGCTTTTGCTATGGATTATTTCATTTAGATTTTAGTAAATTGTCCCCTGCCTGCCCCTGGAGGGGATTAGTGAATCAGAGAAACTTGTGTGGTGTTACTAGGGACTCTGAAGGAGGAATGCTGAAGCAGGGGTGCCTGTTCTGCTGCAGCCTGATGCTCGAGGATACTTCAGATGAGGTCACCTTGTCACAGGGGGATTTTTAATAAAACCTAACACCAATTGAAATGTTCTAACATTTTAAATATCACTCTTAAAACAGCTGTTTTTACAAACAAAAAATAAACACTTCCTTGTAGTCTTTGAAACCTCAATCTTAAGAATCCAGTAGTGAAACTGACTTAATTCTCTCTGTCCAAGTTGAGAGAAATATAAAAAGCAAGTTAGTGATGGGTATATTGGATTTTTAACATTTTTCCATTTCTAATATTCTAATGTATTAGTAAGAGATTTATTTACAGCTAGTCTTTTAAACTAAGAATGTTTCTTTAAACATCCTCTTTTGGAACCCAAACATTTCAGCATTGTCCTAACCGCATCAGGATTGGAAAAAGACAAATGAAAGTGAAACTAAATAGTCCAATTCCAAGTTAAGAGCACCAGAAAGGGCAAATAAAATGAAGTGGTAACTTTTACCTTTAAATAAAATTCATCTGACTAACCAGTGATGTTACTAGCAATAGAGATAAGAACATTTGTGATCTTGCAATTATATCAGACCAAATCATGCAATTAGGTACACCCATGTATCCACAATGATTTTAGGTCCAGATTCAGTAAGGTGCTTAAGCACCTGCCTCACTTTAAACACGAGTAGTCCCATTGGTTTGATTGCACATGCACTTAGTTACCATGTGCTTGTGTGCCATACTGATTAGGAATTGATTAAAATACATAATGCACTGTAGACTCAGGGGCTAAAAAAAGTCACAGATAGACCTCAGGACAGAGTTTTGCCCATTTAAACACTTTCCAGTTTAGAGTGTTTCCAATGCTTTATTAGGATAGGTATTCTGAAGTCATATCTTTTTTATTCTTGTTCTCAATACAACAGAACATTCTTTTTTTAAAAGTCTTTTTGAAAGACTACCAGTAGATGGTCAGTTTCTATAGAATATTCACTTAGCTCATTTGAAAAGATACTATATTAAAAATAAATTTGTTTAAACATGTTAGACAAAGTTGTAGGGGGGTTTTTGTTTGTTTTTTTACAGTAGAAATAAGTCTTTCAAAAAGGTTTCAGAGTAGCAGCCATGTTAGTCTGTAACAGAAAAAAGAACAGGTGTACTTGTGGCACTTTAGAAACCAACAATTTGTTAGTCTCTAAGGTGCCACAAGTACTCCTGTTCTTTCAAAAAGCAAATTAAGTTACAGGTACAGCTTCTATACCTATGTTCTGCTGCCAAATTGTTTTACAATAATATTTTAAATCTTTCTCTCTCTTGTTGCTCCATGAAAGCTCTGATTTTCTTGAAGTTAAACAAGAATAAGCTCTCAAAGATCTTATTACAGGCCTAATTCAGTGGAATACTTCTGTATTTACACTGCTATAAAAGGAGAAGAACTTGATCCATTATGACCATTGGTTCAATTAACGTATCGATACATTGTATGAACCACTAACAGACTTTTGCATTGAGTTTTTAAATTCTTCCATTTTCCATATTCCCACCATGTGATATAGCTAAATATTATATATTGTTGGATTATGGACTAATTTAAAATCTACCCTAAGTAGACCACACACCTACAGTCCTACTCCTTTAAACAGATGTGGTGGGGGACCCTTGAACCCAAGCACAGCTCCATTAAATTGAGTGGGACTTCATGTAATTGCAAGGATCTGACCACAAAGATCCTACTGCAGAATCTGAGCCTGTGTTTGCTGCCAGCCTAACAGAAGCACCATTCTGCTAAACGCAACACAACTTCCGTTAAATGTGCCATTTCTGCTTTCCCCTGCCCCATGTTACATTATATTTCGTTTTTTTAATTTTTCCATCAGATCTATTATGTAAGAATATACGGTCCCATGTGACAAGAATACATTCTGTATACACACACACACTGCAGAACACAGCAATCCAGTTGGAATCAAACCCTTACTTGTGCAAAACCATCCTTTGATGTCACTAGCACAGCTCCCTGACTACAGGATTCTGCTTGTACATTTCACAATGCCACAAGAAAATGATGATCCTCTTCCTAATAAGACTACAATACAACTCTAAGCTTGCTGTAAGCCCTATGGAGCACATCCTTATTGCTGTACATAACCTTTGCTCATTCATGTATCCCTATTATGTAAGGCTTACTCTTATAAATAAGGGTCTGATCTTGCAAACCCTAACTTCCTCTCCTTTTAAAAATATAGGGTGAAATCCTGGCTCCACTGAAAGCAATGGCAAACTCCCCTGGACTTCAAGAGGGTCAGGATTTTAACAAAGCAAACCTCACCAAAATCACCTAACATCCACTCAATCTGCTCTAGGGCCCAATCCTGCATGGTCATGAGCACCATCTGGAAGGTACTGAACATTCTCAACTTCCAGTGACATTCAGAACTAAGGATGCTTAGTGCTTCCCAAGCAGCAATTCACATCTTATAGGACTGGCCCCACTGTCTTAAAGATCCCTTGAAACATGATACAGGAGGAAAGTGCATATGCTCTGAGTGTTTTCTGCTGTAACAAATATGATTTTTTTAAAAGACTAGGTTGAGAGTAGTTTCTCAATGTATTATATTATCTCACAGCCTCTTTGGAGATTTGAAAATTTGCATTATTTGTATGAAAAATTGAATTATTAGCCATTAACTCTGTGGAGTCAGAGAGAAAAATCAGCATAACACCTGGTGCTAACAAATATAGTGTTTTAAGGTTAAAAACTGCATCGCTTATGCATATCCTCATCCGGGTTTTTAAGTTTGTAATTGCTGCACACTTGTCAACCTTTTATTGACAACTTCTGTTCATTGAGAACCCACTCTAGTTTTTCCTTAATGTTGTTAAAAATAGGATTTTTTTTCCACTCACCAGACTCCAGCTGCTTTAGGATAGAAAGTTCCCCCTTTTTTGGTTTCCCCTCTTTTTTTCTGCTGGTTTGTTCTTTAGGAAAGGGGACTTCACCACGATAAACCTTCTAAGTAAAATCTGTGTCATACAGTAAAAGCTGAAGAAAGTACCAAAAGGAGAAGCTACACTGTCCTCTTTGTAGCTATATAGAATGCTCTCCCTCGTCCCACTTCTCCGATCCTTCACTGTTTGCTTTTAACAAACTCTTCCTGTTTCAGTGCATCTTACAAGGTCATTCCATTTAAAGAGACAGCAGCCTCCGTAAGCCTTGATGTTTCCCTGGATTCATTTCCAACAACTACTCCAAGACATTAAGCATTATTACTGTTTTCAACCTGCAGTAGTTTCCAATCCCCATTATCTTTCCAAGGTATTTCAAAATTGCCTGGTTTCTTAATCCCTTCTTTTTGCCCTATTCTCCCTCTCCTTTTGCTCAGTTCTGCTTAATTTTCACATCTTTCCATTGAGTGTGTCTGCTCTGCACCAGAAAAATGTATACCCTTATTCTGGCAATGTGCAGTTCAACTAGTGCTGAGTGCTATGCAGACAAGGCATGGGTGTTTTTACTACCCTGGTCACAACGAGTTTTCATGATAAAACAGTAAAAATGCCAGCACCCAGATCACATTAGTGCTTACGTGATTGCTAGCACTGGTGCAGCTGCATTGGTGCTGGAATACTAGTTTGCAGACAATGCCTTAAGGGGCAGCAGAACAATGTATCCAGCTTCTAAAGCTGAACCATGTTAAAAATAAAAGTTGTTCTCACATTAAATTTCCAGCTTGATCCCTCAGTTCAGTGAAATAGAAAAGCAATAATTACATCCCCACACTTTAGCCATTTACAAACTTTCTTTCTGCACCATTCAATGTGTGGTGAAGGCCTGAAGGAATCTGACTTACTTGGAGCCTACAAGAACATAACAGGGGCAAGGATAGCAGAAAGACAGTGAACAAACACAAGCACTTTCCCTCCCCTCCACCACACACTGCACAGCATCTTGGCTGTGCTGCCAACTAATTAGAGAGCAGAAGCAACTCCTCCAGAGCATGAACTGCACCCTTTCCTTATGCCCTTTGATTTCTTTCTACCATTACCACATAAGCAAACAATAACACAGAGCAGCCTATGGAACAACAGATTTTTGCCTCAGACAGTTCTTTTCTGTTTATTTTACCACAGAACTGCCAAGTCTCATCCATAGGGAGGGATACTCCCTCATTTTCCTTTCATTGTAAGGCAGTTTCTGGGATTCTGTGCTTCAGCTGCAAACAGTTGCCATCTCTACTTCCAGCTATGGAAGAAACCAACAAATCAGAACAAGCTGATAAATATACTTGAATATGCCTCAATCACTGGACTACAGATTCATTCTTACATGCTCTTGCTTTCTCTACTGCTGGTCCAATGACAGTTATATTTATCCTCAAAGGGTGAGAGAGCGTGAGTGAGAATGACTCTGTAATCCAGTGGTTAGGGCTAGGGCTGCCAATTTTCTACTCACACAAAACTGAACACATTTGCTCTGTCTCACACCCTGCTCCTTCTCCAAAGCCCTGCCTCCTGCTCACTCCATTCCCCACCCCTGTTGCTTACTCTCCCCACCCTCACTCACTTGTTCATTTTCACCAGGCTGGCTCAGGGGGCTGCCCTGTGGGAGGGAGGGCTCTGGCTGGGGCCAGAAATGAAGAGTTCAGAATGCAGGAGGGGGCTACAGGCTGAAGCAGTGGGTTAGGATGTAAGAGGAGGTGAGGGCTCTGGCTGGAGGTGCAGGCTCTGGGGTGGTACCAGGGATGAGGTGTTTGGGGCACAGGAAGAGGCTGGGGGTGGAGTTGAGGTGTTCAGAGTATGAGGGGATCTGGGCTGAGGCAGGGAGTTAGGGTGTGGGTGGATGTATGTACTCTGAGCTGGAGGTGCAGGTTCTAGGGTAGGGCCAGAAATGAGGGGTTCAGCAGGTTGGGGGTGTGAGGTCTCTGGCTGAGGATACAAATTCTGGGGTGGGGCTAGGGATGAGAAGTTTAGGGTGTAGGAGAGTGCTCTGGGCTGGGACTAAGGGGTTTGGAGGGCACGACGGGGATAAGGGCTGGGCAGGGGAGTGAGGCATCTGACTGGGGATGTGGGCTCTGGGGTGGGGATGAAGGGTTTGGGGTGCAGGAGGGCTGAGCCCTGCTCTGAGCTGAGATCAAGGGGTTTGGAGGGCAGGAAAGGGATGAGAGCAGGGGGTTGGAGGTCAGGCTCTGGGCAGTGCTTGCCTCAAGCTGCTCCCAGAAGCAGTGACATGTCCCCACTCTGGCTCCTACGTGGAGGCGTAGCCAGACAACTCTGTATGCTGTCCCATCTGCAGGCACCACCCCCGCAGCTCCCATTGGCTGGGAACCATGGTCAATGGGAGTTGCAGGGGCAGCATGCAGAGCCCCCTGGCTACCCCTATGTGTAGGAGCCAGAGTGGGGACATGCCAGCTGCTTCCTGGGAGCCACGTGTCACAGAGACTAGCAGGGAGCCTGCCAACCCCGCTGTGCAGCACTGCAGTGCTGACTGGGGCTGCCAGGATTCCTTTTTAGGCGAGTGTTCCAGTTGAAAACCGGACACCTGGTCACCCTAGTTAGGGCACACGTGGGAGACCTGGGATCCAGTCTCCCTGCTCCAATAACTCTTTTATTAGTTATCCACCATGCAACAACATCAACATCAGAGACTGAGGGAGCCATGCATTAGAATGCTCCCTGGCTCAGTGGTTAGAGCACTCTCCTGTTCAGATCCTTTCTCCCCTTCTGGCAGAGTGGAAGGAATTGAATCAGGGTCCTCCCCCAGATTGCTCTAATCACTGGGCTAAAAGTATGTGGGTGGCAGCACTGTCTCCTCCTTCTGTGTGGAGTACCTAACTGGGTCCCACAACAAAAGATTTAATCTGACTTCCGGTGTCTGGCTTTTGCTCGTGGATGGCTATGCAGAGCTACATTCCCAACCACAGACAGGGCTGGCTTCAGGCCGATTCAACCAATTCCGGGGAATCGGGCCCCGCGCCTAAGGCACCTTTTTATTTTATTTTTTTTTTATTTTTTTTTTACTTACCCCGGTCCCGCTCCGGGGTCTTCCATGGTCCCACTCCTTTGAGCGAAGCCCCGGTGGGAGCGAGGCACGGCCCCGCTCTCCCAGCTAGAGCTCCAGCCGGGGCGGCGGGGCTCGCTGCACTCCGGCCGGGGCTCCAGCCGGGAGAGCACGGCAGCGGGGCTTTGCCGCTCTCCGGCCGGGGCTCCAGCCGGGAGAGCACGGCAGCGGGGCTTTACCGCTCTCCGGCCGGGGCTCCAGCCGGGAGAGCACGGCAGCGGGGCTTTGCCGCTCTCCGGCCAGGAGAGTGAGGCTGCGGGGCTTGCCACGCTCCAGCCAGAATGCAGCAAGCCTGGCGGCTCCGGCTGGAGCGCGGCAAGCCCCACGACCCCGTCTGGAGCTCCAGCCAGAGCGTGGCAACCCTGGCTGGAGCTCTGGGCCCTTTAAATAGCCCCCAGAGCCCTGGGGCAGTGAGGGGTTCCGGGGGCTATTTAAAGGGCCAGGGGCTCCAGCTGCCTTTGCCACCCGGGTCCTTTAAATAGCCGCCGGAGCCCCGCCTCCCCCATGCATTCCCCAGCGCTCCCGCGGCTATTTAAAAGGTCCGGGGCAGGGTAGAAGGGGGTTTGGAGGCTACTTAAAGGGCTGGGGTTCCAGCTGCCTCTGCTGCACCCCCTGACCTGCCCACACCAGTCCGGCCCCCCCTGCCTGCAGCCAGCCCTGCACCCCGTGCCCACAGCCAGCCCCTGCCAAACCCCCTGTCCTGTCTCCAGCCAACCCCAGCCCTGCAGCCCTGCCCAAAGCTAGCCAGCCCCCGACACACTGCTGCCTGCATCAGCCCTGCACACCCTGCCCAGACCGCACCCTCTGCTGTCTCCAGTCAACCCCTGCTGCACCCCACTGCCTGAAGCCAGCCAATTCCACACTCCGCTGTCTCCAGACCTGCAAACCCCTGCTGCACCCCCCTGCGGCCCTGCCTGAAGCCAGCCCACCCCACACCCCCTGTCTCCAACCAGCCCCATACCCCTTGCCCTGCCTGCAGCCAGACCCTACCTCCAGTCAGCCCCTGCCCTGCCTCCAGCCAGCCCCATGTCCACTGCTGCCCTGCAGAGTCCAGGGCAGTAACCCTGCACACCTGCTTCAATGAGGGGGGCAAGGAGCAGCTGGGACCAACACATGTGCACACCCCCAGGAAATGGCGGGGACCCACACATGTGAAATGGCGGTCATTAATAGCCAATCAACAGCATATATGATGCAATTTATATAATATATAATTTTATTATTCATATAGTTATGGAAAGTAAATAATACATGAAAGAAACGAAAGGCTTTTTTTTCCACTTTTTTTTTTTAAGTCATCCCTGCCAGGGCCCCACCGAAAATGTTCGAATTGGGCCCCGCACTTCCTAAAGCCGGCCCTGACCACAGCCCAACCTAGGGCACTGTCTAGTCTGCATCTCCGATGGGCTAATTTAGGCAGCTCCCCACCTATTCTGCTGGCTTTTTTGGATTATGTTCTTAGATGCCTATCGCTCCCCATTTATGGGCTAGGAGTCTAGGTGCCTAAGTGGGCTTTGTGGATCCCATAGTTGTTTCTGTGATTTTCTAGGTGCCTAACAGTTAGGTGATGTGCTGTGATGCTCAGCATTGCAATGCCTAAGTCTCTTTGTGGATTCCATCTGAAGTATCCAATGGGTAATCAGAGACTAAATGAAGCTGGCCTATTTTGTCCCTGTTAGGTCTTGTGCCAGCTGAATTCCAACAATGATGCCTTAGACATTTGCTAATTGTTCTTGTTCAAAACTGAAAATATCTGGTGCCAAATGCAAGTTTAAGACTGTGCAAAGCTCTCAATCTATAAACATCTTTCAATTCCTTCTCCTGACCAAAATAGCAGAGGCTCAAAATAGGGAAGTTTGTCTTAGTACAACTACAATAGAATCATATTGATTTTAGTATTAAATAAAAATGAGCCCACTCAAGCCCTTCTGTTACACTCAAAGAGTTCTAGACTGGGTCCCTAGTTACAAGATATAAAGGGCCTAATTTTTCACCTGGGGTCCAGTGCCTAATCTGACAAAAATGCATATGAAAACATCTCTGTGCATGCAACATGGTATTTGCATATGAAAATTGAATAGTTCCATGCTCACAGATAGTTAAGCGCTCAGTTAGCCAAAATGTGCTCTTGTGCATGCCAATGCTGGGTTTTGAAAGCACATCCATTGCACCCATGGCTCAAAATTTTCCCCAATGGGTAACAGAAAGAGAAAGTTAAAAAGCTAAATATATGTAGCTTGACTAAGCAAAGACAAATGGGGAAAATGCTAATTGTCTAGAGACATATAACAGTTGTAGATACAGTGTTGCCAGCTTTTGTAATATTATGGAGAGTCTTTCGTTATTGGTGTTTTCTTAAAGCCCTGGCTCCTACGGTCATTTTATTTAGTGAGAATCATAGCATTCTTTTTTTAAGCATTTTTTCAGTCCTTGTGATTGTAGAGAAAAGCTTAGAAATGTATACCAGAAAGGCTCAAAAAACAGAAGTAAAAAGGATCCCAATTTTTTTAAAGTCTCTCGATTTTTAAAACAATCTCATGATTCTGGGGGGGCCTGGCTCATTTTTGAAAGCTTGGAGTTAGCAATACCAAAATACCAAGGAAGGAGAAGAGTTATTTAGTGTGGTCAAAACTCTGACAGAAGTTGTGATGAAATTAAGAAAGGGAAAACTTTGTTCCCGAGCCTAATAGATCTCACTGAAACGATCTCCCAAGGAAAGGGATAGAAGAAGCTTCATCATGTGGGACATTTAAAACTAGATTGGAGAAGGGGGAGAGGGATAGCTCAGTGGTTTGAGCATTGGCCTGCTAAAACCCAGAGTTGTGAGCTCAGTCCTTGAGGGTGCCACTTAGGGATCTGGAGCAAAAAAAATCAGTACTTGGTCCTGCTAGTGAAGACAAGGAGCTGGACTTGATGACCTTTCAAGGTCCCTTCCAATTCTAGGAAATAGGTATATCTCCTATTTAAAAAAAAAAAAAAAACTACTGGAAAATGTACTGCAAGGAACAATCATGCATTTAGAGTTGGATAGACTAGGTGACATAGAGGTCTTCAGCTTTTGATATCCATCCTTGTATGTACATACCCCACATAGAGTAAACTGGAGACAGAGCAGTTAATGCACCTGGAGGGTGGGCCAGCCCTTTCTGAACATGAAGCCCACTGTGGGAGGAGCAGAGTCAAGTGATGAGCATAAAGGGACAGACCCAGGAAAGGGGAAGCTTGGGTGCCTCTGATCTCTGCAGATGGTCTGATAGCAATCAAGTGAGTTGAGAAAAAGCCAGAGGAGGGGAGTTAGCTCTTGTGGTGGGTCTCAAAATAAGGGCAAGATTCTGGGGAGGCAGTCCAGGGATGCTGATGTTCAGCCAAGGCTGCCCAGGGGGAGGGCAAGTGGGGCAATTTGCCCCAGGCCCCACAGGGTCGCTCAAGAGAATATAGTATTCTACAGTATTGCAACATTTTTTTATGGAAGGGACCCCCAAAATTGCTTTGCCCAAGGCCCCCTGAATCCTCTAGGTGGCCCTGTGTCCAACTAAGGAGCAGAGTACTTGGGAAGGATTAAAGTTCAAAACTGGGGAGAGCAGGTTATTTAAGTTTACACTTTTGGTTGGGGACTTATTGGAGAACTCCAGAGGGAATCCTTTAAATTGTAGCCCTGAAGAAAGAGTGAAGGCTGAGACCTTAGGAAGTTTGACAGGAGTGTTGGTACACGGTGAGCCTGGAAAGGGGGCTGTTGGGAAGGTGAACAAATGGCTGAGGTAGGAAGTCCCACAAGGAGGAAGAAGGGGATCTGAGCAGACAGACCTTGCATGCTAAATGCTAAGTGCCTGAGCTGGGTCCCCAAGAAGATGGGGAGCCTTGGTCCCCTACTGGCAAAAAAGGTGGTGTGAAGTTTCTGCAGCCAGTGGTTGAAGGATTACTGCACTGGGACCTGGTTTAAAGCCAGAGGGATTATTGTTTGTTTGGATTTTGTCTCCTCTGGTACAAGGGTGACTCTAAATGACCTGGATGAATAGCTAACGAGAAGAGGCAGATAACACAGGGCTGAAGTGGCTGTCAGTAGGGGATGCTAGCTGAGCATCCAGCCATCCCATGAGCATGGGCATGCCAGTAGTGAGTCACGCTTCTACATTGTCTGATACAATGGGCATATAGGAGAGATGGTTACTGTGTAAGGTTTATCACTTTCCTTGGCTCATCCCCCAGTCCCCTCCAACATTAAATAATATAAGTTCACTAGTAAGAACTTGAAGCGTGTATTTCAGGAAATGACATGATTTCAGCCTCCATAAGTACAAGCCCTGAAAACCTGATTCTTATCTTCACAAAAACAAGCCCTGTGAACTCTGCTTAATCAAAACAGCTCCCATTTTGCATATGGAATACTTGTCACTAGCTGCCTGCAAAGGAGTTGCTGAGTGAGGCATTTTCACTGAAATTATTAATTGAATGACTCTAAAGTCAGAAGAAATTGTGGATTCTCAATCTAGTGGCAGAAAACTGACAAACAGAACAAAAGAAAATAAACAGCTTGTTATAAAATCTCTTCTTCCTCAGCAATAAATCAAATGATAAAATACTCACACACTGGCATTCATATTACAAACAGCAAAAGATTATGTACATATAATAGCTTATTAAAGAAGAGTGCTTTACATTAACATTAGAGTATTCCTCAGTATGTACCCTTGTACACTTGGAAGATAAATAGAATATTCAACCCTATGTGATATACTGCCATCTCGTGGCTTCAAAATGTTGCTGCAGCATGTGCTTTGCACATATGTATCTCTGACCTCAAAGAGTGCGTCTACGCTGCCCTGCCCCAAGAAAAGGCAATAAGTCTCAGAACCCAGGCCAAATGACTCTGCTCAGGTGATTCATGCTATGGGGCTACAATCAGAATGTAGACATTCTCGTTCAGGTTGCAACCTGGGCTCTGACACCCACTCCCCTAGCTGGGTTTCAGAGTCTGGTCTGTAGCCTGAGAAGAAATGTCTACATTGTTATCTTTGGCCCCATAGTGTGAGCTGGAGTCAGTTGACTCAGGTTCTGAGACGTACTGCCACAGTGTGTGTTTTTACAGTGTAGACGTATCCAAATAAATTCACATGCAGGATCTGTCGTGGTCAGATGTTGGGTCATGTATTCTATCTGTTCTGCTATTAATTATTTATGTTACCATAGTGGTAGGAGCCCCAAATATGGACTGGGCCCCCATTGTGCTAGGTCCTGTACAAACAGAACAAAAAGACCATCCCTGCTTCAAAGGTCTTACAATCTAAGCATTAAAAGGGATAACTCTTTTTTGCTGCTTGTAGAGTAACTTATAAATAACCAAATAAACTGGAAGCTCTTTTTTGATTGCGGGGGATGGGAATTGGACCACTTGTTTAGGAAAGGATTTAGGTGTCGAGCTGTGGGCAACCAAGTTTGAAAATGTTGTTCTTCACTTTAGCCATCTGTAAAACCATGCTAATACTTAGCTATCTCACAGAGTATGCTGAGAAATAATTGGGTATAAAGAATTGCAAATAATTCTTATTTCCTCCTGGTAGAGATCTTTCACAAAAGATCTAAATCATGACAAGTCAGAAAAACAGTAGTTGACAAACATTTTTAGGGTCAGGGTTGTTTCTTAACATTCACCAATCACTCCTTAATTTCATCTGAAAGGTTCCTATGCTTAGGCCTGGTCTACACTACAAGTTTAGGTTGAATTTAGCAGTGTTAAATTGAATTAACCCTGCACCCGTTCACACCATTAAGCCATTTTTGTCAACATAAAGGGCTCTTAAAATCTATGTCTGTAATCCTCCCGAGGGGAGTAGTGCTGAAATCGACATTGATGGTTCAAATTAGGTTTAGTATGGACACAATTAGATGGTATTGGCCTCTGGGAGCTATCCCACAGTGCACCACTGTGACCGCTCTCGACAGCAATCTGAACTCGGTTGCACTGGCCAGGTAGATAAGAAAAGCCCTGCAAACTTTTGAATTTCATTTCCTGTTTGCCCAGCGTGGAGAGCTGATTAGAGCAGGTGACCACTCAGAGCTCATCAGCACAGGTGACCATGAGGTCCCAGAATCGAAAAAGAGCTCCAGCATGGACCATACAGGAGGTACTGGATCTGATCGCTGTAAGGGGGGGCGAATCTGTGCTATCAGAACTCCGTTCCAAAAAGAAATGCCAAAATATTAGAAAAAATCTCCAAGGCCATGATGGACCGAGGCCACAACAGGGACTCAACACAGTGCCACGTGAAACTTAAGGAGCTGAGACAAGTGTACCAGAAAGCCAAAGGATCAAATGGATGCTCCGGAACAGAGCTGCAGACATGCCGCTTCTACGCTGAGCTGCAGGCAGTTCTAGGAGGGGGCCGCCACCAGTACCCCACCCCTGTCCGTGGACTCTGATGATGGGGTACTCTCAGTAGCCATGCCTGAAGATTTTGCGGATGGGGAAGATGAGGAGGAGGAGGACGAGGTTGAGGAGAGCACACAACACATCTCCTCGACAGCCAGGATCTATTTCTCACCCTGACTGAAATACCCTCCCAACCCTCCCAAGGCGGTATCCCAGAACATGAAGCCGTAGAAGGGACCTCTGGTGAGTGTACCTTTGTAAATATAAAACATGGTTTAAAAGCAAGCTTTTTTAAATTATTAATTTGCCCTGAGGACTTGGGATGCATTCGTGGCCATTACAGCTACTGGAAAAGTCTGTTAACATGTCTGGGGATGGAGCGGAAACCTTCCAGGGACACCTCCATGAAGCTCTCTGGAGGTACTCCAAAAGCCTTTGCAGAAGGTTTCTGGGGAGAGCAGCCTTATTCCGTCCTCGATGGTAGGCCACTTTACCATGCCATGCTAGTAGCAAGTAGTCTGGTATCATTGCATGACAAAGCCTGTCAGAGTATGGGCCCAGTGTTTTCTGGAATTCAAGTAACATCCGTTCTTTATCTCGCTGTGTTATCCTCAGGAGAGTGATATCATTCATGGTAACCTGGTCGAAATACAGGAATTTAATTAAGCGGACATTCATAGGTGGCCATTCCTACTGGGCTGTTAGCCTGTGGCTGAAAAGAAACCCTCCCCACAGTTAGCCAAGTGGGAGGGGGTGGGGTTGGGGGCATTGGCACTGAGCTGTTCATGTTTGGGTAGCAGGAAACTTTCCTGATACCAACCATGAGGTTGGGGGATGATTAAAACGATCATCGCAGAGAAAAGGGGGGGGGGCTTCACGCAGAGCTGTTCGCGTTTGGCTAGCAGGGATCTTCCCTGATACCAGCCACACAGTGCAGGGAGGAGTAAAGAGATCATCCCAGAGAAAAGGATGGGTGGGGTTAGTTTGGTTTCTGCTGCTGCACGTTAACACGAAAACCACAGCCTTAAATGCAACTCAACGGGCTTTGCTTGGTATGGGAAGCACTGCTGTTATGAAGGTTGCAGAAGCCGAAAGACTATGGCTTACCAAGGCCACCTACAAGCTGAATTCTGTTGCCCAGCATGTTTGATCTCTAACATTTAATATAAGATGCAAAAAAACACCTTGTACTATAATCACATGTGCTATGTAATGTGAATAGTGTTGTTCAGCATTAAAGAGTATACCCATTGTTCTGTAAAATATATCTTTTTAAATACTTCTCTCCCTTTTTTTCCTCCCGCAGCTGCAAATGTTTCAAGCCTCCCTCCTCCGTCCCAAAGACTATCTCAGATAAGGCGGTGGAAAAAACGCACACACAATGAAATGTTCTCTGAGCTCATGCAGGTGTCCCACACTGAAAGAGCTCAGCAGAAAGTGTGGAGGAACACAATAGCACAGGACAGGAAAGCGGCTAGTGAATGTGAGGAGAGGTGGTGGCAGGAAGATCAGAGGAGGCAAGATGCAACGCTGGAGCTACTGCGGGAACAAACAAACATGATCTGGTCTCTGGTGGAGGTTCAGGAACGTCAGCTGGAGAGACAGCAGTTGCAGCCTCTATTTAACTGCCCTCCCTCCTCCCTAAGTTTCATAGCCGCCTCCTCACCCAGACGCCCAAGAACGTGAGGGGGGAAGGTGGTTCCAGGCACCCAAACACTCCACTCCAGTGGACAGAAGGCTGTCATTCAACACTTTTTGAAGTGGCCTTTTCCTTCCTTCCTCCCCTCCTCCCAAACCCCACCTGGGCTACCTTGAGTTATCTCCCTATTTTTATAATCAATTAATAAAGAATGCATGGTTTTTAAATGATTGTGACTTTATTTCCAAGCTGTGATCGAAGGGGGGAGGGCAGTTGGCTTACAGAGAATTAGAGTTAACCAAGGGGGTGGGTTTTCATCAAGGAGAAACAAATAGAACTGTCACATGGTACCATGGCCAGTCATGAAACTGGTTTTCAAAACTTCTCTGATGCACAGCACTTCCTGATGTGATCTTCTAATTGCCCTGGTGTCTGGCTGTGCGTAATCAGCGGCCAGGCGATTTACCTCAACCTCCCACCCTGACATAAACGTCCCCCTCTTACTCTCACAGAGATTGTGGAGCACACAGCAAGCAGCAATAAGAATGAGGATATTGATTTTGCTGTGGTCTGAGCGAGTCAGTAAACTGCGCCAGTGCCCCTTCAAACATCCAAATGCACACTCCACCACCATTCTGCACTTGCTCAGCCTATAGTTGAACAGCTCCTTATGACTGTCCAGGGTGCCTGTGTACGGTTTCATGAGCCAGGGCATTAAGGGGTAGGCTAGGTCCCCAAGGATAACTATAGGCATTTCAACATGCCCAACAGTTATTTTCTGGTCTGGGAAGTAAATCCCTTCCTGCAGCCGTTTAAACAGACCAGAGTTCCTGAAGACGCGAGCGTTATGAACCTTTCCTGGCCATCCCACGTTGATGTTGGTGAAACATCCCTTGTGATTCACCAGTGCTTGCAGCACCATTGAAAAGTACCGCTTGCGGTTTATGTACTGGCTGCCTTGGTGGTCCGGTCCCAAGATAAGGATATGGGTTCTGTCTATCGCCCCATCACAGTTAGGGAATCCCATTGCAGCAAAGCCATCTACTATGACCTGTACATTTCCCAGAGTCACTATCTTTGATAGCAGCAGCTCAGTGATTGCACTGGCTACTTGCATGACAGCAACCCTCACAGTAAATTTGCCCACTCCAAATTGATTCCCGACTGACCGGTAGCTATCTGGCATTGCAAGCTTGCAGAGGGCTATCGCCACTCGCTTGTGAACTGTGAGGGCTGCTCTCATCTTGGTATTCTTGTGGTTCAGGGCAGGGGAAAGCAAGTCGCAAAGTTCCATAAAAGTGCCCTTATGCCTGTGAAAGTTTCGAAGCCACTGGGAATCATCCTAGACCTGCAACACTATGTGGTCCCACCAGTGTGTGCTTGTTTCCCAGGCCCAGAATCAGCGTTCCAAGGCGTGAACCTGCCCCATTAACACCATGATGTCCACATTGCTGGAGCCCGCGCTTTGAGAGAAGTTTGTGTCCATGTCCTCATTGCTCTCATCACCACACTGCCGTTGCTGCCTCGCCTGGTTTTTCAGCTTCTGGTTCTGCATAAACTGCATGATAATGCGCAAGTCAATGGCCCAGTCAGCGGTGCTGATTGGAGCCGCCAGGATCCTTTTTCAACCAGGTGTTCTAGTAAAAAAACGGACACCTGGTCACCATAACTGGCCAAAGGGGCCATCTATAAAACCAGGAAGAGGATGCTCGACGGGGAGGTGCTGTGTGTCTTTGGGGCCTATTTCTGCAGCCAGGCAGAGTTTCTCTGGGTTCCTTAGACACTTTTGAGGAGCAGCGGGCACTGTCCAGGGTTCTTTGTTCCGTGTCCCCTTCCAGTTCCTTATTTATGGCCCCAAAACTTCACTCCTGTCACTGTTTTCTTATGGTACGCCAAAATCATTTGGGCCTCGGGTTTAGTCACTTCTCCCCTTAGGTTGGGGGGAGGGCTTCAGACAAGGGCAAACTTGTGTCCGCCCACCTCTGGAATTCAATAAGTACTCAGTCCCTGCACTCTGTCACAATGGCTCGTCTGAAATAATTATTGGACATTAGAGACTTCTACCAGCCATTGCTCTGATATGGCTTATAGTTTGCAGCCATTGTACTGACAATGAAAAAATTGTGTTATATTTAAAAAAAAAAGCTAACGTCTAGAATTTTTCAAAATCCTTTTGTGTTTAACAAATGACAAGACCTAGAGCCGGTCAAAAAATGCCAATTATTTTTCCATTGGAAACTGTAATTTTTTAATTTTGTTTTTATTGAAATTTCCCTTGGAAATACTTTGGTGTTTGTAATGAAAAACAAAAACCAAAAAGATTCATTTTCCAAAAATATATTTTTGGGGAACAAAACCTTTTTTTAAAACAAAAACTTGTACCCAAACCTGATTATTTACCCAAATATCTTGTAGTTTTTGGTGCGCAGTTTCCCAACAAAAATAAGTTTTGTTAAAATTTTTATTTTTAACAAATTCTATTTTCATTAAATTACTTTTTCATGAATATATTTTGACCAAGACTACACAATATGAAACCATGTAGAAGACACAGCATTGTTATTGGTTCCAGTATTAATATTGCTCTATTCTTCACACAATAATTTCTTATAGAAAATGTCACATATTATCTGTTTTTGGAAAGTGAATTCTCTGTGCAGTGTTAGTGGTAACAGTTAGACTTTTTTTAATTAAGAAAGCAGACCTTTCTTTGACAGGCAAGCCACTATTCAGACAAACTACCACTAGATGGCATTCTTAACTTCGCATGCAATATGGATGGCCAATATGATTAGAACAAATGAGCACTTGATGAGGGTTATTTATAACACTGGTCTACAATTTTTGAGAAGTCGTCTGCTTCAGAGATAAAATGTGATATTTATTATGTATTTTGATGTGCTGAATTCAAATATGACAATTAAAACAACTGATTGGCTACTGTTTCTAAGATATTTAAGGTTTTTCATTTTATGTCTATGTATATTGTGTAGATAGTAGAGTTTTAATCATAAATTGTAAACCTAGGTCCTTTCATTGTTTATGGTTGCTTTACATGATAATATTTCACCTGTCCTGTTTATGTAACACTTTAAAAATCAGCAAAAGGGTTATATAAATAAAATTTATTATGAAACAAAAGGCAAAAAACTATTATGTACATAGTTTAGTCCTATTCAGTGTCTACTTGAGGCTTCTTGGCTTGTCTCTTGTATTCATTAAATGGGGCATCTCTTGTCACTGTCCAGCAATAGTCTGCAAGCATTGATGGGCTCCATTTGCCCTGATAGCCTGCCAGGAGATTCCACTGCTGTAGTCTGGAGCCCAACAGCTCTGCCTTACTCTTGTGTAGTTCCAAATCCCTGACAAGGTCATTCAGTTCACCTTGTCTTATGAGGTGTGGTTCAGAGAAGGAGGATGGGAGAAAAGGTGGGTCCTGTGACACTGATAGTTCAGAACCAGAAGTTTCATCCTCTTCCTCTTCCTCGTCTGACTCAAGTGAGAATGATTCTGGTGCATCAGGAACCAGCAGTCCTTCTCTGTGGGGTACTGGGCATATAGCTGATGGAATGTTTGGATAATGCACAGTCCACTTTTTCTTCTTTGACACACCTTTCCCAGCTGGAGGCACCATGCAGAAGTAACAATTGCTGGTATGATCTGTTGGCTCTCTCCAAATCATTGGCACTGCAAAAGGCATAGATTTCCTTTTCCTGTTCAACCACTGGCGAAGATTTGTTGCACAAGTGTTGCAGCATATGTGTGGGGCCCACCTCTTGTCCTGATCTCCAATTTTGCAGCTAAAAGAAAGGTGATAGGCTTTCTTAACCGTAGTGGTTAGACTGTGCTTTTGTGATGCAAAAGTCACTTCACCACAAACATAGCAGAAGTTATCTGCACTGTTCACACAAGTATGAGGCATCTCTGCTCACTTTGGCTAAACAGAAATGTGTCCCTTTGCAAAATCAAACACTGACAAATAAGAGAGCAGGACACTGTATGATTTCTAGAGCTGATATAGGGCAATTTGTTCAGCAGAGTGATGTAAGCTTCATTATGATTGCAACATCCATGACTTCTAGGAATAACATGATGCAATTCATATCATGTATGATGCAATTCATATCATGTATGATGCAATACCAGCTTCAGATTGCGTCATTCAATGTTTTGCCTCAAAAGCAAGTACTGTCTAAACCCAGTCATAGATTTATTCATAGATCCAGTCAAAGATGTATTTTAGTCATTTCTGGTTTAAATTGAGATCCCTTCCCTTTATAACTCACTTATCCTCCGCCATTCCGAAGTCAAGGGTGGTATAAACTGACCCAATAGCATATCTTGAAAACTAGAGACAACTAACAATTTTAAGCATCATTTTCGTTCTCAGTGACCCAGAATTAGTAAAGTTGGACTACATTTATTTCAGAAGCATTTTGGCTGTAGAGCAGTGTAATTAGAGTCCAAAAGACAACCAAAAAATCCCAAACAAACAATAACCAAGTTAGCTGAGCGTCTGAGGCCTTGGTCTTGCAACTGGCTCAGCATTGGACCAGTTGCAGGATTAGGGACTTAATTTTTTGAAATATTAGTGAAATTACAAAGAAAATCCATGTGAATATTTTTAATAACTATGCATTTAACATATAGAAAAGCAGAGGAGATTGTAATCAACCACAGCTGAGAATAAAAGACAATCCGCAAATCAATAGACTCTGGGCCTAATATCGTACTCCTCACTCACACAACTCTTACTGGAGTCAATGGGAGCAGTCTCTGAATGACATCAGGAGCAGGTGTCTGAATCTGACTTTGCTCCATTTTAACAGCTTTATGCCAGTGTAATTCCACTGTAATCAATGGCATTATACCAGCATTATGACAGTGGCAAAGCTCATTATCCAAGTGTGTTGGGATGTACTCCCCACAGTGGCCCTGCAGAAGCTGAATTAGGCCAAATGAGCCCAATGAGCCAATTAAACTGAAAACAGTGGAGATTTAGGCTGTGTGGAGGGAGCTAATTAGAAGGAAGCTCACCTGTGAGGGAACAACCCAGGCTTCTATAAAGCCAGGAAGCTGACAAGAGAGCGGAGGGCAGCCTGAGGTAAGGGAGAAGTATCACTCTAAGAAGGTGTCCAGGGGTAACAGTAGTAGGGCTGGTGTAAGTGGAGACCTTAACTCTTCCCTACTGGGCACTGGACTGGGCTGGGCCAGAGTTCCCCCCTACTAGCCAGTGGTATTACTAAGGGTAGTGGATACAAAGGCTGTTGGAGTCATTTCTAGAAAGACATAGTTAGGGCAGCAGGTACAAGGGCTGCCCGATGCTGCTTGTGGAGAGAGATTTTGAAAGACCACCCTGAAAGTGAAACTGCTGAGTGACTTGGCTGGAGGATCAAGTTATGAAGAGGAAGCAGTAGCTCCTGGCGCATGAGAGAGGCTGCAGGGCAGACACAGCTATATATTTAGAGACCGAGAGAGATGGCGAGCCAAGGGTGAAAGTAACTTAAAGGTCTTACTGGTATGCTGCAGTCTGGGAAGAGGTGTGGCCTCAATGGGAAGAGGTGGGGTCTTTCAAGATTTAAAGGCTCTGGCTGTGGCTGGGAGCCCCAGGACCTCTAAATCACCTCGGAGCTATCAGCTGCATAGGTGGCTGGGAGCCCTGGGGCTCAAGGATGAATTAAAGGGCCTGAGGCTCCAACAGCCATGGAGCTCCGGGCCCTCTAAATCACCAAGGGAGCCATGCTGTCACTACCCTGAGTGGCAGGGTTAGGGTTGCGGTGGCAGGGCTCTGGTGGTGATTTAAGGGGCCAGGGGCTCTGGTGACTGTGGGGATCCCTGGGCCCTTTAAATCCTGACTGGAGTCTGGCTCCTGGGGCTCCAGTAGCTGGGCTTGGGTGGGAATTTAAAGGGCTGCTGTAAGGAGCCCCAGGCCCTTTAAAGTGCTGTTGGAGCTCTGGCAGCAGGGTTCAGGCAGTGCTTTAAAGGGCCCAGGGCTCCCCACAGGGGCCAGAGCTCTGGAATCTTTAAATCCCTGCCTGAGCCTGGCAGCTGGAACTCCGGTGGTGATTTAAAGGGCCTGAGCATCCTGCAGCGGCTTGAGCCCTGGGCCCTTTAAATCACCACCGGAGAAGTCGGTCCAGTCCAGCACGGCGTACCAGCTCTTGCTGGTACATTGTACCAGCTTACTTTCACCTCTCTGGAATGCACCTGCAGGAAGGGGTGTTGGCCTGGCATAGCTAACCCAGAACCAGCAGGAGGTGATGCCATCCAGTCAGGGCTGGCTCCAGGGGTTTTGCTGCCCCAAGCAGTCCCCCCTTCTCCCTCCCCCCAAAAAGCCACGATTGTGATCTGCGGCAATTCAGTGGGAGGTCCTTTGCTCCGACCGGGAGTGAGGGACCCTCTGCCGAATTGCCACCAAATAGCTGGACGTGCTGCACCTCTCCAGAGTGGCAGCTCCTAGCACCTGCTTGCTAAGCTGGTGCCTGGAGCCAGCCCTGCATCCAGTGGTGAGTAGAACACACCATTACACTAGGAGATATGATTCTTGACAACTTCCAGCAGGTTGCCCTCCTATTGAAACTTTTTCTTAGCATGCCTTTCTTGGGCTTGCCCTTTAAATTTGGCACAGACAGTTGCAGCCCAAAAGCAACCACTTTGAAACTAGCAAGCTATTAGAGAAAGCATTCTTCCTTTCAGTTGGCAATGTTTTTCCGCCATACACATTTTCCTTTGCTTATTGCTGAAAAGATGACAGTCTCAATTTCCTGGAATCTGGGTTCCATTCTGGGTTGCTTGCTCAAAGCCAGCTCCAGGCACCAGCTTAGCAAGCAGGTGCTTGGGGCGGCCACTCAGGAGAGGGGCAGCAGGTCCAGTTATTTGGCGGCACTGTCTCCACTGTCTTGTCAGCTGCCTTTTGCTGACAAAATTGTGTAGTATAGAAAAGGCCTTAGGTTACTTACATTTCAGTACTAGCTTTGGACCTGGGTCTGTCTTAGGTCCTCAGCACACAGATAAGTGATAAATGCCTTAGAAATACCTCAGACAGAATTGCTGCCTAGCCAGGATGAGGGATGTGTGTGTCTAACAGAAAGCTGAAAATTCTCCAAAGATACAGAAAAAGGTAAAATTATTGCCGATTTTCTTCTCTGGCTATACATATTTTTGGGGCTAAATGGGATAGCTGTCAGGGTACATTAATTTCAAGGCTTGTAACCTTGATGGTCTCCTTTAAAAGGCTGCTGGCATCATTTTTGCTTATTTTCTTATTACTGTTTTCTTCATCTTCTCTCTCTTTCCTTCCAATTGTTTTATCCAGTTGGGACTTGTCTGAGTTAGATTATAAGCTGTTTGGGACAGGACTGTATCTTCATGTGTTTGTACAGCACCTGGCACACTGGGGCTTCATCTTGATTGGTGCTTAATACTAGCATTGTTTGAATGTAAAAGAAAGGGGATAGCATGAGGCAACAAAGCCTGAAATCATGGGAGAGGTGCCACAATTGGAACTGGTGAGAAATGGTTTTCCCATCCTATGAACATTTTTCCAAGTTTTCAATATTTTTTTTCCATTCTGTACCAGTACAAAACAGATCTTTCCAGGCTTTGGTGGTTTCTTTTGTCAAAATGAGTGCTAAAGGGCTGTAATCATTCTCTCCAAATGTATATTTGATTTATACAGAGTGGAACAGCTTCAACATGAGGGACTGAAAGGCACCCATCCAATAGCTTGGTGGATAGGGTGTACACCCTGGGATGTGATACCTGGACTCAAATCCCTCCTCCAAATCAAGCAAAGTAGGGATTTGATTCTGGGTCTCCTGCATCCTGGGTGACCTCTCTAACTAAGTTAGTGGTTGGTCTCTCTTTTTTTTCTTCATCTCATTTTGATCTGACAGCCCATCCTGACCTTGAGAAATATTTCCTGATGAAAATTCTGTCAGAACTGGTACATTCCCACAAAGTTTTTGACAAATTCCCAATGATCTCTAGCCACTATGCACAAGTACAGTGATGCTTGGAGGGACTGCTGTGTGTGGACACTGCATTAGTTTAAACAAAGCAAAATGATCAGTCCACACCCACTGAATGCTTGGAGTGAAGGTGTTGCTTGCAGCTGCAGTGCTTAGCCATGCAAGGCCACCTCCTGCTGCAGCCACCAATGCTATACTTCCTAAGGAAAGAATGGGACAATCAAAGTGTGAATCTTCAAATTACCGGTAACTCTGTTCCCCTCCTTCAGGAATTACTGAATGGATTTGTAATGCAACTCTAAAGCTATTTTACCCAACCTCCAGGGCAGGCACAAGCATTCCAAGCTGGTGCTTGGGGCGGCAATCTGCAAGGGGCGGCAGTCCCTGTGTTTTCGCCACCCCAAGCAGCGCGCCGAATTGCCGCCGGCCGGCGGGGGCAGTCCATGAGCCCTTAGGGAGGCAGGCGCGTTTCCATGGTGGCGGCAATTTGGCAGCAGCTTCTATGTTTAGCTGTCCACTGCAGCTTCAGCTAAACATAGAAGCTGCCGTCGAATTGCCACCACCATGGAAATGCGCCTGTCACCCTAAAGGACCCCGCCGCCACTGCCGCAATTTGGCGCACTGCTTGGGGTGGCGAAAACTGTAGAGCCGGCCCTGGCAGGCAATGCCCAAATGTAGGACACAAGGAGATACAAAGACTCAAAATGAGGGTGGGGGATGACAAACTATTCATGCAAGAGACTTTAAAGGCTCTGGATTCAAATGTTTGCTATAAATTACTATCTATAAACTGAGTATCATAATTCTTTATTTTCTATGTACATTTTCAACAATAAAAGTGAGGGGGACACAAACTTGTGTGGAACATGAAGCACTTTGGGACTAAGATGGGTGATATCCTTTGAAATGAGGTATTAAGATAAATGGATGCCAAAAAACCTCCAGCTGCTAACACTGGATGTTGCTGCAAGAGTGGAAGCAGGGTAGAGTTTTCCTGTCAATCGTCATAGGATTGCCAACCCCAACCATTCAAAAATCATGAGTCAGAGCCCCCTAAAATCACAAGTCTGACTTTGAATCATTGGATTTTATTTGGGGAGGGGGGCAGGTATTGTCTTCTGGTTCTTGAGCTACTAGTGTTCATGCTTTCAAGTTCTTCTCCATGAAGGCTAGTACCTTTCTTTAAATAAAATACCATTTTAATGTAATCCTGTGGCTCTAGGAGCTGGGGCTTTAGGAAAAAAACACCAAATATTGTCATTTAAATTGAGTCAGCAACACCAGAGCCGTAATAAATACTGTTGACAGGTATTCAGGCCTCCAGTTAGGCACAGATTAACTTCTCTCTAATTTTTAGGGAAATTGTTCTAGAGCAATTCTTCCATGTGGCTCTCTAACTCCTTGTTAGTGCCAACAGAGAAGTGACTTGGTGAGTAAGTGCTGGTCAGGCAATTTACAGCTGCCTGGATAGGCTGTTTCAACTGTGTCCCCAATTTTTCTAAGTTGTCAACAGGCTTTAGGGAAGAAAATACATGAAACCTCATTTTAGTTGTTTTCTTCCCTTCACTTTGCATATGCTACCCACCACCTATGTTCCAGATTTCCTGTGATGCAGTGTGTACTGGGAACTGTAGCAGGAAGAATAGAGCAAAATATATATAGCCACTTTCATTCTAGTCACATTAAAATGTGAGAGACCAGGGTCATATATAGACATCCAGGGCAGTAACTCAGGGAATGATTAATATTGCTACACAAAAAGGCCTTTGGAATCAACTGGACACCAGGTCAGTTCTTCTTAAAATCCACTACAAGTGTTTTTAAATGCTGTTCTCTGCCTGTACCACGCTGCCCCACACCACAGAAGTTTTAAATGAACAACTTTTAAAAGGTGACAAGAGAAAAGGTCAAGGAATATTGGAGTGACTTGTTATGTCACATGAACAAAACCTTCAGTGTGCACAAACACATTCTCTTAAAAATACAGTATAGTCCCTGGAAACACCTCATAGAAGACCTCTCTAATAAAGTGATCATATTATTCATTAACATTTAAAAACTACTGCTTCAAACTTTTCTCCATGGTTTTTTCTCCGCTTGCATCGCAGTAGCTAAGCAGAAGGTACAAGGTTCATAGAGGAGGGCTTGTAAGCAGCTCCCAAACAACATGCTTGAAATTCCTTCTTTTTGTAAAAGGAGTACAAAACTACAGTTGAATAATTAAGCTATTGAGCTAGGGTTTATGCAGAAAAGACTGTAATTTGTAAGCTGTGCCTTAAGTGTCTGGTTTTGAAGTGATTTGCATATTTTTCCCTGGCATTGTAGGAATGCTATGAGAATTTGCTACCCAGGTTTCACAGTATGTGTTTCTCACGGATACCTTTCCAAGTTTGTCTTTAGAAACTCTGTGGTAGTGTTTGACGAGCACCAGTATTTTGATGTCTGTATGGCTTATGAATACAGGTATTCATGCAACAGTAAGTCAACTTGTGCTTCCTTACAACATACAATATAATTTTGTTTATCTAGGTTACATTAAAAATTAATCATAATGATTTATGCAGGAAAAGGATAGCAGCTCAGATAAATACAAGTAACTAAATCCAGCCACAAATGTGTTTTCCAATTTAAATAGAGCATTTAGAATGCAGTTCATCCCTGGCAATTACTTCCCTGTTTATTGTATAGCACTCTAGTTGTTTTCAGGTCTTCTTGTAATTACATCTCAGAGAGTACAACTTGTTTGTGAGTAACACAATCTTTGATTGACCTTGTACTGACATGCTGTTAGTTTATTTTTTTTTAACTAAAGGAAAAAAACGAATACTTGTTTCAAGTAAAAAAAATATAAAATGTCAGCTTTAACTACTGATATCAATGGAAAAATGCTTTGTAAAAATCCCCTGAACTACTTGTTCAGGACCTTTGGAGCTCATCTACATTCAAATATAGAGATAAAGCATTGATTTGGATAAACTTTCAACTCATTAAATATTATTTCAGAATATAGAGCATAGCTTCAGATTCATTTGAGTGCAGTGAAAGTTGTGATGAGTGATCAGCAAATATCAGCAGGGGTGGCTCTGTTTTTTGCTGCCCCAAGCACGGTCACGTGGATTCGGCAGTGGTTCTGTGGGTGATCGTCCGGTCCTGCGCCTTTGGCATATCCGCTGCTGAATTGCCAGTGAAGCCGTGGGACTGGTGGACCTCCCACAGAAACACCGCCGAAGGCAGCCTGACTGCCGCCCTCACGTCGACTGGCATGCCATCCCCCTGTACCCCCAAGGCTTGCTGTCCCAGGCACGTGCTAGCTGCACTGGTGCCTGGAGCCACTCCTGAATGTCAGTTATCTACAAGACCTGGTCTCAGTACTTTCAGAGGGTCATTGTAAATTGGGTATGTTACATATGGACAACATATAGGGCCTACTGGATATCTGACTCTTTTTATACTGGAAAAGTACAACCTAGTCAGTGAAGTCACTGGTGTTACATTGATCTAACTTCAGTATAGAACGTGGTCAATCAACAATGAGTTTTGACTGTAAAATTTGCATCCAGCTCTGAACTTCCCAGAATCTGGATTGTATGGATCTGGAATTGCAGTTTGGGCCCATCTCTAATGCATATAGATCCAAAGGGGCCAGATAAGGATGGGGACAATAGTTCTTTTCGTGAGTACTATTTTGATCACTCACACACACACACACACACACACTGCTAAATGTATGTCAGAAATCTTAGTCTCTCTTTCTTTCCTTTTCTGACCATAATTTGTAAGGTAGAGATGGGAAGAAAAAAAGGGAGGTGAAGTTTGGCCGTTTGTCCTGGCCTTTGTTCACCTTACCTAATAAAACTATATGCATCTGTCTAAATGCTGGCCTTTTTGTTTTCAATTTGAAATAACTGAAGGCATAGTGAGACAGTGAAGATGAACAAGTAAAATTCTCTTGCAAATCTTAAGGCAGGCTCCATTATGCAGAACTTTAAAGTCCTCTATTCTCAGCAGAAGGTGAGTGGGAGGTAGCTACTTGTTATAGGCTCAGTGGTATCACAGAATGTATATGAGCTATAGTCTACCATACTACATAACTCTGTGGAAATATTGCACAAAGATCAACAAAATTAGGCAGGTACTGGGCATTTGCCAGGAGGTTTTGGCAAGTTTGAAACTTCGTCCTAGCTTGATCCAAAATAAACATGAGGACTGTACACTGCAAGGCTCATCTATATTTTTCCACAGTCTTGGTGCAGGAGGGAATGGCATTTCTGGTGATATGGACATTGTTTGGCTTTTCATTCTGTTTCTGGTTTGGCCATTTGTTCTGTGTGGCCTGGTTTTTAACTTCTGGTAAAGCTATCCGGCTCCCAGGTAGGTACTCATATCCTCACTGAAAATGTACAAACTGATACAGTACTCTGCACATACTATGCACAGGAATAATGTACCACCTCTGGGCTGGAACATAACAGGAGCCCAAATATTCTCTGTCATGCTGGCAAACAGTACTTTCAGAGCAGCAAAATATCTGATAGTTTATATTACACTAATTCCATTGCACCTCCATGATCCTGTTTGGAAAACCAGAGCCATAAGCATGTACAAGGCTTACATGAGTCCTGTGCTGGGCAGCAATGGTGGTATGTTGCACAAAGGAGGCATATATGGGGCGGCCTTATGTGCTGAATGACGCCCCCATAGGCCATTTAAAACAGGTGCATTCACAGGCCCATTATAGCAGCTTCCAGCAGTTGTAACCTGTGCACATTCCCCTGCATCTGTAGCTCAGTCTCAGATATACATGGCAGACTATATGCAACATGCAGAGGATAAGGAAACATGGGCACTTTAGATAATATGCAATGGCCAAGTCACAGGACTGGAGCCCATGATAGATTGGATCCCCTGTTGCCAAAATTGGCTGCATAGAGGAGGCCCTAATAGCCACTATGTCTCGTGCAGTACCAACCTGCCAGATTTGCCAATAGCAATGATTCTAGCTAGTACCCACTTAAGTGTGGTAGAATGGATGCAATGCAATGCAATGATCTTTGGAAAGCTGCTGTCACTTGCTGAATGGAGGCACTTTTCCTCCTCAGTGAATGTCCATGTTATGTTGGTGTAGTAACCCTACTGCTGCAGACTGTCAGGGGAGAGGAATTCTAGGCCTTTAGCTCCAAAGTACAGGTCTCTTCCATTTGAGCTAAACCCATAATTCCCTTAGCTAGTTATAGCTATGAGCCAACACAGGGGATAATAGCCTAGAGGGAAATATGGCAGTGGTGTGTTACCACAATGGCAGTTCCTTTACTCTTGCAGCTAACTTTTGCTTAATAGTCTGAGTTCTTTCCTCAGCAGTGTACCCTGGCTGTCAATGGTGCTTCTTGTTTGTGGGTTAATGAGGACTTTTCAGAAGTTCAGACCGTCCTTCTCATCTGCAGTAAATCACAAATCCTGCAGCAGACCATGTCCATTGCAGCCTCCAGTCTTTCCAAGAACCTCAGTTGGAGGGCAAAAGGGTTGCTAATGTGTTCTGTGCACTGCAATTAAAATATATTGTGTGTGCGTCATTTAGTCTGAGCTCTGTTTTCTAGACAGAGGGAAGAATAGGGTCTGTAACACAGGGGCTACCCCTTTAAGGGCCAGGAAGCCCTTGGGCCACTCTGCCCTGTTCAGTGAGTGCTAAGGGCTGGCTCAGGAGAGGCTGTTTTGATGGAAAGCAAAAAACTGGGCTAGAGCTAGGAACTGGCTGAGGGTGGGTAGACCTGACTTTGTTCATTAGAGCTCAGGAGTTGATGCTGAGACAATAAGAAGCCTAGGAGCCTACCTCCATGAAAACGGGCTGAAGTCTAAAACCTGTGGGCTGAAGATGTTTCAGACTTGGACTAAGGGACTGTTCTCCCGAGAAGGGGTGGACCACTTTAAAGTTGCTTAGTCAGAGGCCAAGTCACCTCTGTGGCTGGAGCAGCCCAAAGGTTCTTGAGGGGAGACTGAGGCAGTGCACCACAACCTCAGGCCTTGCTGCAAGGGAATGCACTTCAATGTGGAGAGTCTTGCAATGGGGCCCTATTTCTTTAACACGACCTTCTGTTCAGCAAGTAACTTGTGAAACAGTGGGATGAGAGATGACCAAGAATGCTTTCACTCATAATGCTAATGCAATGTGTACTTGGTACCAAGCAGATGAATTCTGCCCTGCCTCAAGTACTAATACAAGAAAAAGCTAAATAAAACTCTACAAGTGTGTGTACACAATATAGAAAACAACCAGAAGTCAGCACATACAAATATGGAAGGTGAAGATTGGAATAACTTTCCAGCTAAGTCTGAATGGAAATATATCCTAACCTGATGACAGGACAGCTGCATGAAAAATGACTTACAAGAACATTCCCAAAGAAAAAGATTAATTCTCACTTTACAAAATGTAATTCTTTAAAAAGCTGAAGGAATGAGAACCTGATTAAACCAGCATTTGTACATGAAAACAAACACTGGAAAGAAACTCAGCAATCCATTCTAAGAGGAGAGGACTTTTTAGGAAATATTGAGCCACTGCAATTCTACTTGTTAAAAGCTTCGTTATTTATCTGGAAGCAGAACACCATGCATCAAAAACTGATTTTAATATTGTCCAAAAATGTCTGATTAGTTTGCCTGAGAGAGGTTTAAACTGGTGTTAGAGTCACAGTTTACAACCTCCACAGGAATTGTACAGGAGAAGTAGTAATTAACTGAAGGATTTTCCTCTAATCCTGCTGCTTGAAAGGATTTCCCAAAAACTAAGGCAAGAATTGGAATACAATAATACCACCAATGCTGTCTGCTTGTTGGATTGTCCAAATTTGATTTCAGAAAATGAAGTGACAGGCTTCTTACTTACAGTTGGTGTAAGACCTTAAGTCAGCACCCAAATATCTAATCCTATGGGAGTAGAGCTGGATGAATAAAAGTATGAAGGGAGGATGATATAACTGCTGAGATGCATTGATTAGATGCACAATAAATTTAGTTGCACATCCACTCTATGCTCAAACCCACAGGCTTAGATTCTATACAACTGTATATAGAGGGCCAGCAACTGGCTGACCTATTCTTTTCAGTCTTTCATTTTGTCCAAGGCTGAAAGTTTTTTGGCCTAGTAAACCTGATCCATCTTGATGTACCTGAGGCCAAATCAATTGTTGTTACTCTGATTATTTGTTTCTTCTAAAGTGTAGTTTCTAACTTTTCCTCTAACAAAATACCATGTCTAGTTCTTGACTTCTGCTTAGGACCAGAGGAAACAAGCTGTTTAGAGGTTTTCTCCTTAGCATATCCACAACGTGACTCATATGGCACGTGACCAGAATTCATCACTGAATTTGGTCCACTGGTTGGATCACTTGCTTCCCCAATCTGGGCCAGGTACTGATGGGAGTGCGATAGCTCTCCTCTCCGAGTCAGAGCAAACCAATTACTTTCACCGTTAGTGCAACTGGAAATCATTCACTATGTCTGAGCCTCAGCCAAAAGAAATTTAGTTCAAGTACATTTATCACTCAATAGCTTTATGAGAAGAGAACAGAAGGGTGTTTTCTTTAATCAATATTACTCTGAAGTGGGGCTGGAGGAGGGAGAGAAAAAACACTGACCTTCAGTTTGTCCACTTTAGGAACTCCTGCCAACTCCTTTTCTCCACAAAACAATCCCATCCAGTTACATCTTTGATTGTACTGCTTAAAGAAAACCACTGATACATTTCAAATGAGAGCTGAATTCAAGCTTGCCTTTGTATTGTGCAGTACAATCCATGAACTGAGAAGCTCTCCTATTACTTTGAGCTCTGCACAGGGCCGCTGTAAGCTAAAGAAGCCCCAGCAAATAAAGGAACCTGTTATAAACCTAAGTAAGTCTGAGGCAAAGGATATGTATTGCAGTAGACTAAAGTGGTGCAAACAGTATATTGTTTATTTCTATAACAGATTTCAATTAGGGATATATATTGGTTTCTGATGCATCATTTCTGTGTTTTCAGACCCAGAATAAAGAACTTTGAATCTAAATATAAAGAGCCAGACCCTCCGCTGGTGTAAAGTGTCATAGCTCCACTGAAGTCAAGCTATGACACTATGCCTATTGATAAGCTGTTCAAGGGGACTGACACTGTTGCATTCCAGTGGTCTAAAGAGAAAAATACCCCCTGTGAAAGGGCTAGGCTACTGGTTCCCTCTAGCGTATCTGAGAGGGTGGTTGTGTGGAGCCCAGCCTTCGTCTCTATTAACCTGCCTGGAAGTTTGAGGAACTCCTGGACAATGTGGTGGAGGATGAGCCAGTGGGACTATCTACTGGGTCTGGGGCTTTCTAGGTGGGGAAGGAGTCAAGTCTGTCTACCTCTTACTCCTGTTCAATCCTCCTGCTCAGTCGCTCTGGCCGCTCACTGGTATTCCTACTGCAGTCGGTGGTGGTGTGAGCCTGGCCTTGGAATGTTCAGTGACTTTTTTGTTTGGACAGAAAGCCAGCATTTTCCTCAAACTCTACTGAGAGATGAGAGTGGCAATTTTTAATTTTTATAACTCAGCCAAATCTGAATGGAATTTCATGGGACAAAGGAAAGGCACTGTTGTTGTAGCTCAGGGAATTCCATTTGCTAAATATCAAAGGCCTTGTCAAGGTATTATTCCCACTTCGAACTTTAGCGTCCAGAAAGTGGGGACCTGCATGTATGCCTCTAAACTTAATTCCTAGCTTAGATCTGATAGTGCTGCCACCAGCCAAAATATAGTGTTTGGCACACTTTCTGTTCCCCCAAAACCTTCCCTGGGGAACCCAAGACCCAAACCCCTTGGGTATTAAAACAAAGAGGAATAAACCATTCCCCCTACTTTCTCCCTCCCAGATTTTTCCCTCCCTAGGTTACCCTGAGAGATCACTGTGATTCAACTCCTTGAATCTTAAAATAGAAAGGAATTAACCTTCCGCCTCCCTTCCTTTCTCTCCACCACTCCCTGGTGAGTTCAGACCCAATCCCCTTGACTTTTACACAAGGAAAAAAATCAATCAGGTTCTTAAAAAAGAAAGCTTTTAATTAAAGGAAGAAAAAGTAAAAAAAAACTCTCTGTAAAACCAAGATGGAAAATGTTTACAGGGTCCTCAGCTTATATAGACTAGAGGGAATCCCTCCCCCGTAGCCTAAGATACAAGTACAGCAAACAGAGGAAAAAATATCCTTCCAGCAAAATACACATTTGCAAATAAAGAAAACAAACATAAATCTAATCCGCCATTTCTAGCTAATACTTACTATTTTGAACATGAAAGACTGTTTCAGAAAGATTGGAGAAACCTGGTTGCACGTCTGGCCTCTCTTAGCCCCAAGAGAGAACAATGAACAAAACAAACAGCACAAAACAAAGACTTCCCTCCACCAAGATTTGAAAGTATCTTGTCCCCCGATTGGTCCTTTGGTCAGGTGTCAGCCAGGTTCACTGAGCTTGTTAACCCTTTACAGGTAAAAGAGACATTAACCCTTAACCACCTGTTTATGACAGGCCTGCTGCACATAATACTGATGTGAAAGCTTCTCAAAGAAAATGTGCCAGGAATCTTCCCTAATGGAAAGTATTAGGCAACCTAATTATAGGGGCTGCTATCAGCTCCCCCTTTAATATTTTATATATTAAAGGCCAGATCCTTAGCTGGTGTAATTCAGCATAATCTGTGGCATTATGCTAGCCAAGGATTTGGCTCCAAATAATTGACTAGCAACAACAACTGAGCACTTTCTCAGGGGTCTATTTTGTTTTTTGTTCTCCTGACTAGTCTAGACTAAATTGTTCAGTTCAAGTCTAGAAATCTTATATACGTCTCAAGACCAAACCTACTTCCTAGAGGTGACTCACTCCTTTGCTGCACACAACATATAAGATAGAATGAACAGAACTGAAGTTAATTCCATTTTAACAAACACAGTGGCAGATTTGAGGACTAAAAGGCTCACTGGTGTCATACGATTAAGTCCTAGAAATGACTCTCTCATGCTGCTGTCAGAGACTAAGATTCCTTCTTTTTTTAATCTCACTTTCTGGCTGTTGTCCAATTTCTCTGATTCATCTCTCAAATATGTAGCCTTTGTCAAGCTTTTTGGGGGAGGGAGGAGGGAGAGAAAGGAAGTCCTTGAATGTTTTTTTCTTCCTTATTTGTTACCAGGGATTCTGTTTGAAAAGTTTAATTGCTTGATTTCCAGGAATTTGAGGAACTGTAGAATAGAGATGTAATACAAAGTGCTTCAGAAATACAGGTACCTCCAAACATGGAGATATCTGATGATCTACCATAGAAAGAAATGATTGTCCTACAGATATGCCATTTTATTTATCTATTTGCAGAAATATTTGTATTATAGAAACTTACTTGTAAGCAGTTGAGTCTAAAAACTTCATTATTAAACAATGATGTCTCATGCAGAAGCAGCATTTTATTGAATGTTGTTAGATACAACAAATATAAACCAGGTCATCCCACAAACTAGACTTGTTTTAGAAGCTGAAAAAGAAGCTGTAACCAGAAACTGCACTGTAACAAAAAGCTTGCCCTAAAAATGCATTAGGATTTAGTCCCAAGAGCTTTGGGGGAAGCTGTCACTGTTATCTGTCATGGATATATCCACAACCTGGTTGCTCATATAATAACATTTAGCAAACTTTTAAACTTAAATCTGTAACCAGCAATATAATTTGGAAACATCAAATTGAACCAAAGGCATGAAGAAATCCTAACCAAAACAACCCAAGAATCATTTCAGTTACTACTACTACTGCTGTGCAGTGTCTGAACTCCAGCAAACTGAGCAGAAAGACCCTAAGGCATTTTTAGCCTTAAACGGTGGTCTTCTATACAGCAAGCAGTGTTGTTGTCGTCAAGGTACTAGCTGCACAAAAATTATTTATTTTTCAATACTACACCTGCACTGGAATGTCCTTGCAAGAGAAATTCTTCTGATTATGCTAGTGTCTGCAACAAGGAACCTGGCCCTTAGTGATTTCTCAGCTTCACTACTTTCAGTTTGCTATTTGAAAACTTTGCAGTCTATTCTGAATCGTACTCTGGTTATGGCCCAGTTCAGCTGCTTCTACTCAAGTTGATTTCAGTGGGATTAGAGGCAAGGTAAATTACTGCTCAGCAGAAAGCCGAGCTCAACACACACACTTACTACTGATATAACTATTTCAGTTTGATTTGTATGGGTTTTTTTTAAAAAAAAATCAAAGTAGTTATACAGGCACAACCTCTAGCATGGATGCAGTTTAGCTTAATCCCGTTTGTGTACAGGAACATAGGCGCCAACTTTCCTCGGCACCGGTGAGTGCTTGTGCCCCCTCAGCCCTGCCTCAACTCCACCCTTTCCCTGTCCCTGTCCCTGTCCCCATTCCAACCCCTTCCCTAAAGTCCCTACCCCAACTCCGCCCCATCCCTGCTCCTATTGGACCCCTTCCCCAAATTGCCAGCCCCGCCTCTTCAGTGAGTGTGCCACATTTTCCCTCATCCCCCATCCTCCCAGTCACGCAAAACAGCTGTTCCACGGTGCAAGTGCTGAGAGCTAGTGGGGAAAACCGGGCATGCGGCATGCTCAGGGGAGGAGGCAGAGCAGAGGTGAGCTGGGGCAGGGAGCTGCTGGTGGGTGCTGAGCACCCACCAATTTTTCCCTCGGGTGCTCCAGCCTAGCCTTGGAAATGCCAACATCAGGGCAGTCTGCACAAGGGAGAGCAGATATCCACCAGTCTTAGGAATAACATTGAAGTTAAACAAACCGTGCTTCTGATCGTCCCTCCCCGACCTGCCCCCACTGGTTATCAAGAAGCAAAAAAGAAATCTCACAGCCTCCTTTATTGCATTCCAGTTCTCTGGTCCCCAGTCAGCACCTAAGTCCAGCACAGTGAGAAGTTATTTAAAAAACCCTGCTCACATATACAAAATGTTCTGACTCCAAAGAGTCAGCCACATTACCAGGTCAGTATAGGTTTGAATTTTACCAAAAATACAACACTGCCAGCCAATCCTTTACTGTCTAAAACTAAAGGTTTACTATAAAAAGAGAACAAGAAGAGAGCTGTTAAATAGTAAAGCAGTTACATACATACATACATACATACTTCAAAGTCCATATATCACGTTCCTAGCAGTATTGGTGAGATTGCTGAAAGTCCCTCTGGAATACATCCACAGCTTGGATGGGTCATTCAGTCCTTTGTTCAGAGCTTCAGTTTGTAGCAAAGTTCCTCCAGAGGTAAGAAGCAGGACTGAAGACAAAATGGAGAAGATGCAGCTGCCTTTTATAGCCTTTTGCCATGGCACCTGTGCTTCCTTTGTTTCAAACACAAGCTGCTCACACATGGGTTGGAGGTAGGGTGACCAGATGTCCTGATTTTATAGGGACAGTCCCTATATTTAGGGCTTTGTCTTATATAGGCATCTATTACCCCCTCACCCCCATCCCCATCCTGATTTTTTCCTACTGGCTATCTGGCCACCCTACTTGGAGGCCTTGGAGTTCTGTCCACAGGCATGCCCATGCATGCCTTGCTGAGTCATAAGGTATATCTGCCTTCTCTCAATAGGTCAGTTGTATAGCTGATGGTTCTTAATGGGACATCTAGCATGCTAGGCAGTGCTGATGCCAAACTCTCTGGTGGTGTTACCCAGAAGCATAGCCCAAGTTTGAAATAGACATACATATCTATAACTCAAAATACAAAGGTGATAAACGCAAAAATAAGATTATCATATCTGGCAAATTATAACATTTTTGCAGATACCTTACATGGCATATCTGGCATAACTCATTGCAATTTTATAATATTGATGTTGATAATATCATCAAGTGTCCCCCAGATTCCATACAGCATCACAAGAAGTATCCTGGTATAATTGTGTCCACACTAGAAGAGTTGTCTACCTTACTTATACAAGTTATACTGGTATAATTAAAGCAATAGAACCTTCTTGTGTAGACAAGGCTTAAGAGTAACAGAATTGGACCCCTCATAAACTTCATGTTTCCCCATTAATTGTAAAACTAGTTAGATTATTCCTGAATTTAATACTTTTTGGTCAGCTCTACTAATTATTTTCTGTGTGACTTCAATTTTTTAATGTTCAGTGAATCGTCAGGGTGGCTTTGTCGAAAAGACTAAGCAGAAAATTTCAGTTTTCAAAAAACTTTTGGGGGTTTAGTTTTTGAAAATCAATATTCCTTTTTCTTACTCCTCCCCTCTGTCAGACCCCACTTTTTCTTTCAGAATAAAATTCTACCAAAGCAAATTTTCTGCCAAAAATGTTCTTGAGGAAAAATTGCCCATCCTCTGTCAAATGTTTAAATGAAAAATTGCAACCAGCTCTAATAGTAGAGTTTAAAATGTTAACCACTATCTCCAAGTTACCTGCAGTACTGATTCAGATTGGTTGATATTAGACCAAACCATGCTTGAGTATGTCCATGGAAGTCAATGGAACGCATGTGAGCAGAGCTCAGAAACAACTGTATACATCCACATACCATATTGGCACTTCTCCGAAGACACCCTTGTTCTGTAGAATATCAACTTTCATTTTTTTAAAGTGTCTAGCTGTTATGGTGAAGCATTTTTTTTCCTCAATTGGAAAAAACATTTCATTCGTGTGGAGGGCGGAATGAGGGGGGCGACCCTAGAGATGAGCTGCTCTTGAGGCAAAAGGTCCCCTCCAGGGAGTCAGTCCTGCAAGCTGCTGAGTACCAACTTCTGCTGACTTGTCTCTGTTGGGAGCTGAGACATTTGATACCTTGCAGAATCAGGCCTCTAGTGAAAGAAAGCAGTGAGGGAAGGGCAGGGAAGCTCAGAGAAAATCTTTGGGCTTGTAAATACACAAAGTAGCATGGCTTTGTGGAAGCAGTTATGCTACTATAACAGTGCTTTATATAGGTATAGCTATTTCTGTACAAGAAAAGAAATAAGATACGCTGGTATAACTGCATCCCTACTAGGAGTTGTATTTCTGTGTTAAAAAAACAAACAAAAAACCAACAACCCA
This sequence comes from Gopherus evgoodei, assembly GCF_007399415.2. NCBI lineage: Eukaryota > Metazoa > Chordata > Testudines > Testudinidae > Gopherus > Gopherus evgoodei. The sequence continues at coordinate 61,626,353 of NC_044326.1, forward strand.
AGCCCCAAGTGATAGTGATATCACTTCAAAAACTGTGTGTACCGCTTGATGTGTCACAGAGTAGGGCATGCTCTTCCTATATGGGGATCTCTCAGCAGCCATGAATTTCGGTTTAGGAGACTGTGCCACCACTCACCTCACCCCACCCCACCCCACCCCACCCCCAGCAGGACTGGACCTGGAATTCTGTTTGTGTTTAGATGAGTTGGGGTTCATCTTAACCCACAACCTGCTTCAAATGAACTTATTTCACATTATCTTGCAGCTCATCTGCTATATTAATGAATTTTAAACTTTAAACTCATTTTGAAAGCAGACTTACTGAGATACAGGATGAGTTTACACATGACAGAGTGTGTAATCTCAATTCTCCTTGGAAATGGGGCATGAGTCTGAGGGTTTAAAAAAATCTGACTTGTAAAACTTGACAACACTTTGTTTTGTATAGGGTCCTTTGCTGCAATATAGGACGGAAGCAAGGGATGCAAAGAGAGCACCAGGGAAAATTCAGTTCCAATAAATAAATCAGGTTAGCCCAGTGGATCACTGAAAGGCAAATAATGATCTCACATAACTCGTGACATGCATAAATTCCATTCACTGTGCTTGGCAGCATTAAGAAAAGAGGCTTGTGAGCAACGTTATTCTCTCTCTAGTGTAAGGAAAGCTATGAATTACTGGTATGGGAATGAATTTCAAATAAATACTATCTATACTTTTATACCACATCCTCAAATGATGCAGAATTGGTATAGGACTAACAGTATTAATCCTTCTGTTTAGCCTCAAAGCTGGATGGCTTCTAGAAAGCTGAAAAGACTCAAGTCTGAACTGAATGATCATGCATTTAATCGAGTGTTGTGCCCTCTTTTCTAACAAACCTCAGTTCTGAGTCCTTACTAAATATGACTTCTTGCATATCCTTCGTTTACCCTTTCCCCTTAAGCTCATCTTTCTGCCTTTGCATTTCCCCCCTTAAATTAACATCATTTTCATATTAGTTAAATATGGCAAATTCTAAACAGTAATCCACTCCATATCCTTTAAAAGAACAAAACCCAGCCCTTCAAGTAATACAGTAATTCACTTTTTTTGCAGAACACCAATCTCTGTCTCTTGAGCCTTGATCCTGCAGAGTAGTGTGTACACTTCACACCGCTGCTTCTAGACTCTCAAACTGCTCCAGAGTTTTCCTGAGAGGCAATTTCTTTTTCTATCCACAGAGTTTGAAGCAGAAGTGGAGAAAATGTTTTTTTTTAATTGAGTTTTATATTTTGGCTTGATATTGTTGCAGCCATTAATTTGAATTTTTCAGTGCAATCTTGAGACATTTTTCCTGGTGTTTTAGGCCACACACATTTGGGAAAGTATGACAGTTTAAGAATTTCCACAAATCTTGCCAAAAACAAACTTAAACTTTGGGGTTTATTTATTTATTTATTTATTTTGCTTGTAGCAGTAAGGGGGTGGGGGAAAACACAGGCATCCTCAGAGCAAGCATTAGTGTTCATCAGGGATCCTAGAAATCCAGTTGCCATGGGGAGGGAATATGTGGAATTTGCTGGTTTGTGTTTGATTCACAGAGAATCGGAGAATCCAGGCACCCAGTTCTGAAGGCAACATTGCTACCAGTGCAGTGCAAAAGTAAGGGTGGCATAGTATAGTATTGCCACCCTTATTTCTCCACTGATGCTGGAGCTGGGCACCCAGCCAGCAGCTGCCACTCCCCAGCTGCCCAGTTCTGGAAGTATAGGAAAACTAAGTTGAGTGTTGTATTTTAATTGTGGGAAAATGGATATTTTTGTTTTTATCTCAGAATTTTGTGGTTTTTATCACAGGGAAAACTAAAATCCCTGGTGTTCACTAGACAATGGACAAGGACAGAAATTAACCCAAAAAGGCCACTGTAAGGGAGGGAAGTGTTGGGGGGAGAGTTGTCAGCTGGATACCTTTAAACTAGGGCTGTCAATTAATCGCAATTAACTCAAAAAATTCTCAGTTAACAACAGAAGACCAATTGAAATTTAGAACAACATCCAAAATATTTAATACATTTTCATATATATTGTATTCTGTATTGTAACTGAAATCAGTATATCTGAAAATGTAGAAAACATCCAAAAATATTTAAATAAATGGTATTCTATTTAACAGTGCAATTAATCGCAATTAATTTTTTTAATTACTTGACAGCCCTACTTTAAACTATATGGTATTTGGTAAAAGATTGCCTGTAGCGATGCTAGCTAATGGCTACAATGGAGGTTGTTACTCAGGGGCTTGGGGGAAGAATGCCAAGGAATAAGAACACAGAGCATGAAAGAAGGAAGCTTGTGAAGTGATTTCTACATACTGAGATATTTGCTACCAGAAATACATAAGTGAACTATGTTTTGGTAGTCTGGAGAGATTAATATCCATTTAGGGTTTGATTTTCCCATAAGGGGCCAATGCTGCAAGCCCTCTGCACAGGGGAATCAATGCAGTTATACTGGCATAAAACTGGAGTCAGGTCCTAGTGAATCAGGTCCTAGGCTTGCTTTTATCCTCCTATAGCAAAAAAGCAAGCAAATAAAAAAATCAAGAATAAACTTACCAGCTTCTTGTCAGATATTATAGATTCATAGACTCTAGGACTGGAAGGGACCTCGAGAGGTTATCAAGTCCAGTCCCCTGCCCTCATGGCAGGACCAAATACTGTCTAGACCATCCCTGATACACATTTATCTAACCTACTCTTAAATATCTCCAGAGATGGAGATTCCACAACCTCCCTAGGCAATTTATTCCAGTGTTTAACTACCCTGACAGTTAGGAACTTTTTCCTAATGTCCAACCTAAATCTCCCTTGCTGCAGTTTAAACCCATTGCTTCTTGTTCTATCATTAGAAGCTAAGGTGAACAAGTTTTCTCCCTCCTCCTGATGACACTCTTTTAGATACCTGAAAACTGCTATCATGTCCCCTCTCAGTCTTCTCTTTTCCAAACTAAATAAACCCAATTCTTTCAGCCTTCCTTTATAGGTCATGTTCTCAAGACCTTTAATCATTCTTGTTGCTCTTCTCTGGACCTTCTCTAATTTCTCCACATCTTTCTTAAAATGCAGTGCCCAGAACTAGACACAATACTCCAGTTGAGGCCTAACCAGCGCAGAGAAGAGCGGAAGAATGACTTCTCATGTCTTGTTTACAACACACCTGTTAATGCATCCCAGAATCACGTTTGCTTTTTTTGCAAAAGTATCACACTGTTGACTCATATTTAGCTTGTGGTCCACTATGACCCCTAGATCTCTTTCTGCCATACTCCTTCCTAGACAATCTCTTCCCATTCTGTATGTGTGAAACTGATTGTTCCTTCTAAGTGGAGCACTTTACATTTATCTTTATTGAACTTCATCCGGTTTACCTCAGACCATTTCTCCAATTTGTCCAGATCATTTTGAATTTTGACCCTGTCCTCCAAAGCAGTTGAAATCTCTCCCAGTTTGGTATCGTCTGCAAATTTAATAAGCGTACTTTCTATGCCAACATCTAAGTTGTTGATGAAGATATTGAACAGAGCCGGTCCCAAAACAGACCCCTGCGGAACCCCACTTGTTATACCTTTCCAGCAGGATTGGGAGCCATTAATAACTACTCTCTGAGTACGGTTATCCAGCCAGTTATGCACCCACCTTATAGTAGCCCCATCTAAATTGTATTTGCCTAGTTTATTGATAAGGATATCATGCGAGACCGTATCAAATGCCTTACTAAAGTCTAGGTATACCACATCCACCGCTTCTCCCTTATCCATAAGACTCGTTATGCTATCAAAGAAAGCTATCAGATTGGTTTGACACGATTTGTTCTTTACAAACCCGTGCTGGCTATTCCCTATCACCTTACCACCTTCCAAGTGTTTGCAGATGATTTCTTTAATTACTTGCTCCATTATCTTCCCTGGCACAGAAGTTAAACTGACTGGTCTGTAGTTTCCTGGGTTGTTTTTATTTCCCTTTTTATAGATGGGCACTATATTTGCCCTTTTCCAGTCTTCTGTAATCTCCCCCGTCTCCCATGACTTTCCAAAGATAATAGCTAGAGGCTCAGATACCTCCTCTATTAACTCCTTGAGTATTCTAGGATGCATTTCATCAGGCCCTGGTGACTTGCAGGCATCTAACTTTTCTAAATGATTATTAACTTGCTCTTTTTTTATTTTATCTTCTAAACCTATGTCCTTCCTATAAACATTCACAATGTTAGACATTCCTTCAGACTTCTCAGTGAAGACCGAAACAAAGAAGTCATTAAGCATCTCTGCCATTTCCAAGTTTCCTGTTACTGTTTCTCCCTCCTCACTGAGCAGTGGGCCTACCCTGTCCTTGGTCTTCCTCTTGTTTCTAATGTATTGATAAAGAGTCTTCTTGTTTCCCTTTATTCCTATAGCTAGTTTGAGCTCATTTTGTGCCTTTGCCTTTCTAATCTTGCCCCTGCATTCCTGGGTTGTTTGCCTATATTCATCCTTTGTAATCTGACCTAGTTTCCATTTTGTATATGACTCCTTTTTATTTTGTAGGTCATGCAAGATCTCGTGGTTAAGCCAACGTGGTCTTTTGCCACATTTTCTATCTTTCCTACCCATCGGAATAGCTTGCTTTTGGGCCCTTAATAGTGTCCCTTTGAAAAACTGCCAACTCTCCTCAGTTGTTTTTCCCCTCAGTCTTGATTCCCATGGGACCTTACCTACCAGCTCATAGACTCATAGACTCATAGGTCAGAAGGGACCAATCTGATCATCTAGTCTGACCTCCTGCACAAGGCAGGCCACAGAACCCCACCCATCCAATTTTATAACAACCCCTATCCCAGGACTGAGTTATTGAAATCCTCAAAATTGGTTTGAAGACCTCAAGCTGCAGAGAAACCACCAGCAAGCGACCTGTGCCCCACGCTGCAGGGGAAGGCGAAAAACCTCCAGGGCCCCTGCCAATCCGCCCTGGAGGAAAATTCCTTCCCGATCCCAAGTATGGCGATCAGCTAAACCCTGAGCATGTGGGCAAGAGTCACCAGCCAGCACCCAAGAAGGAATTCTCTGCAGTAACTCAGTTCCCATTCCATCCAACATCTCCCCGCAGACCATTGAGCAGACCTATCTGGTGGTAATCCAAGATCAATTACCCAAATTAAAGCCAGGAAAGTCTTTTGCCCCCACTACTTCCCTCGGAAGGCTGTTCCAGAACTTCACTCCCCTAATGGTTAGAAACCTTCGTCTAATTTCAAGTCTAAACTTCCTAATATCCAGTTTATACCCATTTGTCCTCGTGCTTACATTAGTACTAAACTTAAATAATTCCTCTCCCTCCCTAACGTTAACCCCCCTGATATATTTATATAGAGCAAGCATATCCCCCCGCAGCCTTCTTTTGGCCAGGCTAAACAAGCCAAGCTCTTTGAGTCTCCTTTCATAAGGCAGTTTTTCCATTCCTCGGATCATCCTTGTAGCCCATCTCTGAATATGTTCCAGTTTGAATTCATCCTTCTTGAACATGGGACACCAGAACTGCACACAGTATTCCAGATGGGGTCTCACCAACGCCTTGTATAACGGTACTAACACCTCCTTATCCTTGCAGGAAATACCCCGCCTGATGCATCCCAAAATCGCATTTGCTTTTTTAACAGCCGTATCACATTGGCGACTCATAGTCATCCTGCTATCAACCAGTACCCCAAGGTCCTTCTCCTCCTCCGTCGCTTCCAACTGATGCGCCCCCAACGTATATCCAAAATTCTTATTATTAATTCCTAAATGCATAACCTTGCACTTTTCACTATTGTATTTCATCCTATTTCTATTACTCCAGTTTACAAGGTGGTTCAGATCTTCCTGAATAGTATCCCTGTCCTTCTCCGTGTTAGCAATACCCCCCAGCTTCGTGTCATCCGCAAACTTTATTAGCACATTCCCGCTCTTTGTGCCAAGGTCAGTAATAAAAAGGTTAAATAAGATCGGTCCCAAAACCGATCCTTGAGGGACTCCACTAGTGACCTCCTTCCAGCCTGACAGTTCACCTTTTAATACGACCCTCTGGAGTCTCCCCTTTAACCAGTTCCTTATCCACCTTACAACTTTCATATTCATTCCCATCTTTTCCAATTTGACTAACAGTTCCCCGTGCGGAACCGTGTCGAACGCCTTACTGAAATCTAGGTAAATTATATCTACCGCATTTCCTTTATCTAAGTAATCCATCATCTTCTCAAAGAAAGAGATCAGATTGATTTGACACGATCTACCTTTACTAAATCCGTGTTGCAATTCGTCCCAATTACCATTGACCTCTATGTCCTTAACTACTTTCTCCCTTAAAATTTTTTCCAAGACCTTACATACTACAGACGTCAAGCTAACAGGCCTATAATTACCCGGATCACTTTTATTCCCTTTCTTAAAAATAGGAACTACATTAGCAATCCTCCAGTCATACGGCACAACCCCCGAGTTTATCGATTGCTTAAAAATTCTCGCTAATTGGCTCGCAATTTCACGCGCCAGTTCCTTTAATATCCTCGGATGGAGATTGTCCGGGCCCTCCGACTTCATCCCATCGAGCTGTTCAAGTACGGCCTCTACCTCAGTTGCGGTAATATCCACTTCCATATCCACATTCCCGTTTATCATCCCTCCATCATCGCAAGGTTCCTCACTAGTCTTATTAAAAACTGAAGCAAAGTACTTGTTTAGATGTTGGGCCATGCCTAGGTTATCCTTAACCTCCATTCCATCCTCAGTGTATAGCGGCCCCACTTCTTCTTTCTTTGTTTTCTTCTTATTTATGTGGCTGTAGAACCTTTTACTATTGGTTTTGATTCCCTTTGCAAGGTCCAGTTCAATGTGGCTTTTAGCCTTCCTCACTTTATCCCTACATGTTCTGACCTCACCAAGGTAGCTTTCCTTACTGATCCTGCCTTTCTTCCACTCCCTGTAAGCTTTCTGCTTTTGTCTAATCCCCTCTCTGAGTTGCTTGCTCATCCAGTTTGGCCTACAACTCCTGCCCATGGTTTTTTTCCCCTTTCTTGGGATGCAGGCTTCCGACAGTCTCCGCAGCTGCGACTTAAAGTAATTCCAGGCCTCCTCTGCATTTAAATCCACTAATTCCTCTGTCCAATCCACTTCCCTAACTAATTTCCTTAACTCTTTAAAATTAGCCCTCGAGAAGTCCAAAACCCTAATCCCAGATCTACATTTGTTTATCCTTCCATCTAGTTTGAACTGAATCAGCTCATGATCACTCGAACCAAGGTTGTCCCCTACCACCATTTCTTCTACGAGGTCCTCACTGCTCACCAACACCAAATCTAAAATGGCATCTCCTCTCGTAGGTACTTCAACTACTTGATGAAGAAATCCATCCGCTATCACATCCAGAAAAATCTGACCCCTATTATTCTTGCAAGTACTCGTCCTCCAGTCTATCTCTGGGAAGTTGAAGTCCCCCATAATCACACATTTCCCCTTTGTGTTTACTTCATTAAAGAGGTCTCTATCCATATCCCAATCAGATCCTGGCGGTCTGTAGCACACGCCAAGCACTATCTCAGGGGAAGCTCTAGTTGCTTTTTTACCCAGTGTGATTTCTGTCTTATCCATTCCATCGCTTCTTATTTCGCTACAGTTAATTTCATCATTGATGTACAAGGCTACTCCACCACCTTTGCCTTTCTTCCTGTCTTTTCTAAACAGCACATAGCCTTCAATACCCGTGCTCCAGTCATGAGTACTATTCCACCAGGTTTCAGTTATCCCTATAATATCCGGTTTCACTTCCTGCACCAGTAACTCCAGTTCCTCCATCTTGTTACCTAGGCTCCTTGCATTAGTGTACAGACCTTTTAATTTTCAGCGTTTGGCATCAGTGACATTCTTTCCCCCGTCGTGCAGAGACCTTTTACCACCAGCATCACCCGTTACTCTGGTTTCTACTCCACTATTCCTCCTTGGATCAAATCTTGGGACTGCAAGGGTATCCCCTCTCACTTTGTTTACTTTCCTCTCCAGGTTATATTCCAGCGTGGAGATCTCCCGAACATCTCCCAACCATCTCCCCCAACTTCCTAGTTTAAAGCTCTCTTGATGAGGTCGGCGAGCCTCCATCCTAGAATCCTATTTCCCTCCTTGCTTAGATGAAGTCCATCCTGAGCGAACAGTCGTCTATCCGTAAATGCTTCCCAGTGACCGTACATCCCAAAGCCCTCCTTATAACAACACTCCCTAAGCCATCTGTTGATCGCCATAATCTTGTCACTCCTTCGTCGCCCCGCTCTAGGAACCGGCAGAATCCCACTGAAGATAACCTGAGCCTCGATGTCTTTGAGCCTATTCCCCAGTCTGGCATAGTCCTCCTTGATACAGTCCAGCTCTCTGAGGTTACCAAAATCCCCCTTCCTGAAAACCATTGTCTCTATTTTGCTGTACTCCCTTCTACTCTTCCTTAGATTGCAAACTCTATGATTTCATGATCACTTTCACCCAAGCTTCCTTTTACTTTCAAATTCTCAATGAGTTCCTCCCTATTTGTTAAAATCAAGTCTAGAACAGCTTCCCCCCAGTAGCTTTCTCAACCTTCTGAAATAAAAAGTTGTCTGCAATGCAGTTCAGGAACTTATTGGATATTCTGTGCCCCGCGGTGTTATTTTCCCAACATATATCTGGATAGTTGAAGTCCCCCATCACCACCAAACCTTGGGCTTTGGATGATTTTGTTAGTTGTTTAAAAAAAGCCTCATCCACCTCTTCCACCTGGTTAGGTGGCCTGTGGTAGACTCCTAGCACGACATCACCCTTGTTTTTTACCCCTTTTAGCCTAACCCAGAGCCTCTCAACACTTCCGTCTCCTATGTCCATATCCACCTCAGTCCAAGTGTGTACATTTTTAATATATAAGGCAACACCTCCTCCCTTTTTCCCCTGTCTATCCTTCCTGAGCAAACTATACTTATCCACACCAACATTCCAATCATGTGTATTATCCCACCAAGTTTCAGTGATGCCAACAATGTCATAGTTGTATTTATTTATTAGCACTTCCAGTTCTTCCTGCTTATTACCCATACTTCTTGCATTTGTATATAGGCATCTAAGATACTGGTTTGATCTTGCCTCCCAGTTTTTCCCTGACCCTCCTTTCTCTCTGCCATTACAGCCCACGCTCCCTCTTGTTTCCGACCCATCTCCCAGGTCTTCATGTTCCCCACTTACCTGTGGGCTTTGCTCACCTGACCCCGTCGAACCTAGTTTAAAGCCCTCCTCACTAGGTTAGCCAATCTGTATGCAAATAGGGTCTTTCCCCTCCTCGAAAGGTGAACGCCATCTCTGCCTAGCATTCCTTCCTCGAATAGCATCCTGTGAGCAAGGAAGCCAAAGCCCTCCTGACGACACCATCTTCGCAGCCAGGCATTCACCTCCATGATGCATCTGTCTAGTGAGGGAGGATATTATCTTCTAGTGATATTGTGAGTCAGGCAGAAGGGAATGTAGGTGAAAAAGCAATTAGAAATGTAAAAAACCTAGCAGTAGTATGAAAAGCAGAGTATAGACCCCTCTCTTGATCTTATCATTAAGGTGGAACAATCCTGACAAATGTGTGGGAGTTTGTATTTCCACTGCCAATGCTCTACCACTCCTTGCCAATGGTACCAGTGTCATAACTGTCCTACTCAGATCTGAACCTTAGAGTTCAGAACATGAGAAGTTAGCATGAAACCTCCAAACTTAATTACCAGCTTGGATCTGATATCACTGCCACCAGCCAGAATTCCAGTGTCTGGCTCACTCTGGTTTCCCCAAAACCTTCCCTGGGGAACCTCAAGACTCAGATGCCCCGAGTCTCACCACAAAGGGAAATAACCCACTTCTCTTCCCCTTCTTTACCTCCTCCCAGATTTCCCCGCCCTGGGTACTCTAGGAGATTCCCTGCTTCAAGTCCTTGAAACACCACACCGAGAAATCAAATATTTCTCTCCCCTCACCCAGAGGTTATGCAAATTCAGGCTTAGTAAATCTAACACAAAGAGATTCTCTCTTCCCCCCTGTCTTCTTCCTCCCACCTATTCCCTGGTGATCTGGAGATTCAATCCCCTTGAGCCCCCACTAAAAAAAAAAAATCCACAGGTCTTAAAAAGAAAGCTTTACATAAAAAGGAAGAAAAAGACATAAAATGGTCTCTGTATCAAGGTGACAATATACAGGGTCAATTTCTTAAAGGAAAAAATGAATAAACAGCCTTATCCCAAAAAGAATACAATTTAAAACCTTCCAGCAACTACACACATGTAAATACAAAAAACAATATAAACCTATTGTCTGACTATCCTTGTACTTACAACTTGGAAACAGAAGATTATAAAGCTTGGAAATAGAGAGATCACTCTCAGAACCAAGAAAGAGACAGACCAAGAACAAAGGACTCACACCCAAAACTTCCCTCCACCCAGATTTGAAAAAGTCTTGTTTCCTAATTGGCCCTCTGGTCAGGTGTTTCAGGTCACTGTTTGTTAACCCTTTTATAGGTGAAAGAGACATTAACCGTTAGCTATCTGTTTATGACAACCAGTTTCACTGATTGCAGTAGTGGCAGGATTGGATTGGTGATTAAATGGAGGACTTCTATCTTGAGCTATCCGTACCTCTTGTGGCTTCTTGTGTCCATTTTTAAGCTTGTTCTGTGTTTTTTTTCAGAACTGAATTGTTTGTACCAGAAATATAATTACAATCTAAAACAGCCTAAAAATACTATAACTAACCCTGTTCTTCAGATTCCTCACCCTACTGTCTTAGCACCACTGCAAGTAGTAATACATCATATACTAATGAGAGAAATTGGCAGAATATTTGGAATTAGGCCTTTATGCTAACTCTAATATCCTGATGAATATTAATAAATAATTCTGAGTGTTAAACAAATGGGCAATGCCACAGCCACTTTCATCTTCCACCATGACAGCACATTCATCTTCTACAGATAGAGTATCAGTGGTAAAGATGTATCTTTAAATTTCTCAGATGATGCTGCTGAGTATTTCATGTTCCACATGTACCTCAGTAACATGGAAGGGACACACTGAGTTCACCACTGTTTTCAAGGAAATGGAAATAGACGATGAAAGAGGCATAACTGATAAGCTGAGAGGAGCAGCAATTAAAGCATTAACTCCCAGCTTGATATTTTCCTTTCTTCCTCCAGGAACCCTCAGGCATACTTCTCCTGTTACTGACCAAACTAGGGGGCAATTGCTTTCAGGGGAAAGAAAAGCTTTCTGGGATTTCAAATGAAGAGGATTAGTTATTTCTAACAGTGTTTTCACATGTCCTGCATATTGCCTCCATAATTAGAGTATATTATTGCACTCTTCCCATTGTTATGAAATGAATTATCAAACCTTAGATCTTTATACATGCAGGATATTTTATTAATGATGAGACATAAATGATTCTTGTCGCTATTAAGTAGACAGTAAATGTGATATGTCACTGATTTTATAATTGTGGCTAAAACTAAATGCCAGTTGTGCATATGGGGAACTGTATATTAAACACCCACAGAAAGGCCAAACAGGCAAAACAGTTAGCCCAGTGTGATTGAACTGTTGTATAAAAACTTCAATTTGAAAATGATGCAGAAGCATTTTAGGGCAATCATCCTTAGTATAAGTGGATTAAGCAAAACATTGCAGGCTGTGGAAAAAAATTGTTTTTAGTGAAATTTAAGATGCCCAAATGCACCTTCCCCCTTTTCCCCCAGAAACTTATCTACTGTATACGTGGAAAGTAACAACCACAGAGTTACTGCACTGCTATATACTGTTTCACTCAGCCTATGGGTTAAGTTAAAACCTCTTTAAACTGATATGCAAATGAGTACCCCATTTAAATCACTTGTAAGAGACAGTTAAGGGGCCACACAGAAACTAGCATCCGGTGCACAGAGGTTGGGGATTGTGATGGGGCCGGGAAGGAACATACAAACAGAACAGAGTAGACTTAGCAGGAGAGACAGGCTGAAGGAGCAGCTGAAAGTGTGTGGCTGACCCTGGAATAAACATGGGGAGAAGTTTTTTTGGGTCAGGAAATCAGGCTGAAAAGAGGGCTCTTGGTGCTGTGAGCAGAAGAGGCTGTTTGCTGCTATTTGATTCTTTCTGCATTCAGAGAGACAGGACTCTCTGTTTTTGTAAATAAATAAAATTGCATAAAAGAATGCCAGACTGCCACCAATTTTTACTCCCAGCTGGAACACCACCACCGTCCCAAATTCTGACTAGCTGCTCTGGTCAAAGGGGGGCAAGAGTACACTGAGAAAACAATTTTTTTTCATATTTTATATAAATAAAAAAAACCAGACCCTAACTTTGCACACTTGACAAGTCAATTGATAGTGCCAGAAAAATCTTAAGATGAATCATGATGTTTTGAGAGAGAATATGTAAATTTCTATAAGGTGGCATAAATCACTAGGGAACAATTCAGCTGTTTCCTCAATATGCACAAACAGTTTAAAGTTTTCCGACAGTACTGTGCACTTCATTATTGTGACTCAGGCATTGCGGCAATAAAACACTGGAGCCGTCACCCTTCTCTGGAGAGAAGTAGTGTGTTTTTTCAAGTTAGTGGTGTGTATTTAGGAACTGAGAAGTGGTAATGCATTTGCAGTCTTCCAATACTCAACGATTACACAACATTTATGAGCTAGAGGCTATGACAGGACTCCTTACTCATTATAGGAGCTGAAGCATCTCATTTCTCTGCTCTTTACTCTGATTCCATGGAGTCTTCACATTGACTGCTATCTACATAGCCGTGAAGGTTACCCCCAAGCCTAATAAGGTTCACTGTTTTGCACCTGACATAGTTAAGCCCTTGTGGAGAGGAATATGAAGGGGACAGGTTGCTTTGCTTTGTTCTTTCTATTACTTGTCAGATAACTAGGGGGTTGTGAAAGTGAATGAGAGAACTGCTCAAGGAGGAAAAAACACTGTATACCTTACTAGTATCTGCACTATAACATTATCTGGTGTGCAGCTGCTCAGGCATGCACTTCCGAGGGAACTATCTGTGGACCACAGTTTGAGAACCTCTGTGCTACAGATACTACCACAGCATAGATAGACTAGTTGAAACTGATCTGATAGAAAAGCCTTAGCAATAGCACTGAGGGACAACACATTTCTGGTGGATTCAGCTTTGCAACAAAATCAAAGCAGTAGCCTACCAATCACACATTTCCCTTACTGCCTCTTTTCTTCATTCCCTCTTCACTTCATGTTTTTTCTCCTCCTTTATTCATGTCTCCCCTCTGTTTCTCTTCCCTCTACACGAAACCAAATAAAACAAGTGACAGTTACAGGGTTACCTATAGTCTGATAGTGAGTGCCCCTAGTTTTACGTGCTGTTAGCCAGCAGGCAACACTGGGATGAGAGGCATTTTATACCAATAGGGTTAAACTGTGACCTAGATTCACTTCAATCCAGGCCTGGCAGTGGCACAAGTCTTCCTCAGCCTCTCCTCTGCTCAGGGATGGCTTCAGGCCCCAGCACGCCAAGCGCGTGCTTGGGGCGGCAAGCCGCGAGGGGGGCTCTAAAGGCACCGCGAGGGCGGCAGGCGGGCTTGCCTGCGGAGGGTCCGCTGGTCCCGTGGCTTCGTCCTGGTCCTTCCTGCCGTGCTTGGGGCGGCAAAATGCCTAGAGCCACCCCGTCTCTGCTAGAGACTGCAGCCATCCAGCGCAGGTACTCATCAGAGCATTGGGGTGGCTGGGTTGGTCTCTGATTCATGGCCTCTTGAAAGATTCCTAAGGCAGGGTAACTATGGTGCTCCTAGCAGAACTTATAGCAGTCTTATCCTCAAAGTGGGAGGGCCCCTGGTCACTATACCCTTCGCTGGCGTCGAAGTTGTCATAACATTTTTTCCCAGATCTGGACCTTAGCGTCCAAAATATGGGTGTTAGCATGAAAACCTCCAAGCTTAGTTACCAGCTTGGACCTGGTAAAGCTGCCACCAGCCAGGAATTATACAGTGCCTAGCTCACTGTGGTCTCCCCAAAACCTTCCCTGGGAGACCCCCAGACTCAGATTCCTTGAGTCTCACAACAAAGGGAAATAACCCCCTCCCCTTGTTTCCTTGTTACTTCCTCCCAGGCTCCCCTCCCTGGATGACCCTAGGAGATTCCCTGCTTCCAGTCCTGGAAACACAAGTACCGAGAGAGCTAATCTCTCTCCACCCCTCACCCAGAGGGTATGCGAAGTCAGGCTTAGTAAATCTAACACAAAGAGATTTTCCCCCTGACTTCTTCCTCCCACCAATTCCCTGGTGAGCTGCAGACTCAATTCCCTGGAGTCCCCACTAAAAAAAACTCCAACAGGTCTTAAAAAGAAAGCTTTATATAAAAAAAGAAAGAAAAAGACATTAAAAATAGTCTCTGTAATAAGATGACAATATACAGGGTCAATTGCTTAAAGGAAAAAAATGAATAAACAGCCTTATCCAAAAAGAATACAATTTAAAACCTTCCAGCAACTACACACATGAAAATACAAAAGAAAACAATATAAACCTATTGTCTTACTATCCTTGTACTTACAGCTTGGAAATAGAAGATTAGAAAGCCTGGAGACAGAAAAATCACTCTCAGAGCCGAGAGGGTCAGACCCAAGACAAAGGACAAAGAACTCACACCCAAACTTCCCTCCACCCAGATTTGAAAAAGTCTTGATTCCTGATTGGTCCTCTGGTCAGACGTTTGGTTCCCTGTGTTAACACTTTACAGGTAAAAGAACATTAACCCTTAGCTATCTGTTTATGACAAGCCCCCCAAATTGCAGACAGTGGGGAACCTCACTGGTGGCGATTTCCTCCTAGAACTTTAAAATAAACAGATTAGTACAACACATGCACCTTTACATATACTACTAAGTATGTAACTAACAGACTTTTACATTTTAAGAACACTTTTTAACTACTGGATTCTGGGAAACTCTCATGGGAGAGAGCATCAGCTACTTTGTTAGAAGCTCCTGAAATGTGCTGAATTTCAAAATCAAAATCTTGGAGCGCTAAACTGCAATGAAGAAGTTTCTTGTTGTTCCCCTTGGCAGTATGAAGCCACTTTAGCCCAGTATGGTCAGTTTGTAGCTGGAACCGTCATCCCCAAACATATGGGCGTAGCTTTTCCAGGATGTACACAATGGCATAGCATTCCTTTTCACTGACTGACCAGTGATTTCCCTCTCAGACAGTTTCTTGCTGAGAAACATGACAGGATGGAAGTTGTGATCCGTTGCTTCCTGCACGAGAACTGCTCCTATACCACACTCAGATGCATCCTTGGTTACTAGGAATGGCTTGTCAAAGTCCGGGGCTCTGAGCACAGGGTCAGACATGAGCGTAGCCTTAAGTTGGGTAAAGGCCTTTTGACACTCATCAGTCCACTTAACTGCATTTAGCTGGGTCTTTTTGGTCAGGTCGGTCAGTGGGGCAGCGATTTGGCTGAAGTGTGGTACAAATCGCCTGTAGTACCCGGGCAAGCCTAAGAAGGATTGAACCTGTTTCTTTGACTTTGGGAGAGGCCACTTTTGGATAGCATCCACCTTGGCCTGTAGGGGGTTTATGGTTCCTCGACCCAGCTGGTGTCCCAGGTAAGTTACTCTGTTTTGGCCTATTTGACACTTTTTGGCCTTAACAGTTAGTCCGGCCTGCCTGATGCGCTCAAAGACCTTTTCCAGGTGTAGCAGGTGTTCGGGCCAGGAGTCTGAAAAAATGGCCACATCATCGAGGTAGGCAACTGCATATTCGCCCAGTCCTGCTAGTAGACCATCTACCAGCCTCTGGAAGGTGACGGGTGCATTTCGCAGCCCGAAAGGAAGGATATTAAATTCATACACCCCCGCATGGGTGACGAATGCTGACCTCTCCTTGGCAGGTTCATCTAGCGGTACTTGCCAGTACCCCTTGTTTAAGTCTATTGTAGAGATGAACTGGGCACGTCCCAACTTCTCCAATAGCTCATCGGTGCGTGGCATTGGATAGTTGTCCAGACGAGTTACCGCATTTAGCTTACAGTAGTCCACGCAAAAGTGTATTTCCCCATCTGGTTTGGGTACCAGAACCACTGGAGATGCCCATGCACTGGTAGATGAGCGGATTATACCCATCTGTAGCATGTTCTGGATCTCCCGTTCTATAGCAGCTTGGGCATGAGGAGACACCCGGTAGGGTGGGGTTCTAATTGGGTGAGCATTACCTGTGTCAATGGAGTGGTATGCCCGTTCAGTCCGTCCTGGGGTGGCTGAGAACAATGGGGCGAAGCTAGTGCACAGCTCCTTGATTTGTTGCCGCTGCAGACGTTCCAGCATTGTGGAGAGGGTCACTTCTTCCACGCCACTGTCTTTTTTCCCGTCGTAGTAGACACCTTCAGGCCACTCAGCATCATCTCCCTGGACTGTAAACTGACAAACCTGTAAGTCTCTGGAATAGAAAGGCATGAGAGAATTAACATGGTACACTCTGGGCTTTAGTGAGGAATTGGGAAATGTTATGAGGTAGTTCACAGTTCCCAGGCGCTCTTGGACCGTGAATGGCCCTTCCCATGATGCTTCCATCTTATGGGCCTGTTGCGCCTTCAAGACCATAACCTGGTCTCCTACCTTGAAGGAACGTTCTCTGGTATGTTTGTCATACCAGGCCTTTTGCTCTTCCTGAGCATCCTTTAGGTTTTCTTTAGCAAGGGCTATAGAGTGTCGGAGGGCGCTTTGTAGGTCGCTTACAAAGTCCAGAATGTTAGTCCCTGGAGAAGGGGTAAACCCCTCCCATTACTGCTTCACCAACTGTAATGGCCCCTTAACCTCGTGGCCATACACAAGTTCAAAGTGAAAACCCTAAACTGGGATGTGGTACAGCCCTGTAGGCAAACAGCAACTACTGCAACACTAGGTCCCAATTATTGGAGTGTTCATTGATGAATTTACTTATTATGGCCCCCAAAGTTCCATTAAACCTTTCTACCAGGCCATTGGTTTGATGGTGGTACGGGGTGGCAACCAAGTGGTTCACCCCATGAGTTTCCCACAGTTTTTCCATGGTCCCTGCCAGGAAATTAGATCCTGAAGCTGTAAGGATGTCGGAGGGCCAACCTACCCTGGCAAAAATGTCTGTTAGGGCCTGACACACAGCGTTAGCCCTGGTGTTGCCTAGAGGTACTGCTTCCGGCCATCAGGTAGCAAAGTCCACGAAAGTCAGTACGTACTGCTTTCCTCTGGGCGTCTTTTCTGGGAAAGGACACAGAATATCCACAGCTACTCACTGAAATGGGACTTCAATTATGGGGAGTGGCTGGAGAGGGGCCTTGACCTGGTCTTGGGGCTTTCCCACTCTTTGGCATACCTCACAAGACCGGACATACTTGGCAACGTCCTTGCCCATCCCCTCCCAGTGGAAGGACTTCCCCAACCGGTCCTTGGTTCTGTTCACCCCAGCATGGCCACTGGGATGATCATGGGCTAAGCTTAAGAGCTTCCCCCAGTACTTAGTTGGAATCATCAACTGTTTTTGCGACTGCCATTCTTCCTGGTGTCCACGAGAAAGAATCTCCTTGTATAAAAGTCCTTGGTCTATAACAAACCGGGATCGGTGAGAAGAGCTGAGAGGCGGTGGGATGCTCCGTGCCGCCGCCCAACCTTTCTGAAGGCTGTCATTTGCTTCCTGCTCAGTCTGGAACTGTTCCCTGGAGGCTGGGGTCACCAGTTCTTCCTCAGACTGTGGACTTGGGCTTGGTCCCTCTGGAAGTGATGTACGTGATGGGGTTGTTTCCGTTGCTGGTGATCCGCTCTCCTCTGGTGCACCTGAGGGTATTTCAGGCTCTGGCTGAGCCTTTTGGGTATGGCTGTCTGTTGCTTCTGCCAGTTCTGGCTCGCTGGCGCCCTCTGGCGTTGAGTTTGAAGCTATGGTTGCAATTGCTGGTGCTGGTTGCTGTTCCAGTTCCAGGCCTGGGACTGGAGGTGCTGTGGCTGTTTCAGTGGTTGGCATGGAATCCGGGTCCACTACCTCTGTCTGGGTCTCTGGTAACACAGACGGGGCGTCTGTGGACGGCTCAGGAACAGGAATGGGTCTGGAAGCTTGCCAGGTTTGGCTACGTGTAACCATTCCCACTCTCTTGGCCCGCTTCACCTGGTTGGCCAAGTCTTCCCCTAGTAGCATGGGGATGGAATAATTGTCATAGACTGCAAAAGTCCTCATTCCTGACCAGCCTTTGTACTGGACAGGCAGTTCAGTTCTAGGCAAGTCTACAGCTTGTGACATGAAGGGGTAAATTGTCACTTGGGCCTTTGGGTTGATGAATTTGGGGTCAACGAAGGATTGATGGATAGCTGACACTTGTGCCCCCGTGTCTCTCCATGCAGTAACCTTCTTTCCGCCCACTCTCAAAGTTTCCCTTCGCTCCAAGGGTATTTGAGAGGCATCTGGGCCTGGGGATCTTTGGTGTGATGGTGGTGTAATGAACTGCACTCGGTGGGGGTTCTTTGGGCAGTTGGCCTTTATATGTCCCAGTTCATTACACTTAAAGCATCTTCCAGCTGACTGGTCACTGGGTCGAGGTGGGTTACTGGAGACTAGTGAGGTAGAAGAATAGGGCGTCTGTGGCTTTACTTGGGTTGTAGGTGGGGTCTTTGGCTGCCTTCGGTTGTAGGGCTTATTGTCTGTGTGTCCTCTGGGGTATTCGTTCCCCTTGACAGTAGCTTTCTTGCTTTCTGCCACTTCCATCCATCTGGCTCCAATCTCCCCCACCTCGGTGAGATTTTTGGGCTTTCCATCTTGTATGTACCGTGTTATGTCCTCAGGAACACCATCCAAGAACTGTTCCATTTGAATGAGGAGGTGCAGCTCGTCCAAGGATTTAACATTGTGTCCTGATATCCAGGCCTCATAATTCTTTCCAAAGCAGTAGGCGTGTTTGGGAAATGACACATCTGGTTTCCACTTTTGGGTTCTGAAACGCCAACGGGCATGATCCGGGTTATCCCCATTCTGTATCTGGCCTTGGTTTGAAAAAGTTTATAGTCGTTCATTTTCTCCTTAGGCATTTCAGCTGCCACCTCTGCTAAAGGTCCACTGAGCTGTGGCCTCAATTCTACCATGTACTGGTCTTCAGAGATGCTGTACCCAAGACAGGCTCTTTCAAAATTTTCTAAGAAGGCCTCGGTGTCATCACCTGCCTTGTAGGTGGGAAATTTCCTGTGCTGTGGAACAAGTATTGGCGAAGGGTTCTTAGGATTGGCTGTGTTTTGTTGCTTAGTCTTTTCTAATTCCAGGGCCTGCCAGTGGGCTTCCCTCTGGAGTTCCAGCTGTTTTTGGTGGTCTGCATCCATGGCTGCTTGCTCTCTTTTGTAATCTGCCTCTCTGTCTTCTTGTTCTCTTCTGTGGGCCGCCTCTCTTTCTCTTTCTCTTAGCTCCATCTCTTTTTGTTTTATTTCTAGTTCCTGTATTTTTTTCCATATCTCGCTTGTGCTGTGCGTCTTTGATTTGTTTCTCGGCCCCCATTTTTGCCTTAGAAGTCATGGTTCCTGTTTTCTTGTGTTGGGGTGCCCGCCGGTGTTTATTGTTGGAACTGCTGGCTCTGTTGTCTCCTGGGGTCTGCCTAGCAACAGTGCCTTTTTTTTCTCTAGCTAATCTTTTAAATGTAAAGTAAACCAGAAAAACCACTTTATTTGCATGTGTATTGTGCTGGGTACTTGACTCTCAATGGGAGTGCTATGTTTAACAAAAGACCCTTAATAGTTCCTTAATGGTTCCTTGCTTAATATGCAAGCTACTGCCAGGAGAGAACAGAAAAAAAATTTCTCTCTGGTTCCTTTTAAAACCAAACCCTCTCTGCTTAAAAGCCCCTAGCAGAGAAAAGAAAAATATAATATTCCTATGGCTTCTGGATTCTATCTATCCCACAACGCTGCACACCATGTCATAACATTTTTTCCCAGATCTGGACCTTAGCGTCCAAAATATGGGTGTTAGCATGAAAACCTCCAAGCTTAGTTACCAGCTTGGACCTGGTAAAGCTGCCACCAGCCAGGATTTATACAGTGCCTAGCTCACTGTGGTCTCCCCAAAACCTTCCCAGGGGGACCCCCAGACTCAGATTCCTTGAGTCTCACAACAGAGGGAAATAACCCCCTCCCCTTGTTTCCTTGTTACTTCCTCCCAGGCTCCCCTCCCTGGATGACCCTAGGAGATTCCCTGCTTCCAGTCCTGGAAATACAAGTACTGAGAGAGCTAATCTCTCTCCCCCCCTCACCCAGAGGGTATGCAAAGTCAGGCTTAGTAAATCTAACACAGAGAGATTTTCCCCCTGACTTCTTCCTCCCACCAATTCCCTGGTGAGCTGCAGACTCAATTCCCTGGAGTCCCCACTAAAAAAAACTCCAAAAAAGAAAGCTTTATATAAAAAAAGAAAGAAAAAGACATTAAAAATAGTCTCTGTAATAAGATGACAATATACAGGGTCAATTGCTTAAAGGAAAAAAATGAATAAACAGCCTTATCCAAAAAGAATACAATTTAAAACCTTCCAGCAACTACACACATGTAAATACAAAAGAAAACAATATAAACCTATTGTCTTACTATCCTTGTACTTACAGCTTGGAAATAGAAGATTAGAAAGCCTGGAGATAGAAAAATCACTCTCAGAGCCGAGAGGGTCAGACCCAAGACAAAGGACAAAGAACTCACACCCAAACTTCCCTCCACCCAGATTTGAAAAAGTCTTGTTTCCTGATTGGTCCTCTGGTCTGATGTTTGGTTCCCTGTGTTAACCCTTTACAGGTAAAAGAACATTAACCCTTAGCTATCTGTTTCTGACAGAAGTGCATCTTGTATCTCCCTTCCCCTGCAGAGGTAAATCTGGGCCTTTTGGCTGTACTGGTAAAATACATGGTATCCCTAGAGCAAATACAGCATGTCTGATATACCTCTGTGATGGAATATATTCTCTCTCTCTCTCTCTCTCTCACACACACACACACACACACACACACGCTAGTACTGAAAGGGTTAAGTGGAGCTGGAGAGCTCAATGAAGGCACCTAGTGGTAACTACACAGGTGTCAGGCTCAATTAAGGGTGAGATTCAGTTACAGAGGACCTGGGTGGTTAATGTAAAGAAAGGGCTTCAGGGCAGAACTCTAGCCTATGGGGAGAGTAGGCCTTGGGATTCTTTCTTGAAACAGGAGCTCTAAAAATAGAGTTGGAGAGGTACTGAGAAACCTTAGGCATGAAGTACCCCTTCCTAAAGGGGTAGGAACTGGCTCTCTGAGGAGACAGCTTGGGGAGCTTGCTTACTATTGGAGTTGGAAAGGACTCTTCAGAGCCTGGAAAAGGGCATGGAGACTAGCTGAAGTAGGAAGAAGTCTAGGGGAGCATCCCTAGGCTGATCACTATCATATTTGTGGATTGGAACCCACAATAAAAGGAGAGCCTGGGTTCCCTTGCAGACCATGGAGGAAGGAAGGGTGCCCTGCACCCTCTCTGGATAAAAGAGACAAGGACTAATAGTAGCTGTGAGACAACGACTGTAAAGAACACTGGGCCTAGAGTCAGTTCAATCCTCTTACACCAGGCCTTCAGCACCTATCTGTTAGGACTTTGTTACCATAAAGGGGCAGGAATGAGTGTGACCTGCCCAGAGGGCCAAGATAGAAGAAACAGATCCCTGCAGAGCTGGAGTAGCTGTCAGCAGGGGATGCTAGAAGAGCATAAGGAGGTGTGCTGACTGGTGAGTCACTCTTTGATCTGTTTGTTTTTAAGATTTCTTTAAATTAAGAGACTATAGAATGTGAAATCCTGGCTCCACTGAAGTCAATAACAAAATTCCTACTGACTTCTGTGGATTCAGGATTTCACCAAGACTTTTCCTTCCCCCTTGTGTACTCTTATAACTGCTTGGAACCCTTCTTGTTATATGTGGCCCCTTCAACTATAGTCAGTAGTCAAACTGGAAAAGAGAGCAGTGGTACGCTTCTATGCTCTGCCCTCTTGATATGCCACTCGCAGGTGACTGTCTGGATTTTCAAAACATGATCATATGTGCTCTTCTAAGCAACTCAGATTTGGTATTCCCTAAATGAGTTTTGGATACATGGGCACTGCTGGGCTCCCTAATCTTACTTCCCCTTCAGTGAGGCTCAGATGCCTTACTGAGCTCCAGGGCTGCCCCAGGGGAGGGTAAGGGGGGCAATTTGCCCCAGGCCCCACAGGGGCCCCCACGATAATATAGTATTCTATTGTAATGCAACTCTTTTTTTATGGAAGGGGCCCCTGAAATTGTTTTGCCCCAGACCCCCTGAATCCTCTGGGTGGCCCTGCTGAGCTATGTGGAAATAGTTCCACCATGGTGAGTTTCAGATGCCTTCCCTTGGGTTTGGCTTCTCCCCTCTCCCATGTTGACTTTATGGGTTTGGGGTAGAGGGGGGAATTAAGTGGTGGTGGTCTACCAAGTGCCACCCACTCAAAGGCAAATTGAAATGTCATTCTAGAATAAGATCACCTCTCTCCCCAGAATCTTCGTATTCACCCACGAAAGCTCATGCTCCAAAACGTCTGTTAGTCTATAAGGTGCCACAGGATTCTTTGCTGCTTTTACTGATCCAGACTAACACGGCTACCCTCTGATACTCTCTCCCCTGTACTTTTGTCAACAATTAAATGATATATTCATTTAAAATCATAAGTGCCTGAATTAGATGAACAAGGGCAAATCAGACCTCTCAGAGCTATTGTTCCAAGCTCTCAGGCACATGTCACTGCACCAGTTATGCTGGGTTCAGAGTCTGAAAGTTTTCTCTATAGGCACTAAGACTAGAGATTTCTTTTTTAAAACAACCCCTCCCCCCACACTCTACAAGGTGGCCCAATTCAAGACCTGGATACAGTATAATAAACATGTAGTGTCATGACCTGAACCTAAATGTTTGCAATGCTATAGTCTACATCTTTTCTTTATCTAGAAACTTAAAAGCAGTTATATCACTGCACATAGAAAACCTTATACCCCAAATGTAATTACTTGTCATTAATGTAATGGTCTTTGTCAAGCTGCCATTACAGCACTGAGGGAGGACATAGACATTTATATCCTCTTAGTCACAGAGAAAATGATCCAAATACTTGTCAGCTGACCAGAGAGCTACTTTCCAGGTTTAAACTTGGCCTAGAAATTGTTTTGCAAGCAAATTAAGAGGAATTAGTCTTAAGTTGCTTTAGTTGCATTTAAAATTTATCCTAACGTTTTTTGCATACTCACCTTTAACAAAACACGAATGGCCAGATTTTCAGCAGTTCAGTGCACATTCTCTCACACACAGCTGAACATGTGAACAACTTCTATTCATGCAAATATGGGCATGCACATACCTTAGCTAATCTTCACATTGAATTGTGTGTGGAAATGTACACTGCACTAACCAGTGCATCATTTGGCTATCTTAAATCTATACTGTCAGCTCAAAGATACATAATGGTGCCAAAAATTGCTCCATTTAATTCTATAGAACATTGATGTGCACACAAGATATTAATTTCAAGCATTTGTAACATCACTTATCTCACACAGAGCAAAACTTCAGTACAAGTAGGTTATGAATTGTACAGTTGAAGGAATAGGAATCAAGAGAGAGAAGCATTAAGAACTGGCTTTTTCAGATACTGTAAGTTTTTTGTAAATGAGATGCAGTGGGGAAACATCACTAAGCTATTGCCCAAGTGAGTAGAGAGAACAGAGGTGTAATCCTTAGTTCTGTGCAGGCAAAAAGTGTTATGGATTCTGAGAAGTCAAGTACAATAGTTGCGCTCAGTTATGGTGCATGCAATTACAAGGTTTGCTGGATGGTACAGACCCTCTGAAAATCAAAACGCAGTCCTGAGAGTGATGATTTTCCCTTACACAAGAGCTAATGCCTGCATGAGCAAGGAGAACCCTAGCCCAAGGGAGTAGTTTCCCTCTTAGGAATAGCTATACAGAGGCAAACTTGGCAGAACGTTGCTGCTGCTCTAGAGAGAAACAACTGTCCGGTTGAGGGAGGACTCGGACTGTTTTGGTTTATGATTGGTTTCTCTTGTGTGGCTTGTATACACTTACTGGGGGATTGTTGTGTGGTGATTGATGCATCAGCAGTCGATTTAGCGGGACTAGTGGAGACCCCACAGATCACTCTGCCGTCGACTCCTGTACACCACCAGATCGAGAAGAGTATGGAGAATCGATGGGAGAGTGTCTCCCGTTAACATTGCACAGTGTGTACCTTGCAGTAAGTAGCTCTAAGCTACATCAGCTTGAGTTACACTAGTCACATAACCTAAATTGCATAGCTTAGATTGACTTTTCCCTGCAGTGTATACAAGGCCTAAGTAAGCAGCCCAAAAGTCTGAGAACTTTGTGTTGAGCAGAGTTGTACTGAATGTAAGCTGTTTTGAGAATAAATGGACTTTATACTCACTGAAGATATGTGCTCCATGCCACCACCTGCAAGAGACAGCCTATCGCCTGGTGTCTGTGAAACTGTATTCTATATGGGGCAAGGAATATATATTTCAAGCAAAGCTAGTGAATAACTTGACAGATTGGTAAGAAGCTATAGGAAGACTTTCACTTCTCTTATGACAATTTTTACAAAAAGTCAAGACAATGTTAACATGATGAAAGGCTAAAGCTGTGAGAATGGCATGTGTGTGGAGAAGTGAAGTGTCATAACCGCTTCTTGTATTAACAGTGGTCATAACCAGAGCTAAGTCTTATAAACTCGAGCTAATTCCTAGTTCTCCTGAAAACAACTCTTTAAAACGTCTTTTAACCTTAAACTGTGAAACCTCCCAATTACCAGAGGAATTAGAACTCCCAGTGAGAATCCACTACATAACTGAGCCCCTATTCTCAGCCCACTGTGCTGCAGTGGGTTTAACTTGGCAGTAGTTGGTGTTCTCAGTGAAACTAGTTCAACTGTTTACCATCACATCCACCCACTGACACACATCTCAGAATGTTAAGTCTTGAATATTTTTTCAAACCATGAAAATCAGATTCCGTGATTGTAGTGACAGGTATTACAAAAGTGCAGCCTGAGTCATTCCCAAATGAAATTGTTCAGTGACTTTAATGAAGCAAGGTTGTGGCCTATGTAGTTTCTAATAGACAGGTGCCTGCCACGCTTGGCTGCGATTGTCAGCCTCCACATAAAAGAATAGGATTGAATGGGCATGGTCTATTCTTTCATCTCTAAAGTCACTTGCTTCACAGGGGTGAAGTGGATTATTGATGTAGTTTGAGAAGTCTAGTATTACTGTGGCTGTCCCATGCCTGCTTAAGTCTCAAGGCATGTTGTTCCTGTACTTTACACAAATGCTTTGGCCTAGTATAAAATTGAGTGAAGTGAGAGACTCCACTGAATAGAGACTTCCATTCACTTCATTTCAGGAGGCTTGGGATCAGGCCCAAAACATATTGTGTGCAAAATGTCTTAAAATTTCTGTCTAGGGTGGGAGGATGGCCCAGTAATTAGGGCACTAACTTGGAACTTGGGAGAACTGGGTTCAATGCCTACTTTGTCTTCCTGTGGGAGTTTTGGCAAGTCATCTTGTCTCTGTGCATCATTTCCCCCCATCTGTAAAATGGACAGCAGTACTTCCTTACCTCACACAGGTGTTGAGGATTAATATATTAAAGATTGTGAGGGGGTCACATACTATGGTAATGAGGGCCCCATGTACCTGTAACCCTTCTGCCAGGTGCAGCCAGCAGCAACAAGGGCCAGGTTCAGTATCTAGGGGTTCCTTTTCAACAATACAACACACAACCAGCTTGAGCCCCCACCGAGTGACCTGGGACAATTACCCACCACTCCCTGGGTACCTCTAAGAGGCAATACTTCCCCTCTCACAAGCACAGAGTCTGAGTATAGCAAAAACTTTAATAAAAGGAGGGAATTAACTCAGCATTAATTTAGGAAAACACCGCAACTAGGGCTCATAAACACAAACCATGAGCAAAAGACCTACCCCCAAGTAAGTTGGGCAGTGGCCTTTTTTCTTCAGGGTCTTAGGTCCAGCAACGCCAAAGTCCCTTTAATGTGCCCGTTCCCTTCTCTGTACCCCACTCATTCACTGTCCTTGGCCAGTGCAGCCCAGAGTTCAGAGGTTCATCTGCAGAATTCACTTCCACTCTGTGTGGAAGGCAGGGGGAAAGGAGGCAGCTTACACCCTGCACTGCTCAGGCACTCACTCATTGCCCCAACAGCTGATTGCCATGCCTCTGGGGGGCTCTGCTCTGGCCCTCTCTGCCAGCCTCCCTACTGGCCACTTGCCATGCTTCTCCATCAGTTCTCTGCTCACCAAGATGTCTTAAGGCTCCACACACCCCCAACACAGCTCAGTAATTTCAGCTGTTAGTGGGGGAGCCTCACTGGTGGTGCACACTTGGCAGTCCCTTGCAAGAGAGAGATTGCCCCAAAGTAGGTCTAATACTTAGTCCTAGGTAGCAGTGACTTCAGCTCCATGGCATGTAACATGATTCAATTGAAACTAAATTCACTCTTTATTATACCATGGAGAGAGGAAGGGGCAAATGATGTTTATGAGCCTTAAACTGGACCAAGCTGCACATACCTGTCCCCACCCTCTCTCAGCTAACTGGGCTTTGGAACCCACATCCCCTGCCTAACCAGTGGTGTTCAGTTGAGGGTGAGTCCCTCCATTGAGGTATGCCAGGTACATTTCTCCTGCCCTCAGTTCACACAACAAGGATAGCAACCCTTTATTACTCCTGCTCCAATAACAAGGAGACTGGGGATGCAAAATCAGCCACAAGTGATCATTTGGGCAGGCAATCCCATACTGCTGAGCCCCTAGGCCGGGTGTGTGTGTCTATGCAAATGAGATCAGCTTCTGAAGTCTTTGTCCACAGCTCACCACTAGATGTCAGGGGAGAGCTCATCCAGACTCTTACATACCTAATATGTCTAATGCCTTCGCACAAAGGCATGAGAACTTATAGCTGACTCTGAATCTGCATCTTTAATAGTTGGTACTGTACTTCACTATTGCTGCTGATTTTATGATCTAAGGCTCTCAGCCTTTCCAGACTACTCTGTCCCTTTCACGAGTCTGATTTGTCTTGTGTATCCCAAGTTTCATCCCTCTTAAACAACTTGTTTACAATACCAGATATAAAAATATAGAAGTGTCACTGCATGCTGTTACTGAAATATTTCTTGCTTTCTCATTTTTACCACATCAGTTGGAATACAAATATTGTACTTACATTTAGTGTATATAGAGCTGTATAAACAAATCATCTGTATGAAATTTTAATTTGTACTGACTTCACTAGTGCTTTTTATGTAGTTTTATGTAAAACTAGGCAAATATCCAGAGGAGTTGATGTACCCCGGGAAGATCTCTGCAAACTCCCAGACATATGCATAACACTAGTTGAGAACCACTGATCTAAAGTCATACATCTTCTTCTTTAGGAATGGAGCCAATTCTAACTGTGGGTGATTTATCAGATTTTAAGTTACTGCATTAATATTACCTAAAAGTACAGTAGTTACTGCCTTTTAATTGTTAGAGCAGGCAGCACTGTTATTACAGTCTCTTAATTAAATATCCAAATCATAATGAATTGTAAAAAACTTCTGTTGGGGTTTTATCCAGTGTCTCCATGAAACAATAATAACTTGAGGATGCAATGGAGCCATGCAGCTTGTCTATGCTTGTGCATCTGTTTAACTATTGCATCTGAAGAAGTGGGTTTTTTACCCACAAAAGCTTATGCCCAAATAAATCTGTTAGTCTGCCACCAGACTCCATGTTGTTTTTGTGTCTACCTATTGTTTGTTCTTGGTGGTGCCTTTTACTTATTCACATTCTGTATTCTGGACTATATCATTTTAACTACACAACAGGCATAATAATCCTATATACACAGATTTCTACCCTATCCCCAGCATCCTTTAAGGTCAAAATCTAGCTTTTACCTGTCTATCTTTGAATCTGTCATCCATTCAGTTCTCAGACATTTTAGAGGCATCCCTAGTTTATGAGAAGACAATTAAGGTGTTCATAATTATGGAGTTCCATTTTTTTCACTAAAATACAGCCCTAGTTTGCCTTCTATCTCTACATAACTAATCAATGAGACTATTAGTAGGTGGTAGTAGTTATTGGTAGTGTTCAGGATGTCCTAGGTGCTTAAACTGTTTGGGAATGTCTACATTGCAGTTAAAAATCTGTGGCTGGCCTGTGCCAGCTGGCTCAGACAGGGGCTGTTTAATTGCAGTGTAGATGTTCAGGCTGGGAGGTTCCAGAGCCTGGACTCCAGCCTGAGTCCAAATGTCTACACTGCAGTTAGGCCAGCCACAGATGTCTAATAGCAGTGTAGACACCCTTTGTCCCCAAAATCATTACCTTCTTTCAATAAACAATATTAACTGATGACAAGCCCAAAGGCCCAAATTCTAGGTTCTCTTTCAACCTCTTTTCTTGTCTCTTGAGAGTCCCTCTTGCTGGTTTTTATGCAGCATGTCAATGGAACAAGGTCACGCAAATATCTTTTATCATATCTTCACTCCACCAAGTGCTGAATGGAAAGTATTGCACAAAGCAAGTTTAGACTTTGCACTAATGAGAATATAGTGCAGATAACATTGTAATCTATCAAAGGGGACATAAGGCAAAGTTACAGTGAAAGCCAGTCTCCTTGTCCTCATACTTCAAGCCAGCTCTGCATGTTGGGGTTTCTGGGCCAACATTAACCCTGCATAGTTGCTGCTTCCATACAACTGGAAGACAGCAGCTATATATTTTCTTTTTTACATGTGTTTTAAAGTTTATTGCAGATGACTATAACTTCTTCCAGTGAATGTGGGAATTGAGTGATTTGGAAAATTAGGCTAAAAACTTTCAGTAAAACATTTGACCTTTACTCTTTGGCTTTCATATACTAGGCCTGTAGTTATACTGACCGCCAATATGAATATTTATTTGTTAAATAGCAGTTATGATTTCCAGGCATCTTTTGTCAAACTAGAACCAAGCAGCTTGTTACCAGGTGGCAGAAGCCTCAGGGAGTGGGAAAGGAGCTTGTGCAAATAACTATCTCCCAGGCACAAATCCCCATGGACATTCACTTTTCATGGAAATTGACTATATTAACTTTGGCAGAGACATGGCACTATTTTTGGATGCATTAAAATGTCCACTGAGATCCTTATATTTTTATTCATATAAAGCAACTATTTTCACTTATTAAAGAAATGTGTTTTTTAAAGAAAAAAAAGCTTCAGTTTAGGTTTTCCTAAATTTCATGTTTTTGTTTGTTGTTGTTGGTTTTGTTTTTTTAAAAGCCAAGCCATTCAAATACCAACCAGATTTCAACCTAAACCATGGTTACATTTGTAGTCACTGACTGATGTGTAAAACTGACCTTTCAAGCACCAGGTGATAAGAAAAAAGAACCTTTGCTAGAACAGGCATAAGCAGTGGCAAATTTAACAGTCAGCAAATGCTGACTGGGCCCCACCTGATCTGGGCCTGCCTTTGTCTCCCTCTCGCAGTGGTAGAGGAACAAAAGGTGGGCCCCAGTGCAGACTTTTATGATGGGCCTTCACATGCATATAAACTGACTTCTCTCCTCCCCCTCCACTCTATTCTGAGCCATCTGTTCCCTCTAGCCCAGGCCCTGCAACAGTACTTCTGTCACTGGAGCCATCTCCACTGCTCCTACTAAAGTCAGGACTGCTGTCACGGGAGCCAGAGCAGCAACCATCATTGTTGCCACCAGAGTTAAAATCTGAGCCTATAGGTAGAGCAGCATGTTGGTTCCTGCACTGGAATTTCCTCCTGATGCAGGCATTGGAATTTTGCCAAGGCTGTGGAAAGGGAGGAGGGGTCTCTGAACAAAATGGAGGCTCTGCCATTGGCAGGCTACCACCAGAGTTCATGGCAGAGCTACCATTTTGGAGGCCCCCTCCCTTGGCAAATTGAAATGTGGGCAGTGGGGAGCAGCATGTTGCTCTTAGAGGTTCCAGCAGGCCACAAATAATGGTAGCAGCCTGTGCCAGATATGTTGTATAACCAAGCAGCTGTGAGCCTACAAGGGCCCTCAAAGTGCATGGCCTCTGAGCAACTGTGCCAGCTATTCCTCTGGCAATGCTGTCTGCCCTGCTCTTGATTCTGGGGCCCCACCTTCACAAATAACTGAGTGAGTCAGTCACCATGGCACAGGCCCCCCTTGCTGCCTCAGGGCTGATGCAGTTGCATGTGTCTAATACAACTCATTGCTATCAGCACCCATCTTTAAAGGGGTCCTAGTGAGAGCAGTTGTTTGTTTCCTTTAGGTGTTCCTAGGGGGTACCACAGCTTAATTAATGATGCTCTGGCATTTCACTGAGATTGATTCTAACCCAAGCTGTACTGATTAGATTAGCTGACTGACCTAGAGGCATAGTTCTCAATAGACCTCTAGATCTCTAAGCAAGCTCTATAGCAGATAAGATAGGTTTTGCTCTTGGACCCCAACGTTGAACTGGAAAAGAGCAGGCAAGAATTTCATCCTCTTTCTCTCGGTTGCAGGGAGAAGTGGGCCTAGCAAGGGGAAACTACACCCTCTTCATCCAAATTCCATGCAGGAGTCAGAGTGGGATACTCCTCTCCAATAAGCAACGTCAAAATGAGAAATAATATAGTCCTAGGAAAAAAGGTTTTTCCATTGTCTCTACTACCATTATGTAAAATGAAGTGAGGCATTGGGACACATGGTCCAGGGACCCCACATTGGGGATTTGGAGCCAGAGGGTGGCCATTCCTGTACAGAGAGAACATCACGACTATCTACGTGTTGTAGGTCAAAGAAGACAAACCCTTGAATGTGAACAGAAAGCTCCCCCTACTTGAGATATTTATTTAAACTGTCTGAAAAGAGACAGTTGACTATATTTATAGTTGCTTATTGATGCAGATGTAAGGGAAGTGGGCTCCTGGCCTGCATCTTCCAAGAGGGACCATCAAAATATCATGGTTTCCTCCAGACTTTTTTCTCTTGTGCAAAGGTACTGTTTATATGTTCCCTCTATGTCAAGCCAGGCTAGGAAAGAAGCTAAAACTACAGATACTATGGCTTACACGGTAGACTGTTTGCCAGCCTACTTGCTTTACCGGGACCTAATCCAAAGTCCATTGAAGTCAATGGAAAGACTCATCGGGTTTTGGATCAGGCGTCTAGCTCTTGGGGAGAGACTGGCTGGAACCACTGAGGGCTAGCCAGATCCCTAACCACCAATGAAATTATAGTTAAACAGTTTTGACTTCTGTTGGCTGGGAGTACATCTGGTCAAAATATTTCATGCAATTTCTTTTGACAAAAAAAGCCTTTCTAAAAATTTTGCAGAAAATTTGCTGTTTGAAACATTCTAATTTTTAAATGAAAAACAATGTTTGTTTTCTTTCCCTTCCCCCTCTTTTTCAGTGGCAGAGAAATGGGGGACAAAGCTTTCCTCCTCCAAAAAATAACTTTTTTCAAAAGATGAAAATTACCATCTCTCTGCAATAACTCACTTTGAATTTTCAGGAGAAAAGCAAAATATATTTGAGAACACCAACAGACACATTCTTCCCCTCCACCCCAACTCAAAAAAAAAAGTGGTGATATCTGTAGGATTGAGATCATAGAGACAAGGATAAACACTTGTCCATGGGGTTGACTCTACTTCTGTGAGCAGTCACATTGATGAGACAGCATTAATTTTCCTGAGAAATAGGGAGCCAGAATCAGGTTCCTGATGTCCCCTATCCCTGTCTCCTGTGTCAAGCAGAGCTCTGAAGCAGGAAACCAAGAATTTTGACAAGTGAAATATTGACTGTTAGAGAATTGATGTTACAGTTCATTATTTCATCAGTTTAAAGTAACCCATTTGCTGGTATTTTAGAACAGTGGGTTTATGATTAAGTGAAAGTCCACTATGAAGTTTTAAAGTTCTCAGTTTTGGAATTTTGCCTAGAAATCTCTCTGGGTTAAACTTCAGGTGTTCATTGCAAACAGATTCTCTCTGATATCTTGGGACCAAGGTAGGTGAGGTAACGTCTTTTACTGGACCACCATTTGTCATATACAAATGTTACTGGGAACGTTGAAGAGTGTCTGGCCTAGTACTAATCTCTGTGGAACTCTAATAGAAAAATCTCCCATCAATGATGATTCTCCATTGTTCCTTAAAGTGTTTGGGACCAGGAGCCTTGTAGAGTGGGTGGGGCAAGGCTCCCTTGTCTTCCAGCCAGAGCAGATGAGTGCTTGGGTTATTGAAGCAATTAATCAGTGGCTGGGCAGGTGACTCAAGGAGGCTCCAAGTCCAGTCAAGGAGGAAGCTGCTGAAAGGAAGAAGTCTACCCTGCCACAGCTTCAAGAAACTGAGGAAAGCTTACAGGCCAGTGCTAGAAGCGCACAGCCCTAAGAAGGAAGGTTGTGAAACTTGATCTAAAATGTGAGCTAGCATCAAGCAACAGGAAATATTGGTCTTAGTCTGGGCATAAAGTGAATTATTGTTGAAATCTCAGAGGAAACTGATGCAGGTGTCTGCAGGGCCAATCACATATCTGCCTTTTCCATTATTTTGCCTAGGATTGGCGAGGCTAACTGTCTGACAGTTACCCAGGTCATCCTACCTGCTTTCTTTAAATATTGGCATAATATTAGCATTCTTCCAGTCTTCTGGAATTTCGGTGGTATTCCAACATTTATTAAAAATTAACTCCACTAGGCCAAAGTCCCCCTCAGCCAACAGTTTTAGAGTATTTGGTGCAAGTTATGTGGGCCTGCTGACTTAAAAATGTTTAAGCTTAGCAGATATTGTCTCCATTCTGTTAGTAATTAAAGGAGGATGTTGAACTTATATCACATGAGGACAAAGTACTTTATCATTCTGCTTCTTAATACAGAGCAGTAACTGAACACTTTTTTCTGCATCATTACTGACCATTGTCCCATCTTATTCTACTAATGAGCCTAAACAATTGCTAGGATTTCTTTTTTCTTTCATTTAAAAAAAATGAACTTTCAATATACTCAGCCCTGCCATCCATAGATATTTCCCCCCCCGATAAGCTTCCTATTTCAATGTTCTACATTTAAGTTAACTTCTAATTAATATTTATTTCTATTTATTTCCCCTTTTTTCTGTGAGTTATATCAAGGGGTTTTTTTGTGTTTTTGTTTGTTTTTTGTACTTTGTCGTCGTTTCAGCAGCAGCCCAGGATGGGTTATTGTTTTGCTTTCCATTAATTTTATGCTTTCCAAATTAGCCTTAATTTTGCAAGCCAGTCTGTCAGGCCTGAATAGCTTACACAAAGATTACAGCAAGTTCCCCTTAGTTTCTTTTGGGAAGAAATTGGAAACGCAGGTATCATGTTACTGACCCTTTCCTCTCAGGGTCACCAAAAGTGGTGTGGCATATCAAATACTTCACCAGATGTATCATAAAGTTAGACCATTCCAATATAAACAAAAATGGTGTATGTGTTGGGGGGTGGGGGGGAGAGCAGTAAAATGGCTTTTCTAGACTTCCTGAAACACCACTTAGCACCTATTCTAGATGCAGGGAATGCCTTTAAAACTAGGGCTACTGTTTTTAAACTCCTCACTAAAGTCAACCCATAAATTAGCCCAGATTTAAAGGTATTACATTTGTATCTACCTTAAGCTCTAAGTGGTATTTTCAAATAGGTTTAGCTAACATGACTAAACACTATCTTACCTAGTCTAGATGAAGTCTTGAATTACTGCAACATTTTGTCTTCCGAACTTTAGACCTTACAGGACAGCCAATAAACACAATACGAACACATTCCTGATAAGGGTCTTTTTAGTATGACTGCCAAAAAACAAAAGATGTAAATGCCCTAGATCCAAAAACTTAGCTATAGGATTAAAATAAACACTAATTCCTTCCTTCATAAACAACAAGCTCAGTATCTAAGAGGAGGGTACCAAGGTGCCATTAATGCTCAGGGTTTCTTTCATATTTAGCTTTCTCTTGGAGAGTGGATACAATTTTAGGTCTTTGTGCCTCTTGTGACATTACCTAGGATACATTGTGAACTGTTGAATAGCTGTGTCCCCTCAATTCTCCAACCTGGATTGCCTTTTATACTGCTTCACTGGGCTTTCAGCATGTAAATTACTCCCAGCTAATATTGTATGAGTTCTGTGATCAGTCACTCTTGAATTACACTACAGAGTAACACCAGCAAATTCCAGACTTCTCCCGCAAATGTCCTGTACTGCCCAGCCCTCTCCTGGACCACAAAAGCTCATATAAAGTCAATTATTTTATTAATAGAAAATGATGTGCACAAATCTTATTACAGTAGAACCTCAATTACAAACACCTGGGGAATGCAGGTTGTTCATAACTCTGAACAAAACATTATGGTGGTTCTTTCAAAAGTTTACTACTCAACACTGACTTAATACAGTTTTGAAATTTTACTATGGAGAAGAAAAATGCTGCTTTCCCTTTATTTTTATTTTTTTAGTAGCTTACGTTTAACACAGTACTGTATTTGATTTTTTTTGTCTCTGCAGCTGCCTGATTATGTACTTCTGGTTCCAAATGAGGTGTTTGGTTGACTGATCAGTTTGTAATTCTGAGGGTTCTACTGTATCTCAAATGGAGTTTCCCAAAAACTTCAATCCAGGCACATTGATTTAGATAAAAAAAATTAACCACAGAAAGATTAAGTGATTACAAGTAATAAGGCATAAAAGTCAGAATTGGATACATGAAAATAAAAGTAAATGCGAATAATACCTAACTTAACAAACTAACTGAATTCAAAGCAAAAGTCTCTAGCCACATGCTCCAGCAATCTTACTGGGTGAATTCCTTTCAGATAGGAACCCTCCATCAATCTGAAGCTATTTCTTTGTTTTTCACATGTTGTGGCTGCTCTAGGTAGGGAGAAATAACTTCGGGAATCTGTTCCCCATTCTTATACTTTTATTTTTTCTCTTCTTAGAGAATCATCTCCAGCTGGGTTTAAGGAGACCATCTGTGGGGATGGGAATGTCCAACTGTTTGCCAATGTATAAATTTCTCACTCTCTCACTTTTCCTGCCAAAGAATGAGTGCTTACCCAGGTGATAGTCCATTTCATTTTGTTGACACCTGGCTGAGGCATCAGTTTGCCTTTCGTCTCTAAGGAACTGGTTTGTGGCTGCTTTTCTAAACCTGGAACATGTCTCAATGTCATACAATAGAATTTTATAACTTTTTATTTTGCCACACACTTTACCAGGACAATAATGATCGGTAAGTTGTGAGTTTTCAAATGATACCTCACAAGGCATACTTTGTACAGAATGTATCATAGCCTTGTAAAAGGGATGAACATAGGGGTACAGACAGTCACAACCGTGTGACGTACTTCAGCTAACATGCTGCAAAAAGCAATTTTAAGTGTGATATTTTGCATCTGAACAACAAAACTGTGATTTTTTTTTTACAAAATTACAGTTGTACAACTACACACCTGAAGGACTTCAAACTCTCTCAAATCCCACTATCCTGTGGTATCTAGATGTGCTTGTAATTATTAGAACTGAGAGCACTGGCTGTTGGGAGTCTGAAAGGACAGGAAACAGGAAGGAAGGGAGAGGAGTTGAGGAGGCTGAGTAAGAGCTACAGAGGGTGCAGCAGCAGCTTGGTACAGAGGTTTCCACTGTAAAAAAAATAAAGTCCTGTTGAAATTGTTAGTACCTTGCCTGGTTGAAACAACATATCCACACACCAATAGTTATTGCTAATAATCACTTTATCCATACCTAGCTTCTGGCTGCACTTTTAAACTTATCTAACAATATCTTCCCCTCTAGCTGATATGGGGGGAACAAATCTTACATTTCTCAAGTAACAAATAATAGGAGGGGCTGATTCATACAGATGACCATAACCCCAGCCAACTTCTTGTCTCTCTTGTCTTGCTCTGTAATCTGCTGACCATGGCTTCCTCTTGGGATTTATTGAAGTATATAAAGGCGGAGAGTGCAGTCCATTTCACACAGTGTCTCTGAAGTCTGTTTCCTTCTGCTATTCACTGCTGGTTATGACCGAATGCCCACAAAGCTAGTAATTATGCAGCAACCTTCCAACTATATTGGTTGATTTGCCTCCTCTAGATGGAAACCATAGTGCCCTCTTTAAGGAATATTACAAATGTTGCCTTGAATCTGGATAATTTTCCGTTTTGTTCATTATATTTCTATGAAGTCCTTGTGAGAACTCGCTTCAGCACTCACACAGTTTATTCATAGTACAGTAACTTTATCCTACAGTAACTCCTCATTGAATGTTGTAGTTACGTTCCTGAAAAATACGACTTTAAGCAAAATGATGTTAAGCGAATCCAATTTCCCCATAAGAATTAATATAAACTTGGGGGGTTAGGTTCCAGGGAAAAAAATTTCACTGGACAAAAAACTATATATTATATAGATATACACACAGTATACGTTTTAAACAATTTAATACTGTTCACAGCTATGATGATTGTGAAGCTCGGTTGAGGTGCTGAAGTTAGATGGTGGAAGACTGAGGGCTATTTCCCAGGGATTGCCTTGCTGCTAAATGATGAACTAGCACTCAGCTGAGCCCTCATGGGTTAACACCATTAATGTAGCCTCTTACACGAGGCAGCACAAACACGAGGGAAGGAAGACAGCATAGCAGACAGAGGCAGACACTCACCTTGTGTGTGGGAGAGACAGAGAGAAGCACACTGTCCCTGTAAGTAAGATGACCCACTCTTAAGTGCATTGTCTTTTTAAGTGGATCAGGAAGTTGAGACAGCAGCTGCTGCCTCAAGCGTTCTGTCTCTCTCCATCCGTGTCCCCTCCCTGCTCTATATGGAGAAGGGGTAAGCAAGGTGCAGGTGCAGGAGTGGGGGCAGGGGGGACACCCTGACATTACCACCTCCCTTCCCCCCCTGCACAGCAAGCAGGAGTCTCTGGGAGCAGCTCCAAGGCAGAGGACAGGAGCAGTACATGGCAATGGGGGGAGGAACAGCTGAACTGCCGATCAATAGCCTGCTGGGCAGCTGCCACACAGGGAACTTAGGGGAGCAGGGAGCTGATTTGGGGTAGGAGGGCTGCCAGTCCACCCCTGGTTCCAAGCCCCTACCAGCTAGCGGAAATGGGCTGCTCTTCCTGCAAGCAGTGGACAAAGCAGGCGGCTGCCAAACAACATTAGAAGGGAGCATTGAACAACTTTAAACAAGCATGTTTCCTAATTGATCAGCAACAAAACAATGTTAAGCAGGACAACTTTAAGTGAGGAGTTACGGTACTTATTAGACAAGAGAAATAATACATATCAAGTTATTACAATAGCATGTAGAAACCGCAACTGAGTGGAAGGCCCTGTTGTGCTAGGCAGTGTCCATCCGTAAAATAAGAGCATCACTACCTCAAAGAACCAGTCAAAAATGGCGAGACAAAGGGTAGTATCAAAGAAGTCGTATTAGCTGTTTTACACGCAGGAAAATCTCTAACTATCCTCCTTGGTGATCTGGAAGAAGAGATGCTTTAAAGCTGTACATGCCAATCAAAAAACAGCTGGGTAGCAGTGTGCCCCAGAGAACACCTGTTGTCCCCACAATGTCTTTGCTGCTGCACTTCCTTCCCTCTTTGAAGCACTATTAACCAATAGGCAAGTGGTGGGAGGGGGAAGCGGATGGCTGAAAGAACTGGAAGCTTGTACACCAAACAAGGTAAGTCATGATATCATCTTATTTCAACTATAAACTAAAACACACTAATGCCATTGCAACTCTCTACTAATCAGTAGTTTTGAAAGTCCCTTTTTGTTGTAGGGAGGCTTTTTTTTTTAATAAAAACCCTGGAATAATAGACTAAACAAAGTCTGCTCTCACACCTTCCATATCTGCTGTACCTTTTATATGGAGATCAGAAAACTCCACCTTTATGAAACTGGGTTTCTATGGTGTATTCTGACAGAAAATGTCTACACGCAAAATGAGCTGCTTAGGCTTTTTCTCAAATTGCTTATCAGCCTTATTAAATAGACATAAGGCCACAGTACTCCAATAGAATTTTGTGCACCAGCGTGGAAGAAGGAAGGAAGAGTGACAGCCTCTGCAAGATTAAACCATTGTAGAGGTTTTTTTGCCCTTGAAGAATTTTTTCTTAATAGATTTCAAGGCTGTGCTTTTATTTCTTTGTTCACTGGTATTTGTGATTTGATTTTTGGATTTTGGGGTTTATGATGCTAAAATTCATCTCTGCAGAAAGCTTTGCATTTCAGTGTTGTTGGAATCTGTCTCTAGCCTGGGTGGTGATTGGTGTGCGCTCCATTGTAAGGGAGGATTCTATGAATAATGTACAGAAATGCTGATTGTGGTTTCAATAGCATGCCTGTCAGTCTCAAGCAGTTAGTTAATTTTATAATGGCAGTTGCTTTGCTGTGAAAATACGTGAGAACCAGTTTAGGAGAGATTGCCTTTTAAAAAGAACTATATACCTCTGTTTCCTAGCCTAAGCCTGGTATGAGTTAGGCTAATCTGGGGAAGGAAAATAGTCGCATCACTCACTTCACTCCCCACTGCAAACATGCACATGCAGGTATTGGTAATGTAGCAGACCTCTCCTTAAAAAGCCAATCCCCTTCCTTCCCTGCTCCCACAGTGACCCCTAATGCATCCAGACTTGGGAGTAGTAGACTGGCTTGACAAGGGCAGACTTCTACACTTGGGCAGAATCCCTTTAAAGTTAACGGGGCTCCACACAGGTTTCTGCCTGTGCAGCTCCAACCACAGGATTGGAGTCTCAGTAGCAGCCTGTTGGCCCCAGCTTCTCTCTTCTAAAATGACCTGAGTGTGTGTGTCCCCTGCCTTCCCCTCTGGCCCCTCATTGACACACTGATAGATGCTCCCCTCCCCCCGTCCTCCACTACAACATTCACTGTGGCAGATCGATTCTTAAACTCAATTCAGTGTTGCTATCTCTGGAGATTTTATGGAATCTCACCATAAGTGGAGGGAACACATGGGGCTGTGTTCTTTCTGGGTCTTACAGCAACAACGGATGCTGATCTCTTTCGAAAAATCTGTTTGTAGCAGCTCCTATGGGGACTCTTGGTGCTGAGCAATTTTGAAAATAAAGCTCTTAATCAGGTACCTAAATGAGAGCTGACCTCTCTTGAAACTCTGGCCCTAGTAACAGGTGCTGAACCCTTGAGAATCTAACCCTAAGCTCTTTTAAAAAGCTGGCCTGATGTGGTGGTGAGGGAGAAAGGTAAGAGGCGGCACCCTTTGCACAGCCCACATAAGGGCCAGGCAGAGTTGTAGTTCCAGCACTTAGGGGAGCACAGAGCTTGCTCTCTGTTGCTACTCCCCGGGTGTTGCCCCAAAGGGTACTGGGAAGGGTGGAGAATAGGTGGCACCATGTCTCTAGCCAGCTCCTTGCAAGCAGGTAGGGAGGGTCTTGGAGTGTGGCAGAGTATGCATGCTCTTGGTTTTCTCTGGGAAGCTCCAGAAGGTGGTATTCTTCCCCAGTAGACACCCTAGAGTATCTTGTGTGCTGAATATGGCTTCACGTATCCTGCAGTGCAGAGCTGTTCCTAAATGGAAAATGGGGCGCTGCTCTGTAGAAATTATATTTTTAGCGGCTTATCATGGCCCCCTCACTCATTATTTTAGCACCTCTGAAAATCAAGTCCCTTGTATGTATTAGAAGATGTGATGGGAGATACTGATCCTCTGGCATTCAGGGGAGAAACTAGGGTTGCCAACTTTCTGATAGCAAGGGTTTTTGGTTTTTGGCTATGTCCTGCCCATTCAATATCCTGACTCCCACTAACTTCATCCTCCCCCCTCCCTCCATCATTAGCTCTCCCCAACCCTTCCTCACTCACTCATTTTCACCAGGCTGGGGCAAGAGATTGGGGTGTGGGAGGGGGTGAGGGCTCCAGCTGGGGATGCAGGCTCTGGGGTGGGGCTGGAGATGAGGGTTTTGGGGTACAGGAGGAAGCTGTGGAGTGGGGCAGAGGAGTGTGGGATGGAGTTAAGGGTGTGGGCTCTAGGCAGCATTTACCTTAGGCAGCTCCCAGAAGTGGCCAGCCTGTCCCTCTGGCTCCTAGGTGTAGTGGCAGCCAGGGGGCTCTGCATGCTGCCCTGTTTGCAGGTGCCATCCCCACAGCTCCCATTGGCCCATTGTTCCCAGCCAATGGGAGCTGTGGAGACGGTGCTCAGGCAGTGTCTTTGCCACTGGCAAGGGCAGCATGCAGAGCCCCTCTGGCTGCCCTTGTGCCTAAGAGCCAGTGAGATGAGCTGGCTGCTGCATCCAACTGGACTTTTAGTGGGCAGGTCAGCTGTGCAGACTGGAGCTGTCAGGATCCCTTTTCGACGAGGTGTTCCGGTCAAAAACCAGACGCCTGGCAACCCTAGGAGGAATCTTTGTGGTCTGTGTAATGTGTGCAAGGGGCAAGACCAGAGGACCGCACCATGCCTATTCTGTGCTGGTGGATGCCTCTCTAAGGGGCCATTGCCAGCAGGGTAAGTTATTATAGTCCCTGGGACTGTAATGGTACTCAGGTGCCTCCAGAATTTAGAAGGTGCAAAAGAGGAGCATGTTCTTTCCTGACTACCCCCAAGCTGCACTAAGAACAGGAGTACTTGTGGCACCTTAGAGACTAACAAATTTACTTCAGCATGAATTTGTTAGTCTCTAAGGTGCCACAAGTACTCCTGTTCTTTTTGCAGATATAGACTAACACGGCTGCTACTCTGAAACCAAGCTGTACTGAGTTTAACTCTGCTCTTGTGTACAGCAATTTGCTTATGTGCCACTCAACCTTCACTCGGAACACTTCCCATAAATAGTTACAAGAGTATATCAATAGTATTGCACTTACAAAATGATTTTCAAAGGCTGTGAAGTCTGATAGATCAAAGCAATTTTTTCACCATTACATACCCAGATACTGCTCTTCGATAAGAAGTATTTTGTCAAATTTCAACTCTTCCCTTCCTCCAGCTCTTTCAGCACTAGAGCTGTGTTTAAAGGGGGAGAGAGGCACGTGTCAAGGTCCAGGACCCACACTCCATAGCTTTATCCACCTTGATGCTGGTGCCCCATTCCTTTGGACCAGGTAGACTACAAATCCAAGACTGGCTCTTGGTAGCTAACAAATGGTCACTTTGAGATCCCAGAAAGAAGTGTAGGCTGGGAAGTTTAGTCCATAGTGGTAACCATAGTTCTGGATTCTTGTAAGGCCTTATGGGAAATGGGGTGGATGGGGAAGCTATGGAAATAACCTCCTACCTTCAAATAAAGACTGGGCAAGTAAACTGACTTTTTTTTTTTTGGTATGATTTATTTTGTAAATGTGTTTTTCCCCAAATAACCTCAAAGGGTGTCTGGAATAACCTCCCTGAGACAATTTTCTCTTCCTTTTGGGACATGTTTTAAAAACAAAAACAAAAAAGCTACCCCTCTCCCCCCACGCTGCCATAACATCTTTCTGTTAACATTTTCCAAAGAATTGCTTCTGTATGGGATGCCTGTGATAGCGTTAACTTGTCTATCAATAAAAACAGAGTATTCAGACATTGTGATCGATGTATTGAATCTTGAACAGCTATGGCAAAAAAAAAAATCTGTTTTTCATCTACATTACCATCTCATTAGAGCCATGGAAAGTGACAAATGTGGCATGCTCAAACCAGTAATTTTGTTTTCTGCACTATGATATAAAGCAGTGGGGCTGTATAGATGAAAATTGCCTCTTATTTTAGCAAATACTGCACTTCTATTTGGTGAAAATGGCCCTTGTGAATTTAAGTGCTTGTAAAATTCTAACTGATAGAAGACCAAATGCCATGTCTGTAGTACCTGAGACGCATGCTCTGTGCATCCACTTTGTATGTTTACTTTGGCAGGAAGTATTCTAAAACTGAAACAATATTTCAACTGCAATATGTACCCTGCAGTATCAGACTTTTTTTTCTTTTTAATTAAAAATCTAAACAGTTGAACGCAAATGGTAATACATTTTTATT
This sequence comes from Gopherus evgoodei, assembly GCF_007399415.2. Classification (NCBI taxonomy): domain Eukaryota; kingdom Metazoa; phylum Chordata; order Testudines; family Testudinidae; genus Gopherus; species Gopherus evgoodei. The sequence goes on from NC_044326.1 coordinate 61,668,495, forward strand.
ACTGGCTCCTTAATTACTGAAGTGTAGTGAATTTTAAATTTCTCCTAAGCTTTTTGAACCCTCATGAATGCTAGAATGTGTGTAGCTGTTCTTGGCATGCCTGCAGCTTCAGCTGAGGCAACTAAGGAAAGTGTTTGTTTGAAACTGTTATGGCTCAAAAAACACGGCATAATGTATCATACCTCCTGGAAAATTCCCTGGTGAACTAATACCCTAAATTATATTTAAGAAGATGTAAAATGTCATTTGGAATAACAAAGGCATTTCAGAATCCCTTTTATAGAGGAAGGGGAGAAGTAGAGCTGCTTTTTCTGGTCATTTCAACTCAGGATCGTGAAGTATAGCAGAGTTCAGAGGATACTTGACCTGTGTGTCATAAATAAAGGTTTTTGTACAATTCACATATGATCTCTGCTAGGACCGAGACCATGTTTTGGGGGGAAAATTCAAGTGTGTTTAAATGACTATGTCCCATTTCCAAAAGTGAGAGTCTTTTAAGAGCCTTAGTGTCACTGAAAAATCCTAAGTCACTTAAGCACTCGTGAAAAAATGTATAGCTTAATATTTTGCTTTGGGATGGTAGGAATATACATTGAAAAAACATTTCTCGAGTTTAAGTGTCATTGTGGCCTCTGATGTAGAGCCAGGAATAGAGTTAAATAAAAGATGCAAACATTTGCTGTGCTTCACTAATATAGGTAATTATACATCAGTTGTTTCACTGCATGAATCTGAGATTGTTAAATATTTAACATTTTCCAAAAAATCATTACCAGTCTTCTATACTTGTTTTCATTTACCCAGCCTTGTAAAATCTAAAATAGATACCAGGAGGGCTATTCTTGCTTAAGTGATGCAATTCATAATACCCTTCTTTGTAAAATGGATTAGGTAACCTTATTTAACTGTATCCTCTAAGGTTTTTTAATAATCTCCTTAATATATTCTGTCATTCCCATCTGCTTTGATTTAAGGCTGATTATACTAGCTCTCCTTAAAACTGGAAACCACCTGACCACTTCAGCAGTGTTAAGCAGATGCAGCTTATAGTATTTTCAATCTGTAAACACAAAGTTTGCTATTGTGAAGTCATCCATTGTTAGTTTTGCCCTTATTTAACATGCATACAACCTTGGAAAACTAAATATTACCCTTATCCATTGAATAGCTATTTTTGTTTGGTGGTTTGTTTGGTTTTTTTTTTAACCTGCTATTGTTCCCCTAACAGCCAATTCTCTGTAAGTATCCCCTGGGAAACATATTGAACATAGCCTAAGGTTAAGGCAAGAGAAGTACAGTGAGCCCAGCAGCCAGCCAATCAGACTCGGATAGCTCTAAAATCTGATGCCTCCAGACAAATGGTAGAGTGCACTGATTATGCTTCCTTACTGTGTATGAATACAACATACATATTGTAAATGCCTCAAGTACTGGCAAAGGCTGCTATGCAGATCAGATTGCTCAGAAGGTTGCCAGAGTATAAGCACATGCCATGTAACTCATTACATGATACAGCATCTGACAAGCTGACTACAACATTTCTATGCTGGAATGTTCTCTTTTCAAGGTATCTGTTCCTTTCATTGTTTGTTTGAGTCTGTTTCATTTGAGGTTGCAGAATTACAGGGATTAGCAGAGTCCTGATACATGAGACTAAATGAATTTTATCCTAGTCTTAGCCTAATTGTCAGTTTTAAAAATGTCTAAACTGTAAGTAACATTGTAGAATTGTGGTACATTTCTGCCGTTAACATTTGCTATTGTAATCTATTGGCCATTTGCAGATACAACAAGCTGGATTATCACCACGGTCTTTTGTTGTTGCTGCTGTCCCCATTATAACTTGGTTTTGTGTGCAACTGTATATGAGATCAATGGTATCTGCTTAAATCTGAACAAAATAAGAAAGAAAACAATACCTATAACACAGCATAGCATACTTCAGAACTGATAGATGCAATGTATGTGATCCTAAAGAACTTTGAGCTGAAGGATTGCAAACTGCAGACTAATGGCTAAGGAGCATATAATGCTTTACACCAGTACAAGCAGAAGTTGTATGAAAATGGGCTATTTTCATTGTGCGCTGCACTCCAATATTACTATTGTGTACAAGGTTTGTAATGCCTTATTTATCATCCAATGCTGTATTGAGTAAGCGGCCATCAGCATATTGGGAATACTTTTTTGTTAGATTCTAGGACAAATGACAGGATATTTCAGTATCAAACAAGGTAACTAAAGACTAGGGATGAGGAAGTAATTGATATATCAGTTTGTTGACCGAACTGGGGAAAAAAGATTTGGATTCACCTACAATGCAAGTATTTCAGTTATTCTTGCTGAAACTTAAAACCAGGGGAAAAAGTTGTTTGGGTCAAACATTACCTTTCACTTTGAGTCAGATGAGATGCTTTTGTTCAACCTGAAGTCTTTTTGAGTTTGGGTGGGGGTTTTTTAGTTTTTTTTTTAAACATTCTTAACTGAAGATATTACAGAATTCAACCTGTTTTTGCAAATTTTGGTTGAAAAGATGCATTGGAATTGGAAAAGGTACAGAGAAGGGCAACAAAAAGGATTTAGGGGCATAGACCAACTTTCATGTGAGGAGAGATTGAAAAGACGGGGGTTGTTCAGTTTAGTCATCCCTTTTTTCTAATGTGGGATATATGAAGAAGTCTATAAAATCATATATGGTCTAGAGAAAGTGAAAAGGAAGTGTTCTCTTTTACTCCTTCACATCATGCAAGAACTAAAGATCACCTGATGAAATTTAATAGGTACCAGGTTTTAAACCAACATAAGGAAGTATCATGGGATGTTGTGAAGGCAAAAAGTAACTGGATTCAAAAAAGAATTGGGTAAATTCATGGAGGATAGGTCCATCAATGGCTATTAGCTAAGATGGTCAGAGATGCAGTGTCATGCTTTGGGTGTCCCTAAATTTCTAAACTGCGAGAAGCTGGGGCTGGACAACAGGGTATGGATCATTTCATGACTGCCCTGTTTTGTTTTGTTTGTTCTGACGCATCTGGCACTGTTCACTGTTGGAAACATGATACTGGATGGATGGAACATTGGTCTGACCCAATATGGCCATTCTTATGTTGATCCAAAACTGCATTTTTGGCAATACCTTATTTGTCTGAAAATTTTTGCCCAGGTCTATTAAAGACCCATAAGAAATGTATTTGGCCAGGCATGTGAGTGTTTATGGAGTGTTTATTTCCTGTAGCCAGTGTCCACTTTTGCCTTATCTGCTGCACCCAGCTATCAGCAGAGATTAACAATGGGTTTGAACATTTAGTAGTATTCATTTTATGAGAACAATTCTAAGCTGCTTACATGTCTAATTACAATAAAGGCAATATCATTACATAATGAATTATCAATAGGGTGTGATGTGACTCAATAAATTAAAATTTCATAATAAACAACTACGCCTTCTGGGGCAACACAAGTCTGCTACAGTGAGGCTGGTGGGTAGGAAAGTAAGTGTAATATAGCAGCTGCCAGTGCCTTCAAGTGATAAGGGGCAAATCTGAGTTCCAATCTTATTGTCAAATTGCAGACTGCATCTTATTTTTATCCCATGTAAGACTTTTGTTTCTTGCAGTTTCCTCAATTTACACCTCCAATTAATCAATGGAACAGCACATAACCAGCTTTTCTGGGTTAGAAGAAAGGATGGATGAATTGCAATACTGATTCCATGCACAAAACTGCAAAGCCTGCAATACTGTTGATCTTGTTGTGTTCATCCTGTCTAGTTCACTACAACCTAATGGTGTAATATGTTATCAATCCAGTTTAGAATGTAATGTGTGGTCTGGTTTGGCACATGTATTATATTCATAAGTAGAGGGTTTAAATAAAGAACAATTGTCATGGAGCCAAGTAGCCACTCATTAATTTAGAGCCCATTCCTAGCAGGTGCTGAACATTTCCTGGGAAGTGCTCAGTGCCTTTTTTCCTCAGTTTTGTAGGACTAGGCTCTAGGTTGAAAGGCTGTAACCACTGTAATCCTGATTTTGACATCCCTCCCATCTTTCACTAAATGTGTGTTTTCAACAACATTTACATTGCTTAGATTTAGTCCAGATTATTTTGAGATATTTTGATTAACAAGATGGTTTTTATTGGTGTCTTACAGAAAATAGTGATGTGTAAGTTTTGAAAAATTATTTTTTTTACATAATTCACTAACAGCTTGACCTAAAAACTGCATTTTATACATAGATCTCCCATGAAAAGAAATAACATTTCCATATCCAATAGAATTTCTAGTATTTTGCAGACTTTGCAAGTGCCATACTCCCTTCTGCAGAGTATCAAGGTAGTGTTGCTTTTCGCATTTCCAAGGTTCACAGGTGCAGCCCATCCTTTACGGGGGGGGGGGGTGAATGAAGTCTCTGTAGACTTTGCAAACTCCATGCCTATTGCTGTGGTTCCCTCAAGCTCTAATGAGAGCCACAGCCCAATAGCCTAATTCAAGAAATTTACCAGGAGCATCCCCTCTCCAGATTGGCCACTTGGTCCACACCTATCCTTCCTCATTTGCTCACAGGCTCTTTGATGCCCTCTTCTCTGCCCCTTTTTTCTTCCTGTTCATACCTGTGTCACCTGCTACCTTTGGCCTGCTGTTTCCTGGCCAGAAATCCCTTCCTCACCTCACAACTGCCCCATTAAACATTTAAATTTATGGGGTTTTTTGGTTAGTTAGTGGGCTCAGGGTAGTCATAGCACAATTGCTGCATTGTCCTGCAGGTGAGATAGATGGGGGAATGATTATTTTGTGAATTCTGCAGGGCATAGTCATGCGCTCAGCACCAAACTGCATGGTGGTGTCAGGACTGGTGGCTGTGCGCATCTCCACTGGCAGAAATTCAGGGGACTTAGCCAGTGAAAACACAGACTGGTAGAGAATTAGGTGCCTTCAGAGTTAAGTGTCAGCAGTGTCAGGGTTTGCATGATCTAACCTAGGATCTTATATTAGGCACTTAAATACCCCTTTGTGAATCTAGCCCCCACTGTCTAGCACTTAACAGCCATTTTGTAGTGAGTGATTTCTCTTTAATTAAAATAGCAGTGGTATGATATAATTTTATTTTTAAAGCAGCTGGATGTTCAGAATTCATGGTTTTCCACTCAGATATTACCACTTCAGAGCAGTGTGAATCTTCACCAACATCTCTTAAAATAAGGGCGTACTCAGTTTGCAAGGTGCAGACCCAGCCTCAAAACAGGTAACAGTGATTTAAGAAGAAAGGCCAGGGAAGCTAAAAACACAAGGATAAGATGATGATGGAAGGGCTCCAACGATTACAGAGGCATTAGAGTGTTTCCATGGTTACAAGTTTACACTAACAAAGGGGAAACAGACTTTTTACACAGGGAATTATTGATGGCTTTGCTGTACTCTGAGTGTCCAATAAAAATAATGGCATAACAAGACGTTGTAATTAGCAATTAGAATGCCATAAGTCGGCAACAAGAAATTGCATAAGCCTAGTAGGAGATGCCATTATTATGGGGAATTATTTGAAAATGTAACTTAGAATTATGGAAATTGGGTAATTTAGACTATCCCCCTAGCAATGCAAAATGATTTTGTAAACTATTGAATTAAATGATACCTGTAACATCCTCCCTGAACTTATCCATCATGCCTACAACCTCTCATTCTTCAAATCTTTCCCGGAAGCAGGAACATTGTCCTCTTGCTAACACAGTGATTTTTGTGTGGGGTAATGGGAGGAAACAGCTCTGCACCATTCTGGGATTTATGTCCTCTGAGGAGACTCTACTACCTGCATGTACAGTACGGTTTTGTCTAGCTACTTAGATCCTGCAAAAAGATTCTCAAGTGCGGACTCTTATCCCTGCATGAACCATTCACTGAGACTGTGCATGGGAGTGCTTGAAGATCCCTGTGCGGGATCCTGAGAAATTTTCCTCAGACTTCTCCCCTAAACTGTGTGGTTTAAGAAGTATAGTAGAACCTCAGTTACGAACACCAGAGTTACAAACTGACCAGTCAACCAGACACCTTTTCAAATCTTTTTTTTAAAACTTTCACTTCTTTTAAGCAATTTATATTTAACACAGTACTGTATTTGCTTCCCCCCACCCATCTCAGCTGCTGCTTGATTGCATACTTCTGGTTTCAGATAAGGTAAGGAAACTGTTCCTGTGCTAGTTTCATTTAAAAGATGGTTAAAAGCAGCATTTTTTCTTCTGCACAATAAAGTTTCAAAGCTGTATTAAGTCAATGTTCAGTTGTAAACTTTTGAAAGTATACCCATAACGTTTTGTTCAGAGATGCAAACAACCTCAGTTCCTGAGGTGTTAACTGAGGTTTTACTGTACTAGTTGCATCTTGAATTATCCACTATATAGCTCTGTGTGTGTCTGCGTGTGTGTGTAGCCCTGATGATATCTGAATCTCTCTCAATCTTTAATGCATTTATCCTCACAACACTCTTGTGAGAGAGACAAGTGCTGTTATCCCCATTTTACAGATGGTGAACTGAGTCATGGACACACTAAGTAACTTGCCCAAGGTCCCAGACGAAGTCTGTGGTGGAGCTAGGAATTTAATCCAGGCCGCCTGAATCCCAGACTGGTGCCTTACCCAGTGGGCCATAGTAGCTCTTTTTTCCTTTTTGGAATCTTACAAAAAGTTTACAACTCTTAGCAAAAGTTGAAAGATAATCTACAAAAGTTAACAATTAGGAACCTTTTTTAATCGCATCCCCACTCACTCTAATGGACATATTTCCATTAATTTATGTGGATATTGGATTGGGCCTCTGGCTTCAAACCTGATGCAATCCTTAAATAGTGATTTGAAATTTTCAGACTGAATGTTCTCAGCAGGACAGTTACCATCATACTGTATCCAAAGAGAAAATTAGGAGGCATCCTTGTAGACCAGCCCTGGCATTTAATAGAAATTCTAGGCCCTCAAAAGATACTTGTGGATAACTTTCATAGAACTGTTGTATGTCTGTGCCTACTATGCAAAGAAGGTAGTAGAATGTTGCCATGGTTACTAGTTTACCTTAAAATAGGCTTTTTTACTTAAAGTGAAATAATAGAAAGCAGCTTTCTTGTTTGTCAACAAATTTCAGTTATAAGCCAGTTCATAATGGTTTTACGTAAGGCCTTTTTTTAGTTGTGTTGGGTTTTTTTGTTGTTGTATAAATTTTCCCTGCCTTTTATTAAAAAGTCAGACCATATATAATCTCTTCTAAAATGTCTTTTCCCTATTACTTCCCAATCTTAACACTGCATCTAAGACTTAGTTTTCTTGAAAATAACTTTTTTTGGGGGGGAAATCTCCTATTAATTTTAACAAGATCATATAAGAATTAGGAATGTTTCAGTACAACAAGAGTAGTGGAGCTGAGTCCTAGAAAGACTCAGGAAACAAGAGAGCAGGGCTCTAATCAAAAGCCCATTGGCATCCCACTGACTTCACTGAGCTTTGGATCAGCTGGTAAGAGAGCAATAGCAAATGTTGACTCCATGCTGTCCAGGTAAGGAGAGACCTTGTCTTTCTGTCTGTACTGCAGTGCAGAGCACATGTTAGCATGCTCTAAAATGTAGACCCAAACAGCAGTCTGAGGGATTCTGAGGGAGCAGTGGCAGCAGGTAAGTCACTCCCCTGGAGATAATCAATAGTGTCAGGTTCCTCTTCCCCCAACCCCTATGCTACAAAGGAAAGATGTGGTGAAGAATCCCACTACACCTTCTCCCTTGCTCTGCCAGGGAGTGAAGATGAACCCATGTGTATAAGTTAGACCTGAAGAAAGCTTGCTACAGATGGGCAGTGGGCAAAAAATATATGTTTTTTTTTGGGGGGGGGGTTGGAGTGGGTTCATTTCTACCAGATCAGGCCACACCCACAGCTTAGCTGGTGGAGTTGCCCCACATTTGTCCAATAGCTTAATGGTTAGAGGAATCACCCAGGATGTGGGACATCCACTTTTGAATTCCCATTGCATGCTGTGGAGCAGGAAACTGAACCCAGGATCTCCCCTTTTCCCAGGCCACTGCTCCAAACACTGGCCTGTGGGGAATTTTAGGGTGAGTGTTTGTTTCTTCTGTTTATAGCTGTTCTACTTTGTGTTTAAATATTTAATTGGGATAAAAAAGAGGGATTCTATATTTCAGTAGTAAAGGGTCCTCACTTGGGATGCGGGAGACTCAAGTCCCTGTTACAGTGAAAGTCTGTTTGAGCAATGACACGTCACTTAGAAAGTTATTCTGTCTCAATTTTAAGATGTCAAGTGATGGGTAATCCAGCCATAAAAATCTAGATTTAGTTCTCCTCTAATTCTCTAGTTCTCCCAGGTCTGTTCCCAAGTAGAACTAAGAGAAGAGAATCAGGAGGAGAGGGACTGAGTAGTAATGTTTGTTATAGGCCCACTTTTCGTTTCATCTATCGTACAAGTTGCTTATTTGGTTTTCTTGTGGTTGCAGTGTGCTGTCTTCCTATCCTGACCTTTCAAACCAACCCTTAACTCTGTGGTTGCTAATTGAGACATATCAATGCAATACATTTTAAAGATTTTGAATATTCTAGTTTGCATATGAATCCAGTCATGTAGGATGATTAAAGCATAAAAAGTGCTATGTAAGATGTACTGTATTTTGGAAACTTTAGGATGAGGATAATGGACCACAACCTTTTTCAAGTAGACAGATAGGATGTGGAGATTTTTGGATTTTAAGTTCTCCACCTTCCTTGTGTATAGAACCAGTTTTGCTGCCTCATTCCTCTGGAAACACAAGACATGGAATGCAGAGTGGCTAGTTTTTGATCTCTTATTTCTGCTTGGAAACAACCCACTTTTGTATGTGGTGGAGGTAGCGGTGCCATAGTATGACACTATGCAAGTATATTTACCCTTCACAATGCTTCTTCAGACCCAGGTCCATATGCTACCCTCTTTCTAGGTAACAGATGGGATGATGATTGTGACGGGTTGGATCACAGAACACCCCTTGGGAGCCGCCACCCGATGTGCCAGGATTACTTCTACACCTGCTTTCCTTGCCAGCTTGGGACCCCAGCACCTTGTCTTGCTGAGCCAGACACACCTGTCTGCTCCAACACAGACCCAGAGTCTGAATTACTTGCCCCAAAGCTGAAAGCAGCTAACAGAAGTGTTCCTGTCTTTAACACCCAGATGCCCAACTCCCAATGGGGTCTAAACCCAAATAAATCCGTTTTACTCTGTATAAAGCTTATCCAGGGTAAATTCATAAATTGTTTGCCCTTTATAACACTGATAGAGAGAGATGCACAGTTGTTTGCTCCCCCAGGTATTAATACATACTTTGAGTTAATTAATAAGTAAAAAGTGATTTTATTAAATGCAGAAAGTAGGATTTAAGTGGTTCCAAGCAGTAACAGACAGAACAGAGTCAGCCTGCCCTGCCCCCAGTGTGCGCCGGGCCAGAGCTGCTCTAGATAAACACTGGGGAAAGGTGGGAGGGGCTGCGGGGAGCTCGTGGGCCGCAGAAAATAACCTCACAGGCCGCATGCAGGCTGCATGTTTGAGATCCCTGATTTATACCTTCAAGTCCATGGCACTGCTATGCAAGGCCATCCTTACCTGTACGCAAACTAAGCAGCTGTGTAGGGCACCAGGAAATTTGGAGCACAAATTTGGTGCCCCAAATTTTCTGGTGCCCTACACAGCTGCTTGCCCAGCCACCAGTGCGATCCCCTGGCCAGGAAATCTGCCCCTACCCTGCCTATTCCCCAAATCCCCCACCTCTTCCTGCCCCACCCCCACTCAACCCCTTCCCCTGAGCTACATCTCAAGGGACTGCAGCAGGGGTTGGGCACATCCCACACTCGCCAGGTGGTGGGAAGTGGAGCGACCCGGCCCCAGCCCACTACAAAAAAAAAATGTTTCCCTCTGATACTCGCACCTTCTTGTCAACTGCTGGGAATGGGCCACATCCATCAAAATTGAATTGGCCTCATAGCTCTGACCCCCCACTTGATAAGGAACTCCCATCTTTTCATGTGCTGTATATTTATTCCTGCTTACTGTATTTTCCACTCCATGCATCTGATGAAGTGGTTTATATCCCACAAAAGCTTATGCCAAAGACGTGTTAGTCTCTAAGGTGCCACAAGGACTCCTCATTGTTTTTACTGATACAGACTAACATGGCTACCCATATTAGAGATGTGAGAGATTACTGAGGCTCTCAATGTATAGAAATAAAGAAAAAAGAATAATTTTGCTTGGTTATGTTAGGCATTTATATGACTCAGCTGCTACCATAGTATCTGTACTATGATAACCAAGCACATTGTTTTGGTCTGCAAATCCAGCCTCTCTCCAGAAGAAATTGGTGAATGTTATTAATGGCTGAATCCAATTTATGAGAAGGATGCTAGGAGGAAAGAAGATGAATAATCTTCAGATGGAGCAATTAAGAATCCATTGTGACAAAAATAGAGATGAGCATCTCCAGGTTCTGTGGTATCACGCTGCCTTCTTTGTTAATTAAGCTCCATAAAAGTGTTTGTTTGCCAAGATTTTTTGCATTTTAATCTTTTTTTCCACACACTAGAAGTGATATTAAAATGTTGCATTCTGCTTTATATACCCACCTATACACATGATATACGATGTATCGTTATCTGGACAATCACCATAGATTCTCTTCTAATCTCTTTCTCATAGAAATGTGGCTTCTGGTAACACTAGCCAGTATGACATACAAATGCATGCCAAGTTATACTTCTGCCTGTGTTTACATATGAGCCATAAAATCTTGAAAATAGGGCTCTGTCATGCTGACATTGACAGCCTTTAATTATTGTGGCATTCTTTACCAAAAGTTCTGTAACTAGGACTTAACCAAAAAAAAAAAAATTACGGTATTAATAGCTAAAATCCACGTAGCTCATAAAATGTTACTATAAACAATTTCAAGCTATCACTTTCTAAGGCCACAGTCCTACACTGGGCTCTGCCAGTGTGACCACTGCAGATTTAAGGCTCAGAAATTATACTCTTTTTTATTCTGTAATCAGTTGAACAAAATACTATCTATCTCTTCTAATGCTTTCCTCAGTAGATCTGGAAGCACTTTAAAATAGATACTTACAGAGGGGCAGCAACTTGCCTGAGGTCACCCTGTAGAAGAACCCATGTTTCCAGAGGCTAGTCCAGTGCTCCTTCCATTAGGCCACACGCAAGAGTAAATGTGTGTATTATAATCTATGCACATAGTAAAAGAGAGTAGGCATTACACTACTTTTTAAATGTGATTGCCTGTTTACAGTACAACTCATTAATTTTATTAAAATCTTATTTAAAATGACATGTATAATGACGTGATGTCTGAAACAAAATGGCTGTCAAGCTACTAAACTATATTTCTCAAAAGACCACAGTGCTAAAGTCAAAGCTTATGCTCCCTTCAGAGGTGTAAGAACCCCCACCTTAACTGCCTTTCCATTCTAAGGTGCATCAAGTTGCAAGCAGGCAATACCATGGTAAGTAATAGCTTCTTATCTCTTTGGCTGTATTGTTGCATAAGTAAACAAGTTAACTCAAACAAAGCAAAAGGAAAAACGAAACAAGGTTACTTTTTTTTTTAAAAAAGTAGCTCTTTGCATTTATCACAGTGGTGCAATATGCTTCTTATTTTATTAATTAATCTCTCAATTTCCTTACTCTTCAGATATAATGCCCATTTAATAAGCTCAAAACTCCCTTTAAGATTTCTAAGCCTTTTAACCAGCTCGTTTGCCTTGCCCCAGAGTGACTTGCATATTTCAGGGTTACTCCAGGATACAGTCAAGAACAGAAGCTAAAAACTCTTCTGGCCAGCAAATTTAAAAACAAAATGCAACAAAAATACCTGGTGGTATTTAAAGCCATTCATATACATTCTCCACACCCCTGTATTTCCTATTGCATGCATTTTTTCCCCTTTATCCAGAAGTTATTGGCCACTATTTAAAGCAAACAAACTAAAAACAAATATCAGAGACAAACATTTTTAAGCATGTGCAACACATTCAGTGAAATAAGATTAAGATGTTTGTATTTTAATTGAGTAAACGTGCTATTTGGGGCTCTGTATTTAAAGGATACTAAAATCAATTTAGGAAGGAATAGGATAGGGCACTGAAGACGAATTCAGAAGCCCTAGGTTCAGTTCCAGCTCGGCTACAGCTCACCTGTGTGACCTTAGTTAACTATGTGGGTGCAAGTCACTTGCCAGGATTATCTGGGTATATTTCACTTAATCGTTTCCATGTCATTACCTCAATCCCTCCTATTCTGTCTCTGAGGAACATAAGTTTATTCTCCTGTGGGCTGTAATATTTGGTCTCATTTTGGTTATTGGATTTTTAGAAAGGGAAGGAGGAGAATCTGGGGAACTACAGCTGAGTCAGATTCACCTCAGTCCAGTCCCTGGAAAAATCATGGAGCAAGTCCTCAAAGAATGCCTTCCTCTCCTCCAAGTGCTTCAAAATGGAATCAGGAACAGTCAACATGGATTCACCAAGGGCAAGTTATGCCTGAACAACCTGATTGGCTCTGTGGATATGGGGAAAACAGTGGATCTGATATATCTTGACTTTAACCAAGTTTTGGATATGGTCTCCCACAGTATTCTTGCCAGCAAGAGGGAAAAAAGTGTGGATTGGATGAGTGGACTATGAAGTCGATAGAAAGCTGGCTAGATCATCAGGCTCAGTGGGTAGTGATCAATAGCTCGATGTCTAGTTGGCAGCCGGTATCAAGTGGAGTGCCCCAGGGGTCGGTCCTGGGGCTCGTTTTGTTCAACATCTTAATGAATGATCTGGGTGATGGGATGGATTGCACCATCAGCAAGTTTGCAGATCTGATGAGGTTCAAGAAGGACAAGTGCAGAGTCCTTCACTTATGATGGCATATTGGGCTGCGTTAGTAGGATCATTGCCAACAGAGCGAGGGAAGTGATTATTCCCCTCTAGTCGGCATTGATGAGGCCACATATGGAGCATTGCGTCCAGTTTTGGGCCCCCCACTACAGAAGGGATGTGGACAAATTGGAGAGAGTCCAGCAGAGGGCAATGAAAATAATTAGGGGGCTGGGGCACATGACTTACGAGGAGAGACTGAGGGAACTGGGCTTATTTAGTCTTCAGAAGAGAAGAGTCAGGGGGGATTTGACAGCAGCTTTCAACTACCTGAAGTGGGGTTCCAAACAGGATGGAGCTCGGCTGTTCTCACTGGTGGCAGATGACAGAACAAGGAGCAATGGTCACAAGATGCAGTGGGGGAAGTCTAGGTTGGATATTAGGGAAAACTGTCTCATTAGGAGGGTGGTGAAGCACTGGAATGGGTTACCGAGGCTGGTGGTGGAATCTCCATCCTTAGAGGTTTTTAAGGCCAGGCTTGACAAAGCCCTGGCTCGGATGATTTAGTTGGTGTTGGTCCTGCTTTGAGCAGGGGGTTGGACTAGATGATCTCCTGAGGTCTCTTCCAACCCTAATCTTCTATGATTCTATGCTTTAGTGTGCAGGTGAAGGATGGGCAGCATTGGTGGCCAATGATCCAGTCGTCTCTTCTGGTCCTAAAACTGATTATGCTAATATACCCCCTTTGTGAAATAGACAGAATGCATCCCTACTTCACAAGATTGTTATATGAGGATAAAATCCATTAAGGATTGTGGTGCTGAGGTTAAAATAAGGAGGGCCAGGAAAATAGGTAGATTTAAGTTTTGCAAATGCAAGCATTTATGGAATTTAATATCAATAGAAATATTACTATTTAAAAAAATCACTTAACTATTTGTTTTTAAAGGGATAATACTGCACAGGAATACTGGCAGGATGCTGCAGTGCTTGCTTATGCATTCAAACGAAAACAATGATTGTGATTAGAAACTTGCTTTGAACAAAATGCAACTATCCAATCTATTTTCATTGTTCAAGCTGAAAATGGCAAAAGAAGTGAACAGATTTTCATGATGAATTAGTATTCGATTAGATTTTATTTTTTAGTTTTAATAATCTAAACAGTTCTTAGTAACTCAGGTAAGAATTTATTTCAGACTTGAATTTTAACCTGGCTGTCTCTAATTCTAGAGTTTCAAATGTTTTGTGCTTGCTGTATTGAGTACAGAATGTCTTGGTACACACAACACTTTGTAACAACTTTCTATGGTTCTTTTACTTTCAGACACCATGGATTATATCAAAGGTAGAAATGGCAGTCTGTTGTATGCAAGTATCTTCTTTGCTGCAATTAAGCAAGGGAGGATGTGTTACAAAGTTCCTGGGCTGAAAATATTACATTTCTTTCAACACTATTGTGCTGTGTTGGAGTCCAATTACACCCCAAATAAGTGTGTAATGTATAGCAAAGACACAATGCTAATGAAGTTGCACAGATGCAGTGACAGAAGATGTTCTGTGCTACAGTAAATTGATCTTCACGGGCTTCCATTAAATTATCCAGTACACAGGACCTGAACTAACATCAGAATGGTGGGAATTGGCTTAAATTCAGATTTTTATCTAGCCTATTCATGTTTTGTGTTTCTTCTTTTTAAAAAAGAGAGAGAGGAGGGCTTTAGAGAGAGAGGTGCTCTAATTTGCTTCATGGTGATCAGTGTGTTCAGAATTTTTGAAAACCAGAATACAGAACTATGTGAATTAATTAGGATGGTCTAATAAAAATAGAGAGAAACAGTACTGATCTAAGGGTAATATAGCCTGCCCATAATCACCAGTGAAACACATCGGCAACGCTTTCATTTATTGCCAGCAGAACTTCTTAGGTTGTAAGCAGTTTTGTCTAAATAAATACAGAAAATACATTACAATTAGGGCTGTCAATTAACTGCTCTTAACGCCTGCGATTAATGTACAGCGCAATTAACACATTAATTTTTTTAACCTGCTTTAATCGCAGACCGTCTGGGCAGGAGAGCAGCATGACCTGCTCAGGGAAAAGCCTGTCTGTTCAGGCGCAGTAACAGAAGCCGCCACCAGAGGGCTAGAAGAGAAGAGGCTACAGAAAGTAAGGTAGGTCTCACCCCTGCTTTTTTAAAGTGATAACAGCACTGCCAGGGGCTCGCAGGAGCACACCTCCCCTCCAAGACACACACCTTGCAGGGCTCGTACAAACTGCCTTTCCCATGCCTCCCAGGTCTGGGGCTGCCCCTCACACCCCGTGCCGCCCGCAGTGCCCATGCAGGGTCTACCCCCTCCCAGCCCTGTGCCACTTGGAACTGGGGGCTGATTCCCATCCCACGCTCAGGGGCAGACCCCCACCCTCACCCCATGCTGCCTGCGGCTGGGACTGACCCCTGTCCTGAGCTCAAGGGCTGACCCCCGCCCCCAAGCTGTGTGCTGCCTGCACCACCCAGAGGTCAGCTCTGAAGCCAGCATTGCCCGCTGTCAGCAAATGTCTCCACGCTCCTGTTGGTGGGCATTGCTGCCTTCAGCTGATCCCCAGGCAGCAGTTGCCTCTCTCTACTGTGCCTTGCAGCTGGAACAAATGCTCAGTTTTGGCGAAGAAGTATGGACGGACAGGACAGAGCTGAAAAAGGGGATTGTCCTGGCCAAAATGGGAGGTATTGGCGCCCTAACCAGCCCTGGCACTATTGTTCCCAGCCAGCTCCTCGCTCCCAGGACCAATCCCCCTGTGTCATGCCCCATTGACCCTAGCCAGCCGTTCACTCTGGGGTTACCCCATAGAGAACATGGCCTGGCGAGCTCAGCCTCCCTGCACCAGCCTCTTCTCCCCTGCAGTATGGCTAGTCCCTGAGGTAAAATCCACCCTCTTGCAAACAAGGGCTCACTCTGCTGAAGGGAGCCCACCTAGCTCAGTAAAAGGAAGTGAGCCTGGTGAGCCCAGTACCAGAAACCACCCTTCCAGAAGCAGCAGCAAAATGCCTTCTATTCTCACCCTCCTCCTGTACAAGTTATTGCTTACTCACACTCCTCCTCCCTTTTCCCCAACACTGAATGCTTGTTTGTCTGAGTGACTGGCTGAACAAGAAATAGGACTGAGTGGAGTTGTAGGCTCTAAAGTTTTACATTTGTTTTATTGTTAAGTGCAGTTGTTCTTTTTTACATAATTCTGCATTTGTAAGTTCAACTTTCAGGATAAAGAGACTGCACTACAGTACTTCATTGCAGTGAATCAAAGTTTTTTTTTACCGTGAAAATGTTTGTAATAATAAATATAAAGTGAGCACTGTACACTTTGTATTCTGTGTTGAAGTTGAAATAATATATTTGAAAATGTAGAAAAAATACAAAAATATTTAAATGGTATCCTATTGTTTGACAGCATGATTAATCATAATTAGTTTTAATTAGGGCCATCAAGTGATTAAAAAATTATCTTATAGGTTAAGTCTTATTGACAATACCTATAGTGAATATTTGAACTATATAGTGAAAATCAAAGGCCCAGATCGTCTGCTACCCCAGGGCTCTGCTCTTTGATGCTGAGGGTAGGGGGAGAAGATGGCTATAAGCCACCTTTTGCAACCCTAAGCCTGCTAGGTGCAAGGTAGGTCAGCCACAGGACTTTAATAGCAGCAAGTTTGAGATTCTTTTGAACTCCTTTATAATTTTTGTTTCACTTCTCTGAATTCCCTCTAATGTAACACTGTTTTGTAATTAATGACATGAACTGTCATGAAAACCGTATGTTGGGTGCCATCATGCCAGGGCTTTAGAGAAGGCAGTCATCTCCATGCTCTCTGAATTGCTGCATTTGTGCTTTACCTTGGCCTTTTCCCCCCTGCTACATCATACTGCACTGACTTCTCATTTTCCACTGGTCTGTCTTTATTGCTGTCTGATTTTCTTCTGTCCATCAATTTATTTATTTGCTAGTACAGTTGCCATAAATTAACTCTAGCCCTATAATATTTTCCCCAGCCTATCCCTCTGATTTTTTAAAAAACTTTGGGAGGGAAATCTTTCCAAACATATATAGACATCGACAACCCTTTCTGCAGGGATGTTAACCTTAATTATATTCTAGTTGTCATAATTTAGCTGATTAGCTTGAACCAGCTCCTACACCTATTTAGGACGAACTGAGAATAGCCTCTCACTTTATGTAATCTAGAACTAGCTGTTCCACAAGGGCATAATGTAAAGATGTAGAAGAATAGCTTCTGGAGCCTAATGCATCCTCTTGTTGATGATGATGGACAAGATGATGAATATAACCTCAACTATACCCTGCACTCTACACACTGGTACAAATGGTCCAGCTGCAGAGCTGAACTCCACATCAGTGGGTGCACTCTGCACTGTCCTCCAAATCCTGTTGTGTAGCCTACATGTGAGTGCATGATAGGGTCCCTGTCTGTGCCAATACACCAAGGATATGAATCTGTTATAGCCTCAACTAGGGAGCCTTGGATCTCTAGTTCCAGCTCTAATACCTCATGCTTTTAGCACTGGAAGTCCTCAATGTGTTGGCCAAGATGGCGGCTGGCACAGCTGAACAGCATGAGTATCTGTTCTGCTGCCAGGACCCTCTGTGGATGTGAAGGTGGGGTCAGGATTTACCCTTTAATGAACTAACTTCTTATGCTTAGAATTTTTATTTGCATGTGATACAATGTTTAAAAAAAAAAGTGCGGAAGTAAAGTTAGCAAATACACAGTTCTCTCAGTACGAGGTATCCTGAGAAGAAACTACATGAGTTTTGATTTGGTAATAAGGCTTAGTTCAGTTTTCTTTACCATTGACTGACTAGTGTTAAGGATGTTAAAAAGATATGGAGAGCTCACTTCTGAGCCCATGAGCTTTCATGTTTTAAGAAGGTGTCCTTTAGGTGAAAAGCATTTAACTTAGTGCAGTAGCATCCCTTGAGCGTGACCTGTGTGAGAAGAGTTTAATAATAGCATCTCACAAACTGCATATAAACAGCAGCCTTGTTATTTGAAGTTAGAGACTTGATGCAAGCAATGAAAAAGACTAATTAAATTATTATTTATTCATCTGGATAAGCAATAATTTTCAGTTCAAAACTGCTTTTCTGATAATATGATAAACGCCATGAAGCCTTCAACCATAATATCATTGATTTAGGACTGTGTGTGGTAGCCGCTTCTTGTATTAAGAATCGGAATTGGTCTAGTACAAGCTGTAGAAGCTGTATAGAGAAAATCTAAATGGTGAAGTCAACTGGAGTCACAGGTGTTGAGCAGCTTTCAGGGTTTGGCTTTGTTGGAACCTTGTCTGAGCAAAAACTGAGTAAGAACTTCAGGAGATGGTTCAATCTGAGGGGGGAGGGGTCACGTGCCACTCTGTATCTGTGAACAGAGGGGAATCTGCGTTTGTGAAAGGGAGAACTCTATCTGAAGTGTTCTTCCCAGCCCAATGTTTGAAAGCCCCTTCTGTGAGGCTTCTCTGGCTGTGGGCTCTGTAGATCTGGACTGTGAGTGTGTGGGCCAGTACTAGACAAGGTGGGGAGCCAGCTGAACTACTTTGGATTTGCCCTCACCTTCCCCCTTCTAGAAGAAAAAAATTTCTATAGGATATTTTTCCTCAGGACCCTCAAATCTGCAGTTGGGCAGAGCCGCAGGCTGTATTAATTGAGCATCTCCCCCTTTCACACAGCAGAATATCTTCTGGATGGGATTAGAAGACTGCTGTAGTCAGAAGAACCCCTGAGAATAAGCATCCTGCATATCTAACCAGTAATTATCCCATAAAACTGACATCTAAAACTAGAAAAAATTAAAATTTAAACAAATCAAATATTCTACTATGTCTTATTTCCTAGCCTCAATAAAAAGACATAAGCCTACTTCCCCTTTTTGGCCAAAGATAATTCCTACTACTTAAATGTAATTTAATTAAATAATACATTAGGTATAGAATGGAGACTCTAGTATGTGATTTCCCCTTGGACTTACACCAGCCTCTCACACTAATGTAAATGAGAGGGGAATCTTGCACCTTATCTGCCTGTGATGGTACCTAAGAGTACATGATAGGTATGAATTTCGTGCTGAATGCTGGTTACATTTGCTACCTGTTAACTTGGATCTCTTGCATAACTATGATGAGGGAAGGGATAGCTCAGTGGTTTGAGCATTGGTCTGTTACACTCAGGGTTATGAGTTCAATCCTTGAAAGGGCCATTTAGGGAACGGGGGTAAAAATCTGTCTGGGGATTGGCCCTGCTAATGACTTGCTTAGGTCCCTTCTAACCCTGATGTTCTGTGTGAATAGGGGGTAATGGAAGCCCACTTCCCCTTTTATGAAGCAAGAGGTTTTGTGACCAGTACAGTTGTCCTCATTTAAAAGGTCAGTAAATTGGATCTGAAGCACCTTAGTTTCCCCCTAAATTTAGAACAGGAGGTAATTGTGTCTGAACTGTTGCAAAATGTTATAAGGGCAACCACAGAAGCCAGTTAAAATGGTATGCTTGCTGGTATGTGGTACATGTTCCTATGTATTTCAATAAGTTAGACATTTATATTTGTTATGCAAAAATCATCATCTTAAATGGTTTGCAAGTTACCACATGTGGTGCTCATTTAATTAAATGGAATTAAACTGGTAGATAATTTTACCCATGATGTAGAACGGTTGAATAGCTATATTTTTCAGTTAGCATGTCTTCTTAAGAAGATATCACCATATCTAAGTTTACTTGTCTGTATTTGATGCCTTTGCTTTATTTTTGATAAGTGAACCCACATTTATTTTGTACAAATGCTTTTGGGAGGAGCACTTTCTAAAATGCCCTCTCAATTTCTTTGGAGGATCAAACGAAGTACTGAAAAACACCCCTGTGTGGCAAAGCTATTTCTCTCAAGAGTTGATTGGAGGCGTGACTCAGGAGTTCCTGAATAAAGCTAAGGTTTAGCCACTGTTCTGATGGTCCCTGGAGACAGCTGCCCGGGGCTGCCCAAGCAGCGGCAGTGTGGCTGACCCCGGGGCAGCCCCTAGAACCGCCGCCCAGGACCGCTGCTCGGGCATTCCCCAGGGCAGCCCCAAGGCTGCTGCTTGTGTGCTCCTTGGGACGTACCACACCAGCACTGCTCGCATGGTCCCCAGAGCCAGCTGCCCGGGGTCTCCTAAGCAGCAGCCGGTACTGTGGGATGCCTAAGCAGCTGGTCTAACTGCTCAGGCAGCCCTGAAGTCAGCTACACCAGCTGCTGTGGAAGTCACAGAGGTCACTGAAAGTCACAGAATCTGTGATTTCCACAACCTTCTTGAAAAAAATCTCACCTTGTTCATGGAGTCTGAGTTGGGAGATTTGGGGGTTAGGATGCTACTGTATGAAATTTTTTTTTAATTGACTCATTGTAAGATGACCTATCCCTTGTTAAGTGCCATGTATTAATAATGAATTAAAATTGTCTTGTAATAGGTTTGTGTTGAGAGCCTGGGATAAGTGCAGTAAGCAGATAAATAAACTGTTTTCTCATTTTTTATCTTAGCTTGACAGAAATCTTCCCAGAACTATATTCATTATATGTATTCTGACACATATGTATACCTCAAATCTTTTCAACAATATGATTATAATAAGATGTGAGTAGGATACTGCTTCTCAAAGTCAAGATACAGTCATCCGCAAACCATGCTATAATCAAAGCCCACAGTAGCTTTCAGGCGCGGCTCTAGGTATTTTGCGGTTCTGGGTGGCTTGCCTTTGAGAGGTCTGATGAAGTCGCGGGACCAACGGACCCTCCGCAAGCATGCCATTGAAGGCAGCCTGCCTGCCACCCTCGCGGCGATTGGCAGAGCACCCCCCGTGGCTTGCTGCCCCAGGCATGCACTTGGCATGCTGGTTCCTGGAGCTGCCCCTGGTAGCTTTAATATATGAGGAAGGAATAGACAAACTATGGATTTATTTGCATAGTTGCATATAACTTTCTTAAAACACAATTAAGAACAATACCTGGTATGTGACTCAAGATGCAGTGTTTGTTAATCAATAATGCTATGGTTCTATATTAAATTAACATATTGTTTCACTAATTTCTTTCAGCTGCAGATATTTTGAATCACACATGCAGATTTTATTTTCAAATGTAAAATGCTTTTCATTATTTGGATTGGAAAATTTAGCACATGATTGGATTTGGATTTGCTTCCTAACAAGTGATTTTATTCCACAGTGATAAATCTTTTAGAAGAAAGGAGTTGATTCACAGAGCTGAATTTCCTAAACAAATATGGATTTTAAGTATTTTATTAGGGACAAATCCCTGTCTGCTGAATGCATGTGGATGACTTTTAATTACTGTACATGCCAAAGAGAAAACTGAAGTCAGGTAAAAGAGGAGCAACAGGTTCTTATCTGAAAAGTGCAGTCTTATTAGGAAAGAGACTGTCCTAAAAGGTATTATGATTGTCAGGGACAGGAACCTTTTTTCCAGTAGGGCATTTTTTTCATAATGGCTACTTCATTAAGGTGGTCACTATTAACATATTTATAAATGCCTTTGTGAGCAGTTAGTATTGCTGGTCTGTGGTGTAGAAAGTACAGATTGTGAATTCTGGGACAGGTTTTATGACTTTTTTTTTGTTCAGAAAGCATATAGGCACAGATTTTTTTTCAAGCTATTTAGCCATTGGTCTGCTCAGCATTGTGAGTCTGAGTCCCAATTTCCTAAGTCACTTTGACTTACTTCAACTGTCATTAATACTGTCTTACTGTCACTAGGATTTTCCCCCTTGCTCACTAATCTGAGGTAAGAATGTATCTTCCCCACACCCCCTCCACACCCGCCCAGAGTGAAGAGAGCAGAGGGGAAAAAATTGACATCTGATGTAGTGTTCTTTGTTCAGAAGGCTGAGGTAGGCTAAAGGCGGGCATAATTATGGTAGGGTAAATAAGAGTGATTGAAAGAGGGGCTTTAATAAAGAAAAGGGTGGGAAAGGGGGTGAAAGGTGGATTTTGTTGTTTTGTGTCACTGAGACTAGCCTCTCAGGCTAAAGGCATTAGACTGTGAGGTGCTCCTATACTACAGTAAGGCTGCCATAATAAGTACCTTTACGTAGACAGATGTAAAATTATTGCAACTTTGAAGCAAGATTAATTAGCTGTTACATTATTTCTTCTAGAGCCATATTTTGAGCATCCACAATCCTAAACTATTATCCATCTGTTTTTTAAATCTCCAAGTTGTGAGACTTCTGGCCATATTTAAAATATTTATGCCAGTATATACAACCCCAATCATATCCCCTACTCACCCTTTTAGATGTTCTTCTATCAAAGCTTTAGATTACAAGGTGACCAGGTTTTTTCTATGGTGGCCCTTAAGATATGGAAATCTGTCCTCTTGACATCAACCTAGGGCTGCCACTTCTGCCTTTATACAAGTTCTGAAAACATTTCTCTTTCAGTTCTATCTTTGACATAATTATTGTCAAGCTCTCCTATGATAATGTTGAACTTATTGTAATCATTATTAGTGGTGTAACTCTTGTTGTTTCTTGAATCAAAGCTTATGTCTAACTAGTCAAATTGTGACTAGCCGCCACGCTGGTGTCTGTGAACTAGCTGTACCAAGAAGTAATCACTTAAAATGTTGAGAACTTGTTTCTCTAAGCCTTGTCCTGATGGTGTCATATGATCAGATGATATGCAGGTATTTGAAGTCACCTGTTGTTACTAGTTCATTCGATCCAGGCAGAGCAGTAACTAGCTATTTTTGCACCCAAGGCAAGAATATAAAATTGCACCCTCCCCCCTACATATAATTTCATAGTAGTTACTTTGTAAGAAAAAAAAGAAATACATAAATAACAAGAATAATAATGATGATAGAACATTTATTTTAATCATAAGATCTGTGTACAAAATCAGCTAATACATGTAAGGTGTGCATCATAATCCATCATGAACTGGGGGGGGGGTCAAGGCTCACAGCTGTGCATCCCTGTGGGGGTCGGAGCTCACACCAGCGAAGCGATCATAGCTCTTAGCCCTGCAGCTCCACACAGGGGTCCGGGCTCACAGCCATGCGTTGCGGTCGGGGCTCACAGCCTGGTGCAGGGGTCAGGGCTCACAACTTGCAGCTGCGTGCCGGGGTCGGGGCTCGCTACCCCCCCCACAACCAAGTTGCAACCCCCAGTTTGAGAACCAATGCTTTATAATTACTGTAGGGTGTATTCTATTTATTTTTCATTTACATTGTACATTTATCATGACGCAATGTGCATATTATATTATAATTTTTTATAAAATAAGAATTAAAAAACTTAATTTGCTGTTTTCTGCGCCCCTCAGCTTTGTGCGCCCGAGGCAAGTGCCTCTCTCGCCTCACCCTGTTACAGCACTGGATCTAGGTATCTACTAGTGTACGTATACTGTTATTACTTGGTGTACAGTAACTCCTCACTTAAAGTCATCCCGCTTAACGTTGTTTTGAAGATACGTTGCTGCTCCATTAGGGAACATACTTGTTTAAAGTTGTGCAATGCTCCCTTATGTTGCTAGGTTGACTTTACAAGGGAGCAGTGCACAAGTTTCTCTTGTCCACCTTCTTTCCCTCCCTTTCTCCGAGCGCTTTCCCCACCGCCAAACAGCTGTTTGGTGGCACTTAGGACTTTCTGGGAGGGAGGGAACAAGCGAACGGGGAAGCTGCCCCCCCCCAGCAGGCAGGGCCACCTGGAACACAGGAGCTTTAGGGGCTGCAGGGCCCTGGGTTAAAGGAGCCCTGGCCTGCAGCTCTAAAGCCCCTTTCAGAATGTGGCCCTGCGAGCTTGGGCCAGAGGACTCAGGAGGAGCCAGGGCAGCTGTGCAGCCAGCGGCCAGAGAGAAGCAGTGCTTTCCCCTTCAAAGCCTGCCGGAGAGAAGAGTTCTGGGTGGACCTGCATGTCGGGGGGATCAGCTCCCAGAATCGTGGCCATGAGGGCGGTGCTGCGCTGCGCAGAGCCACCTGCACCCCCCTCTGCACCAAGCAGGAGCTGCCCCAGGTAAGTGCTCTGAACCTCCTGCCTGCCCCAGGCCTGAGCCTCCTCCCACACCCCACCCTGAGCGCCCTCCCGCACCCTAACTCCCTCCCAGACCCTGCACTTCCACCCTGAGCACCCTCCTGCACCCTAACTCCCTCTCAGATTCTGCACCGCCAGCCCTGAGCCCCAGGGGTAAGCCAGGGTACCTCCCTACCACAGTACAGTATATAATGCCTTTTGTCTGCCCTCCAAAAATTTCCTTGGAACCTAATCATCTCCCGCATTTACATTAAATCTTTTATGGGAAAAGTTAATTCGTTTTAACATTGTTTTACTTAGAGTTGCATTTTTCAGGAACATAACTGTAACGTTAAGTGAGGAGTTACTGTATTCACATGTATTCTGCTGTATGGTCTGCTTCATTCAGAAATTTGCTCCCGCTATATTCCATGGAATCATTTACCTATAGTGCTAATCCTCCATCTCTACAACATAATCTGTCTGTCTTCCTGCAAAATTTATGTTCATGTTGCCCACACATAGTCTATATTCTGTGCATTAAATGATATTGTCCCTACCCATGGCTAATCTAACTCTTTTCTAGATGTCCTCTGGATTTTTTTCTTAATTTTGATATATATCAACCTTTTATTGGAACCATCTATTTACTCGAATCATTTTTTTAAATGGCAATTTTTTGTTTTCTGTAGCTTTAGATCTTTTTCATTGAAATAGAACTAACTTCAGCACAGCAAGATGCTTCTAAATTAAAACCTTACTGCATTTTGACAAAAAGGAAGAGAAAAAAAAACTTTTTTCCCCTGTGTCAGTCTGAACTGGAGTATATTAATTATGAGTTATCTTGTGTGTGAATCAAATGCATCATATTAAGTATTGCTGCCTGCAGTATCCCACCTGGCAAGAATTTATATAATCTGTGAATATCCATAACTGAAATTACAATACAAGATTTTGGTCTAAATTATGAAATTTGCCTTACTAAGCATTCTACATGCTATAAAGACTGAATTATCAAGTTGTTAAAACATAGAAATTGTCAAACTAATTTTCTATTCAACTGTCCTCTCTCTGACAATGGTCAGTATCAGATATCAGGAACAGGTATTAAAAACTATGGCTAATCAAAAACTTACCTTTTCTTTGATGGACAATAGGGTTTTCAACAAAACAAACATTCAGGGAAAGTATCTGCTTTCCTTGAGGGTTTGTTTGTTTTTGTTTTGTTTTTGGTAAGTGAATATTTTAATCTGAAAACCAGGGTGTGTTTGAATTTTTGTGTTTGGGATTTTTGGTTATTCCACGTAAAAATTGATTTCCTCCAAACCCCCTCTACCCACCTTAGCACAGCTGTAGTAAAAACATCATAATGGACAATTTTGAAAAAATAAGCATAAGAAGAAAGCTTCCCCCTAGCTCCAGGCGGTTAGGGACACAATTATTTTAATCTGCTATATGGTTGTAAAATAATTATTTACAAATATGCAAAAGGCTCATTACATGACTTTGTATAATATGTCACACATGGGTCTGCACTAAGCTTGGTAGCTGTGCTCTGTAGGTCCCATCCTGATCTTAGATGTATGCACCCAAGTGTAACTCACAGTCAATGTGTGCATATCTGAGGGCAGAATCCAGCACAATCGTATTGCAACACAGCTTCAAAAAGAAAAGCCTTACTGGAAACAAACAATGACTAAATTCACGGAACATGCTTTCTTTTCAGACTACGTCACAGCTATCATCCTGGGTAGAAGTACCGGACCTGCTGTAAATCTTGTAGACTCAAGGAAGGAACTGCTGCTGGGAACCAAGATGTCCACTATGACTGCTGCTGCTAATTAGCTGGATTCTCTTCAGGTAGTTTGGTCCATCGTGAAGCATATGGTAAGGGTTTTATATTTTCAACTGACTTCAGGAATTGCTTTGCTTGTTGGTGAGGGTACAGTGTTTTGCCCATAGAAGGGCATGAAAGTAACTCTTGTGTGCTGAGCTAGCAATTGCTGCTTTTTTAATCCCATTCCCTTCACCAAACCTTAGCAAAGGGGCTTGCCACATCAGAGCTCAATGGCATGTGGAGGGAAGAATTCTTCATCTTTAGTAGCTCCTGCACATGCTATGACACTTATGTGGAGGAGAATGGCTGACAAACTGGACCCTTTGTGCCCCAAACCCTATATAACCAGATGACACACAAGGAGCCCCCATGGAGCACAGTTTTGTAGCATTTCAGAGGTACAGCGATACACAAAGGCTCATTTAATGTCTGTAAGTGATTTAAGACACTATGCACTTTTATGGTTCCTTTCATCAAAGTAGTATTTTTTTAAAGCAATTATTTAAAAATAAAATCTCAGGCTGACACTTTGTTAAAACACATTTTTTAGCCCTGAATTACAAGCATGTGCAAATTGGGTTGATGAAGGAGTAACAAGATAATTATAGCAGAGTGAATATGTCCTGTGTAATAAGTCTAAATCTGTCCTTTGCTGCATTGTTGTCTTGTATCTTACATTATGTTTATCAAAATAGTTAAGAGATTGCGATAATAACCCATCTGACTACTTCAAATCAAAGGTTAATGCTAAATGATGATTTGCATACGATAGCACCACCATTGTAGGTAACGTGCTTCTTTCTTGGCAGAACTATAATTGTACATATATTGTAATGATGATTGATTGTCCTTTTTCACAACTGAATATATTACAATACTAACCACTCTTTTATATACTGAACGAATTGGTGTGTTTTGCTGTTATAGCGTGATATCAGCAATTTCAGTGGGAAGGATTCCGTCAGGAATCTTTTGTGTACAGAATTTTTATTCATGAGATGAGAGCTCTTTAATCTTTTGTGGGAGACCAGATGTTATAACATCAGATATTCTTCTGAGAAGAATGTGACTGAGCTTAAAAACGAGACCCTTAACGAAAACTTGATTGATGTGATTTTTAAATGGAGCTTGTCAACGTGGTTAGGCCCCACAATGTACTGTACTTTACCAGATGATATGCATATCTCATGATACATATATGTACGTATAGCTGTTTGAGACAATTAGGTTTAGATTTTAGAGGACCCAATGTGCAAAAGATACTACAATATATTTAATGCTGCCTCATTCCTGTTTTCTGTATTATACATAACATTCAAGGAGGAAGCCTGGGATTTTCTTCCTTTATGGAGGAGGTGCACTTCATATCCTAAAGAGGTTAACAATGTCATCTTTAAAAAAAAAAAGAAAAAAATTAAAGGCAGGCAAGGAGGAGAAGAGTGAAAATTCAGACTGGAATAAAACTTTTTCAAATCTGGGTGGAGGGAAGTTTGTGTGTGACTTCTTTGTTCTTTGTCTTGTGTCTGACTCTCTCGGCTCTGAGAGTGATCTTTCTGTCTCCTGCCTTTCTAATCTTCTGTTTCCCAGTTGTAAGTACAAAGAGATAAGACGATAAGGTTTATATTGTTTTCTTTTTGTATTTACATGTGTGTAGTTGCTTGAATGTGTTAAATTGTATTCTTTGTGGATAAGGCTGTTTATTCATATTTCTTTTAAGCAATAGACCCTGTATTTGTCACCTTAATGAAGAGAGACCATTTTTATGTATTTTTTCTTTTTTTTTTATATAAAGCTTTCTTTTTAAGACCTGTTGGAGTTTTTTCTTTAGTGGGAACTCCAGGGAATTGAGTCTGCAACTCACCAGGGAATTGGTGGGAGGAAGAAGTCAGGGGGGAAAATCTCTTTGTGTTAGATTTACTAAGCCTGACTTTGCATACTCTCTGGGTGAAGAGGGAAGTACTTGTGTTTCCACGACTGGAAATATGGAGGGTGGAGTCCCTCTGTTTAGATTCACGGAGCTTGCTTCTGTGTATCTCTCCAGGAACCCAGGGAGGGAACACCTGGAAGGGAGAAGGGGGGTGGAAAGGGTTTATTCCCCTTTGTTGTAAGACTCAAGGAATTTGGGTCTTGGGGTCCCCAGGGAAGGTTGTTGGGGGGGACCAGAGTGCCCCAAAACACTCTAATTTTTTAGGTGGTGGCAGCTTTACCAGGTCCAAGCTGGTAACTAAGCTTGGAGGTTTTCATGCTAACACCCATATTTTGGACGCTAAGGTCCAAATCTGGGAAATATGTTATGACAGGGCCATTTAGGGAACTGGGGTAAAAATCTGTCTGGGAATTGGTCCTGCTTTGAGCAGGGGGTTGAACTAGATTTCCTGAGGTCCCTTCCAACCCTGATATTCTATGAGAATTTTATTGTAATAACCCTAAGGATTTTTAATTACACTTTTTTGTTTTTATTTCATGATCAAAAACTACCTTAATTTGCATGCTGCATACTAAATTTTTATTTTCAGAGTGGAAAATCTTTAGATACTTTGGAGCTCACTGACAGAGTTCAGCGATTTTTTTTTTATTTATTTATTTTTTTTTTTTAGTATAGTGTAACTGAACATTTTTCACAGCTCTTCAGTGTTTGTGTGTTATCAGAATTTTCATCCCATATCTATTACATCTATATGCTAATGATTGCCTACCACTTCTGGTTTTCAGATTAAGTCCCTTGAGGTAGGGACAGGTTAGAATGTGGTCCACAGACACAAAGGTTCCTTTCTTCTGCTCTTGCAAGCAAATTTCACAAGTCTTAATGCTGGCTGAGCAACTACACTGTGATGGAGAAGTAAGAGTCAACAGCAGTATTATGTAGCGCTCAGGAATATGTTAGTTTTGCTTCATAGGTAGGGGGAGCATTCTAAACAGTCTATTCATGTTATTGTTAATGGGGGACAGGGAGAGACTCTCCCCAAACAGTTGACTCCAGGTCCTCTTTACACTGCACTTTATGCATTGCACGCTCTGGAACAAGAAGACTGGCAACATGCTCTAAAACTTTACTTGCTAGAGTAAGAAAAAGCCTTTCCCATTCCCAGCAGACAAATTTCCAGTACAGAAGGTCACTAAACACTTTCTAAATGCTCCTAGGCACTGAAGATTTAATAGGGCATGCGAAGACATGGCTTGAGATAATTCTGTACTCTATCACTGCCTTGGGATAATATAATGAGGCCACAGGAGAACTGAAATATAAATGGATGATAGTAATTCCCATGTATTTTCCATATTAAATGAAGACTGAAGAAAGTGTGCACTTTCTCTGTGTAGAAGAGTGCAGAATTTGGGGGACTGTGTGCTTCAGCTCACCTTCTCATGAGGGTGTTCTTAAACAAAGGAATGGGCGAGGGTCAAAGGAGAGGTGGAGAAGCACTGGTTAATCTTGTTAGTCTATCATCAATTCAGTGCAAGAGAGTTCTGGGGGAATAAATGTATGCTGTATCGTCACAGTAATGGCACCTGAAGTGAAGGGAAAGGACCAGCAAAAGGGCAGAGTGGTAGTGGGCATTTCAGTGGTTGTATGGTGGGAACAAAGCAAGAAGAGGGCCATTTCTGTTCAGTGCTGCCTTCCAGGAGCAGGTAATATGGTCAGAGGCATGTGACAAATGGCACAGATATGCCAACAGATTTATTGCATGTGATAAATTACACATCTTTAATACATTACTTCCCCCTTCATGCTGTGTGTGTCTGTGTGTACACAGATAATTGACTGCATAAACTTCAAGCAGCTCTCCCTCTGCTAGTTTGCTGCCTTATACCTGTCAAACATGCAGGGGGAAAAAAGGCGATCTGATAAATTGAAGAAGTGGAGGATATGTATAAACAGAGTGCCTAAACATACATTGCAACTAATTGTATATTTCTATCAGGTGGTCTCTTACACTTACAGAAGTGTAAGACTTACAGAAGTCTCTTACAGAAAATATATTGTTTAAAAATTAACAACACTACATTCGGTTCATAAAAATATTTTAAAGCAAATTGGTGTTTGACTATAAATAAAAGCAACTGAAGATTTCGAAATTATTGTAACTTTTCCCCCTTGCATGTTATGTGAAATATTTTTATATGGGTAGCTGTACTACCTTGGGTTTTCCTTTTAATTGCAGACTACTGAGGGTGACATTAGGTCAATGCTCAGAAGGGAGAACTCTTTGGAGAACAGTGATACTGCAGTGTGAAAGGAGGACTAGGGAATTTCAGTGATTTTGTAGAAGTGTCAGGTTTGTGTTCTTGCAAATTGATCATTTATTCATGGCATACCACCGAAGTCGGCAACGTTAATGGCATTCTGTAGGAGTAGGTGTTTTATTTAGGAGTTTGAGGCAGGTGGTCAGACCTCCAACTATCTGGACTCTAGCATAGTTCCTTGTTTGTCTTAATCCCTCTCATACAGTATCAAAACGTAATAGTGAAGTTCCCTGATGTAATGGTGTAACTGTACTTCATGATTCAGGGCCATTCCCAGTACATGGAATTGACCTCCATAAATTTGGGAAGAAGCGTAAGTGTCTGATCGTTTTTGCTCTACAATGAAAAATGTTTTAAAGGCACATGATCTCCAAATTAGAAAGTTCAAGAGATCCTGAAACTTGTAGAATTCATATGGAGCTCCAGCACCTCTGATCTTTTATCGCAACGAGTGTTCACAGAACACCTCACTTTACTGCTTCTGGTCCACTGAGTTCATGCTGGTTAATTCTGGGGCAAAGCCTATCAGCCAGCTTATACCTGTCCAACACAAGGAATATTACCTGCTGGAGCTAAGCTGATTTATATTGTCAGAATACCATCTGGCCACACTCTAGTACTGACACAGAAGCAAGCATAGACTGTTTCCACCTCTGGTGAGTAATCTGGAGTGAGGGAATCCTTTCTCTTTCAGTGGCCTCAGAGTAACTTCTCCAATAACAGTGAGGCTGCCTACTATCTGACTCTTGGCTAGAAGCTCCAGATTCCAGCCCTGTTCTCCAGCTCACTCTGGGGTCTCCAGGTTTCTTTGCTGGTTGACCAGGTGGGTAGAGCTGATAGTTGAGAATCCCAGCCAGCCAATTGACAGAGAGAGAGAGAGGGGGAGAGAGGAAGCTGAGGAAAGGGAATGCTAAACAGCCAGCAAGGAAAGAGAAGAGGTACCACTGCAGTCTCAGCTGCTGAGAAAAGACGATAATCCTGTGTGTGAAGGACTGGGCAAGAGGGGAAACTAATGGATTGCAGGGAAAGTAAAATTCACAGAGGATGGATCGATAGGAGAATAAATAGTGTGGATTCAGATATATTCCTGTGGATCTGATTGATCATTTTGTTGAGGGGGGGGCTGATGGATTTGGTGGAGAGTTGAGTAGTTGGGTGCTCACTATGTCACTTCATGCATATATTTCTCAGGATTTATTTCACCAGCATAGGCAGGTGTCTGCACAGCCAAATGATTGTGCTGTGTGTTGGGGCCAGTCCAGGAGTTGGTCTTGGAAAAGTCACACCGCTATATTGTTTTTATGGTCTCTGTGAAATCAGGAGGCAATGCTGCATCAGTTAATCCTCCAAATATGAGCTGGATGAATATAAACTTCATCACCATGACAGCTGGAGTTTTAGTTATTTAAATGAAAGCTCAAATTTGGCAGTGGCTGATGGGTAAGCCCTGCCCCATCACCAGGGGAAGTTCCCTACTTGCGATAAGTAGATTAGTGAAGTCTTGATATTAGGAGGCACACCCTTCATACTGCTCCTATGCACTTAGGGTGGAAATCATCCTTGCACAAAAGGACCAATTTAGGGCCCTTCATGCCACTTAAACCCTTAAAGTGAGATTTGGACAGGTCCTCTTCACTGGGGTGAATTTCAACCATAAAGATCTTTGGGCCTCACCCTGTAACACTAGTACACTGACAAGTCTATCTTATCGAGGCAATTTAAATGTGGAGAGAGATTCAGACACATCCATAGCATCCCGTGGGTGAGAGAACTGAAGTGTTCAAAAACTGAAGTGATTTCCTTTCTATGGTTAATTGAATGCTTCTATAATATTTGATAGCTAGAAGTAGCTTGTATTCACAGCACACTTTAAGTTTGTAAAGTTTTCAGAACTTACCATTTAGTGCAATTGTGGGTAGAATATGTACCTCCCTGCCCCCATGTACCTGTTAAGTTTTGTACTGAATCTCCAACAGATGGTGCCTTTGGGAAGGGGACACAAGCTATCATCTTGCACATTATGCAGACCCAGTTGCAAGCAAGGGACACGGGTCTGGCTTTTGAATAAGGGATGTAGTGAGGCAGGGTGACCTCCCGAGGACTTGGAGTGGGAGGGCCCCTGCACTGAGCCCTGGTGGGTGGGACCAGGGCCTAGTTGCCCCTCCCCCAGGAAGTGGGTGGGAGGGGCGGGAAGTATAAAAGGCGGCCCAACAAACTCAGTAGGGAGGCAACCACTGGAGGCACCAGACATTTCCTGTGGTCTCCCAAGCTGGGAAGCTGCAGATGGTGCTGAGGGAGCAGAGCATTGGCCTGGGCCACCAGGGCCGCTAGCTGATTCAGACCTGGAGGAAGCAGACAACTGGCCTGGACCACCCAGACTGCTGTCAGACCTGACCCTGGAGGGAGAAGACGACTGGCCTGGACCACCATCAACCTCTACCCCCTCCTCATGGCAACAGGTACACCAAGAAGGGGAGTGTGGAAGTGGCCCCTTCCTCAGGCTGGAAGCCTGAGCCTCAGATTCTTTGTAGCTCTGCCCTGATCCAGGGCTGAGGCCAATTAACTGTTTGTTTCCCTCCCCCCAGCCTGAGCATAGGCCTGACCCCAGCTGGGAGCAGAGACCACTTTGTTCCCCATGGCAGCCAATGTATCAGTGATGTAATGAGGCAGGGTGGCCTCCCGAGGAGTGGGAGGGCCCCCTGCACTGAGCCACTACAAAGGAATATAAGAATGGCCATAGTGGGTCAGTGCAGGTAGAGTGTATCTGCTAGATCACTCTTGTCCTTGTGCTTCTTCACTCTGTCAGAATTCTGCTAGACTGGTGAGGCATGATTTCCCTCTTCAAAAGCAGTGTTGACTTTTCCCCAGCATACTGTGTTCATCTGTGTCTGATCATTCTGTTCTTTACTATAGTTTCAACCAACTTGCGTGGTAGTGAAGTTAGGCTTAACGGCCTGAAACTGCCAGAATCACCTCTGTAGCCTTTTTTAAAAATGGTGTTATGTTAACTATCCTCCAGTCATCTGGTGCAAAGACTGATTTTAAGCAGTAAGTTATATATCACAGTTAGTAGTTCTGCAATTTCATATCTGAGTTCCTTCAGAACTCTTGAGTGAATCCCATCTGGTCTTGGTGACTTATTACGGTTTAATTTATCAATTTGTTCCAAAACCTTTCCTGACACTTCAGTCTGTGCCAGTTCCTCAGATTTGTCACCTAAAAAGAATGGCTTGCATGTGGGGATCTCCCCCATATCTTCTGCAATAAAGACTGATGCAAAGAATTCACTTAGCTTCTCCATTTGTTTTCCTGGACTGTTCCTTTAGCACCTTGATCATCCAGTGGCCCCACTGAATGTTTGGCAGGCCTCCTGATTCTGATGTATTTTAAGAAATTTTGCTATTAGTTTGTGTGTCTATTTGCCAGTTGCTCTTTGGATTCTTTCTTGGTGTGCTTAATTATACTTGATTTAGCAGAGATTATGCTTCTTTTTGTTTTCCTCACTAGGATTTAGCTTCCAATTTTTAAAGGATGCCTGGCATTTTTTGGTCCTCTTACTGTTTTTGTTTTTTGGGGGTATATGCATTTAGTTTGACCCATGGCCGGCTCTGGCTTTTTTGCTGCCCAAAGAGCAAAAAAAAAAAAAAAAGGAAGAGGGGGGCGCATGACCAGAGCAGCAAAGCGGGGGGGGGGGGGGAGAGAAAAACGACATGGCTGGAGCAGCAAAGCAGGGGACAAAAAAAAACCATAGCGCGGCAAAGCAGGGTGGGGGACAAAACAAAAACGGCAAAGCAGGGGGAGGGGGGACAACAACATGGCCGGCAAAGCAGGGGAAAAAACCCTACAGGGCGGCTGAAGCCAGCATGCAGAGGGACTCCCTGCACCGCAGAGTGCACGCCTGGTCTAATGGGGAGGTGGGGAAGAAGGGGGGTGGCCAGCGCTTCAGTAGGGCGCTCGCCATGCAGCCCCAACCACCGCGCTGCCTGTGGGAGGGCTCCACGCCGCTCTGGTCAGGGGGAGGGAAGGACACAGGGTGCCCTGCCAAGTTGGATGCAGGGCGCTCCCCTCCTCCGCCCCCTACAGGGTGGCCAGAGCAGTGAACAAAAAAAAATGCGTCTCTGCTGCCCTAGGATTGGACGGAATCCTGCCCCATAGAATCTGCCGCCCCAAGCATGAGCTTGTTTGTCTGGTGCCTGGAGCAGGCCCTGGTTTGACCCTCTGTTATGGTGTTTTTAATCATCTCCCCCATGCAGTTTGCAGGCATTTCACCCTAGTGAATGTTTTTTAATGTCTGTTTAACTAGCTTCCTCATTTTTGTATAGCTCTTCTTCTTGAAGTTAAATGCTACTGTGCTGGTTTCTTTGGTTTTTCGCCCCTTACAAGGATGTTAAATTTAATTACATTGTGTTCGCTCTTATTGGGCAGTTCAGCTATTTTGACCTCAGCCTCTGTGCTCCACTTAGGACTAAATCAAGAGTTGCCTCGCTTCTTGTGGGGTCCCGAACAAGAAGCAGCTGTGGTCTGTTTTGTAAAAGGAATTTTTGTTTGTTCATCTTCATAAGAGGAGAAGGGTTTTAATTATTTTTTGTGTGGAACTGAAAGTATTTTGATACCAAGGGACTAGTACAGAAAAGTAGGTCAAGTATCACACTTGTAACAAGACAAGCCACACATGGATGTAAATGACATGAAATTAGGTGTTTCAGGAATTGAGTCGTCAGCATCATAATCCTTTTACTACATTTACACTTCACAATAAGCCTTTAGTGCTTGTATTTATCTGAGGTATCTGTTCTCAGGATAATGTACTCTTCTAAAGACTGGCACCATTGCAAAATTTCATTAATGTGTAACATTTATATACCTATCAGTGTGGCGCATATATCACTTTAACTAGACTTTTAACAGAATGGTGGGTTAGAAAATGTAATCATAATATCAAACTACACTTATAGGTATTTAATACTATTAGGGTGCCTTTTCTTGTGTACTTGTATACTAATTAAACTATGATTATATACACTATACTGTAGATATCAAAGTAAAGTACTTACAAATGCTAATGTAAAGCCAATGCCTTATACTATGCTTTGAACATATGTTAAATACACACAGTAAAAGGACTATATAAATAACATTATAAAATTGCCTTATTAGGTTATATCTACACACACAATAAATTCCTTATGGAAGGCCTCTTGTGCATTGTAGCTCCAGAGCTGCAGAATCTGATGTGAAACTTATTGTTTGTCATGTGCTGCAGAAATATTCCACCTGCCAGAGAAAATGGCTGCTTTACCTTCTGGATCTGTGACACTTCAGCTGCCATTTTGTGCTCTGTCCTCCAAACTGTCATCGTCTTTTTGCTAGTCAGATGATTAGCATTCAAGACATTAGTTCAGATTGTAAACAAAGGATTAATCATCCTCTTCCTGGTTGCTGCTGCAAGAAAATACAGGAAGTATCATGTTGTAGAACCACCATCTAGAAGCTGCCTCTTTTTCTGGGGTGGGGTAAAGAGAAGGGCTTCTTTGTGCAGCTTTCTCATATGCATGTATTTATGTGGAATATTGCTCATGCAGATTCTTTTCTGAGCTGATTGAAAGAGAGTAAACATTTTCAGTGAAATGTTTTTACATCTTTTTCAATTTTTTTTTCCTCCACTGGAAAAAATGTACTGAAAATTTTCCAGTCTATTTTGCTGTCATGAAATATACCTAAGGCCAGAGAGTGACTTTAATCATCATTCCTGAGGGCACACCTAAAATGGGGTTTTACTGGATTCCACCTTTTCTGTCCTGTTCAATGTGTAGATGAATGCAAGAGCTACAATGCCTTCAATATGACATCTAACTCTCATCTGACCCAGACTGTATTGTCAAATATTGTGCCCAGTGTCTTGTTGATCTTGGGGATAGTTGGCTGAGACTCTGTCCAGATAAAATGAAGTGATACTGGTAGATCGAAGAAAGGAAAAAAGAAACCATAGTGATGTCTGACTGTCATTTGTTAGAATTTACACTCTGATCAGTCTCACTCAGCTATATACCTGCAGCTATGATCAGTGGCAACCTGAGCTGGGCCAATCTTGGCAGTGATCTGCTGGCAGAAAATTCTCCATGTGAAGTCTTCAGCTTTGGAACTTACTCCTGTCTTGAACCAAAATAACCCAAATCTATGTGGGGTTTTTTTTATGGCACATTACAAAAATCTATCTATTTACCTTGCCTTTTGCAAATGGGGTGAGAGAATACTATGAATGCTGGTAATAACAAGTGAGGTGGTATTTTGTGCATACTTTACTATCTATTTATGTACCCTTAATATAAAGGATTAATAAATTGATAATATGAACATGTACTGACTAGAGTATTATATATTGTAAGTGCATCAGTGTTACACATGATTACAAGAAACCTGCAGGAATGTCAAACAGTTGATTAAAACATCTATTAATTATTTGTGAACATTTATAAATAGTTTTTATAAAAAGTGTAACAATTTCATTCAGTATGTTACCTTGCACTTGGCCACATGGAATTTTAATTGCCTTCATGTTATCCAAGCATTCTTTTTTTTAAATGAAAACCTCCTTGACTGCTCAACACCCTGTAAATTTTTACTGATCTAAGTACATTTTTCTTCTTAGCATATTTTACCTCTTTGCTATTTATTTCCTCTTTAAAATCACTGTTGGATGCGTTAACCATCACTGATTCTAGCACTGATCCTTTGAATAACCAATTACTAAATTCTTTCCATTCTGGAAATCCATCTAATCTTTGCTTCCTGCCTCTGAACTAGTTCTGAAGTCCATGACAACTTTATCTCTGCCCTGTGATTTCTACTTTTCTCTAATTGCCTCTGACAGATTTTATCAAAAGTGTGGGGTTTTTTGCATTATTTTTTTTTTGAGGACCAAATTATATCCACAAGTTCTTCTCTAGCCTGCATTTTATTAATTCTCTCATAGAATGCTAAGCAATTTAAGAGGCACGTAATCTATCATAACAAAAGTTGTACTGTTTTTCCCCATTAAACTATTCATCAAGGTAATTTATTATTTTATATTCATAATCCCAGTGCCTTCTCCTACCACCCCCCAAAGTAGTTTTTCTGGTAGTGAGTTGAGGCTCTGTAGTAGCTGATTCCCATGATTATTTTTAGTGGATTTAAGGATGGCACGAAAAAGACCATCCTCAAATCATGAAGTATGTCTGCTTTTAAGAGTATAAGTTATTTTTCTTCATAGATCAGTAACTTTGTTCTTTTATCTGTGTTAGAATTCAGGTGAATGTGATTCACCAAACTGGAAGCTATCGTTGTTCAAAAATGCATGTACAATTTGGGGATACATGCACATCATGGAAGTAGGATATAATGTTTCCTCTGTATGGCTATAGTGTGATTTAGACCAGGAATATGACACCACATTGCCAGAAAAATAATGATAAACTGGAAATAGTTCAAAGGAAAGGAACAAAAATAACCAGAGGGCTGCTAGAGTGATTTACGAGGAAACAAAATTTTTTATGATATGGGAGGGGGGAAAATCAATTTATACATATTTTAAGATTGTGAACATCAAAGATGGAGAAGTATTAATTGACCTTCAATAGTCTTCCAAATTTAGCAGTGGAAGCCCTATCATGTGGAATGCTTAAACTACAATGAATGAAATATTAGGAAATGCATATTGTAGAGAAGAATGCTGCAGTGGCATAGCAAGGGATTTTTCATGTCAAGGCAGGGATTGTTTCCTGTGGAATGTCCAACATAAAGGGTTCTAAACCTGCTTGGGACCTTTGGGTCCTACCATAATATAACTGTTTGTTTGATAATAGTAATAATGATTCTGTTCAGATTTGCTTAGACACAAAACTAGGAACACAAAACACTGTTTCAACCAAAATCAGAATTGTTGGCAATTTTTACTCAGATGTTGTGGAACACTGACAAACATATGACCACTGTCCATCTGAAAGCAATAAAAAAAAATTGTTAAACAGTGCCTGTCTGATTAGGTTCTAATACTACAATAATCACTATGGTATCAGAGTGCCTAAGAAAGACGTCTTAACAAGCTCCAAGTGTACATAAGCTAAGAATTCATGAAATGGGACAAAAGTAAAAACAAACATTGTCTGATGTATGAAGTGACAGCTTTTGTCTCTCTCAGTTATAGCATGGAGACACTGTATAGATTTCTTAACAAAAGCAACATTGAACTATATCCATTTGGCACAGACTAAACCAAACCAGCATACTGTATTGGACTGATTTCAAATAGTCTTGCCCCCCGAGGCACGTTTGTGAGATGTATAGTATCTGACAGAAAAGCAATTAAGCTGGGGCCCTGTGATCCTGAGAAATGTTAAATTAGTATGTTTCCAATATGTTTAGCCATTTGCTTTGTTGTTTTGTTTATCTGATATTGACGAGAATGTGCAAAGCTAAGTACCACTCAAAACAATAGCAAGAAAGGAGACTAGTTCTAATTTGTAAATGAAAGCAAAGCTCTGGCAACATCATAAAATATATACGTATCCACTCCTTTGGGCTGTACAACTCTACATTTTTTTTTTAAACATAAATGAAAATCAGACTCTTCTGATCTGAGGAACAGATGCAATTTTATATAAAGTGAAAATAAAGAAAAGAACATAAGGAATCAAATAAAATTCTCTCATCAAATCTAAAAATTCAGTGACTTTGAAATGGCTGATTTCCAATATGGTATGTTTAATATACAAACCTCAAGACTAGTGTCGTCATGATGGTCCTCAAGATGTCTCCAATCACATAAGCAAAGTGATTTGAATCTCTTTGTAAGCTAAGCTGGGTGCATTCAAACAATATGCATTTTAATACGGTCAAATGCAAGGACATACACCTAGGAATGAGAATATAGGCCAGATTTATAGATTGAAGATGGTATCCTAGAAAGTAGTGACCTTGTAAGAGATGTGGCGCTCATGGCGCATAACCAAACTGAACATGAGCTCCCAGTGCAATGATGTGGGTAAAAAGGCTAATACAATCAATATAAGTGAGAAAATATAGAGTAGGAGCAGGGAGGTGATAATCACCTCTGCTTCAGCACTGTGGAGACTGTTATTGGGCTGCTGTATCCAGTTCTGGTGTCCATGCTTTAAAAAGGATATTGAAAAATGGGAGAGTGTCTAGAGGAGAAAAAGAATCTTTCAAGATCTGTTGAGGGAGGGGACGAAACCATACAGGGAGACACTTAAGCTAAATAGATCACGCTCCTTATGGAAGACTTGATCATAATCTATAAGTACTGACATAGGGAAATAATAGCTGATAATAAAGGGCTCACTTAATTTAGCAACCAAAAGCATTACTGATTCTAACAGCTGGAACCTCCATCTCTTGAAGAATTGAAATCAAAATTGGATGCCTTTCTGAGAGAGAGGATATAGATCAACCACAAGTTACTAAGCTTGATGCAGGAATTATTTTTTTTGAAATTCTATATCCTTTTATACAAGAGGTCAGACTAGATGAGAATAATGGTCCCTTCTGGCCTTAAATTAATGTATAGAAGCATTTTCTAGCAGCAAAACTACTTTGTTTAAATCAGCTCTGTTTGTATAATATGATGGTGGTACACAATTCAGCTGAGACTCAAAAGTTGCCTTTTTAAAATATTTTGTTTGTGTGCTTCTCTACTTCCTTGTTTTGACCAGGATTGTAAACAGAAATAATGACATACTGCTAGAAAGACTTTAGGCATTTCTAAACTTACCTTAAGTAGGTTGTACTAGAAATGCTGCATGGCAGTCTGGTATCTGAAATGCAGTGAAGCTCAGAGCTGTATGTAAAAGTGTGTACAATAATTTGTGCCTTTCTTGTATAGGCATGTAGCGGGGCAGACTGCCCCACTTCCTGGGAGGATGGGCTTTGGCAGGCCAGGGAGCCTGTGCAGCCCAGGAGCCAATCAGAAAAGGGCTTATGGGGAGCCAATCAGGGCCCAGATTGTAGGGAACCAATCAGGGCCAGGCTCACCCATATATAAAGGCTGCCTAGAGCAGTCAGTCTGTCCCAGGCCTTTGACAGGGGAAGGTCAGTCTCCAAGGGAGGAGAGTAGCACTGCGGACAGCGCAGTGCTGGCCAGGCTCGGGAAGGCTAGGGAGCTTGAGCCCATAACCTGCCAGACTGCAGGCCCTGAAAGGAAGGGCCTAGTGGGTGCAAGGGGCCGTAGGGGAAGCAGCCTAAGAAAGCAGACAGACAAGGGGAGAGAAGGAGGACAGCAAGGCTGCTGCCAGAGGGCCCCTGGGCCGGGACCCAGAGAAGAGGGCAGGCCTGGGTCCCCCGCTTCACTCCTTGCAGTACACCCAGCCATTGGCTGTAGGGAAGCAGCCATTAGATTACGCCAGATCCCTGACAAGAGGGATTGGACCCAGAGGGTGGTTGGACACAGTGGCTGGAGTGTAGAACTGCTGATCACTGACCCCTGGAAGGGGGTCCAGATGGACTAAGGGACACTGCCGGAGGGCAGTGGCCTTGAGGACGCTGCCAAGCAGGGAGCAATGCGGGTCCAGAGACAGCAACGGAGGGCAGAACGACAGATGGGACACCACCAGGAGTGGGCGCTCCACTGGACAGAGCTAATTCCCAGAGTCACCAGCAGGAGGCACCAGCTGGTGAGTCCCAACCTGTTACAAGGCATTATATATGCAAATTGCATATTGGCACATGGAAATACAAAGTTTGTATAAACAGTTACTCATTTTACATGTGCACTTATGTTAACCGTTTAAACATGCAATGGTACACAGTGGTCCTGGTTCTCTGGACTGTTTCCCCCTCCCATCTGTAACATACCTGACTGTGGCTTTGGGGATTAATTAGTTAATTATTATGTAATGCTTTAAGGTTCTAAAGTGCTAAATGCTATTTAGCCAAATTTAAGAAGCTTCTAATTTTAAACTGGGAAAATTATATCTGGAAGAAAATGCACATGTCAAGGTTCCTCCCCACTCTGAACTTTAGGGTACAGATGTGGGGACCTGCATGGACACTTCTAAGCTTAATTACTAGCTGAGATCTGGTAACACTGCCACTATCCAGAAATTTCAGTGTCTGGAACACTTCCTATCCCCCCAAAACCTTCCCCTCCCTGGGCAGCCTTGAGAGGCTTTTTCACCAAGTTCCTGGTGAACACCGATCCAGCCCCTTGGATCTTAACACAAGGAGAATTTAACCGTCCTCCCTCCTTTCCCCCACCAATTCCTGGTGAGTCCAGATCCAATCCCCTTGGATCTTAAAACAAGGAAAAATCAATCAGGTTCTTAAAGAGAGCTTTTAACTAAAGAAAGAGGTAAAAATCATCTCTGTAAAATCAGGATGGAAAATACTTTACAGGGTAATCAGATTTATATAGCCCAGATGAACCCCCACTAGCGTTAGGTTCAAAGTTACAGCAAACAGAGGTAAAATCCTCTCAGCAAAAAGGAACATTTACAAGTTGAGAAAACAAAAATAAGATTAACACGCCTTGCCTGGCTGTTACTTAGAAGTTTGAAACATGAGAGACTGGTTCAGAAAGATTTGGAGAGCCTGGATTGACATCTGGTCCCTCTTAGTCCCAAGAGCGAACAACCCCCAAAACAAAGAGCACAAACAAAAGACTTCCCCCTCCCCCCCAAGATTTTGAAAGTATCTTGTCCCCTTATTGGTCCTCTGGTCAGGTGTCAGCCAGGTTTACTGAGCTTCTTAACCGTTTACAGGTAAGAGGCATTAACCCTTAACTATCTGTTTATGACAGCATGCTTGCACACACAAAGTATAGATATGTTTTAAAAATATTTTTGCTTGGACATAATATAAACATTGTTTTAAATTACTAACATCTGGCAGCAATAGGCCACCTTCAAAGTTACTTTGTCTATAACCAAGTACCCAAGTGACCATTTGTAATTAACAAGATCATTTGATTATGCATGTTTGTTGAACTTCCAGGGCCCATTTAATCAAAGACTAATAACAGTGATTATTTCTAATCAAGGGAATTGTTTTTTTGATAGATACTATATCCTGTGCTTTTCATTGCCAGGAGACACTAGATATCTTATTCTGCATTGAACTACTTTTATGATTGATTCTGTGTATTATTATGCTACTTAATAATTTAATATTGATATTTCAGATTAAATCCCTTTAGAGAGACAAGGTGCATGAAATAATATCTTTTGTGGGACCAACCTCTGGTGGTGGGACAGACAGGCTTTCAGAAGTTTGAAAGCCTCTCTTTCACCAGCAGTG
Source organism: Gopherus evgoodei (assembly GCF_007399415.2). Taxonomy (NCBI): domain Eukaryota; kingdom Metazoa; phylum Chordata; order Testudines; family Testudinidae; genus Gopherus; species Gopherus evgoodei. Next base: position 61,710,827 of record NC_044326.1, read on the forward strand.
GTTGGTCCCATTAAAAGATTTTACCTCACAGACCTTGTCTCTCTTATATCCTAGGACCAACATAGCTACAGCAACACTGCATATATCAATATTATCATTTTTAGAATTGCCACCACCAATTTAAAAAATTTAAAAGGTCACAGAACAGAGCCTTTATTCTAAAGTTTTCCATTTCAAAGTCAGGATGTTTTTCTAGTCCCAGACTATACTTTTTTAAGCATTTAATAGTCTGGAGAAGGTTATAAATCAAGTGAATTAAGTGTGATTTTCCCCTTCCTAAAGCCATGCTGATGTCTTGAATTGAGCAGTGCTTTTCCAACAAATGGCTCTTTGTGACAGGTTAAAACCTTTAATTCATAAACATTTTTTACTGAATATATAGAGTTTTCAAACTATTTTTTAAAGAAAAAGTTTCTGCATAAATTATTCATTTTTGCTCATTTACAACCTTGATCTCTCTATACATAGTGATATATTTACACACACAAGGAGTAATGTCCCCATACTTTTTATTTCATGGTGTTGACCCAAAAGAGCCAACGATAGTAGGAACCTTAGTTTGTGTATTTTTGTTTCATGTTCGTCTTTCATATGCTCAGAAGAGTTCTTTGCTTAGCCTGGGGCTTGGAAGGGGAGAATCAGTAAGACGGAATACATAGAAAAAGGGATAACTGTGCAACCAAAAATGTTTTCAGTGGTAACATGTCAAGTGAAATTTAAATTCCTGAATGGATAAAAGAGCCAGTTCTGTGGTATGTGATAGAACAGTGGTTCTCAACCTTTTTGGCCTCAGGACCCATTTATAAATGTTTTATGACCTTTTATGTCACAACCCATTGAATAGTCTCTGGGTGGAGGCCCAAGGATGGTTTCAGTTGGATCCTGACCTCTGGGGAGGTTGGGCCCTGCCTTGCACATACCCCACAGTGGCAGCTCCTGTGCTGTGGGGCTGGCTGGGCCTGGCTCTCCACTCCGGACGTTGCAATCTCTAGGGGTGTAATGCTGCTCAGTTTTGGCCCCACACACCAGACTGGACCAAATTTGTGTGAGTGGAGCTGTGACCTGGCTCATGGGGTTTTAGTGCCACTCATTCAAATTTGGCCTACCCAGATTCCTGTAGTCATGATGGCTGGGCTCATCCTGAGTGATACTGGGACCCGAGAGGTTGCAGTGCCTGGAGTAGGCAGACAAGTCCCACCAGCCCCATAAGATAGGAGCTGCCACCAACCCTCTGAAACATTGTGGTGACCCAATTTTGCTTCCCGGCCCAGGGATTGAGAAGCCCTGTGCTAGAGTATGGGAGCTTTATCTGAGATCAGTGAAAGCCTTGCATGACTTGAAAAGTCCATGCAGCATGAGTAGTTATACATGCTTTGGATATCCACTTTTCTAACAAAAAATGGGGGGGGGGGTGCACTGCTATTATTGGGTTATATCCTGAAGTGCTTATGTAGACCTTTATCAGGCTAAACTCCCATGGACATCATTGGGCAGTTTACCTGAGTAAAAATATTAAAGCAACCTTGTAGTTATGTGATTTAAACACCAAACTGTCAGACTAGGAATGGTAGTAATAACAGGTCTGTCTCTTGTTTCCTGGGCTAGAAGTGGTGTGAATATACAACCCTGTGACCCTAGATGTTCAGAAGACGGAGAGGGAGCACCAAGTGTATCACCCAATACCAGCCTCTTCATCCAATTAGGGTGGCACTGATAAGTTCCAAGTCTCATCTAGTATCTTTCACTGGTGGAATGGTAGCCTCCTGGAGATCTGGGAAGTGCTGAAAGTTGAGGAAAAAGTATGTGACTGGAGAGGAGAGAGAAGATGGAATCCTCAGGGACATCAGAAAATTGGTTGAGGGGGAAAAAGCTGCTGTGCTATTCAATGGCTTGTGACTACTTAAGGATCAATTCTGGTACAACTCAATGTGAATAAGGGTGACAGAATCTGACCCTCAAATTAACAGAAAATGCCCACTTAGAGGAAACAGACATAGCTTTGTTATATTCAGTAGCCAGTGAGTGTTGAGCCTTGAGAGAAATGCAGCCATAAAAAATCACCACACCTAAAGTAAACCTATATAAGATGTAAGGAAATATAAATGTGTAAACTCATCATAAAAATTACCTTGGAAACAACCTAGAAAAAGGTGGTCTCTGATGATTATGGGCAGAAAAGGTGGTCTCTGATGCTTGGCAGAAAAAAATCCCCCTAAACTGTAAGTATAAATGGAGCATATTTGTTCAAAATGTTTGATCTTTACCTTGGGTGCCTTTCTAAAAAGAATGCTGTAATACAACGAGAATTAGGGACTTGTTCCAGGAGCCACTTCATTAAATTTTATGCAGGAGGTCAGACTAGATTAAGGCTAGAAGCGATCATTATGGTAAAATACATGAATCTGTGAACCTGCAAGCTTCTCCACAATTCTGCTCTTATTTACATATCTGGGTGTTTTGCTTCCTAATTCACCATTCATTCCCTTGTACTGCTCCTGTCTTCTACCGAACTCCTCCCTTCATAGCCTTCTCGAATGTCATAGGTAAAAGGGATAACATTGATCTTTTTGTATGCCTGACAACTGTATTTATTCAAATTCTTCCTTAAAATATGCTACTGCCATGAATCCTCTGAGTGATAATTCACCACAAATACACTTTTAAACAGAGAAAAAATTGCAGAGTTCTTGATTGTGGACATTCTGTGGCCAACTGGTATTGTGTTGTCTGTTTGAGCTTTGTCAAGATTAGTCTGCAAGTCCCATGGGACTTGAAACCGAATTGTTTGTTGTGAACAGCTTCAACCACATGGTCAATACTCAATAATATGCATCACATAATGATTATTTAGCACAAATGATGAAGGGCTTCTGACCCACTTGGGTAGAACAAAATTGCACATGCTGTGGAAGAACTTGCTTTAAAATTAATTGTAAACCAAAGATTCAGGCTCTTAAATTGTATATCAATGTTTTGTTTAATTAAATATAGAAGTACTGGCAATCGGAACTCATCGGTCTCTAACAGATTCAGTTATAGCATTGATTCCTCTTGACACAAAATGATACCCATTTTGTGAATGAAAATAAATCTGACTGCATTTACTTTCCTCTTAGCTGACTGAAATCGCAGCTTGTTTGGTGCAGCAATGTGAATGTTCAGATAGGGTCTAGTTCTGCAAAGTGCTGATGGCCAGACTCTTAAATACGTTTAAGTGTCTAAAGATGCAGATAGTTGCCTAGTGAGATTTTCACAAGTGCCTAAGCAGCACCTAACTACCAGTGATCCCCATAGGTGCCTCTCTGTATCTGTGCGTCAGCACCTCTTGAAAATCTGACCCTGAATGTCTTTGGTTCCCACAGATTTCGAAGAGGCTGCTCAGCACCTTTTAGGTATTCATCATTTTTGCAGGACTGGACTCATAACACAACAAAATATGTTAAGAAATATTTAATTCTGCTTTTCAGCACAAGCAATTCTTTGCATAATATTTTACCCCACATTTAAATTACTTATCTACAGCCATTCCCTCCAGTGAAATCGGGGATATATCCAAAAGATGACAGCAGTGCTGAACTATGAAACGCTTGAGACAGTGTGATGGGAGGTGTACACACCAGCCATGATAGGGTTTATGAGGGCCTGAGATACCAGTTGGTTATCTGGCTGAGGGGAAGGTGGCTGGGATGAGGGAGGGCATCAGGAACTAGGAGGAAAGCCAGGAGCAGAGTAAGCCCTGAGATCTTGGCCTGGGGTGAGGAGTCTGGCAAGAGGCTAGAAGTGGTAAAGTAGTCATGGGGAATACAGTAGGCTCCCATGGTAAACCCATAAACAGGCAAAGAAAGAGGAAAAGGCTGGGTAGGAAGGAGCCCAGGGAGACAGCAGCAGGGCTAGGGACTCAGGGATTGCTGTTTATAGGGTCTCTAGGCTAGAACTTGAAGGTGGGCCCAGGTTCCCCTGCTAGCCACTAGTATAAAGGTACCATGCTAGGGCTGAACACCATGCTGAGAAGGCATTTGGACAGTGGCCTGTTGGACTTTGCAACCCCAGAAGGGATGGACTAAATAGTCACTTGGCTGGAAGGCCAAGTTACAGAAAGACCATTGCAGAGCAAGCAGAGAGCAGAAGGGGGCACCCAAAGCCACAAGAGCTACCCTAAATCTGGGAAAGTATGTCTACACTACGGGATTATTCTGATTTTACATGAACTAGTTTTGTAAAACAGATTGTATAAAGTCAAGTGCACGTGGCCACATTAAGCACATTAATTTGGTGTGTCCGTGTACCAAGACTAGCATCGATTTCCGGAGTGTTGCACTGCGGGTAGCTATCCCATAGTTCCTGCAGTCTCCCCCGCCCATTGGAATTCTGGGTTGAGATCCCAATGCATGATGGTGCACAAACAGTGTCGCAAGTGATTCTGGGTAAATGTCGTCACTCATTCCTTCCTCCATGAAAGCAACAGCAGACAATCATTTTGCGCTCTTTTCCCTGGATTGCCCTGGCAGACACCATAGCATGGCAACCATGGAGCCCATATTGCCTTTTGTCACTGTCACCATATATGTACTGGATGCCGCTGACAGAGGCGGTACTGCAGCACTACACAGCAGCATTCATTTGCCATTGCAAGTTAGCAGAGATGGTTACCAGTCGTTCTGTACCGTCTGCTGTGCCATTGTAAATTGGCAATGAGATGATGGTTGTCAGTCGTTCTGTACCATCTGCTGCTGTCATTGGTGCTCCTGGTTGGCCTTAGCTGAGGTCGGCCGGGGGCGCAAAGACAAAAATGGGAATGATTCCCCGAGTCAATCCCTCCTTTATGTTTTATCTAAAAATAGTCCTGCCTAGAATATGGGGCAAGTGTACTAGAGAACCAGTGTATCAGAGAGCACAGCCGCTCCATGTCAGATATTGCAGAAATGATGAGCTGCCTGCCATTCACGGGGGGTGTCCCTGCAACAACCCCACCTGTTGATTCCCTTTTCCCCCAACCTTTCTGGGCTACTGTGGCAGTGTCCCCCATTTGTGTGATGAAGTAATAAAGAATGCAGGAATAAGAAACAGACTCGTTAGTGAGAGAAAATGAGGGGGAGGCAGCCTCCAGCTGCTATGATAGCCCAGGCAGTACAGAATCTCTTCTTTAGACATGAAAGGGGGGGGTTGATGAAACTCAGCCCTCAGTTGCTATGATGAGGATGGTTTCCAGCCGTTCTGTACCATATCCCAGGAATGATCAGGAGTCATTCCTATTTTTACTCAGGCGCCCCAGGCCGACCTCACCTGAGGCCAGCCAGGAGCACTCACGGGCTGATGATGGCGATGGTGTCATAACCTAGTCCCAGATTTGGACCTTAGTGTCCAAAATATGGGGGTTAGCATGAAAACCTCCAAGCTTAGTTACCAGCTTGGACCTGGTAAAGCTGCCACTACCCAAAAAATTAGAGTGTTTTGGGGCACTCTGGTCCCCCCAAAAAACCTTCCCTGGGGACCCCAAGACCCAAATTCCTTGAGTCTTACAACAAAGGGGAATAAACCATTTCCCTTCTCTTCTCCCTTCCAGGTATTCCCTCCCTGGGTTCCTGGAGAGATACACAGAAGCAAACTCCATGAATCTAAACAGAGGGATTCCACCCTCTATTTCCAGTCCTGGAAAACACAAGCACTTCCCTCTTCACCCAGAGGGTATGCAAAGTCAGTCTAGTAAATCTAACACACAGAGATTTTCCCCTGACTTCTTTCTCCCACCAATTCCCTGGTGAGCACAGACTCAATTCCCTGGAGTTCCCCACTAAAGAAAAACTCCAAGTCTTAAAAAGAAAGCTTTATATAAAAAAGAAAAATGGTCTCTCTGTATTAAGGTGACAAATACAGGGTCAATTCCTTAAAAGAAATATGAATAAACAGCCTTATTCAAAAGAATACAATTTAACACAGTCCAGCAACTACATACATGTAAATACAAAAAAACAAACCTATCTTTGTACTCACAACTTGGAAACAGAAGACTAGAAAGCAGGAAATAGAAAAATCCTTCCCATAGCCGAGAGGGACAGATTCAAGACAAAGAACAAAGGACTCACACACAAACTTCCCTCCACCCAGATTTGAAAAAGTCTTGTTTCCTGATTGGTCCTCTGGTCAGGTGTTTCAGGTTACTACTTTCCAGGTGAAAGAGACATTAACCCTTAGCTATCTGTTTATGACAGATGGATAGCAGTCATATTGTACCATCTGCCGGAGGGGAGGGGAGAGGATGCTGCTATTCATTGCCGCAGCACCGCGTCTACCAGCAGCATGCAGTAGACATAGTGACATATAAAAAAGTCAAACGATTTTTTTCCCCTTTTCTTTCACGGGGGAGAGGAGGGGTAAATTGACAACATATACCCTGAAACACCCCGGACAATGTGTTTGACCCTACAGGCATTGGGAGCTCAGCCAAGAATGCAAATGCTTTTTGGGGACTGTGGGATAGCTGGAGTCCTCAGTCCCCTCTCCCTCCATGAGCATCCATTTGATTCTCTGGCTTTCCGTTACGCTTGTCACACAGCACTGTGGCCTCTGTCTGTCGTAGCCTGGAGATTTTTTTTTCAAATGCTTTCTCATTTCGTCTTCTGTAACGGAGCTATGATAGAACTTATTTGTCTCCTCATACAGCGATCAGATCCAGTATCTCCCATATGGTCCATGCTGGAGCTCTTTTTGGATTTGGGACTGCTTTGCCAGCCGTGCTGATCAGAGCTCCACGCTGGGCAAACAGGAAATGCAATTCAAAAGTTCGCGGGGCTTTTCCTGTTTACCTGGCCAGTGAATCAGAGTTCTGATTACTGTCCAGAGCAGTCACAATGGTGCACTGTGGGATACCGCCCGGAGGCCAATACCATCGATTTGCAGCCACATTAACTCTAATCCAATATGGTAATACCGATTTCAGCGCTACTCCTCTCGTCGGGGAGGAGTACAGAAACCAGATTAAAGAGCCCTTTACATCAATATAAAGGGCCTCATGTGGACGGGTGCAGCATTAAATCGGTTTAATGCTGCTAAAATCGGTTTAAATGCATAGTGTAGACCAGGCCTTAGACACAGAGGCACACTAGTAGTGAATGGGAACCATGTTACAGGCAGTGAAAATATTTTTAATGCTGTGACTTATTGAATCTTTATGTAGCATCAGGGTGACCAGATAGCAAGTGTGAAATTGAAAGGTGCAGTGTCTCAAATATCGGGACTGTCCCTATAAAATTGGGACATCTGGTCACTCTATTAGCGTGATAGTAATAGCAATTGGCATATTTCCCATAAAAATGTTTTTCAGCTCAATTTGGCCATTTAATTGCCTACATAAAAACTTTTTTTGTCTGAATACTCTTCTGCAATCAACATTATCATTAGAGTCGTGTAAAACCTGTTCAGTTGCTATCACTCTTTTAGTGGGTTTGGGTTGCAGAAGCTTGCACTTCATAAAGTTTGTTTGAAGTTTTAAGTTCACACATCAAGCTTTTTTGTGAAATTTAATTCTATCACAGTGGAACTTGCCCGTTTTGCAATGAAATAGTCCTTGAATATGTTAGTTTATCCTTCCCTTTTGGTAGCTTTCAAAACAGCAGTATCCATGTCATTTTCTGCTAATCAGCAGAAAAGTAGTATCCAAAAATTTAATTGCCTGCAGTCAGTTAGAGTGCATGGTTAATTAGGCAGTCAACAGGAACAGAGAAATTTATGAATACTAATTTCCAATTGGAAGAACCATCTTTTTTTTTTTAAATTATGCATAGACAATATATAATTTTTGCCTCACTACTTTTGCTTTTACTTTTTTTTTTCCCCCTCATTTTGGGGGAGTTATTTTTACCCAGATACCTCTGTTCACAGATGTGTACAAATACATGTATCATTTCTATGGTTTAAAATTTTTGCACATCCTTTTTTGCATAGTAAATGCTACAGTGTGATACATTGCTTGATTGACAAGTAATATCTCATGCAAAACTTTCATTTGTCTTTGATGCTTAAGATTGTAAAAGCAGGTTCCCCTTTTTTTCTCTCCCCACATATGTGAGTAGCATGAAGCAAACATTCACAATCCCCAAACCACCTGGTTTACTTCTTTCCCCACATTACTTTGTGCAAGATAGTAATATGTTTATTTTGCAAGATATGTAAATTTACATATTTGCATGTGCCATTCACACAAGCATCCTGTGTATTTGAATTGAGGAGTTGCCATCACCATCCCAAATTCTCTTGGACACTGTTGGTTTGTTCTCCCAATTCCTGTAATTAGTAGCAGCACATCTCTGTACCTACTGAATTAATCTGCTGATCATCCACAATGTAGGTCATTCCTAAGTTACTTCAAACAATTCAAATGTTTTTAGTTTGGATTTTTCACATTTAGAAAGAACTACCCCAGTGCTTTCTCCGAGACTTACTTTTGTAGCTGAGTTTCTAGAAATATGGGTTAACCATATATCTTGTCAACACAACTGGTTAGAATTCACTTAATTCAGAAGTGCCAGCTCTCCCATGCATCAATTCATCCCATAGTACCAATGTGTGTGTGGGCGGGGGGGTGTTTTTTTCTTTTTAAACCCATACATATTGGTTGTTATCTACCCTCCTGCACACACCCTACTCAGGTTGAGTTGAAGCCTGTTTCATAGTGTCAATAGTTTCCAAAGTGCAGCAGTCTAGACTAGCTTCCTGACATAAAATCTAATTTGGGAAAAGATGATTTTGGTATCTAATTCAGGATCTACAAATATTCTTAAAGATTCCTTCTTACTTTAAAAGTTTCATGGAGGGAAATACCAAGTTAGAGAGCTCCAGAAACTCTCTAGATTTTGAAAACTGTGAGCCAGATAGAGCCAAATGTACACCAGAGGCAAATGTACACCAGTTCAAGATCTTGCATCTCTACTGGATTATATTCAGCTATCTCACTTCAACTATTTCTACCAGTTTAAAAGATTTGGCCAGGTTCACAAATTTCCTGTTCACAGGATGTGGAGAACTGGTGAACACTTATATAGAAACTTTAAGTAAGACTGTTGTACTTGCATCGGCAGAATAATGTTGCTGAATTGTGACAAAACCATAAAAAAAAAGTATAAACCTGTTAAAGAAACTCAGTTTATATTATCAGAATTGTTTTAAAAGAATCAGATATCATAACTGTGCCAAATGTGAATTATATTGGTGTTCCTAATAAAATAAGAATAATGTTTTTCAGGAATTATAGAAATTAGATTTTGTACAGTGTTCAGTTATATCTTTATTGAGGAATGGAATTACAGCCTAAAGAGTGAAGAGTTCAATAGTACAATACACTTTTTTCTTCCAGTGAACCTATGACCCCTTATTTCATAGACCTTGAGCACTTTGTTAAATAAAATCCTTCTTTAAATTAGTCTTGATTTTAAGATGAATTTTCTCCTTTAGTGTAACTAAAACAGAACAGCCAATTTTAAATGAAACAATTATTCATCAACAAGTCAGCAACATAGCACAAAGCTACCTGTATGGATACAGATATCCCTATAAATACCTGCAAAATATTGGAGCTTTTTAAAAACAGGTTGGACAAACACCTGTCAGGGATGGTCTGTTTACTTGGCCCTGCCACAGCACAGGGGCCTGGACTCTTAACTTCTTGAGGTCCCTTCCAGCCCTATGATTCTATAATAGTTAAGGGGTAGGCTCAACATTTTAAAACTTGGCTGCTTTAAAATTAGGCGTCTAAAAGTCATAATCAGTCATCTGAGTAAGTGGCCTGATCCTTAGTCAGTGGTGCTCAGCACCCTCTGCTCCTATTGACTGACTCTAATTCTTAGCACCTCTGAAATCATTCAGCTTACTCACCTACTTAAAGGTAGGCACCTAAATCTGTATTTAAGCACCCAAGTTTGGAAATTATGACTTAGGGGCCCTCAACAAATTGAATTATTGGCAGAGTATCACAAAATTCTATGTCATTGTAACCTCTCAGAAGTTATTTTCCATAACCATGGCTACAGACTAAGTAAACCATTGCACTTTTAAGAGTCACTGGTAGGAAAAGGCACAGTCCTCAGAGGTACTGAGCACATGCATCTCCCAATAACTTACATGGAAACTGAAGGTCTCACTAATGAGACTTCACTGGTACCTTTAGAAATGATGCCCAGAACAGGACAGTGCGTCTCACTCAATCCTGCTCATGTTAACTAAAGAATATCTTTCTTCTAGAAAGATTATACGGGCTTATTGTTTCTAATCTGAACACCTTCAGTAGATTTCTAGATCAATGTCAACTGTTAAATCTGTTTGGTCTTGATACTCAGATACAAGTTTGTCATTTTTAAAGTCTGTATAGAAAACCATTCATTAGGTAAAAAACAGCCTTCTGAAGCTTTTGGATTTTAACATAAAAAGGTATTGATCTATGGTAGAAATTGTACAATGAGAAACAAATCTATTCCATTGTTTAGTCATATGTTTAGTTTTTAGTGGATGAGCATATATAGAAATAAATGCCCTAGAAAATGTGTGTCTTCCTTCAAAAATATACACGTTTCAATAGATGATGATATTCATAGGTGCCATGTATGCATAGCTGCCAGATTTATATAATTTTGGTAGTTCCCAGAACAGGTCCCATCCATAGAATGGACCAGGGCAACTGCTCTGAGCCCTGTGCTTTAGTGAGCCCCGCGCTCAACCTCTTTCCAGCTTCCATCCCTTCCCCTGAGTGATGCCAGTGGGGCAGAGTGGGGTGGGCTGGGAGTGGGTTGCTCACTGCTGCTGGCGCCAGGGTCCCCACTAACCCCAGGATTCCCTGGACCCCACATTCCCCCTGAAACACTGCCCTCCCCAAGCATGGTAAGCCCAACCATTGGTGGAGCCAGGCCCGCATTCCTAAATATTGGTGGAGCACAGGCAACATGGGTTCATATAACTTGCCACCTGTATTTGTATTTTTATAGGTAGTGACATCATGCATTCTTAAAACTGTCATTAAGCATGCAGTGGTTGTGCAGGATAATAATGCGCATGAGAAAGCATGGACCCTTTTCCCTTTCAGTGGTGTTAACTGATGACTTAAAATGAGTATGTTAATGATGGTGAACCCAAACACAAATAAATGTTCTGATGTCTTGCATACACTATATAATGCCAGTACTCAAAAGGGGTACCAGTAGCACAAAGGGACTTAAGCACCTAAGGTCAACATTTTGGTACCACTGGCATTTACAAAACCTCTGCTCTGCTGCTGCCTAATCCTGTCATCACCTAAAGTCCCCAGGCACCTAAATTTCCATGTTTGAAGACCTCTAAGTACCAAAATTTCATCTGCTGGGCACACAAATGGCCACTGCCGTCCTGATATCACCCAGTAGCTTGGCCCTTCCTTGTTCCTCAGTCCAAGTGGGATTCACAAACTAAGGCTTTATCCAACTATCTTGTCTTTGGGGTTCAATCCAGTAGGTGTGCTCTGAGAACACACAACCCCACATAAAACAGCAGGGAGAAGAGGAGGAGGTAGTGCTTGCTTGCCTTATGACTTTTATCCTAGTAGTTAGGGTACTCCCCTGGGAAGTAGCAGACCCATGTTCCAGGCCCCCAAATGATTTTCTAAATTTAAATCCCTTAGTTATTTAATGATTCTCCACGTTTTCAAGGATAACAGAAATTGAGCATGGCATCTGGAAACAGATGCTTGTAGATCTTTGTGTCAAAGATACAGTTTGTAATAAACACCAAGTCTATAAGTATAATAGCCTTGAGAAAATTACTTCACAAGCAATTGAGCATACAGGATAATGTTGTCTGTGTGTAAAGAAAAATAGAGGTCAGAGGAGATGCGGTAAGTTGATTGCAATCAAAGTTGTCTGTTCAGTCATAAATCTGATCATTCATTCCTAATCATTCCCAGAGATATGTAATTAAGTGTGATTGTTAAAAAGTTGAAAGCAATTAGATATTCACTTACAGCCCTTTTTGGGTTTAGAATTAGTGGTACTATGGCTGTGACTAAAGTGGAAGAAAGGGACCCATTATGTTTGAGTTAAGTGCTTTTTTTTCAGCTGTATGAAATATTATACATATTGAGGAGTAAATTCTCAGACCCTTGCATGGGGTTCAGAGTGGAAATTCCCCTTTCCCTTAAAATTTCTGCAGTAAGCTAAACACAACTAGTTATGATAAGGGACCTTTACATCACCTCCTAAACTACTGGATTTTAGAAGTCAGACTACAAGCATCAGAGAATCTCGTGAATAATTTATAGACATATTCTCAGAACAAATTACTATACAAATTTTCAATTAGTACTCAGGGGACACATGAATACCATAATACTATATTGCTCCCTTTCTATTTCTTAGGACACTATTTATCGATGATTATTAGTGCACTTGACATAAAGTGAATTTAAGGAATTGCCCTAGTCCCTCTTCGTATATTTGTGATTCCAGACAGGGCCGGCTCTAGCAATTTCTCTGCCCCAAGCATGCCGCGGGGGGCGCTCTGCTGTTCGCTGGTCCTGCTGCTCCGGAGGACCTCCCGCAGGCATTTCTGTGGAGGGTCCGATGATCCTGCAGTTCTGGTAGAGCTGCCGCAGGCATGCCTGTGGGAGGTCCACCGGAGCTGCTTGCCACCCTCCCAGCAACTGACAGAGTGCTCCTCGTGGCGTGCTGCCCCAAGCACGCGCTTGGTGCGCTGTGGCCTGGAGCCAGCCCTGATTCCAGATGGAAATTAACACATAGTTATGAATGATTCATCAGTTCTGAACTGTTTAACGTAGTATTGTGTGTACTATATGCATAAAGGAAGTAATAGCAGAATAAGAGGAGAGAATTCTTGCTCTTGAGATGGTTTATCATACCGCTTGGTTCTTTGTATTATAGGAACCAGTTTGTTTGGCTTTCATTTACAAGATCAAATAAATTACTATAAAGCCAGTTAGTAAGCCAATATGCTTTAATCCATAAAAGATCTGTGTGTTTGCAAACCAAATTATTTTAGGAGAAAGGTAACATGCAGAGATAAGTATTAACTTTCTTGGCAAACTGCATGTTTATGGACTAAATTAGATTAGCAAATGTTTCTTTTGCAAAAGCATTCAATGTGCCAGAAGTATGTCTACAGCTTCCCTCCAGAAGAATACTACACAATAATTTACATATTATTAATTGAAATCACTAAAATAGCTCTAAGACTTCCTGCTAAATATCTTAAATTACATCTTGCTCTATTGACATGAATGGGATTATTTACATTAGCAAAGTTTAAATATGTGCATAAGTGCTTGTAGGATTCGAGCCTTAGATACAAACATTTCTCCAGGTAAATGTAATCAGCCTATACACTTTCCTAAATTAAACAAATCTGCAAATAAACATTTCTATGAAAACATATATAAAAAGTAATAGCTGATGTGTGTTCTAAACTTAATCAATTAATGCAATAAACTATATCTTCTAAAACAATTAGAAAACAGAACTCCCAAAATATAACCACTTATAAACAATTGATGTGTTCCTGTGAAAACAACTGAAGGTTTATTGTGTATTCTAGTGCAAGGCAAAATTGATTTTCATTAGTACATTTCCTATTTGCGATTATAAATGTCTGAATCATGGTCATCCGTATATGAGCAGTTCACATAAATGAGCAAAAATGACCTTGAGTCTTGTCACTCTTTAGCAGCTATTTATCTAAATTCAGTTGTTGAGAGTCATAACATTTTTTCCCAGATCTGGACCTTAGCGTCCAAAATATGGGTGTTAGCATGAAAACCTCCAAGCTTAGTTACCAGCTTGGACCTGGTAAAGCTGCCACCAGCCAGGAATCTATACAGTGCTTGGCGCACTGTGGTCTCCCCAAAACCTTCCCTGGGGGACCCCCAGATTCAGATTCCTTGAGTCTCACAACAAAGGAGAATAAACCATTTCCCTTCCCCCCTCTGGGTGTTCCCTCCCTGGGTTCCTGGAGAGAGATACAGAAGCAAGCTCCGTGAATCTAAACAGAGGGACTCCACCCTCCCTGTTTCCAGTCCTGGAAACACAAGTACTTCCCCCCTCACCCAGAGGGTATGCAAAGTCAGGTTAGTAAATCTAACACAGAGATTTCCCCCCCGACTTCTTCCTTCCACCAATTCCCTGGTGAGCTGCAGACTCAATTCCCTGGAGTCCCCACTAAAGAAAAAACTCCAACAAGTCTTAAAAAGAAGGCTTTATATAAAAAAGAAAAGGACATAAAAATGGTCTCTATTAAGGTGACAAATACAGGGTCATTTGCTTAAAAGAAAAAAATGAAAACACAGCCTTATTCAAAAAGAATACAATTCAAAACATTTCAGCAACTACACACATGTAAATACAAAAGAAAACAATATAAACCTATTATTGTCTTACTATTTTTGTACTTACAACTTGGAAACAGAAGATTAGAAAGCCAGGAGACAGAAAGATCACTCTCAGAGCCGAGAGGGTCAGACACAAGACAAAGGACAAAGAACTCTCACACAAACTTCCCTCCACCCAGATTTGAAAAAGTCTTGTTTCCTGATTGGTCCTCTGGTTAGGTGTTTCAGGTTACTGGTGTTACCCCTTTACAGATAAAAGAACATTAACCCTTAGCTATCTGTTTATGACAGAGAGGAATGCAGCCATGGATCTCTCTCTATCCGTTACAACAGAGGCAATGTTTTTAACTTGACAACATTGCACAGGTTTTTTTTCTGCAGGCCAATGGATATCAGCATGAAAGAAACTTAGAAACACCTAAGAAAGAAATGTTAGCGTAATCAGGTACTAATTACCTGCTTATGTTCCTGTATGTTTGGTTATCCAACAAAAGGACAAAAAGTTCCAGTGTCCATGCTCTCAATGTCTCTAATATAGAGACCCATTGTTAGAATCCTGGTGGTAAGGTTTCTGTCTTAAATTCCCATTCAATTTTGTGTTTCATTTATTTATATTCTGATAGTACTTGTTGAATCTTGTGTAACGAGCAAGACACAGCATATAAATGGTCGTAGGTGATAGTGCTGTTGAAAAGGATCTGAGGGTTATAGTGGATCACAAATTGAATGAATCAACAATGTGATGTAGTTGCAAAAAAAAACCTAATATTGTGGGGTGTGTGTTTGTCTCTCAAAACATCCAACAGATACTAGCTATATATATAAACGCTGCTGTTCTGGTGGCTTATGAAACACAGAAGATGTGAGGGCCACAGCAGAGGACTCTCAAACTATTTAAAGGGATACTACTTTATTCTATGCACTAGCCAAAGGTGCTAGTCGGGATTGGGAACCTCTGCACTAGGTACATGCACATAAGAAAATGCAGTTCCTGCTGTGAAGAACTTGCAATTTAAATTGCAATCTGATGCAATAAAGGATTGTAACAAACAAACAATAAGCTGGAAATGGCAGAGGCAAATCTGTATAAGATTATTACTTGGGCCCTCACCATTCTAAACACTTGCAACATTTATACCACTGTGTTTTCCCTGTGAATCACATAAGCTACCTAAAATGTGTTTGGTTCATGCATCCTAAATTTAAACATCTTCTGCCGCCAAATATTTTCACTTCTAAATTATGCAATATAAGGAACATGCGATCCATGCACAACAGAAGTGCCTACTTTCAAATGATCCTTAATAGCATCATATACTGCTGTCTAATTTTATCTAGAGTCCCAATGACATTTATTAACTGGTGACATTTTAGGACTGAACCACCTGGGGGACATTATATGGCAGTGGTTCTCAACTGATTATACATTGTAGGCTGCCCCAGAGCTCACGGAGCTGGGCGGCCGCTCCAGACCTGGACTCCAGTGCTCGGGGAGCAGGCTGGGAGCCCTGAAACCCTGCCATGCGGTGGTCTGGCAGCTCAGACCCTTCTGCACCAGGCAGCTGGGAACCTGGCGGCCCCCAGGGCACGCAGGCTGGCTGTTAGCACACATCTGAGCTGGGAAGCTTCTGTGTGCTAATTAGGCCGCCTGCAGCCTGTGAGCTGCAGGTTGAGAACTGCTGTTATATGGTATATTCTGTGGTGGGCTGTTTTTATTCATAAAGTTCAAGTCAGAGTCATTTGGCCATATTAGGACTCCAGTCCCATCTGAGCTCTTCAGTCCTCACTACTGATGCTGTTTTACAGACACTTCTCTGTGTTGCCAGTTCTTGTGATTTTTTTTTTATCACAAGCCTCATAATACTTAGTATTTTTATTCTTTTTGAAGCCCCAGCTCCTGGATTCATATGGTTTTTGAGAATCTCAGCTTTCTTTTTATACTCCCTCTTCCTTCCCCCACCCTCTTGAAATCTGAGTTTCTAACCCATGTGAGATTGGAAAAAGAGCTTGAAAATGTAACCCCTAAAACATTTTTTTAAAAAACCTCATTTTTAAAGCCATTTTCATGATGAGGGGGGAGTTCTAATTCATGATTTTTGAACACTGCCATTTGGCAGTACAGTTAGCTATTGTATAATTGGTACCAAGGTAAACACTTTTTTTTTTTTTTAACAATAATATGCTTTAGATTATAAAATACCAGAAGTGACAGGGTTGGATAGCTCAAATACTATGCATGTGGTGATGCTTTTAGCTCCTAGGTTGTTGATTCAACTCTAGCCTAGGACACTGATGACTAAAAGCTATTGCCAACTGATGGCCATTTGGTAGATGTAGTCCAGTCCACAGTGACCCCTCCAGATGCTCAGATACTAGGGCGATGAGTGTGGTAGAAAAATCCTGCACAGAGAGGGTTGAAATAAGATTGGTTGGTGTGATATAGGGAAGCTTGCAATGCTATTGCCCATGCTACACCTGACAAGCCAGAAGGCTTCATTTTCCAGAATTTATTTTCACACTTTAGTGTGCCTTTCATAAATTTATATACACAAAATTTAAACATCTATCTAATTATATTTAAAATGGATTAATTGTTAAACTGATAAGTGAAAGCATGCCAGCTAGCCAGCTGTAATTGGTTTCAGCTCAATATAACATAATTATGAGTTAGTGATTAATCTGACATTGTGCTCTAAATAGAGATGACAGACACATACAATCGAAGCACAGAAGTGTCTGATAGCATTAGTAAGATGTGTTGAGCAGTAGTGTGAAGACAGGTTTTCTATATCTTGCCATTTCCCTGGGTTGCAAGATAGCAGCAGTTTCTCTTCTTGTAAGCAATTTACTGACCAATTGCTTCTGATCAAAACACTTCATTAGGGTAAAAATCAACCATCTTAAATGAAGGACTTTGCAGGCATACCACCAGGTGAATCACTGTGTGTGTGTGTGTGTGTGTGTGTGTGTGTGTGTGTGTGTGTGTGTGTGTGTGTGTAAATGGCCCCATCCGTAAAGCAAAGCTTAAATATAAGTAAAGATTTGATATACTGTCAGCCAGCTTCCAGCATTGCTGATGTCTCTTAGGCCTTGCCTTCACTGGGGGGAAAAAGGTATGTTTTACACTATTCCTACCTCAGTCTGCAAACACAAGTGCAAACTGCCTTTTCTTCACTAGGATTTTACCTTGTTAGTTACCATACGTTAGCTAACATGAGGTAAAGATGCACTCTAAAGCTTCTGTTCATCTTTCACCAGCCACCACCAGTGGTGTTAATGCATCCCAAAGGCAAGTGTTGAGAACGCAGGTAGGAAATAATCAAAGTGGGATTGGGAACAGGGGCGTCTCCAGGCACCAGCGAAGCAAGCCAGCGAGGGAGAAGCATGCCAGTCGTCATGAGGGCAGCAGTCAGGGAGCCTTCGGTGACGTTTCTGCGGGAGCTCCGTCAGCCATGCGGCTTCGGCAGCAATTCGGCGGTGGGTACGCTGAAGGCACAGGACTGGTAGATCACCTGCAGAACTGCCACCAAATCTGCGGGACCAGCAGACCTCCTGCTGAAATGCCACCAAAGGCTCCCTGACTCCTGTGCTTGGGGCAGCGAAAAACATAGAGCCGCCTCTGTTGGGAACCAATTCTGTTTGGAGAGTGAAAGCTTAAATATGAACAAAGTGGGAAGGAGGAATGGCTAACTATTTCAGGTACTAATTGCTATCAAACTCTAATGTGGTTTGAAGAGGGTGGATTTGTCTCCCACCTTTATGGGCTGTTTGTAGATGCTTGCTTCTGCAGCTTTGCTTACTAGGCGCCATTCTACGACATCTTTCAAAGCTTACCCTGAGCAGTTCCCCTTCTTCTGGACCTCCTTATAATTGACTTTCTTTGGGTCATCAACCCCCTCCCTCCCCAATAAAAAGAAACACATGTTTTAGTCAGAACAGCAAAATAGAAAAAAGTCTCTTAGAGAGCACAGCACTGCACTGATAGTGTGTAGTACTCTGAGCACAAAAACAGAGTGTTTATAAAATGGGGAGTGTGCTTAGAAACTTAAAGATGCAGCACACAGAAAACAGTGGTACAGTTTCGTAGCTAGAAATCCCACAGTGGGTTACAGTATTACACCTTGTAAATTTAGGGTTGCCAACCCTCCCGGTATTGGGCTCTTTTTCCCAGAGGCTACTAAAGCCAAACTGGTAGATTTTGGGTTCTAAAAGTCCACTGTCCCAGTGGGGCTAGGGCAGGCTCCCTGCTTGCCCTAGCTCCATACTGCTTCTGGAAGCAGCCAGCACTTCCCTGTGGCCATGTGGGGGAGAGGGAGGATGCGACAGGGGTTTCCACACATGAGAACTGAGACCAGTGGGAGCTGTGGGGGGCAGTACCTGTGGGCTGGGGCAGGGCATGGAGTCCCCCTTCCCGCCCCCCACCAGGGGCTGCAGGTATGGGTCAGCCACTTCCAGGACTGGGTAGGGCCAGAGCAGGCAGAGAGTCTGCCTTAGCCCCATTGCACCGCCGACCGGGAGCTGCCTGAAGTAAGCACCACCCAACTGGAGCCCACACCCCCTCCTGCACCCCAACCCCCTCCCACAGTGAAACCCCTTGCCCCAGCCTGGTGAAAGTGAGTAAGGATGGGGGAGAGCAGGGGATGGAGTGAGTGGGGGGCATGGTAGGGGTGTGGCCTCAGGGAAGGGGCAGGGGGGCAGGACAAGCATGTTTGGGTTTGTGCAATTAGACAGTTGACAACCCTATGTAAATAACGAGGACATAAACTGGAGAAATTCATGATTTTTGCATGCTCAGATGTTTCTGAAATGGGACTGGAAAATCAGGGGTCAGCACAAATAAATATACTTTTATAAGAGTAAAACTCAGAAAATAGATGTACCTCCTATGGGTGAGGCTGGCTTTATTTTCTGGTTCTGAGTCAAACTCTAAACACAGTTCAAAGACATTGCCCATATTTTCACTCCTATGTAGATTGACCAGATAGCAAATGTGAAAAATTGGGATGGGGTTGGGGGTAGTAGGTGCCTATATAAGAGAGAGCCCTGAATATCGGGACTGTCTCTCTAAAATTGGGACATCTGGTCACCCTACTCCTACTGTATGGGGAAACAAATATACACAAAGCTCAGGTTCCACTTTCATAATGCTCATGGGCTCTCGCTTCTAGGCACCAGCCATCTCTTGGACATGGTCTGCTGTTTCACTGTCTGCCTCTCTTCTCTTTTTAACCTCAGTTGGCCAGATTAAGGTAACGAGGTCAAATCTCTTGATTTATTACATTTACTAGTGAGGTTTAGCTGCTTTCTGCCAGCTTCAGGGAAGCTGGAGATGGGGAGGAGATTCTCTTCAGGAGTTCTATTTCGAGGTACCTTCAGGAGCCAGCTAGGATGAGGATTTAGTATTAATTCTAATCCCCTGGGAGTGGTAGCTGGCATTCTAAGAAGCAGCTAATGACTTATAAACATAACATCCATGCACAAGGGGGGAAAAAACATAAAGTATTCAAACACATTGCATTCTTTTGTCCTAGAGTCATGGAAGTTATATGTGGAAAAGACCTAAAAAGTCTGTCTCCCTTTTGTCCCACCAAAACCTACTTGCATGAAAAAAATCCCTCTTTCCTCAATGTGTGAGCACTAGTCCTACTATAGTTCTATTGGCTGCCTATTAACATGAGGATAACATTTTAACTTAAACCAGATTTTAACTGTAGTTTCTAAAACTCTGCTGCACACAGTTTCTTTGGCTACAGTAGTCAACACTAATTCACACACTGATAGTGATCACAGGTAGTGATCAATGGCTCAATGTCTAGTTGGCAGCCAGTATCAAAGGAAATGTCCCAGAGGTCAGTCCTGGGGCTCGTTTTGTTGATCATCATTAATAATCTGGATGATGAGATGGATTGCATCCTCAGCAAGTTTGCAGATGACCCTAAGCTAGGGGGAGAGGTAGATATGCTGGAAGTTAGGGATAGGGTCCAGAGTGACCTAGACAAATTGGAGGATTGGGCCAAAAGAAATCTGAGGTTCAGCAAGGAGAAGTGCAAAGTCCTGCACTTAGGATGGAAGAACCCCAAGCACTGCGACAGGCTGGGGACCGACTATCTAAGCAGCCGTTCTGCAGAAAAGGACCTGGGCATTACAGTGGACAAGAACTTGGATAAGAGTCAGTGTGCCATTGTTGCCAAGAAGGCTAATGGCATATCAGGCACATTAGTAGGAGCATTGCCAGCAGATTGAGGGAAGTGATTATTCCCTTGTATTTAGCACTGGTGAGGCCACATCTGGAGTATTGCATGCAGTTTTGGGCCCCCACTACAGAAAGGATGTGGACAAATTGGAGAGAGTCCAGCAGAGGGCAACAAATGATTAGGGGCCTGGGGCACATGACTTGTGAAGAGGCTGAAGGAACTGGGCCTGTTTAGCTGAAGATGAGAAGAGTGAGGGGGGGATTTGATAGCAATCTTCTATTTCCTGAAGGTGGGAGGTCCAAAGAGGATGGAGCTAGGTTGTTCTCAGTGGTGGTAGATGACAGAACAAGGAGCAATGATCTCAAGTTGCAATGGGGGAGGCCTAGGTTGGCTATTAGGAAAAACTGCTCCACTAGGAGGGTGGTGAAGCACTGGAATGGGTTACCTAGGGAGGTGCTGGGCTCTCCATCCTTAAGAGGTTTTTAAGGCCTGACTTGACAAAGCCCTGGCTGAGATGATCTAGTTGGGGTTGGTTCTGCTTTGAGCAGGGGTTGGACTAGATGACCTCCTGAGGTCTCTTCCAACCTTATTCTTCTATGATTCAGCTGCACCCATTCATAACGCCCAGCAATAGCTTTTTTTTTCTTCTTCCCCTAGTGAGGGCCAGTCTTATGTGTAGTTTGTGCATTGCTCACTTTCAATTCAGGAGCTTTTTTAATGAACCAGTAGAACTGCTAAGCTCTTTCTTAGCTGGAAATCACTCTTTGAACATGACACACATCCTGCTTTTCCTTTTTCTCCTAAACCATTCAGAATGACCTTTACAGTCAAATGATTAAACTGTTTTGAATCTCATATATGCTTCACAGTATCTTGACGAATGAGGATCTTGGCATTTCAAGGTAGGATATATAGTCAGTGTCTGTTTAAAAAATATGAAGTGGATGCTCTTAAAATTGTTTGTTTTTCAGCCCTTTACCACCATGCGTCATTGTCATAATCAAATTCTCACCTATCCAAATTTTTTAAACATTCCAGGTCTGACTTCAAAATTAATAAGACACACCAGAGTGGGATCAGACACAAAGGGGAGAGATTTTCTACACACCTTCTGCCAAATTGAGAAGTTGTATAATATTTGCTATTGTTAGATTACCCAAAATTAATTTGTTTTGAAACTGTGGTGCACAGCAAACATCCCTGTAATGTTGATTCTAGGATGTGACTTAGCGGTATGTGCCAAAATTATTCTTGTTTAATTTAAACATGGAGAGTTTATGCTACCTGGAAGTCAGATGATGGTAATGCCATCCTTTCTTATAAAGCCATGCCAACTATCGCTTCCTTATAAAGCATAGCCCCATGAACTCTGTGAACCTGGAATCTGGGTCAAACCTCCCTAGGTTTGTAGTATGCTATGACAGCAGCCTGGAAATTCTACATCAGCTTCATTTAAATTTAGGCATGACTATATTAATTAATGAAATATGAAAATAAATACAATAATCCGCATAGTAGTAACTTGTTTGTTTTTTTATATCACATTTTCAGTTTTCAACATATTGCTGAACTATGTATTGACAATGTGTAATTATACCATGTAATTATACCATGAGGTGAAGCTGAAGGCCTTTGACAGCTGAATTGGTCTTTTGGTACTTAAGGTGGTGGGTAAGCATTTTAATACTGTGGGATGTCTGTTAGTTGAATTCTTCTGCTAAAATGATCATCAGTTAAAAAGTTCACACATCTCAGGGCTACTGTTTCAAGTCTCCTGCAGATTCCAGAAAATAACTCTGCATTAGTTTATACTTGGTTCATATTTTAAATGTTTTCTTCAACTCGTGAAGGATAGAAACAATTTTCTAATGATAACTGTGATTCTGGAGTACAATTATGTGAAAAAAGGGTGGACAAAAGGTGGATGTTGTGGCAAACTCTGGGACTGCAGAGTGCAAGGGGGGACCTTTCTAAAGATGACAACATTTCCTTACAGATGTAGGATGTGTGCATGCTTAAAAAAACCTGAGTATTTTTAAAACGTAGTGTTAAAGGGCCAAATTCTGCCACCTGTTGTCTTAATTGCAGTTACTCTGCATTTACAACAGTACAACTGAGAACAGAACTTAGTCCACAATTTGCAATAAAGAGAGAAATTATAGTCCAGAGTCTATTTTGAATTGTGAGTTCTCCACAAATTGTCTGAAAGGAGTTGAATGAGAATTGTGCAGTTGAACTTTGTATTGTTGTGTAGGGTCTTTGGGGGTCAGGGTTATACTGGTCATGTGCTTAAAAAGGCTTGGGAGGAAAAGGGACAGAAATCATACTGAACTCTAATTAAGCAGAACTATTGTATTTGAGCAGATTAGCCACAAGCCCAGAAATTTGCAAGTGCTGCTTAAAATTTAATACTTTGAGCAAAAAGTGATATCAGTTTGCCTTATGAATAATGAGACATCTTTTGCCTGTAATGCAATTTCATTATGTGAATCGTTCCTCTGAGCATTGTGGCATTCAGGTTAATGCAATCAGTCTTCACAGAAAATTCAGTTGCTAAGAGAAACTGAGGCCTTGCCTTTGTTCCTAGGCTAATGTGAATAAAGATGGAAGTGTAGATAATAACACAAACTGCTGCTGGAGACTATTTAATAGCATACTAAGCCATCATATAAAACCGAGGCAAAGGTCGAACTTCTATAAAATATGGAAGATAAAGACAATCTTGTTTCATCAAGTGAAGCCACCACCAGTGGGGCACAGGCATTTTACAACTGATGTAATACATTCAGTTGCTCTGTTTGTTGTCATTAAGTTGTCTTCCCAAGATAACAGCCCTATCTGTATTGAATCCAGGAGGGCAGTTTGACTCAATTGTCAGAGAAACTGATGGACTGTATGCACACCCTGCCATATGCTCTCTTATGTAATTGTTGGCCAATATCCAAACATGCTGGGAGGTAGTGGGGTTTTGATGGAACTTAAAAACAAATATGGATCCATCCAAAACCTATTGAGGTCAATAGAAATATTCTTACTGACCTAAATGACAGTTCTTTGGGCTCCTTAGCACTCTTACGTATGTGTACGTTGGATACACCCACAAACAACCCCACCCCAGAACAAAAACCTCCTAGAATATGGCACAGTCAATCAGTTGGTGAATAGGCTATATAGCCTTAGGAAAGGATTGTCAGTACCACACAGTATCAGCTTACGTCTGCTCCCAGTCAAGTTAATGGGAGTTTTGCCAGTGACCTCAGTGGAAGCAGTTACCCTAATGCTTACCAGTTTTGAAAATCCTCCCTCTATTGTCTTTATCGTGTAGTATGTCATAGTTCTGTTTGTCTTGAGCCAGCCAGATCACTACATGGATACAAACCATTTTATAAAATATATTATTTATCTAGTATTTAAATTCTCAGTCTTGGCTAGTGAATATTTATTAAACATGCTGCCTTTACCAAACGCTTTAATTCGGCTGACAATTATTGTCTATCAACCCAGTTCCACTCCCCAGAAAGAGAAGTAAAAGCTAAAGATAGAATCTGTTTAGAATAACTAAGCATTCACCAGCAATGAGAGGAGCAAGAGACACATCACTCACACACATGTCAAACTGCCCTGGAATATGAGAGTATATAGTTCCCCTTCTAATAGGTTGTTGGAAGCTGTCACATGTGAACATAAAGCCTTTGTGACAGACCTGATTGGTTACATCTGAATGATCAATGAAAGTACTATACCAGTATGTTGACCTTAATGAGACATGGAGCTGGGTTTGCAGCTGCTGCCAGGGCCTTTTGTCTTGTTAGAAGCCTAATTATTATCATTGCAGCTCTGACAGGTTCAGGTAAGAAGTTCTGTGGGAGCTATAATTTGGTCTCCAATTATTTTTTGATAAATTTGTCTGCAGTTTTGGTGGAGAGCCATAGGATGCATTTAGTTCAGTTTATATTGGTAGCAGATGACCACTGTGTGCTTTGTGGACTGAGTGATCTGTAAAGTCTCTGGGCCCCACTGAAGCCAATAGAAAAACTCCCACTAGACTCCTGAAAGTTTGAAAGCCACTGATCTACAGGATATAAGGGGCTAAATGCACCACTAGTGCAAGAGGGCACAACTCAATTGATCAACTGAGTTCCATTGCGCTGCTTTTACCAGTAGTGAACTTGACCCAATGTATTGAAAAGCAAATCTACTAGATTGCTCTGCAGGAGTTATATAATCTTCCACAGAAGGCCCATCTCTGCAGAGAATTTCAGTGTGCTCTCAGTATGTAACAGAAATTACCACTCAAACAGGCATTAGGAATCAAATGATAGGAAAAGACATGAATATCTATTACCTGTTGAACCAGACACAATGTGGGTATCCTCCAGTTCAGAAACAGCCAAATTGCCAGTAAGACACACACACACACACACACACACACACACACACACACGCATGATCTAAAATACTTTACTTGAAGAAATTTGCCCATTTGTATGTAAGTTTTTACAAGGTTGCGATTACTTGGAATCCGAATACTTAATTTCTGTCATAGGCCCAATCATCCCATGAGTTGCGTGCATGAAGTTACCATTAAATCTCCATTGACTTCAATAGAAGTTGTATGCACAAAACTGATAGAGTAACCAGGCACCAGGTCTTTTGTTTTTCTTTTCTGCGAGTTCCCAAATTGGGTATATCTCCTTTTAGCTATAAGTTAATTGTACCTCAGGCTGTGGGTGTCAGGTGATCTATGTGTATCTCTTACAGTCCCAATCCAGCAAAGCATTTAAGCACGGGTTTAACTTAAAATGTGAGTATGTAGTCTAAACCTGTTGTATTTTGAGCAGCATGTTATAAAGATGTATGTATACATGTATATGTAATATTTCCATTTGGGTACCTCATCTGGATATGTTAGTATGTTATGTTTACACTTCGGTGCTATTTTTGTTTGTTTTGTTTTTTTTATTGAAGAACATTTCATTTCTTTTTAGTCCAAAGGGAGTGCAATCCCTAGAGCTTAGTGGTTGGTTTCTTATGTCTTATCCTTTCTAGGATTTTGTAGGCATGGAATTTGTTTATGCTTCTGTGCTGTTTATTTCTATGGTCAGGGAAAAAGCAGGGCAGAGTCTATTGCAATGTATATATCTTTTGGTACTTTATTCTGCTGCCTGTATCCCAGAAAATCAGGAATGCTGCTTAGGCTTACCAGGCACTATGGGGTTTTTGTTTTTGTCATCTTTTTTTATGGTATCTTACTTCTCAAAACACGTACACAAGCTGTTTTGTATTATCAGATAAATATTTTGTGGTTCTGTTTGTCGTCCGCACCCACTGTCTGCCATGAACTTGCGTTTGAGTAGTGCCTGTGCCTGAAGACAGTACTTTCCTAATCCTGTTACTTGGATTTTGACAGCTCAAGTCTTTCCAGGGCATCAGCCATGCTGTACAACCTTCTTTGCTGGCAGCAGTAAGTGCCTGAAAAATCTGTTTGTTTTTTTTCTTCTTTTAAATATTTTCAAGGGGCAAAGTAATATCAATGGGTGAGTGATCTAGTCTAAAGAGAATAAGTAATGTGATTGAAACTTGTACAGAAAAAGGGAAGATTCTGAAGATCTTTGTTTTATGCAGACTGTTTTCTCACAGACTCCTTTGCTAAATGATTTGACCATCTGATTTTTCAAAGATGACTACCTATGCTACCCTTCCAAAGGCTAATTTGTACAGGTAAATCACATCTAAATGGGTATTTGCATGTTCAGGTACCTATTTTGTGTGTTCCAATGCCCATCTTACTCCTATAAAGGTAGCTTTTGTAGTTCTAATCACCAATCTTAAATGTCTTGGATAGTCTTTAAGGCCCACAATGAGCAAGAGCCTGGCCAGCTCACAGATCTCTTTCCAGTCCCCCAGGACAAGTGTGACCCTTAGAGCTTGCTACTGAAGGAGTGTAGGGACAGGCCTCAAGCTCTGGAACTCTTTACAGCCAGAGATCAGAATGCTCATAAGTTTTTAGCTACATTTAGGGCACAATGTGTGAAGCATGTCATCTTGCAAGTTTTCCCTCAATATGTGTGGCAGCAGAATGGCCAACATCTGTCCTGAAACCAAACTTCCAGCCTATGCAGAGAACAGAATGAAGGGAGGGGCTGTCTTTTTTTGGAGACTTGTTATTAATAATTAGCAGTATAATATCAGTGATGGATACACAGAGATGTTGTGTATAGTGTGTGTGTTGATGTTATTAATGTTAATGGCTGCAGCATTTTAATTCTCAAGACTTATATTTGTTTACTGTTAGGTTCCACTTAGAAGACTTTAATTACTTTCACACAGTTAGGAAGAAAATCTTAATCTAAAGAAGTTGTACTTAATGAAGCTGGGAGCACAAGATGTATTAGTAATGGCAATGAAAAAATATTACGCTGTGCCATAACTTTGCTGAAAATCCACTGAATCCCACTTACATTCTCTTTTGCTAGCTGCCAAGATGCAAAATTAAGCATTTTTTCATTGACTACTGTGCTTTACTCAATAGATTACAAACCATAAAGACATTACTTGAATTTCCACATGAAATTCTAAAGAAAGATATGGATTTAATAGATTAGAAAAATGGCCTCTGAGTAGACTGTATCTTTCTACCTATAATCTAGCTGAAGCGTGGTCATTACCATTCCTGTGTATGTGAATAGTTCATGTGCTGTTCCCCCCCCCCCCAAAAAAAAAAAAGGATGGAAACCATAGTAGCTCTGCTATGCAATGAAGTACACAACAGCAATGCAGAGTTTTCAGAAAAGGACAGATATAATAACATGAAACTCCTTTCTTACCAAGGTGTTCTAATTTGAATTATTACAGTTGCCAGAGAGAGGCTAAACGTGCTAGAAATAATCCAGTCTACCCAAACATGGGTGCTGGTCATCAGCTCATAGGCACAACAGTTCATTTGCTGCCTGTGTCTGTGACTACCTGCTATGAAACCTGGCATCTGTTTGCCCTCGTGCTCAGAACTGCCACCTTAAAAACTGTACTTCCAAGAATGTCATTCATAAACTACTTAGCTGAGAATGTTCCTTGGCCAGTGCTGTGACAGACTCACTGGTAGAATAGACCCCTGCACCACAAAGTCTAGATTAACATAGGTACATGGGCATTTTAGTGGGTCATGAGGCCATTCAGCATCATTCATGCAATTTGCTTTTGCAGTTTGTTGGATCATTGTTTTTTTTAAATATTTGCCACATGAAAAGACTGTGCAGCTGGGTGCAGGATGCATAGTGCAAAATACTGCAGGAGCATTATGCAAACTTAAACTGGCATATTGCCAGGCCTGCCATCAATGTGCCATGCTGCTACATGCTCACATCTTGACCCTCCAAGTTGCTGAATACTTCCAGTAAGGTGCTGAACTCCCTCAGCTCTTATTAATGTCATTGGGAGTTGATGTTGTATAAGGTGCTGAGCAACATCAGAATGGCCAGATTCTATGAATGAATATAAAACAATAGAGACTTGATCCCTTCAGTGTAGAGAAGTATGGGTTCTAATCTACTCAGTGTTTGAATTTAATTATTGTGAAAAATGCGGAAATACATTCAGAAGTGTTGATATTGTATCATGAATGTTTGAAATACTGCCAGAATAGTATTTTACTATAAACACGAGGTGGTGGTTATAGAGGTCTTCATGATGGCTCTGTTTAAAAGCCTACATTGCCATGGACTTGTATCTCAACCACAAATATTGACACTGGGCTGAAACATGGCTTAGTGTCTCACTAAAGCAGGGAATTCATTTAGAATAGCAAGTACTGCAGGTATGTAGGAAAAGCTTCGTAACAAAAGTCTTACAGGATTACAATAGATTTCACGTGGGTGGCAGCCACAGTGACATGATCTGTAATGACTGACAGAATCAGCACAATCTGTTACATCAGAAAGTATGCACATCTTTCATGTTGGGTGCGGATATGGTTTAGAGCTGTCCCTATGCGCCATGGAGAGGAAAAGCCAAGCACTTACACAGCTCGGTCCTCGATTAGATTTTTTTTGTTCAGTATGTCAGAAGCCACGCAGGCTTAAAACCATTTTCTGTGAACATCCTTATCTTCTGCAAGAAGGGCTGTGACATGAGACCAGAAAGATTTTTTTCTTGGGTTTTTTTTTAAGTTGGTGGCCAGGGTGTGTATTCTAGGTCATGGTGGAGCAGTAGTGATCTCTATGTTCTCCCTAACTGCCACCGCATCTCATTGGATGTGCATACTTACTCCATAGATGGAAAGGTGAGAGAATCGCTGGCCTGTAGAATGGTGCAAACACGGCTGCTACTCTGCTCTAGACTGAGTAAGAGACCAGTTGTGGTCATGCTGTTGCTTCTGTTGCCATACAAAAGATTACTTCAGTAACCCAATTATAGTCTAGAAACCATGGACTAACCAATTTCCTACAGAGTACAGATTCTCAAAGATCTCTTAGCCTTTGACAATAAAATATGTTGTGAAAAATTCAAATATTTATAGGACAGATTGCAGCAACATATTCACATTGGTGATCATTACACCATAAGCCCTCTGATCCGAAGCTCTAGAGGGGAAGGGATTTTCTGCATCACCTACTGATGAACAGAGGAGGGTGTGGCTAGAGAGATTTATTTGCATAGGCTTTGTACTCCGAATTCCTTAAGAGACATTTTCTAAATCACCAAAACTGTACACAAACCAAGAAATGACTGGGTATTAGAACTGAATTGAAAAAAGATGGAAAAATGATTCCTAATTTGTGGAAGACACTGCTCAAGGGCTCTATAGTTAGGCTAGAAAGGATTCAATTTTTATTGGTAAATGTTAATTAACATTTACTTCACCATCCACACGCAAACTAGTTTTGTTTTTTTTTAAAAACTATCGATAGAAATTTACAGGTAGGCAAAGTTGTTTTGTTTTTTTAAATTGCTCAAGAATGTATTGGAATTTGATTTGAGGATACTTGCTTTGTTTTTGACGTGAAGTTTATAATTTGTGTTTTAACAGTTATAAAGCTTTAATTTGTTGAAATTCAACATCTACTGACATTAGTTATCTGACCTCCCAATAATTTCTGCAACTGTGAAAATTTAAATAAAAATAGGAAAAAAGCATTAAAATCATCATTTTTCACAACTGTGAATTTAAATGGATAAACATTGAAAAAAAACTAAAATAAATATTAACTATTAATTATGCTTAAAAAAAATTCTGCCAAGCTTATCTATATGCTACTGGTTCCCTTCCATGGAGGATCCTGCACTGTTGGGAGGACTGTGGTGGGAGATGGTGCAGAGAGGAGGGCACTTTGCTGAAACCACAGAGGACAGTAACGGAGTAGGGTAAGCTCTGGGGAGGCCTCTCCTACTTGCATTAAATAAAGCTGAAATTCCTATAGCTAGGCTGCATAGTGGAGGCTCAAGACAGGACCAGGCAGCATTTCCAAACAGACTAAAGACAAGCCTGCCTGAGTGCACCTTAGGATTCTGGGACGATGTTATGCACTGACACCAAACTCTGTGAATGAGCTTTGGTGGATGGGAAAAGTGGAAGTGATGTGACAAAGGACATTTGCCTATTGGATGTTACAGCAGATGGAGTTAATGGAGTATGATCAAAGTTACTATGGATGAATGTTTTATTTATCATTCATATAGATTGTTGTATCTTTTTTCCTCCCTAATACATTTTTTCTTTGTTTTATACACACAGACACTATGCTTGCAAATGGGGAAGCTATTGCCTATTAAGGGTGTCATGGGAGGGTATTTCGTGACTGCAGAAATTCTGCATGGGTGCTTGGGCCAGTGGTATTTGTTAGGTAGGTATTCCTCTTAAAACTATCTGAACCTAGCCTTTGTGGCTGCTGACGACAACAGGCAGAAGGGTTACATAATAAGGAGTTCTAAAATGTTCTTTGGTATGTCTTTCTCTCATGCATCCGATTCTACTGCCAGGGGAAAAAAAAGTGTCTCAAAGGTTCCCACAAAAATCATTTTCTTCTATTTCCATTTTCCTTTTTAAAAAAATCACAATCTCAAGAAATTAAACTAAAAAAATTAATGTTAAGTGCTTTGCATAAAACTAGAAATGCAATTAAATTCAGAGTTGAGGCTGAATTTCCATCCTTAACTCACTGTGTGTGTGTGTTGTAGGCTTGTCCAAACAGTGGGTGGTGAGTTTTTCATATCATATGTGCTACTGTACCTCTGCAAGGGGGTGTTTTAAAGTAGGAGTTTAAAATGGTTATGTAAAAATTACTCCTTCCTTATCAAATCTGTTCTTTGTGTTACCCAATCCTGTCTGCTTGCTTTAGTGATACAAGTACACTTTTTTCCTCATCCCTGCAGAACTATTGCTACTCTGGGAGGGTAAAATTAATTGAAATGTGTTTGGCTCACATAATTAACTAAATTCCAGTTGCATTAATACCTGTATAATGCCATTAACTTCAAATTCTACCCTCAATTACATCTATGCTATTCCACTAAAGCAATAGGTAATTCAGGGCACACTCTAAAGACAATGAGGTTGCAAGCTGAAATGAGAGAAGCATTTGGCCCACAGAATCTTTGGCCCAGATCCACAAAGGTGCTTAGGTTTTGCAATGCTCAGTGTTGTGATGCCTAACTTTTTTAGACATCTAGAAAACCACAGGTACGACGTGATTCATCAAGCCTGAATTAGGTACCTATGCTTTCTACACAATGAATGGGCAGAGAGCAGCCTCACAATGTGAACCATAAAAGCCAGCATGCTAGGTGCTGAGCCACCTAAACTAGCCAATGGGAGATGTCCATGGCAAGTTGACTAAGCCCTGCCCCTCACAGAGAGCCGCTTATCTCTGCTAGCAATCCATGAACCAGAACTCCTCTCCTGAAGTCAAAAGGTTTAGGTGCCTAAGCTCTTCTTTATTCAGGAATGAGGTAGGTGCTTGCCTCACTCCACACAAAAATGGATGAACTGGTGATGGCACCCACCTTTATAACTTCTATCCCAGTGGTTAGAGCACTCACCTGGGATGTGGAAGACCCTTCTGGCAGAGAGGAGGAGAGTTGAGTCTGGGTCTCCCACATTCCATGAGTGCTTTAAAGACCTGGGATGAAAGGTTAAAAGGTGAGCTTCACAACCACCAGCTCCTCCTCCAGATTTTAAAAAAAAGCTGATCTGGGAGGCAGCCTCTGAGTACACTTACTGCATCGGACTCTTCATGCAACACTGGGGGCAAATACCTCACCTCCCTGAGTTCATGATTCACTCTGTAACTTAAGTGAGAGATAAACAACTGGATGCCTAGAATGAAGCATCAAGAGAATTTTTACCTTGAAAATTTAGGCACCAAGTGAGTTTAGGCACCTACAGGTTCAGCAGGAGTTCTGTGGATTGCAGTAGAGCCTAAACCTGAGACTTACATGCCGAACCTGAGGTCTATGTGATGAAGTACCTTTGTGGAATCCCACTCTTTGTAACTAGTGATCATGCAAGATTTAGAGAGATCACAACTCTGTTTTCAGACCCAAGGTGAGTATGCAGAGTCAGCAGTTAGAAAAATCATCCTTTTACTGGTAAACTGAGCAAAGTTGAAATGAAAATCAGTGAGACACAGTAAATGCAGAACCCCACAATGCAGTACTTACAAAGCTACTTCTCACAGTAAAACTCTTCTATGAGTGGTTCCAGTCTTCTCTCAAAATGTCCTTGTCTTTATCTAACAGATGCTTGATTGATTTAATTATTTTTACTGTGATGGTAGTTTAATATTTTACTAAGGAGCTACAGCTTTTAACAGTGGTTGTGGTCAATTTCCATTAGAATTTTAATAACTTAAGAGGCTCTTATTATCTTGTTTCTTGTACAATGATAAATTCATCTCTAGATATGTTTTAAGCTTGTCAGGTTTTAGCTATGTTACAGCTTTTCATAGCACTACTAGTACAAATGATCTCATTCTCTTAACTTGATGATAATGGAATCCTTTTTATAACTTGAAAGGCAGCTGCTTATTGATAGGGTGGTTAAAATTAACAGCAGCACAAGCAGTTACCACTGTGTTGGCATTGCCTTATCCTGTAGCACCAAACAAATAGAATGGAAACAGTGCAAGAATTGCTATTGAATAAGGTCATCTATGAGGCTGCCACTCATTAAATCTTTAGAGACCTAGTCTTAGTGTTTTTATTTCAAAACAATGTCTGTATTGATTATTGTATATAACACTTCAAAACGATTAATCTCATCCTAAGGCAGAAAACAAGGCAAAAATGCCTGTTAGACCACAGTCCCATGTTCACAGAACAAATACAGTATAGGGAGCAGGTATCCAGGCAGCACCCTCCAGAACAGCAGGAACCAAGGATAAGTTGTCTGGTGTCTATGGCCATTCTTCTGAGAGAGGTGAGCTGAGCAGTGCCAGCTGTGGTGGTGGTTTTGGTAAAGGGATCCACTAGGATCTGGGTTGAAACCACTCACTAACTACTTTCAAATCTACCAGGGTTCAGTGATTATACCTCTTAGTCACTGCTGACTTGAGCTGGAATTGCGCTGACAACCTAGATGGGAGAGGGTCAATAACCTGTTACTAATCCTTCAAGCCAATTCTACAATTGATCTTAAAGTGATTCTCCTAAGAATTTGCAAATCCAGGAGCTTGTCAAATAAGGGAAGGTGAATGGGTACGGTTCTGTATTTACCCTAAGTTTCAAGAAATGAATAAAACATGTACAAATGTAAAGCTGTAAAGAAGGCACTTAATGGTTGATAGCATGTTTCTATTGCTCCGACCCATTACAACAGCATTACCCTCATTTCCACCAACTGACTTGGGAAATGGATGTTAGGTGCATCTTCAGACATCTATCCACAGTGTTGTACTGCCTAAGTTTCTACGTTTTATGCCCACCACTGTGGTGTCTTAGTTGACATGAAATTGTGAAAGGCAAATTTGACACTGCACTCCTCCTAAGAGTACTGAAGGGAGTAAATTAATTACGGGACTTGGAGGTCAAATAAAAGGAAATGATTGATTGGTCTTGTTCTTACTATGCTGAGCAAGAGAAATTATAGATGAGATTAATGGTGCACTTCAATTAGGAAAATTCTGTGTTCATCAAGAAATTTGAGATACAATCAATTAACAGTGGGGTATGAAGACTCTAGGGCTATTGAGGGTACATTAGAAGCACTACAGCAGCACAGTTATGGTGCTGTAGCTATGCTGCTGTAGTGTTGACATTCCTACATTGATGGAAAAACCCCTTCAGTCGATGTAGTTACTCCACCTTTCCAAGAGGTGGTAGCTAAGTCAGTGGAAAAATCCTTCCATTGACCCAGCCTGTCTACACCAGATTTAAGCTGACCTAGCTACGGTGCTCAAGGTGTGAACATTTCTCACAGCCCTGAGCAAGGTAGCTAGGTAGAACTACATTTTAGTGTAGGCCAGGCCCAAGTCCCTCAAAGTTTCAGAGGTCAAGGGTCACAACATATACAAATACTGGTAAAAATCTGACCTCTAGGGAAGAACCTGAACCTCGGGAATTAAGTCTTCCAGAATGATTTCTCAATGTTTGTGGTTTAACTTTTATATGGTGAACTAGACAGGCAGCTTGGGCTCTCAACTAGCATTTCTTTAAGTGGGACATCTACCTTCTACTGGAGGTAAGCTCCCTGAGTGGCTTTTCCCTACTCTCCAAAACCTGCCTAAAACAGACAGAAATTTTTCATAGACTATAAATCATTAAAGTTCATGTGATCTCAAAGAAATGACAGTGTCACTTACTCAATGAAGGTCTGTTGATAAAGTGTCCTCTTATTAAAGTGCATAATGGAAATTATATTGCAAAAATGTGGGGAAAGTTGTACCATTTTGGATATACTTAATGGATATAATGCACTGAAGGGTGACAGGAGTGATACCCAATCCAAAAGCTGCATTGCTTTCTAGAGTTCTTATGCTATTTAATGTTGTTTCAGAATGTATCATAACGACAGTTTTAGAATACTTCATAAAATACAAATATGGCTGTGTTCATACAGCACTTGTTAAAAGATGGCTGTTGTTGGTACATTTATGCACTGGATCTCCAGGCAGTTTTCAAAACCAGCTGTGCTGCAAGAACTGAAAGCAAATATTTTTAAATGAAGATTCAGCCTAGCTGAGGATTTTAAGAGCACAAGACAAGAGAAATCATCTTCCTTTAGCATATTAAAAGGATCAAAAAGAAATAGCCGTTTGTTAGACATTCCAAGGTTTTGGGAGTAACAAGTCAGCTTTACAGATTCCATTAGCACATTCAAAAGATAAGTCCTCTTCAAGAACTTTTACCTGGTCTGGAATGTGGACAGGAAGAATGTGTTTTTCCTGGAGAACAAATGGTTTTAAAGAAAATCAGGGGAGAAACAAGCTACTCTGGGGAATAAGAGGATGGGTGATTCCATAAGACTGACAGTTTTTTCCCCAAAGCTTGGCGAATTCACTACTCTCCCATTTACCAGCCTTTAGCATCCTTGAAGATTCTTTAGATTTTCAATTGAGATTTCATGTCATTGGGATACTCCCCTAAACCTGAGAAATATCTACTTATTCAACATGCCCACCTCAACTGACTCTTCAAAATCGTATATTCAGAGGAGAGAATACAGTATCAATATGCCTTTAACTGATCCATCATCGTATAAAATCTCATCTCATCAGTACACTAGACTTTTGACAACCTCACTATACTAAGCTACTAGTTGTTGAAAGCAGTGTACAGTGGCAGGGGAGAATGGAAACCTTCATGGAAAATGGGGCAAAATCCTGGCCTTGCTGAAGTCAATGGGATATGTGCCTTTGACTTCAATGGGCGCAGCATTTCATCATGTTTTTGCTGTCTCATTTCTAATTTTTCACTGGTTTTCAGATTATGTGGAAAAGTCAGTTTCTGCAAAGAAGTAAAATTTACCTCAGAATCAAAAACGTGCAACTCTGCTTTTTAAATCTATTTTGGATATTTGGAAGGTGCTACAATAGCTATTTCTTCATTCATTAGTATTTGGGAAGTAAAAATGGTAGTTTCAGGTAGTTTTACGAATCTGCTACCACCAGAGAAAAGATGCATGGAACTGTTAGTAACAGGAATCTTATTAAAGAGTTACAATAAACCTAGTATATATTTTAAGTCAACTGATACTTTGTGCATTTGTTGTAAGTTTTGACAGAAATGAAACCATTAATTTGTTCTCATACCCAAAAGCATCTATTTACCTGAATGAATATCTGAGCAATAGCTCTTTCCTAGACCTTGAAATCAGAATTATAGGCTTTCAGTTTGATTTCTGAATTTTAATATATAACTTATAAATTAAGGTATTGTAATGTGGCCTCCGAACTCTGACACTCATCCAATCCATTGCCATTTTTACTGTTAACTTTTCTGAACTAAATTCTTCTGATTCTCAGGTTAGCATGTGTATATGCTCATTGCCCTCTACTGCAAAGTATGTCAGACCTGTCGGAGTATCATGTCACTCCCTGGCAGCTACTAAGGATATATGCTATATAGCAGCTGAAGGAGATCCTCCTTCAGTTCAGGTTCTAGGGCTTGTAAGATTTTTTTTTTTAAGCAGAAGTTTCTGAACTGTGTGTATTTTGCATTATCAACTGTGAAGTCCTGTGCAGTTACAATAATAAAAATAGTTGATGACTATGACTCCCAATGGGTGGAATAATTAGTGTCCTGCTGCTTTTGGAGCAGAATCCAGGGGTTTATTCCAAATAGCTTGCCTGATCTTTTCAGAAGATATTATAAGGAACTATTCCTGCACAAAGAGCTCAAACGACTGGTCATAATTCTCTGCCCCCTTCCACTTGGCCCACTTCCTCATCAAATTGCATGATATGTACGTATGTTCTCTGACTCATCATATTCATTCTGAGACCTCTAGATTTTACTCTATATTTCAGGAGTAACTTGAAACCTCTGCAATACAGCCCTTTAAAACTCATATTTCAAAGCCTGTTCAATTGGCCTTTTGTTAAATACATTCAACACTTTACTAGACAGCTTTGCAATCAGTGTGGGGACTTTTTTGTCCTCTGGTACTTTATGTACTTTTCATAGCCTTTCAAAAGTGATAAGATATCCTTCTACAAAGTCAGCTTTTGTGCATGCAGGGCACAACTTATCCCAGCTGGGTGTTCTGTGGGTATGATTGATTACTGCTTGATTGTCAATCCTTAGTCCCCACATCTTGATTTCATGGTGGCATTCCTTTTCCCTCACTTCCTGTTTGTGTTGGATTTGAACCCTTTTCAACTGCAGTCTCTCTCCAGCTCTAAACTCTGGGACCTCAGATGTATCCCAGGAAGCCATTTGACCTCTTTGAGTAGGTTTTTCAGCTCATCTGGCCTTTTTCCTGTATAGAATATGCAGCGATCTGAGTATGAATCACTTTTTTTTTTTTTTTTTTTTTTTTCTGGTGTGTTTGGCATATGTTTCTTTGCTCATGTTCTATTTTCTTGTACCCAAAATAAACAGAAAATAATAAAACTGTAACCTTTCTTGGACTAGAACAAGTTTTCCCACTTGAGAATTACTTCAAGCTGTTATACCAGTGCCTGAAGTGTAAACATCAGTCAAATGGCAAGCTTTGTGTAAATTCTGTTTGACTACGCCAATGCGATGCCCTGCTAGGGTTCCCGGAAATATGAGTTACTGTGTTACCTTCCCATACTCAGCAACAGCAAACCTCTCAGTTGCCAAGTTGTGTCTCAGCTCCCTGACACACCAGTTTTTCTGCCCTACCACCAAACTCTTCATGGCTCTGTCTGTCCAAACCTTGCCTAGCAGGTAACAATCTGTAAACTGAAGCACTGTGACTATCTGACTTGCCCAAAGCCATACAAGAAGCTTGTGGTACAGCAGGAACTTGAACCCAGGTCTCCTAAGTCTGGGTTAATGCCCTAGCTACGGGACCATACCAGCTCCTTAGTTTATTATAGTAAATATCTCATCCTTGTCCCAGATCACCAACTTGTATAATGAGTTACTGCACATTCTATACACGTGGCAGTGTGTACTGCACCCCATATCTGAAACTCTCAGGGCCACAAATTCTTTAGTTTAAAGGTATTGCAAATGATTGTGCGGAAAAATCAACCTCTTCCCACCCCACATCCCTAAGGGAAGACTCTTACACATTTTCATATCTGCGTTCATACCTCAAAAGCAAACATGTCCGTCCAATGCTACACATGTTGCAAGCCTGCTAAAATTAGCAACAGATTAAAAAATAGAAACTTTATTGTTCTCACCTTCTATCACTAGAGCCAGGGCTTCTGGAGCAATCACAAGCATACTAGCAGTGTGTGAAGTCTGTGTAATGCTTACATTACTTTGTGATTTATAAAGTGTGTGTGTGAGAATGAATGAGGTTTGGTGTGGCCTAGATGGAAGAACTCTTTAAAATTTCACTGAATATGAACCCAAAGCTTAGCTTTGCTTTTGACTTCAGCATGAATCTTAGCCTGAACAGATCACCGCCTCAGCCCATCTCATTAGAATTCAGTGTGTATGCTTAAGACATCTGTTCTACAAGCAGTGCTTGCTCTCTCTTTCTCACTGTCTCTCCCCTAGTTCTTCCTAAATCTTCAGAGAATGAGTGAATAATGGGGAATCTCTCCTTTGTGTTAGAACATTCTAATCTTGTTCGTTATTCTAACTAGCATAAATACTGTTACCAGGACAGTAATCTATTGCTTAAGGCTATTCATCCACTGATTAGCACCTAAGAAGCCAGTTCATAAATCACATTGTTCCAAGGGCATCAATTGATTGATCAAATCTACAACTCTTGTGGTGGTTTGTTCTTGTGCAGTTGAAAAATGCTATTTCATGTGCATGTTAATATTGTAAAATACACCATCTAATATCCTAAAAAACAACTACATTCAGTTAGGAGGGTTTGGGCACCTTGTCCTGCTTTTGTGAGTCCTGTCTCTCTGTCCTACTGCCTCCTTTCCCTGACTTGCTTCATGAATCTTCATAATATAGTTAAGTGCTGCACTGTAGGGTCTGTGAGCTGTCCTAGTCAACCCCTCCCCTCCTATTATGTGTGTTGTGATAATTGGGCCTAAAGGTCTGCTCTAATTTGTAAGCTCAACAGGTGACAAGGGGGTAAAGGCTCATGAATTGTCTCAATGATTTGTTATATAAAACTTCTTAAGTAAAGATGTGAGAAGGAGACACACTGTGTCAATTTAAACAAAGGGCCTACTGATACCTTTTTTATGATGGGTAAACAAGAGGAGCAGAAATCAAGGAACCAAAATTGGTGTCAGAATTAGGCCTAAGAGATGGACAAAATAATGAAAGGATGGATTTTTTCCACCCCTTGCCTGTTTGGGGCCCTTAAAAAGACGTTGGGAGAGAACAAATTAAGAACTTTTACCATCATCATGGCTGCAGTGGAAGGATTGTTGCTGAGACACCAGACCATGGGGGTGATGCTTGACCATCATCAGTGCACCAGAACCCAACCTGTTGCATGTGCGAGCCTGCTCTTCGCTTTTTTTCTTTCCCAATCTTCCTCCTGCCCCCTCCTCATCTTCCCTCCTTCCCACCCCTTTTCATCTGATCCTGAAATCAACTATACTGCCTGGCACCTGCAGAGTAAGACAAGATATCAGCTCTTCCTAGTGAATGAAAGGGACCTAACTAGACCAACCAGATGTCCCTGACTGGGACAGTAAACTGGCCTCCAGAGTATTAGCTGTCCTGCCAGCCTAAAGCATCCATCCGTGACTGACTAGCCACTCTGTATCAACAAAAGCCATAGTTCCCCCATCTTTGCCATCCATCCTATCTCTTCATCATAGAAGATTAGGGTTGGAAGAGACCTCTGG
Source organism: Gopherus evgoodei (assembly GCF_007399415.2). Lineage (NCBI taxonomy): Eukaryota > Metazoa > Chordata > Testudines > Testudinidae > Gopherus > Gopherus evgoodei. Next base: position 61,750,273 of record NC_044326.1, read on the forward strand.
AGGTCATCTAGTCCAGCCCCCTGCTTAAAGCAGGACCAACCCCAACAAAATCTTTTCTCCCTTCTGTGACTATCATTCTGAATTCAAAATTAAACAGTAGAATTATCCCTTTCTCCACCACCAAAAAAGTCTGTTTAAATGAGACTTTAACCAATATTCACTATCTCAAAAAAAAAAAGTATAGGTTATAATTTTCTTTTTTGTAATTGGTTTCCGTTTCATTGCTCTTTTACCTTGCTTTGAAACGTACAAGGGAAAGAATCAATCAATAAATTTCTAACCTTTGGTCTGAATCTTATGATGTTTGCCATGGTATTAAGCAGGCTAAGCTCTCTCTATATCAAACTCTAGACTTTGTTTCACCCTGTTTAATGTTGGACAATAACTGGGTTATGTTACATCTTTGGCATGTATAGTCCAACTAAATTAATACAACTGTGTACCCCAACTCATTCCTTCTACCTCCACCTTTCCTTGTCTTGATCCTAAATCTTACTCTCCTCCTCCTTCTTTATTAATTCTGTTAACCATCAGTAAATCCCCCCCCCTCCTTTTTCCCTATTTCTCTCTTTTGTGTGCATGTGTGGGTCCTTATTCTGTTCTGTGGGTTTTTACGGGTTCCTAGGATGCATAGCAGCCAGTGAGGGTTGCTGCTTGAGCCCTTTAACACTGTAACATTATTAGGACAGGGGAAATTTTCTTCATATGCTTGAAGAGAGCTGTGGAGGATGAGGGAGATACCTAGCTATATATTTTTATGACTACTACATGTACCTCTATTACCTATTTGATATTTTGTCTGTAGCTGCTAGGATTAGCAAACAGGAAATGAAATCATGACAGAGATGAGATCTCCATGGCAAATACTAAGAGCCCTTAAGAGAACAGTGATTGGGCTATTGACTGGGAAATGCCTACCTTCCCAGCTCCAGCCACGTTAACAGACTTGTTTTTTTTTTTCAGGGCTGGGGCCAAAAGTAAAAGGACACTAAATGGTAATAAATAAATCCTGCCTTGAGAGACAGGAGGGTAAGTGGGCCATGACTGCTGGAAGTAAATGCTGAAGGATAGAGAAACCAAGAACCTGAAGTAGAGCAGCCTGTTCATTCCAGCCCCAAAGTCAAGGTACCTGGGCTAAATGGAACTTAGTAAAACTTATATGGAACATAGACGGTTTCGGTAAGACCTATGGTGTAGGCCTTTTGTATTAATCCTTTTATCTGCTTGTTATGTACCTTTGGGTAAATAGAAAATGTTTGTTTTAAAACACTGTTTTAAGTCACTTTAATTAGCTACTGGTCATTTTACCTGAAAGAAAGTTGCCTGCAGTGACAGCCCAAATTAGACTTGCTGAAGGAGTCATAGCTGGTAAATGGAAGGCTGCAACCAGAAATCCAGTGACAAGAGCTTATCACGAAAGGGGCCCAGTCTGTTTGGGGCTTTTAGGTACTAGTATAGTACAAATAATACAAGCCGCTGGATACTTCTCCAAATTCTCTGTGTGCCCATCCCTGAGACCACGTCCCCACTCTGCCCTGTTGGCATGCTCAAGGCAGCCACTGGGCACTCAGACACCAGCTTTGAAAGTCCCATTGTTATCCAACTCCCATTTGAGTCCAAATGGCTACCTACAGCCAAACTTCTGAAAGTTTTTGCTGCTGCATTCTGAAAGCTTGGTTTATTACAAGATAAACCTTTTTATCTCCAGAACAGACAGTAGAATCCAGGCTATAGGTCCATGGTAGTGGAAAATCTGCAGGAGTAAATGCAATGGAGTAAACCATCCATAAACCATGTTTTGCTGAGAGGTTTAAACCAGCAATGTGTCTCATAAAGTAGGTGGGGTCCAAAGGGATTAGGTTAGCCAGAACGTGCATTGATTGATATGTTTCCCAGGGCAATCCCATCAGCAGCAGTGCTATGGAGCCCCAAATGGATTTTAAAGCAGCTTGTCTCCAACAGGAGCTAATTGCACCTGCATTTTAAGGACCAAAATCAACTTTGCAATATCTTTTCTCTCCTTTACTTTTTAGTCCTCCCCAATCCTGACCTTAAACCACATTATGGCAACTTAACTGACTTACAGGAAATGCACAATTCATATACTTCATAGACAGACATATAATAGTAGTGATGAAATATCCCTGGTAATTCTATGGGACTCCTTTAGAATGGCTCTTATGGCAGAATACAGAGAAAATGGAGTCCCTTGAAAAATTCATATTTCATTTAGAAACACAGAACAAGGAAAATCTAATGTGAGGAAATCCTATTCTTTGAAACAGAACTGAGAGCACAACAAAAAGCTGTGTAATTAATACAGATATTTAAACAAAACTGCTCTGCACATGAAAACAAAGCATGTAGCCAGTTAGTATTCTGATTTTGATTTTTACTAGCTCAAAAGATTTACCTTGTTAATCCTACAGAAGCAAACTTTCAGAGAACTTAAGAAGGATTTTACCCAGAGGACTGGCTTAAAGATCATTTGATATGCTCCACATTTTTGGAGCATATTCTGCCCTGAAATCTCTGTAACAACTGCATGAATTCTTCATGAATCTGTAGAGTGTGGGGTAAATTTTCAGATTAGTAAAGGGAATTTTTACCTCCCACACACCCTTTGAAAATGTTCCTCATAGCGAATAAAAACAAAATAATTATCAAACCACTGCTTTCAGCTACTTCACTAGTATGTGAATCATGCTTTTCATATCCTATTCCCTCTGGTGATTTTAATAAGAAAATATTAAAATTTCAACTTTATGAATCCCAGAAGTAAATGTAAATGAATAAACTTCCCCTATAATTAAGATTAGATTAAAAACATGATAATATAGCTCAACTATTTGTTCTGAGTAAAATGTAGTTATAGTTGAAGTTCTAGTACAGTAGCAGTGTAATAAATAATTGACTGGAGTCCCAGGGGCACCACACTGAGATTGCTCAATGAGGGTAAACCCCAAAGATTGGGGCAGACAGTTCCCAAAACTGTGGTTTATTGTAATAATTAGATTCACCAAGCCAGCTACAAAACAGCTTCTACAATATCTTACTGGTTACCTGGAAGCCAAAACCACAGCACCCTTAAAGTAATCCATCCCTGGACTCCCACTCAGTCAGTCAAGTCAAATATGATGAGGATTACTGAAAATCTTGTTCATAGTATAAAAAGTTCTTCCACTCCCAAAGGATCATTCACGTTGCCTACCAGGTCAATGAATATTTCAGATCTTATCCAAATACATGTTTACAGCCAATTCTTATTAACTAAACTAAGATTTATTAAAAGAAGAGAGAGAGTGTGTATTGGTAGAGAGACACACACACACACACACACACACACACACACATATTTCTTAGGTCAGTTTGATGGGAGGGATGGTGAGTTTCAAAGTTGGAAAGAGTTCTTTCAGAATCAGTTCCATAGATTATAGTCCAATGTCCAATATCAGGGTGATCCAGACTGGAGCTGGAGACCTTAGTCTTCTGACTCAAACTTCCCCTGACAAAGCTTGAGCAGATCTGAGATAACAGGATCAGGGCCTAAGAGTTCTTTTTATAGTTCTCTGGCAGCAGGGATGCCCAGAGGATTCAGGGAGCCTGGGGTCTTTGGCGGTGGGGGGCCCCTGCCGCTGAAGACCTGGCATGGAAGGACCCGCTGCCACCGAAGACTCTGCATGGAAGGACCCCCCCACTGCGAGTCTTCAGGGCACTTAGGCGGTGGGTCCCAGAGCGGAAGGACCCCCCGCCACCAAATTACCGCTGAAGGCCTGGAGCGGAAGAAGTCCGGGGGCCCGGGCCCTGCGAGAATTTTCCGGGGCCCCCAGAGCAAGTGAAGGACCCTGCTCCAGGGGTCCCGAAAAACTCTCTCATGGGGGGGTCCCTGAGGGGTCTGGGGCAAATTGTCCCACTTGCCTCCCCCCCCCCCCCGGGCAGCCCTGTCTGCCCCCCGCCTCTTGACAGCAGGTATTCCTTGGGTGAAGTATTGTAGCTTTTGAAGTAAAATTTTCTATGTATTCACAGGAAATTAGTTGCATTCATCAGCATAAGGTAATATCCATTAAACAGTTATTAGACAGTTTACTACAAACTTCAAAGAGAAATATAGACAATTATATTATTACACCCGAGCTTCATCAAAAGTTAATATTCCCTTTTGATCTCTGAATCAATAGAACGGGAGTTGGTAACCTTTGGCACATGATCCATCAAGGTAATCAGCTGACAGGCCGTGAAACAGTTTGTTTACACTGACCATCCTCAAGCACAACCCCCTGCAGCTCCCAGTGGCCATGGTTTGCTGTTCCCGGCCAATGAGAGCTGCAGGAAGCGGTGGCCAGCATGTCCCTGCGGCCCATGGCTTCCCACAACTCCCACTGCCCAGGAACGGTGAACCGCAGCCTCTGGGAGCTGCAGGGGGTCATACCTATGGATGGTCAATGTAAACAAAATGTCTCACAGCCTGCCAGCAGATTACCCTGATGGGCCATGTGCTCAAGGTTGCCAACCCCTGCAATAGAACAGAGTGACAGACAGGAACTATCTGATTATATTAACTTCTAACAAGATGTAGATAAACACAGACAAATATAATAATTATCTTCTAATTCTCTAACAATGCAACTCTACATTTCAAAGCTCTAGTTTATCTAACATGGAATGGCCCTAATTACCATTTACATACTTTTAAATATGTCTCGAAAGGCTGGATTTGGGTCACGTAGCCTACTAGTTGCTTGACCCTTTCTGGCTCAGTTTCACAATAATAAAATATGTATTTCACTACAGCCTCTAAGGCCATGTCTACACTACAGAGTTAAGTAGACTTATGACCATCAATGCAACTTAAACCACTGTAATTACATTGCTTGTGCATGTTCATGCAATGCTCCTTGTGTCAATGGAGCACATCCACAGTGGGTGCTCTATCACTGACAGAGAGCAGTGCACTGTTGGTACCGATCCCACTCTGCAAATCACCATATTCTCCGACTAAAAGTTCTGGAAATGGATCGTAGTGCATGATGGGGGTGGGATCACCTCACCATGATGCAGTTTTCTCCATCCCGTAATTTCAAGGACTTATGACTGTGTTTTGTGCCATTTTTCAACTCCCCCAGTAAACGTTGCACCCACCATCTCTGCCTGAAAGCATGGATCCTGCACTGCTCGCCAGTCTTGTGATGAGTTATGAACACAATGTGGCTGTTTCTGCAATATTTTATGAGCTGTGGATCTGAACAGGAATCCATAGTGCCTGCCCTGCTGTATGCCCATGAGAAGAAGCAATTTAAGATTGATGTTGGCATTCATGGAGCAACTGCACACAGTGGCCTGTCACTACTGGGCTCAGGGAAACAAGCACTGAGAGGTGGGATTGGATTGTGCTGCAGGTATGGGATGATGAGCAGTAGCTGCAGAACTTTCATATGTGCAAAGACACCTTCCTTGGACTTTGTGCAAAGCTATCCCATGCCTTGCTGAGCAAGAACGCCAAAAGGAGAGCTGCTAGACACTAAAAATCATGGTCTTAATCAAGATACTGGTGGTGATGGTGATGACTGCTGCTGCTTTCTTTTTATTATTATTATTATAAAATTCTGTAACCCACTAAAACCCACTTATTGTCTTATGACTACAGGAGTATTAACAGGCCACTTTACCTTGAATTGCCTCTTAGAATATGTGCTATGTGCTAACTACTTATGCTAAACTATCTGCTTGATCTTGTATTTAGCTGTGACACTCTTGTATCTTTCCCACCTGAAGAGCTCTGTGTAGCCCAAAATCTTGTCTCTCTCTCCAACAGAAGTTGGTCCAATAAAAGATATCACCTCATCCCTCTTGACTCTCTAAAATGCACGCTATTAGCCCAACAGTGTGCTAGCCACAAGGAAGAGGTGTGGTATAGGTGGTGGCGATGTTTGTTTTGTTTCTTGTGGTTGTTCAGGGCCTACACTTCATTCTGAAGGTGGTAAAAAGCAGTAGTCATTCTTTTCTGATCTTTTTTTCCGGTTTTTGTGCTTTTTCTCTTGGTTCTGGCCAGAGAAACAAACCAAGACCCATATAAAATAGTGTCTGTTACTTAGATTCATCATTAAGTGTTAAAAAGTTTACTATGCCAGCATTCTGGTGGAGTTTTTCTTTTCACGGTTGGCTTATTCAATAAAAATCATAGCTGTTCACATCACTGTTTTTTTTTCATTCTGGCAAACCTGTAACTATTGTGGTTTGGTTTTTAAAAGGACACAATGTGGGCATGTAGCTATATAAAGTTTTCCAGACTTTCCAGATTACCTCTGCTTGTTTGTGGTAGCTATATTAAGATAACTTCCTTTTCCTCTTCAAATAATTCCTGCCCAATTTCTACAGCTGTAAAAGGAATTAAAAAAAAAAAAAGCCCCATCTCAATATACATCCATGTAAATGCAGGGGCACGCAAAATCTCAATCCTCAATGTTGTGAAAATGTGGATAAAATCATGCAACAAAACTCCTTTTACCATGAACTTTTTATTCTTCTTCGAGTGCTGTCCCGGTGGGTGCTCCACTCCAGGTGATGGTGCGTCCCAGTGCCATTGATCAGAGATCTTTAGTAGCAGTGCCTGGTCGGGACGCACGCACTTAGCTGTTGTCTCGTTAGAGTCTGCCTGAGCACACACGTCCCACAACCCCCTCAGTTCCTTCTCAACCCTCCTCATCTGAAGACGGGACTTGGGGCAGTGCTGATTCTCTTTCTTGGTCTCTGAAGGAAACAAGTACAAAGACATAGAAATAGTTAGTAACATCCCAGTTACTATTCTAAAGGAAGGGAAGTTACTTAGTTTAAAAACAAAACACAAACAAACTTCTTTTCTTTAGGTTCGTTTGCTGTTGAGAAGCTCTCTCCCTGGTATTCCTAGTGCAATAATGACAGGGGCTTCAGGGTTCAAGAAATGTGCTTCCTGTCAAGATTTTATGCCAAGGTCCAGTAGACACTCATGTTGTGTGAAGTGCTTCAGCAAGACACATGTCCCTGCCAAGTGTGTCCACGTACAAGCCTCAAAACCAGTGCTTGTTGTGACAGGGACCTGGGGCTGAAAATGCTCCTGATGGAGAAATCCCTACAGCCACCTATGGAGGCAGGCAATGGCAAACCCTCTCCCTCATGCTCCCCGGCCAGGTCGGAACCAATTGGGAGAACAGTTTCACTCTCTCAGGCAAAGAAGCAGGAAGCCCAACTGTCTCTGTGTAGAGACTTGTAAAGGGTCTCCTGCGACAGCACCGAAGGCAGGTGCCTCTGACTGTCCCGGCACCTCAGCCACAGCTCCCATGGAGTGCAGAGACAGGGACCTGACTTCCCATACCAGGGCGGTCTCTTTGGCACCGGTCTCCTTGGCTCCGAAAATAGACTCAGTGCCGACAGCGCTTTCTGCCCCAGCGCTGACAAGGAAGTTGGCACTGAGGCTGCCTGCCACTCCAGCAGCCACAGCAGGCCTAAACAGAAGTCCATGCACACTTCTGAGCGCAGATCATGCTCAGCAGGATCACATCCCAGGGAGCAGCAGTGGCAATTCTTAAGTCAGGACAACCTCTCAGTGACCCCTCAGCCTGACTCTCTGCTCCTTGACATACAGTGCTCACTCTTTGACCAGCCGCTCGCCCCATATGATCTGGCTTCCTTTACTGACAGCGACCCTGATATGAGCAGCAGGCAGATTTCTCCCCACCTGCCACCGCCTCCTTCACCGGAACCTTTTGCATCTCCGGTCATGGCTCACAACCCCCAGCCTCAGTTTCCTACTTTTTCCCCCTGTGGGTGGCACCTAACTTCTCTTATGCCTTGGCCTCAGTGGTACCCTTGGTCAGCTCCTGCTGCCACTCGCCCGCATGCTTCTTCCACCAGACCACAAGCTCCTTCTGCAGCTCTGTCTACTTCTAGAGCACCTGAATACCCCACCCCCCGCGGAGGTGGGCTATGGACCATACCCTGATTCACCGACTCCTAACTTTCTGCCTCCACAGAATGTGGACTTTAAACAATTCCAAGAACTTTTCAAGAGTGGCACTCAGCCAGGATATCCCTTTAGGGGAGGTCTAGGAGATGTAACACAAACTCCTCAAAGTTCTCCAACCCTCTGCTCCCTCAAAGATTGTTCTACCCATAAATGAAGCACTCCTAGAACCAACTGACACCCTCTGGCAGACCCAGCCTCTATCCTACCAACTTGCAAAAAGGCTGAACCTAAATATTGTGTTCCTGCTAAGGACGTAGACTTCTTATTCTCCCATCCACAACCAAATTCTCTTGTAGTGGATGCAGTAACACACAGGATGAAACAGCCACACTACTGGCCCACCCCGCAAGACAAGGACCTCCTTTATACCTCCTCCACTGTGCAATTCAGAATTGCAAACTATTCCACCCTACTTCCAAGCTAGGACTTCGACAATTACAATAAACTCTTTGATTTTTACCTCCCATATCCCAGAGGACAGGAGAGCAGACTTTAAGTCTGTCCTTGTCAAGGGCCAGTTGGTCTCCAGAATGGTCCTACAAGCATCTCTAGACATGGCAGACACAGCAGCCTGCACTACCGCAACTGTGGTGGTTATGCGCAAATCTTCCTGGCTGTCTGCATCTGGTATCCGCAGAGACCTGCAGACCAAAGTGGAGGACTTGCCCTTTGATAAAGATGGTGGCCAGATCAATGAGCAAATAACTGCTCCCTGCTGCCTGGGGAGCCTGTATACCAGCCCCCACTGCCAGAAGAGCATTTGAATTTGGGCAAGCAGGTCTTTCCCTTATGTAGAAACACATTCTCACACTCCAGTGTGGGGAGTGGCTATCTAATATCTTTCTCTTCTGCCTCTGAAGAGCGTAGAAAGGGTTGGAGAGGGATGATGTCTATCAGACACTATACATACCAAAAAAATGGTTACTAGCCTTTGTGGGTATGAGTAGGACCTGTTTGGGTGGGAGGAGTGGTGGATTGGACCAGAGGCAGGGCCTAAGGGGAATGAAATATGCAAGAATTGTGTTCTCCACTATTTCTTTCACCAAAACCTATAAGTAAGAAGGAGCACCTTGTGGTTCTGGATTGGTATTCTTTACAAAATTGCAGAGAGCAGCCTGGATCCAACTCATCAGTCCAAACCAGCAGCACGCTCCCAAACCTGTGGGGGGGTGCTTTATATTCTGTTTCAATTTGGGCCCATCTACAGTAAATGCTCTATCTCCTCATCTCCCCTCCAAAAATAGCAAACAATTTTAAAAAATAGAGAAGTGCATCTTTGAGAATGTCAATTTTCCATTAGCCTAAATCTAACCAGTAGAAGCATTTCAAAAATAAATGCTTGAATTTGCGAAACATAAAGCTCTGGCTGGCCACATGACCAGTTTTAACTGTTAAATTCCTTCACAATGGTTTTCTAACATGAGGTCACAGCACTTGCAGACACAAAGTAAAATCCTGGCCCCACTGAAGTTCATGGCAAAACTCGGTTCGGAGAGCCAAGATATCACACTGTAGAACATAGTTTTCAAAGCATATGCCAATCCTATGAGAACTAAGAGGAAAGCAAAGGGTTGAGGGCTAAGAGGGAGATTTTCAAATGTGCTTATGGGACTTTGGAGCATCGGTTCCAACAAGATCAATGGGACTGGTGCTCCTAAATCCCTTACTTGTTTTTCTCAATCCCACCCTTAATCTCTACTATGCTGTAATAGGTCACCTACTATCTGGGGACTATGCTGACTTCACTAACATGGTTCCTGCAGGAGCTGGTTAACTGTGTCAATAAGAAAACTTTCAGAGCCAGGTAGCTCTTCGCTGGAGCAGACATCTCTTAAGTTTTATCTTTGGCTCGAGGACATGAAAAAATTGGCAAATGTATTTATTTTTAAAGTATGATAGTGATGATCTTCCTTTTATGTATTTGGAGGTAAGGGTGCCACAGACTTGCATTCATCAGCCTGGGTTTGATGGCTCAGTAAGTAACTCAATAGGAGACAATAGTTATCCCAAACTTGATTTAAGCTATAATCAGATTTACGGGTCTTGCTGCATACTTTAGTCATATTAAATATAAATCCATTTTTAACTAGCTGAGTTATACAGTTGGAGCATGGCATTAAACTGGAAATCATTGCCCCACATTACCAGAGACAGTATGGGGTAGTAGAGAGAACATGGATTTGAGGACCAGGAGCTCTAGCATCTACTGCTGTCTGCCACTGATTTGCAGAATGGCCTTGGGCAAATTACTTAAACTCTGTCTCTCCATTTCCCCATCAATAACATGGAGACCAATACTTAATTACCTTCCTCACAGAAGCATTCTGAGGATTTAATTAATGTTCATTGTGCTTTGAAGAAGTCACATGCCTATACAAGTGCTAACGACTTGTTGCAAACTTAGCCTACCCAGCATCCTATGTAGTCGCCTTAAATAAAACTGACCTGATTTTTTAAAGATGCTAAGCACACACAAGCCCCATTCACATCAATGGGAGCTGCAGAAGCATGGGAAACTCCAGGTCAGCCATCTTAAATATAAAGTTGGAAAAAGGAAACACATGTACAGACACATACTAGCAAATAAAACATTTATTTGCTTTTATTCATGTCCAACTGAAGCATTCAGAGATCTAATTAGGTAGAAACCTGGCTGTGAATTTTTCTGGTTTTAGTTTATCTGGAATGGTTAAAATGTGTGCAATTCTTATAGCTGTTAACAGCAACCTTACTAATATAAAAAGTAGCATAGACACCTTGTCCCTATAACACTGATTGTCATCTCCTCCCCACTTGTTCTCTTGCCAGATAATTTAAACAACCATATGCTTATCCACTGATTTTGGCACCAATGAAATTAAGCTGTTCAAATAGTACATTACCATCAACTATTCTGCCTCTCCTGTTTTGTGATCCCGTCTGAAGAGGACCAGATGGAATCAATTCCTCTTTGCTCGGACACATTCAGTGGAATTTAAATAATCGGTTGCTAATTTAGTATTTTGAAGAGTAAAATTGCAGGCCTGCCCCATGATGAAAATGCATGCTGTGCTACGGTCATGTTCTAAAATAAGCAGAAAACAGAGATTCTCCCAGGGAAGAGTAATAGAGCTGGAGAGAGGAGTTTTAATTATGCATTGGACCCTCATAGTGTTTGAATTAAGAGTAGATATTTTATAGAACAAATGACTTGAATGCTGCCATGTTAGAGCTGTAGAAGATAGCCTGTTATGAATGCTACAATATGTTCATGTTGTTTTCAACAAGTATATGTATGCAATGATTGAGCTCTCCACTTAAAACAAATGCTTTGGGCTTGATCACAAATGCTTTTTGAATCTCAGTTGAACAGAAATAAGGACAGAAGGCACACATTTAATGGGTATCGTGTGGCAAACTGTGCTGTGATAACTTTTTGCAAAAACATGAATCAAAGTTCACAGTGCACTCTGTGAAGTTTAAACAGCTCTATATGTTATACCCAGGCAAGAAAGGGACCAAAACCAATAAGTAATGTGTATCATAACTATTAGTTTATTTAAGAGAATTATATTGCTCCTTGGGCATTTTGCTATCTTAAAGGTTCAGTAATCAAAATTGTGTACATTATCCAGAGGGCACATATATCTGACACTTTCTAGCAAAGGTGTTCCTAGAAACATGGAGCTGTTAGATATCTGAGAAGACTAGTACTCTGGATACCAGTCTGTTTGCCACATGGCTATTCACCATTTTTGGAAGGACCTCTTCCCAAGAGTAGTAATCTAAAGAATTAAAGGAATGAAAATGGTAAGTGGCTAGTAGTGTTCCTGGATATACTATTCTGCAGACAGAGCAGAATAGCTCGGGCAGAACTTGTGAAATGCTGTCTTTTGATATTGTTTGGAGCACAGTGCTGCGTCTATGTGTAAGTGACAGGTACTCTGCATGCTGTCAGCTCAGAAACATTTACATTTTTCCAAATCCTTTTAACATTTTATTGTGGATATATTCAATGTGTAGAATAAAGCCTGCTATAAGCTCTAGTATTGCTGCCATAATTAACTTAAACTTAGACTTTAAGGTCAGAAGGGACCAATGTGATCATCTAGTCTGACCTCCTGCACAAAGCAGGCCACAGAACCCTACCCCTCCACTTCTATAACAAACCCCTAACCTGTGTCTGAGTTATTGAAGTCTTCAAATTGTGGTTTGAAGACCTCAAGCTGCAGAGAATCCACCAGCAAGTGACCCATGCCCCACGCTGCAGAGGAAGGTGAAAAACCTCTAGGGCCTCTGCCAGTCTGCCCCAGAGGAAAATTCCTTCCCGACCCCAAATATGGCGATTTAGCTAAACCCTGAGCATGTGGGCAAGACTCACCAGCCAGCACTCAGAAAAGAATTCTCTGCAGTAACTCAGATCCCATCCCATCCAACATCCCATCACAAAACACTGGGCATACTTATCTGCTGATATCAAAAATCAATTGCCAAAATTAAGCTATCCCATCATACCATCCCTTCCATAAACTTATCAAGCTTAATCTTAAAGCCAGATATGTCTTTTGCCCCCACTACTCCCCTTGGAAGGCTGTTGCAGAACTTCACTCCTCTAATGGTTAGAAACCTTCATCTAATTTCAAGTCTAAACTTCCTAGTATCCAGTTTATACCCATTCGTTCTTGTGTTTACATTGGTACTAAGCTTAAATAATTCCTCTCCCTCCCTAATATTAATCCCTCTGATATATTTATAAAGAGCAAGCATATCCCCCCTCAGCCTTCTTTTGGCTAGACTAAACAAGCCAAGCTCTTTGAGTCTCCTTTCATATGACAGGTTTTCCATTCCTCGGATCATCCTAGTAGCCCGTCTCTGAACCTGTTCCAGTTTGAATTCATCCTTCTTAAACATGGGAGACCAGAACTGCACAGAGCACTCCAGGTGAGGTCTCACCAGTGCCTTATATAATGGTAATAACACCTCCTTATCTTTGCTGGAAATACCTCACCTGATGCATCCTAAAACCGCATTAGCTTTTTTAACGGCCATATCACATTGGCGGCTCATAGTCATTCTGCGATCAACCAATATTCCAAGGTCCTTTTCCTCCTCTGTTGCTTCCAACTGATGCACCCCCAATGTATATCTAAAATTCTTATTATTAATTCCTAAGTGCATAACCTTGCACTTTTCTCTATTAAATTTCATCCTATGACTATTACTCCAGTTTACAAGGTCATCCAGATCTTCCTGTATGATATCCCGGTCCTTCTCTGTGTTAGCAATACCCCCCAGCTTTATGTCATCCGCAAACTTTATTAGCACATTCCCGCTTTTGGTGCCAAGGTCAGTAATAAAAAGGTTAAATAAGATTGGTCCCAAAACCGATCCTTGAGGAACTCCACTAGTAACCTCCTTCCAGCCTGACAGTTCACCCTTCAGTACGAGCTGTTGGAGTCTCCCCTTTAACCAGTTCCTTATCCACCCTTCAATTTTCATATTGATCCCCATCTTTTCCAATTTGACTAATAATTCCCCATGTGGAACCGTGTCAAATGCCTTACTGAAATCGAGGTAAATTAGGTCTACTGCATTTCCTTTGTCTAAATAGTCTGTCACCTTCTCAAAGAAGGAGATCAGGTTGGTTTGGCACTATCTACCTTTAGTAAAACCATGTTGTAATATGTCCCAATTACCATTGACTTCAATGTCCTTAACTACTTTCTCCTTCAAAATTTTTTCCAAGACCTTACATGCTACAGATGTCAAACTAACAGGCCTATAGTTATTCAGATTACTTTTTTTCCCTTTCTTAAAGATAGGAACTACGTTAGCAATTCTCCAGTCATACAGTACAACCCCTGAGTTTACCGATTCATTAAAAATTCTCGCTAATGGGCTTGCAATTTCATGTGCCAGTTCCTTTAATATTTTCAGATGAAGATTGTCTGGACCCTCTGATTTTGTCCCATTAAGCTGTTCAAGTTTGGCTTCTACCTCAGATGTGGTAATATCCACCTCTATATCCTCATTCCCGTTTGTCATCCTTCCATTATCCCTAAGCTCCTCATTAGCCTTATTAAAGACTGAGGCAAAGTACTTATTTAGATATTGGGCCATGCCTAGGTTATCCTTAACCTCCTCAGTGTTTAGCGGTCCCACTTCTTCTTTCTTTGTTTTCTTCTTATTTATATGGCTATAGAACCTTTTACTACTGGTTTTAATTCCCTTTGCAAGGTCCAACTCTACTTGGACTTTATCCCCACATGTTCTGACCTCACTGAGGTAGCTTTCCTTGCTAATCCCACCCTTCTTCCACTCCTTGTAGGCTTTCTGCTTTTTCTTAATCACCTCTCTGAGATGCTTGCTTATCTAGCTTGGTCTACAACTCCTGCCTATGGTGTTTTTCCCCCTTTCTCAGGATGCAAGCTTCTGATAGTTTCTGCAGCTGCGACTTAAAGTAATTCCAGGCCTCCTCCGCATTTAGATCCACAAGTTCTTCAGTCCAGTCCACTTCCCTAACTAATTTCCTTAATTCTTTAAAGTTAGCCCTTTTGAAGTAAAAAACCCTAGTCCCAGATCTATTTTTGTTTATCCTTCCATCTAGTTTGAACTGAATTAGCTCATGATCACTCGAACCACGGTTGTCCCCTACAACCATTTCTTCTATGAGGTCCTCACTACTCACCAAAACCAAATCCATAACACTTATGGCTATGCCTTCTATGGCAGGTTGAAAACTTATGGGAGTATTCATTTTCATGCAAAGCCTACAGCAATTGCTGGTAGTTCTCATGAAGGAAAGGATATCCTACTTGTCAATTCAGGGTACCAGGCTAGATGGACCAATGGACTTCACAGGTATGTTACACAAATCTAATACAACATCAGTTAATATATATTTAGTGATAAGTATCCAATTGCAGTACAACAGCATGATCATTGTCCTTAAAAAGTGAGTTCTACTGGCAAGCAATGCGTTCCAGCTGCTGGGATGATATTGTTTTTAAAATATTATTTTTCTACTCTTTTGGTTTACAAATGTTTTCTTATAGTAGTCTTTCATGTTAGAGTCACACATCATAAGGCCAAAAGGGACCATTGTGATTATTTAGTCTGACCTCCGTGTGCTGTTTTGTGTTCAGTGTTGAAAACTTTGATTATAAGTGCTTAGAGTAAAGGTTAGGCACCACTAAAATCCTTCCTGTGAATATCTTGATGGGAATTCATAACTGAGTTTGAATTTTGTGACTCAAATCTCACTGCTTTTAAAAGCAGAATATGACTTGCTACTAAAGGTCATCTGATAAACCTTTAACCATTGACCTTTATCTAAATTTCTGTCCAAGATGAAGAAACTACCTTACCTGGTACATTACAGCTTACCTTTAAAACAGTCACCTGATGTAATGTGTTCCTCTGTAAGGCCAGTTTGACTTCAAGCCAAGGCCTGTATGTCCTTTAATCATGGATTTTTTTAGTGGCTGCATGCTCCAGAGATGGGATGTGTAGATAGGGAATCAGCTACCTCATGCAGCCGGCAGAAGGTGACACTGACCTTTCCTACAAATTGCTAGTGACTTTCTGTATTCTTCCATCTCCTCCTTTCCTTCTCCTGCAGGGGAACAGATACTCAGTAAAGACCGAAAATCATATTTTACACCCTGTCCATAATCTTATGCAGGTGGCACAGTATAAACTTACAAGGTAGCTTTTTGCATAAAGCTCTGGCAGGAAACATTATGGAGAGGAATTTTTAAAAACGCATCCTCAGTGAAACATAAATGTCAGCTAAAATGTTTTTTGGACTTGAACAGTTATTTATTGACATAACATTTTAAAGACTATATTAAGCACAATTAATTAAGAAAAATACAATGCACTGTCTGTCTGAAGATCTGTTACTGATTTATAAACATTAATTTAGTTGCACAATTCCCCTGAGTGATAGGTTGATAAATATCGCTAACTCCATTTTACAGACGGGGAAAAATTAGGTTCATTTAAATTGTAACTTTGCCATAGAGTTGGTTTGTCACCTTAAGCAAGACAGGAAAAAAAATCCAAGTCCTTTGTGCTAGTCACAAAAAGTACTGTTTTTCAAGAGCTCCTATGTTGCTTAGGAACTTATGACCCATTTTCAAATGTGACATAGGAACACGTGGGTGTGAAAAGCTGCACCCACAACTAACGATCTCAAGAGATTTGGCTATACAATGTGTACTAAGTACCCTCAGAGTATACAAGATTTGAATTCATGTATTCATTCAGAAACAAGGGTCCAGTGCTTAGAGCATTAGTCTAGGTTTTGAGATATCTGGGTTCAATTTGCTGCTTCGGTGGCTTGCATTGTGCTGTCTGCTGTCTGTAACACCTCTCACTTGAGTCACTCATATCACATAACATGATCTGAGAGAAAATGTATGCTGGTCACCTTCTCTGGCTATGGTTGGCCAATGCAATGGGTGGAAGAACAGCACTGACTAACAGCAAATTCTTCCATGTCTTGGAACAACAATCTGTTGTGCAATAGTCAGCTAAGGAGGAGGGGAGGGAGTTGAGGCCATTTAGAGCAACAGATAGACAGCTCATGAGGGGTTCTGCCATGATGGTCTGGTTCTGTTTCATTCCCTTCTGATCCATAGTTTTGGTGGGTAGCAGAACCTAAAATCCTTAAGCAGTGAGGCTCCTTGATCTACAGACCCATATATTATGCAAATATCTCATCCTGGGGCCCTGACCCTCACACTGGTATATGTTGTATTTGAATCTGCCTCTGGTTCCATCCTTAAGATCTCACTTGCTTTTCCCCTGCTTTGAAGTACTTTGGTTACTATGGAAACAATGTCACTGGCTTGGGCTCATGCACATAAATACCTTCTCTATTACTCCTACACTGTACTTTATCTGCAGCCACCTCCAAGAAGTGGTGCTGAACAGTCTAATCATTGCCATTTCATAAAGCCAAATACTGGGATACTTCAGTATTTTGTTAATGTTCGTTTTGGAAACAATGAGATTGCTTTCCTAGTAGTGCTTCTCCTGACAGGAGTATGACCTTATTCAAATCATATTTGAGGCCAAAGAAGAAAGTCCTAATATTTTCAATTTATGTTTATTAAAAAAGACATATTTGGACCTGTTAAATTTATATCAAATACAAGTACAGAACCTTTTTATTTAAAATGCCAATCAAATTGTTTCTGTTTTGAATGTTCCAGATTGCAAACTATGTGTAAGATAGAAGTGCACCATAATTTTCTTAAATCTAAATGTTGCATTTAAGAAGGATTTGGCTGCAAAAAATTTTTAATCATCCAATTTCACGGTGCCTGTATTGTGTCTAGCTCTCGTCAAAGATGCACAGAAATTTAGTTAAGCTAGAGGTAAGACTGATGACAGTTACTTATGGCTAAAAAGAAAAATTTTTTGTTTGTTTTTGTTTTTTTTAATTCAAAGTTAAAAGAACCCCCCAATCATGCTTGCAATGGAAAGTCAGTTTGAACCTAGAAGTCTTCATAATAAATTGATCAACTGATATGGCACAGAAAGTGTTTTTATAGGCACCATTTTTCAACAAAAACTTTTGTGGGGTGCCACTTCAAAGAACTTAAGCTACCGAAACTGTGACGTAAATGCTGTTGTTAATATTGTTTGATTAAGAAGCTTGTGGAATGTGTTAGCATTGTTGCACTTTGTGGAACAAAAGGAGCAATGACCTCTTCATGAAAAGAATGTTGTGGATAAGCTGATTGGTACCTTATCAACTTAGTTATTGTCACTATGCCAGCCAGACATGTTCACATTACTTAGACATGCTGTGTGGTGGTATTTATACTCAGACAGAAGTGTTTTAAGATGGATCTGTGACCTCATCTGGCAGAGGTAGCTGCTGCCCATTCTTTAGAACTGAGAATAAAGTTTAATGCCAAGAAATTCACTATTTTAAAATGTCTCCTCCACAAAATACTTTTGAACCATGTTGAAGCGAGATAATAAGGATCATATTATCATTATAAACTACTGTTTTGCCTTGTCCAGCAAAGAATGTAAATGAAAATACGTTTCATTATTGTTTTTCATTTGGCAACTGTACACTCACTCACCCACCTGTTCTTTAGGCTAATGATTTAATGACTGCATACTTTGTAGCTGATACTGTTTTTTAAAATATTTTTGATTTTTTATTTGAACTGTTGACTAGTATTTTTGAAAAATACAGCACAGGAGGTTTGAGTATAAATTGTGAACATCCAGAAAACTCTGGTGGGAAAATTTCTAATATAGCAGTTAACTTTCAGAGGTATTAGTCTGACAGGACTGGCCCAAGGAATCTTCTATCACTAAATTGGCCAATCTAACCAGACAAATAGCAACGCTTCCAAGTTCTGAGCCACAATTATGATGCTGTGTCTAGGAAACTGTTCTCTATTTTGAGTTGATTGGTTATCATCTTGTTCTTTGTATCATGCAACTCTAAAGAAAACAAGAAAAAAATTAAAAGGTGAGCAAATGGGGACCCTTTTCTGTGTTAATCTCTTTCTTCCATACTTCCTGTGGCAGTTTCAGTGAAACTGGAATGGTAATGAGACTGATAAATTCAAGCAACAAAGAGTCCTGTGGCACCTTAAAGACTAAAAGATGTATTGGAGCATAAGCTTTCCTGGGTGAATACCCACTTCATCAGACACATGTAATGGAAATTTCCAGAGGCAGGTATAAATATGCAGGCAAGAATCAGACTGGAGATAACGACTTTAGTTCAATCAAGGAGGATGAGGCCCTCTTCTAGCAGTTGAGGTGTGAACACCAAGGGAGGAGAAACTGCTTTTGTAGTTGCTAGCCATTCACAGTGTTTGTTTAATACTGAGCTGATGGTGTCAAATTTGCAAATGAAATGAAGCTCAGCAGTTTCTCTTTGAAGTCTGGTCCTGAAGTTTTTTTGTTGTAAGATGGCTACCTTTACATCTGCCATTGTGTGGCCAGGGAGGTTGAAGTGTTCTCCTACAGGTTTTTGTATATTGCCATTCCCAATATCTGACTTGTGTCCATTTATCCTTTTTCCGTAGGGACTGTCCAGTTTGGCCGATGTACATAGCAGAGGGGCATTGCTGGCACATGATGGCGTATATAAGTTTGGTGGATGTGCAGGTGAATGAACTGGTGATGTTGTAGCTGATCTGGTTAGGTCCTGTGATTGGTGTCGCTGGTGTAGATAAGTGGGTAGAGTTAGCATCGAGGTTTGTTGCATGGATTGGTTTCTGAGTGAGAGTTATGGTGCGAGGTGTGGTTGCTGGTGAGAATATGCTTAAGGTTGGCGAGTTGTCTGTGGGCGAGGACTGGCCTGCCACCCACGGTCTGTGAAAGCGAGGGATCGTTGTCCAGGATGGGTTGTAGATCACTGATGATGTGTTGGAGAAGTTTAAGCTGAGGACTGGAGGTGATGGCCGGTGGAGTTCTGTTGGTTTCTTTCTTGGGCTTGTCTTGTAGTAGGAGGCTTCTAGGTACATGTCTGGCTCTGTTGATTTGTTTCCTTTTTCCTCATGCGGGTATTGTAGTTTTGAGAATGCTTGGTGAAGATCTTGTAGGTGCTTGGTCTCTGTCTGAGGGGTTGGAGCAAATGCGGTTGTACCCCAGCGCTTGGCTGTAGATGATGGATCGTGTGGTGTGTCCAAGATGGAACCTGGAGGCATGAAGGTAGCATAGCGGTTGGTGGGTTTTCAGTATAGGGTGGTGGTAACATGACCATCACTTATTTTTAGTGTGGTGTCTAGGAAGTGGACCTCCAGTGTAGATTGGTCCAGGCTAAGGTTGATGGTGGGGTGGAAGCTTTTGAAATCACGGTGAAATTCAAGTACACCTCTACCCCGATATAACGCCACCCAATATAACATGAATTCAGATATAACACAGTAAAGCAGCGCTCGGGGGGGAGGGCGAGGCTGCGCACTCTGGTGGATCAAAGCAAGTTTGATATAACATGGTTTCACATATAATGCAGTAAGATTTTTTGGCTCCCAAGGACAGCGTTATATCAGGGTAAGAGGTATAATGGGTTGACAGTACAAACCTGTGTGAGGGGAAGGAACACACTAAAATGTCCAGGTACAGAAAAAGAGGTCAAGAAGTCACAGAAGAGGATGGAACTCGAAAGAATGGTGGACAGGGGAACAGGAGACAGAAGATCATGGCTATGGAAAGGAAGACAATGACTGGTGAACACGGAATTAAAGGGAGAGATGAAAAAACTGGGAGTGCTGGCACAGCAGGAGAGAAAAACAGGAGCTCAAGATGAATGTGAGATGAATGGGAGCTCATTAAATGCCACCTTTCTGTGTCTAACATAATTGAGTAATGTGTCATTCAGTTATTATAGGTCAAATAGTTTGTGTACCTAACATATTGCTAGTGGAAAAGTTTTCTCCTACATTTCAGTTTTCTCATTTATATTATCCATGATGTACCATAATAAAAAAAAACTATGCAAAAGCCTGTTACTGAAAAATCACTACAATTTTCATTGAAATCTTTTCTTTTTACTGTTAACTTATCCTAGTGCATTCAGGTGATGGTAGCACAGTCGGAGAAAAGTCCCCTCTCACAGAACGCATTCCTTCATGCCAAGTGCAGAATATAAAATAAGAGTTCCAGAGTATAGCCTTCTTCCTCATTGAACAGACACTCAATATGGCCAAGATTTGAGGAGCAGAGAGCGAGAACTAGTCAGTGTGCTGAGTCTCCTGACATCTTATCTAGCACAAGGTACAAATGGGAAAATTAAGTAGGAACGGGGCACCAGGCCTTGCAATTTTATTGTATTGTCTATTAAAGTTAGATCTTTGAATATGTATACAAATGAAATGTTTGTCGTAGGTTGGATGTAAAGAATTCAGCAAAATGAGCAAAAGCTTCTTTGGCCTGACTATCCCACTAGTCATGTGTAAAGTCACTTTGAATGCAGCTGACAGGATAATCAGGCACTTTATTTCTGGGATTTTGAGATGATCACATAAATCTCAATTTGAAAGAGCAAATAAGAATCATGAGTGAATTGTCAGGTCATTCCACCTAAGAGAAAAACCTAAAGCTTGCTTGATCTCTTCCTGAAAATGGATTTTGTAAAAAGTGTATTTTGTACAAGAAATTATTTCAGTCACTTTAGTAGACTCATGCTGCTTCCTTTTCAGACAATAATTATTGCAGATAATATCTAAGGACCAAACTTGGGTCATGATCTCCATCTATATTGCCCTCAACCCAACCCATGTACTCCGCTCCTATTGATTCAATGGATATTATAACACTGATAGAGGGTACTTGCATTCCTCTTTGTGGATGACCTATTACTTGCAATCTAGCAAGGCTGTTATGCTCTTTCAGGGACATAAAATATTTCATTTATGAATCCTCAGTGGTATGTGTGTTTAATATAGAGAAGGATCCCAAAGCTCTTTACAAACTATGCAGGGACCACTCTACCCACAACTGAATTAAAATCACTCGAATGCAATAAAAGTTTAACAGTGCACTGCAACACATCGCAACAATTTTAGGACAGTAAATTAAGTGGACTATTTCATATCCAACTGAAACTGCAGATGGAACTTTAAATAGACAGAATATATTTACCCAGCTTGTAATTTTTCTGGTTTAACACACGTACTTATAAAGAGGACTTCAGTTTAACATCTCAGTTGGAAGACTGTTTCTGGAGTTGCAATGTCCTATAGTTCCATCCAGTCATATTGGTTGAGTGTTATTTCCTGCAGCATTTTAAGTTACTCTGGAAACCTCCTATCCAAATAGTGACTTGGACCAACCCATCTTATGCCTGATGAAATCATACTATAATCAACTGGTGTTTGCAGTGTTATTGTAGCTGTGTTGGTCCCTGGATGCTTGAGAAACAAGGTGGATGAGGTAATACCTTTTATTGGACCAACTTCTGTGGGTAAAAGAGGCAAGCTTTTGAGCTACACAGAGCTCGTCTATCTTGTCTCTCTGTCCAGTGATTGAGGTGTACATTTTACTAGCCCAGTTTTTCTCAGGACAGGTATTCAGTTCCATGTTACTAAGGGAAGATTGGGTAGTAATATAGCTGAGTCATTTGTATCTGACCTTTTGATGTAGGAAGTGTCCTGTCCCAAAACTGTGTGTTCTCCCTTGTTTTTGTCCCACAACAAGATGAAGTTGGGAACTGGTCGTAGTGTTAGCCTGCCCTGCTAATCTTCATATTTCCCATGCAAACTAAGCAAATACTTGTCTGGCTTCTGCTAGAACTATCACGATTAAACTGTCCTTGTTGACTTCTGTTTTCCTGCAGATTATGGCCCATGTGTCTCATGCTATGTTGAGAAACATGATATTTCAACCCAGGTGTGGTTTCTGTATCAACACCATACATTATACAGTAGGTCAGCGTGCTCAATATCACTATTGGGTTGGGTTTAGAGATTAAAGGAATAAGAACTGCATGCACACACACACAAGATGCTTATCTTTTCTAAACTGAAGTCAGGGCATGATTGATTCTGGCCCGGCCAAGTAGATGGCTGGGTTTCAGGCATCTCTGAGAGAAGCTACTCTGTCAGTAGCCTAGTAAGACATGTTTTCTTTTGTCCTTTTGCTATGTATATGGCATATCCTGAACCATCCGTCCCCATACACAATGCATATGTTAGAGTAGACCCAAGGTTAGCGAGAGATGAAAATGTTGAATATCAGTCATGCTCCATTGATAGTCTTGTGGGCTAACTCATACAGAATTTTAGACATAACAGGCATCTTGTGACTGAGAAGAGAAGCATCTGGATGAAACTTCAGACAAGAGAACTGATGACTGATAGATATGGAGAAGTCTGTAGAGGACATGGTACAGATGGTATATGCTCCTTACTTTATTATGAGGGATATCTCTAGTATGCCAAGTCTATAATTATGAAGAGAGTAGGGAAATATTTTCACTAATTTTATTTTTCCTCTGCTCAACAAAATGATTTCTCAGAGATCAAACTGAATAACAAACATCAATCTATGTGGCTGGCCAGCAGAACTGATAAATCCCTTCTACATGTAGTGGGGCAGGATTTGGGGGAGACCACACAGTGGGTGGACAACCTCATAGACTCATAGGTCAGAAGGGACCAATATGATCATCTAGTCTGACCTCCTGCACAAGGCAGGCCACAGAACCCTACCCATCCACTTTTATACAACCCCTAATCCAGGACTGAGTTATTGAAATCCTCAAAATTGGTTTGAAGACCTCAAACTGCAGAGAATCCACCAGCAAGCGACCCATGCCCCACGCTGCAGAGGAAGGCGAAAAACCTCCAGGGCCCCTGCCAATCCGCCCTGGAGGAAAATTCCTTCCCGACCCCAAATATGGCGATCAGCTAAACCCTGAGCATGTGGGCAAGACTCACCAGCCAGCACCCAAGAAGGAATTCTCTGCAGTAACTCAGTTCCCATCCCATCCAACATCTCCCCGCAGACCATTGAGCAGACTTATCTGGTGATAATCCAAGATCAATTGCCCAAATTAAACTATCCTATCATAACATCCCCCCCATATACTTATCAAGCTTAGTCTTGAAGCCAGATAAGTCCTTTGCCCCCACTACTTCCCTCGGAAGGCTGTTCCAAAGCTTCACTCCCCTAATGGTTAGAAACCTTCGTCTAATTTCAAGTCTAAACTTCCTAATATCCAGTTGGTACCCATTCGTCCTCGTGCCTACATTAGAACTAAACTTAAATAATTCCTCTCCCTCCCTAACGTTAACCCCTCTGATATATTTATATAGAGCAAGCATATCCCCCCGCAGCCTTCTTTTGGCCAGGCTAAACAAGCCAAGCTCTTTGAGTCTCCTTTCATAAGGCAGGTTTTCCATTCCTCGGATCATCCTAGTAGCCCGTCTCTGGACCTGTTCCAGTTTGAATTCATCCTTCTTGAACATCGGACACCAGAACTGCACACAATATTCCAGATGGGGTCTCACCAGCGCCTTATATAACGGTACTAACACCTCCTTATCCTTGCTGGAAATAACTCGCCTAATGCATCCTAAAATCGCATCTGCTCCGTGGAGCCCAAATCAGTGGAGAGTCCTTGCTTTCTTCTACATGTGGTGGTTCTGGGGCAGACTGAGGCTGGTTTGGTCTGTCATTGTGTGGATCCACAAGCCTTTGTCCACCCTATCACGTGCATGCAGGAGTCACAAAAGCTATTTCAGCCTTGAAATTGAAGTAGCAATCACACAATGGCCTGATCTCAGAGTTCCTTCCTCAATCTCAAGCCTCAAAGGAGCTCCCCAGTGAAAACTGCAGCTACTTGGACTTTGTGTTGGTGTGATAGTATTTTGGCCATTCAGGCAGAGCCTTACTTTTATAATGCTAATTTTATGAATCTAGATACATTCAGACATAATGCACATGAACTTAAGACAGCATAGCCTTTCTTTGGGGCATTGTCTGTACATGAAATTATTCCTGAGTAGTTATTCTAGAGTAACTCCATTTGTGGACACACTTAATCTGGAATGAATGCCTTGTTTCTCTTTATCGTAATGCAAAGTGGATTAAGCTAAACAAGAGCAAGGCACTTCTATTTCTGTAGAAGAGTGCCACATATGGAGTTATGTAGGAATGGTTGTTGTGCTTTAAATTCATGCTCAACCTTAATTGCAAGTGTAGACAAGCCCTAATTTATTGTCCCCTCCCCCATATTTGGGGCTATTGTCAGTCTGCATAGTGCTTCTAGCTATATGGGGAGAATTTCGTGTTTTTCAGATGAGCAATATATTTGGATCATTTAGTAGGACCCCTTGACGTTTTTCACATCATCCTGAGATAAAATGTTGTCATTGGCTTTGGTTTCAGAACCTAATCTCTCTTGAATTTGAGTTTCCCAGTTGACCCTGTTCACTCTGGCTCTATTTCACCAAGCCAGCTCAGTGTCATTATTCTGAATGTGATGGTGGCACAGTTATAACTAGGACATTTTCTTTCTCATGATGAATGATCCTAGTCAGACTTTAAAGTGTTGCCTATATCAATAATGGAGAGTGCCAGGCTTTTATTTTTTGAAATATTTTCTGTTTTTCTTTTCTTTTTTTTGTTTTTATATGATGCAGAGAAAGTGATTCCTGTGTTCAACAAATTGATTTCCTTTGTAACCATGGAATTAATCACTGAAATTCACTGCAAGCAAGAAATCTCAGCTATATTATCTTGGGAAATAGCTATAATTTTTTTAGGGGGGTGAGGGGGAGGGAGACTTATGAAATGTAATGAATTTTGCTGGTCTTTCTATAATAAAAATACAATTTTTTTTCTTTGCGTTGGTTTAAGGTATACTAGGGGGCATTCTTTTCTGATTCAATCCAGCTAATTGACTTTAACTAACAAATATTGGATCATTTCAATGGTTTTCTGCAACGAAGTCAAGAAAGCTACTAAATATTCCATCTGACAGTCAGAGAGTAAAACAAAATGAATACCAAAGTGGTGGTGATATGGTCCTTATAGAATGAAAGAGACTAAAATAACTAGGGCACACTGTTATGAAAAAGGAGTCTTAAAGCATTCACAAGTGTAGGAGGAGGAATTTTGGAGACTTTTTTCTAGCCATTGCATCATCCTCAGAAACCTGAAAATCTCAATATTCCAAGAAGAAAAGAGAGCAAGACAACAGATCCCACAGATGCTCATACTACTTTGCCATATTGGCTAGAGCAAAAGGTATTTTGCTGCTTAAGGGAGGTCCTGGGAAAGTTCTAGAAGACATGTCACGTAAGGCCATTGGAAAGACACCCTAGTACACAAGTCCAAAGTAATCAGAAACAGACTTTTGGAGATGATTATTGCATCCTTAATGTATTGCACTGGATTGTGCAAAATACTATAGAAAATAAAAACAGTCTGGTGGTACCTTAAAGACTAACAGATTTATTTGGTCATAAGCTTTCATGGGTAGAAAACCCACTTCTTCAGAACTTTTTTACCCACAAAAGCTTATGCCCAAATAAATGTTAGTCTTTAAGGTGCCACCAGACTCCTCGTTGTTTTTGTGGATACAGACTAATACGTCTACTCTGCTGATTATAGAAAATGGATCTTTTCAGATTGTAAGAGAGTTCTTGTGCTGAATTTTTCCTGGCATTTCCACAGACAGACCCTGAAAGTGTGGCCTCTTCCAAATGGTGGGATGGACCCTTGTCTTAGGAAGTAATTCTGAGTTCAGGGCAGGGGTTGGGGAGAAAACTGCTTTGGTAAGTGGCAAGAGAAGAACTACCTTTGTACCATCTGCTGTTGATTAACAGATATGGTTCTGTTGCTACTGAGCTCACACCTGTGTCCATTATACATGGCTCAGCCTCGCTTTGCAGACTCACCAAGAAGCAGACTTTGAGGTCACAAAACAAGATCATTATGCTGTGGAACTGTTCTTAGGACACAAGAAAGCCAAACAAAGGAACCCATACAGATGCCCCTTAATAGCATACTAATTGACTATTTCTAAAAATATCTGGTCTGTGTGACAGGGTTTAGAAGTCTTTGACATTTAGGAAGGAAACTTTCCTGAACGATATGATCTGTGGAGAGGGGATGCTGTCACTGTGAGAGACAAAGTGGTCCTGGTACATGGTCAGGTGTTTATAAAGAAGCTCATGCTGCCAACTAGCATTAGGACTGACCCCAAATTTCCATGAGTAGGGTGATCTAAAGCTCTATTTCTTCATTAGAATTTTTCTGCCTTCCTCTCACTACCATATTTCTCTCTGCTTCTTTCTTCAGTCTGTCCTAGGCAAAATCCAATCCACTGTTGGCTGAGATCTAGTTTCATTTCCAAACCCATAACATTTGAGTGAGTGTGATTCAAAAATCTTACTCCCAACTGGTAAGGGGATTACAGGGATCTCCTGGGTTCACCAAAGAGTGTCATGTGAGGTCTCAAATAAAAGCCAGTGTCACACTGGTCATCAGTATTATCGCAAAATTCATGTGTAAATGCTGTGTAAGTAGTTGTTTACACTGAAAACTCTGTTCTTGAAGTGTCTGTCTAGGGACTGGTCACCGGCAAAAGTGACAGATTTTTCTGTCAGACAAGAAAGGTTTATCTATCTGGCTGTTTACATGTAAACTAAGTACTATATTTCACAAGGGTTCATGTTAATAAAGGACTGTGAAAACTTCATAGAGAGAAAAGTAGCAAGAAGAAAATACTGGGGAGGGAGGAGAGTTGGAGAACCTGATCTTGAGGTGCACATCAAAGGTTTACTTTAGTATATTTGAGACACAAAGAGAACACCTTGTCATCCTTCAGCTAGGAAGTAAATGGACAGCAAGTTTACATCATGAAAGCAGGATCTCACCCAGACTTGTTTGAAAATGCTGGAAAGAACATTGGGTGAGATAAGCTGCTTTAAACAAGAGTATAGCTTGTTAGTTAATCTCCGGAAAGCATGTTATGATTTTATTTTATATGTAACAATTTGTTTCCAGTATCCTTACTCACTGTCACTTGAATCTATGCTCTCTTGAAGATAAATGTATTCCTGTGTTCATTATAAATATATCTAAGTGCTGTGGTGTCAAGCAAAGTCATGATCCTGGGTTGAATCTTATAAGCTGGTGTGTACTATTCCATTGAGAACAGCAGACCAGGTAATTCTGTGCATGTTCAATCGATAAGGGGCTGGACCATAGATACTGACTCCATAGGTGCTCTGGGGATGGAGCACCCACAGGAAAAAAAATAGTGGGTGCTTAGCACCCACTGACAGCTGTGCTCCCCGCCCAGCGCCTCCCACCCGCCATGAATCAACTGTTCAGTGGTGTGCAGAAGGCACTGCTGGGGAAAGGGGGTGGGGGAGGAGTGGGAGTGGAGGCTTGGAGCAGAGTTGGGGCTTGGAGGAAGTGGCAAGACCCAGGGCAGAGCGGGGGTCAAGCAGCCCTAGTATCTGAGTAAATCGGTGCCTATGGGCTGGACACTGCAGGGGCTGCGCTGAGGACTTTGGGGTTGGTGTGTGCATATCACACCAGAGAGCAAGGCCTGCAGAGGCCTGGAAGGCACTGACTGTGCTGCCAGAGACTGTCAATTTCTGGGCGTGGATCCACAGTAGGTGCAGACAAGACTTCCTCACACCAAGAGGAAGTGGTGATGATGTGCCTAATAACTCTGGGTACCCTTGGGGAGTGTGTTTGTGGGTTTGAAGTTAATCAAAGTTTGCTAATATACTGTAACCTTAAATGTTTAAAAATAGCAGAAAATATCCAAAATGACATAAATGCCTCCTTTATCCATTGCACAAGATACAAGGAGTGAGATCCTGCGCCTGACTAAGTCAATGGGAGTTTTGCCATTGATTTTAGTGGGGCCAGGGTTTCACCCAAGAGGTACAAGTGATGGGGAAATCTCAAGATGTTCAAAGATTCTCTTTACTTTAGATAAGAGTCTTCAAGGTTGGGTGGTTAAGAGAACTAGCCTATGTATTCTGTTGTGCATATCAGGACTGGAAATCTTACAAAGGCAGGCTGTCCCACAACACATTCCCATAGTTTTGTGTCTTCTCTTTCTGGCAACAACATGAAAACAGCCTTTATTACAGTATTTTGGTGATTGTTTCTAGTCAGAGCTGGTTTGGTTTACGTTCAGATTTGTTCTAGTGACAATTGGGAATCCTGGGGACAGGGGGAAAACGGGGCATAGGAAGATGTTTTCTTGTTTTATTAGAACCACTCATTCACCTGGAAGAAGCTTTGTTCTGAAAATTTTGGTTAAACTGAAACTTTATCTGAAGTATTCATTTGGGGCATGGTGGGGAAAAAGCCTAGTATATCAGCATTCTATACTATATGGTAGGCTTTAATGCCAGAAGGGACCATCATGTTGTGTTAGTCTAACCTCCCGCACATTTCAGACCACAGAACCTCACCCATTCACTCCTGTAGCAGGCCCCTAACCTCTCGCTGAGTTACTGAAGTCTTCAGATCTTTCAGGTCACAGAGAAATCCACCTTTTACTCTAGTTCAAACCAGCAAGTGACCTGTACACCATGATACAGAGGAAAGTGAAAACTCCTCAACGTCTCTGCCAATGTGACTTGGGAGAAAAATCCTTCCTGACCCCAAGTATGGAAATCAGTTAAACCATGAACATGTGGGTGAGAACCACCAGTCAGACACTTAGGAAAGAATTATCTTTAGTAACAGAGCTCTCCCCACCTATTGTTCAATCTCCAGCCATTGCAGATATTGGCCAATTGCAGTCACATATGCACCATACATCATTGTAGGCAATATCCTCCTACCATTCTCTCCATAAACTTATCAAGCTCAGAACTGAAACAAGTTGTTTTTTTGCCTCACCTCGCTTCCTTGGGAAGCTCTTCACTCCTCTGCCGGTTAGAAACCGTCATCTAATTTCAATCCTAAATGTATTGATGGTCAGTTTATATCAATTTGTTCTTGTGCCAAAATAGGCCCCTAACTTAAATAACTCCTGTCTCTCTCGGGTGTTTATCCCTCTGATGTATTTATAGGAAGCAATCATATTTCCACTCATCCTTCTTTTTGTTAGGCTAAGCAAGCCAAGCTCCTCAAGTCTCCTCTTGTATGGCTATGTGATTTCATACTTATTAGTTTGTTCTCTTCAAAATTCAATCACGGAGATCTGAAAACAGATCATTGATCTATTCCACCGTTCACATAAATGATCAGGGGCGGCTCTAGCCATTTTGCCGCACCAAGCACAGCGGCATGTTGCAGGGGCGCTCTGCCGGTCGCCAGTCCCGTGGCTCCGGTGGACCTCCTGCAGGCATGCCTGCAGAGAGTCTGCTG
This sequence comes from Gopherus evgoodei, assembly GCF_007399415.2. NCBI lineage: Eukaryota > Metazoa > Chordata > Testudines > Testudinidae > Gopherus > Gopherus evgoodei. The sequence goes on from NC_044326.1 coordinate 61,780,091, forward strand.
GTCCCGTGGCTCCACCGAAGCTGCAGGACCAGCGGACCCTCCGCAGGCATGCCTGCGGGAGGTCCACCTGAGCCGCGGGACCAGTGGACCCTCCACTGGCATGCTGCCGAAGGCTGCCTGCCTGCCACCCTCTCAGCGATCAGCAGAGCGCCCCCTGTGGCATGCCACCCCAAGCATGCGCTTGGTGTGCTGGGGCTTGGAGCCGCCCCTGTAAATGATATATGCTTGATATAATAAGACATTTTGTTGTGACGAGTGACTGCTGTGATAAGACAGACAAGCCATTGTGGTAAATCACTACTTCATAAATAAGATTCATAACTGGCAAAGTAATGTCAGTAAAGAAAATTCTGAGCCCCTCTCAATATTTCCCCCTGCTATAGCTTCATCAAAGGACATGGCCTCCTTGTGGATCAACTGTCACTGGAATCGATCTCTGACTAGGTCCTTAAGGAGGACATCAAACAATACACCACCTTAAGGCCCACATGATAGCTGACTGTGTAGTACTCCCACTTCAGAATTTGTTGCTCTTCCATTCTAATAATTTGTCCGTATAAGTAAACTGCTGAAACCGAACCAGTGCTGGGTTTCTTGGTTCAGTGTTGAATATCCTCATTTCTGATCTTGTCCTGCAATTTGATATGGAGCAGCTGAGGAAGACAATGAGAACTGAAAACCTTAATCCAGTGTTCTTCAGCTTTTCTCAGTGCCCATGTTTCACTTCCATACAATAGAGTTAGTATAAACATGGTTCTATAGATCTGCAACTTTGTAGCAAATGTGATGTCATGACAGTCCCACAGCGACCACTGGGCACTCATAGGCCCAAAACTTGGCAGCAGTTGCTTCAATACGAGTGTCCACAGCTTTTGAGTATCATCCAGTACAGTCTGAGACTGCCTAGATACTTAACAATGCCACCTGCTCAATGTCCCATTTGGATAGGTTAATCCTGACCTGGTTGTCATCTGGAGCTGAAGGCTGCTTGATGGTAATGCCAGGGACTTAGTTTTATCTGGACTGGTAACCACACCAATGTTTGCCCAACCAGATCAGACATCAGTGCAGCAATTCACCAAACTGATTAAAAAAAAAACCCAAAAAACCCCACAATGTCATTGGCATACTTGAGATCTAAAAGCAGAATGTTCAGCTCAGTGCCCCCAACTGCTGCCTTTTCAAGCTTATCCATCAGCCAGGCAGTGCCAGTACTGAACAGTGATGGTGACAGAATGCAACCTTGCTGAACTCCAGTAGAGACGGGAAACCATGCTGTGTATCTGCCATTGACTCAATCACAGCTTTCCATTCCATTATAGAGCTCTTCTGTCAATGACACTATCTTCCCTGGGATGCTGAGTCACCTTATCAGATCCCATAAACTCGCTCAATGCACTGATGGAAATCTAGAAAAAGTGCTCTCACTACAGTTATAACTACATTTTAAGGGACTTTTATCTATTTCTAGAAATAAGAGAAAATGTAGCGCAGTTAGATTTATGGCAGTGTTCTGATGCTGACTGTAATTTTACGTAAGTATATTACCGTGATTGATGCAGTAGAACCAGACTACTACAAGGAGATCATTGCAATTTATGAAATGAATGAAAAAATAGTACCGAATTTTAGAACTGCTAGTTTAAAATGTCTTGCTGCTTTATTATAAGGGTAATTTGGAGGTCGTCTTGGAAAATCCTATAAACTTTTAAGGGGAAAATAGGATCAGGTTTTGTACCCAGTGCTGTATATGAACTGTCTCTGTTTTAGAGGCAAGTTGGCTGTGAGTCATATGATTATATTTAAAAAGATGGTAACTTTCCTTCAATTCTTTTTTCCTCAAATGACCTCTAGCAAATGTTTTTTTGAAGTGATTTTGTGGGTATTTTATTTAAACCCACACATGCAGTTTAAAAAGCTCTTAAACTGTCTTATTATTGTCTATGCTCTGAACAATCTATATAGTAACACCCGTCAGAACACCTTCACAAGTTATCTGATGGAAGTGACTATGAAAGCATTCTGTAATTCAGAGATGTTGCTGCTAGGAACTTGAAAATATGTAGGGCGAATAATCAAACAGGTGCAGGAGCTGTGAACAAGTCTGCCACTGCGTAAAATTAACTCTAGTTCTGCAGTGTTCCAGTTCTCTTTGGAAACAGATATAATGTACAATTAATTATGATAGTGTTTTACATTATGAGACATGTATTGTGTAGTGGCAAGAATGCAAGAACGTTGGTCAAACTATAGGATTCTATTCCTGGCTCTCACTGACTTCCTGTGTGACCTTGGGAAGAGTCATAATCTGTGTTTCAATTTACGTATCTATAAATGATTTGATATTTACCTACTGCCCTAGGAGCTTGGAATTGAATAGCTCATATTTATAAAGTGCATTTAAATCTTTTTTGTAAAGATGCAAAGTTAACAAAGTACTTCTATTTTCATTGTAAACTGAGAAACCATGTTGGTCTATCAAAGCAAAGCAACCCAACTATCTGTGCATGGACGTTTTTTCATGTAAGCCTATAATGCAAGTTATAAAGGAAATGGAAAAGGGTCAAAAAGCTCTCTAATTGTGCTAATGATATTCAGGGATGTCTTTTAATTTGTTTTTCTATTTGGATATTCAATTACATCCAGGAATAATTATAGCAATTCTATATCAAGAAGGATAATTTTATTTTCCTGTAATTGCTACTTAACTGGGATTTGCTCTTGTGACATTTTGCTGTCCTTTGGTGCCAACTGCATTTGAAATTTGATAAAGTTCATATTTATGTTTTATGGCTATAAAGACAATTTAAGAATACACTATAATTAACAATTATGGTTTTTAAACGTGGAAGCTAAATTTTAAACTTGTGCTGTGTGGAAAAACAATGAATAAATGAATGAAGATTATCCTTGGTGAGCTAATTTATGAAGGCAACCAGGAACATAACATACTATGTTGGTGAAGGAAGGTGTGTAGTTTTGTAAGTGCTGTAACTCATGCTAGTCTGAGACAATTGGAAGCTACTATTTGTGGAGGAGAATTACAACATTGCATGTGAGGTATCTCTCTTGAGTTAAAGCTATGAGTAATGCCTGCCACTTATCTTGAAAATGAGATGTCATAGCACACTACTAGGTAAAGCATGAAGGAACAGACACAATTTAACATCTGCTAGCTTCTTTACAAATTGTGGTGGATTTTGACCCAAACAAATGTCCACTAGGGACTAGTAGTCTCCCTGAGGTCAAAAATGACTCTGTACTTTGGATGCAAGTCTGTGTTGTGCCTCTACTTGGGTCAGCAGGGAAGTTGCATCACGGGGAAGGGAGGGGTGACAGAACAAGGCCAGCTAAGGTACCTTTAAGCCATCCTTGCAGTCTCTCGTATCTGGACTGTTCCAGAGATTGGAGAGGCACTGCAGCACAATTTAGACAGGCTGAGAGCCTGTCAAAGTTACAGCAGACTCTCCAGGCTGCCTGAAATTTCTATAGCATTGCATGCTGTGGTTGTGTTCTGAGGCTTATCCCTACACTTAGGGTTGCCAACTTTCTAATCACACAAAACTGAACACCCCTGCATGACCCCTTCCCTGAGGGCTCAGCCCCATTCACTCCATCTCCCCTCCCTCTGTTGCTCGCTGTCCCTCACCCTCACTCACTTTCACTGGGCTGGGGCAAGGGTTTGGGGTGCGGGAGGGAGTAGGGTCTCCTGAGTGGGGCCAGAAATGAGGGTTTCATAGTGCAGGAGGGGGCTCCAGGCTGGAGGAGGAAGTTGGGGTGGGGGATGAGGGCCAGGGATGAGGAGTTTGGGGTGCAGAAGGGGGCTCAGGGCTGGGGCAGGGGGTTGGGGAGTGGGAGGGGGTGCGGCCTCCAGGAGGGGGTTCAGGGCTGGAGCAGAGGATTGGGGTGCAGACTCTGTAAGGCAGTTAGAGTACGGGAGGGGGTTCTGACCTGGGGCAGAGACTCTAGGCTCCAGCCCAGTGGCACTTACCTCAGGTGGCTCCCAGTCGGCGGGGCACAGCTGAGCTAAGGCAGGCTCCCTGCCTTCTCTAGCTCTGCCCGGCTCCCAGAAGCAGCTGGCATGTCCAGCTCATAGGTGGAGGGGCAGGGGGCTACCTGCACTCACAGGTCCCATTGGCCATGGTTCCTGGTCAATGGGAGCTGCAGAGGCGGTGCTGGAGGGTGAGGGCAGTGTGCAGAGCTTCCCTAATTGCCCTTCTGCCTAGGGGCCTCAGGGACAAGCAAGCCCCTTGCAGGAGCTGCGCCGGGAGCCTGCCTTAGCCCTGCTGTGCCGCCGACTGGACTTTTATGGCCGGAGCCACTAAGGCAGTGTTTCTCAAACTGGGATTGCCGCTTGTGTAGGGAAGGCCCCTGGAGAGCCAGGCCAGTTTGTTTACATGCCCTGTCTGCAGGTCCGGCCGATTGCTGCTTCCACTGGCTGCGGTTCACTGCTCCAGGCCAATGGGGGCTGCAGGAAGCAGCGTGGGCTGATGGAATTACCACCGCTTCCCGCAGCCCCCATTGGCCTAGAGCGGCGAACCGCAGCCAGTGGCAGCCGTGATTGGCCAGACCTGCGGACAGGGCAGGTAAACAAACTGGCCCCGGCCTGCCAGAGGCTTTCCCTACACAAGCGGCGACCCCAGTTTGAGAGAAACTGCACTAGGGTCCCTTTTCAACTGGGCATTCCGTCAAAAACTAGATGCCTGGCAACCCTACCTACACTGGTCTTGTGAGGGTGTCTCCAGGAGGCAGCCTTATGGGTATCTCCATAGTGTCTGCACTACAGAAATCCTCCATTGTCCAGATGGTGATTTTAAGGCATCTTTACACTACTCCAGCCTTTTTACCCAGCATACAGGGGCTTGAGTGATGGTAAGGATCTCACCGTTGGTGCTTAAGTGCTTTGTTGGATTGGGACCATATTCAGGTTCTTATATTGTGCTTCCCACCATGCCTTCCACCTAACCAGTTATTCCACAGCTACACAAAAAGCGCCTAGTCTGGTACTCCTTGTGTAGGCAAAACTCACACTGATTTGAATTGGAGCTATGCCTCCATGAGGAATACAGGGTTGGACACTTAACCTTGAATGCTGCAGATTGCATCCCATACGTGCATTCTTTAACCTAAAGAATAAATTTTGTACAAAAGCCTTGTGCTCCCATTCAGGGTTTAAGATACCCATGGGCATGGGCATCCGATCAAAAGGATTAAAACTTGGATGGTAAACTCTTCTTTCATTTATTTACAGTGCAGCCTATATAAATGCTAATGAATATGGTAGCACTTGCAAATGATCTAATGGGTCAATGCATGAACATATATGGAGTAGAAAAGCAACCTGATTCTGATTTTCCTTACTGTGCTGTAAACTGAGAGCAACTCCAGTGGTGTCAGTGGAACTACGTCAATGTTAAACAACTGTAAAGGGAGAATCAGGCCCAATATCCACATTATTATCCAGTAAAGAAAAAGTTACTGAAATAGCATCTTAGTGATGCAAAGTAATTTTCCTGTAATGTTCAGTACACACCAGTAATAAATTGTTGAGGTGGTTTAATGTTTCCCAGCCAACAGCTTTAAAATCTATTGGAAAATCAGCAAATTGCTTTCCTTTCTGCTCAAAACAGAGCAGCACTAGACAGTAGTCATGGCACCAAGAATTTGTGTTTGGTAGCTGGAGACTCTGTTCACTTGAAGACAGTTTGATCCTTAGCATCGGATGTTGTTGTTTCCTAGGGAATATATTGATAAATAAATATCAGCAAAGGACTCTTCCTCCATTCTGGAAAGTTAATGGAGAAGGTGAAAAATCAGTAAACCAAGATTGATGTTAGAAATATGGTCAATGATATCTGTTACAGCATCTTACTCAAATGTGCTAGAATGTGTTTGAAATCTGACACATTGGCATTCTTTCTAAACACAGAGCATCTCTTTGTAGCAGTTATAAAAAGCAAAGGACAGGCTGCAGAGTATTGAAAGAAGATCACTAGTCCCCCTGATCCATTCTTCACCTTCACTATATAATTCCCATTGAAGTCAAACATTTGAAGTCAGTTGGAATATTTCTACCCTGAAAAGGGGAAAATCAGGCTTCTGGTAACAGAAATGTCTGAAATCAAACACATTGGGCCTGCTCACATTTTACTGACAGATTACCAGCTGGGCCCCCAGTGGCAGAAGCGCCACTATGAGTAGAGGTGCAGCAGTACAATCTGTCTGCAACTTACACTTCTCCAGAAGGTCTGGAGCTACTTGCTCTAGCCACAAAAGAGCATGGGGTTGACCTGGGAAATGCTGAGATTCATAGCACATTCTGAGCAGCCTCAGTGTGCCCTCTGGAAACTAGAATGGGATTTAAAGCTGCTTTCCTCAAACAAAATGCAGGTGGGAGTTCAACAATACCCCAGATGTCCTCTCTCAGGGTTATTCTCCTGTCAGCTCAGGTGCAGTTTGCACCTGCAGACAGGAGTGAATCTGACCCTGGTAAATGTTATATACCACAAACTCTTATACACATTACTCTTATACACATTGTAATTAGATATCTAGAATTTTTGGGATGGAAAATGTGTGTAATGATGTAGTAAATACAGTGTGCATTATTGATATATTATGTAGATGTTTGGGTTTTTTAAAATAAATAAATAAATTTGGGATGAAGGGTCCTAGTTATGAAGTGGTCACTACTAGAAAGCCAATGTTTTGTCAATGTTGTTACAGAATTGTATCTGAGATGATGGTATCTCACTCTTGAATATCACATTTTATCTTAGATAGGTTTCAGAGTAGCAGCCGTGTTAGTCTGTATCTGCAAAAAGAACAGGAGTACTTATGGCACCTTAGAGACTAACAATTTGTTAGTCTCTAAGGTGCCACAAGTACTCCTATTCTTTTTATCTGTAGATAGAAGTTTCACAATTTTAAGAATTGTTAGTTTCATGGGGAAACTGAGGCATAGTGCAGTGTATAGTTTTATCTCCTATTCTAATTATAGGATACTACTGTGGTACCTTGGGTACAGTGGTTACCACTTAATTTTTTTTTCTATTTAGAATAGAAAAAATCCTCACTGTTAGTTAAACATACCAAGAACAATTTGTAAAGATTGTAATGGCTATTCTTGGTGGTAAATGGTTGTAAATGTTGACTTCTTGGTGGCAGACGTGAATCATGTCATTAGTGCATATCAATAATTCCAAATTTATTTTTAATAAAATGGCCTTTAAAGGATTACTTGTCATAACTACATATTGCTTTTCATGTCTTCAGATGTCCTCCATGCTTAGATTGAGCCTCAAAGATACAGGACTGTTTTTAATCAATGGTTTATTTCATATGACAATTTGCAAATAATCCCAGGCAAATAAAAGGCAATGAGGTTTCACTTCTTACAAACATTTTGTATAATGCATATAGCCCTTCAAGTACTTTCCAAAAATTCTATGTAACCCCAAAAGCAAATGGTAAAAATGAGACATCTGAATGTTTCCATAAAATGTTCAGAAATTAAAATAATGGCAGTACAGAAGAAAAAAAACATAAATTAAAATTCTGTGCTGAAGATCTGCACATGATCAGCCATGCTTGCTGGATAAGTCTGTTGGTTGTTGCCATGGCTACGAAAAGCCAGTGGAACCCAATAAGCTGTCTGCAGCACTGCTGAAAGGACCAGCCATTTTGCTTATGGAAAACAGTGTGACATATTATGCTGTGCTTTACCACAGAATAAACAAAAACCTATTCGCAGGAAACAGAAGAAACAGACATATTAGTGAATAATTATTACAGCTGAGCATGCCCTCAAGATGCCATTTTGACAAGCTGGTGGCTGCTGCTGCTGCCACGAGCTGATTTGAGAGGGTGGAATGCAGAGTGATAATGCTGCATATCTGCTAACAGCAGCGGAGTAGGATTTTTGACTTGTAAAGGCAAGGTTTCTCTGCAGCGTTATCTCAACAGCTCGCTAGCTGCTCAGAGTGAAAGCTGCTGACCCAAAAGAAGGGTGTTGCCCTCTCTCAACATTGTTCTTGTGTTCTGCTGTTTTATATGAGCTGCCGTTGCTGAAGAAGCAGGTGTGCAGTTCAGATGGGCTCTGTATTGTAGGCTGTACAAACCAGGTTTACATGCTTCCTATTAACAGATTGTTGGCTTAGGAGAATCTGCCTGTGGACTTATTCCTAGAAGGAGGATACTGTACATCTCAGCTTATGTGAAAGAGGTAAGCATTTGTTTTGTTTTCAGTTTTGTCAATACCTTGAGCAAAACTTCATGCAAGTGAAACTGATCTACAAAATATTTACCATTAAAAGGTGACTTGGGCAGTGACTTGTTTAGAACCTTTTTTGAATTACACTGATTGATCATTTTACAGATTATTTGTGTCAAATATTGTAATGTACCCTTCCAAATATTTGCTATTTTGAAATAGTTCATTTTGAATAGTTCACAAAGTCATGTATACACATTTTACCCACACACAATAGAGATTTTTTGCATCCTGCTGTGACCTGTATTGTAGGAATTATGTGGGATATGAAACATTATGGAACTTGTGACTATTTTATTTGAAAAACCTTAAAATCATTCAATCCCTCAGTATTGCAGTACATGCATTGTGCTCAGCCTTAATAATGAAACTAGATTTAAACTGTCCAACTGCTGCTGTGCAGTAAGTAGGTCATAACTGAGAGCAGGCTTTGCACTAGTTTTTATGAACTGCATGCCCCAGTGCTGTGTTTGATTAGTTTCTGGTACTTGTACTATTAAGAGTCTAGGTAATAGCTGCTGCTCACACCTCCTTTTCAAAGATATGCATACCGTGCTAGCACAGAGCACAACACACCCATTGTGTCCCTCAATTAGGAGTTCAGGAAAAGAAAGGAAGCCCGCATTCCACATGGAGCACAAGTATAGTTATAGTTAGTATAAGATGGTTAAACTTCTTTTATTGCACAACCTCACTGGTATGCTAGCTGCAATGAGTGCTACATAAAATAAAAATGCTAAGACAAATGCACAGAAATATTTGAATATGATAGTTTTTGTGGATGGCTATGTGCTAAAATTGTAGACTCTCTTAATTCCAAAATTAATTGCTCCTTGACAAGTAAAACATAATCTGATTGACAGTCTCAGAGGCAGACAGCAGTTATGTGGATTGAACTTGGTCAATAAAACTATAATCCTTTGGCACAGCTAGTGATCTGAAAATGTTTAAGTTATGTTAACCGGTAGCATTTCAGCCTTTGTAATCTGAGAACTCTCTTACTGAATACCATCATTTCTGACTGCTCATAATAACATTGAACATTTGAAATGGATTAAAACTATCTACTGACAACCCACCAGGAATTCTGATTCTTTATGTTTATACTTGTAAAATGTGTTAATGCAATGTTTGCATTAACTTGTATTTAACAGTTGTGCAGATTTAAATCTCGCTTGCTACCTCATATACGTAGACAATAGATGGGCATGAGATTAATCATTACAAATCCCAGTACATAATTACAAAGGTAAATTAGTAACAAGTCACTATTGTATAAGATGGTGCAGTAACTGGGAGCCAAAGTCCAAGAGGTTTTCAAAATGAGCGTGTCCAGCCAATGCATACAGAATTAAATGTTACATTTGAAAACACTGCTGCAGAAATGGAAGCTCTTGTCCACCTGCCTCCTCTAAATTATTCCTTCAGAAAAAACACATCTTCCATGAATTATGAGTTTATCTCTTCACCGATAATTATCCCTGAAACACCTCCCTTACCTGAACTACTCTTCTGTGTTTAGTCTTGTAGGCTTCCTACTGTACATTCTTTGGGGGCAGGGACCAGGTCTTTTTCTCTGTCTGTAAAGTGCCATACACATTTACAGTGCTTTATAAGTATTTATAATTAACTGGATGTGTGTGTATGATTGCTTCAGTCAGGTAAATAAGGGGTGGAAAGTAGGTGGAGCTTAATATTTATAAAATGTTTTGTAAGCATCTAAAAAAATTGTGGGTGATCATGATAAATCATGCAAAATATAAACATTTTTTAAAATACAACAAAAGACAAAGAAACGAAGGCTGACAGAATATAACAAAGCGTGATCATGATAGGCACGTGTCTGATTAATTACATGTTTGTTGGGTTTAAAAATAAAAAACTTAAACACACTAAATTTCTTTTCCACAAAAATTTATTCCTCGGGTCTTTCCCCCACACCAGGTCCCAGCTTTGCTTTCCTTCACACTAGTTCCTGGTGTCCATATAATCCATTCCTGCTGACTTTCAACCCCCTCGGACATTGATGAGCAGTTTGCTCAGGAAATGCATAAATGAAATAGATAAATAGATGACTTAGTCAGCTAGTGCCTTGTAGGTGTTGCAGAAGAAGTGTCTATTCAGGAGGAATTTAAATGGAGAGGGAAGAATTGCAACTAAACATTATATGCAAATAGACCAAATTCTGTATTGTGTGGCTATAAAATGAGGAGAGAGTTCAATCTTCAATATAAAAATCAAATCAGGAAAGCCACTGTTGAGTTTAGTTGCCAAAATATGTGTCCAAAAAGGAATCAATTTGCTCTGAATGTTACATTTAGGGAAACGGTAGCAGTGCACATAGAAACTAGGGGTGAAATCCTGGCCTCTCTGAAGTTAATAGATTTGCCTTTGACTTCCGTGGAGCCAGGACTTCACCCAAGGTTTAAACCATTTTGCGTGTCTGTAGATTGTGTTTCAAGTGATAGGAGCCATATTTCATCTGCAGTGGTGTCAATCACATCAATCATAATCTTTTCCCAATATGCTGATATCAAACCACAATAACGTACAGATGCTATTCTTAGCAGAGTGAGCCAGATTGTCCCATGTGTCTCCATTAGTTAAGTGGTGTGGTCATGAATAGTGTAGTAATACAAAATAGAATCAGATAAATGAGTCTTATCAGAAGTCCTTGTCCAAACATAGGATGCCATAGCTGTGGCAGGTACAAGAACAATGTAAGGGAGGAAAACTGGGATGGCTAAGTGAAAGAGCAGAATCAAATAAAAATCATTTGGTGTTTTCCAGTTTGAAAACATAATTAGATTTGACCAGAACAATAATAACTAGCAACAGGCTGCATTGTGGACCATGGAATACCGTAACATAGTGGGTGAGGAATGTATGTACTGCATCTTGTACACACGCAGCATAAAGAAATGACTGCATAGCTATGTGAATCACAGTATGTATGCAAACGGGGCAAAGGAAAGTGCCAGTATGAATGATGATGGATAACAGCACATGGATACAGATCAGTCTCAAACGTCAGTATAATAGAATTAGCACATCTGGCAAACTTCATACTGTGCAACACCATCCCTAGCCTAGTTGTATCTTCCTATCCAATATGCCAATAAGAACAGGTATTTAATAAGACACATCAGTGATGATGGGGTTCTTGAATTGGCAAAAGTGTGTCAAATTTCATCATTGACCCCTATTTCTATTCCAGCAAGAGTGTCTATGTAATAATGTTGATTGGGGCATGATTTGAGAGTCTCTAATGTGGTCATTTGGGTCTAGCGAGCGTACAATATATTTTTCTTGTTGCATTGCTCTGTATAGATATTCTTTCCAATGCCATTATCTTGGTATTGTGTTAACATCTGTTGCACTCACGGCCAGCTACTACTTTTTTTTATAAGAATGTTGAGCATAATACATACATGTGCAACATATCTTAGTAGTAGATTTTTACAGATCTTCATCGTTAGTGCACATTTTTACAACAAATGGCATCTAGACTTGTAACTGTCTCATTCAAAATGCTATAATAAAAGTACAAAAATTAGTATTTTGTGAAATATTTTCATTTTCTCCCATTTGTTGTGAAAAAATTCAAAGTTCTGATTTGTTGAAAACTAACTCCCCAAACATTAAAGCTTCCTTCCCCCTTTCTCTTTTTTTTTTTTGTCACTGTAAAGGGGAAAGGGAAAAGAGAGGGGGAAGAGTCTTTAAAAAAAAATCTGTATTTCCCCATTTTCATTTTCCAAAATCTATTTTTTCATCAAAAAACTATTTGCATGAAGAATGTTGACTAGTTCTACATGCCACAAAAATATTTGTCTTGCTCTCTTTCTGTCAGTTCTGGAAATTAGAGATTTTAAATGCAATATATTGTAGAACTCTATCTGCAAGTAAAGTAAAGCAAAATGCTAAAAAGCACTTAGCTTAGTTTTAAAGAATTATGTGATATAACAGTTCATGAAGTATGAGAATGGGGGAGGACTATAAGGTGAGAATGAAGAGAAGTAAACACTTTAAAAGAGTCCTGAGGCGGACTAGCAAAGAAAGTTTTGAATGAAACAACATTTTTAAATGACATGGTTCTTGAACAACAGTAAAACTCTTTCAGTATTTTAGGACTGTGAAATATAGTGTTTTTCTGTTCAAATGTTGTGCCATGACAAAACACATCATAGCTAATGTTACTGTGCAACAGGAAATTCAGTAACAAAGTGAGAGACTTTTCTTCTGTTGTTTCCAGCTCCTTGCTCTAGATGAGTTTATTTTGTCATCTTTTCTGAGCTAAGTCTATACTACCTGCGAGATCGGCGGGTAGCATTCGATGTATCAAGGATCGATTTATCGCATCTTGTCTGGATGCGATAAATCAATCCGCTAATTGACGCCCATACTCCACCTAGGCAGGAGGAGTAAGTGGAGTCGACGGAGGAGCCGCGGCAGTCAACTCGCCGCCATGAGGACGGCCAGGTAAGTCGAACTAAAATACTTAAACTTCAGCTACGTGAATAGGGTAGCTGAAGTTGTGTATCTGAGTTTGAACCCCCCCACTAGTGTAGCCCAGGCATTAGTCTGGATAGCGTTCTGGTTCATGCACTCTTAAAAACCTCACTCTCCTTACTCAATAAGGGGCTTCCCTTGAAAAGCACAGATTTGGCTATGACTATAAGCTGAGTTTTGACGTCTCCAATGGAGTCTCTAGGCTTCCTTTTAGGATAAAAAAGTTCTTCTTTAAAAACAAAATATTGTAGCACTGTTTTTTAAAACTGATATTGAGGCCCTCAGAGCTCAAAGAATGTGCAAAAAAAGAAAAAAAATACTTGAGTCATATTTTGGCCAACAGATTTGATCAGGTCAGTATATCATTTCATTAGATGACAATGATTTTTTAAAAAATCAGTGAATTAACTTGGAATAATGAAAACTTTATTTTTAATAAGGCACCATGTTTGTTATGTCTTGAATATTATTCTTTAAGGTATACAAGCAATTTTGTTTTACTATTACAGATGTTTTAAAGCAATTAAAAAATCAGTTAGCCCCATATCAATCACTCCTATAAAACACTGACTAGTTTATCAGCAGTCAATCTTTAGGTTATTTAGGTTGCAAATGGTATTTTCTAACATACTCTTTCACTTTACCAGTACCCTCATGAAAAGGCAGATATGCCTGGCGGAAACTATTGGGAAGAAAAAGTGCTTTAGCTGCTGAGCAGAATCGATAACAGCAATGTTCATACCAGAAAATAAGGGAACCAAATCCCTGTAGGCATATAAAACCATAACGTGAATCAGTGTCTAAAGATCTATTACTGTATTGGGCCTACAATTCTGCTAACAGAAAATCAGCAGCTGGGGCTGAAGGTCAACATAGATGGGAAGTCCAAGGACACTCCCAATCATTGTTTCAAAATTTTGGATGAAACACTGAATATATACCAGTCCAATTCCCTGCCCAGGATCTGCCACCAGAATCTACGTAATGAGACTCCAGCAGTGGAAGTTCAGGATGCAAGCCAGCTGTAACTCACTAGGCAGCTCAAAATTGTATAGTGCAGCTCATAAAGAGGACACAGTAGATCAAGGAGAGGCAAGGACAAGCTAGTTGTGAAATGTGTTTATTTGGTGTATCTCCTGGGCACTCTTCACCGAGCGTGAGGGCTTATACTTAACCTCAGACTGAACATAAAGCTGCTGTAGCCCAGGCAGGACCCCTGAGAAGAGCACTGTGCCATATATTCCACTTTCATGGAAAGAAGGGTGGACAAAGAGAAATACGTGAAAAGTTCCATGGAGTGTAGGCATGGATAAGACACTGCGTAGGATGTTATATCATCTTGATGTAACCCATGCTGTAGATAGCAGATAGCAGTCTTCTTAAGTAGCACAGCCCTTCATTTCTACATCCATGTCAACAGTGGGTGACGACGGTACAGAATGTACAGCAGTTTGTCCTGTGGTCAAGTGCTGTATGTATATGCACCTGGTGCCAGATTTTCAAAGATATTTAGTCACCTGGTGGGATATTCAAAAGCACCTGAATGGAGTGGGTGCCTGACTCCCATTGATTTTACTAAAATGAATAGCTGTGGAAGAAGACCTTGACACAGGCATTTGTGAAACATGGTAATATGACATAAAGCAATGAAATACTGCTAGCCTTGCGTATAAAGTATACAGGGAAGTTGGATTAGAGTGTAACGGTGAAGTAGTAGGACTAGATTTAACACATTCTGTAGACTCCAGTGAGATTAATACATGAATGGAGTGGACTGGATAGCAGAATCTGTAGAGACACAAATCCCCAAAACTACAAGTACAAATATAATGTCCAGATTTTTCTACTGGCCTCCTGACCAGAAAAAGAATATTGATCTATTGTATTAAGGGATATCAAAAAAGCAACTGAGTCTAATAAAACTGGGGGGAGGGATAGCTCAGTGGTTTGAGCATTGGCCTGCTAAACCCAGGGTTGTGAGCTCCATCCTTGAGGGAGCCATTTAGGGATCTGGGGAAAGAAAAAACAAAAACAAAAATAAAAATACACCCTGTCAGGGACAGTACTTGGTCCTGCTAGCATAGGCAGGGGACTGGACTCAATGACCTTTCACAGTCCCTTCCAGTTCTATAAAAGCAGCAAAGAGTCCTGTGGCACCTTATAGACTAACAGATGTATTGGAGCATGAGCTTTCATGGGTGAATACCCACTTCATCAGATGCACATATTCACTCACAAAAGTTCATGCTCCAATACATCTGTTAGTCTATAAGGTGCCATAGAACTCTTTGCTGCTTTTACAGATCCAGACTAACACAGCTACCCCTCTGATACTTCCAGTTCTATGAGATAGGTATATCTCCATATATTAGAAAACAGTACTAACAGCTGATTACAACTAACCATGTATATAAACCAACTGAATCTTAGAACAGATCAAGGTTTAGAAAAGCAATTTTTGACACCATAAAATAGCTTCTTGGAACAGCTAGTGTTAGAACGCACAACAGCAGTGGCTAATCTTGACTGAGTCCTAAGTAATGTTGAAGAATTGGTTCAAGAAATAATTATAATTGAGCTTCTGAGTAATACTGCCCCCAGTGTGATTAAGTTCAGCATACTCAAGGGCGAAATCATACCAGAACCTAGCAAAGTGGAACTCAACTGCAGGAAGGATAAAGTTACATGGGACTCTCATATTTACCATTTCTTATGACATGAGAACAAGGGGACTTTTAATCAAACTGAAAGGCAAAAAATTTTAAACAGATTTTTTTTCACTGAACCTGTGGAACTCATTGACACAGTATATCATTGCAATCAAGAGATCAGTGGAATTAGGATTTCTGGGGGTTGGGGACGGCATTAGGTGTCCAACTTCTATTGAAATTCAAACTCCCCGTAATCACCTTTGAAAACTTCAGCTTTAGACATTTATGTAGGTGTGAGATCAATGGTTTCTTAACAATGATAAAATTAATAAGGGATATAAAACCCTTATGCTTCAGGTTGTAAGTCAATTGTTAACTGATGAGAATTTGAAAGAAATTGCTTTATACCCAGGTTATTCCCTAATTTGTCCACTGCATTGTTTCTTGCTCTTTCGTCTGAAGCATCTGGTATTGGCCATTGTCAGAGGAAGTACACTGGACTAGATGGACCCTGGGTCCAATTAGGTACAGCAATTCCTATTTTCCTCTCCTTGTCAAAATACCATGAAACCATTAAAGTATCTTATATAGATATTTTTAAAGAGTTATTTGAGCTTTCTGAAATTAGATCTACCAAAGGACTCATCTCCACAGTGAATAGCGTACTATAAATAGAGGGTAAACATAAGAATGGCCATAATTTGTCAGACCAATGGTCCATCTAGCTCAGGATCCTGTCTTCTGACAGGCAAATGGCAGATGCTTCAGAGGGAATGATCAGAACAGGACAATTATCAAGTGATCCCCATCCCTGTTGTCCAGTCCCAGCGTTTAGAAGTCAGAGGCTTAGGGACACCCAGGGCATGGGGTTGCATCTCTGACCATCTTGGCTAATAACCATTGATGGACGTGTCCTGCGTGAATTTATCTAATACTTTTTTGAACCCAGTTATACTTCTGGTATTCACAACGTCCCCTGGTAATGAGTTCCACAGGTTGATTGTGCTTTGTGTGAAGTACTTCCTTTTGTTTGTTCTAAACCTATTTCCTATTAATTTCATCAAGTGACCCCTTGTTCTTGTGTTATGTGAGGGGGTAAATAATGTTTCCTTATTCACTTTCCCTACATCATTCATGATTTTATACACTTATCAGATCCCCCCCCTTAGTCATCACTTTTCCAAGTTGAAAAATCCCAGTCTTTTTAACAACTACTCTTACGAAAGTTGTGCCATACCCCTAATCAGTTTTATTGCCCTTCTCTGTACTTTTCCAATTCTGATATCTCTTTTGAGATGGGATGACCAGAACGGCACACAGTATTCAAGGTGTGGATGTACCATGGGTTTATGTAGTGGCATATTATATTTCCCCTCATCTTTCCCTTTCCTAATGTTTCCTAACATTGTTAGCTTTTTTGATTGCCACTGCACATTGAGCAGATGTTTTCAGAGAACTATCCACAATGGCTCCAAGATCTCTTTTCTGAGTGGTAACCACTAATTTAGGCCCTATTTATAGTTGGGATATTTTACAATGTGCATTACTTTGCATTTGTCAACACTGAATTTCATCTACCATTTTGTTGCCCAGTCACCCAGTTTTGAGAGATCCCTTTGTAACTCTTCAGTCTGCTTTGGACTTAATTATGTTAAGGAATTTTGAATTGTCTGCAAACTTTGACACTTCACTGTTTACCTCTTTTCCAGATCATTTGTGTATATGTTGAACAGCATTGGTCCCATATTTGGGGGACCCCACTATTCACCTCTCTCCATTCTGAAAACTATGTATTCCTACCCAGTGTTTCCCATCTTTTAACCAATTAGTGGTCTATGAGAGCAACTTCCCTCTCATCCCGTGCCTCCTTCCTTTGCTTAAGAGCCTTTAGTGAAGGACCTTATCAAAGGCTTTGTGAAAGTCCAAGTACACGATATCCATTGGATCACTCTTGTCCATAAGTTTGACCCCCTCAAAGGATTCTAATAGATTGGCAAGGTATGATTTCCCTTTACAAAAACCATGTTAATTCTTCCCCAACAAATTGTGTTCATCTGCATGTCTGATGATTCTGTTCTTTACTATAGTTTCAACCAATTTGCCTAGTACTGAAGTTAGGCTTACTGACCTGTAATTGCCAGGATCATCTCTGGAGCCTTTTTAAAAAATTGGCATTATATTAGCTATCAGGATATGATTTTCCAGTTTTGAAAAGATGCCTTTCTGCCTCTAACCACCTCTTTTACTGTGGTATTTAGGCATTTTTTGGTCCTTTTAGTATTTTTTTTTTAATTCAGGGCATACATTTAATATGATGGTTTAAAAAAATTTCCATGCAACTTGCAGGCATTTCACTCTTGTGACTGTTCCTTTCCAATTTCCATTTAACTAGCTTCCTCCTTTCGTGTAGTTCCCCTTTTTGAAGATAAGTGCTACTGTGGTGAACTTCTTTGGTATTTTCCTCCCTGCAAGCATGTTTAAATTTAATTACAGGTAGTATAGTGCTGCTGCTATACTCTTATTATTCAAGCCTTGAATTTGCACCACAGAGTCTGTGGTACAGTTTGATTCTTTTAAGAATTTTTACTATATTTAACTCTATGCTTTTTCATGTATAGTGCCACTCCCCCACCAGCATGACCTTCTTTTCCATTCCTATATATTTTATACCCTGGTATTACCATGTCCATTGATATAATCATTCCACCAAGTTTCTGTGATGCATATTCTATCAACATCCTCATAGGATATCAGGCACTAAAGTTCACCTATCTTAGTGTCTAGACTTCTAGCATTTGTATACAAGCACTTATAAAAATTTGTCAATGTTTAGTTGTCTGCCTTCATATGATATAATTGAATAGGTCCTTCCCTTCTGAACACAGAGATCGCAATATATACCTTTGAGTGAAAAATTGTTCCATGTACATATTGCTACACTGTCTTCTATGTAGTTGCTCGCTTTGACATTTTTGCAGATCTGAGTTTTGTCAGGTACTGTCTGCCTCATGTCATTTATGTAGATTTTTATTTTTATTTTTTTTGCTCTTTCGGAAGGATGTGGTAAACCTTTGTATGGCTTGGTAATCAGCAGAATCCCAAATATCCCATCACTGAAAAATGTTCACTATGTCCCCTTGAGGAGGGGTCATTCATTACACACATATCTATAGACTGTTGCTTCAGGGCTAGTCATGCCATTTTACAATATTAATTCCAGCCATCAACTGTCAGTCCAGGTTTTTTAAAGTTTGTCTATACAGTTTCTACTAAATTTCCAGTGAACTGCTGGTTCTGAGCCATGAAATTCTCTCATGTAGCTCAAATCCATGGAAATTTCAGTGTATTAATTTTCATTAGGATAGACTGATATTTCCAGGGAATCTCTTGGGAAGTTAAAAGTGATATTAGCAATTGGTTTGCCATGAATATGTACAGTATTGAAGAAAGGCAAATCAAAGAGAGGAAAGTGCCACTACATAATCATGGAGTGAGATGTTGACAAGCTTGACAGTAAAATAAGATCTAAAGCTAAGACTTTGCTGTGACATGAATTCAGATAACCAGGCAAATTGAATTTCTTAACAAACATATTTTCTTTAGGGGTCACTTTACAGACACAGATATCTTGTAACCTGATCAGCACTACAGATTACCATCCAGCCTTTAAACAAGCCCAAGGAAAAGGTTTTTAATTCCTCATTTGCAGAGCTGCAGATTCACACATTCTCTGTTTTAACAATGTCATTTGATTCACAGATGAATTTGTTAGCTGACTTATGGCCTTGCATTTGAACAAAGGCCAGATTCAGGACACATATTGTACTGTCAAAACTATTAGCCCTAAGAAAATGTTCTTTTGGAGATCTGCACCTGTTCTAGCGAACACATACCAGTCTGAGACACTGTTAGCATAGTGAAATGCTACCAACTTAACTGCTATAAAATACAGTAGAATTCTCATGACTGTAGGACTAAACTGGTTGTAAAGACTCTCACCCAAACTAATTCCTGGGGTAATTCATTGGCTACTGTTTCTAGTACTTAATATTTCAATAATTTTAAATACATTTCATTTGTCAATATGTAAATTGATCATCAATCATCTTAAAACAACCACTGTACAGATCTGAGTGCTATGAGTTTGTACTCCAGTTAATAATGAGATGTCTTGCTATTTATTTATTAATTATTTGTATTGTGGTAGCTCCTAGTTGGCAAGATTCATATGTCCCTTCATGCTTCAGTCACCATTCCAGAGGACACAAGTCCATGCTGATGACGAGTCTGCTCGATAACAATCCAAAGCAATGAGGACTGACGCATGTTCATTTTCATCATGTGAGTCAGATGTCACCAGCAGAAGGTTGATTTTCTTTTTTGGTGGTTCAGGTTCTGTAGTTTGCGCATCAGAGTGTTGCTCTTTTAAGACTTATGGAAGCATGTCCTTACCTCGTCCCTCTCAGATTTTGGAAGGCACTTCAGAGTCTTAAACCTTGGGTCAAGTGCTGTAGCTATCTTTAGAAATCTCACATTGGTACCTTCTTTGCATTTTGTCAAACCTGCAGTGAAAGTGTTCTTAAAATGAACAATATGTGCTTGGTCATCATCCATTAAATACTTTAAATATATGGCAAAATCCAGGTAAAGCAGAGCAGGAGACATACAATTCTCCCTCCAGGAGTTAATTCACAAATTTTATTAACACACTTTTTTTCTATGAGTGTCATTGGCATGGAAGCATGTCCTCTGGAATGGTGGCTGAAGCATGAAGGGTCATACAAATGCTTAACATCTTTGGTACATAAATACCTTGGAATGCCGGCTACCAAAGTACCATGCTAGTGCCTGTTCCACTTTCTGGTGACATTGTAAATAAGAAGCGGACAGCATTATCTCTCATAAATGTAAACAAATTTGTTTCTCTTAGCAATTGGCTAAACAAGAAATAGGACAGAATGGACTTGTAGACTTTGCATTGTTTTGTTTCTGTGTGCAGTCATGTAACAAAAAATGTACATTTGTAAGTTATACTTTCACGATAAAGACTTGCTCTACACTACTTGTATGAGGTGAATATAAAAATATGGTTACTTTTGTTTATTATTTTACAGTGCAAATATTTGTAATAAAATAATATATAGTGAGCACTGTACACTTTGTATTCTGTGTTGTAATTGAAATCTAAATATTTGAAAATATAGAAAAACATCCACAAATATTTAATACATTTCAATTGATATTCTATTGTTTAACAATGTGATCAATACTGCGAATAATCATGATTAATTTTTTAAATTGCGATTAACGTTTTTGAGTTAATTGTGTGAGTTAACTGCAATAAATCGACAGCCCTACTGATTTCTTATAGGGAGCAGAAGTGAATGTTAAGGAGAAGATAATAGCCATGTAGATTAATTCAAGGAGATCACTTCATGCATGAAGGGCAGCGAGAAAGGAAGGATGGAGATGATTGTGGAAGAAGTGGACAAACAGGTGTTCTAAACTGGCATTCTGGATGGAGTAGGAGTACACAAGAGAAAATACATGGAGGCAAGGAAAAGAAACTTGAATCAGTGTGATGGAAAATAAGAATCCAGTGGTAGGATTCAAAAATTAAGGGATGTGGGAGTGAGCGGGTCAAAGCAATGAACAGAAATATCTCAACAGCTGCCTTTTGTATGGATTGCAAGCATCTGTGTGGATGTAGGCAGGCCAGAGAAGTTGATGTTACTGTAGTCAAAGTAGGAGGTGATGAGGGATTGAACAAGAGTGTTAGGTGTGTACACTAGAGCTGGAAGTGTAACTTCCAGCCTGAGTAGAATAGCAGTACTAGTTCTAATTGTTAAAAATGATAAAAATAGAAGTATGGCCATGGTGGCCTGGGCAGGGGGACAGGACTAGCCACCAAAGTACAAACCAACCCAGGATTTTAGGTACTTGCTCCAGCACATAGCTTTTCCCACCACCATTGCTGCTAAGGCTACACTTCTATTTTTAGCATAATAGTTTGATCAGTGCTAGCACAGGTGTGTGTTCCTGAGCTGGAAATTACACCTCCAGCTCCAGCGTAGACATATGCTTTGTGTTAAGAACCAAAAGGAAAGGTCAGACATTGGAAATGTAGAGGAAGAGATCACAGCATGCTATTTTTTAAGAAAAAGAGCAAAAATCTGCACTCAAGTAATGAAAGGAAAACAAGCCAGTTCCTGCTTGAAAAATTCACATGCTGTACTGGTATGATTTCTTTGTGCTTATAACAAAATATGGAAATGCTTTAATTTAAAATAGCTTTGCATTTTCTTACAAATGTTTTGTATGTCTTTTTGATGATATGCCTGTTTGTATGCCAGGCAACATGATGGAGTTTGATTTGAGAGTTCTGTTCTTCTCTACTGTGGTGGGATGTTCACCCTTCACTAGCCTAGGAGTGGTTAATGAGCCTGAGAGGGGACCAATTAACCAGATAGGTCAGAGCTGAGAGGAATCAGGTGGCCTAAGTAATCCCCTGAATGATGGAGGAGCCCAGCGGAGAAGGAACAGTGGGGTTAGGGTAAAGCCAGGAAGCTAGCAGCAGAAAGGGTCTGCTGTGAGGAAGCCTATATCCACTGTTTGGATATTAGAGAGGCTAGGAAGGAAACATAAGTAGAGACAGTGCTGGAAATGGCAGCAATGTTTAAGACAGTGCAGACCTTGTCTGCTGCTTAGAGGGTCCCTGAGTTGGAACCCAGAGTAGAGGGTTGGCTCAGTTTCCCCTGCCAGCCACTGAGGAAGTGGCACAGTCTGCGCAGTGTATGGCAAGACTGCCATACTCTAGCACATCAGTTCCCAAACTGAAGGGCACACCCCCCTGGGGGGGCATGAAAAAACTCCTACGAGGACACGAGGCTGTGAAATTTTCATAACAAAAAAGTTTCAGTGTAAAATTGTTTATTTATTTATTTAATAGACCAACTGACAATAAATTATACATATTCTGTATACTGTGACAGACCCAGGCCAGTGAGGTACAGGAGTCTGGTAGAGGGCAAATATACTGGTCACTGGCTGAGTAGTTTTCTGTTCCCTAAATGACCAGAGCAGGGGCTGCAGTAGAGTAATCAGGAACCTGCTAGAACCAGTTCAGGCAGACAAGCTGATTAGAACACCTGCAGCCAATCAAGGCAGGCTAATCAGGGCACCTGGGTTTAAAAAGGAGCTCACTCCAGTTGGAGCAGGTGGGGGGGAAGCCACAGGAGAGGAAGTGTGTGTGAGGAGCTGGGAGCAAGAGGCACAAGGAGCTGAGAGTGAGAGGGTGTGCTGCTGGAGGACTAAGGAGTACAAGCGTTATCAGACACCAGGAGGAAGATCCTGTGGTGAGGATAAAGAAGGTGTTTGGAGGAGGGCATGGGGAAGTAGCCCAGGGAGTTGTAGCTGTCATGCAGCTGTTACTGGATGTACTATAGACAGCTGCAATCGACAGGGCCTTGGACTGGAACCTGGAGTAGAGGGCAGGCCCGGGTTCCCCCCCAAAGCTCCCAACTCCTGATCAGACACAGGAGGAGTTGATCTAGACTGTGGGGAAGATCACTGAGGTGAGCAAATCTGCCAATAAGCACAGGACCCACCAAGGTAGAGGAGGAACTTTGTCACAATACATAGTAACTATTCATAAAATTGTCCAATTACAGGCCTATATTATTTAACTACAATGAAGTATTAACAATCTTCTCATTTTTTATTATGAATATAAGTAGACAAGAATAAAGGTATAATGTAAAAATACAACTATAAATAAAAGTGTATATAACTGCAATGTTTTCAAATTTCATACCAAGAAATGTGAATTTTTTTTTTTTTTTGCCTTTTGATGTGTAGGAGTGTCATTTCGGTCAGTGGGGAGGCCGAAGAACAATGTAGAAAGCAATGGAACTTTTTAAAACTTCCTAGCTCGCTCGCAAGAATGTTCAAGACTGTTCTATCGTGGAAGTGGTTACCTCCACCACTCACTGCACAAGACTGGCTACTTGCCAGACTGGTGGTGTGGTGTATATATAGGGCAGCATGCGTCTGTATGTAATAGTAGTAGCAAATAAACTTTTGTGATAACTCAGATTAGCTTGCGTCAGTTATTATTCACGAATCAGGAAAATTCTTTTTATAGATTTTTTATTAGTATATTATGGCTGCAGTTTAGAAAAGGAAGTACGATGAAGAGTACACTAAGTATGGTTTCACTGTCATGGAAAAAAATGGGATTGATCATCCTCAATGCCTAATGTGCCATGCAGTTCTCAGCAATGAAGCCTTAAGACCTAATCATCTTGAGCGAAGCTTGACAAAGAACTGCAGCGCTTTGAAAGACAAGCCAAAAGAGGTTTTTGCTGCTAAACTTCAAAATTTAAAACTCATGAAGCTGGACATTACTGGAGCTTTTCATCAAGCATCAGCCAAAGTCGTAAAAGCATCTTATGAACTGTCATTGCTAAAGCGAGGAAAGCGCACATGATAGGAGAAACTCTTGTGAAGCCTTGCTTGTTGAAAGCGGCTGATATTGTGCTTGGTGCCAAAAGCAAGAAAAAAAAATCTGAAATTTTGCTTTCTGACAGTTCCGTGAAACGTCTCGTCAGTGACATGGTGAAAGATCTAAAACTTCAAGTTGTGGAGGCAGTGAAAGCTTCTCCTTTTTTTGCAATTCACTACGACGATACTGCTGATGTAGCACAATGCTGTCAGTTGCTCGTCTATGTCCGATTCATTAATGATGGAACTGTGAAAGAAGAACTGCTTTTTGTTTTGAAGGAATTGATGGCCACATCAAAGGCTTCTGATGTTATGGAAACGGTTTCTGAGTTTTTTGAAGGAAATGGACTTTCATGGGAAAAACTGGTTGGTGTATGCACAGACAATGATCCAGCGGTGCTTGGCTCTCACTCTGGATTTGTGACATTGGTGAAAGAAAAAAATCCAGCCGTAACCACAACTCACTGCATCATACACAGACAAGCGTTGGCTGCTAAAACCCTTCCAGATGGCCAAATTCAACTAGTCACGTAGGTAATCAAAGTTGTCAATTTATGAAGAACAACACTTTAAATACAAGACTTTTTGCAGCTCTTTGTGCAGATTTGGGAGCGGATCATAAAATTCTTTTTTCACACAGAGGTACTATGGCTTTCCAAAGGGAACATGCTTTTGAGATTATTCAACCTGAAAGACGAAGTGGAAATTTTCCTCAAGCAATAAAGGTAGATCGTGTCAAACCAATCTGATCTCCTTCTTTGAGAAGATGATGGATTACTTAGATAAAGGAAATGCGGTAGATATAATTTACCTAGATTTCAGTAAGGCGTTCGACACGGTTCCGCACGGGGAACTGTTAGTCAAATTGGAAAAGATGGGAATGAATATGAAAGTTGTAAGGTGGATAAGGAACTGGTTAAAGGGGAGACTCCAGAGGGTCGTATTGAAAGGTGAATTGTCAGGCTGGAAGGAGGTCACTAGTGGAGTCTCTCAAGGATCGGTTTTGGGACCGATCTTATTTAACCTTTTTATTACTGACCTTGGCACAAAGAGCGGGAATGTGCTAATAAAGTTTGCGGATGACACGAAGCTGGGAGGTATTGCTAACACGGAGAAGGACAGGGATACTATTCAGGAAGATCTGAACCACCTTGTAAACTGGAGTAATAGAAATAGGATGAAATACAATAGTGAAAAGTGCAAGGTTATGCATTTAGGAATTAATAATAAGAATTTTGGATATACGTTGGGGGCGCATCAGTTGGAAGCGACGGAGGAGGAGAAGGACCTTGGGGTACTGGTTGATAGCAGGATGACTGTGAGTCGCCAATGTGATACGACTGTTAAAAAAGCAAATGCGATTTTGGGATGCATCAGGCGGGGTATTTCCTGCAAGGATAAGGAGGTGTTAGTACCGTTATACAAGGCGTTGGCGAGACCCCATCTGGAATACTGTGTGCAGTTCTGGTGTCCCATGTTCAAGAAGGATGAATTCAAACTGGAACAGGTTCAGAGACGGGCTACAAGGATGATCCGAGGAATGGAAAAACTGCCTTATGAAAGGAGACTCAAAGAGCTTGGCTTGTTTAGCCTGGCCAAAAGAAGGCTGCGGGGGGATATGCTTGCTCTATATAAATATATCAGGGGGGTTAACGTTAGGGAGGGAGAGGAATTATTTAAGTTTAGTACTAATGTAGGCACGAGGACGAATGGGTATAAACTGGATATTAGGAAGTTTAGACATGAAATTAGACGAAGGTTTCTAACCATTAGGGGAGTGAAGTTCTGGAACAGCCTTCCGAGGGAAGTAGTGGGGGCAAAAGACTTATCTGGCTTTAAGACAAAGCTTGATAAGTATATGGAGGGGATGTTATGATAGGATTGTTAATTTGGGCAATTGATCTTGGATTACCACCAGATAGGTCTGCTCAGTGGTCTGCGGGGAGATGTTGGATGGAATGGGAACTGAGTTACTGCAGAGAATT
Organism: Gopherus evgoodei; assembly: GCF_007399415.2. NCBI lineage: Eukaryota > Metazoa > Chordata > Testudines > Testudinidae > Gopherus > Gopherus evgoodei. The sequence goes on from NC_044326.1 coordinate 61,806,010, forward strand.
CCTTCTTGGGTGCTGGCTGGTGAGTCTTGCCCACATGCTCAGGTTTTAGCTGATCTCCATATTTGGGGTCGGGAAGGAATTTTCCTCCAGGGCAGATTGGCAGGGGCCCTGGAGGTTTTTCGCCTTCCCCTGCAGCATGGGGCATGGGTCGCTTGCTGGTGGTTTCTCTGCAGCTTGAGGTCTTCAAACCAATTTTGAGGATTTCAATAACTCGGTCCTGGGATAGGGGTTGTTATAAAATTGGATGGATGGGGTTCTGTGGCCTGCCTTGTGCAGGAGGTCAGACTAGATGATCAGATTGGTCCCTTCTGACCTATGAGTCTATGAGTCTATGAGAAGAAAGAAGAGGTATATCATGCATTTACGGTCCAAATGTTTCAACTTTCACTGGCGTACCTTGTGGACATTTTTGAATCTTTGAACAATCTCAGTTTGAAGCTGCAAGGAGACAACACTGCAAACATCATAGCATACCACGATGCCGTCAAAGCATTTATAGAAAAAATCAAGCTTTGGAAACATCGAACACAAGCTCAGATGCCTAGCTTTTCATCTTTTCCAACTTTTTCATCACTTGCTGAAAATGAAGGTTTCCAAGAACTTCTTCATGAAGAGGATGTGAAGAACAAAATTGTGTTTCATCTGGACTTCCTTGCTGATAAATTCATCTGCTGTTTTCCAGCTTTCCAACTTTTTCTGGCAACCCCGTTCATAAATTAGTATGTAATCCATTCAACGTTGATGTTGATACATTGCCAGAAGTATTGCAAGAACAAACACTCAAAATGAAATATGATTCAAATGTGAAAGATATTTTTGGAAACTTAAGCCTGGAGGAATTTTGGATAAAATATTTCCCATTTTACCCGAAAGTTGGAGAAGAAGCGCTGTGTATTATTCTTCCATTTTTGTGAACGTACCTCTGTGGAAAAAAGCTTTTCAAGTTTAGTCATAATAAAAATGAAACAAAGGAATCAACTGGATGTCGAAAATGATTTGCGTTGCAAACTTTCATCTTTCAAACCTAGGCTTTCCCAACTCATGAAGAAAATACAGCACCATCCTTCACATTAAATTCTTTTTGTTTATGCTATTTATTTTAAATTACATTTTTATTAAATTTTTGTGCAAGAAAAACTTTTATTTTTAATTTGAAATTACGAATTGAATTTGTTAAAAGGGGGTTGCATGATGATAAAGGAGAGGCGGGGGCGTGAGTGTTTCTCAAAAATTAAAAAGACATGATGCCAAAAAGTTTGGGAACGAATGCTCTAGCAGAATATTATAAAAAAGCCCACAGCTGCTATTGCTTGGTTTTGAAGGATAGTAATCTAATTTATAGAAAACCCCACAGATCATTTGGGAGGAATTATTTTTGTTATTTCTTTCTCAAATCATGAACACAATAATTTCTCAAAACAAACAGAAAACCAAAGTGCTTAATTTTATTATGGTGGACTGTTCTGCTACATCTGTACACATCAAATTTTCCCTACATATTCCTCTATTCTCAGTTCTATATGTGGCATTTATGCATATACAGCATTTGTTGTATTGTTAGTCACACTCAGATGGTTCCGTCATCTGTCGTGTTTTGCTGTCTCTTAAAAGAATTAAATAAAATGTTGCTACATGTGGGGCTTTGTATAGGGAAGCATTTTGAGAGTGATTAGGATGGAAAGGATGTTGTTTGTAGCACTTGGTCAGCTCATCCTTTACTCAGCTTGATACCCATATATCATATGTGGGGGAAGAAATATTTAACTCCACACTTGGAGTATGACATATGCACATTTGTCAACATACATTCTTCATATTGAAATATTAAACTGAGTCTGAAGATTGAAGATGGCTTGAGAAACAACGTAGAGCTGTACTAGCATCTCTTCTTCTGTGTTGTCTGCAGCATTCTCTTACAGATAAAACTAGGTGGCTCTTTTATTGAAGTTATAAGGCACCTTGTAAGAGCCAGAACTTTCCTTAGAAGGATAACTTCACTATTAACTTTCCTGATTTATAATCCTTTCAAATGGCTGTTGGACTGTACAGTACCAAAGACAGCAATAAGATTTCATCAGAATTTCCTAGCCTTTATTTTCCAGCACACTTGGGGACAGCTTTCTGTTCAGGTGGTTGTTCAAGCATATCAAATGTGTATTTTTCTACACTGGTTTCTACTGATCCATGTCATAATGTTACCTTTGTCAGAGCTAGAATAATAAAAAAGGACTCTCTGATCACTTCACTAAACTAGAGGAGTAATTTTCCAAGCAAGGGAAATTCCTTGGCACCAAATTCATACAGATAAATTCAGCAGCGTTAAGTTGGTAAATCTAACAAGGATTTAAAAGGTGAGACTGATTTTTCAGAAGTACACATCGGTGGCCTGTGTTCTTACTGAAGGCGATGGTAAAATTCACTTTTAGTTCAATAGGAGCAGAGTTAAAATAATGCTGAGCACTTTTAAAATCCCACACAGTGTTTAATGTTTAGTCCTTTCATACATCTCCAGTCTTACGGGGGCTTTTTCATTCAGAAGCTAGTATCAAGTGCAGATCCTTTGTATGTTTTGGTGGTGGTTTTGAGGAGGGATCAATGAAATATAAGATGGACAAATTTTAATTACCTGTATCACTGTTGCTACCATGTAAATTAATGGAGCCATATTTTGCATTCAGATACTGTGTTTAACTCCATTGATTTCTGTGAGAGTTTTGTGTGTGTATGGGGAGGGCAAATCTGGATAGGTATGCACAGATTATTTGCAATAATGTATTAAATACAGAAATTACAGATAATGGTTTAACATTTCAAAAGTGACTAATGACTATGGATGCCTCAATCAGTTTTTCAGGCCCAGACACTTTAAAAGGACCTGATTTTTTTTCAGAACTTGCTGAGCATCCACTTTGAGAATCAGAACAATTTGTGGTCATTTAAATTGGGCGCTCACAAATATTAGTCATTTTTGTAGATTAGGGCAATACAGTTTGGGTGCAGTGTGCTCACTTAACATACGAACAATCATCTTCTTTCTGTATTAAAAAAAAATCTAAATTTTCTAAATGACCTCTGAAAACAAGAAAGGTTATCTCCATCTAAACATAAAGTAAAATACATTAGTTTCATAAATAGGTGTAAAGATGACAGCTCTATTTCACCATTGCTCTTTGGTAACTGTAGAATTAATACTTCAGTGTTACATTACGTCATGAAAAGAGGAGATTTCACATCTATTTAATTTTTATTATTAGAGATGGTCAGATATGCCATCATTGATTTTAAAGTCTCCTTTATATACATTACTTGTAGTATCTCTGTCAATAAACTACAGACAATAGAACCGGGATTTAAATATTCTGAACTCTGGGAAAAATTCAGTTTCAGATCTGAGTTTGGCATCTTTGGCTCATTCTTCTGGTCTTTGGCTGGTTTTGCTTTTAAGGAATCTGAAGCTTCGTTTGTGCTGAGTAAAATTATTGTTACCACATCCCTGTTACTGTACAAGAACAGTTCTGAAACTGCAGTCCATGGATGATCTGTTGGTTCTCCATGGACAGCTGGTTGTCACATGATGTTAAACTCTCTTCATTTAGACCTGAAATATTCCATTTAAAAAAGCTAAAAATAACATTAAAATGTTTTAATCTTCATGTTCTATGTAAGGAATTCTTCTAGTTGCCACATGAATGTGTTTGTCTCATCTTAGATTGCAAGTTTTGGGGGCAGAGACCTTGCTTTCTGTGTGTTGTATGAAGGTCCAATGCACTTTGGGCACTAATATAATAAAATACTAATTCCTCCACCAGACAAATTGTCTGTCTGTACTTGAACACAGATTTCATTCTTCAATGTTTTATATGCAGCATTTTACAATCACAGCATTTGCTTTAACTCTATATTCTCCTTAATTTTGTAATGCAGGGTGGGAGAAATGTAAGGACATTTAGTTGTTCATTAGGTTAGATTGAATTGTGAATAATTATACTTAGTTGTTCCACTTTTAATTTTTGATTGTTGTTCACTACTTTGCTCTTGAAATCTGGATTTGAGGATATTGGTAGTAGTGGATTAAAAAAAAAAGTTTACCGATTTGGCCATTTTGCTTTCTCAAGTGCCCACATGCACTAGTCCTTTGTTCATTGCAGTGATATTTGCCTGAGGATTGGAAGTGTTTAGTTCTGTTTTGGGCATGAGTAGGTTCATGAAAGATTAAAAAGACTTGGAGCAAAAACACATGTTCAGATTCTCTTTTGATGATGGGTGAGACACTTTGTTGTAGAGGATGTGGCAGTTCTGAGAAAGTAAACATTGTTTCTAGTAAAGGAAATCCCTCCTTTCCATTTATTTGTCCCTCAAAAAGAGAGGAAATTACCTGATTGTGATTTTGAAATTTTGATCTATAGACATACCCAGGGCAATGTCTCACCTAAATTATGACCTTAACATCATCTTTGACTCTGAACTCTCCTCTGGTTCTCTTCATCTCTCAGATTTTTTTTTTTACATCTGCCTGTAATCACACTTGCGGTACTGCCTGTGCATGATACTGAAATCTCTATCCATGCCCTGCTCTCCTCTAGCCTTCATCATGACTCTGTTCCTGAGTGTCAGCTCTTTGGGCTCCAGTATGTGCAGAATGCTGCTGCCTGACTGTTCCCCATATATAATGAGGCACAGCCCTATCATCTCAAGCCTCAAAGGGTTCCACTGTCTCATAATTTGAGAATCCTGGCAGTGGCCTCTTCTCATTGCTGTGAGCAGATAAGAGAGAATGCTCTTTTTTGCAGCTTCTGAAGTATCCTTCCTCTGCCTTTTTACTTCAGTCATTGACCCATCATCTCAATTCAAATCTCTGCTGAAAACAACATACTGCCAAGTTCTGTCCCTGCAGGGGCTTCCTGCCAGTGGTATCATGTGGGTTCTGCTGTACAATGGAGGGGCCAGATTCTGAGGTGCACACTCTTTGCACTGCACAATGCTCTACTTCATGGAGGCTGCCTGTATGTCCTCACATTGAGGAGGGCAGCATCAGAGAATTCCCTGTTGTATGGATCATCCTGTTTTCACCTAGCTCCCCACAAATTGGCAGATAATGGCTGCAGAGGCTTTTGCAGCCTTCCTACAGGTTGGAGAGTAGAGCTGATTCTGCTCTTCTGGCTCTACCTGCAGAGCATCTCAGGGTTCATCCAATGTTTGGGCTGTACACCTGCTAAGGTGGATGCGTCCCATGCTGTGCATTTTCTCTATTGGTTCGTTCATAATTGCTGTGTCTGAAATTCAGTTTGTTTGTAGCTGTAAAGCATTTGAGAGAGTTTGTGTGAAAGGTGTAACACAAAGTAAAATTGTGTTGTGTTTCTGTCTTTTGCAGACCAGTACTCTAGTGATACATCTTGTAAAAAAAATGAATTAGATATAGTTCATCTTTTCTTGTTTAAAAGTTGTAAAGTGATGATTTAGTAAAGGAGCACTGTGAGGTACCACTTCAGGCATATCCTTCAGGTCCCAAGAATCTTGATCAGAAAGAGGAAAAAGCTGAATCTTTTTTGTTACAATACAGTGTCTTAGCATAAAATGAGATTTTTAAAAGAACTAGTGATTTGGGTGTTTCCATTTTTGGGTGTCCAGTGTGGGATATCTTAAAGGGGCCTGATTTCCAGAGATTGAGTGTGCCAATTTTTCTGAAAATTGGCCCTCTTCAACATGACTCAAGTTGGGCACCCAAAAATCAAGGTGCCCAGAAGCCCTAGTCACTTTTGAAAATGGTATCCATATATTCTTCTCTTCATGGTCACTGGTAGAGGAGATTACCCATACAGGGAACCGAATGGTGGAAATACATAGTTGTGCTTTTTGTTTCTTAATTTTCTTAAATAATGACTGTCACTAAGTCGATTAGCATCAAAAGACAATGAAAGAGGTACAGTGTGCAGAAAGAGGAGGATTAGGAAATTGATGTCAAAATAATTGAGACAATATCCACTACACAGACTATCCACCTCCTTTACCACCCTAACATCTACTGCTTGGACATAGGACTTTACTCTGTGTTCTCTCTCTACAGCCCAGAAGTTAATTCTGGCTGTGAATCATTGGGTAGAAAGTGATTAACTAGCAGTGCAGCTACAGTCCTGTGCCTCCTCATACGCTCTGAACATCAGCTTTTCTTCCCTTGGCCAAGAAAAGCACTATATACTTTACACAAATGTTTCAAACCAATAAAGATTGTACTACAATTAATGGTAAAGTAGGGAACTCAAATGGCAAACAAAAGCCATTTTCACTTGTAAAGCCATTTTCACATCAAAGTAATATGTGATAAATTACTACCGTAAATATTTAATATGTTTATATGTTAACAAAAATGACTTCAGCACTGATTTCCTGAGTCACTGTCTCAAAGGGCCAAGGATTGCACAGTAACTATAATGGCAGTTGGAGCACTTCAATACTTTATAAACTCATTTTAGAGGTTAATGTCAGGGGACTTCAGCTCTTCCTAGAAGCTCTTCCTTCCCTAGCACTTCTCCAGAAGGACTTGCCAGGAAGAGGGGAAATCTGACACAGGAGGAGCAGGTATCTCGCTTGAGGACTGTGTGTGGCTTAGGAATAATGCTGCAGAAGAAGAGGAGACATTCTTGGTCTCTTCATCTCCAAAAAGAACCATCATTATTATTATGTATTTAAATACTGCCCACTGTGTGCTAGGTGCTTTGCAATCACTCTGGAATTATTGTCCCTGCTCTGAAAAGCTTACATTCAATGGACAGATGAGTAGATCCAGTTTATGGGAAGTGGAAACAGCTCTTGTGTAATTTGACCCAATAATGTCATAACTGAGGTCTCAGGGAATCCTTAATCAAAAGTTCAGTTTAGAAATAGAGCTGAAGTTCAATCCCATCCTTCTACTTACCATTAATTCTAAAGAAAAGAATTAATTTAATATTAATAAAGCTAAACCAATAAGCTATTCCCTTCCCTATGTGTGTCTTAGATCATAAGCTCCTCATGGAATGGGACCAGAGTCCTTTGTCTGTGTCTAGTAAATAATATAAAATGCCAAATACTATAGTATGATAATTACAATAATACTGCTAAGTAATAGCATCCTGAAGCATTTGTCCTTTGACAATTATATTGTGACCTATTACAGATGAAATTACATACTCTCCGTTCCAAAAATCTGATATTTCTTAATATGATTTTATTTATGCCTATTTTCTGGGTGACCAGTCCAGTGTTTTATTGTCTTGCTGTGCTTAATATTTCTAGTTAGAACAACGTTGACTCTGATAATTATTTTCTTGACATAAGTTTTCCATTCAGCCTCTAGTGCTGTCTTGAAGCTTTCAAACTTCATATTGTCTGCAGCCATAGTAAGCCTACATTGTGTCTAATTTATTGTTACCTATTATTACTGTGAAAGCCTATCATCACATAAGTCACGTGTGTACCTCCCAGTGGTGTGAAGCTGACAGGTCAAGTTTCATCTAGTAGAAACTCAAGAGTGAAACACAGAACCTTCAGCAGATTGAGTCTCTTGAGGGAGAAGAAAAAGGGGACTTCATTATATGGCTGTGTCTGTATTTATAGAAACTGTTTTTGCCAACAGAAAAACTAGGATGGTATACATAATTATCAACATGGGAAAAGAAAAAAGAATAGTTTGATGCTTAGCATTTCCATTAAAGGCACTAACGATGCATTATTTCAGATGTCACAAAGCATCTTTTTTGTTTTGATTTGCTGATATTTTATTTTGGCATAAATCGTCCTATTTTAACTTTTTGTGGATTAACACAGAGATTTGGTTCAATTAAACTTTGTCAAAAGTCAAGACAGATAACATTAACAAATCACTCACCTTACCATAAGAGATCTCCCATGACATGTATTTGATGGACACTCCCTTTGTCAAGCCCATAAAAGTGGGCTCCTCCCAGAAGTCATAGGCCACAAAATCCTGTTTACAATTATTTTCCCTGTTGAGAAAATTAGTGAGCTCCCTACTGCTATAATAATTCATTTAGGGGTGTTTATATGAAGAAAACCATATAAACATTGGAGACACTTGATGTGGCTTCCAAAGAGTCCAAAGTCTAGCTGGAACATTTTAGAAATCATGCCTGGGTGTAAGTATCACTGAATAGGCTGAGTTGCAAAAAGCAGACCTAGTCCAAGTCTGCTTTTTAAGGATTGTGGTAGTACTACATTTGATTGTCCTTTATGGCTTCCTCCCAATTACCTGTGCTCACCAGGCCCTATATTCTATCTTTCCTGGACTCTGGAGTGTAAATGATTGCATGCTTAGATTGTGTGAAAGAGACAGTGTAGTGTGAAAGAGTCTTAGGGTACGTCTACACTACAGGATTATTCCGATTTTACATAAACTGGTTTTGTAAAACAGATTGTATAAAGTCGAGTGCACGCAGCCACACAAAGCACAATAATTCGATGGTGTGCATCCATGTACCGAGGCTAGCGTCGATTTCTGGAGCGTTGCACTGTGGGTAGCTATTCCATAGCTATCCCATAGTTCCTGCAGTCACCCCCGCCCATTGGAATTTTGGGTTGCGATCCCAATGTATGATGGTGCAAAAACAGTGTCATGGGTGATTCTGGGTAAATGTTGTCACTCATTCCTTCCTCCGTGAAAGCAACGGCATACAATCATTTCGCGCCCTTTTTCCCTGGATTGCACTGGTATGTGTACTGGATGCAGCTGACAGTGGCGGTACTGCAGCGCTACACAGCAGCATTCATTTGCCTTTGCAAGGTAGCAGAGACGGTTACCAGTCGTTCTGTACCGTCTGCTGTACCATTGTAAATTGGCAATGCGATGACGGTTATCAGTCGTTCTGTACCATCTGCTGCTGTCATGGATGCTCCTGTCTGACCTTCGCTGAGGTCGGCCGGGGACGCAAAGACAAAAATGGGAATGACCATGTTGTATCTAAAAATAGAGTCAGTCCTGCCTAGAATATGGGGCAGGTGTACTAGAGAACGAGTGTATCAGAGAACCAGAGAGCACAGCCGCTCCATGTCAGATCCCACAGAAGTGATGAGCTGCATGCCATTCTAGGGGGTGTCCCTGCAACAACCTCACCCGTTGCTTCCCTCCACCCCCAACCCTTCTGGGCTACCGTTGCAGAGTCCCCCCATTTGTGTGATGAAGTAATAAAGAATGCAGGAATAAGAAACACTGACTTTTTAGTGAGAGAAAATGAGGGAGAGGCAGCCTCCAGCTGCTATAATTGTCCAGGCAGTACAGAATCTTTTCTTTAGACATGAAAGGGGGGTGGTGATGGAGCTCAGGCTCCAGCTGCTATGATGAGGACGGTTACCCAGCATCTTGTACTGTCTGCCAGGAATGACAGGGAGTCATTCCCATTTTTACCCAGGCGCCCCCAGCCGACCTCACTTGAGGCCAGCCAGGAGCACTCACGGGCTGACGGCAAGGACGGCTACCAGTCCTTCTGCACTGCACCGTCTGCCATGGGGGAAGGGAGGGGAGAGGATGCTGCTGTTCATTGCCTCAGCACCGTGTCTACCAGCAGCATGCAGTAGACATACAGTGACATTGAAAAAAGTCAACAAATGATTTTTTTCCCTTTTCATTCATGGGGGGGAGGGGGAGTAAATTGACGAGATATACCCTGAACCACCCCGGACAATGTGTTTGACCCTACAGACATTGAGAGCTCAGCCAAGAATGCAAATACTTTTTGGGGACTGTGGGATAGCTGGAGTCCTCAGTCCCCCCTCCCTTCCTCCATGTGCGTCCATTTGATTCTTTGGCTTTCTGTTACGCTTGTCACGCAGCACTGTGCTGTGGACTCTGTATCATAGCCTGGAGATTTTTTTCAAATGCTTTGGCGTTTTGTCTTCTGTAACGGAGCTCTGCTGGAACAGATTTGTCTCTCCATACAGCGATCAGATCCAGTATCTCCCGTATGATCCATGTTGGAGCTCTTTTTGGATTTGGGATTGCATCGCCACCCGTGCTGATCAGAGCTCCCCGCTGGGCAAACAGGAAATGCAATTCAAAAGTTCGCGGGGCTTTTCCTGTCTACCTTGCCAGTGCACCCGAGTTCAGATTGCTGTCCAGAGCGATCACAATGGTGCACTGTGGGATACCGCCCAGAGGCCAGTACCATCCATTTGCGGCCACACTAACCCTAATCCGATATGGTAATACCGATTTCAGTGCTGCTCCTCTCGTCGGGAAGGAGTACAGAAACCGGTTTAAACAGCCCTTTATATCGATATAAAGGGCCTTGTGTGGACGGGTGCAGCGTTACATCTGTTTAATGCTGCTAAAATCGGTATAAACGCATAGTGTAGACCAGGCCTTAGAGGTCAATGACTGGGACTTAGGAGGATCCTGAGCTCTTTTAGCCTGTGCTAAGCCAGTGATTCATTAGACCTTGAGGAAGTTGTGTGACCTTGTGCTTCAATCAAACCAAGGTAGGAAATTTGAGTGAAAACTCAGGGCCTCTCTGAAAACCAGATGTGTACCTTATGACTGGAGAACTGCAAATATAGTACCTATTTTAAGTGAGGAACAAAAATTGATCTAGAAATCTACAGGCCTATTAGCTTGAGCTCAGTTGAATGCAAACCCTTAGAACAAATCTTGAAAGGGAGAGTAATTAAAGATATAGCAGTAAACAGTAATTGGGATAAAATCCATGTTTTTACAAAAGGTAGATCATGCCAGACCAACTTGATTTGTTTCTTTGAAAAGATACTGCATTTTTTTGTCTGAAAAATTGTTTAGGTCTAATCTACCTCAATGTCGGTAAAGCATTAGATGCAGTTCCACATGGGAAATTGTTATATTGGAGAAGATGGGGATTAATATGAGAATTGAAAAGTAGGTAAGGAACTGGTTAAAGTGGAGACTACAGTGGGTCACATTGAGAGATGAATTATCCAGCTGGAGGGAGGTTATTAGTGGAGTTTCTCAAGGATCAGTCTTGGGCCCAATCTTATTTAACATTTTCATTAATGATCTTGGGACAGAAAGTAGGAGTGTGCTAATAAAAATTGCAGATGGCTAAGTAGGGAGGTATTGACAATACAGGGGAAGGCCAGAATGTCATACAAGAAGATTTGGATGACCTTGAAAACTGGAGTAACAGAAATGGAATGAAATTTAATAGTGCAAGGTCATGCATTCAGGAACCAACAACAAGAGTCTTTGCTATAAGCTGAGGACTTGCCAGCTGGAAGCGTCGGAAGAGAAAAACTTGGGTGTATTGGTCAATCACAGGATAACTATGAGCCACCAATATGATGTGGCCATGAAAGAGGCTAGTACAGTCCTAAAATGCAGTAGAGATAAGAAGCATTATAGGTGGAAGTATTATTACCATTATACAAAGCACTGGTGAGATATTGTAGAATACTGTGTGCAATTCTGGTCTCCCTTGTTTGAGAAAGATAAATTCAAACTGGAACAGGTGCAGGCAAGGGCTTACTAGGATGATCAGAGAAATGGAGAACCTGTTTTATGAGAGGAGACTTAAGGAGCTTGGCTTGTTTAGCCTAACAAAATGAAGGCTGAGGGGGACATGATTGCTCTCTGTATATACATCGGTGTGAAAATTACCTCTCTGTAAAGGGCCAGCACATGGCCTAATGCCACCTTGTTCCCACTTATGCACACAATGGGGCTAATCTCTTATGTTTAGCCTCCAGCACAAAGGTGAATGTTGCTCCCAAGTTACCATGGGCCCAGCCTTTGAGATACTTTGTTCTCTCAGCTCCTATTGCACTTTCACTGTACCTCACAGGTTCAGGGCCTATGTCTGTAATTTAAAAAACACAATAAGTGATCAGAGCTCTGGCAGTAAAGAGAGCGTGTAAAGAAAAATGACCTTGTACAAAGTTCCTGAAACAATGGGCTGGCAGTACACACACATAACTTGATAAACAATAGACTCCTGATTTGTATTTCCTGCAAAATCCTTTTGCATATTTATGCTGTCTCTATATTTTTGTAATAATTTGAAATTAACATTCGAGCAGAGTCAAGTCTGTTTTACTAACAACATAACTGGAATATTATGTCTGTACAATTTTTCAGTTGTAGTTGCAGTTCACACAGCTTTTTCACCTTATGAGAATAAGGATAATTAGACTGATGCCAGTTAAATGCAGTTGGCATAGATGCTGGATGTGGATTAACACAGATTATTGAGGAGCAGCAATACATTTTTGGAGTGGATAACAGGGTTTTTTTGTGGTTTTTTTGTGGGGTGTGTGTGTGTGTTTTTGCTTGTTTAAACAAGCCTTTTGAAAGGTATTTCTCTTGATCCTGAGAATTTCCTTTCCTGATTTAATGCAATTATTTGGCATTCATGTATGTTTATATGGCGGGAGTAATGACATCACAGTTTTTTGGAGGATGGTATCCTCATGAAGGTATCCTAATATGTTTAATAATAATCAGAAACATCTAGTACAGTAGGTCTACAGCCTGACTGAACAATGTCATTCACACTTCCTTGGACATCAGGAATGAAATTCTTATCCCATGGAGTCAATGAAAGTTTTTCCATAGAGTTTGATGGGGCTAAGATTTCACCCTAGACCTGGTTTTCTGAGAACGTGATTGGGAGGGATCCTGGAGTTCTCTGCTACTGATATCAAAGGTGGCATAAAACTTGTTTCTTCCACCTGGACTAGAGGTGTACTTGCCTAGGATTTTGGGATGCCGAAAGTATGCTGGTTTGGTAAATGGCCTGGATTTTTTCCATGGGACCAGTGCATGTTGTAATGTGTGAGATCTTAGAAACCAAAGCTAAAGAATAATTTCCCAAGCTTTCAGAGCTGATGACTCCTTTCCAGATGAAGAATGTTTTTGTGAGAGTGTCTAACAAGAATCCAAACTGTGAGCAGGTGAAATTTTGTAATTATGACAATACCTGTTAAGTATGATGTCTGAAAAGCAAATTTTTATAAAGGAGATGCATACTAACAATATGTTGGATGAGTCTTTCTTATAAACAAAAGCTGTTCCCTATAAGGTTGGATACAGGAAATAACAGACTTAATTCATTTTTAATTGATGGTCAATATCTAATTTTTATTGCAAGCACTGAAGAGAAAACTGTCTCCTCACGATACAAGGAGGAAAATGAGAATCGAACTTTCAAGGCATCTGCAAGTAAAGCTAGGTGACTAGAGAAAGTCAGTTACAGAATTTTTTCATGACAAATACCTGTCAATTTGTCTTGCAATGATCCAGTCCGAGCTGATGAGTCAGTAACATCTTGGAGGTGGGGTCGTCTGATCCACTTCTTTCACATAGGAGTTATTAGGGAAAATAGTACCACGGCTGGTCCTGCAGTTCCTTCAGACACTCACTCTCAATGGTCAGATGCTTCCTGATAATTTCTGGCTGGCTCCTCAGTTCCCTCCACAAAATCTGAGCCAAGAGGAAACTACTACAAGTTTCCTGTTTGGGCTCAGGAAAACCAAATTCAAAGTTTTCTGACGAATCATGCATGGACAGAACATTCCAGTTCCAGCCCTGGCAAAGAGAGATCAGTTTGTTCAACAAGGCAGTCTAAGCAATGACACCCAAATTGAGTTATTGATGGAATCTATAACGGGAGATTGATCATTCAGAAAAAACCTTCACTTCTGCTCTTAATATGAAGAGCTGAATTAGCTGTCGTGAGGTGAAGTGCTATCTCAGTTCATTTGGAAAGTGGAGTTGGTTGTCAGAGGAATCCATGATGAGAGCAGTGTCAAAAAATCAAAAATACGTTGCATGGCCTTTAATGAAGTTCACTACTTTATAACCTCTGTAAAAACAGTATATTTCAGACATCTAGGAAGCAAGAGCTTGGGAGCACATAAACTAAGGTTGTGAGGCATTGTGTAGTGTTTTTCATCCATGCGACTGGTCTGCTATTCTCATCTGTCAATACCTTGGCACCACCCATGCAGATTGCAATCCACCACTCCCACTGGGTGTGGAAATCTTGGACTGCTTCCTGCAATGTCTTAAATAAACTAGTCTCTTGTTGTGTGCCCTAGCAAAACTGTATATAAGAGAGTGTCTGTTTTAATAAACAATTGGAAACATACATTGCAACACTAGGCAGTAGGAAGCACCAAATACATAAAAGGAGATAGAGAATAAAATGGAGAATATGTTATTGCCCTTATATAAATTGATGGTATGCCCACATCTTCAATACTGCATACAGATGTGGTCTCCTCATCTTAAAAAAAAAAAGATATACTGGCACTAGAAAAGGTTCAGAGAAGGGCAACTAAGATGATTAGGGGTTTGGAACGGGTCCCATATGAAGAGAGATTAAAGAGGGTAGGACTTTTCAGCTTGGACAAGAGGAGACTAAGGGGGGATATGATAAAGGTATATAAAATCATGAGTGATGTGGAGAAAGTAAATAAGTTATTCACTTATTCCCATAATACAGGAGTTAGGGGCCACCAGATTAAATTAATGGGCAGCAGGTTTAAAACAAATAAAAGGAAGTTCTTCACACAGTGCATAGTCAACTTGTGGAACTCCTTACCTGAGGAGGCTGTGAAGGCTAGGACTATAACAGTGTTTAAAAGAGAACTGGATAAATTCATGGAGGTTAAGACCAATAATGGCTATTAGCCAAGATGGGTACAGAATGGTGTCCCTAGCCTCTGTTTGTCAGAGGGTGGAGATGGATGGCAGGAGAGAGATCACTTGATCATTACCTGTTAGGTTCATTCACTCTGGGGGGCACCTGGCATTGGCCACTGTGGGTAGACAGGATACTGGGCTAGATGGACCTTTGGTCTGACCCGGTATGGCTGCCGTTATATTCTTATGTTCTTATGTTATCATTTAATTCATCAAGTTCTTGGGCATCATCAGCCATGTCACTAATATGGTACAAAAGAGTAAAGCATAGCAAACATTTTTGGACAAAAGTTTTTTAGCAGAGAAAAGTAGATCTAGATAGACCAAAACACTTTGTGAATTAATTTAAAATTTGTCTAATTATTTTGTTGGGGGTGGATTAAAAAAAGTACAATTTTAAAACATGCAATATTTCCATTTTTCAAATCAAAAAAGTAAAAGCCTCAAAAATGAAAGTGTTTCATTCAATCCAAAACAGAACTTTTACTTTTCAGTTTGCCAGAATATTTAAAAATTAGTTTTTTTTTTTCCAATTTTCCTGCCTGCGATCAGCCAGTGAATCAAATCAGTTGATTGCACAGCTGTACATAATGGTACTATTTGGAAAAAGGTATTCTTTAGTAGCTGTTCAGGCCCTATACTTTTTAAAACCTATGGAGCAATTTAGAGGTCTTTGGAATTTTTTCAAAAAATGTAATAACTGAATGACATAACCCGCCCTCTCCCCCAATGTCCGTCACTAGATACAGTAATTTTATCAAGTGTCTGTCGTGCAACAGATAGTGCTACCCCTGCCTGTGGTTTTGAATGAACTGATATAGAATTATTTATTATATACTTCTCACTGTATTTCCATGTTTTATCTTTTCTTTCTGAGCAGCTGGAACAACTGGCCACTCATTTTTCACTGAATGACCCACCTTCCTGAATTACCCCTGAGCTCCAGCAGAGACTGAATGATACATGAAATTCAGTTATGTAAGGCTTAGCACTTTTCTTTAACCATTACATCTTAACTGTCCGGTGTCCAATTCAGTGCCAGGTTTCTTCAGGGCTTGTTCTTATTTTGTATGAGACTTCTGTTTTATATAAGGAAATCCAGACAGATGGGCGCACATGCAGATACAGGTTCAATATTGTAATAGCTGAAGCTCTAGCAGTTTGCTGCATACTCTCATCTTTCACTGGACTACACTAATCCACTAGCTGGGATTCTCATATTAAAACGATATGGTGCATGTCTTTAAAGGTATATCCCGTTACAGAGCTGACATTGTTTATACATTTTTATTACTAAAAATGTATTTATACTTTTTTCCAAATGTTTGTTTTGTATGACATCCTATGACCCCCCTGAGCTTCCTCCATGACTCCCAAAGGGCTTGCACATGACTCCCAAGGGTGGCTGTCCCTATACATAAACTTGTAGTTACTATTATATTGTCACTCTTCAACTACAGGCTATAATGAGGTGGAGCATATGTGGAGAGACTGGGCAGCAGCAAGGGATCTCAGAGGCATTCTGTCTGCCTTGGCTAAAAAGCGAAAAAAGGAGAGTTCCGTTCAGGAGAGAGCGCTATGGCACCGTTTTACAGGGTATAGTATGGGCTCCACCTCTCTTGCTCTGCTCTTCTCTCTTTTTTTCAGAAAGGGATAAGGGAGGTGGCCCCAGCTGTACCTTACAGTGGCCCTTTTGGAGATAGACTTGTATTGAGGATTCGAATAGCAGCCAGTCTCTATGTAGTGTGACGGACCCAGACCAGTGGGGTACAGGAGTCTGGTAGAGGGCAAATTATACTGGTCACTGGCTGAGTACTTTTCTGTTCCCCGAGTGACCAGAGCAGGGGCTGCACTAGAGTAATCAGGAACCTGCTAGAACCAATTAAGGCAGACAGGTTGATTAGATCACCTGCAGCCAATCAAGGCTAATCAGGGCACCTGGGTTTAAAAAGGAGCTCACTCCAGTCAGGCGAGGAGGAGCCAGAGGAGAGGAAGTGCGTGTGAGGAGCTGGGAGCAAGAGGGTGTGCTGCTGGAGGATTAAGGAGTACAACTGTTATCAGACACCAGGAGGATGGTCCTGTGGTGAGGATAAGGAAGGTGTTTGGAGGAGGCCATGGGGAAGTAGCCCAGGGAGTTGTAGCTGTCATGCAGCTGTTACAAGAGGCACTGTAGACAGCTGCAATCGACGGAGCCCTGGGCTGGAACCCAGAGTAGAGGGCGGGCCCGGGTTCCCCCTAAAGCTCCAAACTCCTGATCAGACACAGGAGGAGTTGATCCAGACTGTGGGGAAGATCACTGAGGTGAGCAAATCTGCCAATAAGCGCAGGACCCACCAAGGGAGAGGAGGAACTTTTCACAACTGGTGCCAGAGGTGGGATTTGGTGTGCACAGCGCAGCAGAAGGAGGGTGATTTAAAAAAAAAAAGTAGAGGGTTTATTTTTTTTCACCACAATGGATGACTTAGTACGGGCATTGATACAAGCTATGGCCGCCCAGCAGGAGGCTACCCATGTCCAGGCAGCTGCCCAACAGGAGGCAGTGTGGCTGCAGCAAGAGACTAATCGCCTGCTGATGGACCAGGCTTCTTAAGACTGGGCTATGTTGTGGGAACTGGTAAACCAGGTAAAGACCCTTACAGAGCTGAACTGTGGCCATGATGGGGTGCAGATCATATGGGCCAGCCATTGGCTGCAGAAAATGATGCAGGAGGATGATGTAGGCGCATACCTTCTGGCCTTTGAGAGGACAGCCCTATGAGAGGCCTGGCCTCGAGATCAGTGGTCTGGCATCCTTGCCCCTGTATGGGGAGGCCCAGAAGGCTTACTGTGATCTGCCTGCAGAGGCTGCAGCAGACTACCCCCAGCTGAAAGCAGAGATCCTGGCCAGATCTGGGGTAATGACCGCAGTGCGGGCCCAACGATATCACGAGTGGACGTACCAGGAAAACAAAACCCCGCGGTCCCAATTGTATGACCTCATCCATCTCGCACGAAAGTGGTTGCTAATGGAGTCCCAGAGTCCAGAAGAGATACTAGAGGTTCTGGTCATCAACCGATACACGAGGGGACTACTGCCAGACCTTCGTGCCTGGGTAAGCCAGAACGAACCCTCCACTTATGATGAGGTGGTTGCACTGGTAGAGAGGCAAAGGACAGCGAGGGAGCTGACCTGACCAGTTAAGGAAGTGGCACCCTGGGTTAAACTAGCAGCATTAAGCCCTAGAGCTCTGGTGACTGGGCCACCAGGAGGGACCAGGTGGAAAAAGAGAGGGGCTGAAGGCCCACCAGAGGCCACAAAGAGTTGGAGCACGGAGGGAGAAGAGGATCATGATGTAAGATTGCCCAAACCAAGACACCGGGGAATGCCTACGGCTCCTTACAGATGTTATGCTTGCGGGGAGTGAGGACATATAGCTGCACAGTGTCCCGATGCTGAGGAGCCGATGCAGTGTAACCTGGGGAACTGGGCAGACCCATGTTCCCTAATCTACCTTGTGGGAGTCTCACTAACCCCACATATGTACACCAGACCAGTGAAACTAAATGGGGTAGAGACCACGGCACTGGTTGATTGGGGAGTGCTATCACGCTTGTCTCGGAGAAGCTCGTCAAGTGTAGTCAGTTGCTGCGGGCTAAGCGTACAGGGATAACATGCGTCCATGGGACAGTTGGTTATTACCCCACCATCCCAGTAAAACTCAAGATTCAGAGGAACACTGCTGAAGGAGCAGCAGGTGTAGCCCCTAACTCCCATATCCGGTGCTCATAGGGAGGGACTTCCCAGGGTTTGGAAACTTACTCCCAGTAGGAGGATTGGACGAAAAGGGGAACCCTGAAGTTAGGCATCCACAGTAGACTGTCAACCCCCAGTCTTCTCTGAAATATCCCCAGAATTATTTTTCATTCCCAGACAGGGTAGAAAGTCAAAAAGGGAAAGGAGGGCAGCTAAGGCCTTGGAAACCCAAATACTGACTCAAAGCCAGTAGGTAGGTAGGCGGACCCGAGCAGCTGAAAAGGTGGCCACCCAGAAGGGAGAAGCACCCGAGTCTGACCCCCACACTAACACTTCTGAACCAGTAGAGGCAACAGAGACTGGGCCCCTAGATCTTGGGCAGATTAGCCCTGGGAGAGGAAATTTTGGATGGGACCAGGCTGAAGACCCAAGGTACGACAACATTAGGAAGGAGGTGACGGAAATAGATGGGGTCCCTGTGGAAGGGAAAACCCAGGGACCAGGACCCTACTTCATAATGAAGAAGAATCTCTTATTCCAGGTTGCACTAGTACAGGGGCAGAAGGTACAGCAGATCCTAGTACCTCAAAAACACCAGAATGCTGTATTAAGTCTTGCTCATAGTCATCTTTTTGGGGGACATTTGGGGGTAGAGAAGACCCTGGCATGAGTCCTACGACGGTTCTTCTGGCCTGGAGTACATGAAGAAGTGAGGAGGTACTGTGCGTCCTCCCGGAGTGTCAGCTGCACAGTCCCCGTCCCCACCTGAGGGCACCTTTAGTACCCCTTCCCATCATAGAAGTCCCCTTTTAGTGAATAGCCATGGACCTAGTGGGACCCCTGGAGAAGACGGCTCGGGGCCACCAATATGTACTTGTTGTTTTGGACTATGCTACTCGCTACCCAGAAGCCGCCCCCCTGCGGAACATAGCCAAAGAGCTGGTGGGGATCTTTGCCTGAGGGGGGCTACCAGAGGAGATATTAAGAGACCAAGGAACCCCATTTATGTCAAAGCTAATGAAGGACCTCTGTACGCTGCTCCATATACATACCCTGAGAACTTCAGTCTACCATCTGCAGACTGATGGGTTGGTAGAAAGGTTTAACCGAACCCTCAAGGCTATGATACGGAAGGTGGTAAGTCAGGACAGGAAGGATTGGGACACCCTACTACCCTATTTTATGTTCGCTATCCGAGAGGTACCTCAGGCCTCAACTGGGATTCCCCCTTTGAGTTATAATACGGGCATCACCTCCGTGGGATACTAGATATCGCCAAAGAGATCTGGGAAAAGGAACCCAGTGAGGGGAGAAATATAATAGAACATGTAATACAGATGCGAGACTGGATTGCCCGGGTCACCCTTATTGTGTGGGAACATTTGCAAAAGGCACAGGAGGCCCAGAGAACCCATTACAATCGCCAGGCAAAAGTCCAACAGTTCCAACCAGGGGATCGGGTGATGGTGTTGGTACCCACAGCAGAAAGCAAGCTTCTGGCCCAATGGCAGGGTCCCTATGAGGTGGTTGAACCCATGGGGGAAGTAACCTACAAGGTGCGGCAGCCAGGATGCCGAAAACAAGAACAGATTTATCACATCAACCTTCTGAAACCCTGGCATGCACAAGAGGCGTGCATAACTGTCCAAAAAGACCTAACCCAGGAAAACAAGCCTTCCAAACAGGTGAGAGTGTCTCCCGATTTAACACCAGACCAGAAGAATAAGGTGTCTGAGATGATATTCCGGAACCAAGATGTGTTCTCGACAAAACCGGGTCGAACAACTGAAATATATCACCACATCGTCACGAACCCTGGGGCCAGAATAACAATGAGGCCCTATCGGGTGCTAGCGGCCAAAAGGGAGGAAATAAAAGCAGAAGTAAAAAAAAAAATGCCGGAGTTGGGGATCATCGAAGAATCCCACAATCAGTGGTCCAGCCCAGTCGTCCTGGTGCCCAAACCTGATGGCACCACAAGGTTTTGCAATGACTTCCAGTGACTAAATGAAGTATCCCAGTTGGACACATACCCCATACCTTGCATAGATGAGCTAGTGGACCATCTGGGTAATGCCTGGTATTTGACTACTCTAGACTTGTCAAAGGGGTACTGGCATATTCCCCTTGCGGAAGATGCAAAGGAAAAGACTGCGTTCTGTACACCAGAAGGTCTTTTTCAATATACTGTCCTCCCTTTTGGACTACATGGGGCTCCAGCTACTTTCCAGCTCCTCATGGGCAAGGTATTACGCTCGCATAACAGTTATGCTGCTGCCTACTTGGACGATGTGGTCATTCATACCCCAGACTGGGAAACCCACCTAGAGAAGGTGGAGGCAGTCCTTGATACCTTCAGGTGAGCTGGCCTTACAGCAAACCCTGCCAAGTGCGCTGTAGGGTTTACGGAGGCCAAATATCTTGGCTACATTGTGGGAAAAGATCTGGTAAAACCCCAAGTGAACAAGTTGGAAGCCATCCAAAATTGGCCCTGACCATGTCGCAAGAAACAAATCTGGGCATTCCTAGGTGTAGTGGGGTATTACCGACGATTTATCCCCTACTTTGCCACAAGGGCAAGCCCCCTGACAGACCTAGTAAAAGCCCACGGACCTGATCTGATGAGCATTCACAGGCCTACGAACTGCTCTCTGCAGTAACCCTGTACTGATAGCCCCTGATTTCACCAAGGAATTTATCCTGCAGACAGATGCATCAGAAGTAGGGTTGGGGGCCATTCTGTCACAGATGGTCGGGGAGGAGGAATACCTAATTCTCTACCTCAGTAGGAAACTCCTTCTGAGGGAACAAAAATATGCAGTGGTGGAGAGAGAGTGCCTCGCTGTAAAATGGGCCATGGGAGCATTGCGCTATTATTTGCTCGGGCGCAGATTTGTCCTCATGACCGACCATGCCCCTCTTCAATGGATGCAGCGGAACAAGGAGAAGAACACAAGGGTGACCGAGTGGTTCTTATCCCTCCAACCTTTCCAGTTCCGTGTGCAACACGGAGCAGGGAGCCGTCATGGCAATGCTGATGGCTTGTCATGTGTGCACTGTCTGGCTTCCCAAGCTGCTCAACCCCTTGGTGTTGAGCAGAGGGGAGGGATATGTGACAGAACCAGACCAGTGGGGTACAGGAGTCTGATAGAGGGCAAATATACTGGTCACTGGCTGAGTAGTTTTCTGTTCCCTGAGTGACCAGAGCAGGGGCTGCACTAGAGTAATCAAGAACCTGCTAGAAGCAATTAAGGCAGACAAGCTGATTAGATTACCTGCAGCCAATCAAGGCGGGCTAATCAGGGTACCTAGGTTTAAAAAGGAGCTCACTCCAGTCAGGCAAAGAGGAGCCAGAGGAGAGGTAGTGCGTGTGAGGAGCTGGGAGCAAGAGGCACAAGGAGCTGAGAGTGAGAGGGTGTGCTGCTGGAGGACTAAGGAGTACACTCGTTACCAGACACCAGGAGGATGGTCTTGTGGTGAGGATAAGGAAGGTGTTTGGAGGAGGCCATGGGGAAGTAGCCCAGGGAGTTGTAGCTGTCATGCGGCTGTTACAAGAGGCACTATAGACAGCTGCAGTCGACAGGGCCCTGGGCTGGAACCCAGAGTAGAGGGCGGGTCTTGGTTCCCCCTAAAGCTCCCAACTCCTGATCAGACATAGGAGGAGTTGATTCAGACTGTGGGGAAGATCACTGAGGTGAGCAAATCTGCCAATAAGCGCAGGACCCACCAAGAGAGAGGAGGAACTTTGTCACAGTAGGAGAAAGCTCCTTGCACATCATCTTCTACTCTTGCAAATAAGCTCCAGGGTCTAGTTCTGGTCCCATTGGAATCACTGGAATTTTTTGCCATTGTCATTAAAGGCGGCAAGGTTGGGCCCTCTCTCTGGGTCTTTTAATGAGAATTTATTTGGCTCACTGTCGTCAGAGTAGCACAAAGACAGAGAGCTGGGGAGGGGATCTGCTCCAGTGTTTGGTTGTTTTGGGTTTTTTTTTAAACTCTTTTATGTAATAATTCATACAGCAAAGTGAGGCTGTCACATATAGAATAATTATGTCAAAAACTAGCACTCCAAGGGTGATCATAAAGTTGTGTAGAAATGACACAACAATAATAATGATGATAATAATTATAATTTACACCCAGTTATACTGTGCTTAAGTTATGGGATCTGAACAACTTTCAAAATGGTCTGGGAAATTTTCCAAAGGAGGAACAATTCTCCAGCCATTGCATACAGACAGTTCCCATTGATTTGTCCCGGAATTGATCATTTGCAGTGGCTAGAGAAGTAAGCCTAGGAAACTGTTTCAGGTGAATTCCTACAATTATTATATGTTTCTCTCAATAACTGTCCCAAACTCCCATTATCACTAATAGAAAGAGTGCAGATATTTTGAAGAGACAATTTTCTCTCGTGGTGACCCAATGTTACAGTTTTAATCTATCCAGATTCTTAATGTGTAAATTTAAGATACTGGAATAGCTTGTCATACTTTCTCCAACACTATCCAAACATGGAATTGCATGAAGCCATGAACAGGATGTCGACATGTCTATGCTCAACATGTATTTTTATTATTTTTAGTTAGTTTTCATTTTTTTGTACTGATTTCAATAAAATCATAATGGTCCAGAAAGCCATTATACAAATGAGTTTGTGTTGGAGTTGCTAGTGTTACTGAAAAGGCAAATAGTGCAAATAATATTGTCTGAAAAGTGTAATGCAAAGTCTTTGCAATGATGACAAGGATCTGGTTATGATTTTTCTTCCTTCTGCGTCTGTGCTTTTTGTCTGTTTTGCTCACAAACATAAGGATGATCAGATCTGGCCTGGAGAGGGCCAGATGGTATGTACATTTTAAGTAATATTTACAGAGTGTAACACATTTCTAACTAACCATCATCTGATAAGATTTATATCCAGTAGCTGAAATGAATGATTAACATATACCAAAGCAGTACTACTGAGCAGGGATAATAAAATGCTATAAAAGATAACAGGTATGTTATGATTGACACAAAATAAATTGCAAAGAACATATAATAAACAGTTTAAGGTGCCAAGATGGAATATGTGCTGATGGCAAATCAGGGAGCTGAATGTAGTGAATGGCTGTCTTCTGAGAAAAATTGTTTCGCGAAAGATATATAGCACTGCAGTAGCAGACATTAGAGAATCTTACTTCAGTAATAATTGGACATTAAGACACAGCTTCAATGTTGTATGTGTCTGATTTTTTGGGAATACATGTGAGATCAGGATTTCATCTGTATATATCCGTACTTGGTGGTTTGACCTCTTAACTACCATAGGAATGTATTATTGAGTATGTGATGGCTAGACAAGTGACACAGTAGTAGTCCAGTGCATTTGTTTTATGTGTTTACAATCTAGATTGTCTGTTTCAACTGACATGCCCTTAATGGATCACAAGTTTGTTTCTGTTCCAGCATCAGAGAGTTAATCCAGTTTAAAAAAGAAACGTAAAAAGCAAGAACTGAGAGTTCTTAAATCTTAGTCTGTACAGTGATACCAGTGTATAGTATAATAGAGCTGAACTCTTCTGTACTTCTATGGATGAATGTTTGTGGTAAGATAGTGGTCCTAGATTGATTTGGCTGACATTCAAACAGTTGAGAAGGTGATTGGGCATCTCCTTTTTGTAATATTTCCTTCATTCTAATTGTGTGTGTGTCAATAGGAACTGACAACTTGGAATGAAGCAATAATAATGCTTAACTTAGCAGTCAAATATTTAGTGGTTATGTTGTTAACAATTGTTCTTAATGGGGCACTACAATGGTAAGGATAAATTTTGTGAGAATCTTTCCCCCTTACATAGAAGAATAGGTTCTTTTTCATTTTCAAACTTTGACAACTTCATCACTGTGATTGCTCCTGCATTATGGTCTGTGAGCATGTTGTTTTTTAATTGGACATTTGCTCATTCATATTTTTGTTTAAATTGCCAATATAAAAATTGCTTAACCACATTGGTGCTTTATTGGATTGCTATATTTTTGTCTGATATCCTGATTTAGGCATCAGGGAATACATTCCTCAAATACCAGCCACTCTCATGCCATACATCAAGAAATCAGAAGCTGAAGGTGTCCAATGATTGAGCTCATAAAACCTATCCAAATGAACATACCAGTTAAGTAAAAATCTGAGCTAGATTTAAAGATATAATAAAGCATTTTATAATCTATCCCAGCATGGACTTGTTTTGGATTCAGGTTAGAAAGTAACTTCAGATCACTATTTTTTTTCCTTTTGACAGAAATAACAGCCTTGTGAAGGGCAGTCCATAGTGATGTGGTGGAATGTGAGAAGTTGTCTTGGTGACGCACAGTTATCTGCTTGTCACAGTTGGTAGGAAAAGATTTATAGAGGACATCCTGAAAAGCTGCTTCACATGACGGAATAAGCTATTTCAGTTCACTATTGTTATCTGTAAGCCCCAAAGAAACTGGCTTTCATGCATCCTAAGAGCATGAGCATGAAGCTAAGTTTTTCTGTGATCAGTAGCCCAACCTGAGTAAATGCTTTATTTTCCTTGTCATTTTTTTCAGTAGGTGGGGACAGGTATGTGGGTAACTCCATGTCACTGAATGGTCCCTGGTCCTTACTAAGATGAGCTACAGTCTCAGGCCGCAGTCTGAAATATTCAGACATTCAAAAAATAGCACACTTGAACTGAAAATTTAGATGCAAACTAAAAATAAACTGCTGGGAGACTGGATTGCCATCAGACACTGACATCACCTAGATCAAAAAAACTTGAATACAAAATGAGCAAATGAGAAAGCGCTTCCAGCTCAGAGAGGAACCCTTTTTATGGAGTTGGCACAGCATCTTCAGTGGTGATTAAACTTGAAACTACTTTTCCATGCTAAAAGAAAATATAGTGGTTCATTTCCTGAGCCCAGAGGTAATATAGTCTTAAAGGCCACAGATGTGTGTTTTACATTATTTTTCTGCATCAATATTACTTGTTCCTTCTGTTTCTTTAAATGAAAATTTGGACAATGCACAAAGTTGTTGTTGTGGGTTTCCTATTTTTATGTGTGTGAATGTTTTGCATTTTCATCCTGATTGTAGGCAAACCCGTCCGCGGCTGAAAATAGCTCAAATGCTCCTAGAACAGTAGTACCAGCCAGCAGCTAAGATTCATTTACTCTTATCCCCTTCCCTCTTTCTCCCCTACAGATTCCTGGATTTGACTTAAACTTAAACCTTTGGAGTGCAAACCTTCGGAGTGCAAACCTTCAGAAAAGGCTAAATAAACAAGATCTGCATGTGCAAGGGCAGAAGCACTTACTTCCTCTGCACTTGAGGAACAGCCAAGCTGGTCTGTCTGGTAAGTCATATATATATATATTTTTTGTTTAACATATGTTTTATGTTTTCTTACTGCACTCATGACTGACCTTGATGATCTAGCTAATGTTCAGAGAGAACCTGCCACTTATTACTAGTATTTCTCAGCTATATGTTCTATTTCTGTGTATAAGTGCAAACCCAGTTATGTTATGCAGAAGCAAGAGTCTAGGTCCTGGTTTACCGTGCCTTTTTTGAGGCTCTCTGAAATATTCCTCTAAAGTTATATGCACTACATTTTAGAAGGGGCTGGATTTTAAATTAATTTTAATAGTTTAGCTCTCAGGTTGTTGTAACCAAATAATAAGAGAAGATCTAAAGCAAAGCCCCAGATCACTGTATTTTTTTTCTTCCTGCTTTTAGTATTTGAAAGTTAGTAGAATACAACCAATTATCTAAGTAAAGAGAGTTTCTCAATTATAGCTCATAAATCCTTAGTGTTTAAAAACCATCTTTCACATTGATTGGCTAGTTTGCTTGCTTGTTGCATGTGGTACAGAGACAATAGATAATCTAAAATGTTGTTGACATGTTCAATGTAAGATTTAATTTTTCTTTCCCTGATGTTCCCTGATGATGTATGCACTAGTTAATCTGTAGTGTTGGCACGTTTACCAGCAGGCTTCTTTAACCTACTCATAAAATATTTCTGTAACTGCCCTTTACTCCATTATAAGGATATTTGATGTGGCTTATAGTTTCCAAAGTACTTTGATCTGTGTACTTCCAACATAACACTTATTTTGATTATGGGGTGTTAATGTATCTTTGGGAGGGAAAATGTTTTGCTATGGTGATATGACAACACCTCCTGAATAAAAACTTTGGTTTGTTGACAACATTTCTGTATTCTTCCTTACTATGACCAAAATGAAGAAAATGTCTAAAAAAGCAAAACCAATTCTTCCATTTCTGAAATCTATCACTTTTTTCGAGCTTTGATGATCAGCTTCCTGCTACATGCTATAACTTCTCTAAGCAAGAAGCTAACATTAAATGATAGCTTACACAGACATAGTCCATCAGCTCACATACACTGTGGACTACTGGCTTACCACAATTACTATGTTTTTGTGTACTGTATGCCTCAGTTCAGCATAATTGGTTTTTCAAACTTTGCCATAGAAGAATCCTGGAATTAGAGTTCACATTAAAAAAAAAAGTTTATTGAAACACTGGGCCATATGTCAAAGCAAATCTACATTTAATAATACAGTAGTGTTCTGTATTAAACTTTTCATGAGGGGAAAGCTGTCGGGGTCAGTTCTCTTATTGAAAAGCTGTGACTGGGCTTCCTGACTCATTTAATTTTACAGGGGGACTTTTCAGTTTACTTTGTACAAGAAAAATTCATATCAAGTTTTTTAAAGCGTGTATATAGTTTATATTTTTTACCAAAATATATGTTATACAATAAAGACTTGTATAAAATTTAATATCTTGGGTGTCTTGTGATATTTGTTCGGAAATGCAGGTCCAGGTCAGAGCCCTATGCTAGTGTTTCCCACTGCTATGGGACACCTGGATCCCATTTCTGGACTCTGCTCCCCCAGGCCACCACATGTTGATAATTCTGGGCAGGTAGCAACCTCAGAGCTGTGTGGGATTTGCATCACTCAGCAGACACACCTCTAGCTGATTGACTCTTTTTCACCTAATAAGGGCATTCAGACAGCTAGTGAGGTGATGCATAATCATCCAGTGACCTGGTTATTTTGTCCATTTAATTTTATGACTAAACCACCTTGTCAACTGACATTCCGGTCTCTAACCAAAAGGAATCAACTGGCCTGTGCCTCTCCGCAACCATCTGTCCTCCTTTGCGCCTCAGTGCTGGGCCACCTTAGCCACCTTCTTCCACCCATGTCTCAAACTGCCTCTTCTCCTCATCTAGAGCTCTTCTCTCCTACCTGCTCGTCTTCCTGAACAGTGATCCTGTTGTCTTCTGATCCCTCACCGATCTGGCCCCACTTCCTCTTCCCCCAGCTTGAGCACTCTTTCCTCACTGATGTACCCAGCTTTTCCACCGTTCAGCAATGACTGCTTGTCTTCTCTGCTAATATTTGTTAGGTAGGGTGAATCACCTGTAGCCCATTTGTGGATGTCCATTATGAAGAGGTTTTTAAGGGTCTCTGAAAGGAATACTGTTTAGACAGAAGGTTGGCTGCTGCAATGTGGTCCCTGGTGAAGTGGGCACATGTTGGAGGAAATGTGTGATTCTCAGCAGTCCAACAGAGCCTCTTGGAGGAAAAAAATACAGCAAAACTGTATTATTTGCAAAACTTTCCAAATATTATTGTTTATCAGAATAATATTTGAGTTATGTAAAGTAATGGTGAAGGAATATCTATAACTGGGAATTTTCCACTTTTTTTCCATTTTAAAATGATGAAACATTTCATTAAAAAAATTATAGTCAAATAAAATTGCTCTGGAACTGAGACCAAATAATGCTAAATTTCAAGTTAGCATTCATTTTTATGATCAAGTAGTAAGCTCCTGCAATGAGGAGTTGGTATGTGAAATGCTGACACAACCTGAATTGTAGTGGTGTGAATGTGGCACTATACAAATAAATCAGCTGAATGAAGGAAGTCTCAGGAGAGCAGTGGAATGTCTTTCTTTGCTTAAATATACCTCTGCATTCATGAAGAACACACAGTAACGTTTTGTGCAGGTTTCTCCCTTTGACAGTGTGTCTTTGTTCACTCTCTAAAGGTGATGTCAAATATGTCAGTGAAAAAATAATAAACTTCCTGGTTTGCATTTTTTATTTTACTTAACTGATATGCTCCAAGGGAGCCTTGTAAGTCCTGAATAGCCTAGCACTGTTACTTGTAATGCAGTGTGTTTGGAGAGTAAAGGGTCACTCAGAGCAGTCAGTGTTTGGTTAAATAAACAAATAGGACCTGTCACTGCTGTCTGTATAAATTCAAACAGGGAAGTATGTGTAAACGTTTGGTAATGGAACCTACATCTGATCAAATAGGACATCTCAGAATTTCCTTGATTTGGTCCCAATGTGCAGGTCTATTTTCCAAATACAGTGATTGCTTTCAGGATGTGTTGCTTCTAGAAACAATTAAGGTTCTATCCTGATAGCTAGAATTACTTGTATAGTAAGAATTTTTCATGCTGATAAAGAATTTGAATTCAACATCTGTTCTGCCATCAGTGAGCTTGGGTAGCTCCCGTGGAGATTACTGTGAGTTACACACACTTATCAATAGCAGAGATTAGTGGGTGTTTGTTCTAACTGAATGTTGTTTAAAACTGTGTGACCATGCTGAAAAAACAAAAATAAAAGTGTTCAAAAATGGTAGAACAAAGTATGCAGGATGGCTGAAATTCATCCATTGTGTGGAGGGCAGCACACTACCCTTTTTATTACTTAAGGATCAGAGGGAAGATGCACCAGGGTCAACTGGCTGAGCATGTCTGCCTACTTACTGCAAGCCACAAAAGTAGTCTCCACACTGGGCCTACAAAGATCAGCACAGAAGGTTGAGGGTAACAAGTGGATAGTTCTGGGGCAAGCCTGGGGCAATGGTTCAACATTGACATAGATCAATTTGCCTTAATACTCAAGACAACTTCTGGAGAGGGATGAGGCTGCTGTTGCACCCTAGTAGTAGAGTAGGGATAGCAGCTGCAGAGAGCTAGCAGCCATGCACTGGTGGCACTTCTCTTATGTAGAGCTGGAACACACAGGTTTTATGTAGGTGGAATATATTTCATCTTATGTGATTTGTAAACTTGATTCTCCTTTCACATCACAGTGGAAGTGAGAACAGAATCATGCTCACTATTCTTTATTTCTATTCACTCGTGTTATGGAAAAGTCCAGTACTGAATGAAGAGCAGATAGAGCTGTGCTATTTGACTTCAACAGCTGGGCAGCTATTTGTCATCTAATAAAGTCACATATTCACAAATTATGTCCTAATGTAGAATCATCTTGTTTACTTTGTCTAGTTGCACTGTTGCAACTCATCATCATTATGTAGAGCTGTAATATTGTGACATGATGGCATATTATGTAAGAACTTCATCTTTTCTCCCTTCATGCTGGCTGCTGGGAAAGGGGCTCCCCTTTTTCTCATTCCCCATTACTGCCTCATGGGAGAAAGGACATTTCCTCTCCCTCGTCTTCCCTTGGCTTGGGAAACACCCTTACCTCTAGAGTTACTCCAGTCACTTAAGAGCCAACAGAGAGCCATTGAGACAGAGGGTCTTAGAGAAATACATGTAAGAGCCCTGATGAGCCTCCTGCAGTTTGTGGGGTGTGATGGTGACTGATGCCTAATAAATGTTTGTAAAAGGAAGTGATCAGAAATTCAAAAAATGTTTGACAAACATAATAATTGGAAATAGGTGTATCAGATAACGTGAAACATAAACTGACCTAAACCTTCAGCCACAATTCTAATGGCACCCAAACAGGACCTTTTTCAGGTTCAATAGTTTGGATATATGTGAAGATCTTTGTTTTTTATTTGTTTTCTTATTTTTGTTTTCACAAACCTTTGTACTTCCAGGTTCCAGTTAGAACCGGAAGCAGAGGTGCCAGCCTTTGGAACTTCAGACTTTCACACTTAGTCTGTTACTAGTAATTATGCAAACTTGGCCAAAAAATTAACTAGGGGCTGGACAGATGTTTCTGTTGGAAATCTGTGCCCACCTGAATTAGCCTTGTCAGATCCTGCCAAACATTTAACATGACAGTGCAGGTTTGGGGAGCCTTGGAATCAGGTGGCAGAACTACTTGTTTCAAGCTATTCATTTATTGAGGGTTTGGCTTTTGTTTTGTGAATTATCCGGGAATCCATCATAACTTTAACAAACTTGATTTTTATTCATAATTGTTCTAACAAAACTTTAAAGAATATATTTGTCTATTGGATTGTCACAAACTAGTGAATGTTTAAGTACACTCAATATTTTGAATTTGATATGCTTGACTGGTCAGCTAAGTCTCACAATGTAGTTCTTTGAACGGTTGCAGGTATGTATTCTGCTCAGGTGTGCATGTGCCTCGCACACAGCAGCTGGAGAATTTTGCCTAACAGAACCTTTAGTGTTGGTGCTTGCTCCCTGTGGTTCTAGACTTTTCTGTGGCTACATAAGGGCAGCATTGCCCCAACTCTCCTCAGTTCCTTCTCACCATCCTCAGCAGGAGTCAGGGCATTCTGTCTCTGTCTCCTCGGTTTGGGGACAGGCTCTCACTTTTACTGTGCTGGGGGTACAGTCACCAAAGACAAATGGATCCTAAGCACCATGAGATCAGGTTATGGCACACAGTTCCTGTGCATCCTCTTCCCTACCCTGTCCCTCTTCAGGGACCCCTTTTAACAAGACACTGATTCTTCAGCAGGTCCAAACTCTGCGTGTGCTTGAAGCTACAGAGGAGGTTCCCCTACAGCATGGGAAAAGTGATTCTGTTCTGGGTATTTCCTGGTCCCCAAATCTAAAGGTTTATCCTCTGTCTCCACAATCTTCATAGATAATTCAGATACATGAGATTCCATATAATCACCCTAGCAACTATCCTTCCCATGTTGAATCCAGTGACTGGTTTGCTGCCCTAGACCTTCAGGATGCTTATTTCCACATGGCTATCTTCCAAGCCACAGGAGTTTTCTGAGATTTGTTGTGGCAGATCAGCACTATGAGTTCACTGTGCTCCCCTTCAGTCTGTCCTTAGTACCTTGTGTTTTTACAAAATGCCTAGCTTACCTCAGAAAAAGAGGTATTTATGATTCCTATGGATGATTGTTTAGTGAGAAGTGAGACATCTCCCATGTCCAATTCACACCATCTCTTTTATCATCTGGGTCTTATATTGAACAGAGAAAAGTAGAAATTAACACCAACTCAAGAAATCAAATTCATTGGGGCCCTACTACTTTAGCAGTTTGAGTGTTTCTGCTGAACTAATGATTTCAAACACTTCAGCACATATTTCTGGCACTACAATCTCAACCTTCAACTACAGTCTGAGTACACCTAAAGCTACTAGGTGATATGGCTGCGTGCACTTAGGTTGTCCAGCATGCAAGGCTACACCTTTGCCCTCTTCAAGTGTGGCTGAAGTTTGTCTATCACCTGAGTTGTCATTTGCTAGACAGTCTTGTCTGAGTGCCTATGGAGATCCTGGGCTCCTTTTAGTGTTGAGAGTTGAGAGCAACGTATGCCAGGGTCTTCGCTGTACACATTCACCACCAATCAGGACTGTTGTCACTGACATCTCCTCAATCGCACATCTAGGGGTTTGTGGTCAGAACAAGAAGCTTTCCTCCATATCAATGCCTGGGAGTTCTAAGCCATTTACAATGCCCGCTGAGCCTTTTTGGAATAACATGGGGGCAGGCTGGGTCATATATGTTCATAATGTATTGTGTGAACAAGCAGCGAGGAGCCTGCTCCAACCAGCCATGTCAGGAGGCAACAAAGTTGTGCAGTTCTGTAGCAAGGAGAGCATCATCTCCCACAGCCACTCACTTAACTGGGGTCCGGTTCCAATGGACAGATCATTTCATTAGGAATTTCTTCCAGAATCATGAGTGGTCTTTGGAGTCCAGTATGCTCAGGTACATCTTCACTGAATGGGGCATTTTGACTGTTGATCCTTTTGTAATGAGAGAGAATAAGTGTTATCAATTTTGCTTTTGAGCGGGTCTGAGTTCAGACTCCTTAACTAACTCTTTCCACCTCAATTGGAGATCAACTCTGATGTACTCCTTCCCTCCAATCCCAGTCATCCCACAGGTCATTCTCAAGATGAGGTTAGATCATATCAAACTGATTCTCATTGCTACAGTTTGGCTAAGGCAATGTCTGTTCTCTCTGACCTTCTAAGTCTGTCAGTTTGACCCCCCCATATCGCTTTTCCTCTTCAGTCCAACCTACTAACTCAGCACCATGGTGAAATTTTGCATCCAACACTCTACATCTCACAGCATGGATGCTACATCGCTAAACGAGGAAGAACAATGTTAAGAAGTTGTTCGACAAGTGTTGTTTAACAGCAGGAAGTCCTCTAGTGGGATGACTTATTTGACCAAGTGGGAACATTTTTTTAGTTCACTTGCTCAGGGAATTAAACTAATGCTGGCCTGCCTGTATTCAGGACATTTTGTAGTACTTGCACCTTCAGTCTTCTGATCTCTCACTGAGCATATCGAAGATTCACTTGACCGCAACCATGGTGGTGAGGTTTCTAAGGAGAATCAGTTGTGTCCACCTGACTCTGTAAGAGCAGATTCTTTGCTGGACCTTAATAGTGTCCTGGATGCCCTCATGGGTCCTTTGTTTGAGCCCCTGGCAACTTGTTCTCTGTCCCTCCTGTCCCAGAAACCAGCCTATCTTGTAGCTATAACATCTGCAAGGAAAGTATGTGAGCTGCATGCCTTAATGGCAGAGCACCTGGTGTACAGTTTTTCAAGGACAATGTGGCCAAACAGCCATATCCAAATTTTGTAGCAAAAGTGGTTTTGCAGTTCATTTTTAACAAATGATTTATCAGTTTTCTTTCCTAAACTGCACTCTCAATGTGGATGAATAGCGACTTCACACCTTGGGTGTGAGTCAATTCTGGGCATACTACCTTGTCTGTTTATCTCCTGTGCAGATCGTATGAGCGGTGAGGTGATCTCTGTGCAAATGTGCAAATGATTTCCAAGTGGATAACTTCATTACATCAGCATATGAAGTAGTTCAGACCATGCCCTCACAGACTGAGGGCTCATTTGATGATGATGATAACATTCCTCAGTGATGTTTCAGTATTGGACATTTGCAGGCCTGCTCTCTGATCTTCTATATGTGCTTTTACCAGACTCTGTGATTACTACTATATCTAAGTCAGATGTAAACTTTGAGAAGGCAGTCATGTAACCATTCTTTGAGCAGATTCTGAAACCCATCTTCTTTGAGTACTGCTTGTGGGTCACCTAAGTGGAATATCCATCCGCAACCACTCAAAGAAAAGACAGTTACTACGCAGTGCAGATGTTTATTCCACAAGCCACCCTCCATCCCCTCTGCTTTGGGGTCTCTACTCCTGATGTTTGTGAAATAACTGAGGGAGATCAAGGCAACATTGCTCTTAAATAATCGGGTGGGTGGGATGGGCTAGAGTGACAGTGTGTGAGCACTGCCCCTACAGGTACTATTAGGCAAAATTCTCCAGCTTCTATGCACTGGGTGCGTGCGTGCACAGGTGAGTGGAATACACATCTGCATCCACAGCTGGAAGAACAGTTACTATACAGGAAAGTCAGTCTTTTCCCATCCCCTAATTAGCTTGGACTAATCTTTGTGAAGAGAAGTAGTACCCGAAGAAATCATTTGGACACTGAGTCTGTTGAGGAGAGAGCAGAGTGTCACACTGTAGGCAATAAGCAAATATTGGATGTTAGATCATTTAAAATCTTTCCTTTTCTCCTTTAGCACAAGAAAGAATATTATTTTTGGATTTTTTTATAAAGACCCCAGAGAAAGATTTATTGGCTGTCTTGAAGATTTCTCATTTAGTTTTCTCTTATTTGTTTTTTATTTATTATTTATTATTCTTACTTCCACCGTGTGTGTGTGTGTGTGTGTGTGTGTGTGTGTGTGTGTGATGTGTATGTTTGACAGCCTGACATGCATTTCCAGATCAAATACTCTTTTATTTTATATATATAGTTCCCAAAAGTATATTTGTATTACTCAAATAAAACCTCCTTCCCAAACGTTTTATGAACAAAGTCATAACAAAGTTGCACACACATCTGTGGAAAAGCTAATAGGGAAGAATATTTGCATGATTGGATTATATTACAAGTATATCTTCCCACTATTCACCCATCTCTAGTTGTGATGTCATCATGCTGTGAAACCAGCCCAGAAGACCTCACGTTCCAGAAGTCTAACTCTGGGTAATAGGCGTTAGACATCCGGCTGCATCTGACCAAGAAGAACACTGTGCTCACCAAGACCATCCTTAGAAACCTGAAGGAGATAATCAGCTGCTTCACCATGCCAATGGCTGTCTTCTGGCATATGAAACTTATGGGTTCACAGATCATTGCCTATATGAATAGAAAATGGCACATACTAACACTCTGGAAATAAATTTTAGTATTCATGGTGTGCTGATCTTATCCCAATGTCAACATTCAGAATCTATTTTCAATTAATGTCAAATTTTAGTGATTACCACTAACAATTGGCTGTTTATTTTTACATTTTAAAGTTGAAATGTGCCATTTATTCTATACATTAAAAATAAAATCTGATGCCTGCATCAGTAATCCCTCTGATTCTGGCATTATAGGAGTGGAATGGTATCTTGCCTTATTTACATCACTGCTGAAGTATATATTTAATTATTTCAACTCATTCCCCCCCCCCCTTCAAATTCCTCATTAGTGTCTTTATGTACCCAGACAAATTATATAATAATTGTGATATCCAGGTCAGCTAATTTTACATCAGATGATGGTAGGCTGTGTTCCACAGTGAACAAGAGGAAAAACTGAGTATTAAAATAAGGCATTGAATGAAAACGAAACAAAACAAAACGCCCTGTAGGCAGCGTATGCAGTTAGCCACATATGGATAGATTTTCTGACAATAGTCTTTCCACTTGTATTTTTTTCCATTTTTTTTGCTTTTGACTGAGAGCTTAACAGCACATCTTGATTTAACACACAGTTCTTTCTCTAAAGCCGTTGCTATATAATCTGTCAGTGCAAACACTATTCATGTTCTGCTGTGTGAAATTACACACGCTGATGGCTAACACTTGTAAATTCCTACCTGAAAACAGTGATAATTACGAACAACAAAGGTCTGTGTGGATTAACGTCTCATTAAATCTTTTAATAACAATTTGTATTTAAATGTATTTAAAATACATTAAGTCTGGCTTAGCTTTTTATTTTATATAGAACTTTATGTAGTTAGTGAGAGTGCTTATATATATTAGGATATTAGGAATGGCAATATACAAAAACCTGTAGGAGACACTTCAACCTCCCTGGCCACACTATAGCAGACCTTAAGGTGGCCATCCTGCAGCAAAAAAACTTCAGGACCAGACTTCAAAGAGAAACTGCTGAGCTTCAGTTCATCTGCAAATTTGACACCATCAGCTCAGGATTAAACAAAGACTGTGAATGGCTTGCCAATTACAGAACCAGTTTCTCCTCCCTTGGTTTTCACACCTCAACTGCTAGAACAGGGCCTCATCCTCCCTGATTGACCTACTTCATTATCTCTAGCTTGCCTGCATATATATATCTGCCCCTGGAAATTTCCACTACATGCATCTGATGAAGTGGGTATTCACCCATGAAAGCTCATGTTCCAAAACGTCTGTTAGTCTATAAGGTGCCACAGGACTCTTTGCTGCTTTTATATATACATGTAAGCAGAGTCAGGATGAGCTCTACCCTGACATCTGGTGGTGAATTATGGCGAGTGTGGAAAAGAATTTCAGGAGCTGATCATGTTTGCATAGGCACATCTACCCTGCTTAGCATAGCTCACGGCAGCCTAAAATGGTCACTTTGACAGCTGTGGGATCCCCAATTTCTCTGTTATTGGGGCAAGAGGAATAAAGGGTTGTTACCCTGATTATCTGAATGAGGGACTATGAACCTGTTTTATGAAAGAGAATCTCACCATCAACTAAGTAGCACTCGCTAGACGAGGGGCATGGGTGCCAAAACCCAGTGAAATGAGAGAGGTTGGGGACTGGTGTGTGCATCTGATGGTATGGGCCCTTTTTGAGGGCCTAGAACACCAACTGCACCTCCTCCTCTCTCCTGTTGGAGAGCAGAGCTAATTTTGATTCCATTAGGAATCCATCTAGAGGCTGCTGAGCTGAATTCACTTTGGGCCAATGGTGCACCAGCACTGGGGCTCCCCTCCTGCAAGCTGAAATCACTAAGAGCTGAAATCACTAAAAGAGCTAAACTTACTGAGCTGAGACCACTGAGTGCTGTGTTAACTAGTGGGGGAGCCTGAAGATCTATCCCTAAGCGGCTGGCAGAGCGGAGCAGTTTGCAGCATAGTTGGAGCAGCCCACGGAACAGTGAGCAGAGCAGAGCTGAGCTGAGCAGTTTGCAGGACGGTTGGAGTGGCCCGTGGAGCAGAGCGAAGCGGTTTGTGGAACAGCGAGCGAGCGTGTGCAGCGGTCTGCGGGAACAGCTGGAGGAGTGGCACAGCTAGTGGAATGGAGCCGGTCATGGTGAAGGCTGCAGCAGAACTCCACGGTGAGACAGGACAGTCAGCCCCAGCCCACGTAAGGTGCCCCTTAATACCCTGTGTGCACCCCCCAGCATTTCCACCCAGGCTGGGGGGGTAAAACTCTGCAGATAACCTTTTGAACTCTCGGATGGCACTGCCCAGGGACAGAGACTTTTGGCTTGTTGGACTTTGGGGTGATTGGACTTAAGACCCTAAGGGGAAAAGAACATTGCCAAAACTTATTTGGTGGGTCTTTTGCTCATGGTTTATGTTATCAATCCTGTTTGTGGTGTTTCCTCAATATGATGCCACATTGTTTCCCTCCTTTATTAAAAGGATTTTGCTACACTCAGACTCTGTGCTTGCGAGAGGGGAAGTATTGCCTCCTAGAGGAGCCCGGGGGGTGGTATGCAATTGTTCCAGGTCACTGGGTGGGGGTTCGAGCCGGTTTTGCAATTGAAACACACATATTCATAACAGGTGTCGTGCTGTAAAAACTGCCTTAAAATAATAAAAATTAAGAGAAACTCCAGCAAGATGAGTGAGACTTGGTAGGTCTGTTAATATTAGTAACTTTATAATTATAAAACAGGATGACTACATGTCTATGCAGAGGGAAGGGAACTTTGGCTGCTATTCTCACTGAGAGATTCTTTTTATCTTAGGCCAATTGGTATAGTGAGTAGAGTGTGGTTGTTTTTTTTTACACTGAATCATTTCTCTTTTTTGTTTTTTGTAACAAAAGTCCTCCCTGAGAAACACTGAACTAAAAATTCCACCATGAAGGCAGCTCAAATATTCTTCTTGTTAATTGACAGGATATAGGGAAAAAAACCTCCTTGAAAGGGCAGAGAAGTTCATTTGCTTCAGAAAGGACTTTGGTGTAGTGACCCTGCATTTTCAGGGCAGTTTCTCTGCCTGACAGTTCGAGGGCTATAGAGCAAATTTCTAGAACTCTGCCTAAGAAAGCACTTATTGTACTACCTAAGTGAAGAAAGGCAGCTCCCGCCTCCCTCAGGGATTGAGCCACATCTTGTGGCAGCCATTGGAGTCTAAATCCATTTATGAAGTATGCTTCAAAGCAATATCAATAGAAGATCCTACAAAAACCATCCATGGGATAGTATGAGGCATATATAGGAGTCAAGTTTTAAATATACCTTTTAAGTCTTAAAACACAGCATTAGTTTTGCAGTCAATGAATGGGGAAGGAGAACAAAAATAACTCATGAAGCTCTGTTTGTAGAAGGACAGTAAAAACATAGCATGTGTACCAGTTGTAACTGCCCAGACCTAGGCAGGATTGGGGCCTTGTATTTGTGCATATGTACAAGCATTTCCACGTACCAGATCAGTAACTACATACAAATGAGAGAACTGGGACGGAGGGTGTTGGTGTTAGTGGTTGCAGTACAGAAGACCTGATTCTACTCTGCCATGAGTTCACTTTGTCACTGTAATCAACTCACTTAACCTTATGGTGCCTTGTTCCCCATATCTGATTGGGAATAATTATTATATTCATCTTCATAAAGTGCCTTGAGATTTTTGGATGTGTAATGCAAAGCATTATTTATTAGTGCTTGCAAATGCGTGGCTTTTGCAAGTACAGTGATGTGTGTGTCCTGATTGTATAATTATTATGTCTATGGTACCATAAAATATGTATGGCATTCTGCCTTGAAAATTTGGCCCTATGTATACCCAGAATATTCATTTTTAGTAATACTCACTTTCATATCCCTGAATAGTTAATAGCACAAATGTGTAAGTGTTAGGAAAGTTAAAATAGTGTGTGTTTTTTCCCCTTGATCCTAAGCTGAATAATTTCTGGACTTGTTTCCTAATAGTGAATTTCATTGTTAATTTCAAATGAATAAATAAGGTCCAGTCTGACAGATACTTCGCTTATACTTGGTTTTTTAAACGTTACTTTATATATTAGAGGTTGCAATTGGCTTTATTACAGCATTGGTGAGTTATATTTTCAGTCAGTGTGATCTCAAAGATGAAATCCTTGTTTACAATAAACCATTTTTGACACATTTTATTATTTAGCCCTCATTCAAAAACTGACCCTTTCAAAGGTGCAGTAGACATACAGGTCATGCTTGTTCGCAGATGCCATGAGACATTTTGTCTTCGGTGTGTATAATCCCTCCTGGACAGTATAGTTCTATGCTGCTTGCAATAGCAGGTTGTGCCTAAATAGCTTAAAAATATAATTGAGCCCAGCAATAGTAAATGTTATGGGACTGATTCTGTTTCACTGGTGTAAATCAGGAGTAATTCCACTGAAGTCAAAGGAGTTAGACCAGAGTAAAGATGGGGAAAGTAAAATCAGAAATGGGCTTTCTATGTTTTGAACGTTGCTGTGATGACAAAATTGCTGAACATGTAACTAATGGAAACAATCTCTGTCATTCCCTCGGCTGCTTTAAATCCTTCACCCGGCTTTGCCCAAAGTTGCCTTTTTTTTTCTTCATTTGGATTATTTTCAAAGTTCAGACAGAGACCTGCACACTTCACTTAGTTTGTCTAAAATTAAGGGTGTTTTTCCCCTGAGTCCCACCAATTTGTCCAAATATGTTCATGAATTAATTGGCAGAGCAACTGGGTTCTTACTGTGACATTTCTTTCCAGTGAATCATTAAGTGGAATGAATGTTGTAGCTAACAGGGCAAATGTCTTACTAGTTACATTTTTGTCCCTTTTCCAAATTGTTTCTTCCTCATTACACAACTGAAATTTGGCTAAAGAAGTACCAATAGCCACAGTAAGAATAATGAAAACTGAGCATTTCTTAGTACTGAAAAGAAGAGATCAGCCACACACATTAAGGACCTTGAAATTTGCAACACAGCTATAACAACAAGTAATATATGGTCCAGTTCTGCCGTCTTTGTGTTGAGTAGTACCTTATTTCACAAGTAGTCACATTGATTTCATTGAAGCTGCTCTTGGTCTGAGGTAAATGCGGCAGAACTGGGTTGGTACTGATCTAAAATCACAGCTATTTTTTTGCTCTTAAGCTACATTTAATCTAGATGTTTAGATCTAGACATCTATCTATGTTATATTCCTGAAAATATTATTGAACTTATTAAATATTGTGCCTTGTAAGAATATTATGAATATTGATTTTCAGTACAGTCCTCTGTAGTTTATAACATTACTGTTTATTCTGGATTGTGTTCCACTCTGTCACTGGAGAAGATGTGGAGAAAAATCAGCTATGTAAGTGACTCAGCCCCAGTCCAAAAAAATCTCAAATTTGTCACCCTCCTTAAATCTGGTGAACTAGTGAGCTGCTTTCTTATAGAGCATAAGTATGAGGTGATGGTAGTTGTGCTTTCCCTCCTCTGTTGCTATTTGTTTTAAGTTATAAACCATGCAGGATTGTACTGGAGAGAGATTCTTGTCTGGCAACATGCAATTATTGTTTGATGGTTTCAACTGTGGTCATGTTCATCAAGTTGGAAGGTTAGGGGAGCAATCCACTTCAAAACCAAAGCCAATACTATTTCAGTGACCAAACACCAGGAGCCACTTGTGTGTAAAGTGACCATTACTTCTCATTGGATCCTGAGGAAAGGTATGAGGTTCATGTCTGAAACTAGGCCTCAACAAGGCATCAGTGTTGCTGCCCAATCATGTGGCTTATTCTGTCTACAATGTAATTAAATTAGTGAAATGTATTCTAAAAAATTACATTTAGCCAAAATTAGACTGTGATAAGCCCTGGATGCTTGAAATGTAGTGAACTGCTCATCTCTGTAGGCCACCAGGTTTCATGTGAACTTGCAAAACAACAATGGCCTTGATAGCTTTTCAGAGAAAAGCAAAATTTGTACGTATGTTTTATGCACTATTTTTGATCTAACAAGCTGTGGCAATTTCAAGTAATTAAATGTAAATATACATGTTCTGTGGAGTGTGCTTCATGCTGAGAATCCTCACAACAGAGCAGGGTGGATTTGATTTAAATCAAATTGATTAAATCACTAGTCAGGAAGACTCGATTTAATATGGATTTCTACATAAAAGTGAATTCTTGTTGGTTGTTATAACCTTAGTACATTTTCTTCACAACTCAGAGATGTAGGTTTCATTTTTTAGAGGGTACACACTATACATTTTTTAAAGTGATTTATTTTAAAAACTTTTCAGATTAGTTTTACAGCTATATCAGAAAATGAATGATTTGTTTGGTTATTTCATTTACCAAAGATAATCGAAGCAGATATTTATGAAGTCACTGGGAGGTGAACTATCTCCTATTCAACAGGTTAATATTAATATTTGGAGGATTTTCTTGCCATGCTGTATTTGGAGGAGATCATTGCAAGACAGACATTTAAATTGTTTTATTTAACTAAAACAACAATGTTATGTATTCTGGATTTTTTTCTTCAATGGCAAATATAGTATTTTAACAAAACAAGCATATGAATTTTTGAATTTAATTAAACATTCACATTTTTTAAAATCAGGTTTTGTTTTTGTTAAAATTGTTTTTAACTAAAATAGTTAAATAAAATATTTCATGTAACTGTGTCAGACAGGTCAACATGAGAAACTTAAAATATTGGCTTTTGCAGCTAACTCGGTCATCTTCGCTGTCATTTTCCTGGTTTTTCATAATCTGGAAAAGAAGAACAAGCTTTCCTGCTTTTTCAGGTCCAAAATGATTTCTCAATTTGGAATGAATTAGTCTAAAGAGAGAAAATATTCTTTCTACACCGGCAGAAGAAGCTACTGCTTTTAAAAGTGAGATAATCACTTGAACTGTCTCTGAATCCAAGTGCTTAAGTGACTTCCAACAGTTCACTGGTGTGACTTTCTTTAAAACATCATCAGCAAACATATGTATTTCTTGAATGGTTCACCCTTAGCTCTGCAGTTTATTATAGTTGGCATCATGGAGGAACGATTGCTGTATGGCCACGTCATAGCCAACTCCTCTTCAGCAGTTAAGGTTTGACCCTGGTGCTGCGTATTGAGAATACACCTCTACCTTGATATAATGCGACCTGATATAACACGAATTCAGATACAACACGGTGAAGCAGTGCTCCGGGGGGGGGGGGGACACGCACTCCAGTGGATCAAAGCAAGTTCGATATAACGCATTTTCACCTATAATGCGGTAAGATTTTTTTTGGCTCCCGAGGACAGCGTTATATCAAGGTAGAGGTATATTTGCAAGAAAATGAGCTGCAGATAGTGCTTGTCCCATTTGTATTTTTTTAATGCTTGTAATTTAACTCTGTCATTGCATATTTCTCTTTTTAAGATCTCACTCAGTTCCTTCCTAATTTCAAGAGCATCAGCAATAAAACAGCTATTTCCCTGCATTTTATTCAAGGCTACAGAAATAGGCTTCAGGGTACTCCACATGCATTCAACATTTCTCTTAAGCCCAATGCTGAGAACCTTGGCTGTGACAGTGCCATCTATTTTTTCACAATTTTTTTCACAATTTTATTCACAAACTGTCATCAGATTAGGCCAGTTCTTGATGTAGTGCTCAAAACAGTCCACTACGGAGTTCCATTGCACGTCTTGTGGGAGAGTTAGCTTGGTTCCTCCCACTTTTTTCAGAGCAGCTGCTGCAAAGTGGTTGTTATAGAAGTATTTTGCAAATTCAACAACATTAGCCTTTATTTCTGGAACACTGAAGTCTTTGGCTAGGAGGTGCATCAAATGAGTACTGCAACCAGATGTTATTAGGTTGGGACTCTCTTCTAAATGGCTTCTCATCTTAGATACATCTGCAGCATTGTCTGTGACCTAGCTGCGTACTAGACATTTGAATTTTTTTTCAGTTTGTTATAGCTTTTACTGCTGCTACTTGCTGTGTGTACATTTCCTGATGTATCAATTGTTTCTGTAAAGAAGAAGTTCTGTAAAGAAGAAGTTCCCTTCTTCTGTTGTCGTACAAGCACATACAACAAGATTATTGTGAACATTGCTCCACCCATCAAGACTCAAGTTAACAATTTTACCTTCTAGACCTTTTGCACACTGCTCAATTTCTCTGTATCCTGGTTTAATGACTGAATAATGTTAATGAAGTATGGGTTCTCAATCATATGGAAAGGAATTTGTTGCTTAAACAAACCGGGCAATTTTTTCATCAATTGCATCTTTTTGTTATCTGCTAGTTCTTATCACAAACTTATCTGTGGTTGGTTCTCGATGATGAAACTTTTTTTTTTTTGACATATATGATGTGACTAAAACACTGTCATTGGCAGATAACTCTGAACTATAGAAAATGATGGTGATTTTGAAGGTGGATAGTCTTCAGAATCCTGTATGTTGAGGATGGATTCTCCTTAACAAACTAAGTCAATGCAGTTATTTAATTTATTATTACCATACTGCTCATTTAGTATTACTCATTGCATTCACTGACAGTACTACTTTAAAGGGGAAATTATAAAAGGAAGATCTGTCTATTTCAGCTATTTATTTTGTATCACAATTGGATCTAAAATGATAGTACTATAGAGTAACAACTATATTTTTTGCTCAAACATGAGAATTCAAGAATAGTCCAGAAGGAAGACAGGCAGTCCTTAAGAAAGGAGTATGAAATAAAAAAGTTTTCCAACCTGAAGAGCCTGCATGTTCAGACATGTTCCTTTCATCATCTTCAGTGCAGCTTCCTCCTGAGAAGGAACACTTCTCATGATGTTGTTTCATTCGGGCGACCTTGCATTTCTTTGTAGCACTGTTTGCATTTTGCATCCATGCCTGTCTTACCCACAGGTAGAGGAACTTCATTCAAATATTCCCAAACTGGGTCTCTTTTATGGCCTACTGCCATATAGGTTTTCCCTTCTAGTGAGAGAATGCTTTGGTAGATCTCAAATCAATGAAGGCTATGCTCAAATACCTCAAGACTTCTGGAATATGCTGCTCAAACCGTTTCACTTTTGTTTCCGCTACCTGTCTTTCCCGTCTCACATTTAACTCCAGACTTCTTCTCCTTGTCCAGATCTATTCCACTGCCAACAATCTTCTATTCATTGAACTTTCTGAAACTTTGCACTTTTACGAAGAGGTAGAGGATTGACTCTGTGTACACAAATTTG
This sequence comes from Gopherus evgoodei, assembly GCF_007399415.2. Classification (NCBI taxonomy): domain Eukaryota; kingdom Metazoa; phylum Chordata; order Testudines; family Testudinidae; genus Gopherus; species Gopherus evgoodei. Next base: position 61,850,127 of record NC_044326.1, read on the forward strand.
CAGAGGGACAGTAGGGTTGAAGTCTTTTATTTCTCACCTCTATATATTTGTTTAAACATTTTTCCTATTAACAAGCATGTTATCTCTGGAGACACAAATCCACAAAAGTTTGAGAACTTCAAAACTAGGCATCTCTGATGGCATTTTCTAAACTGAGCACTGAGTCCCATTGGGTAGGTAGGAAGATTAACCTAAATAATCTATACAGAAGCCCCTGGATCCCTATAAGATTGGGTCCCTAATCCATGAACTATTGGAACTCATTTACAAAACTTCTCTTAAACGTTACATGACTTTATAGTCTGTCTCATATTATACAATTAGAATTTATAATCCCTATTCCATGATGAGATATCTTTGAGCTATAATGTATCTTAATTAAAACTATCTTTAGATAGGTTTTTTCCTCAAAAAGCATTTTAGCAGAATTTTTTTTTAAAATTGATTTTTATCCACTCTGCAAGAGGGTGACCTACAGTACCCTCATGATGAGGAATAAGAGGAAAATATTACAATAGTATTTTAGCACTCTATCCTGATGATAATTTCTTAGTACCAATACATGATACACCAGATCCAGTTTTCTGCCCTTGCTTTCCCTTTACCCAAAGGTAAATAGATGTTTTGAAAGACTGGAGGCAGCTCAACTGGTATGTGTCATTTACACTAACATGTCTGTGATGCAGAACATAACACATGGCAGGCATAGACTCAGATAAACATCAATATAAGATACAAGTTCTGGTGTTGACATGCTGTGAATACTCAGAGGGGAAACAAAGTTCTGGTACCTTTAACCCATATGTTATCCTATTTACAGCATCCATCTTCCAAAATATAGTTTTTGTTTTCTGAAATTAATGTGATCATTAATAGGGTTCTTCCTGTGCCATAAAATGCAACCCAAATGGTCATCTGTATACAGTGAATAAAAAAATGAGGATTCCACTTTCTAAAAGTCGAAGTTATATGAGGACTTTTGCTGTAAAGAATGTGGGAGGGTATGTAGGATTATGTTATTGGACTGGGACGCATGATATTTGGGTTCAGTTCCTGTTCTCATTATAAACTTTGTGCGTGAACTGGGATAAGTTATTTTCCTGTATCTCAATTCACCATTTGTAAAAAGAAGATAATGCTTCCCCAACTTCATCAATTCCTGGGATGGTATTCTGATGGCATAGTGGTGAGGGTCATACAGATAGATTTGCTGAGCTTCTCTACCTATTTGTCAGCTTTGGAAGCACTCATTAAGAATGTTAATATGGCAGTCGTGAATTATTGAGCATTACTTGATGTCACCGCAACACTGCAATGTGCAAAGGCAGAATCTTGTAAGAGTGAAAGATTTCCATGTATTATGGAGAAGCATTTATTACAATAATATTTGGCAAGAAAAACATAAGAATATCCTGGGAAACCTGGTTACATTTTTATGTAGTTTTTCTCTGCTGCTGCTGCTTTAGGCTGAGTTTGATTAAAACTTTAAAGTCCTCACATATTGAACAAAAAGATTGCACTGGATTAGCTTCTTATAACTAAGAGGCAGGACAGGGGGTAATCAAGATGGTAATACTCCAGGGGTGGGCAAACTATGGCCCATGGGCCGGATCCAGCCCCTCAGGGCTTTGAATCCGGCTCACAGGATTGCTTCCTGTGGCGCCATGGGCCCTGTGCCGCTCTCAGAAGTGACTGGCACCATGTCCTTGCGACCCCCAGGTGGGGGGCAGAGGGCTCTGTGCATTGCCCTTGCCTCCAGCCACTGCCCCCCCGCAGCTCCCATTGGCTGGGACCAGGGAACTATGGCCCATGGGAGCTTCAGGGGAGATACCTAGAGGCGCAGCAAGGGCAGTGCACGTGGAGCTCTCAGCCCCCTCTCTTCCAGGGCCCACAGAGCTTCCTGGAATGGCGCGGGGCTGGGGACAGGGCAGGCATGCAGGGAGCCTGCCCTGGCCCCAGTGCATGCGACTGCCACCCTGGAGCTGCTTAGGTAAGCGGTGCTGGGCCAGATTACAGTACTGTACTGTTTGCACTTTTTGGGGGGTCTTTGCTCCCTGATCGCCTACTTCCAGTTCCAAATGAAGTGTGCTTGACTTGTCAATTTGTAACTTGAGTGCTCATAACTCAGAGGTTCTACTATAGAAGTGTTACATATTGTAAACACTGAGTTACTTTACACCTAAGCTATAAATTCTAAATTTACTTACTGATGCCAGTCCTAATAAGACAGCCTTTTTTGCAATTGGCAATGTTATTGGATTGACAAAGATTGGCAATGAAATGGATGAGAAAATCTGCTCCACAAAGTAAGCTGTGAATAAAAGACTTAATGCAGGCAACTACAATGGATGAAACATTACATTGGAAAAGAGCTAATATGCATAAATAATGGAAAACATGGTCATGTTGACAGGACTATATGGAAACAGACACACCAGCAGCAATTTGACAAGTTTTCATAGTAAGAAAGAAGAAAGCAACTTAGAAACCACACCTCCAGTGTTATACTTTGTCTTAGATCCTGCAGTGAGCTCCAAACAAGTCTATTCCTGCACCCATGTGTAGCCCCAGACTACAATGGGCTCCATGAAGGGAGAGAAGTCACTCAGAGCTCATTGCAGGGTCAGGGCCCTAGCTGCTGTTTGTGTTTTAATAAACATTTGTTTTTATTTTGATCTTTAACGAAAAATACAATTGGTGGTACATTTATTGGCCCCAATCCTGCTAACGTATATGCATGTGAATAATCCCAATGGACTTCATATGGGTGCTTGTATACCTCTGTAAACACACAAAATTATATTACCAGAGAGCTATAAATCACAAGTTTGCATCCATCAATTACTTGAAAGGTATGACTTTGAAAAACAATTAAAAATTAATTTAGCTGCATTGTTTGATTTTGTGGCTATCAAGTGTCCCAGTCATGAAAAAACAATACCTTTTTTCCTAGATTTCATAGCATTTAAGGCCAGAAAGGACCATTATTAGAGCATCTGCTCTGACCACATGTATGTCACAAGCCATTAAATTTCACCCCAATACTCCTATATTGATCATAATGACTTTAGTTACACTAAAACATTTCGGTCAGGAGATTGAACTGTTTTGTGCCACCAGCAGAGAAAGGGAGAACTGAAGTGCCACCAATGTCCGAGGCCCCTTTAGAGATGTGATACTTAAACTTCTATGCAGACAAAACTTCTACTGATGTTAAACTCTGCCTAATCCAGCCCCACTGGATTAGAGAATGGGCCCTTTAGAGTGGCATAGCTTTTTATTAGCTCTATACACAATTACACTAAGACTTCAGCTTTCTTTTTGCTCATTCTCTCAGCTTTAAATATTAAACCCTCATTGAACGAGCTGTGTGTCCTAGTGCAGGGCATTGTGTTACTTGTGAAAGGTCTAAGACCTAGATTTTTAAAAAATGACTTCTTAAAGTTATACACTAAGTTCGGCAGCTCCCACCTTTTCATGTTCTCTGTATGTATATATATCTCCTCCCTATATGTTCCATTCTATGCATCCGATGAAGTGGGCTGTAGCCCACGAAAGCTTATGTTCAGATAAATGTGTTAGTCTCTAAGGTGCCACAAGTACACCTGTTCTTTTTACTCTAAGGAGTAAAACCTACAAAAGCACCTATGTGTGGGGTCGGTGCAGGGATGTTTCGCGCCCTAGGTGAAACTTCCACCTTGTGCCCCCCCCCGGACATCCCCCCCCCCCGCAGCAGCTCTCACCCTCTGCCCTGGGGCGCCCCCCTTGCAGCAGCTCACCATCCCCCACCCTCTGCTCTGAGGCATCTCCCCACCCCACTTCGCCCCTGCTCCATGCATGAGCACCCCAAGCAAGCCATCGCTGCTTCACTTCTCCTGCCTCCCAGGCTTGCGGCGTCTAAGCTGATTGGCGCTGCAAGCCTGGGAGGCGGGAGAAGTGAAGCAGCCACGGTGTGCTCAGGGAGGAGGCGGGACAGGGGTGAGCTGGGGCTGGAAGTTCCTCTGCATGCTGGCCCCCGCCTCTTAGGCCTGGTCTACACTACATGTTTAAACCGACTTTAGCAGCGTTAAACTGTTTTAACCCTGCACTCGTCCACAAGAGGCCCTTTATATCGATATAAAGGGCTCTTTAAACTGGTTTCTGTACTCCTCCCCGACAAGAGGAGTAGCGCTGAAATCGGTATTGCCATGTCGGATTAGGGTTAGTGTGGCCGCAAATTGACGGTATCCCACAGTGCACCATTGTGACTGCTCTGGAAAGCAATCTGAACTCGATGCACTGGCCAGGTAGACAGGAAAAGCCCCGCGAACTTTTGAATTTCATTTCCTGTTTGCCCAGCATAGAGCTCTGATGAGCATGGGTGGCGGTGCAGTCCGAAATCCAAAAAGAGCTCCAGCATGGACCGTACGGGAGATACTGGATCTGATCGCTGTATGGGGAGACACAAATCTGTTCTATCACAGCTCCGTTACAGAAGACGAAATGGCAAAGCATTTGATAAAATCTCCAGGCTTTGATACAGAGTCCACAGCACAGTGCTGTGTGACAAGCGTAACGGAAAGCCAAAGAATCAAATGGACGCTCATGGAGGGAGGGAGGGAGGACTGGGGACTCGAGCTATCCCACAGTTCCTGCAGTCTCTGAAAAGCATTTGCATTCTTGGCTGAGCTCCCAATGCCTGAAGATTCAAAAACATTGTCGCCAGTAGTTCAGGGAATATGTCGTCAATTTACCCCCTCAAAGAAAAGGGGAAAAAAATCGTTTCTCACCACTTTTCAATGTCACCGTATGTCTACTGGATGCTGCTGGTAGACAGGGTGCTGCAGCGCTAAACAGCAGCATCCTCTCCCCTCTCTTCTCCGGTGGCAGATGGTACAGTACAAAATGACTGATAGCTGTCCTCGTCGTCATCCCATGAGTGCTCCTGGCTGGCCACAGGTGAGGTCGACCGAGGGCGCCTGGGTAAAAATGGGAATGACTCCCTGTCATTCCGGGCAGACGGTACAAAGTGCTGGGTAATCATCCTCATCATAGCAGCTGGAGCCTGAGCTCCATCAGCCCCCCCCCCCCACTTTTCGTGTCTAAAGAAAAGATTCTGTACTCCCTGGACTATCATAGCAGCTGGAGGCTGCCTCCCCCTCACTTTATCTCGCTAAAAAGTCAGTGTTTGTTGTTCCTGCATTCTTTATTACTTCACCACACAAATGGGGGGACACTGCCATGGTAGCCCAGGAGGGGTGTGGGAGGAGGGAAGCAATGGGTGGGGTTGTTGCACGGGCACCCCCTAGAATGGCATGCAGCTCATCATTTCTGTGGGATCTCTGGGGCTCTGACCCTGAGTGGCTGTGCTCTCTGGCTCTCTAGTAGACTTGCCCCATATTCTAGGTAGGACTGACTCTATTTTTAGACAAAACATAAAGAAGAGAATGACCCGGGGAGTCATTCCCATTTTTGTCCATGAGCCCCCAGCCGACCTCAGCAAGGCCAGCCAGGAACACCCATGACAGCAGCAGACGGTACAAAATGCTTGATAACTGTCATCACCAATTCCCAATTGCAAACGGTACAAAATGATTGAAAACCATCATCTCATCGCCAAATTACAATGGCTGGCAGTGCAATAGGGATGGTAACCATCTCTGCTACCTTGCAAAGGCAAATGAATGCTGCTGTGTAGCACTGCAGTACCGCCTCTGTCAGCAGCATCCAGTACACATACAGTGACAGTGACAAAAGACAAAACAGGCTCCATGGTTGCTATGCTATGGCGTCTGCCAGGGCAATCCAGGGAAAAAGGGCGCGAAATGATTGTATGCCATTGCTTTCACGGAGGAAAGAATGAGTGACAACATTTACCCAGAATCACCCGTGACACTGTTTTTGCACCATCATGCATTGGGATCTCAACCCAGAATTCCAATGGGTGGGGGAGACTGTGGGAACTATGGGATAGCTATGGCATAGCTACCCACAGTGCAACGCTCCAGAAATCGACGCTAGTCTCGGTACATGGACGCACACCGCCAAATTATTGTGCTTTGTGTGGCCGTGTGCGCTCGACTTTATACAATCTGTTTTACAAAACTGGTTAATGTAAAATCGGAATAATCCTGTAGTGTAGACATACTCTTCTTGCTGAGGTGCCCTCCCCGTGCTCCCCTGCCCCAGCTCCCTCTGCCTAAATGCGGGTGGCAACCGGGACGGCCGAAGATCTGTCTGCCGTGGTTGCTGCCGAAGAAAATGGCGCCCCCCCAAATCCCAGTGCCCATGGGAACCGCCTAGGTCACCTAAATGGCTGCACTGGCCCTGCCTATGTGACTTAGGAGTCTATTTCCCATTGACTTTCAATGAGATTCCTAAGGGCTAGATTATTAAAGGTATTAAAGGCATTGGACTTCCATTGATTTAAAGAGTCTAAGTCACTTTTGAAAATAGTAATCCTAAATCACCAAGATGCTTTTGAAAATTTTATTCCTAAAGTTCATATTTAGGCACCTAAATCAGTGTTTCTAATGTGCATTTAAAATGACTCTCACAATATTTGGGTTTTATATAAAATCCCACTTTCTGTAGTCAGTTGATTACTTGAGAATCTTAGGTTTTATTTTTAAATAATTAAACTTCTTTCATTGTGGTTGCAGGGAAAGATAGAAATGATAGAAAATGTGGCCCAATTGTATCCTAAAGGCTCCAAAACCCAAAGACAAAGTAAAAGAGAAGCTTAAATGTACTACATTTTTAATATCTTGTTGTTTTAAAGCCGATTGCGTGATCTTTGAGACCTACCTCATTATTTTTGCATGCTTGGAGTTGGCAATAATGCAATAAATGGCCTGCCTGAGCACCCAACAGCTCCCATTTAAGTCAAATCAGGCCACTTACATAAGCACCTAAAAATATGGATTTAGTGGCCTAACTTTAGGCACCCATTTGAGAATGTTGGCTCACGCATCAAAGATTGTTTTATGGGAAAGTTAGACCTTTAAGATCTATAAAAGTGATAATCTCCCTCATTTCCCAACCTGCTAGAGGAAAAATATATTTTAAAGGCAATTTAGAGGGTTTAAAAGATATTAGTCGACATTCCTGAAAACAAACATTCTCTTTGATAATAAAATAGAGCACAGCTCTGGAAGTCACAGTGCAAGGTTACATGCTGTACTTCACTGTTGTCTCACCCAGTCCTGGAACCACCTCTAGGAGTATGAGGGAAGCTCTGTCTGTCTGTATGCGTGCATTTAATCCTTGACTTCTCTGTTAGGACTGTTGACATGGGTACCAATTAGTGCCAATTGTGATGCCTTTTCTTTGTGATGTTGGTGCTTTATTCATTTACTTGGAAAATCAACTGAGACCACAAAACTCACTCCACAACTTTGGTTTTATTATTAAAAACTCAATATTTATTTTTGTAATGAAAATAGGAGAATGCCCATAAATGTTCAAATGAAGCACATTATGAACCTGATGACTGGGAAATACAGGTAATACTCAGTGAATGCATGGGCATTTCAGAACTAATGTAAGAAAGATTGAAGTTGTTCTACTTGGAAAAAAGTGCCCAACTTTTGTAAATTCCAATAAATCAAACTTCTCTCCTGCTTTATTTTGCTTAAGCCATCACTGGGAAGAGTTCAAAGCATTTTATTTGCATTTTTCAGTAGACCCTTTTGCATTTATTAATTTTTGAGAATGCTGAGTAAGACAAATCTGATATGTGTTTAGCTTTGCTGAATGGTTTTCCTTTCCAGAGGGAAACTGATCAGTCTCTGCAAAGCTATAGCAAAATTACCTGTCATTTAAAAAAAAATGGGGCAATTTAATCAAATGTTAAGTAGCCAATTGTTTCTTCTGTTCAAGATTTTTAATAAAGTACATTGAATATTGACAGGTTATTTGGGTCTTGATCTTGCAAACACATACATATGAGTGAATTAATGCGGGTGAGTCATCCCAGGTCTGAGTGGGGTCTTTGGACCCTATTTGTACATTTTTGGTGGCCAGGCGGATTCTGCTGAAGTTTTCATAAATGAGACATTATTTTGCATAATTATTTTACCACTTGTTCTAACAGCTCTACAAAGAAAATGTATTTTTAAATATTGAGGTTAACTTTAAATGGAACAGAACTTCTGAGTTCTCTGAGTTTCTCTTCAAATGAAGCACTGCATTAAAAATAGTGGGGAGGAGGAGCAGAGTCTTTTTTGTTGTTGATTTGCAGTAGCATCACAGAGGCAGAGAAACAAACACACTCATTAGGTCTAATTAGGATCCGATATTTATTAAGCACTGCTAGCTGAACTTAGTGTACTTACAGTGGATGGAGAAATTGTTTGTGGGTAATGTGCTGTACTAGTTACACATGAAGCATGCATGGTTGAATAAACCTGTACAGAGATTTTTCCCCTCTGTGGAATGTCTTTCATCTAAGTAGATGTTTTATGTACTTAGCTAGCATGTCATTTCCCCACCATTCTCAGTTATTTTAAAAGACTAATTCATAAGATGGCTAGTATGTGTGCACTGTTTTAATACAAAATTATTAGTCAAATTGGCTGGTGAGGAGTCCAAATGGAACCCACATGGTTTATTAACTTTGCTTTTTCATATGAAAAAGCAGTAAGTAATTAAAAATGTAAATTGGTTCTCGAGACATTGAGAAACCACCTACATGTATTGAGGAACTGGTGTCCTGGCATTTTTACCATTTCTGTTGATAAAGTAAGTTGTGGTGATGAACCAAGACAAGAGCCAACTCTGCTGCCTAATAATTTCATTAGGTGACCCTTGGTTCTTGTATTATGTGAAAGAGTAAATTCATGTTCTCCACACCATTCATGATTTTATAGACCTCTATCTTATACCCCTTTTGTCATCTCTTTTCTAAATTAACCAATCCCAGACTTTTTAATCTTCATGTATGGAAGCTGTTCCATGCCCCCTAATCATTATTTGTTTCCCTTCTCTATACTGTTTCCAGATCTAATAAATCTTTTTTGAGATAGTGACCAGAACTGCTCATGGTATTCAAGATGTGAGTGTTTCATGGATTTATATAGTGGTATTAAGATGTTTTTCTATCCTCTTATCTATCCCTTTCTTAATGGTTCCTAACATGCTGTTAGCTTTTTTGACTGCTGCTGCTGCTGCACATTAACCAGATGTTTTCAGAGAACTATCCACAATGACTCCAAGATCTCCTTTCTGATTGGTAACAGCTGATTTAGATCCCATCATTTTGTATGTATAGTTGGAATTATGTTTTCCAATATGCATTACTTTGCATTTATCAACACTGAATTCCATCTGCCATTTTGTTGCCCAGTCACTCAGTTTTGAGAACTCTTTGTAACTCTTAGCAGTCAGCTTTGGACTTAACTATCTTGATTGATTTTGTATTGTCTGCAGACTTTACCACCTCTCTGTTTACTCCTTTTCTGCATAATTTATCAGTATGTTGAACAGCATTGGTCCCAGTACAGATCCTCAGAGGAACTTGCTATTTACTTCTTCCACTATGAAATGTGGCCATTTATTCCTACCCTTTCTTCCTCATCTTTTAGCCAGTTACTGATCTGTGAGGACCTGCCCTCTTATCCCATGCCTGCTTCCTTTGCTTAAGAGCCTTTGGTGAGGGACTTTGTAAAAGGCTTTCTGAAAGCCCAAGCACACTATATCTCAAAGAATTCTGGTAGATTAGTGAAACATGATTTCCCTTTACAAAAGCGATGTTGACTCTTCCCCAACATATTGTGTTCATCTAGGTGTCTGATAAATCTATTCTTTACAATAGTTTCAACCAATTTGCTTTGTGCTGGAGTTAGGCTCACTAGCCTGCAACTGCCAGGATCATCTCCAGAGCCTTTTTTATTTTTAAACCCAAACAAAAAAACCCCAGCCCTACATTAGCTATCCTCCCATCATCTGCTCCAGAGGCTCATTGTAAAGACAGACAAGATATCTAAATGGTTTTCTGAAAGTGATTGAACAATAATTCTGGTTGTAAATGTAATTCAGTTCTCTTTCTGGTGCAGGGGGGGCGTTCCTATAGTACTGGGTAGTCTCTCCTCTGATTCTGTGACCTTCAGAACCAGTGTCTGATTTTCTAAGATTAGCTATGTGAAGCTCAAGCTCATTAATTGTCTCTTCAATAAAAGCAGGTGGCAACTAGAATTGAAACTGTTAACTGAAAGTAGACAAAAAAATAAAATGAGTGGAGAAAACCCATCAAAGGCAGCATGTGTTTGATGCTCTTCCAGGTATAATAAGAAATGATCCAGGTCAGCTCTGTAAAGCTCTCTTGGTAGTTACCAGGATATTACACAGAGAAGTTGACCCTCGTAGTTATTGCAGAATAAACCATTCCACATTATCTATTACAGAACAGCCTTCTTTGTGGACACTCTATTCCTGAATAAAAATCACTTTATTCCAGAATTATTACTCCAGATCAATAACCATGAACATTGTGTCTCCGCTGAGACAATTGGATAAAAACAGAGAGCAAGAGAGATTAGAGCTGCTCTCTCCTCTCTCTCTTTCTCTCCCCCCGCCTCCCCCACACAAAGCATGACTCAAAGAGAGTTAGTTTCTGTGCTGTGTGCAATCCCCAAACCACAGGGAAATTATCCTTGGAACCTAACCATAATAAAATAAAGCAACCCAGCCAGTGGCCAGATCTTTGAATGTAAATGATAGAGGCAGGGAAGTAGGTCATTTATTTGCTAACTAGACTCTTAGTCCTAAAATAATGACTGCAGCTGTAGGGGATGATGGGTTCTATATGGCAAAAAAACTGAGCAATAGTAACAGAACGCAGGAACACAGTCTGAGAGTAGCCTGATTGGTATAGGTGCAGGATGTTTATGGGGTAGGCCCTATCCTCAACACCGCTCAATTATAATTAAAAAGGTAATGAGAGGTAACTTTAGCCACATAACATAAAGTGATGAAATAGAACAAGTTGAGGGGGCCATACAGACAACATAAAAGGGCTGCCTGTGTATATCTTGTCTCAAAATAAAAGCCTATGTTTCCCTTAATGAATGCACATGTTAACAAACACAGCCCGTATTCATTACCACCAAGAAGTGCAGCAGCATTACCAAACGTATTCAACAGCAAAGTAATCTTCCAGAAAAGAGAAATCTGTAGTTTCTTGTGTCTAATAAGATTACAGGTGATATAAGAGCAGTCTTGGTGAAGGTATTATCTTTGAGTAGACTAATGTCTATGTATGTAAGGTCTTGGAAAAAATTTTGAAGGAGAAAGTAGTTAATGACATTGAAGTCAATGGTAATTGGGACAAAATACTACATGGTTTTACAAAAGGTAGATCGTGCCAAACCAACCAGATCTCCTTCTTTGAGAAGGTAACAGATTTTCTAGACAAAGGAAACACAGTCAATCTGATTTACCTCAATTTCAGTAAGGCATTTGACATGGTTCCACATGGGGAATTATTAGTTAAAAATTGGAAAAGATGGGGATCAATATGAAAATTGAAAGGTGGATAAGGAACTCGTTAAAGGAGAGACTACAACGGGTCGTACTGAAAGGTGAACTGTCAGGCTGGAAGGAGGTTACTAGTGGAGTTCCTCGGGGATCAGTTTTAGGGCCAATCTTATTTAACCTTTTTATTACTGACCTTGGCACAGAAAGCTGGAATGTGCTAATAATGTTTGCAGATGACACAAAGCTGGGAGGTATTGCTAACACAGAGAAGGACCGGGATATCATACAAGAAGATCTGGATGACCTTGTAAACTGGAGTAATAGTAATAGGATGAAATTTAATAATAAAAAGTGCAAGGTCATGCATTTAGGGATTAATAACAAGAATTTTGGTTATAAACTGGGGACACATCAGTTGGAAGAAACAGAGGAGAAGAAGGGCCTCAGAGTATTGGTTGATCACAAAATGACTATGAGCTGCCAATGTGAGATGGCCGTTAAAAAAGCTAATGCAGTTTTAGGATGCATCAGGTGAGGTATTTCCAGCAAAGATATGGAGGTGTTAGTACCGTTATACAATGCACTGGTGAGACCTCATCTGGAATACTATGTGCAGTTCTGGTCTCCCATGTTTAAGAAGGATGAATTCAAACTGGAACAGGTTCAGAGACGGGCTACTAGGATGATCCGAGGAATGGAAAACCTGTCTTATGAAAGGAGACTCATAGAGCTTGGCTTGTTTAGCCTAACCAAAAGAAGGTTGAGGGGGGATATGATGGCTCTTTATAAATATATCAGAGGGATTAATATCAGGGAGGGAGAGGAATTATTTAAGCTTAGTACCAATGTGGACACAAGAACAAATGGATATAAACTGGACACTAGGAAGTTTAGACTTGAAATTAGATGAAGGTTTCTAACCAGAGGAGTGAAGTTCTGGAACAGCCTTCCAAGGGGAGTAGTGGGGGCAAAAGACATATCTGGCTTCAAGACTAAGCTTGATAAGTTTATAGAGGGGATGATATGATGGGATAGCCTAAGTTTATGGAGGGGATGATATGATGGGATAGCCTAATTTTGGCAATTGATCAAAGATCAATTGCCAAATTATCAACAGTAAGTATGCCCAGTGGTCTGGGATGGGATGTTAGATGGGATGGGATCTGAGTTACTACAGAGAATTCTTTCCTGGGTGCTGGCTGGTGAGTCTTGCCCACATGCTCAGGATTTAACTGATCGCCATATTTGGGGTCGGGAAGGAATTTTCCTCCAGGGCAGATTGGCAGAGGTCCTGGAGGTTTTTCGCCTTCCTCTGCAGCGTGGGGCATGGGTCACTTGCTGGAAGATTCTCTGCAGCTTGAGGTCTTCAGACCACAATTTGAGAACTTCAATAACTCAGACATAGGTTAGGGGTTTGTTGTAGAAGTGGATGTGTGAGATTGTATGGCCTGTGTTGTGCAGGAGGTCAGACTAGATGATCATAATGGTCCCTTCTGACCTTAAAGTCTATAATGTGTACCAATTAATAGATATTTCTCACTATTTACTGGACACTTGGCCTGGTCTCTCTTAGTGGCTGAGTGCAGGTGCTTACATTAGTGTCCCCAAAACATATGCAATCTGATAACCTTTACTTAGTGTAAGGACAGGTGATATGTTAACATGAAGATGACTCCGAATGTGAATGTCTATGTTAAGCCTCTGAAGATTCCCATTCCTAATTAAATGTTTCCAGAAGCCTGAGAAGACTCAGCCTGGGCCAAGATTTTGGGGTTATACCTTCTGTCCTGACAAACTGGACTCCTGAATACATTTGATGTGTACACTTTAGCACTCATTTAGTCTACCAATTTGTCTGATATCAAAATATGAGAACTACAGCATATCAGAAAATTTCAGTTGTAATATTTTTTTTTTCGGTTAAAAACAGGGGAAATAATTGCTTTCTGGCCAGTTAGGAAACTGCTGAAAAATGTTTTAAACAAAAAATGGGGAATTTTTTTCATAAAATATGAAAATATTTTTGTTTTATTATTTTACTTCTGCTATTTCAGGGGTTGTCAAACTGTGAGTTAGGACCCCTCAGGGGGTTGTGAGGTTATTACATGGGGGGGGTCGCGAGCTGTAAACATCCACTCCAAGCCCTGCTTTGACTCCAGCATTTATAATGGTGTTAAATATATAAACAAGTGTTTTTAATTTATAAGGGGGTCACACTCAGAGGCTTGTTATGTGAAAGGGATCACCAGTAAAAAAGTTTGAGAGCCACTGCGTTAGTTGTAGGTAGGTGTGTGGGAGGTATGCCAAGAAAACTGATTAAGCAGAGTAAGGTAGAAGGGAGAGTTGTTATATATTAGGGCTGTGCGTTGAAGCTACTATTTTTGTTAAGGTTTGGGGCATATATTTATGAATCATATGACTGTCACTTGCCCAGAAGTTTGCTGTCTCTCTCTCAACCTGGACAAACACCTTTTATGATTCCTGGGTCTGGGAAGCTTGCCAGGTTTTAGAAATTCTGTATGCTGTGCCCACCATCTCCAGGTCTGTTTTAAGCCACAAAATCTCTTTGTAAGATCCATTTGTCCCTTGTGATTTTTTGTTAGCATCTGGAAGTCTGAGTTTTCATGCCTAAGGCCTTGTATGCAGACTTCCTTCCCTCTAACATTTATTAAGATAGATCTTATGAGAGAGGCTTCCTTCCTCTCTGGAGTGCTAATTCTGCCAGTTCCCCAGATCCTACCTTGTGTACATTCAGTTCTGAGGCATACACTAGTTGGCAGATGGCTTCCCAGGAAAGTTTGTTTGAGATTCAGTTGCGGTCCTGCCATTGTCTTAAAGGTAGTTCTAGAACACTCACTTCCAGACAATCACTGGGACCAGCAACACAATGAATGTAGCAGGCTAGAAGCTGGATGTAGAAGCTAGTATAATACCTCAGCAATAGCATGGGGCACAGAGCTTTTTTTTTTCTTTTCTTTTTTTTAAACTTTAATTATTTTAAGGCCTGGAACCACAAGACACCAGCTTCAATTATATTTAAAGGGAGTGTAAAGGAGAAGGATGGAGACACAAAACACTAGGTAGGAGCCAACAAATGGCACACTGCTTCCCAAGGAAGCATTTTTAAATATATTGGGTGAAATCCATACACTACTGAAGTCAATGGCAAAACTCTCATGGATTTTAATGGGGTCAGGATTTCACCTATGGTATGAATTTTGCAGAGGATCCAGACTTGAAAGACCTCACCATAGTTTTGGGCAAGGTAGTTTTTCAGGCAAAAAAAAGTTTTTGTGCTTTATATTCTGCCTCGTATTTATTTATGGTCAGTGCTCAGGTCTGACTGTGAAATTTTGCCTGATTGATATTACCACAGTAAACCCCATATGGTATTTAGTATGGATAATACAGTGGTAAAGATAATGACATGCAAATGGCAATTTTAAAATTTTGTGGCCAATAAATTTCTCCCGTGGTTTAAAATAGAAACATACACAAGTATTTTCCTGAGGTCATTATGAACAGTGTGTTGGATTCAGGTGGGGATTGCAGGTAGACATAGTCTGTCTGTATAATTTGAAAAGATAACTGGCATAACTATCCTTGGGCTATATAATTTTAATAAATAGTTTTAATGACAATTTGCATAACTCTCATTGTATAGTATTAAATACCACAGGGATTGATAGTTACATACAGTGGTGAATAGGTATCATACAAATACCTGAAAGATAGATACTTTATTTGTTGTTTGAAATAACTTTTTTCTATAAGTATAGAAAATCAATAGCTGTTTCTAAAACTCCCATGTTCCAGTTCTAAAAAGAATAAGTCATTTATGTAAGAAGGGGAAAATTCTATTCTCAAATCCAGTATTGCGCCTCACATACATATGGAGAGCTTCCATTAATATCTCTGAGATTTGTGCATGTAGGAAGAGATGTCAGATTTGAGATCTGTTATACAAAGCTTAAAAGTTTCGCTATAAAATTGTACAAACAAAAAATCGCCTGCAGTTTTTCCTTTCATGATGATTAACCATTATCATAATTACGAAATGGCTGCTGTTTAATAACATTACTAATGAGAAGTATAGAAGTGAAGCCACCAGCAGCATATAGACTAAATTGTGCAAGAAGTTTTGTTGATGAACATCTGAGAGGGATGGCCAGAAAGCGAAAATCACAACTGGACCAGTGAACACAGAACACACTGCTGTATAGTAGACTGCTGTATATAATGTCTCAGGTCATTGTAGGTAGGTAGCAATTACAGCAATATGTGAAGTATACTTGTGTGGAGACACATTTTCAAAACATGACCTATAATTATATATGTTCTGCTGTATGTGTGATAGTGATTGCATGCACAGTTTTGGGATATGTCTACACTGCAGCATGCAGTGTCTTCCCAGCACAAGTAAACAAATGCTTGAGCTAGTATGCTAAAAATAGCAATGTAGCTGAGTAGCAGGGGCAGAAACCAGGCTAGTCACCTGAATACAAACCAGCCAGGATCCGCTGGGTACATACCCAGTGAATCACTGCCCATGTTACTCCGTCTGAGCTGCTATTTTTAGCATGCTAGCTAGCATGTGTATTTCGCAACATGGGTAGACAGACACTCCCAGCTGCAGTACAGATGAGCCCTTTGGAGCATTGTCCCTTGTGCCCAAATCATAGTGTTGCTCCTTTTCAACCTATCTAAGTTCATGACCCTATGGATATTCAAGTTGAGAATAGAAATTGGTGATGGGAGTCTGGATTTTCTTTGTACATACCTTGTAAATAAACAAGACTGCAACAAAGTCCTACTTCTCCAAATGCAAGAGGAGCCAAACACAAAATAGATTCTTTGCTTACTGCCCCAAGACTCTTTAGCCAGGACCAAACTGAAAAGCTCTCTCTTGGCTTCTTCCAGGGTTATACACTGTGCTTACAAGCTGCTGCTTGGCTTTCTTGCTCTGCCACTGAGTCTCTCCCAGTTCCTTGTCTGCCCCCTGCCAGCTGGACTTTCTCCACTCCCACATATGCATCCACCAATCTGGTAGGAATAATACCCAGTGGAACCTTCCATCTACATGGTGCTAGTTTCTGAGCTGACTCCATTATGCCTTGTTTTAAGAGTTGGCCCTGTAACTGTTTCATACAACAAACTTAAGTGAAGAACACTCGCGTTCTGGGGTGCAATTCAGACCAGTGAGAGGTTGTGTCACCACCTGCCTTATAACCCTGAGTGCCTTACAATGCCTTGCTACTGTAGCTCCCAACCTGGATGCTTTCATCCAGCCTACAAGCATGCAGGTCACACCCTAAGTATCTGTGGTTATAACTACTGAATCAGGACTGCCTGACCCCAGCAGCCTGTCTACAGCTCATCTCTGGCTTCCACCAGCCTTGGTTACTACTTAGAGGGTGACCCCAACACATTTCCAGTCCCGAGCTTTCCCAAAACCATGTGCTCTGTAATGTCCAGCCGTTTTCTGGACAGCTCAGGAAATAAGGTTTGTTTGTCCCTTTAAAGCCACAAAATACACCAACTTTCCCTGTTAACTGAAGTTAACATTCACTTTAATTCAGACTCATCACTGGTGCTTTAAATTACTAGTCAAACAAATTTATTAACAATAGGACATAGGTTAAGTGATGCCAAGTAAAAGGAATAAAGTTAGGAAGGGTTACAAGCAAATAAAAGTGAAAACCTGCATTTGAAAGTCTAAAACATAATCTTGCAAGGTTTAAGATATTTCTCTTCAACTCCTCCCTCCCGCCCCCTTGGTTGAAGGATCCATCTTTCTGAGCTGGCAAGAGCTCTAGCCTCTTGTGTTTATCTAGTGAAGAATGCCAATGATGGCTTCTATTCTCACTTATATCTTCCAAGTGTGTCATTAGCTTTCAGAAAAGACCTCACTCCATACACAGTAATACTGCATACAATCAGTTGATTCAGTTGCTTATTGTTTGAGGTTCATCTCCTTGTCTTTATAGACCAGTAAGCCTTTGAAATGGATTCTTTTGAGGGTTACCTCTCAAATGAAAGTTTATTCAAGCTGTGGGGAAGGCAACCTGTTCCATATTCTTTCTTCTCCAGCTTGCTGAAATGCAAATTGTTCTGTTTCCTGCCATCTCCTCCCTCTGCTGTCTTGATGGTCCTGTTTCCTGCTTATACATAAATTGAGGTTAATACACATTCCTTTGTATAGGATGGACCTCCCTCTGTCATACCTGGTTTACACGCACTTTAGTCCTAATTCCAGGATAAACAATAATAATGGAGATATACCAATCTCCTAGAACTAGAAGGGACCTTGAAAGGTCAAGTCCAGCCCCCTGCCTTCACTAGCAGGACCAATTTTTGCCCCTGATCCCTAAGTGGCCCCCTCAATGATTGAGCTCACAACCCTAGGTTTAGCAGGCCAATGCTCAAACCACTGAGCTATCCCTCTCCCATAAGTTTTACCCAACTCATAACAATAGCATATAAATAAGTAAATGCCTATTCATTTTTACAGCTTAAACATGTAAATGGATTTTGTGCGGATAAATTTTATCACTTGTGCGCACTGTTGCTTATGTGAAAAACAGAACACACATAAGTGATTGCATATGTGAAATTGTTTACACTAAAATGGAGGGTGGATGGAGATTGCTTTGAAGATTTAGTCCCAAAATAGTATCTTGGCCCTTGCCTACAGGAGGAGTTATTCTGGAGTAGCTGTTCCTGATTAACGGTTCATGATTAGTCCAGAAAAAAGGCCTATGGGATTCAGCTAATTTGGTATAAAGCACTCTTTTTCTGGAATAAGAACATCCCCACATAGTTAACCAGGAATAGTTAATCTGCTTTAAATGTACACCCTATTTTACTCCAGATTATCTTCCCTGTGTATGCAAACCCTACAAGATACACCACAAGTTTTATAATTTAAACCTGAATATTCTGGTTACAGAAGAACAGATAACTGAGTTACAAATTAACCACTGGATAAAATATTAACGACAACAGAAAATGCTGTTATGAAATGGGTTAAAGGTTTGTTCCTCTATTTTTGTGCAATCCAGAAACAACATCTGATTTTAAAGCTAATTTTTCATTAACTAGGTATTTGTGGTGTATTGCCATGCTATTGAACATGGCTGATCATCAATCTCTGTATGCCAGTTTAAGGGCTCCATCTGTGTGACCTTGACATACTTTGTGCTGCAAGATTAGTACAGTATAGTGGATAAGGAGTCAGTAGAATGTCTAATCCAGTATGGTTCCAAAAATGTTATCCTCCCAGACATACAAATACATAGAAGCTGAAAAGTAAAATGACCAATCAATCACTCTTAAATTGTGTATATTGCCTGGTTTAAATTTGTTTTGGAATAAAACATAATTCAGTAGCATTCATGGTGTAGAAACAGAGGTTTATTTTGGCTCTTAAAATAATTTCTAGAGCTAAATGAAAACATCAGGAATGGATTAGGAAATAAAGTACAGTAAGGCACTCGATGAAGACTGACTGATATGAGGTATATTTCCTTTTAAAGGATTCTTGCACTTCACTGGTAAAATGATTTTGACCTTCCCTTAAGTTAAGACTGTTTTCTATTTTAACTGAAGTAATGTTTGGCATATGAAAAATGGTGATTTCTAACTGTTGTATTTTTATTTTCTGAATCTTTATTGTAAATAGTTCAACATCTTTGAAGTATTCAGATTATAAGAAGTGAAATATTAATTTTTTCCATTTTGAAATTAGTGACCCAGGTTTAAATTGTCAAAACCGCCTAAGTGACTTAGGAGCCAAAACCCCATTTAAAAAGTGAGTTAGGTACTTAAGTATCAGAGGGGTAGCCGTGTTAGTCTGGATCTGTAAAAGCAACAAAGAGTCCTGTGGCACCTTATAGACTAACAGAAGTTTTGGAGCATGAATTTCGTGGGCGAATACCCACTTCGTCGGATGCATGTACCCACGAAAGCTCATGCTCCAAAACTTCTGTTAGTCTATAAGGTGCCACAGGACTCTTTGCTGCTTTTAGGTACTCAAAAAGCTTAGGTACTTTAGCAAATCACTTAAGTGCCTTGGAAAATTTTATCCCTAGCCTTTTTAAAATATAAGCCTTATAATCAGAAAGACAGGACAGTGCAATAACAGGGATTAAATACTAAGTTTAAAGTAAATAAAGTTTATGAAAATACCTCAAGTTCTGTGATATTGGTATCACAGAAGATCTAAGGACTATTAATATTACATTAATTAAATTAATACACTTCTATAGGGCCATTCATCTGAAAATTTCAAAATGTTTTATTTATATCATTTTAAACTCACAATGTCTCTGAAGGTCAATTGTAGCATACGCATGTTAAAGGTACTTTAGGTAAATTGAGGATATTAGCATTTTATGTTACGTGCCCAGTTCATAGAGTTGGTCAGTAACAGAGCCAGGAATAGAACCCAAAGTTTCTGTCTTAGTCTCCTTCTCTAATCAGTAGATCACACTCATAAAATTTACCACAAGACCAAATATCTGTTTATTTAGTTTTTGTCTCTATTTCCCTTCATACTTTTAGAATTGTGTTCTAAATGATATACTGTATGTATTGAACCTAGAGTTTATCAAAGAGTCATCATAAGCCACAGGCATAATGTTCAGTTTTCTGTTGTCATTTAAAATGTGTGACTCCCTGGTAGCTTCTGCACAGGGGTTCAGCTTTTCTTTGTGATCTGCCCCTGTGTATCTTTAAAAATGAAATAATGCATGCGTTTGAGTAACTGACAGAAGGCTGTATGGTAACCAGTTATTCCTGTCTGGATTCTGCCCTGCACTAAAAAGATGCCTTAGGCCAGATCTGTATATCTTGAATCCTTATGTTGGCATATTCCTCTCAAAAATTGGTATTTAAATCAAAAAGTAAGATTTTTACAGAATGTATAAAATCTTCACATTCTACCATCTGAAACTAACATATGTGGAGTAAATGTCTTGAGCATAATTTATTCCACATACTGAAATAACTAGTGCTCCTGAATATCTGCAAATGTTTAGAGAGCTTTCTTGCTGCATATGACTTTATATTTTTAGTGAAATCAGAAGCCCTAATGCAAAATTTAGTGTATAGGCCGTGGTATAGATTCTTTCCACCCCTGAAGATTTTAATTATTTGCCATCTTTAAAAGTGTGTGGATATGTTTTATATATATAACTTTAATTGTTATTGGGAGAAAAAGCAGTATTTGCATGAGGTGAACTGAAAAATACTATTTCTTTTGTTTCTTTTTTGCAGTGCAAATATTTGTAATAAAAAATAACATAAAGCAAGCACTGTAAACTTTGATTCTGTGTTGTAATTGAAATCAACATCCAAAATATTGATAATAAATTTAAATTGGTATTCTGTTATTTAATAGTGCAATTAAAACTGTCATTAATCGTGACTTTTTTTAAATCTAGTTAATTTGTTTTGCGTTAATCACATGCATAACGTCTATTAATGGAGTGCCCTAGTTGAAATCTGCCCCACAGCATTAAGAGACAGAAGTTGCTAATATCTGACAGCTGTATTATGGAGAGTTGAAAGTTATATATGTTTAACTATATGTTTGTGGTCTTAGTCCATTTCCTAGTTCATATTTTTTGTGGAGGAGAAAATGATCTCCCTCACCAACAGCATTGCCACAATCTCAGTAAAAATGTAGGCTCTCGGCCTTTATGAAAATGTAACTAGAGGTCTCCATTGGACATATTGGCAGGACAATTGGGAGCCCAAACACTGGTGCTTATCTAGCGACAATTAGGCATGGCCTAGAGAGTTAAAATCAAATCCTACCCTGTACACCCTCACCTTTAAAAATAAATAAATAAATAAATAAAATTAAAAAGTGGGGGGGGAGGGGAATGAAGGAACTTTCTTGGTAGTTAGAATCAGGAGTTCCCATACTCTCCAGTTATTGGTCACGGGAGAGGTACCTCTCAATATGTAACTCTATGTATTTTCACACTTCCCACTTGCTAACTGAGATCAGTATACATGTCAGTATACATGTCTGTCTCCTGCCGTATGGCAGTTCCTTCATTCCCAGTGCAGGGAGGAATTCCTAAGTGTTGTATGATCCAGCTAGAAGAACGTGAGAGAGAGAAATCCAAGTCCAGGATTAGGAGATGTGGAGTGCATGAAGCATGGAGCTTGTTGACATGTTCTGTTCTCCTCCCTTCTGCGCTGGGGGAATGGGAGAGGAAGAGACAGAAGGGGTTGAAGAATGTGAGGTGCAGCAGAAGAAGTTGAAGGTTTAAGAGGGGAGGGCAGTCAGCTCTGAACTTTCCCCTTCCCTGTGTGGGCTGGGATCTGGGGGACCCTGTCTCCTCTGGGGGTGCCTGAGCTCTTATCTCTGTCCCTCCATGAGAGCTGGGATCTGGGGTGAGAGGGAATGAAAGTAACACAGATTTCAACATCTGAAATCCAGAAAATGAGTAGTTAAGACACACATCACCCCTGTTCGGTGGGGATGAGTGAACAGTGTGTGTGGGAGGGACCAGGTTTGGCGGAGAGGCAGAGAGGGTGGATGTGAGGCATGGCTGGGGAAGTCTGGTTGAGGAGAGGCAGGACTCCAGTTGGTTATGGGTAACGGAAGTGGCTTGTACGGTGCCAATTAATGGCTTAATGTGATGGGAAGAGGAAAGGGAGCTAGAAATGTTGGTGGGGGTGGCTAAATGTTGGGGCAGGGAGTGGAGGAGCAGACAGACACAGCAGTCTTCTCTTATACGCTTAGAGTTATTGTAATACCCAGATAATAAAATTGTCAAACACATTGCAAACATCTCAAAGCATAACGTCATCCCCATTCCACTAGAACAAAAGTTACAGGAGGTGGGAGGAGCACTGAGGAATCCCATAGCAAACCTGTGGCCTAGTGGAAAGCCCATTGGACTGAGACTATTCCTAGCAGAACCACTGGCATGCTGGGTGACCTTGGACAAGTGACTTCACCTCTCTGTGCCTAGTTTACCATCTCTAAAAGGGGATAATGTTGTAAACTTCTTTGAGATCTACTGATGAAAAGCACTATATTAAAGCTAGGTCTCTTGATTATTACCTAGTTATGGTAATGTATCAATTCCAAATGTAGGTGAGGACTACAATTGCCGAAATGACCATTAGCTCCTACCAACAAACATTTCTCTTTCTGCTTAAAAAACGAGGAAATTAAATGGCAAAAAAAAGTTTTTAGCACAGAGTTAAGGTTGCCTGGTAATAACTCATGCACTTCCAGAATGTAGAGTTCAGCAAAACCCAGACTTGTGAAAACCAGGGAATGCAGAGTTAAGGTAAACACCAACACAACCTTAATTCTGCCCTCTTCAAGTGATGCTCCAAAACACCCATTACACACATACTAGGGCTCTGCCTTTCACTATAATGAACAAATGCTACCTGCACCTACCCTATGCTCAAACACTGAACCTGCTCCCCTGTCAGATTACTCCAACAACCACTTCATATCATTTTAAACCCTTCACATCAGCACACAGCAAACCATCTAAACCTATATTTTTCCCTACCCATCATTAAAGCCACAGACTTTTCAAATTAACAGTTAACAGTACCCATGGCAAGAAGACCTCGGTGCCCTGCTGTTGATACAGCCTACACAATTCTGTATTGAAAAGACGGAAACTAGAACCTCAAGGTACACATGCACCTCTTCCTTTGATAACACACATGTGGGGACTCAGACCCAGATCTCCTTCTATCATAATCACAGCTCTTTCAAGGTACTCCAACTTTTCTCCACCATTCAGTACAGCTACCTCAACACAATGAATCCAACAAAAGTGTGTATGGATAATTTCCTGTGGCTATTGCCAGCTCCGGGGACAGAGTTAAAGTTGCATGTACATTTACTTAGCGATGTATTTCCTGGTTTTAGGAAGTTTGAGTTTCGCTGAGTATAACATTCCGGAAGAGCATGAGCAATCACTGGGCACCCTTAATTCTATATTAATGAAGATTTTTGCATATTTAATGTTTTTTTGTTCTGTTGTAAAGGCTAACCTGTCTCCATTAACTTCAGTAAATTTATGCCTGAAGATAAATGGATCCCCAGTATCTGTGACCTTCCTCAATATGCATGACCACAGATATCCTGTGGTGGATAGGATTCTGGTGCTGAGGTTTTACAAAGCTGTCTTAAGTGACTTAGATGTCCTGTCCCTTTAAAATCAATGGGAATTATGCATCCAGATTTCCTAGAAGGCTTTTCAAATCTCAATCTATACACTTTATCCTGCCATTATTTTTGTACAAAATTACACTTGTTTTCACTGGCAGCATGGAGTTTGATAGCAGATGTGACCGTTAATGTGCACTTCTCTTTATAAGGAGAAATTCACTTAAAATTGCTTGATGTGCTTCCTAATTCTTCATGGTAACTATTTCCATAAACTTTGTTACCATTGAAAAGAGCTTTGCTTGAATTCTTTGCCTGCTTGTTGTTTTTGGTTTTCGTGTTCTAGATTTAATTTGTTTCTGCAAATGTTCATCATCAGAACTTGGCATTTTTATTTATTCCCTTCAGTTCCTTTCATAAACCTAAATCCCACCTGACAGTCACAAATTTTCAAGTCTCTGTGTGTACAAAGCAGAAGTATGTGTAGCATAAGGGACTTTCCTCATAGAAAGCTGAAAACTGCAGCCCTGTACATTACCTATTACTATGATGTCATATTATAAGCAGAGTTTGTTTTTCTTTCTTATGTATGTCTCTAATTATTTATTTATCTCCTAGAACTGGAAGGGACCTTGAAAGGTCATTGAGTCCAGCCCCCTGCCTTCACTAGCAGGACCAAGTACTGATTTTTGCCCCAGGTCCCTAAGTGGCCCCCTCAAGGACTCTCAACCCTGGGTTTAACAGGCCAATGCTCACACCACTATGCTATCCCTCCCCCCTTGAATTAAGCACATGTATTTTGCTCTCCACTGTGTGTTAAAATAGATTATATAGTCTCTGCTGGTCTACATAAAATACATGTACACAGCATCTGTGTTGTATGTCTGCGCATTACACCTGCAAATACACTTCTACCCTGATATAACACAAACCGATATAACATGAATTCTGATATAATGCGGTAAAGCAGTGCTCGGGGGGGCGCACTCCAGTGGATCCAAAGCAAGTTCGATATAATGCGGTTTCACCTATAATGCAGTAAGATTTTTTGGCTCCCAAGGACAGTGTTATATCGAGGTAGAGGTGTATTGCATTGCATGCTGACTGGTAGTTCTGTCAAGGGCTTCAGTTTTCCACCATCTATATTTTATAAGTGCTGTTACTGAACCCATTGCAGAGGATAAAGTTTGTTTCTCCTGTTCTTACACCCATCAGGATGCTTGCTCATCGTATCTAAGGAAATGGATACAGCTAACTTTTTTTTTTTTTTTTAAGCCCAAATGACTCCAATCAGCATACAGTAAGTGTCTACAGTGCCTGGCATTTAAAGATATGAGTCATGACTACCTCCCATATCAGGAAAAGAAGGACAGAATTGTGAAGCTGAATAAAAAGGAATGGGTCAAAAAACAGTTTTGGCATGCACAGTTTCTTGAAGGCAGAGAAAATGCTGAATGTTAGCAAACCATCCTTCAACAGCAGGCGTCTCATTTGGTCACTAATGTGGGGGCTTCTTTGATGTTTCAGATGGTTTGATTTCTTTGGGGTTTTGTTTGTGATGTGAAACGTGAGTGCGTGTGTGAGCGAGCTCTTGAGAACAGCCAGTCACCCTCCTCTGCATGTGTAGGGTGATGGGGGGTGGTGTTGTTTTTTGTTTCAATTACCATAAATTTGATCTTTAATGTACTGTGCAAAGAAAAGGGATTTGAGGTAGAAGCATGCAAACTAGTAGGGGAAGGGTTTGTGTGTATACAGGAGCCTGTAAGCAAAATTACACTAATATAATGATAAAGAAAGCCGACCCCAGGCCCAAAGGCCGGGTCTTAATCAAGTTAATAATCATATCAAGACCTTAGGCCTTAATCACACTAACATATAGCAAAGTAAAAACATTGATTTATACTAACCCTCCTGAGGCTCACTTTCTGATTTAACTATATCATACACTACTAATATGTTACTTAATGCTGCTAAAACACAAAATGCTGCTATAAGGGGTTAAACTGACATAAAGTCCCTTAAAAACCCCATCCATCACTGCCAAATAAATTAACAACTGCTAGGCTATTATAAGTTTATCAAGCAGCTTATGCACACAGAAAATTAACCTCTAATAAACTTGGCTGAACATGCAGTTTGGGCCCAAGTTCCTCAAATTTGCTTAAGAAACATAGCTGCTGACACTGCAAGTAGGCGAAAACCAGGTGTCAAAGTCCTGACATTAACAAAAACCCGTATAAAGGGGAAGTTGCAAAAAGCAGGCTTGCAGATTAGCTCATAACCGGTAAAGTAATGGTAAAAGTTTTTGCAAATGGTTAAAAAATGTCATTGTATTAACCAAATATGGTATCCTCGGATGTATAAGCTCATATGGTAATTTGCGGTTTTAAGCTTTATAACCCCAGGTATTATTGCTGTAAGGTAGAGCGACTTCCCTCTTGCTAGAGGTCCTGTCGTCTCTCCCTGCATATATGCTTGTAATCTATGATTAATCAATAAAGGAGCCTCAGGCTGTCTGATCAACTCAACTGATTGGTGGTCAATTTCCCCGACAATTTGGTGCATTGGCCGGGAACCCACAAGAGGGCTTCTCCTGGATCGGAGGACCGCAGGCAGTCTCCTTCCAACCCCCGGGCCCAATTAAAAGGTAAGAGACCTTTTGAAATCTCTATGGGGTTTGGCAGAGGACTAGTCTGTAGGCTCCGGTTTGGGTAAGTCACAAGCTGGGTTCGAACTTTTAGCTATCAGACAGACCAGATGCCCTTTCTCTAAGGTTTCTAAGATTCCAAGGTTTTAGCCTTTCCAGAGGCTCCCGTGGTTTCAAAGGTACCGCTAACAACCCACGGACCACGCTCCTTTTGGTCCGGAGAGTCCTGATCCAGGCGTGGATCAGGGGTCCCCTTCCTACCAGGTCTGATGGGGATCCGGGTTTAATGTTCCAGCGTTCCGTGGTTTCGCCTTGACGTCTGTGTCAAGAAAGCACCTGTGTCTGTGTGTGTGAGGGCCAAGCGGCCAGAGTGAATGCAGCTGTGGGAAGACGCCCCGAGCCTCCTGCGAAGCGAAAGCTCGTGACCAGGAGTGTCTCGAAAGCAAGCCCCACAGCTGAGCTTCTGTATGTGCAAGAGGTTGTAAAGCTTCCCAGCTGGCAGGCCTTGGTAAGTGGCTAGCCTGTTGGGTGCTTGTGTGTTTCCCCGTCCCTCTTCCCTTCCCTTCCACGACCTATGACCCTGTGACCGCTCCTCGAGCATTGTCCTTACAGGACCACAGAGTCCCTATTTTGCCCACTGGAGCCATAAGCTCCCTTCCCTTCTCGGAGAGGAGGGAAGCCCCCAGGAAAACCGTACCGCTGGGTCCGTAGCTTCAGAAGCATCGTTGGCTTAAGGCTGGTGCTCTGGGCTGACGGCAAGCGTGCGGGGACCGCGGGTTCTCCGGAAAGGAGCCCGTCCCATCCTTTACCTCCTTCCATGTAGGTACCTGCTGTTTGGCGGGTCAGAGAAAGCCTACTCCACCTAGTTCCCCTGCCCAGGGCAGGTAAAGACACCACCGGTGTTAGAACCGTGGTAATCCTGATTAGCGCTTCCCTGGTGTGAAAGGCTTGTGTGAAACAAAGGGCTGAAGTGAAAATGGGGTCTACCCAATCTAAAGGGATCCCAATCCCACCAAAAGGCACTCCTGCTGCTTATATGTATGTGCACCGTGGCCCGTCGACATGTAGATATTTGCAAAAGTGGAATTGGTATACTAGAGACGACCCAAAACTGCAATTTCCTGTGGAGGGCAGTTTTGATCTTGATAGGATTGTGCACCTCAGGGGTGCTCTTGTTGCCAACTCTGTAGGACAGGGACAGTTTGATGCTTATTTTGAATGGCATGATGAAATGGGTAAAAGGCGTCAGGAATCCCAAGTTAGGGGGTTAAAAGATACCCAAGAAAAACTAAAAACCCAACTTAAAGAGGCACAGGAAAAATTAAATAGTGCTCAAAATTTGCTCAGTCCCCCTCCCTTAAACGTAGTTCCCCTCTGCCCGTCTCAAACACGCCCGAAACCGACTGCCCCAAAAAGAATCTACCCTTCACCCCCTTCCGATGAGCTAATTGATCTGTTCTTGGAATGTAGACAGTGGCCCGATAATTCTAATAGGCCGCCCGCTTATAGCCCAGATGCTCAGGCAGGGGGTGGGGCTGGACCGGGAGATAGAAGTGAGGCAGAGGACAATCAAAGTAACCATCCAGACACCACATCTCCCTCATCTCCCTCAGGTTCTGATAAACAAACACCTCCCAAGACCCCTTCAGGTGGGTCTACGCCCCGGTCTGATATGTCCGACGACTTAAGGGAAGCTCTAGCTATAGTAGAAGTGGGAGAAAAATGTATAGACGATTGGCAACAGGTATCAGGTGAAGAAAATATAGATTGGGAATGCAAAGAAATTAACTGGGACAAATTATCTCCAGATTCGCCGCTACGGCGGCTGTCAAGTACTATAGCAGAGATGAAGCAATTTGTGACATCACCAAAATATGACTCCCTTTTAAATCCCCGCCACCCCCCGGTCTCTGACGACCCTGATGCAGTGGCTTTTCGTACCCGCCGTAAGGAGTTTCTGCGAAAGGCTGAAAAAATCCCCAACCCACCTAAATCTGTTGCCCTTTGCCCCCTCCGTCAGCTGCCAGGAGGCCAGGGAGGTTTAATGACAGTGCATGCTCCCTGGTCACCAGGTGATCTTTATAACCTTATCGAAAAGTTTCCAAAAATCAGGGAAGATCCCGTTAAATTCCAAGAACAATTGGAAATGATAATCAAGTGCTATAACCCCTCACATGCTGATATGCACCAGCTATTATCGGCTATAGTGCCCAAAGAGACCCTTACTCGCCTCTATGCGAGGGCAAATTGGCCGGATGACCCCAGCCAGATGTCAGAGGCCGATTTGGTCCAAAGAAGAAATAACCTAATTGTTGAAGTTCTCAATGTATGCCCAAGGAAAACAGATTGGGCCAAAATAAATGCCTGTAAACAAAGTAAGGGAAAAAATCCGGCCGATTATATGGAACGTATAAAGCAAGTGTTTGAAAGACATTCAGGGATCAATAATGCAGAACAAACGGCCACACAAGCAGTAGTGGCAGCCTTTGTGCAAGAACTCTTGCCAAAGGTAGGAGAGCAGTTAAGGGTTAATTTAGTGGATTGGGAAGGTAAAAATTTAGAAGAAATTCTGGCAGCTGCACAGCACTTCCACCGCCAGTTAGAAAAAAAAAAAGATGAAACAGAATCTAAACTTATGGCTTTACAAATCCAAAGTATGCAAAACTCTGTTGGAAAAGGGCCCGGAAAAAGGTCAAGACAGGCTGTAACTAAAAATCAACCTTTTGCTGGAAGTAGCCCCCTGACTAATCTCAGTTCCACAGCCTGCTTTTCGTGTGGGCAGGTAGGACATTGGAGAGCCAATTGTCCCCAATTAGGGGAAAACCAGTGTCGGTATTGTAAAAAGGAGGGACACCTTATTAAGGATTGTCCCACACGACCCCCTAGACAGTTTCCAAAACAGGAAGGATTGCCTTTTCCTGCTCCACCAGCCCCAGCTCTTAACTACTAGGAAAGCCAGGAGACTAATAACATCGTCGTCGCCCCCCTTGTTCATGTGGATCAAACTGGCCCAACCGTTTCTTGTCTAATAAATGGTGTCCCTACCCCTTGCTTGGTTGATACAGGAGCTTCTAGGTCTACCTTAAAAGCACAAGATTTCCCTACTGTACCTCTTTCCTCTGAAGTCGTAACTGCTGTGGGGGTAGAAAATACTCCTATTCCCCACCCTGTGTCATCTCCTCTATCTATATCTATCGGTCCTCTTTCTGCTGACCATGCCTTCCTCCTCAGTCCATGCTCCCCTGTAAACCTTTTAGGAAAAGATCTATTATGCAAACTTCATTGCACTATCTTTTGCTCCCCAGAAGGGGTCTTTTTAGAGGTCCCAGATCCGGCTCATAATGAGGTTTTAGGTCTCCTCCAAATTGATCCAGCCCCAGATCGGAAACCCGATCCCAGTCTTTCCTTGTTGCAACAGGAACTACTGGCAAGGGTAACCCCTTCACTGTGGGCTGAGCATGCTAACCAAGTAGGACGCATTTGTTCTGCTCAACCTGTTAAAATTCGACTTAATCCAAGCAAACCTCTTCCTAGAGTCCGGCAATATCCCCTCTCTCAGCAAGCTGTCATTGTATTAACCAAATATGGTATCCTCGGATGTATAAGCTCATATGGTAATTTGCGGTTTTAAGCTTTATAACCCCAGGTATTATTGCTGTAAGGTAGAGCGACTTCCCTCTTGCTAGAGGTCCTGTCGTCTCTCCCTGCATATATGCTTGTAATCTATGATTAATCAATAAAGGAGCCTCAGGCTGTCTGATCAACTCAACTGACTGGTGGTCAATTTCCCCGACAATTAGAAGTTAAATAATATTTAATATATCTTTCCTTTCATTTCTTGTGTAGTTTAAATATTTATCTAAATGTAATAGTAATTCTTTTGATTATCATCAAAGAATAGTTATAAGCACATGGCAAATGGCCAACAATTATACAAAGTGTCAGGTTTTATACATTGTTTATTAGGTTAAATCTTCAGTGGTTTTCAGAACCAAGTGCCCAACATTAATTTATTGTGGAGCTTTACAGGAAGTGTCTCACATTTAAGACATAGCATTTTTATTGCTTTCAAAGAAAGGGAACTTCTTGCCTGTGTACAGCATTTTAATTTCAGAGTTGCATCAGGGCCTGCTTTTTTATTATTTAACATTTTGCTTACCTAGCTTATATTTGTGGAAAGTGCAATACTGTTTCAGTGTTCCTCAGAATTAGAATTTACCTTGAGGCAAGCTCAGTAATGCACTAGGAGTGGTAGCTGCCAGCTTTTTTGGCTAATTATTCTCTTTTTATTAAACTTGACAGCTAATTTGCAAGCTCACACTCCTCCCCCCACCCCACTCCCTGTTACAGTTTCTAATACTCTGACAGCTGAATCCTCTGACTCCAGCTGAATATGAAAATACAGTATCATACTAACAAGGTTCCCTTGCATAAGCAATTATAGCCAATGTATTGTTAAGTCTAAGATAAGAATGAATTCTCATTTAGAAAGATGGAGAAAGAAGGATAACAATCTTGTGATTTCCTTTGGGAATTTCAGTATCTATGACCAATCAGATGTGTAGGAAAATCTCATTTAATAGGTTCCCACCTAATAAGTCTGCCCCTTTGTAACAACATACCAGAGAGAATGCTTTGGGTGCTTTTACTATATAAAGATATGTTCATGTCAAATAGCATGAGTGGCATTTTTATAAACTGAAATAATTTGTTTATTCTTAGAAAAGGAACACCATCATGTGGCTAGGTATGGGAAAAAATATTTGGAGTGGACATATTTTGGAATGGATTAAGAAAAGGAAATAGTGTATATAAAATGCTTGGCAAAGCAGAAAGTATAAAAATATCTTTCAGCTGGCCCTGTTGCAAAACTGCAAGGTTGAAATTTCTTTTCCAGTACCCACAGCAATTAGAAAAAATGTCTGAACTTTAAGATAAACTGTTTTAGCTGTTGGTCCAGCAAGCTATGTGCAAGAGAAAAAATCTGCTTTCTGACCACTGGCTTCAAACCCTGGGTTAGAAATCTATTTTATTGTATAATTCTTTCCTAGGCCCCAATTCAGCAAAGTTCTAAAGCACATGCTTCCATTTAAGCCTGTGAATAATCCCACCCTTATTCACATTTATATGCTTAAATCGCCTTGAAGTCAGTGGGCTTTCAGAACAGGCTTAAGTGTTTTGCTGAATCAGTGCTTTCATATTTTTGTGATTCACAAAGTTTTAAAAAGCTGTCACTTATTATAGATATTTAAAGTGTAAATCAGAACTGTCTCCTACAATATGCACAGTATTTGTCTACTAAAAGTAGCACTGCTTGAATGTTTGTACTGTGTAATAAATATATCAGCTATGAGTCTATTTAAAAAAAAAGTCAAGATTTCATCTGAAAACTATGGCTATACCTTGGTATTTTTACAGTTTCTTAAATTTTTAACTTTTTAAAGCTTATGCCATAACTTATAAAGATGTCTGTGAAAAGTGCCTTTAATACAGAACAATTACCATTTTGATCTCTTTATAGAATTGATAAACATTTAGTTTACTGCTGGCCAAAGTGGTAAGTAGAGAGTTTCTTCGTGCTGTCAAAACCATTTACTGCTCTAGGGGGGAAAGTTCTGCATGCAGCTACTATATACATTATGCATACTGTGCAAAGCAGTTGACGGACTAAATAGAGTGGAAAAGCAAGGTACCTGATGGAACTTGTTCAAAACCTACATGATGTTACCATTTTTAGCTGCTTCTGCTCTTGGCCAAACGTGACCATCTTGGCATGTTCGTGTTTATTTTGTGGCATCATAATGCTGCATGCCAGAGTATAACCATCACAATATAACAGTGTGCCTGCAAGTTGCAATAAACTATCATAACTTGGTAACATTTGAACACCAGAGATTGTCAGGACCCTTTAGGTATCTTTGAGGTGTAGCTTGCAGGAAATGATTGATCACCTCATCAAAATTAAATAGGGTGGCAAGGCAAGTATATCCAAATTTTACGATGACTTTCAAATCTAGTCCTCTACCATTGAGACATTAATTCAGTTTCCATCACTGTAAAAAAACTCATTCTCTCGGGCTATTTCAGGCTGAGCTGGCAGATCATCTCACTGAGAGTAGCATGAGGACAAAAAGGTAAAAGAAAACACAGAACACAAATTTCCCAAAGCAAACAGCACTGATTTACTCTCTCTCTCTCTCTCACACATTCTTATGCTTTTTCTTCTCCCTCATCTGCTTTCATGGTTGTAGTTTACAGGGAAGCCTCCTTATTTGGCAGCCTTATAGGGATTAAACTGTTAAAAGGCAGAGAAGATGGAAATATCTACAGAATTTAGAATAAAGGAAATCCATGAACAAATTAAAGCTCTAACCTTCTGAAAAATAGATGGAAGTGTTTTCTTCAGGTACGTACTAAAACATATCTAGCATCTCAGAGCTTTTGGCTGATACTGGCTCAATATTAAAATATATGAGGGCAGGGGACTGGACTCGATGACCTCTTGAGGTCCCTTCCAGTCCTAGAGTCTATGAGTCTATATTTTATTAAATTTAATGTTGCCCAATGAAATTTAACATTAAGTATAAAATCTATTAATCTGTTCAGTCGTAAAGTATTTTCTTCTTCAAAACACTGGAAAGCAAATCAGATGGCATAGTGAGTTGCCTAGATTCCTTTTAGAAGGTGCTCCATATGTATAGACTAAAACATTCATTTTGTGATGCAAAGTTTAGTGTGGCAAGGAAAAGAATTCATATATCATTAACTGGCATATACATCTCAGCAAGGTTACTACAGTGTTCCTTGCTGCTGGCTGCCTCTGTCCTTGCTCTGTGTTGACTTACTAC
Organism: Gopherus evgoodei; assembly: GCF_007399415.2. Lineage (NCBI taxonomy): Eukaryota > Metazoa > Chordata > Testudines > Testudinidae > Gopherus > Gopherus evgoodei. The sequence continues at coordinate 61,883,233 of NC_044326.1, forward strand.
CTGCATCATTTTATGTGAGGAAAAAACCTCTGTATTTTATCTTTTTTATACATCAGAATTCTTAAATTGAATAAACTTAAGACTTCTAAGTATTAGATTCTTTCCTATGAACCCTTCAAGGTTGTGAATTGAGCATTTCCATCTGCTATGCCCAAAAAAGATTTTTAATGAATGGGTTTAATGACTCTTGCCAAACCAGTTTCTTTACATACAAAAATATTTGCACATAAGCAAGCTTGGGATGTTTCTGATTAGAACCCACGGTCACCTAATTAGACATGTATGATAGTAATAGGTGTCCCTGCCTGCAGGTATATGGGATCTTGGGGAGCAATTACCACACAGGTGGGGTGCCAATTAATTTCTTTATTAAATGAAAAAGGAAGTGGTGGGAATTTAACAATGAAATGCGATGGGATGGGGTGTATAAGGTGTTTACAATAGACAATGATAAGGGGGGGTTCTTGTTGATCAGTGTAGGGAGTTTTAACAGTGGGGTACAGTAAGTGGAGTTCAGCACAATGGGATACAGTACAGTGAATAAGCAACTCAACTTTATATAGGAACAACTCTAGATACAGTGTGGAATGCAAAATAAAATGGTAGCTTCTATATAAAAATGGTATACAACGTATATTAGAAAAATGGAGGCAACTAATGGGGTGTTGTAACCACAAGTAAAATGTGAGTCACAGTGCAATAATACAATATGGGTGATAAGTAAAATTATGCAATGTAGAAAATTACTGACTTAATTTGTGAAGCTGTGATAGCAAGAGTGTACCTAAAAGCTGGGTCAAGAGGGGGGGAGGGGAGTGAGTGATTAGTGGTAACTAACGAGAGGAGAGTGCAGCTGCAAGCAGCGAGAGACTCCGAAGCCCTGTGGGATGAAGACAAATGGAGCAGTGTGATGGTGATCTTCGGTAGGGGAGGGGCAGTGGAGGAGTGGGGGCACGAACCACAGGGGATACAGGGAGATGCAGCAGAGAGGAGTAAAGAAGGGCTACAGGGACACCCAAAAAAAAGGGAAAGAAGCGGCAAAGGGTTTGGGAAGTTACACGGGGGCGAGGGGAGCAGCAAGGGGTTACCACAGGGAGACACGGAGAAGTACACAGAGGGGGAGATTGGAGCGGGGGAAAAACAGACACGGGAAAGTTCAGGGAGAGATTGGGACAGCGGGAAGACGAATTCAAGCAGTAAAAACCTTATCTATCCTCTAACTTAATTAAACATATAAATTACAAACAGCGTATACAAAGTAATAAAACAGGTACAGAATACAACCAGGCAATGGGTTTTTTTTAAATCTATCTTAATCAACAACTAGGCAAAACAACAAATATCACAATTCTAAGCAAACTATAACAAGCAACTATACAGAGCAACAAAACAGCAAACTATAACAAGGCAGGTGAAACTTACAAGCTCTACAATCTTAGCGAACTATGACTTATTAAACTAAAAAGCAAAACTTACGGTGCACCTTAGGCTATGGGGAAGTTACAGAGGGCAGAGTGGTATGTGCCCAGCATACAGCTCCCAAGGCAGCCAAGGGATGGTGGCTGCAGCTTTGGATACAGCTGAAAGCAGGGAGCAGAGCTTAGCAGGGCACAAGCTTATTTTTAGCAGCAAAGTGCCGCGGAGTTTAAGAGAGGTTTTAAGACACAGACCAAGGTTTAGCTTGAGTCTGTGTGCTAGGGAAACAGAGCCAGCAGCTAAAGTAATAAAATAAAAGTATGGAAAGTTTTACAGAGGGATTCTTACCAGTCCCCAAGGCAGCAGCAAAGGCAGAAGCAGCAGTAACATCAGAAGAAGCAAGGAGGGCTGGTACGGTGTTGATAATCAGGAGATCTCTCAGGCAGCAATTCGTTCTTCGTGGGGGAGGGGTTTAAAAACCGGGGGTACGCTCAAAAATAAAACGAGAGCGGAGAAAGGACCCCCCAAAACCCCTGGCTGATCAGACCAGGCAGAAATGCAGGAAACTTTCTGATGTTTGTTTCAAAAATGTCTGTTTTTAAAGGCAAACTTAAGCAGTTTCCCGCCAGTGATCCTGATAGGCTCCCTCTGTCACAGGGGAGGAGGCAAAGGGAAAAACTGCAGGTGAGCACAGAGACGTGCCTGGGCAGAGTCCTGTGCAATAGGTGACTCAAAAGCACATGAGGCCTATGACTCATGCCCAGGATCTTAAAAACACAGTAGGTCTTGCAGCTCTGGACATTGCCTGCCCTACATCAAGCCCAGGTTCAACAAGGTGATAACAGGACTAACCCTTTGAACAGGGCAGTGGTCCCACTTAGCACGCAGCACAAGTGGCCATCCCTTTGAGAAGGGCAATGGCTCTTGGTAAACAACTTAAGGGGCCCTCCCTTTGAGAAGGGCAGTGGCCCTGGTATACAACTTAACAGCCAGGGAAGGGCGGCCACAGGAGGAGAACAAAAACAAAATGGAGTGTGGGGACAGCTGTAAGAAACAAAATGGAATAGGGGGATAGCTGTAACAGACAACAGACATTTGTAGTATTTTCAGGACTCATCCAAGGACAAGGGATCCCTGCTGAAAATTTTCCATTAAAAAAATAAGTAATTGCATAGCCAGGGCTCTTCTGAAATGCCTGCCTAAAATACTCCTGTGTTTTTGATTACATGGTGAAATCTGGATATAGGAAGACTAAAAATTAAAAGATTTTTTTAAAAAAGATTTTATTCCTGGGCAGTAAAATTAAATGTGCTGGCAATGGCTATGGAATGTGTCATAAACAGATGGTTAAGGGTTAATGCCTCTTTTACCTGTAAAGGGTTAAAAAGTTCACCTAGCCTAGCTAACACCTGACCAGAGGAACCAATGGGGGAACAAGATGTTTCAAAAGGAAGGAGGGAAGTTTTTCCTTTGTTTAGAGAGTTTCAGTTTCAGCTGGAGTGAAAAAGATCAAGGAACCAGCCTCTTATCAGAGCAGTAAGTTTTCGAAAGGAATAAATAGGTTTATGTTTATTTCTTTGTAACCTGTCTTATGCAGTTAGAGAGAGAATCAAATTGGGTATTTGGGTATTTTTTTTGTGTAACTAAATTTGTGCCCAGGGGAACATCCTCTGTGTTTTGAATCTGTTGTCTGTGAGAGTAGCTGCTATGCTAATCTCTCCCAGAGGGTTTTCTTTTACCTTTCTTTTCTTTAATTAAAAGCCTTTGTCCTAATACCTGATTGATTTTTTTCCTTGTTTTTAGATCCAAGGAGGTTGGATCTGGATCCACCAGGAGTTGGTGGGAGAAAGGAGGGGGGATGGTTAATTTCTCCTTGTTTTAAGATCCAAAGGATTAGATCTGGACTCACCAGGGAACTGGTGAAGGAATCTCTCAAGGCTACCCAGGGAGGGGAAGGTTTTGGGGGGAAAGGGAGTGATCCAGACACCGAAAATTCTGGATGGTGGCAGTGATACCAGATCTAAGCTAGTAATTAAGCCTAGAAGTGTCCATGCAGGTCCCCACATCTGCACCCTAAAGTTCAGAGTGGGAAAGGAACCTTGACAGAATGGTACAAGGTTCAAAACAAAGTGCTTTGCTTACAGACAGGATTTGTGGTTTTACGCCTGTACAGTGACCTCTGATCTAATTAAACATATGGGCATCCTGAGGGTGCAGTTAGTGCTTTGCATTGTCCATGTAAGAGAGCTAGGTTTGTTTTCTGGTTCTGGTGTAGCAATCTATTTGTACTGTGTTAGAGCCAAGAGGCCCCAGTCTATTTATTTATTTATTTGTATTGTAGACGTCCCTAGGAGCTCCAGTCACGGACTGGAACTAGCATTGTACAAACACAGATCAAAAAGAGACCCTGCCCCAAACAGTTTACAATCTAAATTGATGTCCCCATTCTTTTTGGTGTTGCACGTAGGCTGCTGTTGCCCTTGACAGTTTATAATCTCAATTTAGACAAGATGCAACAATTTGATGTAACACAAATGTAAGTAGTAGGGGAGGGAGGACAAGGGTAAGAGAAGGTGTGGTTGTGGGTGCTCATTTTGTTTCTAGGTTTGAAGGACTTGGATGATTTTTTAAATAAATATATACAGAGAGAGAGAGAGAGATAAAGATAAAGCAACTGTTTTAATCTCAGTAATCATTGCTGGCCACCTGCCTATCTGTTAGCAGTTGAGAATTTATCATAAGCAACATAGTAGAAATGGGTCTTGAGGATATTTCAAAGGGGGACATTTTGCTGCTTTGTGAATTAACTGGGGAACTGTGTTCCATTTCCAAGGGATGGCAGTGAAGAAAACGTAAGTGCTTATGGGAGAAGATAAGTGGATGATGATAAAGGCTGGCATTTTTGGCAACATAAGAAGAATGACACAAAATACTGTAGTGGATATGTTGGGGGGAGAGGGGATAAAAGCTTGTGCTTTTTTCAAGCTGGGAAGTTGGGAGATCCAGTGGAGTGACTCAGTGGAGGGGTTAGGCAATGGATCAGGCAATGAATCAGAAAAATGACTTGAGCAGTTATGTTTAAAATGGACCCAAGGGAAGTAAGGTACATTTCAGGAAGACTGGAGTGGAGGTTGTAGTAGTCAAGATGGGAGGTTTAGCTATGTGGGTTGATAGAAAATTTGGATCTTTGAGGTATTATAGAAAAAGAGGTGGTTAGTTCGACCAGAGGCAAAAAATATTTCCCAGATTATGGACCTGTGTGACTTGGAGGGTTATGGTGGCAATGGTAGAGAGAAGAGAGGGCTTAGGAAGGAAGAGAAAAGCTGAGTCTCTTTCTCCTCAGGTGGGCACTATGCTTATCCTCTAAAGAAAGAAGTGGCTTTGTTATTCAACAGTGACAACACCATCTAATTGAAGAGTGGCAAAGGGCCTCTAAGTATACTCAAAAGTATAGTAACAGGTGGAGTAGAAGAGATCCTTGGGGCTTTGACAGGAAAACTGAAGACCCTCTAACGTTTTAATGGGAACATTTAAATATGTGAGAGCTTGCAATTTCGTGTGGGTTCCTAACCTCACATTTTTTGTTAAAGTAGATGCACATGTACATACATACACCTTGGGGCACATGCACCAAGTATAAGCTTACTCTTAATTAAAGAATGGCAAACAACTTCAGCGACTTATGGATGTGACACTCAGGTAAATAATGCTGCTATTGTGGAAAATTTAAGCATTTGAGATGAGTTACTGGCAAAGACTTTTGCGTATCTCCTGTATGGAAAAGAAGATGACACTTATGTTGGAAATATTATTTGAGAGAAGTGGACTCTGCTATTGGAAATCAACAGGCACAAACTTACATACTTTGGACAAATGGAAACAACTTTGAGAAAGTTTTCATGGAATGAATGGTGGTGGGTCATCATAGTGTGGGTCAAACACTGAGGAGAGAGATGGTGTGCAGCAGATCACTGAGAGGCCAGCTTTTGAGTATTCCAAGTTAGCAAGGAATGGAGAAGTCTTCTGAAAATTCTACTATGATGTCACCAGTGTCCAGACATGAATAAATAGACTTTACATGACATTACAAACCACTTCAGGAAATATAAAAGCTGAACCTCTGAGCAGAATCTTAAACTGAATGTGGAACAAATAAAAGCACTTCAAAATAATAGGGTTTAGAGTGTAAAAATCAAAATGCCTGGATGGACTCAAAAAATGCTGGTGTATTTGAGCTACAAGCCAAATCAGGTAATGGTTACCTTAAAGTTGTAGTAATGGAACAGCTTTGAGACTGTATAGACAAAGGGAGACATCAAAGCAAAATCTACGGTATGGTCTTCTACTTGTTTCTTTTGATTTCTCAGCTTGACTTGAAAGCTGAAACTCACTTTGAGCCATGAATTTCTCTTTCTTAGAGAAATTCAGATTATTGTGCTCAGCCCAAAGGTGAGAACTGCAAATAAGGAAAAATGGCATTGATTGCTATTTTAGTATTAGAGATATTTCTGTTAGGATCTTTAACAAAAGGAGTTTTATTTCCCAGGAGGAATGGGAGAAATGCCCTCAATGCTCAGTTGGTGCAGTAGAGAGCTTTGAAGGACTCAAGTGTGTATGATCTCATTAGGGTCATTTCTTTTTCTAGCTATATGAACTCTATTGTACAACCACCAATGGCCAAGAAAAGATCACCACTACACAACAGGTTTCCAAGCTATCATGTATTTTGAACTGAATTAGAATTAAGGAATGAACTGAGTCTTCCATGGTAATCTTACTGTGATTCATCATTTTCCCAGAACTGAAACACTGATCAGCTGGTCATTCAGTGAAGCAGCAGTCACAGCTACTGTAATGTATTATTAGCTTGTAATAAAGTAGACTTAGAACAACAAAAAAGAGAAGAGAGGAAAAGAGAGAAGATAAATCCATGTAGCAGAGAGAGATTAAGTACAATGCCATGTACACCAAAAGGCAACAAACATATTTGTCCAGATCCTCTCCTGTGCCTGAGCTCTGCTTTATGCAGTTGAGACAGGTGGAATGTCAAGGAGACAGTTCTGGCTCCCTGATTCTGAGGGCAGTCCTGATGCTGGCACCACCTAGAACTGCTGCTGGGCAACTCTAGCATGTACTACTGCTGAAGAGTCTTTAGTGGATCCCACTGATGGAAAATTGGTGTAGTATAGCTCCCTCTGCTACGCCTTCCCCCTAACCCCAACACACTCTCTTTGCCAGGGGTTGGGAAGGGAGAAGCCAGATCCAGTACTCAACAGATGTGAGGAAATCTCAGCTGGGAATTTGTTGCCAGATTGGGTATATCTACACTACAGCTGGGAGCAAGCCTCCCATCCTGGGTAGACAGAGGCTTGCCAGCTTATCTCAAGCTAGCACATTAAAAATAGCTGTGTGGATGAGCTGAGCTAGTGCAAGTCTGTCTACCCAGTCTAGGAGGCTTGCACCCAACTGTAGTGTAGACGTATCCATTATGACCCCTATGTGCTGCCTGAGTCCTATAAGTGGGCTGTGCTGAACCTCATTTGAGGGTCTCACTCAATATTGTGATACTGTCTGTCATAAACAGCAGACTAAAGTATGTATCATTTTAAAATCTTGAAACATACTCCACTGCAATATTTGGTTTGCTTGTGTTTGCTGAATTCCTTTTATGGAGCATAAGGAGTCCTGCAAGTAGGACAGTAGCTTTCTTTCTCTTTCTGGGAGAGGAAAATGTCAAGATTTTAATGGTGACACTGAATATATATTTTCTATATAAAAGGAAAAACAGTGCTTTAGCAGCCACAAAAGAACATGATTCTTTAGGAATGGGACATAGAACAAGAAAATTATTTTGTGAAAGAACAAAACACAAAAAATAGCTCCAACAATAAACAAACTATGGGCCCAGTTAATAAGTAAAGAAGCCATCAGCTAGGGTATTCCACAAGCATTTAGCACAATCAGTGAGAGAAAGATACAGAAAGCTTGCAGAAGGATCACGATATAACCACATACTGCTTTGCTTTCCAATTTCAGATTTAAGTGATAATACTAGATATGTTTACTCTTTCTTAATCTTCAAAAGGGAATTGGTGTTTGTTTTAGCAAATAGGAACAATTGAATTGCACTGATTTTTTTCCATTGAAAGCAATTTAATGGACTTTTTTTAACAAGCTAGATAATTACAATTTGTTCTGTAATTAATAAGGGTTTAGCTATGCTTACTGAAATTAAGAGAAGCACTTCAGGCCTGTGTTGTTTTATTCACATATTGCCTCAATAGAAGATTTAGTTCTATTATCAGCAATGAACTTGCTAATTTTTTGCTTCTTCTGTCACATCAATGAATTGGAAAAAAAAACACATTGTCAAATCAAACAAGCTCCTCTAATTACAAATATTCCGTACAACTGTATAGGAAAAAGCTAATTATGGTATTTATTATATTCGTGATCACATTAATTTGCATTTGGAAGTCATTACTCTCATTGTGAGCCATCAACACTTCATATTAGCTTTGTATCAGAGGGGGAGCCGTGTTAGTCTGGATCTGTAAAAGCAGCAAAGAATCCTGTGGCACTTTATAGACTAACAGACGTTTTGGAGCATGAGCTTTCGTGGGTGAATACCCACTTCCTCAGATGCATATTAGCTTTGACACCTACTTGATTATCTATAGTTGTACAGACACAAGTGCTGGATCTTTATTGCAAATTTGTGGACACAATTAACAGACTCATACCTTATAAAGAGAGACTAGAAATCTCTCTGATGAAGCTACTATGATTGCATTAGTTTGCATTGGGATGAGTGATTCATGTGGCAGTTGTATTGTAAATGCTGAGAATATCGGGGTTCTTGGAATGTGTAAGTGGGCCCAGATGTTGTTATATTTAGTGATGATGAGACAAGTGCAGGGACTGTATTCTGTGGTTAATAGTCTGTTAGGAAGATAAACTATAATCACTAATCTCACTTCCTTTGTTTACAGTTCTTACAGTCATCTTTATAGGGCATTCTGTTTAGTCACTCTGTCTGGATTCAATGACAGCTCTAAAAAAAGAATTTAATAGTCTTACCTACAGTAGACTGACATGGTGAGTGAGGTAATATCTTTTATTGGACCAGCTTCTGGTGGTGAAAGACAAGCTTTAGAGTTTACACAGGGCTGTTCAGAGTCTTCAGACCTCTAGTATCGTGGGACCAGCATGGCTACAACAACACTGCATACAACTTTTTGTTGTTGTTGTAATCTTTCTGGAGCAGATTAAGATTAACTGAGGCCTGAATCCATCAAAAGTGTTGTGTTCCCAACACCCCCCTCCCCAATTTTTTGTGTGGGGTTAGTCCAATAAAAGATGATATCTCACACACCTTGTCTCTTTAATATCCTGGGATCAACATGAGTACAACACCACTGCAAACCACAGTAAACTGTAGTTCTTGCCAAAACTGTGCTTGTTTACATTTAAAGATTTTTTTTGTCTCAAGATACTAAAACCAGATCCCAATACACAGTTTTGTCTACTTCCTGTTTACAGAGCCCGTCAAATGTATACTAAACTGAACAATATGAAATATTGTAATTATCTTTTTTACTGCATCCTCTTATCCTAACAGGCACCTTCAACCTAACTATATAGACTGAGACACTTCTTTGAAATTCACTCTAAATTGGAAAGTTCTAATCCCATTTATTTCCTTTCCAAGCACACTCCTATCCACCAGGGGTCGTTTTATGCCCTTCCTCTCTGCAGTGTCCAACCAGTCCTCCTCTTTGCCCGATGGTATATCAGTGTTCATAGATCTGCAGTCTCCTGCTGGGCACAGCTGGATGTGCTATTCAAATCTTATGAACTCTGGAGCTTTCCAAACTCAGGCAGCCCAAGCTCTGCATTGTGCATTCCTGTGAAAGGTGAAGTAACTGAGTGCACAAGATTGAAATATAAGGGGCCAAATGCTGCAACCTGTACTCATCAGAGTAATCCATATTCATTTTAGTCTCATTGAATAAACAAGGACTGCTATTATGGTGTGAGAGAGGACCTGACATCAGTCAATACACTTGTATTTCTTGGCAGGGAAAAATGTGATACAGATTTGAAGAGGCAAATCTATGCTATCTCTGTGATCAGCTAACATAGGAATTGGATTTGCTAGATATGAGGATATGATTTCATATAGCCAAGAGGAATGGACATGCAAAGCAAAGTTAAATGCAGGGAAGAAACCTTGAGACCAATGTCACCCTTGAGACCAATGTCACGAGTGGACAGGGGCTGTCGGTGACATAAAGATTGTAGGATATGGCCCTGCGAAAGGTAGAGAGCCTATTTGGAGAAAGGTGAGGGTTACAGAGTAGGAAGAGAGAGAAAAGGATTATCTGGTGTTCTGTTGTAAATGTTGAGAATATCAGGATTCTTGGAATGTGTGAGTGGTCCCAGATGAGGTTTAGCGATGATGAGACAAGTTCAGGGACTGTGTTCTGTGGTTAATAGTGTACTGAGATGGGCTGATGTGAAGAGGAGGAAGGAAAGCCACTAAAGGTTCAGTGAAGTTTGGATCAACATCTAGATCTTTATGCAATACAGAGAGTTTATCCAAACTGACCAAAGCTCAGAACATTTTATTCCTTACCTCTTTCTGTTGCACAGAGTCCTATAGTGAAATCTCTGGTACCTTTGGAAATATCGCACTCGCGCTGAAGAAATTCAGTGACCTCCTCATATGATGTATCGACAATGGGAGGCTGCAGCTGCAAATTGCTACATGACGAAAGTTATTGCAAATTGCTGAAATGTCTGTGCAGTGTTTTCATTATAACCCTCCCCCGCCTCCCCCCCCCAAAAAGACTCTAGTGAAGGTGTCACAGCTGTCATTTAAGAGCTTGGTATCTCATTGTTTTCTTGTATTCCCCTTTCTATTTGGTAGTATCCACCTGTTGTCCCTTGCCTTATACCTTAGACTGGTTTCAGAGTAGCAGCCATGTTAGTCTGTATCTGCAAAAAGAACAGCAGTACTTGTGGCACCTTATAGACTAACAAATTTATTTGAGCATAAGCTTTTGTGGGCTAAAACCACTTCACTGGATGCATGCAGTTGAAAATACAGTAGGAAGATATAGATATATATATATATACACACATACACAGAGAACATGAAACAATGGGTGTTACCATATACACTATAAGGAGAGTGATCAGTTAAGGTGAGCTATTACCAGCGGGCAAGAAAAAAACTTTTTGTAGTGGTAACCAAAATGGCCCATTTCCAGCAGTTGACAAGAAGGTGTGAGGAACTGGGAGGGAGGAAATAAACATGGGGAAATAGTTTTACTTTGTGTAATGACCCATCCACTCCCAGTCTTTATTCAAGCCTAAGTTAATCGTGTCAAGTTTGCAAATTAATTACAATTCAGCAGTCTCTTGTTGGAGTCTGTTTTTGAATGGTTTTTTTGTTGTAATATTGCAACTTTTAGGTCTGTAATCGAGTGACCAGGGAGATGATTTGTGTCCATTTATTCTCACTGGGACAGGGACTCTCTTTTTGTTCTGTGTTTGTGCAATGCTGAAAACAATGGGGTCCTTGTCCATGATAGGTGCTGTGATAATACAAATAAGAATAAAGATAATTCTGCTCTTTATTCATTATTAACTTGGCAGGGTTACCAACATCTCCCTTGCTCTCCAACTAGCATCTCAGTTGGATAAGTAAAATATTAAGTTTTCATTATCAATCATCATGGTAAAGGACTGGCAAAGAGATGATTTCCTTGGACTAGTAAATTTTCTGACAAGATGTTAGTATGACTTTTCCAGAACAGCAAGTTTCCCAAAGCTGGAGTGACTTATTGTAGCACAGGTGTGTTAGTTGTCAAATGAGTGTGTAACACTGACAGACCTGGTCACTGGTAAGTGGGATCAAACCTGGGGCCTCTGAAGCTTGGTGCATGAGCCTCTGGTCTGGTGCCACTAGCTAAGACAAAATATCACACCCAGGAGGTGTGTGGGTTACAAGTGCACCATGGGTAGTAGTGTGGTTCTGTCAGGGTTGTTATCTTCTCCCCCAACTCTCTGATGTGCTTGTTTTTAGGTGTGGTACCTCTTTATGCCAATGTAGACATTCCCCAGTCACATGGTTAAGGATTTGGTTGTGGAGAATGTGGCATCACATCTTTCTTATAAAGTCTGGAGTTTCACATATCCACTTAGCTTGCAATAGGTGCTCTTCTGCTTATGGAGACTCCCTTCTCAGGGGGACGGAGTCATCTATCTGCTGCCCAGACCAGGAAAACCGAGAGGTCTGCTGCTTGCCAGCAGCTAGGATTCACGATGTGATGGAGAGACTACCAAAACTCATCAAGCCCTCGGATCGCTACCCCGTCCTGCTTCTCCACATGGACACCAATGATACTGCTAAGAATGACCTTGAGCGGATCACTGCAGACTACGTGGCTCTGGGAAGAAGGATAAAGGAGTTTGAGGCGCAAGTGGTGTTCTCATCCATCCTCCCTGTGCAAGGAAAAGGCCGGGGTAGAGACCGTTGAATCGTGCAAGTCAACGAATGGCTATGCAGGTGGTGTTGGGGAGAAGGCTTTGGATGTTTTGACCATGGGGTGGTGTTCCAGGAAGGAGGAGTGCTAGGCAGAGATGGGCTCCACCTAACAAAGAGAGAGAAGAGCATCTTTGCAAGCAGGCTGGCTAACCTAGTGAGGAGGGCTTTAAACTAGGTTCACTGGGGGAAGGAGACCAAAGCCCTGATGTAAGTGGGGAAATGGGATACCGGGAGGAAGCACACAAGCAGGAGAAGCCTGGGAAACAAGCAGGGAGAACTGGAAGTCTTGGCACAGTCAAGAAACTATGACGTGATTGGAATAACAGAGACTTGGTGGGATAACTCACATGACTGGAGTACTGTCATGGATGGATATAAACTGTTAAGGAAGGACAGGTAGGGCCGAAAAGGTGGGGGAGTTGCACTGTATGTAAGAGAGCAGTGTGACAGCTCAGAGCTCCAGTATGAAACTGCAGAAAAACCTGAGAGTCTCTGGATTAAATTTAGAAGTGTGAGAAACAAGGGTGATGTCATGGGAGTCTGCTATAGACCACCAGACCAGGGGGATGAGGTGGACGAAGCTTTTTTCCGGCAACTAACAGAAGTTGTTAGATCTCAGGCCCTGGTTCTCATGGGAGACTTTAATCACCCTGGTATCTGCTGGGAGAACAATACAGTGGTACACAGACAATCCAGGAAGTTTTTGGGAAGTGTAGGGGACTATTTTCTGGTGGAAGGGCTGGAGGAATCAACTAGGGGCAGAGCTCTTCTTGACCTGCTGCTCACAAACTGGGAAGAATTAATAGGGGAAGCCAAAGTGGATGGGAACCCGGGAGGCAGTGACCATGAGATGGTCGAGTTCAGGATTGTGACACAAGGAAGAAAGGAGAGCAGCAGAATACAAGCTCTGGATTTCAGAAAAGCAGACTTTGACTCCCTCAGCGAACTTATGGGCAGGATCCCCTGGGAGAATAACATGAAGAGGAACGGAGTCCAGGAGAACCAGCTGTATTTTAAAGAATCCTTATTGAGGTTGCAGGAACAAAGCATCCCGATGTGTAGAAAGAATAATAAATATGGCAAGTGACTAGCTTGGCTTAACAGTGAAATCCTTGCTGATCTTAAAAACAAAAAAGAAGCTTACAAGAAGTGGAAGTTTGGACAAATGACCAGGGAGGAGTATAAAAATATTGCTTAGGCATGCAGGAATGAAATCAGGAAGGCCAAATCACACTTGGAGTTGCAGCTAGCAAGAGAGGTTAAGAGTAACAAGAAGGTATGTTAGCAACAAGAAGAAAGTCAAGTAAAGTGTGCCCCTTACTAAATGAGGGAGGCAACCTAGTGACAGAGGATGTGGAAAAGGCTAATGTACTCAATGCTATCTTCATGAACAAGGTCAGCTCCCAGAATGCTGCACTGGGCTGCACAGCATGGGGAGGAGGTGACCAGCCTTCTGTGGAGAAAGAAGTGGATTGAGACTATTTAGAAAAGCTGGATGAGCACAAATCCATGGGACCGGATGCACTGCATCCGAGGGTGCTAAAGGAGTTGGCAGATGTGGTTGCAGAGCCATTGGCCGTTATCTTTGAAAACTTTTGGCAATCAGGGGAGGTCACGGATGACTGGAAAAAGGCTAATGTAGTGCCTGTCTTTAAAAAGAGAAGGAGGAGGATCCGGGGAACTACAAGCCCGTCAGCCTCACCTCAGTCCCTGGAAAAATCATGGAGCAGGTCCTCAAAGAATCAATTCTGAAGCAATTAGAGTAGAGGAAAGTGATCAGGAAAAGTCAGCATGGATTCACCAAGGGCAAGTCATGCCTGAGTAACCTAATTGCCTTCTATGAGGAGATAACTGGCTCTGTGGATGAGGGGAAAGCAGTGGACGTGTTATTCCTTGACCTTAGCAAAGCTTTTAATATGGTCTTCCACAGTATTCTTGCCAGCAAGTTAAAGAAGTATAAGCTGGATAAATGGACTATAAGGTGGATAGAAAGCTGGCTAGATCGTCAGGCTCAACGGATAGTGACCAATGGCTCCATGTCTAGTTGGCAGCTGGTATCAAGCTGAGTGCCCCAAGGGTCTGTTCTGGGGCCAGTTTTGTTCAATATCTTTATTAATGATCTGGAGGATGGCGTGGACTGCACTCTCAGCTAATTTGCAGATGACACTAAACTGGGAGGAGTGGTAGATATGCTGGAGGGTAGGGATAGGATACAGAGGGACCTAGACAAATTAGAGGATTGGGCCAAAAGAAACCTGATGAGGTTCAACAAGGACAGAGTCCTGCACTTAGGACGGAAGAATCCCATTCACTCTACAGACTAGGGACTGAATGGCTAGGCAGCAGTTCTGCAGAAAAGGACCTAGGGGTTACAATGGACGAGAAGCTGGATATGAGTCGATGGTGTGCCCTTGTTGCCAAGAAGGCTAATGGCATTTTGGGCTGTATAAGTAGGGGCATTGCCAGCAGATCGAGGGATGTGACCATTCCACTCTATTAGACATTGTTGAGGCCTCATCTAGAGTACTGTATCCAGTTTTGGGCCCCACACTACAAGAAGGATGTAGAAAAATTGGAAAGAGTCTAGCGGAGGGCAACAAAAATGATGAGGGGGCTGGAACACATGACTTATGAGGAGAAGCTGAGAGATCTGGGATTGTTTAGTCTGCAGAAGAGAAGAATGAGTGGGGGATTTGATAGCTGCTTTCAACTACCTGAAAGGGGGTTCCAAAGAGGATGGATCTAGTGTTCTCAGTGGTACCAGATGACAGAACAAGGCACAATGGTCTCAAGTTGCAGTGAGGGAGGTTTAGGTTGGATATTAGAAAAAACTTTTTCACTAGGAGGGTGGAGAAGCACTGGACTGGGTTACCTAGGGAGGTGGTGGAATTTCCTTCCTTAGAGATTTTTAAGGTCAGGCTTGACAAAGCCCTGGCTGGGATCATTGAGTTGGGGGCTGGTCCTGCTTTGAGCAGGGGGTTGGACTAGATGACCTCCTGAGCAGGGGCGGCTCTAGGCATTTTGCCGCCCCAATCATGGCAGGCACGCCTGCGGGAGGTCCACTGAAGCTGTGGGACCAGCGGACCCTCCGCAGGCATGCCACCGAAGGCAGCCTGCCTGTCGCCCTCGCGACAACCGGCAGAGCGCCCCCAGTGGCTTTCCGCCCCAAGCATGTGCTTGGCATGCTGGTGCCTGGAGCTGCCCCTGCTCCTGAGGTCCCTCCCAACCCTGATATTCTATGATTAGCAGTCAAAACCCTTCATCTCAAGTGGGTGGCTTGTGCCTGTTGGGATGAAATATTGTAGCTTTGAAGTTTTTAATGTGTTCAGTGGCACAGCTGGTATCTTTACCATTTAGCTAGTAAATAAAATGTTAATCAATGCAATGGCTAGATTTGTTTCCTTTTGTCTTTATAATGTAATTTGTATGTATTTTTGCAGCTTCAGGTACCATTTTTAGGATGTCCAGTATATGGAGCACAGCTTCTAAATTAACATATGTCAAGGTTTCACTCTATTTCCCAGCATTTCTTCCTTGAAGCAGTCAAGCTCTAATAATCACACCCCACTTTGTGTGTTCTGTCTTCTGTGTTCTACCAACTTTACTTTTCACATTGTAAGCTCATCTCGGGTGGGAACCGGTTACCTGTTTTGCACTGACCTCCCACTCTCCAGCATTATGGAAACTTTTGGCATCATACATGAGATTAGTAATAATAATTCATTTAGGCCAGCATTTTTTCACTCAAAGACAGAAACCCTATTTAATAATTGGAAAAAGCAAACAGGAGGGTAAAGAAACAAGCCTATATGAATGTATTGCTTTATGTTAAACCAGGATAAATTGTTGCATTAATCTAGGGTGATCAGATAGCAAGTGTGAAAAATCAGGAGGGGGATAGGGGGTAATAGGTGCATATATAAGAAAAAGCCCCCAAAATCGGGACATCTGGTCACCCTACATTAATCTAAAAATCTAACCTAAACCTGAAAACAACAAGGACTTTCCAAGTTAAGGCTTGTCATAAACAGATAGCTAAGGGTTGATGTTCTTTTACCTGTAAAGTGGTAACAACAGTAACCTGAAACACCTGACCAGAGGACCAATCAGGAAACAATACTTTTTCAAATCTGGGTGGAAGGAAGTTTTGGGGTGTGAGTTCTTTGTTCTTTGTCTTGGGTCTGACCCTCTCGGTTCTGAGAGTAATTTTTCTATCTCCTGGCTTTCTAATCTTCTGTTTCCAAGTTGTAAGTACAAGGATAGTAAGACAATAGGTTTATATTGTTTTCTTTTGTATTTACATGTGTGTAGTTGCTGGAGTGTTTTGAATTGTATTCTTTTTGGATAAGGCTGTTTATTCACTTTTTTTTTCTTAAGCAATTGACCCTGTATATTGTCATCTTATTACAGAGACTATTTTTAATGTCTTTTTCTTTCTTTTTTTTATATAAAGCTTTCTTTTTAAGACCTGTTAGAGTTTTTCTTTAGTGGGAACTCCAGGGAATTGAGTCTGCAGCTCACCAGGGAATTGGTGGGAGAAAGAAATCGGGGGGAAAATCTCTTTGTGTTAAATTTACTAAGCCTGACTTTGCCTACCCTCTGGGTGAGGGGGGGAGAGAGATTAGCTCTCTCGATACTTGTCTTTCCAGGGCTGGAAGCAGGTAATCTCCTAGGGTCGTCCAGGGAGGGGAGCCTAGGAGGAAATAACCAGGAAACAAGGGGAGGGGGTTATTTCCCTTTGTTGTAAGACTCAAGGCATCTGAGTCTGGGGGTCCCCCAGGGAAGGTTTTGGGGAGACCACAGTGAGCTAGGCACTGTATAATTCCTGGCTGGTGGCAACTTTACCAGGTCCAAGCTGGTAACTAAGCTTGGAGGTTTTCATGCTAACACCCATATTTTGGACGCTAAGGTCCAGACCTGGGAAAAAATGTTATGACAAGGCTGAAATGCCATCCTCCTATCATCCCATTATACGCACATACAACAGCTGATCTACTATGTCAGATCACCCATTGTTCACTACTGCTGCAATGCCCAGGGTGAAGTCAGTGGCAAAACTCGCACTAACTTCAGTGGCCAGGACTTTACCCTGGTCTCTTACTACTACTTCCTCCCACTGCCATCTCCTTCTCAGTCCCCAAATACAGCGTGCAGTTTTTGCATACACTTTTTCAGTTGGCTCCTTGGCTTCTAAATTGGATTCAAATTTTTTTTCCCTTCACTAACATATTTTGGTCTGTTAGATCCTGATTAAGCATGGTACTGAAGTGCAGGTATGTGAGATCAACAGAACTACTCACAGGCCTAATGTCAGGCATGTGCTTAAGTACCTTGCTCTACCAGGGCATTGTTCTCAGCCAAATAAAGCCTCATGCCATTTCTGTCTTTTCTTCTGATTAGTTTGCATTTCCAGTATTTATTTGTTAACCAGTGAAAATGTGCTTAGTACTGTACAACACAAAATCAAAGACAGAAATGCTTAAAACCTAGCAGAGTTTAGACTACAAGCTGACAGTGCCCCAACTATGTTTCTGTTCAGCAGGCACACACAGCAAATGAAAGTTACAAGTATTAGGCATTTTGCTGGTAGTTGAAAGGGACATACTCTACTTTTTTTTTTTTTTTTACTCTTAAACTATTACTATAGCCTGAGTAATCTTGAAAATAAATCTGGAAATATAAATGAAACTGAGCTATGGGCTTTTAAGCACAGCTACTTTCTGATATTGTTATAATTATGATAGAACTAAAATATAGTAATAAATGAATGCGTTGTTTCTCTTTATTTTTAATAAAAATCTTAACAATCAGAACTTATCCAATGAAAAATTCCCTTGTATGTTCCTGATGTTAGCATTTATGGTCTTTGTGATTTGATTTGATTCACCAGGGAAGAATTCCTAAGGCTACTTTGTATAGGTTGTTGTTTGTTTTTTTTTTAAATTCCTGTGTACAGAAATGCAGAGACAATGGCTCTTACCAATCCACTCTCTTATCTAGTACTGAAACATTTCCTGTGTGCCTGCCTGAAAATAATCATCACCAGAGTTGTGAAAGGTGATGCAAGCATGCAACAGAGAGCAGCTGTGCTCAGTGACAGGGAATCTTTAATCAGTTTAACCTCTAAACCTTTTGGTAACTGCATCCAGTGGAAGTTAAAAACAATGAATGGCTGTCCTGTTCCAGCCATAGTTGTTTCCTCCAGCCATCCTTGAAGGAAATCTGCATTTAGAATGCACAACAGTTATTGCAAAAGTTATGCAGCAAGTCCAGTAGTGGGCTCTTGTAAACAGCACAACTTGTTACATTTAAAGCAGATAAACTTTGTGTGTGAGTCACAGAAACAAAACAGTGTGAAACCAAATAGTTACTAAACATACTCAGCTGAGGGGCATCTGAGTGCTGTGGTTCAATATAGTTCAGTTTGCATTTTCCATAGTGTGGCATTCTTTGAGGAGAAAGCAAAAGATTTTCTAGTCTTTTTGGTACCTGGTAGATGGATTAGAAACCACAAACTCTATGGCTCTTAGATATTTCAAAAAAAGTAATAGAAAATCTAAACTGCAGTTTTGACACAGGTATGATTTCATTTTGCACCTCGCTTGTTGTTTGGTGAGTTCTTTGGCTTTTATAATAGGATCAGGCACAAAGACACAGCAAAATCTTTAAAGAGCCTATTGGCTTGTGTTTTTATTATGCTGATTTAAAGGTAGTTCAAGGGATCAGGGTACTTTGGGGTTTATTTAATCACCTTTTCCTATCTGCTTAAGAAAAGTCCCAGAAACAGTTCCATTTACTTGTACATGGTCTGTTTTTTATATAAATAGGCTAATAGATTAATCTTGGTTGATTCAGTAGAATAATATTTGTAACTATTAAATTCACTGCTCCTCAAGACACGAAGACTGGTCAAATTTCTAGTTCTGCAGATAACGTTGATTCCTTGAAAAATGTGTCTCTGTGTATGGGAGGGCTCATGAGGTGTTTTTGGCAGAAAAAGCAGCCATTGAGAAGCTGTTGATTAAGTACAAAAATGTAAGGAACTTGACGGTTGAATCAGGTGCTTATTTTTATGTCTAATTTAATTGTTTGAAATAAACAAATTACACTGCTTGCCCTAAGGTAGAGTACAACATATCAGTTGTGGAATTTATTCTATATTTAATGAATGCAAAGATTTTAAAAAGAGATTTTGAGCCTACATGAGCAGAATTCATATTTCTTTTACCTTTAAGGTAGGTTAAAGTAATACAGTAAAAACTGTGTTATCCGTCACTTTACCCAATCGGAAAGCTCTAGAAACCGGCATTTTGGGAGCAGGTGTGGAATGCAGGCTCTGGGAGTGAGTTTGGGTGTGGGAGGGGCTCAGGGCAGGAGTTTAGAGTGCATGATGTGTTTCAGGGTGCAAATCTGGCACTTGCCTACCCCCAGCCCTGAGCCCCCTTTGGCACCCTTTCTCCCTCTTAGTTAACCAGAATTTTTTTGCTTACTGGCACCCCTCATTCCCCCCACATGCTGGATAACAAAGCTTTATTGTACCATTCAAAAATAGCACCATGCCATTAGTTGTTTTCACCAGTTTGGAGCTGGCTCTTATGTAATGGAAAAAGATCAAACCAATTAAGTTAAGGCTGTAGTAAATCTCCTTGTTTCATTTGATAATCAACAATGTATGCATCGTATTTTGTTCCTATAAGCTATGTTTAAATATTAGCATCAATATGGAAAAGTAGGATAGCAGAATTTCTGTATATAGAGCAGTTCATCTGGTACCACAAGTTACAGCCCAATCATTCTCACTCATAATGAAGTATTGATCTTTGGGCTTTGCTACACTGGAGAGTTGCAGCGCTGGTGGTGGGTTTACAGCACTGCAGCTTACTCACCGTCCACACTTGCAAGGCACATACAGCGCTGCATCTCCCTGGCTGCAGCGCTGGCTGTACTCCTGCTCTGCCTGGGGTATAACTATTGCAGCACTGGTGATGCAGCACTGCTCCGCCTGTGTGGCCACCAAAAGCGCTGTAATTGGCCTCCAGAGGTATTTGGAGGTATCCCAGAATGCCTGTTCAGCCACTCCCAACAGCGCTGCAAATGCTGCAAATGTGGCCACACTGCAGCGCAGGTAGCTGTCAGTGTGGCCACACTGCAGCGCTTTCCCTACACAGCTGTACGAAGACAGCTGTAACTCCCAGCGCTGTACAGCTGCAAGTGTAGCCATACCCTTTGAAAGCTGGATGGCCAGAGATATGTTGAAGTCTCCTAACATACACTATATAAACACAGCAATCTACTTGTCTCATACGTCGCTGAGCCTGCACTGAAGAAAAGAATTTGAGGTATGTAATGTAATCTTGTGCTAACTGTACCTGGGTATGGCTGCACTTGGAACTTCAAAGCGCTGCCACGGCAGCACTTTGAAGTGTGAGTGTGGTCGCAGTGCCAGCGCTGGGAGAGAGCTCTCCCAGCGCTGCACGTACTCCACCTCCTCTACGGGTGTAGCTTGCAGCGCTGGGAGCCCTGCTCCCAGCACTGCGGCACTGATTACACTGAGGCTTTGCAGTGCTGTATCTTGCAGCACTCGGGGGGGTGTTTTTTCACACCCCTGAGCGCGAAAGTTGCAGCGCTGTAAAGCGCCAGTGTAGCCATGGCCCCTGTCACACAAATCAAAATTGTAAATTCTCTGAGCTGACAGGATCTGAGAACTATTTTGGAGCCGATGAATGGTGAGTGACTGCATCCTAGTGCTTCAGCTAGCAAGCTTCTCATGTTCTCCAACAATATTCAGACTGTAATATATACATCTTGTGTCAGCCTTCTGTGGGTACAAAGATATAACTTCTGCAGAATCACAGCTGTTCTGTCGCCTGCTGTCTGCTGCTCTGTAATAGAATAGCATAATTTCCTCTCCATACAATGCTGACAGGCCATTACAAATTGTAATTTACCCACGGATATTAACCATAGTCTTGTTGTACAGTGGGTGCTCATATATGATTTATTAACATATCAGCAGTTTTTATTTACATAGTCCCTTCGGGCTTGAATTGCTGTTTCTACAGAACCAGAGGCTGTTTCTACTTGATCTTCCTTACTGTGTTAAGTGGTGAGAAAAAATTATCCAAAGTATAAGAAAAATGGAAAGTGGAAACACAGAAGAAGATTAAATATAACTAGAAGGGGAAATGCTCACTTTAAGTGTTTGAGAAAGCTTTGCGCAGATTCTTATTCCATCAAGATTCGTTCTCCTATCCCTAGTAAGTCCCTGTACACTTTCATTTATTCACAGCACTGACTGGGTTCCACTTTCATCAGGCTGCCATACAGCGCTCTCACAAAACATTGCAAATGATTCTGTGCATATGTCTATAAATGCAGGGTACGTGCCTGGAAAAACATACATGCTAACAGCCTGATCCTGCAACACTTTCTGGAACAAATAGTCCTTATGTAAGCAAGTAGCCCCATTGGCATCCTTATATAAGTAAGACTGCTCACAAGAGAGACGCAGGATCGGATTCAAATTTATTCACAGATAGTAAAGCGCATGTTGCAAGTAGTTGGAGAAAATAATTTCCTACTTCCATGACTACATAATTGGGAAGGAGGGAGTGACTGACACATGAGCCAGCATCTTCCTTCTGACTGGAGGGTATCAACCTTACCTAGGAGAAAGTGGGCCACCCACACAATTAAGATGTCAGGCCGGATGGAAGGGAGAATTACAAGCAACTTGGCAACCATCATAGGCACCACAAAAGGAAATAGCCTCCTGGGTCCAGAACGGGAGGAAGGGAGTTGTGGAGAGGGGGCGGAGTTGTGACATC
Organism: Gopherus evgoodei; assembly: GCF_007399415.2. Classification (NCBI taxonomy): domain Eukaryota; kingdom Metazoa; phylum Chordata; order Testudines; family Testudinidae; genus Gopherus; species Gopherus evgoodei. The sequence continues at coordinate 61,905,031 of NC_044326.1, forward strand.
AGTATACTTGAGTTGTTGTTTTCTGGCACATTCAACATTCAGAAGCATTTGGATTCCTCAGGCCATTTGGGAAGATTGGGTTGGGTTGGGATTTTTTGCTTCCAGATGCCCAGTTGAAAATTAATTGTTAAAGTACTTATATGGCCTAATCCTCCATTCTGCATCACCATGTTTATGCTGGTGTAATTCCATTGAATCTAGTAGTGAAAAGGAGTGTAGAACCAGTCCATAGTTTGCCTTTAAAATGCATCTCCTCCAGCATTCTCTAATATTGCGTTCTTAATTCCAACCTTTTTATAAAACTGTTACTAGACTTCTCTCTAATGGGGTAGAATGTTAAAGCCAAACATCTTGGATTGTTTCTGTGCCAAATTATGAGGATATGGGTTTGCTTCTGTTAAGGCAAGTATTTTAAACTCATTTGTGTGGCTGGATGCCTGAATTGCAATTCTTTTTCTGGTTTAATTGTGACTGTCCTGTAACGGGCTCCTGCTTTAGGGGACTTCATAAACAGTCATTTTTCTTTGAGATTGTGTGCTTCCCTTTATAGGTAGATCATGTCTAGGCTTTGTAAAATGTTGGCTGTTGTCACCTTCTTTCAGATTGTGCAGTATTGTGAAGCAGACATCTCCCTGTTGTCCAGAGACCCAGGTCCTCTGTTGTTCCGTCTTGTGGGCAAATTGTGCATACTGTAACTGTCATTCACAATTCATCTACTGAGCTTCCAGAGTGAATCCGTCTCTCCTTCATTTGGGGGGCTCTGGCTTCCAGTGCTGCTACGTGTCACATAGCTTTTGCATAAATCAAAAATATTGAAGTTACTGTTGTCATAAACAGATAGCTAAGGGTTAATGTCTCTTTCACCTGGAAAGGAGTAACCTAAAACACCTGACCAGAAGACCAATCAGGAAACAAGACTTTTTCAAATCTGGGTGGACCGAAGTTTGTGTGTGAGTTCTTGTCTTGTGCCTGTACTCTCTCTCGGCTATGAGAGGATTTCTGTTTCCTGCTTTTCTAATCTTCTGTTTCCCAGTTGTAAGTACAAAAAAGATAAGGCAGTGATTAATGTTTTTTTTATTTTGTATTTACATGTGTGTAGTTGCTGGAGTGTTTTGAATTGTATTCTTTTTGAATAAGGCTGTTTATTCATATTTCTTTTAAGCAATTGACCCTGTATTTGTCACCTTAATACAGAGAGACCATTTTTATGTATTTTTCTTTCTTTTTACATAAAGCTTTCTTTTTAAGACCTATTGGAGTTTTTCTTTAGTGGGGAACTCCAGGGAACTGAGTCTGTGCTCACCAGGGAATTGGTGGGAGGAAGAGGTCAGGGGGAAATCTGTGTGTGTTAGATTTACTAGCCTGACCTCTGCATTCCCTCTGGGCGAAGGAGGGGGGTGGGGGAGAGATTGGCTCTCTCTCCTTGTGTTTCCAGGACTGGAAATAGAGAGGGTGGAGTCCCTCTGTTTAGATTCACGGAGCTTGCTTCTGTGTATCTCTCCAGGAACCCAGGGAGAGAACACTTGGAAGGGAGAAGGGAAGGGAAATGGTTTATTCCCCTTTGTTGTGAGACTCAAGGAATTTGGGTCTTGGGGTCCCCAGGGAAGGTTTTTGGGGGGACCAGAGTGCCCCCAAACACTCTAATTTTTTGGGTGGTGGCAGCTTTACCAGGTCCAAGCTGGTAACTAAGCTTGGAGGTTTTCATGCTAACCCCCATATTTTGGACGCTAAGATCCAAATCTGGGAATAGGTTATGACAACTGTGCTGGAAAAGCAGAATAGCACGTAAAACCTAAGGGCAGAGAGCTTAGCAGAATACCAGTCTCATAAACCAGGATTGCAACTAAATGGCATTCAGCAGAGAGGCCAAGGATGGAATGGGCATGGCAAGAAAGTACTTCAGTCTGCCTTAGGCGATCCCTGTAAGAAGGGCTGAGACCAGGGCAGAGAACGGGGAAGCTTCCAATATCATTTCTTGGAATAACCTGTCCTGTGTATAAATAAAGGACTTTAGCTGCCAGGACCCTACTCCCAAAAAAGAAAGGAAAATATGTAAAATACTTCAATGACAACTTTCCTCACATACTACTGCAGCACCCCTGAGGGGGGAGTAAGAAAACCATTGTGCAAGCAACTCCAAGAGAGTGTACACACTGGATACATATCTTGATATTTTAAGTTCTTTGTTGTTGTTATTCAGTATTCAGAGGGAAGCTGGCGTATCATTGATTTCAGTGGAAAATATCTGGAGTTCCTGTGGCACTGTGTGGTGTTTTACAGTACATATATAAAATATGCAAAACACATTAGCTGACAAGATATATAATTTGTTTGTATAATATAATTATTTTTGTCTCATCACACTAAGAATAATTTAATATAATAGTTGCAAAGTTTTTAAAAAATACTACCATCTGTTCTTTTTAATAACTTAATGTATATTCTGCTTTGTTTTTGACTTTATATCAGATTTCTCATCCTGCATATCTGTTCCTCTTCATGATTCAACTTGATCATGTTGGTGGCTTTCAAAATAAATCACTGTTGTTTTGAGATACCCACATTTGATTACCTATGCAGTATACATTGTCCTTGCTGGAAATTTACACATGCTGCTTTATTTTAAGTCATGTTTTGTGGAAATATTCAAAGCGCTAAGGAAGTCATTAGGTTTTTCATTTTTTGGAAAATGGCAAGTACACCTTGACTCTTTAGAAAGAAATAATGAAACATTATCCAAATAACTATGGCTTTTCCAAGACCATTTATGAATATTAATAATAATAATTAATAATGTGCTGAAAATGTACAAGGTGCTTTAGAAAACATGTAGAAAACAGAAGTATTTCCCCAAAAAGCTCAGTCTAAGTTAGACGAATATGATTCAAGAAGAAGAGATCGAATGCAAGAAGGGTGGGAACACATTACCAATGAACCTAGTATAGAAAGGCTTCACAAGTGAAGTGGAGTAAAGAGGAATTTGAAACACCTTGAAGCAGAGGAGATGGGCAGCTGTTGCAAGTTAGAGTGGTGTGAAACCAAGAATGGGGGAAAGAGACAAGGGCTTTGTCTTCACTGCTTAAAAAAAAAATTTAGTTTTACCATGAGGTAGAAACTAGGTGAGCCCCACCCACGGTGGGGGTATAGTGCTGACCTTGCCTAATTTACCTTCCAGTAAAATTAAGTGCCTTGTCTTCACTGTTTTTGCCATGGGATATCTCATGCAGTAAAAACACATTATTTTTTTAGCAGCAAAGCCAAAGCCAAAGGGTACAATTCTGAGAGAGGATGTAGAGGAATGTAAACCACATTATTCAATCCAGATTCCCCTTTAAGACTCCTGAATTTAACCTTGTAGGTTTCAGGTATAATCTGAAGGTGATGAAATATTTGGCAGTATCACTGGATTCTTCATACTGTGGACACAGTTTCTCTCATTTGTGCATTTTTGGGGAAAAGGAGCCAGCAGCTGAAGGGTTTGGTCTCCTCCATTCCATAACAGCTAGTTCAAGCTTCTGGGCCTCAATCTGGGCCTGTATTTCTGTCTTTTAACTCCAGGGTTCTTTTGTCCCTGGCTGCCTCTGCTTCCATAGCCATTTTGTGGGCACTTGCCTCTGCTTCTTTGAGCTTCAACTGAAACTCCCGATCCTTTGCCTTCTTTTCTGCTTCCAGTCTGGCCAGCTCTAGTTTAGTAGCTGCCTCGCTGGTAGTCATTTTCCTGCTGTCTTGTGCTGGCCCTCTCTGCAGTTCGCTGAAACTGGGATGCACTCCATTTACGGACTTCTTAGAGACTTTCCCAGTGTTCAGCCTTTCTGGGCAATTTGCAACCTGTGAAGTTCTAGCTTCTTTTGATCTTTACTCTTACTTATTATTCTTACTTTTCTGTCCCTGTTCTTTTACCTGAAATAAGCAAACAGAAAATAACAAACCAGTAACCACTTTGTCTGTTCTCCAGCCACCACACCCAAAACTCACTTAAAATCACTACCAGTATCTCAAAGCAATCAGCTCTGCACAGATCCTGCCTACTACACCACTGTGATGGGTTGGATCACAGAAAACCCATTGGGAGCTGGGCATTTGAGTGTTAGAGATAGGAACACTTCTTAAGCTGTTTTTGGGTAAGCCTGCAGTTTGTGGGATGTAGTTCAGACCTGGGTCTGGGTTTGCAGCAGGCTGGCATGTCTGGCTCAAACCAGGCAGAGCACTGAAGTCCCAAGCTGCCAGGGGAAACAGGCTCAGGGGTAGTCTTGGCACATCGTTTGGCAGTTCCCAATAGGTTTTTTGTGATCCAACCCTTCACAGTGGCGACAGGAAAGAAGGACGTTACAGTAATCCAAGCTGAGAGTTGAGCAAGGAGGAAAGTAAAAGGAGTGGAGGAAGGATGGGGATAAGAAGGGAAAGACAATAACAGAAAATGTGGAAGTGGCAGAAGTGCTAAAGGACTTTTTTTTATTCATTTTCATCAAAAAGGTTAGTAGTGATCGAATGTCTAATATAGTGAACGCCAGTGAAAATGAGGTAGGATCTGAGGCTAAAATAGGGTCAGAACAAGTTAAAAATTACTTAGATAAGTTAGATGTCTTCACGTCACCAGGGCATGATGAAATACATCTTGGAATGTTCAAACAGCTGACCGAGAAGATACCTGAGCCATTAGACTGAGACTGCAGGGGATGAACGGGGGACACTCCTGGGAGATGGGAGAGATTCTGAAAGACTGGAAGAGGGCAAATATGTAATACCAATCTATAAAAAGGGAAATAAAGGCAACCCAGGGAATTACAGGCTAGTCAGTTTAACTTCAGTACCCAGAAAAATAATGGAGCAAAAAAAATCAAGCAATTGATTTGTAAACACCTAGAAGATAAGGTGATAAGTAACACTCAACATGGATTTGTCAAGAACAAATCAAGTCAAATTAACCTAATAACTTTCTTTGACAGGCTAACACGCCTTGTGAATGGGGCGAAGAAACCATAAATGTGATATATCTTGACTTTATTAAGGCTTTTGATATTGTCTCAGGTTAGACAAACACGTTTCAGGACTAGTTATTACTTAGTCCTGCCTTGAGTGCAGAGGACTGTACTAGATGACCGCTTGAGGTCCCTTCCAGTCATATAATTTTATGAATAGAGCCCATAGTATGGAATTATACCTGGTAGAAGACTGTAAATAAAACAACAATTGAAGCAGACTGTGTAAATTGTTAGTGATGGAAGAGTGACTTATTGAGGTCCCTTCCAGTCTTACACTTCTATGATTCACTTTTGTGATGGTCTTTAGAGGGGTTGTTTTACAGTAGGTGTCATGGAACAAAATAACACTGTCAACATACTCTGGTTTAGCTGAAGCAAAATCAGGCTTTATTCTGAGAAAAGTACCTTGTGTGGTCCAGAGCCAGGAAGCTATTGGATTGGGCAGATATGGACTGGTACTCACTGAGTTCTTAGCCAGTGTAGGGGGCCTCTAGTGGGCAATGACCAATAGGGTGTTATGCTAATTTAATTACAAGCTCTGCACAGGTTGCATGAGTTCTGTACAGTAGAAAGAAGCAACGAGACTTTTTAATACCTAATTCTGCATCAGAACTAAAATAGCTAATTTGTTCATTAATACTGTATATTAATTGATTAGAAATAGATTGATTAAAGTCATTTTACAGCCATTTCTCAGCTTGGTGAGCACTTACTCATGGATAAGACTGTAAGAAATTAGTGGGGGTTTTGCTTCAAAAGTTGCAGCCAGTTTGTTTAAGTTGCAAAGAAGCAAAGAGTCCTGTGGCACCTTATAGACTAACAGATGTTTTGGAGCATGAGTTTTCATGGGTGAATACCCACTTCGTTGGATGCATGTTTAAGTTGTAGTTCAAAGCGTGCAGTCTATCTTCCAAAACATGGAACAGCACAGAAGAGAGACTGTATGTCCCGCTTGGCTCTCAGTGACAACTATGACAAAGAAGTGGCCGGGACAGATTTGAGTGGCATTGCAACCCCATCTGCCTGGTCACAATGCCACTCACTCAAATATGGCCCATTGACCCCTCTACCATGCCAGCCCAAATTTGAGTAAGTGGTTTGCCACCTGGCACACAGGGTCTCACACTGCTCAGATTTGCAGCAGGTATAAAAAGTTGCGGTTTCCACAAGAAAATCTTGGCCTGTGACTTTCTTACAGCCTTATTTGTGGGAGTATTCTCAGTGAAGTGCATGGGGCTGTCTACACAAGTAAGAGCTCCAGGAGGTGCTCTAATTGTTAGATACTTCCTGCTGCAGAACCAACAACCTGTGTTCTTGTTTTTGTGGCTCCAAAACAAATCACATTTTGTTTTGAAAATCTTAATGGTCAGAGTTATGAAACTTATGTTTTTAAATTTAGAATCATGACGATATTTCTCACAAACGTATCAGACAATTGAGTTAAGATTATATAAATTGCTTGCCATGTGCACCTCTCATGAATTTATTTTAGATTAATAAGAAAATCACTGCATAATTATTAAATAGTAAGGGATAGTTTAAACATATTTGAGGACTAACAGCTTCAGAGTGGTATTTTGTTCTGCTGGTCACTATAGTGAACGTTCAGCTATTTTGATAAAAAACTACCTTCCAAAAGCCAGCTGCTCTTGCTGTGTATGCATTTTCTCATCACTTGTACTGACTAGTAGGATTTTCAGTTGTAACTTAAGGGCCAGTCTGGAAATGATTTCCTGATTTTGATTTCAAAAGCAGGAAAGTATTTCTCACTTCCGTAAGTGTCACTGTTCATCAGGTAAATAATTTAACAACTTGTGAGTACCACTCAGAGCCAATTATAACTTGATTTACCTAGCAGGGCATTAAAGAAACACTATTTCAGTTAAAGCAGCAAAGAATCCTGTGACACCTTATAGACTAACAGACATTTTGGAGCATGAGCTTTCGTGGGTGAATACCCACTTCGTCAGAGGCACGTCTGATGAAGTGGGTAACTATTTCAGTTAACACCTTTGTCTGATTTTTGTTTTGTTCTTACTGCTAATTAACATCTAAGATTACTGTATCTGAAAAAGAATAGAGAAAAACAGTTTCTATATCTTCAGTTTATTAACTTGACTGCATTTTGTGTATAGTCAGTTTCACTGTTTTTCCTATGTAATAGTTTGCTTATTGTTTGATTAACTCTTAAGAAAGGAAATAAATATTTTAAACAGTGGTTAAAATGTGCTTTTAATTCTCCCACAAAATTGCAAGTATAATACCCACAACTACTTTTAACTAATTTTTAAATTGACTAGACATCCAATTTCATGATGGTCCTTTAAAATGTTGAGCATTATCCTCTAATTTTTTTACAAGAGGAAAATGTTGTGTTTCTATGTGTCTGCTGTAGAAATCTATTTCATAGTTTCATGCACATCCATATATATGGACTAATTGGAAATGATCATCAAAAATTGTTGCATTATATAGGAACAGGACTGGAAGGGTCCTCTTGGATCTTTGAGTCCAGTCCCCTGATATCATGGGGAATCCCATCATACTTTCCTCTGCACACACTTATCAAACTCTGGCTTATCTGCCAGTACTCCTGTTGTGAAAGCTGTTCCCATAAGCTCACCCTGCTGATGACTAAAAACCTTCTTCTAGTCTCCAGTGTGAATTTATTCATGGTCAGATTTTATATCCATTTGTTCTTGTGCCTACATAGTCCACTAACCTAACTAGCTCTTCTCCATCCTTAGTGTTTACCTCCCTGATGTATTTATAGAGAGTAATCCTATCATCTCTCTGCCTTCATTTTGGTAGGCAAAACAAGTCTATTGTAAAATAGTCTCTCTCTTCCCCAGTCATCCTAGCAACCATCTCTGCACCTGTTCCAGTTTGGATTAATCTTTCTTGAACGTGGGTGACCAGAATTGTATACAGTATTCCAGAAGTCTTTCCAGTGCCTTGTACAATCACATTATTGCTTCCCTAAATCTACTGGAAATACCTTGCCTGATATATCCTAGGATCACATTTGTGTTCTTCATAGCCACATCATGTTGGTGACTCATAGGTACCCTGTGATCGACTAATACTCTAATTCTCCTCATCTGTCATTTCCAACTGCTGAGCCCTAGTTTGTAGCAGAAATTCTTAGTATTCATCCCAAAATGCATGACTTTTCACTTTGTACTATTTCATCCCATTTCTATAACTCGAGCGCTTTAGGTCGTCTGATTCTTCCTATATAAAAGTTTGATACTCTATTGATTATGCCTCTTAAGTTTGTGTAAGCAAGGTTAAGATTTTGTCATGATCTTTTTTTAGTAAACAAAACTTACAGGAGCCTTGACCTGTCCATGACTCTTAGTAAAATTAATGGGTGGAAAAAGAGGGAGCAATGACACCTGGATCTCCATGGGGGGTGTCAAGGTATTATTCCCACTTTGAACTTTAGCGTCCAAAAAGTGAGGACCTGCTTGTACCCTTCTAAGCTTAATTCCTAGCTTAGATTTGATAGCGCTGCCACCAACCAGAAATTCCAGTATCTGGTACACTCCCTGTCCCCCCAAAATCTTCCCTGGGGGACCTAAGACCCAAACCCCTTGGGTCTTAGGAGGGGGAATGGTTTATTTCCCTTTGTTTTTTTTGACTCCCAAACTTCCCCTCCCTGGGTTATCCTGAGAGATACACTGATCCAAACTCCTTAGATCCTAAAACAGAGAGGAATTAACCTTCCCCCCACCTCTTTTCCCTCCACCAATCCCTGGTGAGTTCAGACCCAAGCCCCTTGGGTTTTACACAAGGAAAAAATCAATCAGGTTCTTAAAAAGGAAAGCTTTTAATTAAAGAAAGTTTTATTTTTTCTATCTCTGTAAAACCAGGATGGAAAATGTTTACAGGGTCTTCAGCTATACATAGACTAGAGGGACTCCCTCCCTCCTGCCCCAGCCTAAGTTACAAGTTACAGCAAACAGAGGTGAAATATCCTTCCAGCAAAATACACATTTGCAAATTAAAAAAACAAACAAAAGACTAATCCGCCTTCTAGCTAGTACTTACTATTTTGAACATGAGAGACTGTTTTAGAAAGATTGGAGAAACCTGGTTGCATGTCTGGCCCCTCTTAGTCCAAAGAGAGAACAAAGAACAACACAAAGACTTCCCTCCACCAAGATTTGAAAGTATCTTGTCTCCCGATTGGTCCTCTGGTCAGGGGTCAGCCAGGTTCACTGAGCTTCTTAACCCTTTACAGGAAAAAGAGACATTAACCCTTAACTATCTGTTTATGACAGGGGGGAGGGGACTGACAGTCCCAGCCCCACAACCATGCGCGCAAAGTCCTGGCCGAGGCCATGAGGGGTAGGGAGGGTAACCCGGGCGACGCTGCAGGGGATGGAGGGGAGACCCACAAGCCTGACTCCAGCCCTGGCCGAAGCTATGGGTCAGCCGCACACAGTCCCAGTTCTGCCCTCCCTCGCCCCCCCCCTCCACTGACAGCTGAAGCCGAAGTCATAGAGTCATATCCGTGACTTCACTGACATCTTATGACTAAATCATACCCTTACTCATCAGCAAATTTCATTAGCCCACTCCTACTTTTTGTGCCAATGTCATTAATTAAAATAAGATCAGTCCCAACATCAGTCCTTCAGGAATGTCATTAGTAACCTCCTCCAGTCGAATACCTTTTCTTTCAGTACAACCCAATGTCATCTCAGTTTTAGCCAGTTCCTACCATCTTGCAATTCTTGTACCTATCCCCATTTTCTCTGTCTTAACTAATAATTTCCCTTCTGGTACTGTGTGAACTCCTTTGCTGAAGTTCAGATAGATTAGATCTATCATATTTCCCTTAAGAAATCATCTTATCAAAAGCAGCAAAGAATCCTGTGGCACCTTACAGACTAACAGACATTTTGGAGCATGAGCTTTCATGGGTGAATACCCACTTCGTCAGATGCATGTAGTGGAAATTTCCAGGGGCAGGTATATATATATATATGTCTTTGCTCCTATGTGCTACATTATGATCCTCATTAGAGATAGGACTTAATAAGGGCCTTTTGGGTCCCATCTGGGTCGCCAGAAACTGTTATCGAAATATCGGGTCTGCCTAGCTGAGAGCCAATAACAGCCTGACAGGGATAAGGAGAAGATGCTTTATTCTGCAGAAGAAAGGAGAGCCTGTACCTTGGTACAAAAGACTCTACTCAATACTTGCATATATATACCTGCCCATGGAAATTTCCACTACATGCATCTGACGAAGTGGGTATTCACGCATGAAAGCTCATGCTCCAAAATGTCTGTTAGTCTATAAGGTGCCACAGGATTCTTTGCTGCTTTTACAGATCCAGACTAACATGGCTACCCCTCTGATACTTGACATCTTATCAAAGTAAGACTAACCTGATATCTATCTACCTTTAGTAAACTCATGTTTTATTTTATCCCATTTTCCATTTACTTCCATGTCTTCAATTATTTTTTCCTTCAAAATTTGTTCTAAACCCATGCATAATATCAAGTGTGGTCAGGCTAACAGGTCTGTAGTTGCCCAGATCACTTTTTCCCCTTTCTTAAATATGGGTACTATGTTTGCTATTCTCCAGTCATATTGTACTACCCCTGATTTGATTGATTGATTGATTAAAAATCCTTGCAACTAGTGGACTTTCAGTTTCATGTGCTAGGTTGTTTTTTGTTTGGGGGGGGGATGGTTTGGTTTTTTTGGGGGTGTGTGTGTGCGGGGATAGAGGTTATCCAGCCCCCATGACTTGAGCGTATTAAGTTCTTTGAACATTTCTTCCATCTGGGATGTGGGTAATTTCCATTTCTGTGCACTCGTTTCCATTAGCCATCTTGTCTTTGCTCCTATGTTCTACATTATGATCCTCATTAGAGGTAGAAACAAAGTATATGTTTAAATTTTTTGGCCATACTTAAATTATCTTTACTCTCTATTCCATTCTCATTGCATAGTGGTCCCACTTCTTTTCTTGTTCTCTTTTTATAAATATGGCTAAAAACCTTGAACTGTTTGTTTTAATTTCCTTTGCAAGGTCTAACTCATCTTGACTCTTAGCAAGTCGCGCTTTATCCTTACACTTTCTGACCTCCAATATGCAGCCTTCTTTGCTGATCAGTCCTGTCTTCCATTCCTTGTGTTTTCTGCTTACTTATAATATCCTTTGAGGTCCTTATTCATCCATGTCGATTCAGCAAAAATGCATAATCAATTCAAATAAAATTCCAAATACTTCTTACATAGCTGTTAGTCAGATATTTTAACTGATTAAAATAAAATTGCAAGAACAAAGGAAGTCTAGAACTTTTTAATAAAGGCCTCATTTGACTTCAGTATTCTCATTGAAAATGCCATGTGTTTATCATTTCACATTCTTGTAAGAGCTAATTTCATTGCTATTATTAATCATATCATAACCTAGTCCCAGATTTGGACCTTAGCATCCAAAATATGGGGGTTAGCATGAAAACCTCCAAGCTTAGTTACCAGCTTGGACCTGGTAAAACTGCCACCACCCAAAAAATTAGAGTGTTTGGGGGCACTCTGGTCCCCCCAAAAACCTTCCCTGGGGACCCCAAGACCCAAATTCCTTGAGTCTCACAACAAAGGGGAATAAACCATTTCCCTTCCCTTCTCCCTTCCAGGTATTCCCTCCCTGGGTTCCTGGAGAGATAAACGGAAGCAAACTCCGTGAATCTAAACAGAAGGATTCCACCCTCCCCGTTTCCAGCCTTGGAAAACAGAAGTACCGAGAGCTAATCTCTCTTCCCCCCTCACCCAGAGGGAATGCAAAGTCAGGCTAGTAAATCTAACACACACAGATTTCCTCCTGACTTCTTCCTTCCACCAATTCCCTGGTGAGCACAGACTCAATTCCCTGGAGTTCCCCACTAAAGAAAAACTCGAACAGGTCTTAAAAAGAAAGCTTTATGTAAAAAGAAAGAAAAATACATAAAAATGGTCTTTCTGTATTAAGGTGACAAATACAGGGTCAGTTGCTTAAAAGGAATATGAATAAACAGCCTTATTCAAAAAGAATACAATTCAAAACACTCCAGCAACTATACACATGTAACTACAAAAAAACAAACCTATCTTTTTGTACTTACAACTGGGAAACAGAAGATTAGAAAGCAGGAAATAGAGAAATCCTTCCCATAGCCGAGAGGGAGATAGGCACAAGACCAGAACAAAGAACTCACACACAAACTTCCCTCCACCTAGATTTGAAAAAGTCTTGTTTCCTGATTGGTCCTCTGGTCAGGTGTTTCAGGTACTACTTTCCAGGTGAAAGAGACATTAACCCTTAGGTATCTGTTTATGACACGCCCCCCAAATTGCAGACAGTGGGGAAGCTCACTGGCGGCGATTTCCTCCTAGAACTTTAAAATAAACAGATTAATACAACACATATACCTTTACATATACCACTAAGTATATAACTAACAGACTTCTACATTTTAAGAACACTTTTTAACTACTGGATTCTAGGAAACTCTCACGTGAGAGTGCATCAGCTACTTTGTTAGAAGCTCCTGAGATGTACTGAATTTCAAAATCAAAATCTTGGAGAGCTAAATTCCAACGAAGAAGTTTCTTGTTGTTCCCCTTGGCAGTATGAAGCCACTTTAGTGCAGCATGGTCAGTTTGTAGCTGGAACCGCCGTCCCCAAACATATGGGTGTAGCTTTTCCAGGGCATACACAATGGCGTAGCATTCCTTTTCACTGACTGACCAGTGACTTTCCCTCTCAGACAGTTTCTTGCTGAGAAACACGACAGGATGGAAGTTGTGATCCGTTGCTTCCTGCATGAGAACTGCTTCTATACCACGCTCAGATGCATCCGTGGTTACTAGGAATGGCTTGTCAAAGTCCGGGGCCCTGAGCACAGGGTCAGACATGAGCGTCGCCTTAACTTGAGTAAAGGCCTTTTGACACTTATCAGTCCAGTTAACTGCATTTGGCTGGGTCTTTTTGTCAGGGCGGTCAGTGGGGCAGCGATTTGGCTGTAGTCTGGTACAAATCGCCTGTAGTACCCGGCCAACCCTAAGAAGGATTGGACCTGTTTCTTTGACCTTGGGACAGGCCACTTTTGGATAGCATCCACCTTGGCCTGTAGGGGGTTTATGGTTCCTCGACCCACCTGGTGCCCCAGGAAAGTCACTCTGTTTTGGCCTATTTGACACTTTTTGGCCTTAACAGTGAGTCCAGCCTGCCTGATGCTCTCAAAGACCTTTTCCAAGTGTAGTAGGTGTTCGGGCCAGGAGTCGGAAAAAATGGCCACATCATCGAGGTAGGCAACTGCATATTCGCCCAGTCCTGCTAGTAGACCATCTACCAGCCTCTGGAAGGTGGCGGGTGCATTTCGAAAGCCGAAAGGAAGGACATTGAATTCATACACCCCCGCATGGGTGACGAGTGCTGACCTCTCCTTGGCAGGTTCATCTAGCGGTACTTGCCAGTACCCCTTGGTTAAGTCTATTGTAGAGATGAACTGGGCACGTCCCAACTTCTCCAATAGCTCATCGGTGCGTGGCATGGGATAGTTGTCCGGACGAGTTACCGCATTTAGCTTACGGTAATCCACGCAAAAGCGTATTTCCCCATGTGGTTTGGGTACCAGAACCACTGGAGATGCCCAAGCACTGGTAGATGAGCGGATTATACCCATCTGTAGCATGTTCTGGATCTCCCGTTCTATAGCAGCTTGGGCATGAGGAGACACCCGGTATGGTGGGGTTCTAATGGGGTGAGCATTGCCTGTGTCAATGGAGTGGTATGCCCATTCAGTCCGTCCTGGGGTGGCTGAGAACAATGGGGCGAAGCTAGTGCACAGCTCCTTGATTTGTCGCCACTGCAGACGTTCCAGGGTGGTTGAGAGGTTCACCTCTTCCACGCCACTGTCTTTTTTCCCGTCGTAATAGACACCGTCAGGCCACTCAGCATCATATCCCTGGACTGTAAACTGACAAACCTGTAAGTCTCTGGAATAGAAAGGCTTGAGAGAATTAACATGGTACACTCTGGGCTTTAGTGAGGAATTGGGAAATGCTATGAGGTAGTTTACAGTTCCCAGGCGCTCTTGGACCGTGAATGGCCCTTCCCATTATGCTTCCATCTTATGGGCCTGTTGCACCTTCAAGACCATCACCTGGTCTCCTACCTTGAAGGAACGTTCTCTGGTATGTTTGTCAATACCAGGCCTTTTGCTCTTCCTGAGCATCCTTTAGGTTTTCTCTAGCAAGGGCTAAAGAGTGTCGGAGGGTGTTAATTGTAGGTTGCTTACAAAGTCCAGAATGTTAGTTCCTGGAGAAGGCGTAAACCCCTCCCATTGCTGCTTCACCAGTTGTAATGGCCCCTTAACCTCGTGACCATATACAAGTTCAAACGGTGAAAACCCTAAACTGGGATGTGGTACAGCCCTGTAGGCAAACAGCAAGTGCTGCAACACTAGGTCCCAATTATTGGATTGTTGGTTGACAAATTTACGTATCATGGCCCCCAAAGTTCCATTAAACCTTTCGACCAGGCCATTGGTTTGATGGTGGTACAGGGTGGCAACCAAGTGGTTCACTCCATGCGTTTCCCACAGCTTTTGCATGGTCCCTGCCAGGAAATTAGATCCTGAATCAGTAAGGATGTCGGAGGGCCAACCTACCCTGGCAAAAATGTCTGTTAGGGCCAGGCACACAGTGTTAGCCCTGGTGTTGCCTAGAGGTACTGCTTCCGGCCATCGGGTAGCAACGTCCACGAAAGTCACTACGTACTGCTTTCCTCTGGGCGTCTTTTTTGGGAAAGGACCCAGAATATCCACAGCTACTCGCTGAAATGGGACCTCAATTATGGGGAGTGGCTGGAGAGGGGCCTTGACCTGGTCTTGAGGCTTTCCCACTCTTTGGCATACCTCACAAGACCGGACATACTTGGCAACATCCTTGCCCATCCCCTCCCAGTGGAAGGACTTCCCCAACCGGTCCTTGGTTCTGTTTCACTTAAGCCAAACATTTCTAATTTGAGTGCACCTGTTTAGCCCTGATTTTTCAGAAATGTTGAGTAGATGGCAGCTCGGATTGCCTCCCTGTGTCCTTCTGACTTCAGTGAGAGCTGTGTTTGCCAGCACTTCTGAAAATGAGGTGGTTTATTTAGGTCCTTAAGTATGAATTTAGATGTCTAACTTTAGGTATCCAGGATTGAAAATTTTCAGCTTAATCTTGCTTTTTTCCATTTTCCATTTGTAAAATTGGGTTTAATATTTTTCTACATAATAATAGCTTGCTTGAAGATAAAGTCTTTAACATATGTACGGTGCTCAGATACCAAAATGATAACCATGACACAAAAAGCATATTATAAAAATAATCTCTAAGTTATATGATAACATCTAGTGCCAAAAACCCCTGAGAGAATTTACCAAAAAAGACAAGTTTTAGATAAATTTTCTAAAATATTATTTTTTAATCTTTCCTAGTCATCAGTGCCTTAGAGCTAAATCTAATTAGAGTGAACTGGCACAGGTGTTTTAAAATCCTTTTGCTATCCCACTGTTTTGTTTTGCCGACTAGTGGTTTCTCATATCTTAATTCAAAATTGCATCTGTTATACAGTTTGAATGCATCAAATTATCTTTTCCTTACCTGATTTCTTATCCCATTGGAACCCCTTTCTACCACTGCAGTCTGTTACTGCAGTAGGACTAATCAATCTAAACCAGACAGCAGACAGCCACAATATGTTAGGCTATTTGAATTTGCAGATTGCAGGAGTATAATTTGTGCTCACATGATAGAATAGAGCCGTCTGAAACAAAATTGCTTAAAGAAACAGATGGAATATATTTTTATTTCACCAAACCAGAATATTTGCAAATATACACTGAAACTTTTTAAACAGAAAATTATACATAGTTCTGTCTTGATAAAGAAATAAATCTGTTAAAACAATAAACTTCCAGTTCCCCTACTTACACATAGTAGAAAACTGACCCAATAAATACATCTTCCAAATCTCAAAAAAAGTCCTCTCAATAGAATGTCCATCCAAAGAAATGAATAGATTAAATAATTAATACAAGAAATCAATATATTTTAAAGGTTTAAAACATAATAGAATCATAGACGGTAAACCTCATCCATGTATTCACTGGGTCACTTTTCTGTTTCATCATAACTGGATGAAATAAGTATGTGATAACCTAAAGGAAGAATGTCTGGATTAGTTAAAAGCAAAAAGAATATTGTTGCACTGGTTGTCTACAAGAGGTTTTGAATGGTCCCAGTTTTTCAAGTATAATTTGTATTTTCTGTAGGACTCTCACCATAAATTACTGTCATGACAAAACTTAAGAAATGCATCAATTTATATATTGCCAAAATAAATGTTTCTAACTTATTTTTAGAGAATCGGAAAAGCAAAGATCTTTAAGCATGGTTACTGTTAAATTATGAGCTGAGAACTTCCATGAGAAAACAGATGACATTTTTCTTCCTCAGCCCTTCACCAATCCCTTGTAAATAAACTTGTCCCTTACTGCTATGGCACATCCCAAGCCTTGTGTTACATCAAGGACCAGGGATGTTCCACACAATGACTTCAGAATAAAGGGCTGGAATGAGCCCAGTCAAAGCAGACTGGAAGAAATAGCGTGGAGCCTAGCTGTATGCTTGGATACATCCTGCGATTGATACTCTTCTTTAATTCTGTTGCCTGAGAGGGGGCAATAAATACTTGCTGGGTGGAATCTTAGTACTGGATCCCACAAAGATTTAAACGAAAAGCTTGTGTTTAGTAGAAGTGCTCACATGTATAAAGTTAATCATATGCACAAGTCTTTGATGCTGCAAAGCCTTGTTTCATAAAATGGGAGAACTGTGGGGCCATATTACAAATCAGTGTTATCAGATACAAATCAGTGATATCAGATATCACTATCTTCCAAATAGTGTGTCATTTTGCTATGTTCTATCATAGCACTTCTATCTCAAAAGCATTTATCTCAGTTTAGTTTTAATTCCTATTTGTGAACATAGGTTTAAACGTGTTTTAACAATATCTTCATGGTTACAGTATCAAGATTCTGTTTGGTTTCCTGTCTCTTCTGCATATATCTGAGCTGTATACAGCTGAAAATAGAGATGTGCTCTAAAACATAGTGGAAATTAATGTGCAAGTACCAGTGGATTTTAAATGACACATTACAATGCACAGTAGTGTAGGTGACTGTATAGTTATAAAATTATAATTAGGTATGTGGGAACTGAGAACATCTGCTATGGGGATGACACTGCAGCCAAATTAAAAATAAAACTACATGTTGTAAAAATCTCATAAAAACATCTTGACCAGATTAATGATTAAAAATATGCCCTCTGTATTGTATAAACAGGGAGGTAACCAATAAACAAAAACATTTTATAATATTCCCTTATGTTACCCCCTCTTTCATTAAGCACCTTGCACTTGATATGGGTGAACAGCTTGTGTTGAAAATATAGATGCAACTGATCTATGCATTTTCTTGCAACAGATTCCAACTAATGCTTAAGCACTGCATGAATTAGTTCAGTGATGCTTACATTCAAAACAGTAAGGCCTTAAATGGCACTTGTGTGTATTAGAAGAAGAAAAGAACTGGAAGTACATTTAGAGAAATCTGACATCCTTGAAATTTCATTTAATTTGGGGCTGATTCAAAACCCATTGAAGTCAATGGAATTCTCCCAGTGACTTCAGGGCACTTTAGACCATGGCCTTGGTGATTTTACAGATATTCTGAATGCAAAACAAGCAAGTACCATAATACAGTGCCACTTTACAAACAGAGACAATGCTTTCATAAAGGTTTTAAAATTTAGTAAGACATTTTATTACATAGTCAATTAAAATGTAGAGAGATTATTTCATTTATTAAGGGTGGGGCTGTAAGCACCATCTATTGCTGAAGCTGCCCAGGATTTCCCATTGTAAGACTGTTTTCAGTTGTGTATAATTTTGACAAATGTTAACAGTTTCGACTGAAATTTTCCATGTATCTGTCTCATGCTGAATATTTTTGGAAAATCTCTGCCATTTCCAAGAATAAAGGTAAAGAAAAAATAAGGTTTTTTTTGTCCATGTTAAAAGATTCTGGTGACCCTTTCTTTAAGAAGCTCTAGTGCCCCACTCACACACACTTTGAGCTGGTGCTTGAAATTTGGCAGGAGCACAGCCTCTGTGTCAGGGGTGTGTTTTTTCTAGTCCCTGTGAAAATCTGCCAACATTTTGGTCAAGTTATGAGCATCTGGAAAATCACATGCTAGAGTTTGGCGTCTAAAATTCTCCGAACGTTCCATCTGTGCTGAGCATGCTCAAGCCCAGGGCTTCAGGGGACTCATCTAGACCTTCCTTGCAGTTGCTGTTGTCGGCTGTGCTGACGCCAGAGCCAGAACTGAAAAACTGGCAGCCTGTTTCTCTTGTGTTTCAGTGCACCTTGTGCTGGCACCCAGGCAGCATGGAGGAGGAAGCTACCTGACTTGAATGCAGAGGGACCAAGAGCTGAATCTGAAGTGGGGAAGTAGATTGGGACAAGGAGCCTGAGGATATGGAAAGTGATGGGAGAGGAAAAGGGAAACTGAAACTAGCAATAGGGGTGGGAGAAGCCTGGGACTGGGATTTGGGAGGACAGCAAAGGGGACTGAGACTAAATATACGCTATCTTTTTCATCTGAGGAGTACCTGAGGAGGTGCTAAAAATTTTTTTTATTTTAATGACTAAACTCCAAAACCAATTAACCTTCAGCCAAAGATGGCTCAAGTTGAAAAATTCCTGATTCAAGCACCAAGTAGTCCTTACAGACAAGAACAGTTGGTTTACAAAATGTGAAAGATAGGTGCACTTTAACAGGGCTCCTAGATCTGGACAAGAGGAATTCCATTGAAATGGTCCCGTGGTTATAAATATGATATGACTGCTCAGTGTAATTTACTATTCAACCTATTGTCATTACACATTCAGAATCAGGGAAGGAGATAATGTATTGACAGAGTAAAGGATGAACTTCTTTCTGACTGTGGCTGTCTGGAATGCTGAGCCAATGCAGTAAACAGATTCTCTTCCCACCTTTTAAGAACATTAAGAGCTGTTAACAAAGAAAAGACTGATGGTATGCATTCTAGTATTTTAACTCAGTGAGGCATGCATGCCAGTCTATCCTCGAAAATGAAATAATCAGCAAGTCAGATGAATGAACAGAGCATTCAAGTGTTTTTATATAAAAGATGGAGAGAGAGAATGAAATAAGATGGCTAGATGATAAAACATTTATCCCTATCTGTACAAATATATTATGGTTTCTCACAGGTGGAGAAATCAGAAAGAAGAGAGAGTGTAAATTCCTCAGATCAGTAAGAGTAAATGTGATAATTATCATGCTGGCTCACATTCATTTACATGCTTTAGTAAGCATTACTTTTGAATAGAAAGTGTAAGATAAAAGTGTGGGAGATCCTGAGCAGTTACATGGGTAGGAGACTGATCTATATTGGAGACAGTGTAGTCTGAGGGCTGGTCTACACTAGAGGAGGGGATCGATCTAAGATACGCAACTTCAGCTACATGAATAACGTAGCTGAAGTCGAAGTATCTTAGATTGAGTTACCTACTATCCTCACAGCGCGGGATCGATGTCCGCTGCTCCCCGTCGACTCCGCTACCGCTGTTCACATTGGTGGAGTTCCGGAGTCAACAGGAGCGTGTTCGGGGATCGATATATTGCGTCTAGATGAGACGTGATCTATCAATCCCCGAGAAATCAATTGCTACCCGCCGATACAGCCGGTAGTGAAGACGTACCCTAAGTAATGGAGAGAGGAGCTCTTCCGTAGTTTGAAGGAACAATAATCCACACCGTGTAAAGTCAAGCATGGGAGTTTGTTACGCACAATGCTGGCGGAATGTCACTTTGCTTATCAGGCTCAGAGACACTGCAAAACAGTTCATTTCTATAGATTATATATGGTGCTCATTGGGCAGAGAGAAGTGATGGGGATGGGCTTTTCCAAGCCCCTGGATAGGTTCTAGCAGCAAGACAAGATAAGCACAATAAGCCAATTGTCTAAAAGATTACATAATGGTTCCGCGCATGGCCCAAATTATCATATTGCTGACACACAGGTAATTACCACAAAACTATGTCTATTAAAGTATATAAATTAAATCCTAATTTTGGGGTGCAGGGGAATGAGGTATCAGCTCTCTCGATTGACCAACAGGTACATTCCTATAAAGCAAAAAAGCAGTAATTAGTACTTAACGATAATGATTGTTTATAAGTTTACTCTTTCATTTCTGTGGGCTAGGACTGGCATACATCTGTGAGGGGAGGGTGTCATAACACATGTCAATCATATTAGGCCTCTCCCTGAACTTTGTCTAGGATCTGAGGGATATTGCACCACTATCTCCTCCCTGCATTAGGGAGTAACCGTGAGGCCTTTCTCAGCGCTTCATATGTCTATAACTCGCAATAATACATTTCCTGTGATTTTTTTGCTCCCTTCTCGTGCCAGCTGGTAGATTTCTTTCTTTCTTTGTGGCTGAAAGGGCAAGCAGATACCATTAAGGCTGTAATGAGCTCCTCGGTGGAAATTTATCATCTCTTTCTCTCATATTTGAATATGATGTCCTTTCTATCATTCTGTCCCATATCTTATAGTTTTCCTTTTATCATTTGTCTAACCTTTTCTCCTTTCCCCAACCAGACTTTATACATTGATTGAAACAAATCTTATTTGTCCAGGCAATCTCTGAGGGGTTGGCTATTTTTTGAAATTTCCAGAGTTCCATTGTTTCTTAGAGTATTATTTAATACTGTTGTTATCACTGTAATGCACAGGAGCCCTAATCATGGACCAGGACCCCATTGTGCTGGGTGCTGTACAACACGGAACAAATGACAGTCCCCTTCTATAAGAAAAAAGACAACAGATAGGGACAGACCAATGAGGGAATAAAAGGAGACCATGAGACAATATTGGTAAGCAGGATAGGCAGTGGTCTCAGCACACCAGCAGCCTATTGAGGCACAGTGTGCATCTACCTCTTATCATCATTTATTACAGGAGTGCTTAGAAGCCCCAACCAAGATTGAGGCCCCATTTTGTTATGTACACATAGTAATAGACAGTTCCTGCTCTGAAGTGATCCAGGTGCAGTTGAAACCAGAGCTACACAGAAAGAGGGTATCACCCTCCTGCTCCATGACGTTTGTATGCAGCCCCAAATATTTTTGCTGCAACATTGGTTTTGAAGATTCATATCTATTTCTCAGTTCTCTGTCATCCCTTGCTCTCTTTCAGAATTGTGCTTTCCAGGTGCCTCATTCTCATTCAGTATCTGAGTTTTAGATTGTTCTCCTCAGGTGATTACCCTGCATTTTTCTAAGCTGCACTGCACTTTGTTGTTTATTTCCCAGATTTCCAGTCTTGGCAGGTCCCTCATTACTACTTCTCTGGCCTCACTGGTGTTAAAAATACTATTCAGTTTAATGTCATCTGCATGGCATTTACCTCTTATTCCAGATCATTAAAGATGTTAAATAGGAGGGAACCTAAAGGAGACTGTTGGAGATTAAAAAGTAGGAGATGAGCAGACTAAAGAATAGGAGAAAGGGGGAGCCTAAAAGCATTCAGACTTAAAATCAAACCAAAGCTCAAAAAGTTTTGAGGTTCATGCAGCAAGTATAAGTAGTTAGTAGTAACTATTTATCATGTGAGTTTAACCACTGTGCCAAGTATAATTTTCTGAGTCATGTTTTCTTTGGCTATTTATACTGGGGAAGAATGGTAGCTCTTTTGCTTTAAATAGGCGTTAGGCATGTAGGACTATATTTGGTATGAAACCAGTAGACAGCAGAGTGCATACCAGTTGTGTAAACAGTAGAAGCCTGGTCATTTTGAGTGGCCTTATGTGGAACAAAAGAGCAAATGGGGTCAAATAGACCATTAGTATTAAAGTGGAAATTGGAGATTACATAGCATTGCTGAGTGTTTCCAGAAGATGTAGTAAACACTTTTAGAAAAAGTTGCAAAACTAATATTACATGAAACATAAGTTTTATTTTTGTGTATTGTGTATCAGAGGTTCATCCATGTCTTGAGAGAGCATTATGTTACAGTTGCTAAACTCTCCATCTTTCTGTCAACACTTTAGGTAAATGCAAATATCTTGAGTGGTACAGTACTTGTGCTAAATGCCACTTATGATTCTCTAAAGCTGGCACAACACAAGCTGAGAGCTACTGACGACAATACAATACAAATAAATATTTAAAAATGTTTTTACTGTTTTTAATTGAGCTTGACAAAAGGAAGACAGAAATTGTGATATCTGAGTTACATTTAGACATCCGAGTACACAATCTGATTCATTCTGCTATCATGGGCTAAGCATTAATTTAAGCGCACAGGATTTATTGTTCTGAAAGGAACCCCTGATAGATCTTCTTTGTTTGTATTAAAGCACAATTCCATATAGCTAATCTATTTTGCTAATGGACATTAGACTATATATAAAAAAGGAAAGAAAGATCAAAAGGTGGGAGGCAGAGAATATACAAATATTCTAAGGAATGTCTACTAAGTCAGTCTTAGCTGATTTGTACTAAATTTTGAATAAATTAACTGTACATATTTGACTGTTGTGGAATACAATAACAATCTTACATACATAATGTTTGTTTTTATGGACCAGTTAGTAAAAACCTGTCACCTTCTTAGTGACCGTGGTATGCCAGCTGAGTTTTGGTTATGCAGTCCTGCTTGACCCTACATATATTGGTCTAACTCTATAGAATGGAGCTACTGCTACCCAAAGTGACTTAGGGGCATGTGTATTTTGTATAGGAATGGCAAAGAGGGACAGAGAAAGTAATACCTTTTAATGACGTCTTGGTGAAAGCACATCATTCCCATCAGTCCTCATAGGAGTGGTGTGAATAGTGAGACGAAAAGATGTCTGTAGAGAGGAGTTGTTATAACTGGAAATGCTTATTTATGGGTGTTTTTATCTTCACATGTTTTATCAGTTCCATACTCTGCAGGAGGGAGCCCCAGTCCAATGTACACTGAGATACATGAATGTTGAAACTACCAGTAACACCTATTGATAATACTTGAGAACTGGAAATGGGCGGTAGTTTGCAAAATACCAGTATACAACTGGTGCAAATAAGCAGCGGTTATGTTCCTACTATTTGTGCTCATTACGATGAGCCAATGAACCAGTTTTATTATCCTCTGTGTAGTGAATTTTAACCCTGGTGTAGCTACATTGATTTTTGCCCAATAATTGGTTGTATGATGTCTTTCTTTTATTTAGACTTTTGAGAATAAACATGTTAAGTGAAATTTTCAAAAGTGCCTGACTTCCATTTTCAAAAAATAATGAGTCAGTGGGGTTTAGGCTCCTAAGTCACTGAAACACCTTGTAAATTTTACTTGTTAATTTTAAACATAGTTCTCCAACATACAAAATACTTTCACCCCTACACTTTTTGTGAGGTGTTTACTTACACATTGGTACAAAATAACACTCTTGAAGATTCTTTTGCATTCTCATGGTGGATTTATTCTGATACTAAGCCTGTGTTTTTGAGGGACATTGAGAAATAGCTTGGACCCAGGAGCTTGTGGACCCATGCCACCTAAATATGCTGGACTGTTTTGTTTCTCATTGCTTTTTATTAAATCCTAGTGAAATTACATTAAATTATGGGCCAGATTCTCAGCTGGTACAAATTGGCATGGTGCCATTGAAGTCCACAGAGATGTGGTGATTTACACCAGCTGAGGAGGCCCTAGATGTTTAGTATATTTAATTAATTAAAACTTGAAGAGAAATCACCTCCCTTTGATAATTTCTTTGGCATTCCAGAAAAGGGCTCAAAAAGACTGATTGTTTCTTGTCGGTGACAGTGCTGATCCATCCTTATGCTAATATTATTCTATGCATTTATAAAAGAGATAGGTACCTACATTTAAGGCCCTTTAAACACGCCCACCTTCCTACACATCCAGTCTTATAGTTGATTTCCTGCCCTGCAGAGTGAATTCCATTGACCAACAGTGAATTCTTGTTAAACCACATATGCAATATTTTTAAAGAGCTGGGAATGTATGAATTTTGTGTAATTAAAAACATAATGGGAGCATGACAAAATAGAAAAGGGCAAAGAAATATAGAACAATATTTCAGGCCAATAAAGTAAGGAGATGGCTTTTATTCAAAAATCTTTTGTTTCCTTTATTTATTTTTCAAACAATAAAAAATAGTGAAAAGCACTAACACCATAAAACTCCTGACTGAATTTCTAAATAAAATTTCCTTTACTGGGAAATCTGTAGGCAGACTCTGAATGTAAAAAATATTTTATTCATGTCACTGTTTCCTTCTGCATCTATAAAAATAGTCAGTAAATTGTACATAACCCTGTCAGCTTGTATAGCTGTTTTGAAATTTTCTCCCTCATGCTTGTGTATGGTTCATTTTCAGAAATACATCCTGAAATTCCCCATGTTACTTAAGTGTTTGAGATACATCTTGGGGAGAGGGGGAAATAAAGAGGGAGACAGTAACTGCAGATTTTGAATTTAAGTACAAAGGTCAAGATCAAATTGTTGTTTTTTGAGTGCATAGCTAGTCAAATGCCTTGTTAAACTTTTCTTTTAAGTGCAAATAAAGTGATGGAGGTGAGAAGACAAACCTCTGACATCAGCACCATGCAATGGCTTGAGGCATTTGTGGTTGTTGGTTGTTTAGCAAGTGGTACTGTATACTGTAATTGAAATAAGCCAACTTACCTAGAGGTTCTTTAAAAACTCAATTCAGGGTAATACCAAAAGGACAGTCAGTTCATTTTCACTGAATCTCAAAGTACAGAATCCCCCATAGATGGTACTGTATTAAGTAGTCAAGGGGAAAAAGAGTGACTTTCAACAGTAAATGTGTTCATGAGAAGCTTCTACACTGGGACTGCCTAACACCTGTGTGATTTATGCAGTAAAATATAGTCCTGCTTGTCTAGGGGTCCCATATCACACAGTTATCAGCGTGTTGCCCTGTATCTCCTGCCTGCTGTACTGTGCGACTCCAACAGCCCTAGGCCATTCATTGCAGAGATTGAGGCCCAGAGTCTCATTGTGTTTCAAAAGTGGGCACAGCTGGAGATGGGGTACAAATGAGGACCCCAACCTTGAGATCAGTTCTGTGCTAGCTGGATCCTTGGCTCGCTAGTCCTGAATGTTAGTTGGCTATGGCCCCAAGGGCAAGGGGGGACTTTCTACCAGTTAGCCCATAACACATCCACTTCATCAGGGGTTGGGAGAGGATGATGTAAGAATCAGCTATGCCAACACTGACAACCAGGGATTCCTTCATATTGGAATAGCCAGTTAATATAGCCTTCCAGCTGCTTTGAGCAGCATTAAGCAGTTGGAGTAGGGGCTGAGGATCCGGCCCTGAATTCCTAATTCCCTTCCACACTCATCCCACTTGGATAGTCATGTTTTAGCTCCACCTCCTGGTCCCTGGTTTAGGGAAGAATGACCAAAAGGAGGAGGTAAGGGTGCCAGCGAGAAGATGGTTAGGATGAGGGTTGTCCTGTATGGAATTTCTGGTTGGGGCTACACGTAGCTTACTGAGAGAGCTGAATGAAATGATTCCTGAAATATGAATAGCTAATCCACCAACAAGGACCAAACCTTGCTTCACATACCCACTCCCCTAGATTCAGATAGCGATCAACTTCCTCCTCCAGAAGATCTGCTCTGCTGAGTGGGGGAAGAGTTGGGTCTTATTGGTCTTGCTGAAGATCTTGCTAATGGGAGGAGGAAATCTAGCCTTGCAGTGCTTCTTCCCCTAAAGAGCATATGACTAGGGGAGGAAGAAAGGGATTACACTTTATTAAGTTCCTTTTCCAGAATATACTACAGCTTAGCTCTGCTTCCCTGCTTTTTGTTTCTCTTCCTTAGAGGGACACTTTGTTTGTTTTGCCAACCACTAACTTCTACATACAGCTAGAAATTGTAGTTTAGACATACTCATTCCACCTACTGCTGTGACGGAATATATGTAAGGAAGAGAAGGCTTCCTTCCTCAAAGACATTTTCACATTTCAGAAACCACTTTCATTGTGCCTGATACAGTGTATCTACAGAATGATGTGCTGTTTTTCTTCATGAAGTAGATAGAGCACGTTAAGCTGATGGTATTGGATGAAAACCTCCCATCTACAATTCTTTAGAGCAGTAATACTCAGACTGAGGCTCCCGAGTCACAAGTGGCTCTTTAATGCGTCTCCTGGGGCTCTTTGCAGCACATGATATTCACACGCTGTGTGATTTAACTATTAACCAATCTAAGTTACGAACCCCAGGATACGATACTATGTTACTAACCAATTGTCATGGATAAAATAATAATCCTTGGTCAGTCATTTTGCTGTGAGGGGAAAGGAAAAAAATAACATATACATGCTATTCAAGTCTTGCATTTTAATAGAGTCATAGTTAAAAACAGGTCATTATTATTAGTATTGTCTTTTACAACTAGGTTATCTCAGGTTTTTATCCTCCTTTGTCTTGTAATTTAGTAAAAAGAATACAAATATAATTTAGATATCCCTCATCTTCTTGCAGCCATCCACGTAAGTTCCGCATAAGTTACCCCTCCTTCCCCACTCAGATCCCAGAAATCCCTTCCCCCACTCCCATTGTCCCCATGGATGCTCCCCAGAAACCTAGCTGTCTCAGGCTTCTTTATTAAGCTATCCAGCACACCCAGACACCCTCCGCAACCACTGATACCCTCAGCCACCACCATCCTGTACCTCCTTGACATACCCACAAAACTCAGCTTCCCCTCACTCCAACTTTTAACCCGAGTCACTGATCTTGCTGCTATTTTACCTCCAGGCATCTACACAAACACAATTTCCCTTTACTAACCCCTAGATATATCAACAACTCCCCATCACCTCCAATATTTCTAGTTGCTCGCATCATCTGCCCAGATACCCCGACAAACCCAGCTGCCCCAATTTTCCCCACTCGGGATGCAACTACTCACCATACACCTTTTCATACCCAGGCACCTGCCAGAGTTGCCAGCTTAGTGCAGCCTCTTCTCCCACCACTTCCTGGAACAGAGTTTATTGGACTTAAATTTAAGTTCTTCTTCGAGTGATTGCTCATATCCATTCCAGGTAGGTGTGCGCGCCGTGCGTGCACGTCTGCCGGAAACTTTTTACCCTAGCAACTCCAATGGGCCGGCAGGTCGCCCCCTAGAGTGGCGCCAGTATGGCACCAGATATATACCCCTGCCGGCCCGCCCGCTCCTCAGTTCCTTCTTACCGCCGTGTCGGTTGCTGGAACTGTGGAGTGCGGTTCGCTGACCTCCACGTCCCTAGCTCTCCTCGTTGTTTAGCTTCTAAAACCTTTTTTCTCAGTTAGTTATAATTACCTTTTCAGTATAGTTGTAGTTAGTTAAGTTTTTGTAAATAGTTATTGAACGTTGCCTGTGGGTGGGCTGTTGCCCTCCCCGGCACCCAGCACCGGGCCCATGCCTGGCTCGCCAGGGTTTAAACAGTGCTCGACTTGCAAGAAGCCGATGCCTACAAGCGACCCCCACGACGCGTGCCTGAAGTGCCTGGGGGAATCGCACATTAGTGACAAGTGCCGCATTTGTAAGGCTTTTAAGCCGCGCACTAAAAAGGAGAGAGAACAACGTCTCCGAACCCTCCTCATGGAAGCGGCTCTCTCTCCGGCACCAGCAGCGCAGTCCACCACTTCGGCTCCGGCACCGGACCGCGCCGGCACCGGCAAGACTCCCCGGCACCGACCATCTCCGGCACCGGGGACAGACCTACGTCCCTCGACGTCTGTCTCCACACCCAGGCAGACCCGAGTGGACCGCCCGGCTCCTACCTTAGCCGTGGCACCGCCTGCAGGACTGTCGACTCCGGGCCCGGAAGGTCCGTCGAGTCCAGCTCCTCCTAGCTCCCCAATACGATCAGGGGTCGAGCTAAGGGTCCCGTCAACGCCGGAGACTTTCGCCTCGGCTCGGGACTTGATTGCTCTCACGGAGCCAACTCAACCACAGCTGCCACCTACGGGACGCATCGTATCCAAGGGCAAGCCGATGCTTCGTCCGTCCTCTCCCGCGTCCTGACGCCGATCACCCCGAAGGCGCGACCGCTCACGCTCGGGGCACCGCTCGGAGTCCCGGCACCGGTCGCCCAGACGGTGCCGGTCGTACTCGCGGCACCGATCACCATCTGGCCGGTCCCGATCAGCCTCATCACACCATCGGCACCGAGCCTCCAGGAGTCGTTCGCCTCGGCGTTCGGCACCGTGGTCGACCTCCCGGCACTGAACTGGTGGCAGGTCCCGAACCCGGTCGACCTCCCAGCACCGCGCTGGTAGTAGGTCCCGGTCTGCATTGCCGTCTCGGCACCGGGCTTCCAGAAGGTCGCGATCCCGCTCTAGACATCGACATCGCTCCCGCTCTAGATCGAGATCTCGGCGCAGGTCATCACGCCGCTCCCGGTCCTGGTCCCGGTATGAGTCACGGCATCGAGCCTCGGCACCAAGGGGAACATCACTCGCGGCACCGACGGCGCTGTACCATTCCAGCTCAGCGCCTCCCTGGCCTGCTACGGAGCCCTCCATCTCCTCCCTCGATGATAGTGCCTATGACAAGACACTCGACAGGCATGAAAACCGCTTCCCGGAGCAAGATCGAGGACATCCACAGTGGGGATTCTGGACCCCGTGGGCATACGCCCAGGCACAAGGTCCTCATCACATCACCCCCCGTCCATTGGCGGAGCGTAGACCACCGGAGGCTACGGTGTCCAGGCCACCCCTCTCTCCGCAAACAGAGGACGCTTCCTGGGACCCGGAGCTCCCTCAGGATACCGAGGTGCAGCCCCTTTCACAACCCCCCGTGGATACTCTGTTGCCCGGAATCTCCTCATCTTCATCCCCGGATGAGGCGGTGGCCGGTACCTCTTCCTCCAGCCCCCCGCCATTGGATTTAAGGGCACACCAGGATCTCCTCCGCCGAGTGGCTCAAAATCTAAACCTACAGGCGGAGGAGGTGGAGGAAGTGGAGGACCCAGTGGTGAGCATCCTGGCAGCCGATGCGCCGACCAGAGTTGCCTTGCCTTTCATAAAGACTATACAAAATAATGCCAATACCATCTGGCAGTCACCGGCCTCCATTCCCCCGACCGCTCGGGGGGTGGAGCGGAAATACATGGCCCCATCTAAAGGGTATGAATATCTGTACATTCACCCAACTCCCTGCTCATTGGTGGTCCAGTCGGTGAACGACAGGGAGCGCCACGGACAGGAGGCCCCGGCGCCTAAGTCAAAGGAGGCCAGGCACATGGACCTTTTGGGCCGCAAGGTCTATTCGGCAGGGGCTCTACAGCTCCGCGTATCCAACCAGCAGGCCCTCCTCAGCCGCTACTCCTTTAACACCTGGGTAGCAACGGAGAAGTTTGCGAAACTCTTGCCACAGGACGCACGCCAGGAGTTTTCTACCATCCTGGACGAGGGCAAGAAGGTGGCGAGAACATCACTCCAGGCCTCCCTTGATGCCGCTGACTCGGCTGCGCGAACCCTGGCTTCCGGGCTCACCATGCGGCGCCTCTCGTGGCTGCAGGTCTCCGGCCTTCCGCCGGAGCTCCAGCACACAATCCAGGACCTCCCCTTCGAAGGCCAGGGTCTGTTCTTGGACAAGACTGACCCTAGGCTGAAGGACCTAAAAGATAATAGGGTCATCATAAAGTCGCTCGGAATGCATACTCCGGCGACCCAATGCAGGTCCTTCAGGCAACAAAACCAGCAGCAGCAGCGGCGCCCATACCCCCCGTTCTGCCCGAGACAGGACCCCTCGCGACGCCGGGGCAGGAACAACCCCCGCAGGCAGTCGGGAGGTCAGGCGGGACAAAGCCAGGGCTCCGCTAAGGCCCCCCCAGGGCCTAAGCCTTCATTTTGAAGGTGCGCCCGAGGCGCAGCACCAGTTTCCCCTACGGATCCTTTCCCGCAGTTTTCCAACCGCCTTTCCTTTTTCCTCCCGGCGTGGTCCCAAATAACATCGGACCGCTGGGTCCTACGCATGATACAGGACGGTTATCGCCTGCAGTTTTCCTCACCCCCGCCCTCCCACCCTCCTTCCCCGTCCCTCTTCAGGGACCCCTCTCATGAGCAATTCCTCCGTCAGGAAGTGCACACGCTCCTGGCCAAAGGAGCCATAGAGGTGGTTCCAGAGAACGAGAAGGGCAAGGGGGTTTACTCCCGCTATTTCCTGATCCCCAAATCCAAGGGCGGTCTCAGGCCCATCCTCGACCTGCGGGAACTCAACAAATACATCGTGAAGTTGAAGTTCCGCATGGTGTCCCTTGGAACTATCATCCCGTCCCTGGATCCCGGAGACTGGTACGCCGCCCTCGATATGCACGACGCCTATTTTCACATTGCTATCACCCCCCATCACAGGCGTTTCCTCCGCTTTGTGGCCGACCGCCAGCACTATCAATTTTCAGTCCTCCCATTTGGCCTCTCTGCGGCCCCACGGGTATTTACAAAATGTATGGCAGTAGTCGTCGCTCACCTCAGACAATGCCATATCCACGTCTTCCCCTACCTGGACGACTGGCTGATCCAGGGTACGTCGGAGCAACAGGTCAGAGATCACGTCACCAGGATCAGCACCCTCTTTGCTGCTTTGGGCCTCATAATCAATGCCGACAAGTCTACTCTACTCCCCACGCAGCGGATAGAGTTTATCGGAGCTGTGCTAGACTCTACCCTCGCCAGAGCCTTGTTACCCCTGCCCAGGTTCCGGTCATTGTCAGACATTATCCTCCGGTTGCGAGCGGCCCTGCTGACCTCAATCCAAACGTGTCTGGCCCTATTAGGCCACATGGCGGCCTGCACGTTTGTAACAGCCCACGCCCGTCTCCGCATGAGACCTCTTCAAACATGGCTGATTACTCAATATCGACCGACCAGACGGTCATTGGATACAGTCGTCACCGTCCCTCAGGCAGTGCTGGACTCTCTACACTGGTGGCTGGACCGATCCGTAGTATGTGCGGGGCTCCCGTTCCATCCGCCCCAGCCTTCCGCATCGCTAACCATGGACGCTTCCGACCTGGGCTGGGGAGCTCACTGCGGCACTCAGAGAACTCAGGGCTTGTGGACCCCGCAATAGATCAACCTCCACATCAGCGTACGGGAGTTGAGAGCAGTCCGCTTTGCTTGTCAAGCATTTATCCATCTCCTCCACGGTCGTTGTGTTGCGGTATTCACCAACAACACGACGACCATGTTCTACATCAACAAGCAGGGCGGCACCAGGTCCTCTCCCCTCTGTCTGGAGGCGATACGTCTCTGGGAGTTCTGCATAGCCCATTCTATTCACCTGTCCGCCTCCTACCTTCCCGGAGTGCGGAATACCCTCGCGGATCGGCTGAGCAGATCCTTCCTCTCACACGAGTGGTCCCTCCGTCCGGACGTCGCCCTCTCGCTCTTCCAGAGGTGGGGTCGTTCCCGGATAGACCTCTTCGCATCCCGGGTGAACAGGAAGTGTCGAACATTCTGCTCCTTCCAGGGTCGGGAGCCCGGGTCTCTCGCGGATGCATTCCTGATCCCTTGGACAACACACCTCCATTATGCTTTCCCGCCCATTCCCTCTGATTCACAGAGTTCTAATCAAGGTGCACAGGGACAAAGCCCAATTGATTCTCATTGCTCCGGCATGGGCCAGACAGCACTGGTACCCCGTGTTGTTGGACCTCTTAGTGACCAACCCTGTTACCCTACCTCTTCATCGGGATCTCATCACGCAGGACCACGGCAGGCTCCGTCACCCGGACCTTCCGTCGCTCCACCTCACAGCGTGGCTCCTCCATGGTTGACTGACTCTGAGTTGCGGTGCTCCACCCCGGTCCGCGAGGTTCTCTTGGGCAGCAGAAAGCCTTCCACCAGAGCGACTTATACAGCCAAGTGGAAGCGCTTCTCCTGCTGGTGTGCAGAGAAAGCTCTTCGTCCTATGGAGGTTCCCGTCACCACTCTCCTGGACTACGTCTGGTCCCTTAAGACCCAGGGGCTGTCATTGTCGTCCCTACGCGTTCACCTCGCTGCCATCTCCACTTTTCATCCTGGCGTGGACGGCTGTTCTGTTTTCTCTCACCCCATGGTGGCGAGATTCCTGAAGGGGCTGGAGAGGCTCTATCCCCAAATTCGCCCTCCGGCCCCCTCATGGGACCTCAGCCTGGTCCTGTCCCGGCTCATGGCCCCTCCTTTCGAGCCATTAGCTACCTGCTCCCTGCTTTACCTCTCATGGAAAACCGCCTTCCTTGTGGCCATTACCTCAGCTAGAAGGGTGTCAGAGCTGAGGGCCCTCACGGTGGACCCACCGTATACGGTCTTCCACAAGGATAAGGTACAGCTGAGGCCGCACCCTGCTTTCCTTCCTATGGTGGTCTCAGCTTTCCATGTCAACCAAGAGATTTTCCTCCCAGTTTTCTTCCCTAAGCCCCATTCGTCCCGCAGGGAGCAGCAGCTTCACTCGCTAGATGTCCGACGGGCGCTAGCCTTTTACATGGACAGGACAAAACCCTTCCGCAGGTCCCCTCAGTTATTCGTGGCAGTAGCAGACCGGGTCAAGGGGCTGCCGATCTCCTCTCAGAGGTTATCGTCATGGGTAACGTCCTGCATCAGGACCTGCTATGACTTGGCCCAACTTCCGTCGGGCCGTGTAACTGCTCACTCTACCAGAGCACAGGCATCCTCGCTGGCCTTCCTCGCCCGAGTGCCCATTCAAGAAATCTGTAGGGCAGCGACCTGGTCATCTGTTCATACATTTGCTTCTCATTATGCCCTGGTCCAGCAGTCCAGAGATGCTGCTGCTTTTGGATCTGCAGTGCTCCAGACCGCGACCTCTCACTCCGACCCCACCGCCTAGGTAAGGCTTGGGAATCACCTACCTGGAATGGATATGAGCAATCACTCGAAGAAGAAAAGACGGTTACTCACCTTTGTAACTGTTGTTCTTCGAGATGTGTTGCTCATATCCATTCCACACCCGCCCTCCTTCCCCACTGTCGGAGTAGCCGGCAAGAAGGAACTGAGGAGCGGGCGGGCCGGCAGGGGTATATATCTGGTGCCATACTGGCGCCACTCTAGGGGGCGACCTGCCGGCCCATTGGAGTTGCTAGGGTAAAAAGTTTCCGGCAGATGTGCACGCGCCGCGTGCACACCTACCTGGAATGGATATGAGCAACACATCTCGAAGAACAACAGTTACAAAGGTGAGTAACCGTCTTTTTATGGTAATATACAAATTATTTGCTTGTGGTTCAGTTATTTCATTACATTATTAGTATATTTGAAATTACTTTGCATAAAAATCACATATGAAGCTGTGCAAAAATTGACAGCTGTGAGGACTGGCCCCACAGTCAGAATTGAAAGCTAAAATAACAGAAACCTATTAGATCATTTTCTTGTGATACTTTGGCTACTTGGTTCCACTTAGCCTAAATGACTTTAATGGGAGTTGAAGTGCTCAGTTCTTTGCAGGATTGGGCAATATGGCCATGGGCCAGCAAAGCAGTGAAGCAGATGCTGAACTTTAAGCACCTAAGTAGGCCCATGGGCCTACTTCAGCATGTGCTTAAAATAAATGCTTTACTTCATTGGGGCCTAATACAGGCCCTCTCACTGTCCCATTGTTGCAGTGTAACTACACTGTACGTTAACTACATCCAAATGAAGAAACAAAACCTCTTTGTACCTTTTCTTATCACTTATTCATATTTTTGTCATTTTCAGTATTTTTTGTTAACTTATACACATGCGTAAACAAAATCCATAGATAAGTTTTTTTCTTGCCTTGGTTTGGATGACAATGGTATGCTTGTGAGCTCACTATTAAATGCATTTTCATATAAGCCATAGCTTTGTGCACTCTATTTTCTGAGGACTGCGGCAGGGCAGGGATTTCTTGTCTTCACAGCTTCATATGTGAGTTGCCACTGACATGGTCTTATCATTTGCAATTTGTCATGCTACTTTCTGTGCCACCTGTTGCTGCAGTCTCATCTCCCCCATCCCTCTGCCATTGGCTATGGGTCTGAAACAAATCTTCTGAGGATTATGGAAAAACCTAAAAGAAGAAAATAAAATTAACAGGCATCACCCTTTCCCATGACTTTTTTGACTCTGCAAGTTCTGGGTACCAGCAAAACCTGAAATGGAAGCACCAATTGGCACTACTTATACGTTCTGATGCTATTGCTAGTGTTAAGTCCATCACTGCTATACAGTCCAGCAAAATAACTGGTTTTAGTGCACTGCAGCTGCCTGATTAAAAACATTATTGTATGCTGTGGTGTTATAACTATGTTGGTCCCAGGATAATTAGAGAGACAAGGTGGGTGAGGTAATACCTTTTATTGGACCAATTTCTATTGGAGAGAAAGACAAGCTTTTGATCTACAGAGAGCTCTTCTTCAGGTAATTTCCCAGACCTGAAGAGGTGCTCTGTGTAAGCTTGGAAGTTTGTCTCTCTCACCAACAAAAGTTGGTCCAATAAAAAATGTTACCTTATTTATCTTGTGTCTCTGATTAAAAAAAAAAGTGATTTTTAGAAAGTGCTTACATTTCCCACTTTTTCTTTCTCCTCCATTAAATATATAAAGTGGCAAACCATAATACAACTATTGAAGAGAAAAGGCCAGGAGAATTACCTGACTCTTTAATCCCCACTAAAACAATTGCCTCCTCATTTGCAAAAAGGGTTCTGAGCACCTGGTAGTGACTGAAGTATGTTGAGAGAAATTGCAGTAGAACAGCTTCCACAGTGTTTGAACTGATTTTGACTACCCCATTCCTAGGGTATAAATTCAGTGATTAATTTGCTCTCTACCCCTAGGTTTGGAGATACTTTATCCACCAGGCTACAGTCCTTGGTAGGAGCTCAAGCGGTGAATCTGTCAGACAAGATTAATGCAGATCTGACTCCCCCTTCCTCTCACAAATCTGGAAAGCCCCTTCCCTCGCCACCCACCCCTCAAACATCTGGATGTTGCTGATGACCTAACAAAAACAAAATAAATCACTTGCTTGCCAGATCACATACATGTATGTACACTGCTGCTTAGCCATCTGCAACCAGTAGTAAGTGGCCGTTGCTTCATTTACTGAAGATGGTTTTGGTGGAATCGGGGGAGGTAAAGAATCCATTATAGTGATGATGGCTGTAAAGGGGGTGCATTCCGGAATTCACTTGATGAAAATAAATTGTCTGCCATAAAATCACATTTTCTGCTTGCTAATTTTTGTACTTGTGGGAGAAGGGTAGGGGATAAATCAGAGAGATGTATTTGAACTCATGAAAAAAGCATCAGACCCTTACATTTCTGGATGGCATCCATCCATCTTGTGGAAATAGTGCTGAATGCTTATGAGAAAGTATTTGATTCGGTCAGTTATGTTCACACAATTCACTTGGGGTTCTTAAAACCAAGAACACATTTTTACAGGTAACTGATCCATCAAATGATACGCTAATGGGGAACAGGGTTTTTGTTTGTTGTATATAGTAGTTGTGAATATTGTCTGATCTGCCTTTTTCATCCCAAAAGAAAAAAAAGTGTGTTAGTGATAAATGACCATTACTAGGGCTGTTGATTAACTGGTGATTAACTCAAATTCATTGTGGTTTAAAAAGTTAATTGTAATGAATCGTAGTTTTAATCGCACTGTTAAACAATAGACTACCGATTGAAATGTATTAAATATTTGTGGATGTTTTTCTAAATTTTCAAATGTATTAATTTCAATTACAATACAGAATACAAAGTATTCAATGCTCACTTTATATTATTATTTTTTATTACAAATATTTTCCCTGGGAAAATGATAATAAAAGAAACAGTATTTTGCAGTTCACCTCATACAAGTACTGTAGTGCAATCTCTTTATCGTGAAGATGCAACTTACAAATGTAGATTTTTTTTGTTACATAACTGCACTCAAAAACAAACCAGTGTAAAACTTTAGAGCCTACAAGTCTACTCAGTCCTAATTCTTGTTCAATCAATTGCTCAGACAAACAGGTTTCTTTACATTTGCAGGAGATAATGCTGCCTGCTTTTTGTTTACAATGTGATTGAAAGTGAGAACAGGTGTTCGCATGGCACTGTGGTAGCCAGCATTTCAGATTCTTAAACCTTGGGTTGACTGCTGTAGCTATTTTTAGAAATCTCACATTGGTACCTTCTTTGCGTTTTGTCATATCCAGGGCTGGCTCCAGGGTTTTTGCCCCCCCAAGCGGCAGGGAAGTGTGTATAAAAAAAAAAAAAAAAAAAAGCCACAATTATGATCGGCAGCACTTCGGTGGCAGCTCCACCATGCCGCTTTCTTCTTCAGCAGCAGGTCTTTCCCTCCGAGACGGACGTGCCGCCGCTTCCCCTTGGCCGCCCCAAGCACCTGCTTGCTGTGCTGGTACCTGGAGGCGGCCCTGGTCAGATCTGCAGTGAAAGTGTTCTTAAAAATGAACAACATGTGCTGGGTCATCATCTGACAATGCTATAACATGAAATATATGGCAGAATGCAGGTAAAACAGAGCAGGAGACATATAATTCTCCCCCAAGGAGCTTGGTCACAAATTTAATTAACAGATTTATTTTTTTTTAATGAGTGTCATCAGTATAGAAGCATGACCTCTGGAAAGACAGCTGAAGCATGAAGAGGCATACGAATGTTTAGCACATTTGGCAAATAAATACTTTGCCATGTTGGCTACAGAACTGGAATTGGAAACGTTTCAGAAAAGAACAACAAAAATTATTAGGGATATGGAACGGGTTCCGTATGAGGAATGATTAATAAGACTGGGACTTTTCAGCTTGGAAAAGAGATGATTAATGGAGGATATGATTGAATGTGGAGAAAGTAAATAAGAAAGTGTTATTTACTCCTTCTCATAACACAAGCACTAGGGGTCACCAAATGAAATTAATAGGCAACGGATTTAAACAAAAGAAAGTATTTCTTCACACAACGCACAGTCAACCTGTGGAACTCTTTGCCAGACCATGTTGTGAAGGCCAAGACTATAACAGGGTTCAAAAAATAGATAAATTCATGGAGGACAGGTCCATCAGTGGCTATTAGCCAGGATGGGCAAGGATAGTGTCCCTAGTCTCTGTTTGCCAGAAGCTGGGAATGAGCAACAGGGAATGGATCATTTGATGATTACCTGTTCTATTCATTCCTTCTGGCATTGGCTACTGTTGAAAGACAGGATACTGGACTAGATCGAGCTTTGGTCTGACCCAGTATGTCCCTTCTTACAGTCTTAAAAGTGCCGTGTGAATGCCTGTTCTCACTTTCAGGTGCCTGTGTAGCATCCTGAATGAACCAGATAGAAGAGAGACTCTAGCCCCTGAACCGTTAAATAACATTACAGTTGTGACACAAACTGTCTGTACTGGAGAAATTCAGTTCAAGTTTGTCCTTATCTCAGATCAGTGTGATAAACACAGGCACCGCATCAGGAGTTAAGGGCAACATGCTGGATTTAATTTAGGATGTCCTTTCTTCTCTTTGGTTGTTATTTCCTTGTTTAATATTATTTGTTTGCTTGTTTGTATTTGTTGATATTTGTTCTCTTGGTTGTTTGTTTTTAAATGTCATAAAGAGTAAGAATACACAAGCCCAAGACAATCAAACTGTTCTTGCTTCCTGGATTAATGTATTTATAATTTGTTTCTGTGCATATTATTTCTGCACAGCCGGGTGCATTTGGAAACCTTCCCGTGTTAGGGCCTGATCTTGCATCTATTAAAGTAAATGGGAATTTTACCATTGATTTCTTGAGAGCAGGAACAGGTCCTAAGTCGGAAGTTAGTACTGCAGCAACCAGTGGTGAAAATCACAATGTCAGTAAAAATATCCATATTAAATTATGAATAAAGCTACACTTCTAGCACATTAATACTGGGGAGAAAGAGTTAATAACTTTGGCTGTTTAAAAAAAGTGTACATAGTCTCTCTCTCTCTCTCTCTCTATATATATAATATAATCTCCATCTGTCTATGGAAAAGCATCAAATAAAACCTGTAAACAGCTTTTTTATTTTATACATTTCTTTAAGTGAGCTGCTTTTTAGTTGATAATCTGGAGACCAAAAATCAATTGCAAATATCATTCCGATGCAAATGTTTACAGCTGAGATACTAAAGCTTTGAAAATAGGGTAGGATATAATGGAAGTGTTGACTCAATTTTAACTTTAGAGGCAAGCACAAGTGATGCCAATTTAATTAAAGCCTGTGTTTAAAATAGGGCTAGCCTTGATATGACATTGATTCACCAGTGTCTCCCTCTTCCCCCACCCTCCAAAAATACTGATGACATTTTGTACCACATACCATTGCATTGTGACAAATTAATAGATCATTTTGTTTTCTGCAGGAAAACTGAGGACTTTTATAACAAAACCTCCAGTGGCAAAATGAATACAGGTATGCTGTTTCTGTGAGATTTTTCTTTACTTGTAGATCATTTATTTAATAAGCAAACTAGGGCCCAACTTATTAAATGTTCATGCACAAATTACACTAAGTTGATATTGAAATTAAACTAAACAGGTTGTTGTTTTAATAGTATGTTTGTATATGTATATTTATATGTACCGCATATAAAATATACATATATGTTTGTGTGTATATAGGAAATATGCATGTTTGTATATGTTATATATGTGTGTGTGTGTTTATGTATATTTTATGTGTGTGTTATATATATAAAATTGTACTATGCATATATACATTCTGCAGCACAACAGCATACATAATAGTCAAGGGAAAATAGCATCTTTTTATCTCTGGAAAACAGTACTATAATGCTTGCTTTTCTGTAAATATCCTATTATCATGGTATATTATTAGGTGGGTTTGAATATAAAAAGAGATTGCTTTTTAATAAATTAATGGCTATGTGTATCACAAATTGAATATGAATCAACAACGTGATGCAGTTTTAAAACTGGCTGGGGTATATTAACAGGAGACGTGTAAAACATAGGAAGTCATTGTTCTGCTCTACTTGGCATTGGTGAGGCTTCAGTTGAAGTTGTGTGTCCAGTTTTTGGGCACCACACTTTTAGACAGATGTGGACATATTGGAGAGAATCCAGAGGAGAGCAACAAAAATTATAAAAGTTTTAAATAATATGGTCTGTGAGGAAAGGTTAAAAAACTAGTCATGTTTAATCTCGAGAGAACAGGCCTGGTAACAGTCTTCAGATATGTTAAGGGCTGTTATAAAGATGGCAGTGATCAATTATTCTCCATGTCCCCTGAAGGCAGGACAATAAGTAATCGAATTAATCTTCAGCAAGGGAGATCTAAGTTAGTTTTGAGGAAAAACTGTCTAGAAGGATAAATAAGTACTGGAAAAGGTAACCAAGGGATGTTGTAAAATCTCTCTCATTGGAGGAATAGATTAAAGAAACACATGTTGGGGACTGTCTAGCCCAGTGGTGGGCAACCTGCGGCCTGCGGGCTGCATGCAGCCTGTCAGGGTAATGCACTGGTGGGCCACGAGACAGTTTTTTTTACATTGACCGTCCACAGGCACAGCCTCCCACAGCTCCCAGAAGCCGCAGTTTGCCGTTCCTGGGAAGTGGCCGCCAGCACATCCCTGCAGCCCGTGCCACTTCCTGCAGCTCCAACTGGCTGTGAACAGCAAACCGTGGCCACTGGGAGCTCTGGGCAGCTGTGCCTGCAGACAGTCAATGTAAACAAACTGTCTCATGGCCCACCAGTGGATTACCCTGAAAGGCCGCAGGTTCCCCACTACTAGTCTAGCCTCAGCACAGGGGGATGGACAGTAGATGATCTCTCAAGGTCCTTTCCAATCCTATAAGTCTATGATTCCATATACATTTACATTATTTTTCAGGCTGCTACGGCAGAAATGTAAAATCTGGGCTTAACTAAAACACAAAATGTAGAATGTTTGTTTTATGGTCTATTACAAAGTACAAAGAAAAATTATAGCTTGATCCTACACTATTGAAGTCAATGGGAATTATGCCACTGTCTTTAAATAGGGGCTGGATTGACCTGTACAGTAGATAAGTGAAATCCTGGCCCCATTGAAGTCAATGGCAAAATTTAGAGTTACTTCAACGGGGCCATGATTTCACCAAATGTGTATATAAATAGCTAATACCACACCATCAGTTTTACTCTTTGCTATGATACTAGAGATAGTGGATTCTCTGAACACAGTACTAAGCATCGTGAGCAAATCAGCTCAAGTAACTTTTTCTTCATCTGAAGCTTGTATTGTTTTATATTCAGTAACTGGTGGGTCACACAAGAGTTTAATAAGGAAGACACTGTTTATTGTAAGAATATTCAGAATTTTTCTCTGCCCAGTTTTATACTTGCTTTCTTTTGAGAGCTGAAGTTACAGTAGAAATTTATAATCATATATTTATATATTTTTTGAAATTAAGGTAATTATGAATCACTCCTTAGCTGATGGAATTATGGTGAGAGGTAACTCAACCAATCATCATCACACATATGACTACAATTCGATTGCATATTGCAGTCTCATGGGTTCAAATCTAGTAAATATTATTTTGTGGATCTCTCTCCCTATAAAAATGTCACATTTCATTGCTCTAATATCACAGATGTGACTTACAGCCTCCTCATGACATCATAGCTATGACATATGGGTTAATTGTTCTAATTTCCAGTGAGACTTTTGCCACAAGTTTCAATGTAGTTGGACTTTAATCCTAATGCCTCCAGAGCACACTTTGATAACCATCTACTGAAACCTCCCAGGATTGCCTAAATAAACATATCGTCATTAACTTAGCTGAACTTAAACCTATTGCACGTTTACAAATCCAGGAGCACATCACTTACTTGTGAACATCTATAGCAATTGTCCACAATTACCAGTTCCGCTAAAAGAAGAAATCACCCAATATGACAAGGCAGCTGCCCCTTACTGGCTGGCAAAGGATTAATAGCAGCCCTTAGAGTGGCTGCGCAGAACCCAGCCAACCAGAGGAAGGCTTAGAAGCAGCCAATCAGGCCAGGATGGGTCGTTTAAGGAGGACTGCAGGGCAGAGAGGAGCTGAGGGAGAAGGACTGGCTGCCTGTAGAGAGAAGTACCTGGGACAGAGCAATGCTGAGCAGGGTCAGGGGAGCAAGCAGAGCTCCCGCCTGGCTGGCTCCCAGACTGAGACCTTGATACAGGGGCCGAGTAGGTGTTGGGGCTACAGGGAAGTGGCTCAGGGATAGCAGGTAATGGCAGAGAGGGGAAGATGAGGCAGTGAGTGGCTGCTAGCTATAGGGTTCCTGAGTGATGGCCCAGAATAGTGGGTGGGCCTGGGCCCCCCCCCTTTGCCCCACTGGCTGTTGAGGGAAGTGGCTAGCCAAAGGACTGCAGTTTGCACCTGAGCGAAGGGGTGGACTAGAGGCTGCAGTTCACCACTGCGGTGAGAGGCCAGGCAAAGGACTGCTGGTTCCCCCGGAAATGGGGAGACAACGGAGTTGGGGCATGGCCGGAGGACCGTGCCTTGAAGAGGACGCTGTGGTCAGGAAGTGATGCAAGTCCCCACAGACAGCAGAGAGGGTGGAGAAGCAGTGATGGAGAGTGAGACACCACAAGAGGCAAGCATCCTGCTGATGGACTTAGCTAATTCCCAGAGCAACCAGCAGGAGGCGCCATGGTGCTGAGCACAACCCATTATACCCAAATAAAGTAATAGTTCACATTTAATTCTATTGATGTAGTCTGCAACCCCATGACAAAAACAAGCTAGATTAAGCATAAGTATTGAGAGTTATTCCTGGCATAGCCCCAGGAGTAGGATACTGAGACATCACTTCCACTAAGCATGAGAGCGGTTGAGATAAGCGATACTCAACATGGTGTACTTGGTTACATAGAGCTTCCCAACCCTCCTACACATGTCACCCTGGGTGCTGTTAAACCAAAATAATAGTGCAGCGACCATCTTGAACCTGTGGATTTACTAATGCTTCATAGCAGGAGTCTGTGCATGTACACAGCTGTAGGTATTAGGTACTACAGAGCTGTCACTGGTGTCTAGTAAAAACTGGGTCATTCCACAAACTACTGGTCTACTTGAAGGATAAATAGGTCCCCTGTAGCTCTGGTGAATCCTGTAAAGTCATTAGACTGGGGCAAATTAAGCTTAAAAAAAAGAAAAAGTAGGCCTGTTTCTTAGAGTAGACTCTTTCATGACAGGATACCTAGGGTATGTCTACACTGCGGGATTATTCCGATTTTACATAAACCAGTTTTGTAAAACAGATTGTATAAAGTCGAGTGCACGCGGCCACACTAAGCACACACGGTAGTGTGCGTCCATGGTTAGAGGCTAGCATCGATTTCTGGAGTGTTGCATTGTGGGTAGCTATCCCATAGTTCCCGCAGTCTCCCCCGCCCATTGGAATTCTGGGTTGAGACCCCAATGCATGATGGTGCAAAAACAGTGTCGCAGGTGATTCTGGGTAAATGTCGTCACTCATTGCTTCCTCCGTGAAAACAGCGACAGACAATCATTTCGCGCCCTTTTTCCCTGAATTGCTCTGGCAGATGCCATAGCACGGCAACCATGGAGCCCATTCAGCTTTTTTTTACTGTCACCGTATGTCTACTGGATGTTGCTAACAGACGCGGTACTGCAGCTCTACACAGCGGCATTCATTTGCCTTTGCAACATAGCAGAGACGGTTATCAGTTGTTCTGTACCGTCTGCCATGCCATTGTAAATTGGCGATGAGATGACGGTTATCAGTCGTTCTGTACCGTCTGCTGCTGTCATGGGTGCCCCTGGCTGAGGTTGGCCGGGGATGCAAAGACAAAAATGGGAATGACTCCTCGAGTCAATCCCTCCTTTATGGTATCTAAAAATAGTCAGTCCTGCCTAGAATATGGTGCAAGTGTATTAGAGAACCAGTGTACTAGAGAACCAGAGAGCACAGCCTCTCCATGTCAGATCCCGCAGAAATGATGAGCTACATGCCATTTTAGGGGGTGCCCCTGCAACAACCCCACCCGTTGCTTCCCTGCTCCCCCAACCCTCCTGGGCTACCATTGCAGTGTCCCCCCATTTGTGTGATGAAGTAATAAAGAATGCAGGAATAAGAAACACTGATTTGTTAGTGAGATAAAATGAGGGGGAGGCCGCCTCCAGCTGCTATGATAGTCCAGGCAGGACATTAAACGGTGTGGGGGAGAGGAGCCCAGCCTCCCGCTGCTATGATAGTCCAGGCAGTACAGAATCTTTTCTTTACACTAGAAAGGGAGGGGGCTGATGGAGCTCAGCCTCCAGTTGCTATGATGAAGATGGTTACCAGCTGTTCTGTACCATCTACCGGGAATGACCAGGAGTCATTCCTATTTCTACCCAGGCATCCCCGGCCGACCTCACCTGAGGCCAGCCAGGAGTACTCATGGGCTGATGATGACGACAGATAGCAGTCCTATTGTACCGTCTGCCACTGGGGAGGGGAGGGGAAAGGATACTGCTGTTCACTGCCGCAGCATCGCATCTACCAGCAGCATGCAGTAGACATAGGGTGACTTTGAAAAAAGTCAAAAAATGATTTTTTCCCTTTTCTTTCATGGGTGGAGAGGAGGGCAAATTAACGAGCTATACCCTGAACCACCCCGGGCAATGTGTTTGACCGTACAGGCATTGGGAGCTCAGCCAAGAATGCAAATACTTTTCGGAGACTGCTGGGGACTGTGGGATAGCTGGAGTCCTGAGTACCCCCTCCCTCCCTCCATGAGCGTCCATTTGATTCTTTGGCTTTCCGTTATGCTTATCACGCAGCACTGTGCTGTGGACTCTGTATCATAGCCTGGAGATTTTTTTCAAATGCTTTGTCATTTCGTCTTCTGTAACGGAGCTCTGATAGAACAGATTTGTCTCCCCATTCAGTGGTCAGATCCAGTATCTCCCGT
Source organism: Gopherus evgoodei (assembly GCF_007399415.2). Taxonomy (NCBI): domain Eukaryota; kingdom Metazoa; phylum Chordata; order Testudines; family Testudinidae; genus Gopherus; species Gopherus evgoodei. Next base: position 61,949,122 of record NC_044326.1, read on the forward strand.
ACGGTCCATGCTGGAGCTCTTTTTGGATTTGGGACTGCATCGCCACCCGTGCTGATCAGAGCTCCATGCTGAGCAAACAGGAAATGAAATTCAAAAGTTCGCAGGGCTTTTCCTATCTGCCTGGCCACTGCATCCGAGTTCAGATTGCTGTCCAGAGCGGTCAGAATGGTGCACTGTGGGATACTGCCCGGAGGCCAATACCGTCGATTTGTGGCCACACTAACCCTAATCCGATATGGTAATACCAATTTCAGCACTACTCCTCTCGTCAGGGATGAGTGCAGAAACCGGTTTAAAGAGCCCTTTATATCGATATAAAGGGCCTCGTTGTATGGACGGGTGCAGCGTTAAATCGGTTTAACGCTGCTAAAATCGGTTTAAACGCGTAGTGTAGACCAGGCCATAGACTATGAGAAACTGTGTGAGTATTTTCTCTCTTAACATTCTGTGAAGACTGGAACAAAATAGCTGCCTGAGAGAGATCCTGGATACGTTGCCTCAGAACAATGTTTTCTTATGACAGCGTTCTCTTCTGATTGTGACAAATCTGTGTAAAGCTGAGAACATCTCCATGTTCCCCAGGGTAGCTTGCTCATCAACTGTGTGCTTTCTTAAACTCTCTCACACTAAACAAGAGTGATCAGAAGAATATTAATGATAACTTAAAATGTATGAAGTGCTTTTCATCTAAAGATCTCTAAGCGCTTTGAAAATGTGGATAAGCGTCATTATCCTTATATGAGAGAGACAAGGTGGGTAAGGTAGTATCTTTTATTGGACCAGCTTCTGTTGGTGAGAGAGACAAGTTTTAGAGCCACACAGAGCTCATCCTCGGGTCTAGAAAAAGAACTGCCAATGTCACAGCAAAATGGAAGACGAAGCAGATTGTTTAGCATACGTAGTGAGCAAATATTTTAAGGGGCCATTCAAAGGAGAATGGCCCATTAACACCTCTCCAGTCATAGGACAAAAAAGAGGGGGATAGTGGGTCACAGACTGTTGTAATAAATCATAAATCCAGTGTCTCTGTTCAGTCCATGACTTTTGGTGTCTAGCAGAGTAATGAATTTAAGCTTCCAGGCTTATCTTTTGAAAGTGTTGTGAAGGTTTCCTTTGAGGATGAGGACAGAGAAGTCAGATAGAGTAATCACTTTGTGACAAGTGTTCTCCCACAGGTAATAGAGTATTTTGGTCTTTTATCATTTTCTATATGAGTTCATTCAAGAATGTAGTGATTGTCTGGTTTCACCCACATAGTTGTTATTGGGGCATGTAGTGCACTGGATGAGGTACACCACGTTGTGATGGGTATGTGTAGGACTCATGGATGTTGAAAGCAGTATGCAAATGTTGATATTGTCTTTTGGCACAGGTGGATAATGAATGGTCTAAGTTAATTTGCAAAAACAAATCCTTGGTGTCCACCCATAAATATTTTAGTCAGGAGTTTTACAGGGATAATATGCTTGGTAAATGCATCTAATTTTAAAATGATTGAACAAGTCAGCTGCTAGCAAATGAAGCACATAAAAAGCAGCCAGGGAAAGAGAGTACGCAATTCTGGAAGGCTGCAAAACATAGATGCATTAACTTTATTAAGGTAAGTCATCACATGATGTACCTCCTAGCAATTTATCCAATTTGTCTGGGAGACAAGAACAGAAATACTTGGTCCCTGTAGAGTCTCTGACTCGGCCATAAAGTCACTTTTGGTTAAATTAAGGAAATTATATTATCTTGATCCTCCAAGTCAGCCCTCTTCTATAGAACTTAATATAATTATGATTTGTATTTTGGTGGGACCTAGGGACCAACTGAAAACAGGGCCCCATTTCACTGGGCACTGTACAAAGTAATAGTGTCTACCCTAAAAAGCTCAAGATCGAAATAGACAAGACAAACCAAGGGGAGGGGAAAGGGATGGGTTTTTTTTTCTTTTTAATTCTTTAGGTGGAGGATTAGCAAGGGAAGATTAGCTAAACAGAAAAGCAAAAGAAAAGAGGAGGGAGGCTTAGGAAGGGGAGAAGAGGGAGCGAAGGAAGGAAGGAGGGGAGCACTCAGGGCAGGTAGAGTTAGACTGAGATGATGAAGAGACTGTGGGTGGAGGGCTGGAACAAACAGTCAATGTCTAGAGCAAAAACTGGCGAAAACAGTCGAATAACATCATCAATATCCAACAGTTCCTTCTACAGAACCTGCTGCCATTGCTTTTGTGTCTGCTCCCATAGCCATTGTTTCTTTGACCCTTGGTGTCTGGCTTCTGCCTAGAATTTCTTTCTTCCCACAGCCCATATGACTCAGGAAAGGGGGATGCAATGTGGATCCTAGTGCTTCCAGAGGAAAATGAGGGCCATCCTTGCACAGAGCTAGACAAGGGAGCAGAGGGGTGCCGCCAGCTATCTTTCACTCTCCTTTCTCCCATCCCCGAAGTTGTAATACCTATTAAAGCTGATTGTTTGTCTGCTTCTCTTTCAATGGGAGTGGCATGCGCAGATGGTTTGCAAGAGCCTATGATAGCATCTCATCAAAATGGGATAGGATCTCATCCTGATCAGAGCTGAGCATGCTATTCAATGAACAGGTTATCCAGTTATGAATTACTACTTAATGTTTATGTTATGTTAATGCCTAGAAGCCTAATCAGAATCAGGGCCCATTATGTCAGTGTTGTAGAAAATATGATTGCTACACCCAATGGATTTATAAGAAAACAAGAGACATGAAGGACTGAGGAGATGGAAATTGTATATATAAATAAAAGATACATGGGTATAATTTTATACACATATTTAAAATGTTTATAAGTGTATATAAATATCAGTTATCCTAATTTGCCCCTCAACATAGAAGTTAAGTAGTATGGGGGTTACAGCAGACATGGATAATCAATCAATGAATTAAGCCCACCTTCCTGTTTGTGAGTTAACTACAAAAAGACTTCTTCTCATCCCAAAGCATCTTTACAGATTTGGGGAGCAGTACAATATAATCATTCATTCCTGTCCATGGCTTGATCCTCCTTTAAAGCCTAGCCAGATCATGTCTTTTTGTGTACAGTGTCCCACCATTTAGTCAGTGGTTGGCCTCTAGGTCTGACTGACCTTTGTTGCATTTTCATTATTTTCTTTAGCATTCTGTCATCTGGTTTTTTTTCTACAGTGTCTCCACCACTGTAATCTTTTTCATTGCAGCCAATCCTGTACCATGATTTCCCATCCTACTCTACTTCTAACTTCATTTGTCTTCAACTCATTTCACATTCTATCTGCCATCTTTCAAAAAACTCTCATCTCTACCACATCCAGGCTTCTGATGTTTGTTTCATCTAATGCAGCTGCTTTCAGTCCATACAATAATACTGTTAGTACACTGGTTTGATAAATTTTCACTTTGGTACCAAACAAAGGATTTTATCAGTCCATAATTTCATCAATTCCTGTACAATATTTGTAGCTAAAGCACATCTCCTTTTAACCTCATTCTTGATGGAATTGTCGGCACTGATCAAGCTTCCTAGATACTCGTAAGATTTTACTTGTTCTACAACTTCACTGCTGCTGCATTTCAACACTTTACCAATATACGTCCACTTTGTCCTCTTGGCATTTATTGTAAATCCAAGTTCACTACACCAGTGTGCCAAGGTTGTGAAGAATATCATCATTAATTCAAATGTGGCTGCCAATCACACAATGTCATCTGCATAAATTGAAAAGCATAACTCTAGATCACCCAATGTCACACCCTTCAAGTTGTCTACCATTTTTAACATCCAATTTAAGAATATGATGAAAAGTGATGGTGATACCATTTCTTACGCCAAACTTTGACTTGAATCAGATGCTTAATTTTCCACCAATTTCTGCAGAGACTTAGATTTTTATAAATAAATTTGTAATGAAAGATTATCCAACAAACACGAGCATTCCATAAGCAGAATTATAGGTGCATAAAATGTTTATGGATGTCTGGTGGAGCAGAGGCGTGTGGGATGATGCAATATGAAATAAATTTTGAGACGTAGGCGCGGTGGAGTAATGTAGGGCCTAGAAGATGAGAATGAGCTGTTTGATAGTTGTATAATTTCAAAGGCATACACAAGTAGCCTGTTCCCCCAGTCGTCACTCAGACAAAGTTTCCATTGAATTCAATCAGAGACCCTGAGCAAGCATTGCAAGATTGTGTCCAAGATGAATAAAAGAAAAATATTTAAAATTCTAATATACAAATATGTGGAATATATGGTATCTGTACTGTATTTTGATATATTCAACATTAGTCAATATCTAGTTCAATATTGCTTATGTTTATATGCACAGTGTGTTCCTATAAATAGTTATCTATGTTTATATAGATACATCATATACATACATTGTATATTGCAATGTATACACTTTTCTATGGATGATGGGATACGTAAGAGGCAATGTCAAACATATCATTAGATAATGGGCCAAATAGAGCCCTGCTATATAACTTCATTGATTCTGCCAGAGTTTTGTAGACAGAGATTTCTTTTCCAGGTGTCTTGCTGATGGGTCATGACCATATGTTCAAGAGGTCTAGCTGGGGGCCATATATGGGGTCAGGAAGGAAATTTCCCCTGGGTCAGATTGTCAGAGACCCTGGGATTTCACCCTCCTTTGTGGCATGGGGCATGGGTCGCTTGCTGGTTTGAACAAGAATAAATGGTGGATTCTCTGTAACCTGAAGACTTTAAATCAAGATTTGAGGACTTCAGTAGCTCAGTCCCATGTTGTGTGCCTATTACAGGAGGGGGTGGGTGAGGTTCTGTGGCCTGTGATGTACAGGAGGTTGGACTTGATGATCATGATGGTTCATTCTGGCCTTAAATTCTATGAGTGTAAGTTTTACAAGGAATGTGTTTGGGATAGTGTTTCTTGAAATTATAATAGTGAAATATTTGTTCAGAATGACATATTGTAATTATTTGCTGAGTTTACTTTGGCTTGGAAATGTAGTGGTCCAACCTGCCTCATTCTCGTGCAGTGTCAGCAGCATTGTGTCTTTCCCCGAATGGCAGGCTACATCCCTGTTCCCGTTTTCCTGCTCTGAAACTAATTAGAATATTTCTAGAAAAATACAGTAAAGCTTGTATTCCATTTGATTAGACAATGTGACAACAGACATCAAAATCAAATACCAGACTATTGGCATTTACTAATCAAATAGAGTATTCTTTCAACATACTTGCAATACTTTCATATTAGAGAAAAATAGATATGAATACAATATGGTAATGAGATGCAATGAAATAATAAGGACTTACTGTATTACTCTTTGAATTCTATGATCAGCAGTTGCAATGAGATCTGTCATCTCATGTTAGTCAAGGGGAAAGGACAAGAATGAGAAACGTTATAGTAAATTATGTCTCTGATGTCATTTATGTCAGTAATTTCCAGCAAATGTGCAGGTGTGATGGCCATTTCCCTTTCTTTCAGATGCATAATACAGATTATTAATTCCAAGCAATACATTGTTTAGGATTATTCCACTTATTAGATGGCTGAAATCACTTGACCTTTTGCCTCATGTCTCAGAACTGGAGGTGACTTGATAGACTTAAACCTGAGGACAGCAACTCAGATATTTGTCAGCGTCAGCAACAGTTTAACACACCATGCCACAAGGTTCAATGCCAATACACTCTGAAATTTCCATTGGAATGTCTGAGTCAGTTTACAGATACCTGGAGCATTAACCTTTTGACCTAGGCTAAAGATGCCCCTGTGGTTCAGCTCACACCTGATGTATATAATAATCTCAGATAGATAAATATCATTTATGTTTAAACATTGTTGTCTATCACAGAGCTTTTCTGAAAATTGTAGGGTGGGATTTTCCAAGAGGCTTTAAGACACCCAACTCCCAGTGATTTTAAGTCTCATCGACTTTAGCTCCTTTGAAAATTTCAGCCAAAAAGAATAATAAGGTAAAGAATTTTAATACTAGCAAAGAGCAGCGAAAAAGCTGATTCTAAATAGAAGTACTCAAGCAGAATATTTTCTGAACTGTTTTTGCAAATATGATAGAGAACGGTGATTGCCCCATAATGAAAGGTCCAATCCCATGACATGCCAACTGTTACCAATAACAGTGATACAGTGCCTGTCGGCATAGAATCTCCATACAGTTTCCAGCCCTCAGTCTGTAGGAGAGAAAGAAGAGGGGAATAAATGGAGAAGAAAAGGCTTATCTGAGATTTTCCCCTAACTCCCCAAGTGCTGAGGAGGGAGACAATTGTGTGTTCTGATTTCTTCACAGTGATCTTAGATCTTTCCCAAACTTTTATTTTGTGTCATAGTAGAGAGAGCACCTTACGTTAATCTCCACTTATTCTCCCAGAACATTGCTGGGCTCCAGAGGCAAGAACATCAATCTTCCATTAAGAAGAGCTGCCAGAATGAGGGGTCTTTAAAAAGAACAACAGGGATATAGTCTCCCTCCTCTTCCATACTTAGGAAAAAATGAGCAATTTTTGTCACTTGTGTTTAAAATATTCTCTATAGATCCAAAGTACACTACAAAAACAGTGTCATGCCATAAAACATAAGCCTGTCTTGTGAATTTGCCTTTCTTGTGCGAACAATAAAATGACTTTACAGTGCTGATTATTGACAAGTATTATGCAGCTTTTAATCCATCATCTTGATTAACTATTTGTGCATTATTAGCTATACGTAAGGCTAAGATTTTGTCAATTTTTAGTAAAAGTCGTGGGCAGGATGTGGGCAATAAACAATATATCACGGAAGCCTGAGCCCCTCAGCATGGGGCTAAAGTCGTGGAGATCACATAAAATCACAGAATCCATGACCTCTTTGACCAACTCGTAGCCTTAGCTCCTCATAAGCAGCTCTTCTGGCACCTGAATGCACACATTGTCACAATGTATTATGTACTGAATACTTACCATATTAGATATCCTGAGCTCCAGGAAACTTACAGTGTATTCTGCTAATCTGTGGGTTTTAAAAACACACAACTATCAGCAGCAGTTCCTAACTGCACATGTTTTTGATGTACGTTTGGCATATCTTACACCATGTAATATGTTGCATGTGCTTGCTTCCTTTGTCTTGGGCCTGTGTCTATATCGTTTTGTGCTTCCAGATAGCGGTGGCTGTGCTCGCAAACGTGCTGCAATGTCTGTCACATTAACAGCTGTGAAGAGAGTTCAGAGTTCTCCAAACCTATTGACTGCAGGTATAACTAACCAGTGGGATATCACCCTTGAAGGGCTTTCTGTAACATTGTATGTTTCTGTAGAATTAGTCTGCCAGGAGGGTAATCAAAATGGCTACTCCACTGGCAAGGTCTAATTTATATAGTTTTATGAAGCCAACATCTCTGAACATATTTTGTTCCTGAAAATGTAATCTTACTTTTCATCTAGCTATATGTAGTAGTCATTGAAGAATAGGTGAAATCTCCTGGGAAATTTTGAAAAGCTGATTTAATTAAAAAAAAATGTTGCCTCTGTGACAAGTATTTTGGGTATTTTCCCTTTCTTCGTACCTGCCCAATCTTAGTCCCCTATTTTGTTAATACGAGAGTTTGCCTGAAAACTGGGGTTTGTTTCTTAATATCTCAGTGGCTTCTGTGAAAGCTATAATTCTCTGCTCCCAGTGTTTCAACCAGTTTGAGACTATTGTACTATCACAAATGGAAGATTATAATTTCAGTTGTGAAATAAGTAATAGGAGCCAAATACAATTATGAAATAAAAATCCTATTTTCAAGAGAATGTTTCAAGACATTTAAAAACAGAATAACAACACAGAAAATATTCAATAGAGATAAAACTATTTCTTAATTAGAGGACTATATTGAGAGCTAGTTTAAGGAAGTAAAACTTGAATGCATATCTGTTGACCACATTCAGTGGTGACTTAAATCATAATGTAAATTACATGCTAGGTGTAAATAGGGCAGAAAACCTATGTGATTACCTTGCACCAGTTTGGCATTCAGTGGCTGTTCCAAACAAGTGTAATACACAAAGGAGGCAGAAGAGTGAGGGAATGAGAGGTCTAAGATGAACCCTCAGCAAGACCCCCATTTTATTTACTCCAGTGTTCCATTGCATCGTCGTGGTCATTCAACTAGAAAAAATTGTCAAAAACCTTGAGAGTAGAACTGTAAAGATTCTTCACAGAATGAGTGCACAGTTTTTCACAACACCTAGGAGTTTATCATAAGAAATACTGATGAATAAATGGACACAAATCTGACATCAGGAATCATAACATTCAAAAACCAGTAGGAGAACACTTCAACCTCTCTGGTCACTCAGAAACAGACTTAAAGGTGGCAATTTTGCAACAGCAAAGCTTCAAAAACAGACTCCAATGAGAAACTGCTGAGCTTGAATTAATATGCAAACTAGATACCATTAACTTGGGCTTGAATAGAGACTGGGATTGGCTGGGTTATTACACATATTGAATCTATTTCCTCTTGTGTATCCTCACACCTTCTTGTCAGCTGTCTAAAATGGGCCATCTTGATTATCACTACAAAAGTTTTTTCTCCTGATTAATAGCTCATCTTAATTAATTACCCTCTTACAGTTGATATGGCTACTTCCACTTTTACATGTTCTCTGTATGTGTATAAATATATCATCTTACTATATGTTCCATTCTATGCATTTGATGAAGTTGGCTGTACCCTACAAAAGCTTATGCCCAAATAAATTCGTTAGTCTCTAAGGTGCCACAAGTACTCCTGTTCTTTTTGATGTTTGAACAGATTTTTAAAAGTAGCTTCCACACTTTGTCACCAAAGAGATACTACTATAGCAATTACAATGTATCTCATCCTGAATGCATACTAGCACATTCAATTGAAGAGTCTCCATCTGCACAGCTCTGGTTAAAAGGCTGTCAGAAAATGTAAAACTCTGTATTAGAGATAAATACCATAAATGGCCATAAAATTTCACTCGTGACTGAAACTTACTATGCTAACTGTGAGCCTGCCAGTTTTTCTGGAGTGTTTAAAATGCACAAAAGATAAAGAACAGTCATTTTATAACATTTGTACAATTCCAACACACAAAAACAGCTTTTGGTATTTTTAGCTTTGTTTATAGATGGTCTAAATTGTGGACTAGCTCTAAAAATAAATACAAAATAGGAAAAGTTTATTTTTATAAATTTCACTAGTCCAGATGTGAGCATCTAATCCACAAGGACAAGAATCTAACTGAAATGAATGGGACTACTTCAAAATAAGATGGTACTCAGTGTGAATAAGGTTAGCAGAATTGGGCTTTTAGCGCGTTGTTTTGTGTGTATCTATTATAGACTTCAGAAAATGCATATTATTGGCCTGATGTTTCAAAACACCTCTTGCAAAGTCATTATGGTTTATCATGTAAATCTGCAAACTGAGACTTTAAAAGGTCTTGTTTACTGTACTTAATAGTACAGTAGTAGTGATGGTCCATAGTGCCAATTCTTACTTAGATAATTTTGGTTAGATAATTTACTTAGATAATTTTGGATTATTAACCTAGTGGATTGGATTGTCGCACATGAAGAATCCATATGAATTTTTTCCAAAGGAAAAAGAATTCCATACATGTGGATAACTTTCTTCAAATTAGTCTCCTTTAGATCATCTAATAATCACATCTAATAATCACCCAAACATACCCCATGCCAATATACTGTATATATGGACAGAATTTCTGTCTTTCTCTTTGCCAAACAGTCTAGAGGCATCCTGCAGTTTCCCACATTCTAGCACCATCCAAAAATCTCTCATCACCCATGTATGACCCCCTTGATTTTGAATGAAGCCTCTCCATGCCCTCTTAAAGCAGTGTCTTTTCTTCTGGTATCTAGATTTAATAAGACAAATTATAGAGTTTACTGGAAAAACAGGCAACAATATTGTTTGTTTTATTCCTTGTCTGATGTAGCAGTGATTTAAATAACCACAATGTAGTAATTGTCATAGCACAATATAATCCTTGATAAAATGTAATTTAATTGAGCAGTAAACATTGGTTACTTACAGTGCAATATTCAGAGGCGTGTATATATAGGTAACAGGGAAAATTGTGAGTATATAATTTCAATAAAACAGTTAGTACCTATTATATAAATCTTTTCCAATTGTGCAACATCAGAGGAAATTTATTAGAAACAATTTTTTTCTGTATAATGTAAACTGACTCTTCTGAGACTATAACAATTACTATTGAGCTTCCTTAAATTAGATTAATTTCTACACATACAATTACATCAACTGCTTTAAAATGGTCTATGAAATTATCTTAATTCAGTACAAAGAAGACTCGTTGTTGCATTTAGAAAATATCGTCGTATATTGAAGCATAGGCAATTAAAGTTGTGGGGAAAAAAGACTAATGATGATATATATATAGCTTAAAATCAGTTTCTCTATGACAAGGCTAATTTAACTGTGGTGGAGGCTCACTGAGTGTGTGACCTCATGGCTAAATTCTCTTGGTAGCAGCAGCTGCTTCAGACTTTAAAAAAGGACCACCACCACTATTATCCTTGAGTTTCCATTAGATTATCCCAGATACCTTTATTTAATTAGCCCAGTACTCAGAATGATTCAATATTGTTAGTATCAGTGGTATTGATTATTAAGAAAATGGCTTCACCTGGTAAAACAATATGGATCAAATTCTAAACAAGTTACACTGCACATCCCTAGTTACTTTGCTGGGCCAGAGTGGGTATAAATTGGAACAGAATTTGGCACCACATACACAGCACGATAACAAACACATCCATCAAAACATCACCAAACCCACTACAATTTGATCAAAATCGCTGTCTTTTTAAAAATATATATATTCTTATCAAAGTATACTGTGAGCCTACTCCTACAATCCTTGCATATCTTAAAGTTTCCCCAAAGTCAATATGAGGTCTGAGTGTGCAAGGAATGTAGAATCAGACCCAGTGTCACATGAAGCATACTGTTCCATCACCAAAAAGGCTAACAGAATTGCCTGCAGTATTTTAATTTCCAGCATACACTAACTTGGCTATTTCTTTTTTAGGACATGATTCTCAGTCTCCAGATTCAGGTAAATAAAACATTTTCTTTATGTGTAAGTGTGCTGGTATTGTATATGTGTGAATTATAGCAATCTTCCATTTATGTAGCATCATGCATCCAAATGGATCCCAGTTCATCTTACAGACCTTACTGATTTTTGCAAACTATCTCAGGTGAAACCTGTGACTGAGAACCTCCGGCAGACAACCACTTGTCCGAAGTGATGTCAAGACTTCCAGGACAATTTTGTCCAACAGTTAGTTAGATATCATATATGCCATATAGTCTGTTTTGTTCCTGTTTCTACGGAATGTGTAATACAGAATGCTTACTAGTTAGTGCAGCCACCTCTAGACTGAAATGCAGCAGTGGTTTAACAATGCATCACAATAGATCAGGACAGAAAGTGATAAATGTCTTATCAAACTGAAATTACTGGGGAGGAATACAGGGAGGAATTTATCCAGAATACTGAGTCTAACACCAACTCTTAAAGAAAATGCCACTGAATCTTTAATAATTACAAGTGATTAAAATCTCAAGTTTAGGTCTCATCCAAAAGATAGCATTTCCAGCAGCACAGTAGTGTAATACAATAGTATTGGCTAAAAACTTACTCAGATAGAAGGATACAACCTACTGATTCACCATCATGCATTCCAATAGCACTAAAGATTTCTTTTGAAGTCAACCATGCAAATACAGGGACTACATATCCCAATTATTGCCCTGAGAACCATGCTTGCATATTGTATCCCTTTTCCCCATCTTTCATCTTATCTTCCAGTCTATCACATATTCAGGTCAGGAATGTGTCTTCATTTATATTTGGACAATAACTAGACTATGAGGAACAGAAATATGAGTATAGAGGGTTCTTCAATTTAAAAAGACAAAGGTATAACAACAGGATCCCATGACTGGCAGATTGGCAGAGGCCCTGGGGGGTTTTAACCTTCCTCTGCAGCGTGGGGCACAGGTCAGTTGCTGGAAGATTCTCTGCACCTTGAAGTCTTTAAATCACAAGTTGAGGACTTCAGTAGCTCAGACATAGGTCAGGGGTTTGTTACAGGAGTGGGTGGGTGAGTTTCTGTGGCCTGCGTTGTGCAAGAGGTCAGACTAGAAGATCATAATGGTCCCTTCTGACCTTAAAGTCTATGAGACTGGAAGTTGGAAGACAGATTCAGATTATAAATGAGGAACAGATTGTTGGAACAATTGACCATCACTGGAACACTTTTTAAATATAGATGAGATGTTTCTCTAAAAAGGAATTCTAGTTCAACCAAAGCTATTGGACTTGAAGCGAGAATGAATGGAAGTCCTATAGCCTGAGTTATGCAGGAGGTCAGACTAGATGGTCACAATGGTCCATTCTGGCCTTAAAATCTCTATGTCTTTGAATCCATGAAGATCGTGGGAGCTATCACAATATAAGAAAAATAGTAACAATACTGATCTTGGCTCATCTAGCTGACAAAAATCACAGCTTGAGAAGTTGTAGCTTCAGGCTTATCCATTTAACTCTCCTTTTGATGTATATATTGTCAATAGTAATTCTAGCTACTGACTAGAAAGTTGTAATTTCAACAGTTTGTTCAATAGGTAGATTTATTACGGTACCATGGATACAAAGGGACTATTTACCAAAAATCTGTTTTGATTTTTTTCCTCACAAAAGCTTGGACATCTTACAATGATGGAAGTAGAGAGACATTGAATGGAGACGCTGGTAGTTCATCTCTTGCAGCAAAAGGCTTTAGAAGTGTCCGGCCAAACCTACAAGAAAAGAAGTCGCCAACTCAGGTAAACCTTCACACACACAGTTTCATCCTTTGGTATTAAGTATAAGTGTTAGCTTACGAGTGCATTACATGCAGTTGTGATACCCTATAGTGAATTATCCAGATGTGTTTCTGATAGCACCTGCACCTTTTATTACGTGTTGTATTATCTGTTTCTGCTAGACACATAAACATACACTATACAAGTCAGCTGGTTCAGTAACACAACAAACTACTTTCAAAGAGCAAGGCTATATACAAATAAAAATTGGCCAGGTTCAATAAAAACCCTTATATAATTGTATTCGGACTTCAAAGGGTATTGATTAATATTTTACACTCTAGAGAAATACTTTCTTTATGGAACAAATAATAACTGATTGTAAAATTGAATTAGATTAATTTAAGAATAACCAGGAGTATTGTTCTTCAGCTAACTTTGCTAAACTATATAACAATTATAGAAAATGCCACGAAACAATATGGCTTAATCCAGAAACATATTTATAATAGTATTTGCATTACTATTTTAATCCAAAAGCTTTAAGAGAGAGAGAGAGTGTATGTGTGTGTAATATGTATGTATGTTACTCATAAATAGTAGCTTTTCGACTAAAATGATATGTCAAGTACATTTTATGAACTATTTAAATCTCTAAAATTTGGTGATAATTCTCAAACAGTAGTGTCGGTGCAAAATAAAATATATTTGATATTATGGACTCAGTTCGGATCACAATTCACTCTTTTAATTAACAAATGGAATCTGTGATTTCCTAGACATCAAAATACAATATTATTATCAGGTACAGTGTAGTATCTGATCCAAAGTCTTTCCATTGTATTGAATGGAATTTGGATCTGGCCCTTGTTCTTTTATTTGAAGTTACGAGTCTAACCCAAGTTACTTTTCCTGCTAACATTTACTTTCTCTCTGTTTCTCTTCAATGTTATTTGGCTGTGTGTGGATGCTTTTGGCAAATAAGGCACCTCTGCCACCCCCTAGAAAAGAAAGTTTTCATAGATCTGGAATAACTAATCACATGAAGGATGAAATTAATTTCCAGTCAATAACGACTAAGCCAACTAAAAAACTCTCCTCAGATACTGTCTGCTGTACTAACGAGGAGGCTATCCAGAGGACAATGTATTCTAAAAAATCTAACACAGGCATCTCCTATGCACAAAAAATTACTAAACCACTGGCCTCAGTCTCCAACACAAGCACAAAAGCAGTAGCTGGCATTAGAGCTACTCTTCATCAAGGCCACAGACAAGCATCTAAAAAACGCAGAGTTTCTACCCTGAAATTAACCCGGACACAAGACTCACTGAGTAATGTTCCTCATAATACACAGCAGCAGCCCAAGTCTAATGAAGAGCCAACATTTTCACAAAGGCCTGTTTCACCCACCTGTAACCCTGTGCCTGAGATACACACAGCATCTCTTTCCATTCAGATAGCTCCGCTCCTTGACAATAAAGCAGAGCCTGAAATCCAAGAACATCCACCTAGGCTTTTTCCAGACAATCCACAGATGCCTCCAAAAGATGTGGGACAAAAGTCTACAGCTCCTTCTTCTGCACAGTCCACAGAATGCAGTGTGGTATATTAAACTTTTCCATCTTTTATTTTAGATCTTTTCTGAATCACTTAACACTTTTCTGGTTAGTATACTCACATTACCATGATTACAGCTTGTGTTTTCTGGGTAAAACTACCTGTTGCATTATTCAAAGTAGAAATGAACAGTTTAATCTTTTTCAAAAGGGTATTGCAAAAAGGTCGGATCCAGTTAAAGTTGGGAGGTGGGTTTAAGTTACATATTGAAAGTAAATTATCTGGCTCATCGTATTATACAGATGGTAAAATTATGTGCAATAGGAAAGGTGTGCTGTGAGTTGGAGGCCCATGTACTTCTCTGTGTTTGTACAGTGCCTAGCACAGTGGGCTCCACTCATGATTGGCCCTTAGGCACTCCCATAATAAATGTGATTAATAATTATATTAGTGGTGCCCCTCCTAAGTGGCAGTGCTTGCTGGGATCCTACTTTTGAAAGGTAGTATGTTGGAAGGAAATACTAGGAACTGGCTTCTGGTACATCTTTGAAAAGATGTCAGTAGGATTCCTATAAGTGCAGCTCTGTCAGTGTGCTGGTATGACCCCACTCCACCAAGTCATCCTCCTCTTGGACCAGCTGGGGCTTCAAGCAATGCTGATTTTCTGTACTCACCAGCTCCTGGCAACCAAATTACAGCTGCCCTGTGCACAAGAGATGGGTGGGAAGGAGTCTTTGTGCCATCTGCATTCTCTCTGCAGGATGAGACATGACATGGACCTACATATTCTAAGTTGCTCATTTTCCTAATTGCTCTTTGTTTATTGAGGTTGAAATTCTTTTCTCAAACCCACATGGATCCCAGTTCCAATTAGCATGCATGGGAGTTTCAAATGGCAAGAGCAGGATATCACAGATGTAAGCACATTTTTGGATGCTAAAAATATAATAATATTGAGATCACTTTTGTAGATCTGAGAGTTTGCATTTTTTTTTCAAGTATCTGGGCAAGTATATCCAGTGTTAGGCTGTCTGGTACACATGAATCCATATCATGTGCTACAAAACCCAGAAAGGAGATTCTTCCTTCTCTTCTTTTTTTGTTTAAAAAACAAGGGTATAAAACATTTCAGAGAGTTCTTGGAATCATCTAAACCTTTGCTTCATTTTGACACATTAAGTTTCTTCTTAATAGAACATGGTTCATTAGGGACAAGAAGAGATCTTGCCCAATACCAAACGTACTGTATTTTCATTTGACTTTAAATCAGTCATAATAACTTGACATAACTATTTACAGTACACTATGTACAACATATGAGAGTAGATTTCCAATAAATAAAGGGTAACAAGGGAATGCACTCCATGCAATTTCATTATATATCATTATGATTGGACACAGTGTACTTATTACAGAGTGCACTTATTATTGGTTCATAGGTGAAAAACCTGCAGGTGGAATGTTATTGATTTTATGCCTAAATATCTCCTCCAACCAAACCCCACCCCAGAGATTGTTAAAACAGACGCACCAAACACCTGCACTAACTGTAGGAGATTTTAAAAGAAAAGTTGTATGCAGAATACAGCTCTGTGACATTAAAATGGCAACATTTTGAAAACTCTCCTCCTTAGTACTCCTCATATAGACTAGCCCAAGCAGTACATGAGGTATAGGACTGATGGGCTCCTGTGGGCTATCTTGGGCAGAAATAGTAATCTAACAGATGTCATACAGTGCCCTACCAGCCTAAGTGAGATTTTGGGGGCCTTTAAGAAGAATACATTGTTCTATCCTGGGGAAGGTGTAATTCACCACTCAGATGAGGACTAGATACACCAGAGAAGTTTTTTTTTAGTTTTCCAGCATATTCTCCTGTGTCTACATTAAGAGACTTAATATCATCCTCAGCAGGGACTGTTCCAGGCATGCTATTAAACAAACTCTGTCACAGATGCAGAAGTGGCTAGAAGAACAAGCTAGGTCTGGCACAAGTCTTTTATAATACTTAGTACAGTGTTGTCCTTTAACAAATAATAATAATTAATTATAGTAAGACCTACAGGGTTTAGAATTCTCCATTCCAATAATTTGTCATCTTCAAGCCTGCGACACAGGCAGTTTTTTAGCAAGGCAGAGTGGCTATTTTTTCAGCATAGAATCACTGCCTCTCCACAGTAATGAAAAAAATGAGGTGTGAATGCCAACATTTTTCTGTTCCACAATTCAGAGCAAAACTGTTGGGTTTTGCAGGATTTCCCCTCATTTGGTAACTTGCCACACAAGTTCTAAAAATATTATTTTCTTTGCCATTACATCCATATGGGTATAAGGAAATTGCGGGCAATGTTAAATGCTTGGCTTTGAATGCATCAGTCTCCCTGCTTTTTTTCAGGTGACCCATATCCCCAGGATTGTGGTGCCCATGTAGGTATAGACTGGACAGTTGGATGTATAGTAGCTCTCTTAAATTTGAGCATTAGGCTCAAACTTTGCTTGTTGGACTGTATGGGGTTAGGCTAGAAAGTTCTTGCTCTTAATAAGTAATAGGTATTGTGATAGACCCAGGCCAGTTGGGAACAGCAGAGTAGTTGAAGGGAGATATACTGGCCACTGGATAAGCAGTTTTCTGTTCCCTGAGTGACAAGAGTAGGAGCTGCTCCAGGCTAATGAGAACACCTGACTCCAGTTAACCTGCTAAGAGTCGGGTGAGGCTGTTAAACACCTGACTCTAATAAAGGCCCCTCTGATGTTATAAAAGGGCTCACTCCAGTCAGGCCAGAGTAGAGGAGGTGTGTGTGTGAGGAACTGGGAGCAAGAGGCGTGCAAGAAGCTGAGAGTGATTAGGCATACTGTTGGAGGACTGAGAAGTACAAGCATTATCAGACATCAGGAGGAAGGTCTGGTGGTGAGGACAAAGAAGATGTTGAGAGGAGGCCATGGGAAAGTAGCCCAGGGAGTTGTAACTGTCATGCAGCTCTTCTAGGAGGCATTCTAGACAGCTGCAGTCCACAAGGCCCTGGGCTGGAATCTGGAGTAGAGGGTGGGCCTGGGTTCCCCCCAAACCTCCCAACTCCTGATCAAACACAGGAGGAATTGACCTGGACTGTGGCTTCTACCAGAAGGGGAAGGTCTCTGGGCTGTTTCCCGACCCACAGGGTGAATCTGTGAGGCGAGCAAATTCGCCAATAAGTGCAGGACCCACCAAGGTAGAGGAGGAACTTTGTCACAGTATTAATTAGTACATTGATTCACCAATACTTCACTGCTGCAGCTTCTGCTGATACCTTATTGCTGATACTTCTCACAGTGGCAGGCTCTGACTTAGTGATTTTTATCTAAGTGAGTAAGTACAGTTTAAGTGACACCAAAAATGAAGAAACAAGTCAGGGACAATAAAGGAAATTGAGCCAGAGCTTTTACCAGCATTTGATATAGCTAAACCTAAGAATTGTAAGAGACAGGAAGGTGTTGAAAATTTTTATCAATTTTATAATCTATATACAAAAATACCATCACACAGTGGAATATGTATCAAAGTGGACCATACAAATTATGTCCCTATACATTTTTCTTCTCACTGTTATATCATAGTTGCTCACACCGTTAAATATCTGATGCATCATATGTATTCATTTAGGTAAATTGAAGAGTCTCGCCTAAACTCAGCATGCTCTTCAGACAATTAAAAAACATATTACACTAAATAGTCTGTACCCAAATGATCCATAGTAATGTTTGTCCAAAATATAATCACAATTATCCATAATAATTCACTTGCTAAGCACAGTCAGAAAAGATGGACTTCGCAGTATGTCCAAAATTTTAGAATTTGTTCTGGGGTGGTTGTTGTTGTCATCCATGATGGGCTGACAAAGAATATCAGCATAAAAAGCAGTGTTCTTTTATATTGGTCTGATAATTCTACCTTCTTCCTTTTCTGCCTTCTCCTTGCTTCACTGTGTAGCGAGCATGGTCACATACTTGCTCCTCCTGAGATTTTTATTAGATTAATACAATGGTTCACTAACTTATTTGATCAGGCCCCTCCTTTTTTGTGTCTATAGTTGTTTATGCCCTCCTTCCCCCACTCTCCAACCATAGCCCCAATGTGGCCAGCAGCACCACAGAAGTAAGGGAGGCAATGTGAAAAGTTACATTTGTCAATATCACTTTTCACAGAAGACTCAGCATCCCATTGCCATCCTTACTTCTGCCCTACTGCTGCCAACCTGGGGCTGACAGCCAGAGCCCGGCCACCTCCAATGAGGAATGGAGAGGTGGGGTGGGAGGAGAGCCCAGGCTGCTTCCAGGTGACAGGACTCCAGCTGTCAGCCCCGTGGCGGTGAGGCTCCAGCTGTCCCCTTTATTCCCACCTCCCATATGTGCATGGCCCTTCTGCATGAGCCCCAGCCGCCCAGGGCTGACAGCCAGGTTCTTTATTTAAAAAAACAAAACAAAACAAAAATGCACACAGCTTGCACCTCTTTTGGAAGGCCCACCCCATTGTTTGAGAACCGCTGGAATAATAGATTAATGAATTCCAAAGTCAGAAGGGACGGCTTGATCATCTCATCTGACCTCCTGTATAACACAGGTCATATAACTTCCCCGCAATAATTCTTAGAGCAGATCTTTTAGAAAACCATCCAATTTTGATTTAAAAATTGTCACTGATGAAGATTCCTGCCCAGCCTTTGGATTGTGTTATGCTTTTCCTTGCCAGATTTAAGAGCCCACTACTAAATATTTGTTCCACATGTATGTACTTACAGACTGTAATCAGGTCACCCCTTAACCTTCTCTTTGTTAAGCTAAATAGATGGAGCTATAAGCCATGTTTTCTAATCTTTTAATCATTATTGTGGCTCTTCTCTGGCTCCTCTTCAATTCATCAACATCCTTTTTGAATTGTGGGTACCAGAACTGGACACTATTCCAGCAGCTGTCACACCAGAGCCAAATACAGAAGTCAAATAACCTCTCTATTCCTGCTCAAGATCCCCTGTCTGTGCCCTCAAGGATTTCATTAGCTCTTTTGGCCACAGTATCACATTGTGTTCCAGCTGATTGTCCACCATGATCCACAATTCTATTTCAGAGTTACTGTTTCCCAAGATAGAGTCCCCCATTCCTGTAATTATGGCTTACATTGTTTGTTCTTAGATGAATACATGAATAAAATGCGTAATGTTTGCTTGCAACCAGTTTACCAAACAATCCAGATTACTCTCTACAGTGACCTGTGCTCTTCATTATTTATCACGTCCCCAATTTTTTGGGTGTGTAGTCAGACTCCATAAGCTGTGTGAGTTTCACCAGCTGTATATATGGTACTGCTGTAGAACTGAGGCACAAGCCAATGTGAGGGTTAGTGTAGATCAGTCCCACTCCAGGATGTGCTTTAGGAGGCAAGTTGACCTAGATTGCTATGGGAAATTGATGTTAAAAATACACTTATAAAACAATCTATTGGTAAAATCTTGGCTCCACTAAAATCAGTGACCAAACTCCCATTGACTTAGTGGGGCTAGGATATCACCCTATGCCTTTTACAACAAGACCTTATGGTGCTATTATAGTTCACAAGCAAGTGTCTGAGAGACAAAAAACTCATGCATATGCAGTGCAGCAACATCACTTTAAAAGTTCGATAGACTTTTGGATTCTACAGGATTTTGAACCATAAAATGCACAAATTCCTTCATACATACTTAGCTCACAGGTGCCAACTTGAAATGGCTTCTCATCAGATTAAGTCCACCTGACATGCTTTTGGAGCTTTTTGTGAGCTTTTTGTGAGCAATGTTCAGAGCTGCCACAGGAATTCTCATGAGGGAACACCTCCTATATAGCATTGCAAAATCCTACAGTTAATATTGTGCATGTGAAGGAGAGTGAAGTGGAGGTGGGCATGGGAGTGGAGTAGTCAACGCTTCCTAAGTGATGCCAAATGAGATAGTGTAGACTAAGTACTGATTACATGTGATGTCATATATTATGGAAAAGTATGATTGAGTGTAAATAAGAGACAGTCCCGTGTTGTCCAAGAGTGATGCGCAACAGCTTTGCTGTAAGCCAGAATATATCAATGTTTTCTTGTTACGTATGGACTTTTATTCATACTTCATTTCAAGGCTGATTTGCTAGAATTTAAGAGCAAGCAGAAGTATGGTATGACTCACTGAATGACAGTTGATAAACACACCTACTCAGAGAAAGGTTAAACTCCTCAAAAATATAGAGCATGTAACGAGTGAAGCATTCCAGGCGGTTAGTATTGTTTTTTACATTCCTTGCAGCCTGTATCTGGTAGAACGTTTTGAAAGATGCTGCTGCTCCCATAGGGTACTGACAAAAAATCTAAGGGGAAAAATTGTCTATTCCATCTTAATAGGGAACTCAGGATTTCTGAAGAGCTGACCTTTGGAGAGAAAGTACATTACTTATGTCCAAACTGTTTACAGGCTAAAGGAGAGCAGCAAAGGGAGACAGCAAATCAGGGTTTGTGGTTAAGCACTGAGAGACATTGCTCCAGATTGACAAAGTGTTATGCGTCTCTCACCTGTGAGGTAGGAATGTGAAAAGTATATCCTTGAAGTCCTCATTTTGTGCCCAGTCCCTCATTGTTCTACAACTGGTTCAAAAGACTTAAGTGCATAGAGTATGGTCTGCAAAACTGAATCCAAAAACAAGTTGTCTTATTTGTTTGAATCCCACTGAGATCTAATCCCAATGTATAGGTACATGCTTAGTACCAATGTCATGGCAGAATAAAAACTTTTGTGCTCTTTTTTTTTTCTGATGAAAACATTTCAAAGCATTATGTAAGTAGGTCTTCCGCATGGGAAAATGAACTTGGAATTCCTAAAAATGTTTCTATATAGTTTCAGCAAATGGAGACATTAATATTTGTTAACCACTGACAATGTAGCAAGCACTGTACAAGACAAGGTAGACAGATACATACTGTAAGCCTGTAATTTCTTTGGGACAGGGACTAAGCAAAAACCAAAGGTAGGGTTATAGTATTTTATTCTCACAGTGTGAAGCTGAACAAATAATTATGTTAAACCCTGTGGACTGTTTTGTCTCAATTCAGTTGCTTCCAGTCTAACTCTACTAGTTCCCTGTTCCCACAGTGTCCTGTCAATAACAGTCCCTACAGGGAACATGGGCCTTCTGACTCCAGTTCCACTGATAATGATACAACTTCCCTATTTTACGAACATTTTAATAAAAACATTAAAAATAAATGAGGCCCAGATCTCCATCTCAAGTCCCTTTGGCTAGAGGTTACTAACATTCTTGTCTTGAAGTCTTGTCTTTACCCCCCGCCCCCCCCCCGACTCTGCTAGTTAAATAGTGTTTGGACTTTTTTGGCATCCCTGTGATGGGGTTTTCCTCTTTGCCAAAAATGCTAACACAGCATCTGAGCCAGCCTTGGGTTACAGTCTATTAGATGTTTCTACAGCTGATTTTTCTACCTTACCATTACTCTGAGCTGGGAGGGGAGGGGTATGGTGGTCCAAAATCCGATTTTCTGTGAAAATTCCTTGAATTCTTCCAAGGCAAATTGGTGTCTGTTGTTGGGGAATATAGCATCTGCAATGCCATCTCTAGCAAACTGGACCTTCAGTTTTCCAATCACTGACTTGTTTCTTGTGTGAGGCAGAACATCCACCCCCTGTAATCAGGTATTGCTTTTCACTGAAGGTTAGTAAATCTGCTCCCACCTTTCCCATACTTGAGTGGGCAGGTCACATAAGTGCCTTTCTTCTGGTGGTTATCACACAAGCAGCAGCTGTATCACTGGAACAAACTTGTGTATTCATTACCAGCCTGTAAACACACATGTCAACCCTTATAAGACAGCTGTCAGTGCCCAACTGAAAGCATGTCTTTTTTGCATGACATCCTTACATAATGAGGTGAGGACAACTGCTCTGTGTCCTTGGAAATGATTCTATCCTGCACACTCAGCTGATCTTTAATTTGAAAATGGAGTCCTGCTCCTGTTGGTACTTGGCTTTTGTCTTCTGGCCACCCTGCTGATATTGCTCTCTTGAAAGTCTGTAGTTGGATGTCCTTTTCTGTAGCCTCTTGGATTTCCATCAGCTTTCTTGTAGAAAGTGGGAGATAGTGCAGGATGTTAATGATTTAAAAGTCCTGATCACCTTCCTCCAATTCACTGATGCTGGGTATGTGTGCCTTGCTCAAGGTGTCAGCTAACAGCAGTAATCATCCTGGACAATATTTGATCTCTGCCCAGTAGCACTGGAAGAGTAGCAACATGTGCTGCAATCTCTTTGGAGCATTAAGAAGGAGCTTTGCCATGATTTTCTCTAGGGGTTGTGGTCTTATTGCACTGAATGGCCATAGGTGTACAGATGGAATTGCTCATCTCAAAATACCATAGCAAGAATCTCTTTTTCTAGTTGTGTGTATATCTGTTTGGTCTCTGATGGGGCTCCACTGGCGTAAGTGTCCAGCTGCACCTGCCTATATCCACTCCTTTCTCTGGTGCCAGTGTAGTGTCAAAACAATGAGGAGCCCTTGTGGCACATTAGAGACTAACAAATTTATTTTGACAAGCTTTTGTGGACTAAAACCCACTTCATCAGATGCATGGAGTGGAAAATATAGTAGGCAGGTATAAATACACAGCACATGAAAAGATGGGAGTTGCCTTACCAAGTGTGGGAGGGTCAGTGCTAACGAACCAATTCAGTTAAGGTGGAAGTGTCCTATTCTCAACAGTTGACAAGAAAGGGTGAATACTAAGAGGGGAAATCACTTTTGAAGTGCTAATGAGGCCAATTTCAAACAGTTGACAAGAAGGTGTGAGTATCAGCAGAGGGAAATTACTTTTTGTAGTGACTCATCCACTTCCAGTCTTTATTCAGGCCTAATTTGATGGTGTCCGGTTTGCAAATTAATTCTGGTTCTGCAGTTTCTCGTTGGAGTCTGGTTCTTCAGGACAGGGGCACACCTTAGCATTTAATTCAGCATGTCAAATGCTTGTTTGTTGAGGACCTGCCCAACACCACTCAGCATCCTGCCTTGTGAGCTGTTTTGGGTTCTGCTGCCACAGCCAGGTGTGGACAGAATTTGGACAGAAAATTTATCATTCTTCTGAAGCATTGCATCCCTTTTACCTCCACTGATGCTGGCATGTCTTTAGCTGCTTTGATCTTGTTGGGATCTGCTTTCAGTCCTCTGCTGTGAGTAGATGTCCAATATATGTCACCTCACACTATTTGAGTTGCATTTTTTCTGGGTTGAGTTTTGTGTTCTTGTCTCTGCATCTCTGTACAAAAGCTTGTAGTTTTCTCTCATGGTCTTGTTCAGATTTTGTATCATTGCTTCCTTCACCTACAATGAGGATCTCAGCTGTAGGTATTTTCAGACCAGGCAGTCCTTCCAGCACTTGGGTGAGTTTTCTTTGGAACATGTCTAGTCCCAGGCTTATGCCCATTGGCATGCACAACTATCTGTAGGGACAAAATGGTGTTTGCAGAGGTTGTCAGCAGGCTGGACTCTCCCCAGGCTTATCTGCCAAAACCTGCTCCTCACATCACAGTATAAAGATCCAGACTTTGGGAAGTTCTGGCAAGATGTCATCAATTGTGGGCAGTGGATCTTTTCAGTGCCTGGTTCAATTGGCTTTGGGTCTATGCAAACGTATAATTTGCTTGATGACTTTTTTATCACCTGCTTACCCAGGCGGGTACTGGCCTCTACAGGTGCTACAGGGGGGAGGGATAGCTCTGTGGTTTGAGCATTGGCCTGCTAAACCCAGGCTTGTGAGTTCAGTCCTTGAGGGGGCCACTTATAGATCTGGGGCAAAAATTGGTCCTGCTAGTGAAGGTAGGGGGCTGGACTCAATGACCTTTCAAGGTCCCTTCCAGTTCTAGGAGACTGGCATATCTCCAATTATTACCTTATTACAATACCCCTGCTCTGCAAACTTTTGAGCTCCTTGCATTCTGGCTTATGTAGTGACACTGGAATTTTCCTTCAGGGTATGCACTCGGGCTCTACTTTGATGTCTGCTTCCAGTTGCAGCTGTCCTTTGAGGCAACTGTCACCTTTGAAAACATTCCCATGTGCTTTTAAAATGGTCTCAATTGTCCATGGGACTCCCTCTTTTGCTTCTTTTACTGCAAAAATAAAATTCTGACACTGTACACTGATCTGATCCATGGCCTGTATGGCTGTATTCCCCAAGAGGGGTGTGTGGTATTTACCATCCACCACTACAAACTTCATGGTATCATCTGTTATTTTTCAGGATAGTTGCTATGAAGCCACATTTTCCTGTGGGCTGCATTATGCTCATTATACATTATTAAATTGCACTAGCTCTTTGTAATGGGTGTGTTTGGGTCCAGTTCACCCCAAGGAATCACATTGCAAGAAGCCCCACTATCCAGCTGTAAAGGTTATGATTAAATAGATAATACCATCTGTCTCTCTCCTGGAAGGGGTGTTAGATGATGACTATAGCATTTTGTGTATTTCTATGTTGCAGCACAGGGAGGTATAATTTTCAATTTTAAACTGATCTGCATAGATTTACCTTTTTATAGACATAGTTGATGACAAGACTAGACAGCCAGAAAAGGTTTGGTCCTAACCAAAGGCAGAGGTCAAATAGAGTGAAGGTGAAATATTAGCTTAAGCAGTGCTACTTCCCCAATGGCCCTTGTTCTACATAGTTACTGGGCATGCAAAGGAGTGCTACACCCACAAGTAAAAGAAGAAAATAAAAGAATCTCAAACTTAATATTTTGGGAGGGTAGGGGAGAGTCAGCAAGGTGAATCTGTGCACGGACAAAGATATGAACATGTGCATGTGTATGCAAGTATCTATAAGGATATGTGAGTATACATGTCCAGGACGGGGTATAAGGGTACATGTGTGCATACATACATGGAGGGCATGTGGGGAGTGCATGCATGCCAACAATTTGCATATGCATGGAGATGTTCATAAAATGTGTGTGCGCACGTGTGCATCGTTTCTATCAATGGGCAGCCGTTTTTCTTTATCTTAGTTGTATATGTGGTCACCCTTTTCTTTGTGTTGTATGGCCCCATCAGGCCTCCCTTTGTGAAGTGCAGAGACACAGCAGATTTGCAACCTGAGGGCCCTTACCACAATGTAATGTAAACATGGGTTAGACAAATTCAGGATGGAAATTAAGTGAACATCTTTAACAGTAGGCATAATTAGCCATTGGAACATCTTAGGGTGGATGTCTCATCACTTCAAGTCTTTAAATCAGAATCCTATATATCTATGATACTTATCTGGCCCCATCACTTCACAGTCCTTAATGTATTTATCCTCACAGTGCCTTGGTGAGGTAGGGAAGTGCTTCTGTCCCTATCTTACTGAGGCACAAGAAGAATAAGTGACTCGCCCAAGATCACACAGGAAGTCTCTGGTCAAGCAAGGAGCTGAGCCCAGGTTTTCTGAGGCCCACCCACTTCACTGTCCTTCCTCTTGTAAGAAAATTGTCTTTCTAAAAGATAAGCTATAGCTTATCCAGAAGTTATGGGCTTGATGCAGAAACTATTAGGTGAAATTCTATGGCCTGTTATGTAGGAAGTTTAATTAGATGATCATAATGGTCCCTTCTGGCCTTAAAGTCTCTGAATCTGTGGCTCAAATAAATAAATGCTTATTTCGATTTTTAAAAGATATATTCTTTAAAGGAGTTTTATTTCCCTGCAGGTGTTTAGTTTTGCTTTTAACTCAGCAAAGCAGATGATAAGAAGGGAGGAGAGGGATGGAGGCAAGAGAGAGTTCATCTGTTCTTGAGCAGCTTTCCTAAAAGGGCCATGTATCTGTGCGCCCTGACAAAGACAGCTAGCAGCCTTCAGAGCTCTAAAACCTTGGCTTATCACAGGCTCTGTGCAGCAGTGCTCAAAGTTCAGTAGTAGCTGTTTGTGAGATTGATGCTGTCTGATGCAAGCCAAAGAGCTTTCTAAGGGCCACTTTGGGGACAAAAATCACATGTTGGATGAAGCTCATCTCCAGGGCTGAAATAAGACAAATGTAGAGACCCAAAGCCTAAACTATTTTTTACATGTTTAGTTTTCTTTTATTTGGTCTGCATTTTCCCTCATCCTTTGGGAAACCTGATAAAACACCACAGTTCAAGAAGTGTACATCTAACGTCTCAGCTACATTATTCATCAGATCATGTGCATCTAGAATAGAGTTCCAAAGAAACAACAGGATGAAATTCCTGTAGCTCTCAACCATCTCAACAATTTAACACTATATGGCATCACGCATAGAAAGCATCACAAATCCTTTTGTATGAGAGAGATGAAAGGAAGTTGGAGGATGACACAAAGAATGTGGCACAATGGAGGAGAGTGTTTCATTTATTGACACTCCTGGAAGTAAAGACTTGCAAGAAATTGAATTACAATTCCATGCTAAACTATTGGCTTCAGTGTTGTTGTGGTACACTCAACTAGCCTAGAAGGATGCTTTGTGACTAAACTGGGACTTTCGGATGATACAAGGTCCTCAGAGAAGATTTAACATTTTAAAAGTTTTCTTCAGCATCATGTCATAACAGACTGATAAAGCCCAGGCTATGTATAATAGAGCTAGACAGAAAATGAGTATCTTTCCTGTGGAAAATTACAATTATTTAGCAAAAAATTGAAAATGGAAATATTTTGCTTTGGAAATGCTTCTGCAGTGATTTACGAGAGCTGTGGTTTGAGTGTGTCATGCACCCAGTCTCCACTGTAGGCTGGTAAATGGTAAGACTGTATTTCTCCTGATGCACCATAGTCTCCCCATCTTGGAGAAGGAAAGGACTGCAGTGTTTGGAGACCCTGGCCATGGTGCATCATGGGAGATGTAGTCAGCTGAACTGTAACTCTTATGAGGCACTGCAGCAGCAATTCCAAATCAGAATAGCTCAGATTTTGGACAATTTTTTAATTACAAAAATCAATGGAAATCAAACATTTTTTGTCCCAAAAATCAGTTTGGTTAAAAGCCCAATTTTTTGTTGAAAATCAATTTTAACTGAAAATTTTCTACCAGTCCTAAGGTATAAATTTTACACTGGGTGTCAGGATCATGCAGGCAATATTTCACTGTTCTTGCAGTAGCAATCTGGCTGGGAACAACTGGCAATTTCACATAGCTTTGACTACTACTCCTGAATATGATTAAATGTTTCATGTGTAGAGAATGATCCCTTCAAAATTATGAATGACAATAATAGTAATTCCTAGCTTTTATGTAGTGCTTGTCATATGTAGATCTCCAACTGCTTCACAATCAGTAATTTTTAAGAATTCTGATTACAGTAAAGTAGATTAAAATAACTGTTTTATTACAATTAAACCACCAATCAGATTTTGCTTTTTAAAATGCATTTAACTGCAGATGGCAACCGTTACCTTGATGTTTACCAGCAATTCTGCAAAAATCATTCAAATATAATGTCTCTCCAAAGTTTTCAAAATTGGTGCCTAAAATCATATTTAGATCCCTAAATAACTGACTTGATTTTCAGAGATGCTTAGCACACACAATTCTCATTTAGTTTAGGTGTTTAAATATAGATTTAGGATCCTATCTTTCAGCAGTCAAGTTTGGAAATTTTTGGCCTCAGCTTTTACTAATTAAAAATAAGAGGTATTTTTACCCATTTGTAAGAGTATGGGTGTAACTTGATTTTTGTGTACTATCCTCTTCTACCTATTAGCAGAATGAGTTCATTTACTTATCTTTGAGTTTTCTCATTTGTGTCTTGACTGTTGAAGCAAGGCCAGCAATTTGGTGTCATTAAACTTGCACCATTCAAAAAAACTCATTTTGAAATACCAAGTGACTGTCTTCAAAGAGTATACGGTAGTTTGTCATCTGCATATTTTATATTGATTATAGAAATGCTATAGATTTCATGCCTGACATTTTGCTATCTGTTACTCTTATATAGGTGATCTGCTGTAGCCATTTAGAGTGAACACATGCGAACAAATGTAAAAAACTTCATTTGGGACTTTTAATGGGAAGGAGGAGGAATATATTTCATTTCTTTTTCTTTCACAAGTAGCAGTAGTGTGAAGATCACATTTAGTAGCTCCACAACCCATGATATCTCGTTCTGCTCACGCACAGTTTTTCAACATCTATAACTTACATATTCAAAATACCTGCCCATTGATAGACCCAACTGAACTTCTTCTCGTACTTCTTGGATATGGGCATAATGGGTGTGATCCATAGTCCAAATCAATAAATCAGTATTTACAAATTTCCTGAAGTACTGTCTTCAACATAGTACTTTTGGGAGCGTGTCCACAAGCTATGAAGGAACAGAAAAAGATGACAATGTGCTCTGGGTAGGTAGTAATTTGGGTAGTTAAAATACTTTCAGTTTACCAACACTCCATGTTGAGGGATATTCGTGACTTTTAGAAATTCTTTGGTCCATCTTCAAAAATAATGTTTTTTATATCAGCTGAGACACATTTTAAAAGGAAGGATAATGGCTATCCCTACTAAATGAACTCTAGTACTGATCAGAACATTAATGTTTTCATTAACAGACTTGAGAAACTTCACAATGGGAGAATTCACTAAAGAGCAGAGCTTAGAATTCCAAGACTCTTTCTGCACCCAGTAGTGTTAGATTGACACCATTATGTTTTTCAATAGCATAGTCATATTTACATCTTTGTTCCATGAAATCTATTATCATTTGTCAGACAATTTAAAGTCTTTGGGACCGATTTCATCTTCTCTCTGGATGCACCCTGAATGTCTTTCCCTGTGTTGTCCACCTTTGACCTCTCCTTTTCTCAGGCATGCTTGTAGTGATCCCAGCTAGGAGTCAGAAGACTCGCTAGATTGATTAGTACCCAAGTTGCCTTTATCTCCTATACGGTAATGTAGACCTTTTAGCTCACAAAGACATTTAACCATTTCTTCTGCTTTGGCTGCTTAGAGGACACCTAATCTCATGGACCTTAGGGCTCCCTATTTTCAGGGCCTTACAATTTATTATTTCTTCTAAGGGTCTTGAATTGACCTGCCTGGTATTCATCAGCACTAATGATGGATCTGTCTTTCCATTATTACCTGTGTATCCAACAGTACATGGAGAAAATTATGTAAACAAATTAATGAAACCATTATATATCTTAAACACCTGACATTTTTCTGCTATGTAACATATTGTTTCAGTTTGCTTGTGAATGTTTTTATTGGGATAGGGTGTTAATATAGATTAATCTTCACAATTGCCCTAGCTATTCTTTTGGCTGCCTTTTTTTTTTTTGAGAGACAGTTTCATTGATAAATCAGTCAACTCTAAAAATCAAGTTTCTTTTTAGTCACTCAGCAAGCCATGGACTTTCTATATAGGAAGCTTTCTGTTTTAAGTAAAAGAATTTTGATTTCATTTTAGAGTGTAGCCCTGAAATACCACTCAGAATAAGTTATGATTCTTAACTTCATATGATGCAGTGCTCCACTGTCATAACTCCTTATTTTTGTGCGTACTATTAATCCAATAATGACAAATGATTTTTTCATTTGGAACAAGTAAATTCTTTTCACCTGTTAAAGGATCTGTTCTGTAACCTTCACTCATAGGAGTGATTCTATTTACTTTAGTGGGACTGCTCATATAAGTTCTTCTCAAGGGGAATAAGGGTGGTTCTTCAAGTATTGTCCCTATGGGTGCTCCACTGTAGGTGTATTGGTGCTCCTGCATTTTTAATCGGAGAATTTTTATAGCGGTGTCCCTTCGGCCTGTATATGCACCCTCCCTCCCTCCTTCATGGTCTGCCTTGAGGCTATCTAGCACTGCATGGGCAATCCATCCTCAGTTCCTTCTCGACTGCCCTTGGCCTGAGACGGAGCAAATATTAGTCCAGTTTATTCACTTACTTTGTATTTGGATAGTGTTAATTTATAGCTCTTTTAGTATTTCCATTCTTTGTTGCAGTAGCTTTAAAGTTTCTGTTCTTCAATTAAAAAAAATAATTGTTTGACTCATTTTCCTGCCTTTGTTGTGAGATTGCCCCCCTAGGGGCATGCTCAGTTCTCCCGGTTTTAAAAGGAGCCTCTCCTGCAGGGAGGCAACTCCTGTGATGGATGGACACTCTCGCTGCATCCAGTGCCTCAGAGAGGGACACATCCCACAGAAGTGCACCTTCTGCCAGCACCTGAAAGATAGTTCCCTAGAGAGCCGGGCACTAAAGCTGAAACTCCTCGTGGAGGATGCTCTTAAATGGACATTTGACCCTGGTTCTGATCTGCATCCTGGAGAAGACTCGTCCCCAGACCCATCAACATCCAGAGAGGGAGAACTGCAGAGAGAGTCAGCTGACTCCCCCCACAGAGCATCCAGAAAAAGGGCTGCAAGCCCCCAGACAGAGCTCCCGACTAGCCAGAGAGATGGCTGGCATGTTGGGTCACTGCAGCTCCGATGGCTCTGGGGCTCAGGGCCCTAAAGAAACAGAGACTCCCAGGTGTGAGCTCTGCCACAGTGCCTAAAGATCTGAGATGCAAAGGCTCTGAAGCAGCATCACTGCCTGCCAGAGACAAGAATAGAGACCATACCAACTCTACTAAATCAGCACCCACAAAAACATCCTTGGCACTGAGTGCTTCAAAGCAGCCCTTGTTGGAAGATGCCTCCCATAAAAAAAGATCAGTGCTGATGAGTTAGCATTGGCAATCACTAACAGCACCAAGCGCAACAGTGGTAGTGCAAGAGTTCCTGCTTCTCTAGGAACTGCAGGAGTTCCTGCTTCTCTAGGGACGTTATGATCACAGAGGAACTGGAATCCAGCGAGAAGTCAGACAGTGACTAGGATGACAGTTTTTCTCTGGTGTTACATCACAACCTGCCATTATGGCATCTGGGACCTCCTCAGGTACACCTACGCTCTGATCCCCAATCTTCCTAATATGGTCATCCATGGGTGCCACACCCATGCCATTTACCAGTGGCCATACTGTGATCAGTGAGCAGCCTATAGGCCTCATACTTCTTGCTCTTCTAGTGTCTCCCAGAGGGAGCCCACTAGACATTCTCCTACGGCCTCCACACTTTAAAGGATTCTGGAGCCACACTGTGCTCTCTAGGAATCTACACAACAGGACAGAAAAGGAAATTTAGTTCACAACCACCTCACAGATCATAACCACCCTGGTTTTCCCTTTCACCGTGGTATTATGAGCCCCAGCGTAAAAGACCCATGATGCAAAAACAGAAATTGTCCACTTCCCCATCCTCAGCGTTTCAACCATCCTCTTCAAAACATCAGTTTTGATGCTTTGGTCGAGGCCCTGAGCAACCACTCTTTGCAAGAACAGCTGCTACATGCAGACCTTCTACATCCCTTTGGAAGTCACCTGACACTCTTTCACAGGAGTTGAGGAAAAACATCACCTTCAACATATGGTTCTTGGAGAATATCTTCAAGAGCTACTCCAGTCACTTCACATCTCTCTGTCCTCCCGACCCTCCTCCTTCAGGGACCCTTCTCACGAGAGACTATTATGGCAGGAAATAGATCACCTGTTATGTCTAGGGGCTATGGAACCAGTCACTAGTCACCTCAGAGGCAAGGGTTTTTATTCCAGATATTTTATGATTCCCAAGAGAAATGGAGGTTGGTGACCCAGACTAGATCTAAGGGCACCAAACAGATATGTGAAGACACAAATGGTCAAGATGGTCACACTAGCAGCCATTTTGCCATCTCTGAAGCAAGCCTTTGACCTACAAGATGCCTACTTCCACATTTCAATTTGACCATTCCACAGAAGGTTCCTCCGATTTACCTTTGGGCAGGACCATTATCAGTACAGATTGCTCCCATTTGGCCTCTCTTCCACACTCACGGTATTCTCCAGGATCCTCTCATAGACTTTGAGGTCAGAAGGGACCATTATGATCATCTAGTCTGACCTCCTACACAACGCAAGACACAGAATCTCACCCACCCACTCCTGTCACAAACCCCTAACCTATGTCTGAGTTAGTGAAGTCCTCACTCAAATTGTGGTTTAAAGACCTCAAGGTGCAGAGACTCCTCCAGCAAGTGACCCGTGCCTCACGCTGCAGAGGAAGGCAAAAAACCTCCAGGGCCTCTGCCAATCTGCCCTGGAAGAAAATGCCTTCCCGACCCCAAATATGGCGATCAGTTAAACCTTGAGCATGTGAGCAAGACTCACCAGCCAGCACCCAGGAAAGAATTCTCTGTATCATAGCGGCGCATCTATGAACATTAGGGATTATACTTTACCCATATCTGGGCAACTGCCTTGTCAAGGCTTGTTCTTTCAAAGATGCCCTGCAAGCCACCCAGAGGACCATGCATATATTTGCACAACTGGGTCTGCAGCTCAACACTTAGAAATCGAGTTTGACCCCAATACAGCATCTGGAATTTATTGGAGCCGAACTCAGCACAGTACAAACACGAGTGTTCCTCCCACTGCACAGATTCAACACACTGACAAGTCTTATAGACGCAATCCAGGCCAGTCCACAACCACCAGCCAAGAATTGTCTCCAGCTTCTTGGGCACATAGCGGCATGCACATTTCATAGAATCATAGAATATCAGGGTTGGAAGGGACCTTAGGAGATCATCTAGTCCAATCCCCTGCTCAAAGCAGGACCAATCCCCAGACAGATTTTTTACCCCAGTTCCCTAAATGGTCCCCTCAAGGATTGAACTCTCAACCCTGGGTTTAGCAGGCCAATGCTCAAACCACTGAGCTATCCCTCCGTCAGCTATCCCTGACCCCACACACCCAATTGTATGAGATTTTACATATATGGCTCAGATCTGTCTACTTTCTAAACAAGGATGGGCTGAACAAGCCACTGTTGATGCCCTCCAGGGTCAAACACTCCTTGGACTGGTGGAAAGAACCATCTAACATCTGCACAGGCATCCCCCACCAACCCTGATTCTAACAACTTATGCCTCACTTATAGGCTGAGGAGCCGACCTATACAACCGCACCATCCAGGGCAAGTGGTACCACACAGAATCAGTCCTCTATATCAATCTTTTGGAACTAAGAGCTGTCAGAAATGTCTGTGCACAGTTTCTCCCTCTCATCAGGGATACTCACATGGAAGTCATGACACAATATAGCATGCATGTTTTACATAAATCACCAACCAAGGTGCCAGATCATGCTTCCTTTGCATGGAAGCACTGAAACTTTGAAATTGGTGCATCTGCCACAATGTGCTCATTTCAGCCACTTACCTGCCAGGGATGCAAAATGTGATGGCAGACAGTCTGAATCAGAATTTCTCTTATGACCACAAATGGGAGTTGAACCCAGCAGCGCTTCATAGCGATCAACCTATGGGGAACCTCCACAATAGACCTGTTTGCTACCTACCAGAACAAGAAATGTCTCCACTACTGTGCCAGAGTTGAACTGAGGAAACCGTTTCTAGGGGAAGCTTTCATCTTTCCATGGGGCAGGGAGATGCTCTATACCTTTCCTCCATTCCCTCTAATGTCAGAGGTCCTATTAAAATACAGCAAGAGAGCACAAATGACAGACTGATTGCCACCTTCTGGCCAAGACAAGTGTGGAACCCAGACCTTGTGGTACCCATACCTTGCACGGCTGGCAGTATGTCCTCCAATTCCTCTTCGACCCATTCCTCACTTGCTCTACCAAAACGACCGATGGACCTTCACCCCAACCTACCTATAACCTACCCCAGCCTATGGTTCCAGGCTTGGCTTCTTCATGGTTCTAGCACTTAGAGAGTGAATGCTCCAATGAGGTGAAAGATGTATTCTTGCTCAGTAGGAAATTGCTTTGTTGTACTTCCCTGCAGAAGTGAAAATTCCAAAACTGATGCAATTCCAAACCAGTGGCTCTGACATCTTCCTCCCTCCCTTTGATCCTAGACACTATTCTAGACCTCAGAAGGACTGGTGTTTCTTACCTCACTGAAACTACATCTAGCAACCTTAACAGCCTTCCACTATCAGGTGGACAGATGCTCAGTATTTTCCCATCCAACAGATTCATTAAGAGCATGTTCAACCTCTTCCCACGCATTAGACCACCCACACCAACATGGGATCTCAGTCTGGTTCTAAGAACCTTAACTAGACCATCCTTTGAATCTATGGTCACTTGCTCCCTTCCACATCTGTCCATGAAGACAGCATTTCTAATGGCTATTACCTCTGTATGATGAATAGATAAGAAATAATGGGCTTAAATTGCAGCAAGGGTAGTTTAGGTTGGAGATCAAGGGACTGGACTAGATCACCTCTTGAGGTCTCCTCTAGTCCTATGATTCTGTGATCCTATTAATAGGAGAAATAGCAGCATTGATGGCACACCCACCGTTCATGGCTTTTTTTTAAAGACAATCACCCTGAGACCAAAACTGAAAATCTTTCCCAAAATAACCTTGTCCTTCCATATGAACCAACTCATTCACCTCCCTACCTTTTCCCCAAAACCACATTGTGACAACAAGGAGGAAAGCCTTCATCTGCTTGATGTTAGGAAAACCCTAGCATTCTATTTGGACAGGACTAAGGACTTTAGCAAGTCCCCTAAACTCTTCCTTTTGTTCTCAGAAAAATCCAAAGGCTCCACAATATTAGCTCAAAGACTCTCCAAATGAGTCTCCAGTTGCATTAATCACAGTTAACATGAGCATAACCTATTGCCCCCATCAGTAACCTGCATGCACTCTGAGATCCATTTCTACCTCCAGTCTTATTTGTTAATGATGTCCCCATCTCAGAAATCTGCAGGGCAGCAACTTGGACCACTGTCCAGACTTTCGCAGAACACTGTGCAATTACTCAGGACTCTGCCTCTGATGCCAATTTCTGCTCCACAATGCTATTGTCAATAACAGACTCCACTCCGAAGTACCAGCCCTCCAGGAGGCTACCGCTGTGGATTGACCAACAGTGAAACAACCAAAGGGATACTACTACTCAAAGAAGAAGTTACTCACTTTGTGCAGTAACGATCGGTTCTTCGAGATGTCTCTCTCTATGGTTGCGCCCCAAACCGTCGTCCTCTCCTCTACTTCAGAGTTCTTGACAAGGTGCTCTGTGGTGGTGAAGGAACTGAGGGTGGTTTGCCAGCACAGCACTATTTAGCCTCTGGGCAGACCATGAAGTAGGGAGGGTGCATGTGCGGGCCGAACAGACGCTGCTACCAAAATTCTCCAGTGAGAGGCGCGGGGGCACAGATATACCTACAGTGGAGCACCCATAGGGACACATCTCTTGAAGAACTATTGTTACTGCACAAAGTGAGTAACTTCCTCTCTTAAAACTGGACATTTAATGAACTCTCATCAGCAGCACAATCTGGGTTTTGTACCAAATATGCTATAAAGGCTTTAAATGATATTTTCAGACTGTGGATTAAAAGGCCATTTCAAATGCTCAGGAAAATCTGCTTGATTAAAACATTTTTAAGATGAGAGTTACAGATGCCTGTAGATAGGAAATAACTGTGGTATCTCTGACAACAGTGTGGTCACTGTTGATTATTTTTTCATGGTAATCAGTGTATGGTATAATATTGTCCTAAAATTTATATTGTTTGGATATCCTCCACATCTCTTCTCTAGAGTGATTCAGCAGTTCCTTAGCTCTCTGAGAAATGAAATCATTAGTGCTGAAAAAAGCAGCATTTTTAAAAAATGTTTGTTTGACATAATAAGTCA
This sequence comes from Gopherus evgoodei, assembly GCF_007399415.2. NCBI lineage: Eukaryota > Metazoa > Chordata > Testudines > Testudinidae > Gopherus > Gopherus evgoodei. The sequence goes on from NC_044326.1 coordinate 61,985,295, forward strand.
CTAACTTATAGAAAATATGTGGTTGGCAAACAGCATGGAGAGGTATTATTGACAGTCAAGGGATTGTTGACAGTATGATTTTCATGCACCTTTAATTGAGAGGGGAGAAGCTGGGTACAAAATGTGAGTTTCTGGATTAGTTCAAGACCAATATGTTGTTTCTGTTACCAATTGTCAGAAAACAAAGCTCATCACGTGTGTGGCAAATTTTCAGAAGCACTGTCATTTAAAGATATTCCCTTGTTTTCTTAAGAACACCACCACTATAATTTTGAAGCCAACCAAGCAATATATTTGTTTTGATATTAAACCTTCCCTATCCAACTCTCTTTCACCCTCCCTCTTGCTTCATCTCGCATTTAAACCAGATAATCCTAACAACTGGGCTTTTTTCCTTCATACATGTGGTGCTCCAGTAGGCTTACAGGGTGCCTCCAGGGTTGATATTCAAGGACTATCAAAATTTATTTTTGTCAATGAGGCAGTGAAAAAAAAAAAGTAATGGGTTCCAAGAAGAAAAAACTCCACAATCCATTTCTCACAACTAATGTGAATGTTTGATATTAGTATTTGAATTAATTCTATCCACTTTTAATCCATATTATATCCTGTTTCAAAAAGATCTGATGGAAACCTTTATTATTTGCAGAGGAGGAAAGATGCATTTTATGATAATCAAACAAGCTGATTAATTAACAGCGACACTTTCCAATGTATATAAGTGTGATCCTATTCAAATCTCAACTGAAATTATGGAACACATTATGAATATTCATCGTAGCACACTCTGGTTACTGGCTTTTGCTTTCAATAATACTTGACAGGTTCATTTCCTTCATGTTTTCCTTCTTTAATATAGAATGTGGTTGATTTATTTCTTAATCCATGTGAATGTGAATTTCCTAGGACAGCTAAAAGCATGTGTTTTGCAGCTTGCCTACACACAGCAAAAGGCAAAGGGAAAGTTTTTGTTAATTTGGTAATATGTTTTCTTTTCTTATTTTTTTTCTCATAACTCAGCTTGGAAACCAGAAAATAACTGCCAATGTGATGGAGGTAAATGCTTCACAGACACACAGACAAACAGCAACAGAAGTTTCTTCACTGCCTCCTCCTTCCGTGGTACCAGTTAACAGAACCTTTTTCTCACCAGACAGTGGCACCCACCTAGCATCATTTATTTTGCCAGCGCTTGATGATTTTTTGCCTTCACGCTTTTATAAAACCCTGGCCCTCTCACGTTTTTCATATAAATACCCTTTCCTAGCTCCTGAAAATACTATCCACAGGAACGAAACAGCCTCTGTAATCACAGACTCTGCCATGAGTGAGTACTCCTCTTGCACAGTGAGTGAGTCCTCCACAGCCATTCTAGATGAGCTGCAGACTTGTAACTATGATACTACTGACTGTTCTGAAACACCTTCCCCAACCTTGAGCCAGATGTCTGCTGTGTCAAATGGCACCACCTTAACCACCACTGCTGCCACTTCTCAAGTAATTATCCTTCCTTTTTCCTCCAGTTTGTTCAACCAGGTTACCAAAGGGGAAAAGAACTCATTCTTGTCTGTTATCCCATTACTCATGTGAGCATGGTGTCAGTTGTTTGTTTAGGTTCTGCAGAGTCTGGTTATATGTTTTATTACAATAATTTACTACAGTAATAACAGATTCCGTAAAGCTATTCAAAATTGTGCAATGTGTTGTGCAACTCTAATTTCAACTAAGATATAGTGAACAGTTTGTTTACAACTAATGGCCAGTTTCACTTTTATTACTTAGTCCAAATATGTTAAAGAAAAGCAGACTGAGGAATTTAAGCTGATCTACTTTAAAATATTCAATTAGTTGCCATACAAAAAGAATGCATAGGTTGAATTTTGAGAGAGCTGAAAGCTGGTTTTCAGCCTATCATTGAGGTACATATGTCAGGCATTAATATACCTCATAGATTCATATTAATAGGGTTGATGAGAATACTTAACACAACCTTGTCTTCTGCTAGCCATGACCACTGACTGCATGAAGCCGTTTCTGTTTTATCTCCTCTAACTAACAGTTCCCCTTCTTAAGCACAGTTGTTTTACAGGAATGAACTGTATAAATAATCTTAGATTTGGATCCTAGGAATTCTGTTGTTTGTTCAGGGCTGCACTTTCTCTGGGTGACTCAAGGAAAATAACCAAGTCTAAATACATATGTGTTTAAACAGAATGTATAGTATACGTATATTTATATATGTATAGATTAAAAGATATAGAATATGGGTCAAATTCTGCTCACTTTACCCATGTGAGTACTTCTGTTTACTTCAAGGGAACTGCATTTATGATTAAGGTGAGTCAGAATTGGTCCCATATTTCAATTAAATAACAGATCACTGAATTACAAAACTATAAATATTCTTTGTGGGGGTTCTCCGATGACATGATGCTAAGCTGAGACCAGAGCTCTACTGCGTCATAACCTTGCCATATTTATAACTTTGACCAAAGATTTTGTTTTATCATTTACATGTAGTAACAACAGCAAATTTTAACTTACTATAAATGTAACTTTAAAACTAAAATATGTCTTTTTAAGAACGTTTTTACCCCAAAGTTGCAAATAATTACTTCGAAGAGTAGAGGTTCGCTGTGCTGAATGCTTTTTATATTATGTGACAAAATTATGGGCATGTCAAGTAAAACCAATAATTCTCAAAACAAAAAAAAATTCAAAGCATTGGAACTACAAATCTGTGTACTGCCTCCTAGTTGTAAGCAAAGATTAGACAAGGCACAGATAAAACAGCATCAACACAGGCTTTAACCAACCAACTCAGGAGAATGTCAGGTGCTTCCATTATCTGTGTGCAAACAACAGTATTTGTGTTGGTATGTTAAAAAGATCATGATCTGTTTTTTTTGCTGGCCCTACCACCTCTTCTTATTTGGCCAATTTCCCCTCGTGGAGATCTGGCAGCCACTTCCACCCTTAACCAAAGTCATCTTTGTTAGCATGAGGCCAGATGGATAGACATCTTTTCAGTGCCATCTGTCCTTTTAACTGCCAACAAAAATTACTCATCCCTAATGGGGAAAGGGGAAGAAGGAGCATCCCTCTGAAGGACATAAAGAAGAACCAGTCTGGGAGCCCCACAAGGAGAGGGGGCTGCTGCAAGGAGCCACTACTGAGATGACAAGGAGCCACTGCTTCTGTTACAAACCTTTCCTCCTCCCCTTTTCTCCACCTATTGAAAAGGGTTAGATGACTGCAAATGTTTCCAGGAGCTGGGAAGTTGATTGGAAGGTTGGTGGCAGGCATGGGTGTTCTAGCAGTGACTCCATCCCCCGAAGTGGGGACACTAACCTGCTCAAGGGTGATTGCTTTTCTTTCATGGAGGAGATGATCACTGGAGGAACAGTAGGGACTGGATGGTCTTACATCATCCGACAGTTTACAAGAAGTTTTGTAGCTCTCTGACAGCTGCTGTGTCCAGTCCCAGTATGTTCAGCATTTACTCAACATTACCACAAAACGGTCTCTGAGAAAGCACAGTTATTTCCTATTCTACATGTAGTGAAAAGCTGTGATATCTCAAACACCAGTGTATAGCTACTGTTGGCAAAGCAGACATTCATAATGACCACTGTATATCTTACTTGAACCTGTTCCTCCATTCACTAAGTCTAAAGTGGTCAATGTTATAAAGTCCATATAAGCCAGCAGATACCACAGTTATTTTTGTATTTGTATTTGTATTCAAAGTACAGGGTAAAACTAGTACCTCAGACACCAGAGAGTAGTTTCTATTGACAATGACTGGCTATTTAATGATGACCATATATTTATAAATAGAGAATTTCTTCCTTTATTAATAACTATTCTTTGCCTATTTTGCTAATCATTTTCAAAGATAATTTTATTTAAATATGGACCAACTCTCACCACACAAACTTGCAGCAAACACAATGCTAAATTAGAACTATTGCTTTAGCGCAGGAGTCGGCAACCTCTGGCACCCGGCTTGCCAAGGTAAGCACCCTGGAGGGTTGGGCCAGTTTGTTCACCTGCCACGTTGGCAGGCTCGGCTGATCGCGGCCCCCACTGGCTGTGGTTCACCGCTCCAGGCCAATGGGGACTGCGGGAAGCGGCGCAGGCTGAGGGATGTGCTGCCCGCGGCTTCCCACCACCCCCATTGGCCTGGAGCGGCGAACCACGGCCAGTGGGAGCTGCGATCAGCTGAACCTGCTGACATGGCAGGTGAACAAACTGGCCCATCCCTCCAGGGTGCTTACCCTGGAGAGCTGCGTGTCAGAGGTTGCCAACCCCTGCTTTAGCCACTGATTTAGGTCTTTGTGAAAACCTGAGGCAAGAGACAAGTTGTAAAGCAAAGCTCTTATTCAAGTGCACATATTTGAAATTGTAATAAAAAATACAGAGAATAACTGGCAAAGTAAACAGCTTTGCAAATTTGCTCTCAGGTTTAATCCTATTATAAAGATTTCTCTTTAAAGTTCTTTTCACAGATGTTTTTTTTTTGTTTATGTAGTTTTAAAATATGAAAACACAAGAAATCGTAAGTGACATGTATGAGGAGTTGTATCTTACCGTAGCTGCTAAAAACCCAGTTTAGCTAAGACTATCCCAGGCTTGGGGAATTGATCTTGAGTATCTTCAATCCTAGCCAATGTCCTGGATGCTGGGGTTGGCTGTAGTACTGCTGCACAACACCTCTCCAGCTGCTCAGACCTCTGTAATCAAGTCTTCTCTCCTTTTGCTGGCTATCTCTAAGAATCAGCAGGTAGCTCCTGTCCCACCTGGCTCCATCTCAGCTGTTCTGAGTGGGAATTGAAGGCAGCTGCTCCTACTGAATGTAAGAGTTAATGCAGGTGCCTGGCTCGGGGTGGGAGGGGTGAAGAGATGTTCAGCCTTCTGCCCTGTCACCTGGTTGGGAGGTTCCTGCACCTAGGTAGTTTGGCTCCCAGTCAACAGAAGTAGAAAGCTCTTCCACAAGGAGGGCCCAGGTGTAGTGTAATGGGGCAAAGAGTGAACTGGGCAAGAGTGAGAAAAGGCATAATTTTGAGATAAGTTTGAAATATGGGATTCTAGCAGGCCCCAGCTACCTCTGTATTTTGGTGACAAATTGGTTGTTTTCTCTGCCTTTTTCACCCTTCTTAAAAAAATACGTATGAGAACAAAATCTAAAATTTACCAGACAGCATACACAAATTTTGATTTAAATGGGAGATAAGGGCACACAACACCACTCAGGACTGGGCCCTAAAATACAAGCATCATATCCGAAAAAGCATCATTGGTTACTCAGTGATTCTGAGGGCAGAGCGCTGTTGACTGGCAACTTCTCACAGCTAGCTTTTAAAAAACAAGCCCTCTCATGGGTATAAGATGCATCAGATGCTGAAGCCCAATAGCAATGGTAATGTTCATATTGTATTTGCTCAAAGGAAAATTCTGTTAATCACTAGCAAGTAGTTCTAGCTGAGGGATATAAGCAAATATTAATATCCTGTAACATTACTAGCACTAAAGAACAATTTATTCATTCATTCTCCTGCTGTTGGAGTGTATACTTCAGATCACCCTTTTCCAGTAAGCCTGGTTTCCTGCCAGCATTGCAGCCTGCTCTATATTAAGGCTGAGGCGGGCAAGGAAGGAAGCCATGCCATCCCTCCAGCATATGCAATGTCCTCTCTCTGGATCAAATGTATAAAGCTGGCGGGCTGGTATGAACTCCTACATATGAAACAGATGCCCAAGCTGTCTGAGCTGGCATTGAGTCACCCGGGAAGACATTGGAAGCTGGTTGGTCCAAAGCCTGACATCCTCATTTATAATGTAATGAAACCACCGTATGTCTTCAATACATCATTACTGTTTCATTTTGAAAATGTCCAGCTGGCCCATTTGCATCTCTGCAGTGGCCTACGTTTCAGAACCATACAAAAGGACAGAAGCTAGTGCTGTTTGATAGATACACATCTTATCCAAGTTGATATGTGGTGTTAATGCCACAGAGGCTTCCAGAGAGCTTCCACAACACCAATAGTCTTGCTGATTTGATGTTTCATGTCAGCAAGGCAACCACCTTCCTTGGTAACAATGGAACAAGTATGTCACATTTTTATGTCGGTCATGTACAGTCATTCCTGATGTCTATCTGGCTAAGTAAGCCCCCTATCATAATATCTGAGTACAAATAATATTGAGGCATCTGTCCAATCTGTTTTATCTCACTGTCTGTCACAGGCATTTGTAAAGTGTCCATCACTGTAGAACCTAAGTGTCTAATAGAGAAATGTAAAGGAATAATTTTTTCCAATCCACAAATGATCTGTTAATTCTGTTCCTCCAACCAAAGGAAGAAAATCTTATGAAGAGTGTATGGTGTAGGTGTTTGTAGGCATGTGTATGTGTGCATGCCCTTTGCTATTGGGAACAGGTCTTCTCAAAGAGATAGTTCCATTTAGTTCTATAAGAGGAGAGATTGGGCTCACTCTGGTTTTAGGAACAAGGAAGGTGCCTCACATCCAATAGGCCTCAGCTGAAAAGAACCATTCTATAGCTCCTGAAATAGTCTCCCTGGGCTCATCCAGATCTTGTGTTCCTATGGCTAGAAGTATTTTTGGAGGGTTATATAGAGCGAGACAGCTCTTCAGTAGCTCGGGTGTAGGATCTTAGCCTGAATGTGAAGTCCTATCAAGAGTCAGTGAATGGCATGAAGCACCAATGTGAAATACTATTGCTCAGGTGTCCTGTCAGGAGTTGGGCTACAATTTGCTGGGTCTGTAGGCATTTTTGATAGATAGCATTTCCATAAAGTGATAAAAGCCTATATCCCAGTGACCATATTCAGGTTCTTTTTAAAACACAATGCCATGCACGTGATACTAGAATGTGTAATAGTCATCGCAGCCAGTTGGGGCCTGACAACTGACAGTAAAGGGGCAGTCACCCTACTGGACAGTTGCATGTGTAAACCCCTGATGTTTGTGAATAAATGTGACAATTGTGAGTTCAAATTAAGCATGCACACACATGCACTAGGATTTTGATATTTTGAAAATCAGACCTTTATTTGTGTTATTTCATTGTAACTATTTTTAAAGAATTTAGCAACAAACATATTTACAATAAATAAATGCATCTTTAAAAAAAATCTGTTTAAATGTTTGTTCCTGCATTTCTAAAGGAACAGATCTGAGCAGGCAAGCTCTAATGGACACATTGGCACAACCTTAAGTTCAAATACCTACTCAATTCACCTCTAAAAGATATCCATAAAATGAATGCATTCAGGAGTTCTGATGACATATACTTAGCTAGATCTTCTTTTTCTTACACAACTGCACTTCCTATTGAGGTGGTAGGAGGTGTGGGGGTGTGAGATGTAAAAACAAGCCTAAAATTCCCCATCCCCAAAATACCCATTTCTGAAACTACAGGAGTGAAGCCTATCACTTCTAATATCGCAGAAGAGAGTGAACCACATTTCATTTATAAATAGTCTAGCAATAATGTACATTCTTTTTAAAACTGAGGCTTCTTGTTCCTTGCTTTTCTTCTTCAAACCTTTACCTTCACATTTCATAACTACAGCTTTCAACAAAAGTACACCGCTACCCTGATATAACGCGGTTGTGGAGAGCCAAAAATCCCTACGGCATTATAAGTGAAATGCCATTATATTGGGGTAGCGGTGGCAGGGCTGCAGCAGTGATTTAAAGAGCCCAGGGTGCCAGCCGCAGGGAGCCCTAGGCCCTTTAAATCATGGCAGAGCCCTGCTGCCGTAGCCCCAGGGTAGCAGCGGCAGGGCTCCAGTGGTGATGTAAAGAGCTCCAGGCTCTGGCTGCTGCGGGGAGCCTAAGCCCTTTAAGCCCCACTGCCACAACCCTGAGGTAGCAGCAGCAGGACTCCGGTGGTGATTTAAAGGGCCCGGGGCTCCCTGCAGCAGCCGGAGCCCCGGACCCTTTAAAGCTCTGCCCGAGCCCCACTGCCGGAGTCCCAGGGTAGCGGCGGCAGGGCTCCAGCGGTGATTTAAAGGGCCCTGGGCTTCCCGCAGCAGCCAGAGCTCTGGACCCTTTAAAGCGCTGCTGGAGCCCCACTGCTACCATGCTATATGCGAACCTGTGTTATATCGGGCTACGTTATAGTGGGGTAGTGGTGTATAACATAAATCCATTCTTCAATTGTTCTCTTTTATTATACAAAACTAGAAAAAGGAGTTTTTAATGCTCACAATTTTGTTTAGAGTTTTAAAAATAATTGCATGGAAAAAGAGACAGAAAATTGCTTCCTTGCCATCTTTTTAAAATGAAAATAATGACTGGATATTAAAAATGGATTTATCTTCTCAGATTCTCCACTCTATAATCTTTGTAGAACTCTCCAACTGTGGTGTGGCAGCCCAGCTGTGGAGATCTAAAGCCATGTGGTGCAGGGGGGATATGACACCTTGCCTTAGAGAAACCTTCTGTCAACAGAATCTGTTGTTGTACTGCTTTCTCCATTTTTGTTTACAAGACACATTGATGCCCCTTTTTTTTTGCTATAATATGCATTAGACTCAAGCATCTCACAGTTGCCCATGTGCTAGGTGCCACCTTCCAAAGATGTTTCAGCTGACTATGTCCTTTCCTCTTCAGTCTGTACACACAGTTCCATTAATGTCAGCCGGAGCTAAGTATCTGGAATGAGGTGTCCCTTTAAAGTGAGTGATCTAAGGCAGCCTTTGTTACACAATGAGAGTAAATTTTACTGCCACCTTCATTTTATACTAATGACAGATCCATGCAGATATTTTTTATGCGGCTCATCCTGCTGCCTTGACTATGGTCCTTCTGTCCCCTTCCCATGACTCCAGTATTCTTCATACAAGACCTTTATAAGGACAAAGGGGGAGGCAGAGATTCATACGGAGCACATTGCACTCCTGTGATGAGTTTTGTATTTCAGTGAATACTGATTCCTGTTGTGGCTAAGTACCTGACAACTGGGCATTGTCATGTGGTTGATGGTCTTACATCACCCTTTATTTGCGAAGGTATTCAGAGAACTTTGTGCGTACTTTAATGGGATGATATTTTGTTTCTCTCAGGCCCAGATAACAGTGAATGGGAACTCTGGCACTGCTGCCAGTCCAATGAGTCACTTTCAAAGGCCTTTTTCCCCTTCTTCAGCTTACTCTCCACCACCTTCACTCAATTCAAACATTATCATGCAGCATGGCAGGAAGATGGGTAAGCCTTTCACATAATGTTTACTTTATACATCATGCAACATGTTCTGATTTGTGGGGCAAGGACTGCAAGCAGTAACAGAGCATTCCACATAAATAAAGGTATTATCTAGTCATGTACTTTGGGAAAATTACAAGCAACAACACAATTTATTGTTAGACACAATAACTTTCCTAAACTGGATTTACTACAGTCTTATTACTTTAAAGCAAGATTCTTTTACATATGTGAATGACCTCTTGCAGTCATTCCACTAGTTAGATTGAGAGTGAAATCATAGATTAAAACTGCATGGCTTTCAGATATTCCTGAATGTGGATCAAAATCCTCTTAGGTGTTTCTTAACTTCATTAAGGCATTAGGGTCCAGTTTTGCATGGTGCTGAGTGACTGGTCCATCAGTTTGCAGTGGAAGTCATCTCCTCACAGATTGTGAGGTCCTGAGATTTTAAAAGTTTAAAGCATTGCTAAATAAAATTTCATATATATTCTTTAGAGGGTCATGAGAATAAATCACACTTTACAAACATATAAGGACAAGATCTCTGCCCCATGGAATATAATCTAAAATGATTTCTGTTTTCAAAAAAGCACATATAAGACCTAACATAATGTCTCTCCATTAATCTTTGTATGTGCAATCATGTGGGTTTTCCAGTTTTCTCATCAACATTTGCATACTCAGAATCTATATGCACAAAAACATTTGAATATGCATAATGAGTTTGCTCCTGTGTTACACAGGTTGTCAGATTAGATGACCAAAATTGTCCCTTCTCACTTTGAAATCTATGAATTGTATAAATGGTATATTATCTGTGTACAAGTGATAAGAGCAAAAACTGAGCACGTGTATCTGCACAGACAAAAATACAGGTTCATTTAAAAACACCTGATCTCTGATTTAGAGATCTGAGTCTTTATTAACTATGCTTTGGAAATTGTCCCTACCCAGTCCTTTTTGAATATGATATTTATGAGCATTATCTCAGGGTGGTTCTGAGTTTCTGTGACTTACAAAACAATGGCTAGATCTCACATTCCTTGTACACTCAAAAACTCTTTGATGCCAGCAGATTGGGCCCTGCAAGGAGCGTAAGATCGGATTTCAAAAGTTTTCTAAATTTAGCATCAGGTTGTGTTAAACCCAAATTCCTTCCAATAAACAGGGAGAGAAAATATTCACATTACACTCAGAGCTGCAAATCATCACAGTCTCCTTTGCTGCGTTATATCACAATTCTTCTAGTTAAACATTAAAGACTGTAACACCTATTGCATTGGAGGGAAATCATAGTCTCCACCAACAGTGCCAGAAATCTAGCTTTATGACTAATTTCAGCCATCTTGCAGCAGAAACGTGGGTAGTACAGTACCTGCTGTTGCAAACCATGCTTAGATAGTCATAACTGCCCACTAATTAGCCACTGAAATCTGTTGCCTGAATGACTAGAGAATCTTATTATGTTTCTTCTGTATGCAAGATTACATCTAAACACATCACCTTATGACAGTACACGGCTTCATATGGCATGTCCCAGCATCTTAACATTGTGTCTTTTTGTTAATGACTTGCTGTGAATTTTAGAGGTAGGTAGTAGTAGCTAGTATTAATTTCAATAATTAAAAGAAGAGTTGGGGAGGAAGTTGCAAAATTATCCTCCGCACCAAAAACACATAGTAGCCTGCAGTTTTAACCTCAATAAATGTAGGTGGCCCATTGGCATGCCTGCTACAGGGAGAGGCAGAGTTATTGATGTGCACGTGGCATATTAATCATATAAAGCTATTTAAATAAAGGTACTAATATAAATGTAAGGATGAAAAGAATCTGTAAAATACATAATAGACCTCATAATTCATCCAAGTTCCACAACTGGTAACATTAAAGGGAGTTTCCTGGGTAACACTCTCACAGCATAAAAGCAGGATCCAACATATGTATTGAAAATCTCTGTGGAATGTTTGAGTAAATTCATTACTACACGTAGAATAGAAATAGATTTCAACTCTTCCATGCTTCTGGGAGCAGAAGAGTTCACATTACCACAGAGCACTTGTTCGTAGTATGGATGGCAAAGTGGCAAGTCTAGTTTACAGAAAAAAAGTGTCTATTCCACTAGCTTTGTTAAGACTTTTGTTTGTCTGTGTGTTTTGTCTCTCTTCCCTCAGCCAGACCTTAAAAGCAGAAAAGCAAATTTAGTTTTCAAATGTTGTACGTTTTCTTTAAGTCTCTCTTAACCTGAGAGATTTTGAGCTCAGCACAGAGGTTAATAAAATAATCCACATATGTGTAACTCCTTAAGTAGAAGGTTTTGCAGTGGAAATCCTACTTAACCCAGCTGCTCAGGCTAACGTGTAGTATTATCAGGTATTCTGTATGTATGTGGTTATCAAATTTCCTTTAATGTTTGTCCAGCACTTTGAAAATGTAAAGCGTGCTATAAGTGCTAAGTATGATTATTCTATCGTTATACAACATTCTGTCGCATTATCTTTACAGACTCCACAGAGACATACTCACAGTATGGTCAGTCTGTTGGCAGCAGCACCATTCCCAGTACGATACCAATCTGTAGATCTTCAGAGGAAGAGAAGAAAGTCACAGTCATTAGAGCACCACATTATGCAGGGATTGGCCCAGTAGATGAATCTGGAATCCCAACAGCAATTAGAACGGTAGGAAATGCCAGGGAGTGTGTGTGTTTGTGTGTGTGTAAGAGAGAGAGAGTGACAGAGAGAGAACTCAGACAATGAACTAATTGTTGGTAATGGGTTTTTCATTCTTCCAGTCTTATATAATGTGGAATAGAGCATGTATAATCAGAGGGCTCATGAATATAATACTGTGTGTTTCAGGAAGCATAACTGGGCAACTCCATAGTTCTAGTTTTAATTATATATAGTCAGAACTGCTGTTTCATTCTTGTTTCTATTATTTTCCCTGGCCTTTGTGGTGTTATGCTGTAATTTCATTTACAGTCTGTCTTTTCATTCTAAACCTACAAAATTTGATAATTTTTCCCATTAGCAAATAAACCTCAGGTCCCTATTTTTTCCCATGGCTACTGTATTGAAATTAACAGACCTGTTTCAATAATAACCTGTTTGACTGCTATCCCAATGAAATGCATCACTGACCCTCCATGCTTTTTCATTATATTTAAATGAGCAGCATGGAAACCCTCTCATTGTGATTAGTCCAGTTTTGATGACTTGCCACTAGTCACTGAGCAGTCCCAGGATGTCAGACTGAAGGGTTTTGTTTTTTCTATGCTGAAGCATTCTTTCCATGCTGCTGTCAGGGCAGCCCCTTCTGGCTGGTCCAGACAGTAGCAGTGAGTCTACGAAGGAGCAGCTCACTGGCCTTCCTGGCCGGAGGAGAGGTGTTGTGCTAGACGGCAAGAGTAAGAAGAGTGGGAGCCAGGATGAAAGCAGCAGAGCCCTTGCAGGTGAAATCTTTGTGAGGTGCAAGGATGTAGCAGCTGTTGGATATAGTTTGCCTGCCAACACCAACATATGGGGCTGTGTAATTGCCAAGAGCTGCTTCACTGGAATGAAAAATTAGGGAGGGGAAAAGGAATTGATGGAGAAAAGCAATAGGAAAGATTTCAGAATAAGTGGTAAGACTGGGATACGTTGAATAAGGTGGGGGGAGGAAACTCTAGCATTTCTTACTTTCCTTTCCTTTGATTTTGTCATATACAAATTATACAATAGAAAGCTTTTAAAAAATGAATAACTCGCATTAGAACTAAGCTATAGCTTCCCATTCCCTGCCTTTTGTATAGGAAGTTATTGTTTTGTTGTGCTTTTTTAAGAATAGCAGATTGATTCTGTAGGGTGGATATTAGTTATATAAGAGTATAACTGAAATCCCCCAAGTGTATTTAATGTGGCTGGCAAGCTGCCAAAAGTGTATTTAACTTCCAGATCTGGGATAGTGTCAGTCTCTTAAGATTTTCTCTGAAACTCGTGTATGCCATTTGGATTTTTTTTTCCAGTTTGGGATTGCTTTCTTTTCAGGTCTGTGCTGCTGCATCAAAACTTTATGCAGCTTATAATATTACTCTTATGTAAATGAGTCTCATGACCAGAGTGAGTTAAAAGTTATGGTCTGTTAGGAATATACCATGTAAAAGAGAGAGAGAGAGAGAGAGAGAGTGTGTGTGTTGCCACTTCCCTCACACCCCCCAGTTTCAGTTCTCAAGGTCTTGATCTGAGCATACACTTTAAACAAAGTGAGGCTGATATGTAGATCTGAGCATATCCCAGCAGTGAGAGAGTGAAAGGTGATGGTGTTGTCAGCAAACATGCTGCACCATCCCATCCCTCAAAAATGTAGCACCATCCAGGAACATACAGAAGTGCCACAGCAGCATTTTCGATGAGCAAGGGAAAACAGGAGAGTAGCAGTTGCTCTGTTTTCCAAGAGTCATTGGGCACCCAAATATCCAGCTCACCCTTTAGTCTTCGGTTGGAGGGACTTGGGTGTTTCAGTTCAGCTCATCTCAGCAATACAATGAAAGTTTCAAAGTTTCTTGTACAGATTAAAAAGACAGCTGCCTGCAGCGTGCAGTACACGTGAGTTCCAGAGTAGCAGATAACATTAAAAAGGTCTGTCCCAAGCCACAGAGGGCTCATCACGCTGACATGGTTTAATGCACATCTGTATCTGTTTCCATAGCTAACAGTACACAAGGGAGTTATGTGACTAGCCTTGCATCCAACCGTCTTTGACTTCCTTAACCCTATGGTTAGAAGTTGTCCAATAAAAGATATTATCTCACCCACCTGATCTCTCTAAGCCTTTGGATCAGGTATCCATTTTGTAGCTGGGTGAACTTGAGGGTCGTTCAGTGTGCGTTTGAACCCACATTCTCCAGGATTGTAATCAAGCACCTTGACCACTCAGCCACTGCACTTCATTGTAAATAACGTAACTATTGCATACTGAGACACCGTGCTGCACAAAGAAAGGCTCTCAAATGAGGGTTTAGAAACAAACTCTTTTTGCAGCATGCAGCGCTGATGATCTCCTCCCGTTTTTCCTTTATGCCCCTAGTCCTCAGAGCTCAGTGCTGTCCTGCCAAGAGAGGCTGGCTGGAGCTGTCTTCAAAATCCATCCTTAACATTTCTGTCTCTCAAACTGGAAGCAGTCATTGCAAAGCTCTCCTTACTCCCAGCATCTGAGCTTGTTGCCTCAATAGTATTTCAGCCCCTGCCAAACCAGGATGCATGGGAGTAAGCCAAAGTCTGGCACTCAGACCCTTGCAATACAACCAAACTATAAGTATAATAGCCCCAGGCACTTTGAAGTGTCTTGGACTTTGGAAGTAAATGATTACATTGGAACTCTGTCTCAGAAGAGTTTTCAGTCAAATTGTCAGCTGTGATTCTAATCCAGTTCTCAAATTTTCCAGCTAGATTGGACGCAAAATAGTATCTATGCTGTGTTATTGCTAAGCCTTTGAATCTTTACAAAGATGAAGAAAAACAAGAGAGCTGTAAGAATCTAATTATGTATGTCCTCAAATTTGAGCATTAGCTATGTTGTTGGAAATCTGTTTCTTCTGCTTCTATAAAATACCAATATTTGGGAATAAGAACTTACAAACACAAAATGCAATTATTCTGTGTCAGTAAGAAACAGAACTTTTAAATCAAGCAGTAAGTGAATTAGGCTATTTTCCTAAATACAGTAATAAATATTATATGTGCAGTATCAACTGTATCCACAAGCAGAAATTAAAGTACTGTACTAGACATCGCTAGATTTAAATACCATTACTATGGATCTAACCAAGAAAAAAGTCACTAAAATGTAGTGTGACTGCATATTTTTTAACTACAGTATCCAAAATAATTGTTTCACAGTTAACTATAAAATTATTCTGAATACTAAAGAGGCCTTTCTTTTGTGTGTAAATAACAAAATGCAGTCTGACCAGATTTATTTTCCTTTTTCGATGATGTAACATTCCAGCTAGAACTGATTTCTTTTAATGGATTTTACCCACTGTTAATTAGGAAACATTTTAACACAAAGCACTGTTTAATTATGAGTTGCTTTGTATGTGAAATAGAATGTAGGGCAAAATGAAAAAAGTTCCACTGAGAATCATAGATGCCTGCTTTAATTGTGCACTTTCTGATGGATTGTAACAACACTGAAGATGATTATAGAGTCTCCCAAGTACTACTGCTCAAGTACAAAAATATGTTTAGGAGAGGAGAACTGAAACTTAATGATATCATGCTTCCCTCCCCCCACCCCTCTGCTCCGCTGGCCCCATGAAAGCCTCCACATGTATTCTGCATGATTGGATTTCCATAGATTTGGAGGGGATGTGACTGTTAGCAAGGGAATTGGGCCTAGAGACATCTATGCACCTTAATTCTCTGGCAGACTGTGAGGACATAACCATAAGGATTAATGTTGACACTTCTGCATTAATTCCCATAGATTTTCACCACCACGCATCCAGACTCAGTTGGAGGATCATTTCTGGCCCATCACAAGCAGGGAGACATTGGTAGCATGGATCCAATGGCCTCTTCATAAATCAAGCTCAATTATCCCTCCCCACAGTCTTGCAAGTACAGAGACACAACCAACTCTTGGAAATTAATGTTAAGAAGATCAGAATTAATCTCTGTGAGTTTGCAGATGGGGATTGGAGGGAGGATAATGGCACACCGAGCAGCTTTTCCTTGAGCATCTCCACTCCATGCAAACCAACCAGCCCAAATCTCAGGCCAGATAAACTCCCTACACTCAGAGGTAGGGCAGAAGTTACTGCAGCTTAGGGTCAACTCCTTTCCCTCCAACGGATTTCTGGCCATTTCAGTTGAGTGTTTGCTCTTTTCATCTCCAGATCAAAAACTGGAGAGGTTGATTTGGCCTATTATATACAGTAGTATTTTATGCCATAAATTAGCAATTTTGTGAGACCTAATATTTTTTTCACAAAAAGTCTTGCAGACAAGTTTTTTGATAGGGAGCAGTTTCTGTCCAGTTATTACAATGATAGCTCCTCAAAGTGCAGTTTTAGGGGTTAACAAAATAGAAGAGTTAAATATAAGGTAATGACTGTAGCAAGGAGCATTTAAAACAACAAAAAAAGTGCCTCTTTTAACATAGATAAGCAAACTGCTGTTTAAAATATTTATTAGTGACTTAGAAAACATGGTGAACAGTGAGGTGATAAATATTCAGATGTCCAAATTCTTTAGGTTAATTTGGACTAGAGAAGACTTTGGGATACTTCCAGGGGCAGCTCTAGGCATTTTGCCGCCCCAAGCACGGCAGGCAGGCTGCCTTTGGCGGCTTGCCTGCAGGAGGTCCCCGGTCCCGCGAATTCGCCGGCAGCCTGCGGGAGGTCCGCCGAAGCCGCAGGACCAGTGGACCCTCCGCAGGCATGCCGCCAAAGGCAACCTGCCTGCTGCCCTCGCGGTGACCAGCAGAGCGCTCCCTGTGGCTTGCCGCCCCAGGCACACGCTTGGGGTGCTAGTGCCTGGAGCCGCCCCTGGGAACTTCAGCAGGTGAATGTGAATGGGTACCGTGATAGCAGATAAAATTCAACAATGGCAAATGCAAAGCAATGCGCATTGCAAGGTATATATTTAACTTTTTGTATATATTGTGAGGCTCTACATTGATTATCACCACTCATCTAACAATGTGGGCTTCATTGCGGACATCAGAATAAAAAGCTCTGCTCACTGCTCAGCAATGGTCACCAAAAGCAAACAAAATGCTAGGATATAAAAAGAACAGGATAGAAAATAATCTTGAAAATATTTTTTTGCTATTATATAAATCAGTGATCTCTCCTCACCCACAAAACTGTTTCAGTTCTGGTCATCCTATCTCAAAAAAGATATTGCAGAAATAGAAGGGGTTCAAAGATGGGTGGTGAAAATAGTTAGAGGCCTGGAGAAATTTCCATAAGAAAAAAGATTGAAAACATTGGGACTATTCAGTTTCCAGAGGAAACGTCACAGAGGTGTACCAAATAATGAGTAGTATTCAGAAGGTAAATTGAATGCTCCTGCTTATCCTTTCTCCTGATACAAGGACCAGGCGAAATTCAATCAAATTAAAAGGCAACAAATGTAAAACTGATAAAAGGAAACAATTATGCATTATGTAAAAATAGTAACATATGGAACTCATTGCCACAAGATGTCATGAAGGTCAAATTCCTAGTAGCATTAAAAAAAGACATTTATACAGGTAATGAAAATTTCTACAGCTGCATTCAATAGCAATTTTATTTTAAGATAATTTCATGTTCATCACTAACTGCCTGGAGTTAGGAAGAAATGTTTCCTGTGGGCAGGTAATTGCCTACTGTTAGGTTTCTTGCACTTTCCTATAAATAGAGCCCTAACAAATTCATCATACATTTTGGTTAATTTTGTGGTCATAGGATTTTAAAAATTGCAAATTTCATTATTTCAGATATTTAAATCTGAAATTTCACAGTTTTGTAACTGTAGGGGTCCTGACCTAAAAGGGGTTTGTGGTGGGGGGGTTCACAAGGTTATTGTAGGGGGGGTCACGATATTGCCACCTTTACTTCTGTGATACTAGTGGTGGCTCCGCTGCCTTTAAAACTGGGCTGCCAGAGAGTAGTGGCTGCTGGTCGGTAGCCCAGCTCCAAAGGCAGCGCCGTCCCCAGCAGCATAGCAGAAGTAAGGATGGCATAATATAGTATTGCCACCCTTACTTCTGCACTGCTGCTCGCAGAGCGCTGCCTTCAGAGCTGGGCACCTGGCCAGCAGCCATCACTCTCTGGCCACCCAGCTCTAAAGGCAGCGCAAAAGGGTGGCAATGCTGCAATACCCCTACAAAAACCTCGCAACCCCCCTGTCATCCCCTTTTGGGTCAGGACCCCCACTCTGAGAAACACCGGTGAAATCTTTATAGGATAAGGCAGACGTTCACAAAAGACCAGATTGCACAGGGGAGACCAGATTTCACGGTCCATGATGCGTTTTTCACGGTTGTGAATTTGGTAGGATCTTACCTATAAAAGCATGTGGTACTGGCCACTGTCAGAGGCAGGGCATTAAATAGATGGACCACTGATCCTGTATGGCAATTCCTATATTCTTAAATACTGTCTTTGTATCCAAGAGCAGATTCCAAACTCTGAAAGATATTTAGGGCTGAGTCAAAGATTCATAGGAAACCTTGCAGCTGTACAGTGAATGAACAAGTGTTTATGTGAGGGGTCAATAAGGAACTGACCACAATGGGCCAAATTCATCCCTACAGAATCTCTTTACAAGTCAGTGGAATTACAGCTGGGATGAATTTGCTGTAATGTGTCACCACTGATCTTTTTGTTTCTTTAGCTAATTGTTGTAAACTGTATTTTATTCAGACAGTTGACCGGCCAAAGGATTGGTATAAGACAATGTTCAAGCAAATCCATATGGTTCACAAGCCTGGTAAGTATACATTTTTCTGTTTGTTACATAACTCTTAGTGACATTAAGAAATGCACTTTCCCTGCATTCTGGTGGCTTGCTCGCTGATCATAATAAAGCTTATGGGAATTTCTCCAAGCTAAGTTGATGTGATAAATGTTATTACAGCAGAAGTGTTTTTCCAGCAAAAGGCTACATACTTTTCTGATGGACTTATTTTTATTACTAACAAAAAATAAAGGATAAAAGCCTATATCTGATCATGTACAGCACAAGAGGTCAGGGAGATGTTCTGAGTAGCAAGAAACTTTACTTGTACCCATCTTCAGTCTGAGTGACCAGGATTTGGCTTGGGTGCAGGGTGGTCATTGCTACCTTCTGTTACAGAGCCCCTGTGTGCTAGGACAATGAAGCCTACTGAATGAGGAAATACGCTGCCCCTACTTATTTTCCTCTCTCCTCCTATTAATTTGTAAATAAATTATTTTTTGAAGGAAAGGAACCTCTGACATATTATTAGTCTTACTGATAATCATATTTTTGCTTATTCTCCCTTTCATCCAAGGATGTCAAGGCACTTTACGACAATAATTATGTTTCATTATACCTCAGTGAGGGAGGGAGTTGATATTATTCCAGTTTTACTGATGGGAAAATTGATGTAGCTAGGTTGATTTGCTTATGGTCATACATGACATCAATGGCAGAATCAAGAATGGAAAAACACCAAAATGAGGTCTCCCGTCCCCTGCTCTAGCCACTGGACAACATTGCTAGATGTAAGAAGTTGATTTTCATAGTAGGAATGATAGGTTACTATCCTCTAATAAGGGGGAAAAGACAGGAGAGGGAATGGCTGGGAGGAGATGAGGGTTGAATAGAAAAGAATGAGTATAACTCATAATTTGGCGTGAACCACTAACTCTGCAATCTGGGTATCATGGCAACAATATGCCACTCAGAATAGGATGATAAAAATAGCCCATGATAAGTGTAAAGGGCAAAGATAAATTCCAGAAAACATGTACATGAGGGCTGAGAGCTGATTGCCTACTAATCTTCTGTTTGTATTTGCAAAGACAAAGCTGCTTGTTATGAAATACTGACAGCTAATGCACTACTGTAACATATATATTTCTCTTTATAGATGACGGCACAGACATATATAATGCTGCATATGCATATAATACTGGTAGGAGTTATTCCCTCACTTCTAATGAATCTTTTGTTAGTGTCAGTGAGCAGCAATGGTAGCTAACCACTCAGGCCTGCTCTTATTAAGTTTGTCATCGTTGTCATCAAATGTCATCTTTCTTTTTGATCTCCGTTTGTGTCTTCATTCACCAAATGTGGCAAAGCCTCATTTTGGTTTATTTCTTACTACAGAATTAATCAGACATGTACTGCAGATGTGGTCCTCTCAATGCAGATGGGATATACTGCAATGTTGTAATCTCTGACTAAATTATATTTATTTTCACTAATGATAGTGTATAGTTTGACTCTTGAATATTAAACTAAAGAGTAAAGTGCAGTATGAAAGTGTTAAGTGTAATTACATATACAGGTGAAGATAAACATTGTGCACTATGTTGTATACAATTGCCATATTTTTAGATTATACTACATTAAGAAAACCTAGTTATGATGCTTCTATTTTGTGATCTTAATTTTTCATACTGAATTGACATTATTTAGCACTAAAAAAGTAAAATATTATTCCTATGGCAGATGTATAAATTTCAAATCTTTCAGAAGAAAGAAATCATACTGCAGTGATATTTTACTAGAACAAAAACTCCTTATCATGTGAATGAATGTACAATACAAAGTATTGTGTATTATGCAAAAAGCACTTTTAAGAGTTCTTTAAATTTTCATATTGCCTTCAATGGGGCTCCCATGCTGATATTTTGTGTGTTATCAAGAACATGTGTGTATATCCAAGATTCGTGACCCAAATGGACTCTTGAGAGCTTAATCAAGAAATTTGTCTGGGTAATTGTCCACAGATCTAATTACGTAGAGATGCTCTTACATACAAACCAAAAGAACATTCATTAAAAAGAATGAAAAAGGTGTGTCTATTTCTTTTTCCTTCTCAGCCTATGACACCAATAACAGCTGAGGGCAGGACAGTTCTGGGGGACTAATAAGAGGTTGCAGTTAATTGCCATGAGCTGCACCTCAGACATTATCTCCCCCCAGCTTGTGTTTAATTCCCATGAAATGTCCTGAGCCTTTGTGGGGTGAGGCAGGGAAGAGGGGCCATATATAGATCTATAATAATTATTTGAAAATGCACACAATACTCACCAATGTGTTTCTAAAACTTACAAGGTTTTGATGTCCCAGATTTGTTAAATGAATGTTTGGTATTTTACTGAGATGCATTTTGGTTGTTTCTGTGTTCTGTTTTATTTTAGGTAGTTACAGCCCATCCCTTCCCACTCAGTCACACCCTGCTGCAAAGACACAGACATACAGACCATTGTCTAAAAGCATTTCTGACAATGGCACTGATGCCTTTAAGGTCTCTTCCCCGATACCTCCTCCACATGTACCACCTCCAGTCCCACCACTTCGTCCAAGAGAGAGGTCTACATCCGAAAAGTAAGCAGATTTACTGGGAGGGGGAAACAGTCTATAGTAAATACAACATTATAATCAACTAATAAAATTAATGAATGTAGAAGTAGCATGAGAGAGTTGGGTTTGTGATCACTGGGAGAACTGCATGGTGAATTGCCTGGCAGATGTGAAGGTTACAGTCTTCTTGAGATATATAGAAAGACATATGTAGTGCAGGGTAGGTGCCGGTGGTCGTAGTACATGTAGGTACCAATGACATAGGAAAAGGAGGATAGAGGTCCTGGAAGCCAAGTTTAGTCTACTAGGTAAGAGATTAAAGTCCAGGACCTCCATGGTAGCATTCTCTGAAACGTTTCCAGTTCCACCTGCAGAGCCGGTTAGACAGGCAGAAGAACTGCGGGGTTTCAATATGTGGATGAGATGACGGTGTTTGGAGAAGAGATTTGGATTTATTAGGAACTGTGGAACCTTTTTGGAAAGGAGCAGCCTGTACTGGAAAGATGGGCTCCACCTAAACCAAAATGAAACCAGATTATTGGCATGTAAAATTAAAAAGATTGTAGATAGCTGGGAGAAAGCTGACTGGTGTGGAGGATCACATGAATCAAACAGACACACTCTTAGGAGGGGATTTATTAAAGGGCATATTCTGTATCCTACTAGAGAGGACTGGATAGAAGTTGATAAAATACAGGCAGGAATTGAAGAAAAATAGTCAAATGAAAGAGAGTCCCATTCAATTACATCACATGAAGGGAGATGATTAAATATTGCCTATTTTTATATTCCCACACTTAAGCCATTCTTTTTAGGTAACACATTTGAGGAACTGGCCCAGACTGAGGTGTCAAGAGAAGAGGTTTTGGAAAAAATTGATAAATTAAACTGTAATAAGTCATCAGTCCAGATGTTAGTCATCCAAGAGTTCTGAAGGAAATCAAATATGAAATTGCAGAACTGCTAACTGTGATAGTTTACATATTGCCTCTGTACCAGATGACTAGCGGATAGCTAATGTAATGCTGGTTTTTAAAAAATGCTCTAGAGGTGTCAAAGTTTGCAGATGATACAAAATAAATATATATAGTTAAGACCAAACAGTGGACTGTGACTGTGAAGAATTAGAAAGGGATCTCAAAACTAGGTGACTGGGCAAAAATATTGCAGATGAAATTCAGTGTTGATAAATGCAAAGTAATACTGGGAAATATTGGGAAAACATAATCCCAACTATACATACAAAATGATGGAGTCTAAATTACCTGTTATCACTCAGGAAAGAGATCTTGGATTCATTGTGGATAGTTCTCTGAAAACTTCTGTTCAATGTGCAGCAGCAGTCAAAAAAGCTAATAATGTTAGGAACCAATAAGACAGAAAATATCATAATGTCACTATAAATCCATGGTACGCCCACACCTTTAATACAGTTAGCAGATCTGGTTGCCTATCTCAAAAAAGATGTATTAGAATTGAAATAGTACAGAGAAGGGCAACAAAAATTATTAGGGGTATGGAACTGCTTTTATATGAGGAGAGATTAAATGACTAGAACTGTTCATCTTAGAAAAGAGATAACTAAGGAGGTATATGATAGAGGTCTATGAAATCATTAATGGTATTAAAAAATTGAATAAGGAAGTGTTATTTACCCCTTCACACAACACAAGAACCAGGGGTCACCCAATGAAATTAATGGACAGTAGCTTTAAAACAAACATAACGAAATATTTCTTCACACAACGCCCAGTCAACCTGTGGAACTTGGTGCCAGGGGATGTTGTGAAGGCCAAAACTATAACAGGGTTCAAAAAAGAATTAGATAAATTCATGGAGGATAGATTCATCAGTGGCTATTAGCCATGATGATCATGGACACAGCCCCATGCTCTAAACCTCTGACTGCCAGAAGCTGGGACTGGACAACAGGGCATAGATCATTTGATAAACTGCTGCTTTCTGTTCATTCCGTGTGAAGCACCTGGCATTGGCCACTGTCAGAAGGCAGGTCACTGGACTAGATGGACCATTGGTCTGACCCAGTATGGTCATTCTTATGTTCTTATGAAAACAAGTTTTCTTATGAAAACTCAATGGGCATTCAGATATTAAATGATGTTATTGATTCAGTGTGGGCATTGTACTTGAAGCTGTCTTGCCTGGCACTGGTACTTAAGGAGCCTAGGAAGTCTCATGCCAATGATACCTTGTAAAGCATATTGAACATCCACTCTTTTCCATGGGACTATCCTGCCTCCTGTATTTCAGAATGATCCAGGCTGCAATGACCATTTCTCCCTATGACTTTGTGCTGATGCATAAAAGTAGTTTGAGATCTTGGGTACATCTGCCCTCCAAAAAATCACCAGTGGTGGCAAGTCTAAGAGCCTGGGTCTATGGACTCTGGCTCACCAGGCTTACATTGCAGCACTAAAAATAGCTGTGTAGATGTTCCCATTCAGGCTAGAGGGTGGGTTCTGAAACCAGGTGAGATGGGTGGAACTCAGAGCTCCAGCCCAAGCCCAAATGTCTACAGGGCTATTTTTAAGCCCCATAGCACAAGCTGTGGGAACCCAAATCTGTAGACCCAAGCTCTATAAACATATAGAAAGCCCTTTTATGAAACCTCCTAGCAGAGAGCAGGATGTAAGTGATTTTGCAAATTGCAAGCAAAATTGTAACACAGTACAGTAATTGGACCAGCCCCATCTGAGATGTTTGTGTGGCACATCTTTGGAGACATGATGAGGAAAATTCCATATCCTCCTCCCACTTCCCTGTCTCTTCTTTTGAAGGAGAAGAAGGGTTTGTGATTGAAGAGACTTGGGCATTTTCTCCCCATTTTCCTGCCTCTCTTGCTGCAGTAGCACAAATCCTAGTGTTGGAATTAATACTCAGCCTGCCAAGAGCTAAATCCTGTTAGTTCAGGAAAGAATCCCCTATCCCTTTAGTCAAAGGAGATCAGATTAAATGAAAAGTGCCATACTGTTTATTGCAATTACAAGTTCCAGAGCTGGAGCAAACTTTTTATTTTCATACATGCAGACCCTAAAAATGTACAGGTACTAGTTCAAAATCCAGTTTTACATTAACTGTTTCTAAATATTAACAGCAATGCGTTTTAAGAAAACAAAATGGGCCAAATTCTACTCCAAGTTATTGATGCAGCTTCCAGTATCTTGGATGCACCATATAGATGAGAGCAGAATTTGGCCCATTCTGTCTCGTTGATAGCAGGAAATGTCTTTTAAATCTATAAAAGGAATGCTAAGCAATGAATAATAAACTTTATCAGACACTGAATTTGAAAAATGGCAATCAAACAAAAAATCTCTTAGTAATCTATAGAATGTATTTTAGGAAAAGAAAATTAAGAGCTTTTGAACATTCAGCCAATTGATCCTATCATTGTAGCTTTTCAAAATATCTGTATATAAATTCATTCCAAAAGATAACTGATAGAGTAAAATAAATTAATGTGAGCAAGGAGTGGAATGTAATGTATTTTAATCTCATAATAATCTAATATGCTAAGATCATATAATAATGATTCTAACAGCTCAAATGAACCACTCAGGACTAAGCACTTGAACCCAAGTTTAATTGGTTTGATTTCTCTTTTAAGAAATGTCTTATATCAGGTGAAAATAAATTACTTTTGCATTCCTGTCTGTCTTCTGTACCTTAGGGCCTTAGTTTTTCCCAAGTTTAAGCTTGATGGCTGTTGCCATGGTCTGGTTGGTCAGGGCAAGGTAAGAACCTGTACTAATGATTACAGTGTAGGCTTTTGTTAGCATGCCATACAGAAATGAAGAACTGCTTACCTCTACCCAAATTCTGGAGTTGTGGTGATAGTCCTGCCATCTGGCCAGATAGAGTGAAGATCCTTTTAGGAGCCAGGAACCAAGGTCTCCTGCAATTCATTCTGCCTGGAGGAAACCATTCCAGCCATTTTATCTATTTTAATCTGCTGGATGACAAGACTGACAGAAGAAAACCAAGTTCTCTAGATTGGGGAATTCTGAAATCTTTAGCTTTGTGTACTCATGACCACTGTAATGCCCAGACAGCCATGGCACCAGCATTAAAAGAGTGAGTCTTTCTTGCGACTAGGATATTTTTAATTGTCTATGAAATGAAAGCATTTAAACCCTCCCCTGAGAAGGTTTAGGGTCCACATGCATCACATCTTTGGAGCTGGGAGGCAAGATATGGTATGCTTCACATTATCAGTCAGACACAAGAAGTCACAGCACATAAGGGATTAAGGGCTAAACATTGTAAATGAAGTAAAATGAGTATGAATCTAAATTTTAATGACATTTTTGTCTTTAAAAATTAAAGTCTCTGAGTTATTTTGAATAAAATGCGGCCTGTACAGAACAGTTCCGTATTCTCATTCATTCGTGGTAGGCATAATTTCAGTTTTCTGCTCTGAAACTTTATATTTTAGCTGGGAAGAAATTATGGTAAGTGAACAAAATGGTTTTACTTTGCTTAAAAAGTACAGCAATCTAACAGCAGAGATATCTGTATCCTAGCACTTGCTCCTACAAACATACCCGTGTTGTGCACTTTCAACAGAAAAGCTACTGTATAGATTTTTTTTTTTTTAAGCACATGATAAAACGTGATGTGCTTTGCTTAGTGTCAGGTCACTTCAAGCTATGTCACATCATATGATGTAACATAGGCTGACGTAACTTACCAGGATTTGCTAGTTCTTACTGTGAACACATGCAGCAATTACCAGCGACTCTCCCCCATGAGTTACTGGTGGGCCATTTGCCACATTTCTAATTAAAAAGACATGTAGGCTGCAGTCATCCTAAATACAGAAAGGCTAGTGATGGCAAAAACTGCCCGGAAATGAAAGTTCCTGCCATTATAACAACTAGGTGACAACCACAAATGAAATGTAGTCCAAATAAGTGTTGTGATATTATGGTGAGAGATGCAATATAAGAAACTAATTAAAATAGAATACAAGTGATTTTAGTGGATAGCACCAACAAGCTGCTAGGCAATTTATAGTTATGAAGATAATGGATCAAATCTTGGTTCTATTGAAGTTAACTGCCATTGAATAAGTAGGACCAGAATTGCACTCAAGGTGCCTGACCTGAAGAGCTTATAAAGATTAACTGAAATGATCATTTATTTGATTAAGCAAACTTCCAGCTGAACAGTGTATCTGGACACAAACAAGTGAGAAGAATACAGTTACAGATCAGCATACAGAGCATCCATTGTACTATTTTCTTTAAATATTGTTCCTGAAGTTATCAAGCATGAAACATTTTGCTAACTATATAATTTAATCAGTATGTATTTATAAAAGCTTTGTCCAGTGACTAAAGCATTTAGCGTTACCTACACAATTAACGTTGCTTTAAGTTTTACTGGATTTGTGTATGATCAAATAAATACTTCTGATGGCCACCAGCATTTTAACCACGTGTCATTTCAACCTGCTCAGAGCTAGTACACCCAATACAATGGTAAAAATACTGGCTGTGTCCTGTCTACATTACCACTCCCACCATTGCTATGACATATGGAACAGCAGTGGTAGGAAATGTGTATCAATAATTGAATGAATATTTATAATAATATTGTAAGGAGATTTAGTAATGTTTACTACTTTTAATGTATCTTTCAAATGCATAAAAACCTCTATATAAATTTCAGATTTACTGTGGAACAAACATTACACTAGCATCCCCACTATTGCTATCACCGGTAAAACTGCACCAGTGTTAGCAATAGTAGGAAAGAAAAAGGCTAGTGCAGACACAGGCATAGACGCATGGAGTAAGTTAAGGGGGCTAAGGTTTGCCTAATTCATAATTCCTTCCCTTGAGGGTTATGCCTCTCTCTTAATATTCTGTTCATGAAAATTGTATGGTGCAGTGTAACTTCTGACATCTGTATATGCCTTTTACAGAGCTGCAGTGCTGATGGAAAAGACAATCCCACTCAACTGTTTATATTTCTTATTTAGAAATGACTGGGATCCTCCTGACAGAAAAGTAGATACCCGCAAATTCCGTTCTGAACCAAGAAGTATTTTTGAATATGAGCCGGGGAAATCATCAATTCTTGAACATGAAAGACCGGTAAGAGGTGTATTTGAAATGTTTTCCCACAACAAAAGGCTTAGTGAGGGTTAAATTTTTGCTTATTTTAACGGCAAATTATAACTAGTTAGTCTTGAATATCCATTTTTGTATTTGGAGTTTGATCAGCTCACGTGGTAAATTCTGCCTTGATCCTCCTGGATGGTTGTGTAGATAATTTAGGATTGGTTTGATTTACTTGTTCAATTTAGCTTCTTTGGTATTAAAAAGAAGTCAAAGAATCACTGTGAGAAATTAAACTCCTTTTAGATTTCACGTTAGATGTAAAGTTCATGGAAGCTACTTATTGCAATTTGAATGCATATCCAGCAGTCACTTTGTCACCTGTTTACAATAATTTTATCCACACATATGATTAACATAGGAGTTATGCACATGCCTGTGGTGGTATGTCACTCAGAAAAAAAAATCCTACAGTGTGTTTTCTGGATATGTGCCTAATGGTATCATCACAAGAACACTGGTTGCCTGTACACTAACCTGTGACTAAAAAAATTTTCTTGCTGTTTTCTGAGCCATATGTCTGTAGTTGTGATATTCCTCATAAGCATGTCTAATAAGGCTGAAATCTAATGCTTGCAAAATGATCACTAACCTAAGTTTCCATTCACTGAAAAGGCATATGCAACCAGCTCTTCTACTGTACCCTGGTTCCAATACCCCATCATTTATGGAGATTGATGCATATCATGTTATCTTTTTTCCACGAGATGGAATGGTTGATGGAGTCATGTTTAAAGGGGGAGTTAATGTAATTATTATACATAGTATTACAATATTATAATATCAGTATTATATTAGTATTATTATACATAACTTCAGAGGGCTCATTTTATTAATCTAAAAATAAATGTATTGCATGCATGGATGGTGGCATATATAGTATGTCAACAGTATGTTAAATAATTGCACTGATGGCTCTGTTTCACCATATTTTTCTATGGTTTATATAATAATGTCGGTCCGGTTAACTAGCTTCTATAGCAAGCTGTGCGATTCTAGGAAATAGGGGTCTTACAGAACTGGGACTTTCTTTCAAAGGGAAATTTCACTTTTCAGCACAGGCCATTTAAACTGACTGAACTAATAGTTCTAATGATTTACCAAAATCTCTCTGACTTATGAGAATTGGTAGTTTATCCTCTAGCTGAATTTATAGACAGTGCTGTGAAAAAGTAATTCTGTTTTTGCTGAGTGATTTTTCTATCACAGTGGCTGTATTACAGATTGGGTCATTTACTAACCATTTCAATTGCAAACCATCTTCAGCAAGTGAGAGGTGGCAGGCTGAAGGTAAAAACTGGCTTTTTGAAAATTACAGAGCTATTTCATGTGAGGACACACATCTCTAATACATTTTGACTTTGTGATATGAAAAATAAACAACAAGAGTAATTTCATACTGACCTGCAATGCTGAGGAATGTAATAATATAATTTTTCAACTTTAATAAAGAGATATGATGAAATAAGTTGTGATTTTTTTGGCTACAAATATTTGACCATTGCTGGAAATTTCTTAAGCAAATAAAATAAGCTTTTCCAGTAGAAGAGCTTTCTTGTTTTCTGATTGGATGGGGAGGACTTGGGGCCGAATCCTGCAACCTCTTCTTCCGCAAGTAATCCTAACTCACTGGTACAGACTCTTTGCAGTCAGTGAACTACTCCAAAAGGTTGCAAGATCAGACATGGCTGATGTAGTTACAGACAATCATCTCTTTGCACAGCAAGTGTTCTCAAAGTGGGAAAGTGGAACTACAGTATTAATAAATTCAGGGGAGGGGAATGTTTCAATGCTATGTATTTCAGTTTTCAAAATGGTAATGAGGAATTTATGCAAAATATAGTGTGCTGCCCCTAAAATGGCTTCCTTTTGAGCAACTTCTAAATCCATTAACACAGTGCTAGGCTATCGGCACATCATCAGTTTAGAAATTTCCAGATAGTAACTGCTGTTGATTATAAAAGTTAAGTTACATGAAGTAATATATTGCTTTTCTGGCAGAATTAAAATGTTAATGGATGAAAGAAAGGCAGTATGCAATAATTAAATCTAAATATATCGTATAAAGCATTGTATACTGTATTCATTAAATCTTACATGGCAAATTCAATTGAAAACTGGCTAAAAGACTAGACAACGAAGATGATACATGGCAGTGTATCAAGTTAAGAAAGAGTAGAACAGTCTGCTAAAATCTATGTTAGGGTCAGTATTATTCAACATCTTCCTCAGTAATCTAGAAGAGGAAGTGAACAGAATGCTAGTGAAATTCTCAGATGATACTAAATTGTGACCATTCCAAAGAGACCTAGAGAGATTAGAAACATAAGAAGAAAATAACAAAATGAGATTCATCTTGGAAAAATGCAAACTAATATGTCTGCAGATTAATAATTCAGAGGTCATGTACTGAATAATAGGGAGCAGCCTGGGAAACAGGAATGCTGAAAAAGATTTATGAGTGATAGATTGCAAAATCATGTCTGATTTGTTATGTGCTATAGACACAAAAAAGGCCAATGCAATTTAAGGTTGCAGCATCATATGTGCAGCAGCCTCACGTCACCAAAGAGGGAGGTAATAGGTTCATTCTGTGTGACTCTAGTGTGACATACTTGGCATGTTGCTTTCAATTCTAGGCACATAGAAGAAAGATATTGACAAAGCTGAGGGAGTCCAGAGAACAGCAACAAAAATGATCAGGGACTGGAGCGGATTGGCTTATGAGTAAAGATAAAATGACTGAATATGCATAGCTTGGTAAGAGACTATTGAGGATGTCTACCAATATTGAAGAGTATAAACCAGGAGGAGGAAGAGGAATTATTTAGGATGCTGCTTTGGAGAGTATAACTAGGAACAACAGAATGAAATTAAGAAAAATAAAATTTAGACTGAATTTTAGGAAAAGTATCTTGACAGTGAGATGTATTAGGCTATGGAATAGTCTTCCAGCAGAGACGGTGGTAAGTATCAGGTAAGGTAGTATCTGATTCAGTAGCCTAATAAGTACGTAGAATTATCACTTACAAATTTAAAATAAGATAGTTAATTACTATTTAATACTTTGGATTTATTTTACTCTTATAAACTTAAAAATTTGTCCTCTACCAAATTCATTTTTTTGCATTTGGCAAATATATTTTCCCAGGTTTCTAATGGAACTAAAGGTGATGTTCTTTGCTTATTTGTACACCAGCATCACTCATGTTATGCTAGTTCTAAGAAAACTGTATTAGTCTACATCTGCAATAAAGCAAACAAAGTTTTTGGTGGTCCTACAAAAAAGGTGCTTATAAAAAAATTTTATGTGACAAGTGGTAGATTTTTAGTAGGTATTTAATGCACGTTATAGAAGGGCAATCAATACCAAAGTTTGATAATTTCATGTTATATCAATTTCAGGTCTGAACTTTTTTACACTGGGCCTAATCTTGCAGTTGTTTTAAATGCAAATTCACATTAACTTCATATGCAGAAGAACCAATTAATCTTAATAAGGGCAGAAATACAAAAGTATTACTATATGTCCTTTAGCAGTAACAGCAAGGAGTAGTCAACTTTTTTGTTCCTGTGCTGAGAAATTTGGGGCTGTTTTTTAACCTGCAGCATGCAGATTTGTTTGGCTCTGACTTTACAAGCTTGTAATTGCAACACATAAAATCAGTGTTTGAACTGGAATGGCCCTTTGTGTCAGCCAGGAATGTTATTTTTAATTCCTTTAAGCTGAAATTAGAAATTCAACTCTCTAGCACATTAAAGAGATGCTTTGTTGTCATAAAGACGCAAGAACTAACCAACCTGTATTGGACCTGGAGCCAAAACAGCCATAAGAAAACAAGTAGAAAGAGAGATTCCTTTTAGGGACCAAGAATAGAAGGGGCAAATTAAGACAAAGTCATGATAAACAAACTGGCCAAATTTCCAAAGAGACCTTAACCTTGCCTCTGAATATCCATCTACAGAATGTGGTTCCATCCATCCAAGGAAATTGGGTCAGGAGCCATTTAACTACACACTTTTCACATATACAAGAGGTTTGTGCCTGTAAATGCATGTTTATATAGATCAAAGTCACCCAGGCAAGATTCCAAGTGAAAATATAGAAGCCACTTCTGAAAATGCAGTCCATATTGTCCAGTAATTTTTCCTATGTTTTAAATACACTAATAGAGTGTTTTGCTGAATACTCTTTATAAAGGACATAAGAATAAAGATTCTTCCTAAAACTTTATGCATTGTGGGAGAAATTCTCAACCTGCTATAAGTAATTAAAAATGTATTGAATGAGTAAAGTACAGGAATGTTGTCTGTGTTAACTAGCATGTCATAAAGGGAATAGCACCCTTCTAGGATTTACATGCCCCTGGATCTATTCAAACCTAGGTTAGTAGATAAAGCCAACATTTATTTTCTTGTGTCAGAATAGATTTGCCTTTCTAAGAATCATAGTGAGAAGAACAAAGAAAAAAAGGTCTGTTCAGCAGAGAGGGTACTGACAGCCAGGTGAAAGCAATTGGCCTTATATGATTCTAACACATGAAATGCAGGATGTAGTTTAAGATGTACATTTTCAAAGCCCTGACAAGACTTTTCAGACAAATGATTCCCATTATAGTCAGTTGGAGTCATGTGGCCAAAGCTCTGTTCAATACTTGAAAAGAGGCAGAGAACAGCATCCAGCAAACTCACTATGATAGCTACAAAAAACTTATAACCATGTTAGCTATAGTTGTACCACTTGCACCATGTCCTTTTGGTTAAATTTGCTGCCCTCTGCTGCTGAATATGTAAACAAAACAATGTGTCTTACCTGCATGGAGAAAGCCTCGTGTTATTCTAGTTCTTTGTGTACCCATGCTGTTCTTCACATGATATTATATAAGTGTCCTGAACAATTCAAAGACTGTGAAACTCCAGACAAATCTGTCATTTCCAGCTTTCTCTGAACAAGCAGAAATACAGCCTTCTATTTGTTTCTAAATCAAGACATTTTAGGATGATGAGAAGGAATGGTAAGATTTTGGCGTCCACCTCAATCCCTACGGGCGGCTTTGGTGGGTCATAACAGTCTGGAAGCCAATCCTTTAAGCTGCTTTGGACTGGCATATGTGGCCCCACACTGCCCTCTCTTGCTGCCCTGTTTCAGGAGATGCAGCACAAAACCCAAGTGTCTGACTGATTCATTTTCTATAAGGAACACCACCTACTTCTTTGCTGGTGTAGCCGGAAATGTTGTTATCTAGGGCACACTGATTCACTGTAGGTTAGCTCTATGATTTCCTGAACCAACTATTAAGCTACTCCATATGTCAATGAGACTTTAAGGAAAATGCCCTCTTTAGTATGAAAATCTATATAAAGTGCTCTTCTGTCTTAAATATAGTGTAACCCAGGGTTTGTCTATGCCATGAGATAATGTACTTTACAGAAATGTGTTCTCTAAAATGCTCTAACATGTTGTGCATTAATTGGTCCACGCAGACCCTCCTGTTGTGCACTAAAGGTTCCCTAGTGCACCGTAACATAGTACTGTTTCAAACAGCACTGTGTTAGAGCACCAGCAGGATCTACATGGCCCAATTAATGCACAGTATGTTAGTGCACTTTAGCAACCATACTGCTATAGAGCACATTACCCCACTGCGTAGACAAGCCCTTAGTCTATGGGAATGAGGACAAATCAGTATTTTTTTTATCTTTTTCCCAGGTTATCTAGTTCAGAATCATGGTGTATTTCAAAAAGGTGTGCAAAAAATGGAATAGTTCAAATATTGTATTTTGAAGAGTAGGATGTACTACTGATTAGTTCTCTGCATTCATGATTTTTTCACGTGTTTTCCTTTGTACTGTCTTCATCATAGTTATCAGATACTAGACTTCTGTAGTTTATGTGCTCTTCTAAAATAGACATATTTAATTCAAGACGAATAAAGTAGCAAGTCTGGACTGGGCAATTCATGAAGCCAAATTCAATGCAAGTTTTCTGTTAAAGTCTTGGAAGGTATGTTGTATTGAATCGCAGCAGATTGCCAACAGTAATATTGAACTACAAATATTGTAGAGATGAAGGATGATCTTATGGTTGGAGTCTAAGAGTATGACTGAGGAGATCTGAAATCACTTCCTTCTCTGGTACTTGATATAGACAAGTAATTTATCTCTGGGTTTCAGTTCCCCATCTGTAAAACTGGAATAACATTTCTCCTACATCTGAGAAGTGCTGTGAGGATAAATCTGTAGTCTTGGGTAGTGCTCAGTGCTATAGTAATATCTTATAAATACCTAGATCAAGATAGGGCAATAGTGCTGTTAATTGTTCAACAGATCAAGATTGGTGATCTGTTGTGATTAAATCAGACCCTTTGGGTTTCTGCTAGAAAAATGCCATGCGATGTTTAATTACTGTAAATGGTCCAGACCACAGTGCTATTTTTAATGGAAAAAAATAGCACTATGCCTGGGATGACCATATGTCCCATTTTGGCCAAGACATTCCTTTTTTTAAGCCCTGTCCTGACCTTTTTGACAGAAGTGGGCATTTGTCACAAAAGTGGGATGTGGAGGAATTAATTTTATTTTAAATGAAGCTTCTTAAATATTTTAAAAACCTTATTTACTTTAAATACAACAATAGTTTATTTATATAATATAGACTTATAGAGACCTTCTAAAAACGTTAAAATGTATTGCCAGCACACGAGCCTTAAATTAGAGTGAATAAATGAAGACTTAGCACACCACTTCTGAAAGGTTGCTGACCCCTGCTTTATGCTATTTTATACCACTGGTGTGCGTGGTACAGGGTCCCATTCAGTGCCAATCCACAGAGGACATGAGGTGATACAGCCCTGAGCTACAGAGCCATGATTCTTTAGTTCAAGCTGTAGCAGCTCATGTATGTAACTTTGGAGATCCGCAATTCAGTCCCAGATGTGTTGGCCAAGGTGGCAGCCCACTAGCTGTAATTCATACTTGTTCCCATTATTTGCTGCAAAATGTGAAAAATTTCATATGAAAATTAATGCATCGACAATATAAAAATAATGAAATCAAAAGATTTAAAATAAAACCAAAAGCACTCAGAATCCATAATTACTACTACTATAAATTTCAAACAAGATGATTTAAATAGATGGCAGTTTCATTACATAGGCTGAAATGGCTTTTTAACATAATCATGCCTGCATGATGCATAGTGCTTATCTGGGCTGTGTGCTTAGCTTCAGGTTGAAAAGATACAGAATTAACTTGCCTTCTTTCATGAGAAGACCAAGAGTGGCTGAAAGCAACATGGCTAAAATCATGTGTGTCTATTTACCCCTTAGTCAGCTTGGGCACTTTTTTGTATATGCTAAAGAAGAAAACAGCCATTACATTTGTTCTATAATTATGCTCCTTTCTTTTACAGGACACATAATAGGTTTTAGATCCTAATTGTTCATGCTGCCAAGCATAATACTCAGCTTTTGTAAAATTATTTTTAAAGTGCTTGATATTTTCCATATTCTGTGTAACATTATGCAGCAACCACTGGGAGAGCAAACTGAAAAAGGAGGCATTTTAAAACAGCTAGTCTGTGACTGCTCTTGAACAAAAACATGTTCCATATGGAATCCTATCTTCATTCTTTGGTTTTATTTCATTCCCTTTCCCCCTATTATTTGTGTTGTGTGTGTGTGTTTGTGGTGTTAATGTGACATGACATTTCCA
This sequence comes from Gopherus evgoodei, assembly GCF_007399415.2. Taxonomy (NCBI): domain Eukaryota; kingdom Metazoa; phylum Chordata; order Testudines; family Testudinidae; genus Gopherus; species Gopherus evgoodei. Next base: position 62,020,425 of record NC_044326.1, read on the forward strand.
GCACTTTGCTCAGTGTGTGCCTTTTCCTTCCCTTTTCCTTCACAACGGCTCCAGGCTGATCATATAAACCCAGATGACATAGATTTAGAAAATGAACCCTGGTATAAATTCTTTTCAGAACTGGAGTTTGGATGTCCGGTAAGTGAGGATAGAATCTTAATATTTAAACATTAGGATAATATATTGCTAAAATACAGTTCACCAAATACCAAACAGATGTGCCTCTATCTTCCTTATTACATTAAACTCATCATCAGTATTACATCTTCATCAGTGTATGCTAACATGTTTCTATATAATATGGGCCCAATTTTTGATTCACAACTCAGGAAAGTAGCCCCCTGAAGTCCATAGGAGTTTTACCTGAGACTTGGGACCAATGTATACATTAAGCACTCAATAAAGAAAATGGCTGAATCTGCCAAAACATTGATTTTAATCACTAATTAAGGTGCATAGACTACATAGAATAAGTGGTATATACTCGCTGCTAAGTGTAATATCAGCTGTATATAAAACAGAATTGTTTTTGACTTCTACTAAATTTTTGCATTAGATTGATTAAATTATCAAGAGTAGAAGACATTTTAAAAAATTATAGATTCCAAAGCCAAAAGCACTCAGTTTTGTATGAAGGAATGTGTCTACTTTTAATACACATACACACCCACAGAAAACGGGTGCCATTTAGAAACTCAACATTGGTATGCTTGTCACTATGGAATCTCCATCCTAAGCATACTACAGTTAATGCAGGTGCCTGTGGCAATAAGTGTTGACTTTTGGAGGGTTGGGATTCAAAGGGAGGGGGATTCAACATTTATTGACACAAGCATTTACAGTAACTGCAGTGTTACAGTGATAAATACAGCAATGTTGCATTTTTAAATGGTGCCTGTTTTATCTGTGTATGCCTCTCTCTCGCCCACACACACATACATGCAGGATATGTAATTTTATACTTAAATAGGTGGTGTTAGTTTTAATTTAAACTAGACATCTACTTGAAACTGCACACTCTTGGAGTCTGCTCCAGTGTTCACTAAGTCAATAACAAAACCCCCATTGACTTCAATGAAAGCAGAAGCAAGCCCTGTATATGCAACTGAAAAGGACTGCAAACCTATATATATTAATACAAAACATTCAATTATTTAGATATGTAATCCTATTTTTTATTTTTCACTGAAACAATGCATTTGATATTTAAGTATTTTTTTAATTTGTAGTCCAACAGTCTGCAATACATCCTTATATTTTCATCAAACAGACTAACAATTTTATCTAGCTTTTAAAATTCTTTTTATCATCATTCATCCATATGTAGGCAGGACATAAGCAGGCTAAAAAAATTTCTATCTCGAGACAAAAATATCACTAGTTGTCATTATTATCCTCTGTAAGGTAAAGTCCATATAGAAATTTTGCCAGCAGGCCATAAATACTCAATCCTTTATTATACATTCTTCAGTCTCACCAGTTTTTAAACTGTTGGTATTAATTCAACTATTCACGTTTTAAGTTGGAAGTTTTACTCGCTAAAATTACTAACATTTTATTAAGATGCTTGATATTATTGCAAAATTATTGTACCACGCTCCTCCTTCCAGTGAACCCCCATTTTGCTGCATATGTGTCACTCTTGTATCTGATGCTGTCAACACTCAGTTTCTAACTATGTCACCTTCTCCACATGTTTCATTCCTTGCTGCCATTGATACTCCATTTCATCTCTACACTTCTGCTTATATGGTGCAGCCTCCTAAAAAGCTTTTGGACTATGTTCAAGACAATTCTCCTGGTGTTTCCAATGAGGTAAATGAAGCATTCTTTCTTGTTCAGACGATTTGCTTGGGAAACAAGAGCATGACACTCACTAGTCATATCTGAGTTTGTTAATGTTTAGTAGTTTCCTACCAATAACTCCTGGGCCATTCATAATTTGGTATCATTTTATCTTTGTCTTTATAGCTTTCCAGATCACTAGTGCATATGGATGTTGTTCTTATTACATTGGAAAGTGGGTCCAGGTTCCAAAACTACCGAGAGTCGCATTCAAAATTACAAAATAAACCATACGTTTCTAAATCTTGATGTATTCCTGCTTCCTCAGTTATGCATTGATTTTAGATACCAATTAACCCAGTCTAGAAGAACAAGATTTGTGATTAATATATCTGGCGGCAAATTATAGCCTTCAAGTGAAAGTCATGTTGGATGAGCTTTTTTTCACTGAAATATTTATAATTAGGTTTCCTAGCCAGGAAAACCAGCAATGAATTGTGGTTGTAAATTAGTAACTGAAGAATAAATATTTGTCATGATTCTGATTAAATAACGTTAGAATTAAGTACAGGACTGATTGCCATTGCCTTGCACTAAATGGGACAGATCCAGATTTTCATTTTTTTGTCTCATGTCATGTTGTACTTGAGCACAAGACAATGTCCTGTCACAATGTGGTTTTAAGTCATTCATGATTCTTGATTAGCTTCCATTCCCCTATCCAAAATAATTAATGTCTTCAAGGATTAAAAGAAAAACATGGCCCCTCATTGTACACCACACTGCAGACTATTCAAGTGTGCTTTTAGTCTCAGCAACCTGACAAAACCTGAACTCCTTGTCTTGAGGGCACTCAAGTCGATAACAGAAGAAGCCATTTTAATCACTCAGGATATGATCTCTTGGAGTTTGTGTCCAGCAGAGCTGGGTAAAATATTTATAACTAATGTGTTGGTTTTGTGTTTATTTAATTTACAAAACATGTCTGTTTTTTAAAGTGAGTGTCTGTGATTCTTGAAAAAAATATTTCCTCAAATATTTTTCAGTTTAGGTGTTCGTGAAAATATTTAAAACAACAATACTTTGTTCAAAAAGACCATGTTTGGGAAATTTAGTGGATTAAACAAAATTTCAGGGGAGCAAAGTCATGCCAAATGAATGGCCAAAAATCAACACTGATTTTCATGGGGACACACAAAAACTTTCACCAATTTTTCCTAGCTCTGTTATCAGTCACCATAAAGGCCCTGATCTGGCAAAACATCTCCTGGTCAGGAAAGCAATCAGGTACATGCTTAACTTTAAGCACTTTGGGCTGCTGACGGGGGGACAAGAGCCTACTTCCTCCCTACTTCAAGCCCTGATGATTTGCTCCTGGGAAAGAACAAAAACTGAACAGTCCCTATTCATAGGGACTGCTATTGTGATGGGCCCTTCTGTGGACCAAAGCAGGGGTGAGAAGTTACGTCTCATGCAATCGCAGTCTGACCCCAATGCTGGGTAGCAAAAAACGTTGTTTTTCAACTACCAGCCTCAGCTGACATAGTAGTTCTTTACACTTGTAATGGGCTCTGTCCTCCTTGGTTCAGGTTTGGCTGGAGTTTGCATTGTAGTGCCCACAGTCTGCAGTCCTTGAAGGGCCACTACAAGTGATCTAAAGTCATCACTCTCTGTGTCTGGTGACTAATACCATGTGAGTTGATGGTCTCACTCTGATTTTTAGAGGAAAGTGGATATCATAAGAAAATCCACCTTTGATATTACTCTGCAACTGTTATGGCAGTGAGCATAGCTCTAACTAGGACCACACTTAAGCTCAAACTCTTGGATTGGTGCCTACCTATGATTATGATTGATGCAATATAGATTAGACAGCCACATGTTGTCAGTCTTGAGACCAAGACTGGGTGTGGGAGCTAAGTTACATATACCTCATGCATGCTTGACATGCGTCAGTGGGACAGTATGGGAAGGCATACAAAACTGCTGATGACTTTGCTCCATTATGTTGTGCAAATAAATAGAGAACTTTGCTTTCTATGCCTGTCAGAGTAACTTCCTCAGTGTTGGCAAATTCTAGCAATTGTATTCCATGCATTGCAATATTTGGTGTTATTCTTAGAATCCCATTTCCTAGAGTCAGATTGTTTATTTGAGAATCTCAATCTCCATTTTTTTAAAAAGTAAGCTTTTAGCCCTCATGGTTGCAGAGAAAAGCTTGAAAACATGAATCATAAAGGCTCAAAAACCAGGGAGCAAATAAAAAGCACTCAAGATTTATAATGTTTTTAAACTGACTCACGTTTTTGAACATGCCAGGGTGGCATTCTTCCTCAGCCCTAAATTAATTCCAAATCTTTAGAAAATGAAATAAGGACAATTTCCTGAGATCTGTAAAAAGGTTTAATATCTATGAAAACACTAAATTATTATTAATAGAGCTTGGTAATAGATTTGGCTCAAAAACGTAGTCCTCTATTTCAGTAGCATATAGAGAGGTTGTATTGTGATGCTTTATTCCCTGCAAAACATGGATTATTGGGACTAGTTTCTCATTGTAAGCTTCACTCTAATCTGCAGATAAAATGATTTCTTCATATGGGTTACCAGGCCTCAGAGACTTTGGTCTGCATTCATCTATTTCTGTTTTTCATTTTTTTAATCCAATTCACTAATTATTTTATCTCTTCCAAAATGCATTACACTAATCAGCTAGCAGCAGGCAATAATATAAAGTAATGAATTAACACATTTCCAAGCTAGATGACAAAAAGATTTGGAGACCCATCTTCCTCTGGGACGTTGAAACCTGCAAGCAATGTCTTTCCATTGTTAGCAGAAAAAAAATGTGTCTGTAAGAAACAAAAGAGAAGCTAATTTAAAGCATTATTTGTATTGTCACAAACAAAAAGGACTATGTTCTAAGAGCTGAAAGCTCTCCTCTCATAGGAAAGGGTGTACATGGGGTACAGAAAAAGCTTCATGGGAAAAGGACACAATTTGTAGCAAACCATCTTTGCTGATGTGAGCTCCTAATGCTAGAAAAAGCCGGGCGCACGGCCAACAATAGTGGCACAGTCTTCCACCAAAAGGGCCATTGCTAAAGCAGTCATGCCATGTGGACAGAGCCATACTTCTCAGAACACTGGTCCACACCATCCATCAGTCCATGAACGCGTGTGCTTCAGCACAGTGCCTTATGACCAAAGCTAGTAGGCGCAATGGATGAGGAATAGAGAAATCTGCTATATGTATAAGCCACACATTGCAAGTTAATGTTGCCTGAGGCAATGTTAATGTGCAAAGCCTAGCTCCTGTAATAACTTAGTCCAGGTATTAGTTGTGTCACCTACTTGTGTATCAGACAGCACTTTTTGGTTGCATGTACATCCATCATGCTCTTCTGTTGCATATGCTTTGGGGTTGTTTTGGGCATAACACCCAAAAAAGGCTCTTTGTGTAGCACAAGTGCTTAGGCATCCTGTTTTGTTTTCATTTTCAGCTATCCTCTTCTCTCTGTGGCACAGGAGCACAGTGATATGCCACCAGTATTTTAACATTGGATTCCACTGAAATATTTCCCCTTAGTCTGATAAACCTTGTTTTCCAATGCTGCATGCACTGCAGAGAGGAAGGATGAGGGACAAAGGATTCAATTTCTTTTTTCTCTTCTTTTTTTCCCTTCAATTTAAAATAAATTAAAATACCTGCCATTAGATGCAATCTGGTGCATGTCAACAGTATGCAATTTGCTCTTCCGAAGCAGTTTAAGAGCCCTAGGGAGAAATAATCTTTGTTGAGATACTGTAACAGATTTCAGAGTAGTGGATTCAGTAGTGAAATTGCCCCAGGTCTCCCTTCAGTGTGGTGACAGAATTTTAACAAAGGGACTCCAAGGAATCCCCAAGAGTACCCCAGTGTAGGAACATATGGCCTGTAGAAAACTTGTTTTCTTAGTTTGGCAGTATTTTTTGCCTGTGCCTGGATAGCAAGATTAGTTGGTGTGAATACAAAAATAGTGAAAACTTTGAAATGGAACAGTTTTCATGGAGGATTCCCACGCTTCACACAATTTACTCCCACAGCCCATTTCATTTCAGAATGAATTGAAAGAGAACAAAATGAGAATAGCTGTATATATTTTGAAAGCTGGTCAAACATGTACATTTTGTTTGGGAAATTTTAAAAATCTGGGGATTCTTCCTCAATTCTTCCTCAATTTTCTGCAAATTTGGGGGATTTTTTTTTTGAAAATCAAAACCTTTTTTGTTTTTGCTAAAAAATTTCAATTTTAGATGTTCCATTGAAAAATCAGAAAATTGTGAAGGAAACAAATATGTTCTTTTCCTTTGAAAGGCTAGTTTTCATTTAAAAAAAAAAAGTTTGAGAAAAATGTTCAGCCTGCTCTTAACAGGTTCAGCTCAATAGCTGATAAGCATATTAAAATCTAGTAGTGACTAAAAATAGCAGTAGCTGACTCTTCTATAGCACTTTTCATCAGTACACATCCAAGCACTTTACAAAGATACTTACTATCTTTATCCCAGTTTTATAGATGGGAAAACTGAGACACAGAGCGGAAAAGTGACTTGCCCAAGGTCACACAGCAGTCTAGTGGCAGAGCTGGGAATACAATCTAGGTCTTCTGAGTCCATACCCAATGCCTTATCCACGAGGCTGTATTATATTCCAGTGAAACCTCAGGCTTGCTACGGTCATGTCTGTTAACATTATATCCTGCCCCTGATCCACTTGTGGAGCTCCCAGTTGAAATCAGCTGACCAAAAGCAGCATGCAAAAACTGGTAGCAGGATATGGCCCTTAAATTATACACTGTAAATAATAAATGTCTCCACTGGATCCAGTTCTGCCATCATCATATAAAAGTAAAATCAATAATTGTTGATTGGTTGTGGGGCAAGATGGTAATAGTTGGCACTTAGGTTACGTATTTGTAGTAATCAAAACTTTTTTCAAATGCATAAAAAATGTACATAGTAGATGGTATCCTCTCTCTTCATCCTTGTCTTCAGTTTGTAAATTCTGTGCAGCAGAGACTGTGTTTTGATATGTGTTTGTACAGCACCTAGCACAATGGGACCTTGATCCCAATTGGGAACTCTGGACACTACAGTAATATAGGTATTTATTAATAATAATAATAATAGTGAATACAAATACATATTGATGAGTAAAGCAAAAAGTTTATTTCAGATAAACACAAGTTTTGGTCCTCATCCAGAGCTAATCTGAAGCTCTTTCCTCTGAAACTGATTTTGCAATTATTTTCAGCTCCTTTCATCTCAATTTCCATTCCCACCTAAAACCGAAAAGTTCTGAATCATGTTAACAAAGCTGTTTAAAATGTCTGGAAAAATTTGGGATCAGTTGCAAGTTTTAGGCAATGTTATGTTCATATTTTATCCAAATTTGTGTGGCTTTCTCTACTTTTAAAATGTAATAAAGTTTAGTGAATAATCCAGTAAATTATGTTCATTTGTGTTCTTGGTGGAATTGTTTAGTATGTGATCTGAATCTTTAAAGAATGAGGACTACTGAATACTAATTTCAGACTGCTGCCTCTGAAGAATCTCGGGTATATCTGGTCCTTATAGAATCCATTATATTTAGGTATTGTTGACTGTGATTATAGAATACTCGTGCTGTGCTGAATGTCTGTGGTAATGCAAAATCTATTCCTAAATGTTTCTTAAACCAAGGATGACGACCTCTAGAGGTGTGATTACATGTCAGTTACTAAAAATTAGTTTGACTGTATTATTTTTTTTGAACTTTGAATCCAGTCATTTTTTAAAAATTGATATATGCAATGACAAAGCATTTAAAAAGACCATAATTTTTCTATATGATTGCAGCACACCCTATACTTTTTCTATACAGGGAAAAGTGGATCCTGCAGCATATAAAACCATGTGAAAATTCTATTTACAGCTCACTGGGTCATCTTTGAAATGATATAGCATGAAATATTTAACATTTCTCTGACCTAGCTTTGTGCCTATGAGGAGGCACGATGGGGACAAGACAATTCCTTTTCTATCGACCACAAAAAAGTGCTACGTAACTCTAATTCTGGCTGCAGTCTTGAAACCTATTAAGTGAATGGTTTAAAAGTATTTGTCACTTAAGACTGAATTTACGTTGACAAGTTAAAATATTTCAGGGTAGCACTGCATTCCATCTTTCAGGTGTCATGCAATAGCTACTGTTAAAGCAATGAAAAGGCATTAAGCCTCTGTGAAAAGAACGGTTCTTAAAATGAATTTAGAGTGGCCAGCAAATGGCCACAAAAATGATGGCTCTTTCAGCTACATTTTCAAAGAGTTTCCAGCTTTAATTCACATTGATATCTTGGTGAGTAATTGGAGGAAATTCTGCGGGTCTTTATATGCAGATGAAAATTTTCTTTTTCTTTTTCGATTTTATATATTTCCACTTTTAATCAATTTCAATTACAGTGTAGCAAATTATGAAAAAGCAAATAGAAAGTTCTGGATTGGTATTTTAAATTGAAAGATATAACTGAAAGTGTGGTAAGAAATCTTATGGAGCTCTTTTAAAAATGGTTTAAATTCTTTTCTGAAATATCATTGAACCTATAGTCTGCAGTGCATAGGACATTAATCCTGATAGTCTGTTTTTTATGGGGCTCATCTTAGGGTCACTAATTTAATGAATGGTCCAAGATAATATCCCTGGAATATGTCACACCTTTTTCCAGTGCAAAAGTTTAATGGATTGACCTGTTTGTTTTCACAGACCTCCTTATATCACCCTTCTCCAGACAAAGGCCTGGACAGACCTTCTAGGTAAGAAACATGATGTGTCCTTGCAACAGACAAGCTGACCAGTCCTCACAGAGGGTAGAGGCCTGCTGAGCATCCTGAAGTCAATGGGAGTTGAGGGCGCTCTGCACTTGCATAGCACTTCTTGGTATGCAGCCTACAGCATCCCACATATGGGATAATGACAAAATATCATGTGGGTTCTCTTGAGATTTGCAGTTTTTCCTTCTGTTTTAGAAGGCTGTATTGCCTGCTATTCAGAACGTCACCCAATCCTTCAGAGCTCTCCACTGGCATCCCTCACCTTCTGTATTAACTTGTAGCCTCTATCCCTCACTTTCAATGCACTGCATACAATACTCCACCTGTCCCAACATCTTTGCACTCATTTTTTATTACGCCTCTTCTTTGCTTCACTAAAGCTTCCAACTTCACTTTTATCTTCATATGATTCCCTGTTCTCGTCTTTGTGCTTGGAACTCCCATCCCAGTGTGCAAAGGTACCAGACTCTCTTCATTCAAATCTCTCTTTAAAATGCCTGTATTTCACAACACCTACTTGTATTAACCTTTAAATTTAATCTATTACCTAATTTAAAAATGAAAAAAGAATAACCCAGCAACACCTTATATTAACTTTTTCCTCATCATGCAAAACAACCTGTGGCTGTTTGATGCATCTGTCTATTTAGGCCCTGACATTGTATCCCGAAGCAAGATCCACGTGCTCTTGAGTGCATGAGACCCCATTCTTTTCTACTGACCTTTTTCAAGGGTTTCCTCTAATATGTCCTTTCTTAGGCCTACCCCAGGACTGCTATTTATTTCCTGTATCATAGCTCAGCTTTCTAAGCCTTATCTATTCTTAAACAGGCTTTGCCAGTATAAATATACTGTAGAACTATAGTGGCAACCCCCCCTTGTGTAGACACAGTTTATTCCAGCAAAAGAGTTACTTTGTTAGTATAGTTTAAACCAGTTCCCTGAACAGAATAAGCCATACAGATAAAAGAACTTTTTTGCCAGTATAACTGCATCTACATTACAGTTTTTGCCAGCAATTTTTTCTAGTGTAGCCCTGCCATAGAGACCAAATATATAGAGGGCTTGCCAAAATGTGTAGGAAAGAGCAAAAATGTGAGGCGAAGACAGGTCTGCACTGGGTCTAAGGCTCATGTGGAGGATGATGATAACATAATGTCTCCTGTGGATGATAACTTCACATGTCCTTACCACTGCTCCTGCTCTAAAGGAACTCTGCAATCCCCTCATCCCTTCCCAGCATTCAGCCTGGGAAAGTTTTGCTGGCTGTAGCTGTACTCAGCTCCAGGTACCTGGCAGTCTGCTCCAGCCTCCAGTCACTGGCTCTGAAACCTGAAGCTTTCCTGGCTGGGCTGGATTGTGCTATTCACATGGGAACTTTGATTACTGCTGCTGCAATCACTGCACCTTGGTGCTCCTCATTGCTAGCAGCAAAAATGAAGGGTGGCTACAGGGCCTGGAGCAAATCATGAGGAGAGTGATAGGGCAAAGAGCACAGTGCAGGCAAGGAGCCTGTGTAGGGTGACCATATGTCCTGTTTTGGCCGGGACAGTCCGTTTTTTAAGCCCTGTCCCAGCTGTCCTGACTTTTTTGGCCAAAGTGGACATTTGTCCCGTTGGCTCTTGCGAACTTGATCAGTTGGCAAGAGCAAATGGGACAAATGTCCACTTTTGTCAAAAAAAAAAAGTGAGGTGTGAAGGAATGTGTGGAGGGGGGGCTAGTGGCAATGCCAGCCACCACAGGAGGGAGGAAGCAGGGCAGCGACACCAGCCCAAGCCTCACATGGGGGGAGGGCAGAGCAGATATAGCTCAGGTGATGACACCAGCCTCAGCATTTGGGAAATACGGTCATCCTATCTAGTATGTGCATTGCTGCTCGCCTGAGCCCTGCCTGTCCCCCATCTCCCCTGCAGGCAGCGGGGCTTGGGCAAGGGGCTTGTGACAGCCCCATGCATGGGAAAGGTGGGCTCAGGTGAGTGGCTTGGGCCATTCCCTTGGTGGGGGGGAACAGAGGGAAGAGCTCAGGCCTGCACCACATGGCATCCTGTTTTCCCTTTGGGAAATCTGGTTATCTCAAACCTGTGTAGCGTGGAGACTGTTCATTTGCAGGTGCTGAAGCCTACAGGCTGTCTTACACAGTTATCCCAAGCAGGGCCAGAGTCACTTACACAGCCCAGGAACTGCCTACAGCTGCTTCAGTGCCACCAGTAGTTCATTCCTCTGCTTACTGGTTCTAAACAGGCATGATAAACTAAGGGTGGGACAATGCAAAGGGGCAGGGACAAAGAGACACTGAGTGAGGCCAGAGCAAGCCAATGTGCCCACCCAGGCAGTAGAGGGAAGAGCTTTCTTTGGAGGGAATCAAGGGATATAAACCACATCCCCTGTTGAAAGCTAACATTTGTACCATGGTATAAGACAGGGATCGGCAACCTTTGGCACACGGCCCATCAGGGAAATGTGTTAGCGGGCGGGGATAGTTTGGTTACCTGCAGCGGCCGCAGGTTTGGACGATCACAGCTCCCACTTGCTGTGGTTCACTGTTCAGGCCAATGGGGATGCGGAAAACGGCGCAGGCCGAGGGATGTGCTGGCCGCCACTTTCCGCAGCCCCCATTGTCCTGGAACGGCGAACCGTGGCCAGTGGGATCTGCGATCGGCCAAACCTGCAGACACTTCAGGTAAATAAACCATCCCAGCCCACCAGCAGATTTCCCTGATGGGCCGCGTGCCAAAAGTTGCCGATCCCTGGTATAAGATGAAGGACTGGGTTACGATCAGATAGTGGATATAGCTGTTGTGCCACATACAGCTCACAGGGCAGCCTCCCAGCACCAAGAGAGGCTGCAGGGGCAAAGCTGCCCGTGTCTCTGGCAGAGCAGCAAAGCCTGGGAAGAAGCAAACTGCCAAAACTAGACATTGAAATTTTTGAAATAAAGTCCTTCAGTCAAAACACGGCCTTTTGTGCAAAAACTTGTCAGCAATGTTGAAATTTTACATTTTTGTAAAAAATTTAGTGTCTCAAAATAATCCCTTGAAAACATTTCAATGTTTTCAATGGAAATATTTCAGTAAACATTCTGATTGTGTTGATAAGGTTTTAGATAAAAAATATCAGGGAAGAAAGTGAAAAATTTTGGATAAACAAAAGAAGGGGTTAAACCTTTTCAAAACCTTTAAAGATGAAATGGCTTCAAAATTCTGAAAATTTTCCTGAAAATAGATTTTCATTTTTTAGTCAGCTTTAGCACAAATGGGGCTTCACTCTGCAAAGTGTGCAATTCTTGGGGGAGCTGCGAACAGTGCCTTTTCCTGTTATATTTTTAGTCTATGCATTCACGTGGTGTTGGGACTGTTAAGTGGGCCATGGCTAAGGGGCCTGCTTATTGATCCCTGAAGAGAAAGTATTCAAATGAGCCCTGCTCACAGAGTTTAGACTGGCACTAATATTGATTATTTCTTTAGTTCTGCAAGTGACTACAGAAAAAGGAGGAAGTCGGAGCCTGCTGTAAGTCATCAGAGGGTGCACAGTGATCAAAATGCAAACAGGACTAGCCTGGGCCATGCAGATATGCAGGGCACGTACACTACCCTTAGAAAGCCTTTAACTAGCTCTTCTCCTTCTTCTCCATCAAGAGCAAAAGGTAAGAGACAAGAAGATTAGCAAACAGACAATAACCTTGTTTAATACTGAGTTCTTATTGCATATGGTATTAAATGTTAGTCATAACTGCCAGGTACTATATGCTGTTGCTCGGACACAATTCACTAAAGAAAAAACAACAGCCTATAGTTTCTAATGAAAGGTTAACCTGTTCATTCTTGATTGTGTTGTTTCAGGCTGATTCAAACCTGGATTTATTTTTCATATGGAGTATCTATATTTATTCAAAGAAAATCAGTCAAAAAAGAATGTGATATGTAAAATTTTACATAATTTCATAAAACTACATTTCATACATTGCTTTCTTGCCAGCACTTATGAGATTGTTGTCATTTTTAAAACTCTTCCAGTATGTAGTGGAGTAAGAGAAACAGCATTCAAAATCACTGCCATACAAATAAATCCTTAAAACTTTCCTTTCCTCCTTCAAACCTCTGATTCTTGGCAGCTGATAAATTCTAGGAATCTAGTTCAAAAAAGAAAGTGCCCAGTATGAAATTGAGATGATGGATTTTGTCAAAAACTCAGTAGTGGGTGGGATACAACCCATATAGTTTCTGGTTCTTATGTAAGATGGTTCTTTTTTAATTGTCAGTCACTCAAACCTCTCCTCCTTATATATCTAGAAAACAAAACCTGTTTACAGGTAAGAAATGCTAAAGTAAGACAAAAGGTTTCAAGGTACAACAGTGATTGTTTACATTGGGAGTAAATATACAGTTCTGCACCTCCCTCATAATCCTCTTCTTCTTATTCATTTATTTGCATTACAGTAGTGACTAACATTTCCAATCAGAGCCTCATTGTGCTAGGCACTGTATAAACTTATAAAAGCCCATAGGAGCTTACAGTCTAGGTTACAACCGAACATAGCAGATGGACAAGGCAAACAAATAGTAGGGAAGATGTTGGAGGATGAGTAATAGGAAAGCAAGCATAGCTAAGTACAGCACGATTAAGGTACAAGTATTCTCTGTATTGAGGGATGGATCCCTGGAAAGCATTTGCCACAAAATTGAGTATTATTTATATGGGTATCCAGCCTGGAGCAACGCTATATTTCATTGACTCATAAAGAAATATTACATTTCTTGAAGTCAAGTACTCTTTCAAGTAAAAAATGTGTTGTAAGATTTTTGATCAATATATCATTTCAGATTGTATCTTTAAAAGGCATATGAAGTTAATGCATTTTAGGTAAAAATAATAAGTGGAGAGAAGTCTGAACCCAAACCCTAGACCTATACAGCCTCAACTCTGCAAATGTTTGAAATCTAGATCCAGATTTTAATTTTTCAGGTGATTTCTGTTTTGTTCAAATTTGACCAACCCAGACTATGGGCTCTTTGAAATCTGTATCCTGAACTGAATTTTGTAGCTTCAGCCCATTTCTACTCAAAGAGCGTTTCTGTTGTGAAAAATGACTCTGACTTGTCTCTCAGTGACTCCCAGGTTAGAAGTAAAAGTATGGCTTTTCTAACTTTCAGCCTGAAAACTCAACCCTGGAGTTGAGAGACAAGTTGAATTCTTTGGTTCTTGCCCATCATCCCCAGATTCTGCAGGCTAAATTATATCTTCAGTTACACCAGTGCAATGCACCCTATTGTTTTTAGATTATGCCCCTAGTGACACCAATGTAAACCCATTGGCTCCATTGTTGTTTCAGAGGTGTAAATGACTGGCCTTTCAGCCTGGAGAGAGATTTTCAAAAGCACCTATGCCATCTAGGTGCACAAATTCCATTGACTTTTATAAGTTCTTAGGCATTTTGAAAATATCTCATTTGGAATTTGGCTATCATTTCTGCTAATAAAGCAAACAAAGTAGAATCCAGCTCATTTCTTCTATTGGTCCTATGAGTGTAAGAAGAGTAAAAAATAGTAAAAATATTTTATGTACAGCAGATAGGGATATAAATGTGTTGTGCTGAGTAAGTAGGAGCCATTGTTACAGAAAGGCTGCTCTTAATAGCAAAGAAGTCGGTTTTCTAAAAAGGTATGAGTTATGAAGTTGCACTTTGGAGTTCTACATCACAAAGCTTAACAACAGGTTACTATCTCAAGGTAGTTGTCACATAGTGCCATGTGGATGGCCACATTTGAGATTCAAGCTCAATTCATTACTTGGGCAAGAGCACTGCAGAGTGAACTGGCAGACAGCTGGGGAGCAACACTGATGGGTTCCAGAGACAGCCATATCCAGCTTCACTCAGAAGGACAGTCAGCTAAGTAGGGAAAATAAAAGGAAAAATGGCTGGAACTTTGGGACGCTTTCTGCAGGAAACACACCCACAAGTACACATAGAAATGTGTTTAGTGAGGCTGCTGCATTGTTCACATATTATATTGTAATGTTCCTTCCTAGTCCATTCAAGATCCATTCATCACATAGTTTCATCACACATATGCTACCTGAGAGACCAGAAATCTCCCATCCATTCGTATACAGAGATTTTTTTCTAAGTCGTCTGAGTTAAATGTGCAGCTGTGGTAAATGATTTGCATACACAACATTGTTTTCTCTTTCATCCTATACCAGGGGTCGGCAACCTTTCAGAAATTATTCACTCTAATTTAAGGTTTCACATGCCAGTAATACATTTTAACATTTTTAGAAGGTCTCTTTCTATAAGTCTATAATATATAACTAAACTATTGTTGTATGTAAAGTAAATAAGCTTTTTAAAATGTTTAAGAAACTTCATTTAAAATTAAATTAAAATGCAGAGCCCCCCGGACTGGTGGCCAGAACCTGGGCAGTGTGAGTGCCACTGAAAATCAGCTCACATGCTACCTTCGGCACATTGCCATAAGTTGCCTACCCCCGTCCTAGACCAAACACAACTGTGTGCAAAAGTCAAAATCCAAGTGTACAACAAGAACTGTTTGTCAAACATAAATTTACATTTGCTCATTTTTGGCATTTGTTTTTCATGTTATTCTTTAACATCTATATTTTGGTAGTATCTAAAGGCCAGATTAGATTGAAAGCTATAGTGGTAGGTTCTGTACAAACAATAGATTATGGTTCCTGTCCCTGAGACGGGCCTGAGACAAAGTTCAGTTCTGCCTCTGGATTCATGCTTTCCCAGAAGTAGGGTGTCTTCAGATCCAGACTTTTGGTTTGGTCCCATCTCTATCTCTTCTGTAGTTGTATTGCCTTTCTGCCAGCCTCAGAACCAATGGTACCTTTTTATATGTGGTACTTTTAATGTAAAGATATGCACTGCCTTAACACTCTAGTATTTAAATGTGTTTTATTATTAATAGAAACATATGGCACTAAATCCTTTCTGATGTTTAAATTATATGGAGTACGTTTTTACAGTTGGAGAATTAAATAATTGTTTAGCATGGATTATTTGCTTTTCTCTTCTAATCTTTAGGAATGTGTATGCTGTACTTGATTGCTAGATTAGATATACCAGCTGCTTTCTCTTTTCTGTTCTTTCTGATATATACTGACATTATTTCCAACTTTTTGAACCTGTTAATTTCTGGCAATGTCTCTTTTTTACCATGCTGCTCAATGGATTATAAAGGTGGAGATATTAGTCAAGTGTATCCATCCCTTTTCAGTTATTCAGTGCACAACCACAACTCTTCAAATGAATTAGATTATTGTAGCTCTTATAGACAGCATTTGGCTGTTCCAAGTGATTCAAGAAGGGCAATCCATTATAAGAATGGCTGGCAAATGACTCGTCAGAATGCAGAAGTCTGGAGCAGCACAGAAGAAACTGCCTCTCCCAAGCGGAAATCTCGTAGCTGCGATGATCTGTTAACAGATGATCATGATAGCTTTCCTGATGCACAGGCCAAGTCTGAAAGTATGGTATCTCTCATTTGCGAGGAGGATTCCAAAGGCAGTTGCTCATTGACCTGGGCCTCCCTATATGTTCCTGAGAGCCGCAGTACTAGTCGGTCAAGAATTCGTCATAGATCTGCACATGATACCCCAGGATTCCTAAAAATGTACAAGAAGATGCACCGCATCAATCGCAAGGACTTGATGAATTCTGAGGTGATTTGTTCTGTAAAGTCCAGAATATTACAGTATGAAAAAGAACAGCACAAAGGTATGCTTCAGGGCTGGAGAGAGTCTTCTACTGAAGAGGTGCCCAGGGACATGGTGCCTACGAGGATATCCGAATTTGAAAAATTAATTCAAAAATCAAAATCAATGCCGAATTTAGGTGATGAAGCATTATCAACAGTAACACTAGAGCCTCCTAAAAATGGCTTCTGTTCAAATCGGCGATTTTCTATCGAGTCCCTGCTGGAGGAGGAAAATCAAGGTAGACATGCCATTCAAGTACAACGCAACTGCAAGCCTAAAACTCTGGTGCCAATTCATATTGAAGTGACCAGTGATGAACCACAAAGATCGCATCTGGAGTTTTCTGACAGTGATCAAGATGGAGTGGTCTCTGACCTCAGTGACTTTATCCAGATAGAAGGCTCATCCTTTTGTAGTGAAAGTGACTTTGACCACTTTTCCTTTACATCTTCTGAGAGTTTTTATGGATCAGGCCACCATCACCATCATCACCATCATCACCATCATCACCACAAGCATCTCATCAGCACTTGCAAGGGGCGATGTCCAGCATCCTACACCCGCTTCACCACCATGTTAAAGCATGAAAGGGCTAAACAGGAAAGTACTGAAGATCCAAGGAGACAAGAAGCAGAATCTGGCCTCTCTAAGATAGCATTCCTAGTCAGTCCAGTGCCTTTCCGGAGGAAAAAAAGTTCAGCCCCTAAAAAACAGACTGAGAAGACTAAATGCAAATCATCTGTGTTCCAGGCACTAGATTCTGCTCTTAAAGATATCTGTGACCAAATTAAAGCAGAAAAGAGAAGGGGAAGCTTGCCTGACAACAGTATATTACACAAACTTATTACTGAATTGCTTCCAGATATACCCGAAAGGAATTCGTCTCTTAAAGCTCTTAGAAAAAGTCCCATGCACCAGCCTTTTCATCCACTGCCTCAAGATGGTGCCATGCATTGTCCACTGTACCAAAATGAATGTGGAAGACTACCTCTTAGTGCCTCTTTTCAGGACATGGATACAACCAACAACAACAAGCAAGACAATGATAGTGCACTGTGTTTCCAAGGTGGATTACCTTCCTTTCTTTTATTCTTGTGATTGAGTCATTCACTCTTGTTCCTTTCATTTCCAACCCTTTGTCACTTCATTTTTGAGTATTTGTTTATGCAGTTTAGCATAAGTGTTTACCATATAAAGGGCATGATGAAGAAAGAGTATTATTTTTACATAGCTATATGTGATAAATAATATAAGATGGATAGAGCAGTTGTCCATCCATAACAATATAGTAATCTGGTTATCAAATGGTGACAGCATTATTTTACAATTAGGTGATCAATACAGCAAAGTAATATAATACAGTAAAATAAAAAAAATTAAGGGAGAATCCCTGTTTTCAATAATTGGAGCTTTACAACGACAAAGATTTTCTGATAATTAAAAGGTATAATAAATATATGCATCATAATGTGATGACCACGGGGAAAAAATGCAGTAGCTCTTCCATTTTGTTTATAATAACAAATGTGCACTGCACATTAATAATATTAATAAATAATGTCATACTAACAATATTTTTATGTACAACAGATGAAAATCTGAACGTTTTATAATGAATTCTGTCCATTTTATAAAATTGTATTCAGTCTGTCACAAATGTTGCTACCTTTGAGCAACACAACTTTTTTGTGAATAGAACTCTAGGCTATTTTTAGTGAAGGTTCCGTTTCCACTGCTGAAATGATACACTTTGCAATTTCCATGGCAGCAAAATTATTGAATGTAAAGTGTCTCCATTAAATTTTGAGAGAGAGACTATCCCTTTGAAATGGCAAACAGAAAATGAAAATAATCAAAACTTGAAGGATACTGTCAAGGTGAATACGAGTAGAAACTGATCTCTCTTGACAGGAATCCTGTTTTAAAGTTCATACCATGAGGAGTTCATTGTTCTATTTCTCTCTCTCTTTTTTTTAATCATTGCTTGAGTTTAAAATATTTTTTAAAGTTTGACTGCCCGTGATATTCCCTGTAAGCAAACTACTGTAACAGCATATGTGCACAGATGTATCTACTGGCACACTCAGAGAATTGAATGTCTTTTGTAAAGACATTTCAAACCTGAGTTTTTTATTTTAAAAAGTGATCAAACTACTCAAGGTAAGAATGACAAAATGGACTGCCAAAGAATTCTGGTTTTAGACATACCCCTTTAAAGGTGTCTCTTCAGTTATTATGATGATCACTTTATAAGGCTATTCCGGAAATCATGTAATTGAAGCAGGGGGAAATCTATGGCTTTCTAATATAAATTGTGGAGTATACTACTCTTATTTTTTCTTTAACATTCTTGTCCTGTGCTGAAATTTTTGCTAGTGCCACATTTGCTAAAAAATATCAAGTGTATTCTGCAAGACTACTGCTGTGTTATCTTAATGAGTTAAATAAAATACACAATGGAGTCAGTAAAACCTCTCTTGCAAAACATCATTAGTTTCATCAGTCATGGTTTTGAAATGTCTTTAATTATTTCCTGGCATTGAATCATAATGAGTCATTATAAACAGAACCAGAAATGTGTATAAAAGGATTTAGATGCAGCTCTCATTTGTATTTGCACAAATTGGAAGCAACTCCTTTGAAGTCACTGGGCTTACCCTAGATTTACACTGAAGTAAGTGAAAGCTCAATCTGTCCCTATTTTTTCAAATATAGCTCCAAACAGGTTTTCTTCTGGAAATAATGATCTCAGGAACTTTACCATTTTGTGTCCTGTCTTTGTGCGTTTCTTAAAATAATTTTTTGCAGTCCACATTATTTTTAGCTGAGTTATATGTTTTATATGAAATGCACTTTTCATAATATATTGATATTGAAATTCTACACTTCAGATTATCAGCAAAATCCTGCCCAAGAAAGGATCCAAGAAAACAGGAGAGAGGGATCTCTCCCCAGGACTTGAGAGCAGTAGGAGGTATCACAACTAGCCCTCTTGTCCATCGATCATGTCTGCAATAGGATACCGATGGCAGGGAGAGGGGCATGTCCAGCAGCCCAGCCAGCTAGCAAGCATGTTGTTATCACTGGCAAGCATAGTTAGGTGTGTACTGTTCTCCTTGCTCTGAGAAGCAGCAAAGTACAGTCTCTCCATAGTGTTTCAGTCCCCATTTAGAATCCTGCCCTAGTCAACAGGATGTCATATCAAACAAGACCTACCAGGTATCATGTCTCCCCTCCCTCATAATATTTACAGATTTAAATTATAGCTTGTCTTTTATACATGTGATATTGGTGAAAAGGGGACAGGGAGCACCCTAGAATACCCAGGCAGGAACAGGACAAGATTTTGGCTGCCAACTGACTAACCTACTATAAGGGTGTCTCTAGCCCTGCGGGTACGCTCAGCCCTCCAGCAGCTTGACCCTTACAGAGCACACACCACTCCATTTTGGAGCAGCAGTAAGACGTAACTGCTGAACATGCTGCCTCTAATCCCTCCGGCAATTTTCCCTGCACAGGTAGAATGGCTCAGTAACCCTCCCATTGGCTACTACTGCTTTGCTCCCCCTTCAGACACACACACAAAGGTGACTCAAAAGAGCAAGGGCAGTTCAGTGCCCATTGTATGGATTGGACAGAAATTCCATAATACTGATAGATGTGTACAATTTCAAAGCTATTTTGTGTAACTGCTAGGGTTGCTTAAATAAAATGACCACCAATCCAAACCTTAACAGATTGGAAATTCACAACTTAAAAAATAACCGTTGCATATAATGGCTTCAGTGACGATGCAGGACCTGATATGATGAAGATGGAAGTATTGCAGTGACACTCAGTTCCTTAATATATAGTATACAATGCATGTTAGCAGGATGTTCCATTGGCCTCGTACCCAAGCTGATGATAACCAAAGTATTATGCTAATATGTGCTTCGTTCCATGCTATGTATTGTGGGACCAGTTGTGTTTCTGTGAGGCACAGCTGCACTGAAAGAAAGGGAAGAGAATACCTGTGCAGGGGTCTCTGGTGTCATGTCATAAAGAATCACAGAAGACCTTCTTATAACTTAGAACAAGGAGCTTTAGTGAAATAAACTAAACTGTGTTATTCCTTAAGCTGCAGTGTTTGCTCTGCTCCACTGCAGTGTTTCTGGCCAAAACCTTCTCAGTACCCTTCCTACCTGGCTTACTACTATAGTTTTAAAGATACAGTGCATATATCCCAACATCTGGAGACTTTATGCCTGTGCAGGGAACATAGGCCCACATTCAGGAAAGTACCCCTAATCCAGGAAAGCACTTATGCATGTTTAAGAGATTTCCAGAATTGCCACAATGTACCTGCTGCTGTGAGTAAGTTTATGATGAGCAATTAATACACCTTTCCAATCCCCATCACTGCTCTACAAACCTCCATTATACATCAGTTGCCTTAGAGCTATGCTTTTTAGAGTGCAGTACACCAGAGAGCATTGAGATCTCTGGTTTTTCTGTAAGAGTCAAAGAAGTTTGACTCCAAAGTGATGAATTAAATGCTTTCAGTTCTTTGTTCTCAGTAGTACTTCTTGACAGAGAGAGAGGCTTGGTAGGAACAGATCATGTGAACTGAAAAAAGAGAAGCAAACATTATTATTGTTCTCTTCACTAGCAGATGTCAATGTGGCACTAGAAAAATACAGTAGCGGAACTCTCATGAGTGAATGAACCATCTCCTCTTAATCTCCAAAATTACCATAGGCTTGAAATAATTCCCTTTGTTTTAATTTCACACAAGCAGCCCACAGGACCATATTGAGTGCAAGCCTTTCATTTAAGAACTCTTCATTTTATTTTATTTTTTCAAAATTTATTAAAGTAAATATGCACATAATGACAATAGCAAACTGTGCTTTACAGCAAATATGCCCTCAGACTGGTAAGTAATGATTTATACTCCGTATCTTAACATAAAAAGTTATTATATGACAATAACAGACTTTTAATTTTCCACGTGCAACTTAATGAATGCCTCAGGTAAAAGGGAAATCCATATTGCAGAAAAAAAATCTTGTTAAGCTTTCTCTCATTGTGGCATGCTTTAAACACCATCCATGCATGTAATTATGTGTTTACATTGTTATGACTCAGACATGTTTCTTGAACCCTTCTGTATTTGAACCCAAGATGTATTTGTTTATGTTGGTAGTGCAGGAACTATACTCCATCTCTACTGTGGGTCAGATGAACATTTGTGGTAGGGATTTATTGTCTGTTTTTTCCCTTTAAAAAGGATATTTTAATCATCATTAATGTCATGTAATTTTTCTGTTAAAGGGGAATGAAAAGCACTCCATTTCTAGGTGTAGTTTCCCTTTAAATAAAATGTAGCAGCACCGCAGAATTAATTTGCTTCCGACTTAAGATTCATGCAATGACATTTTATTTGCAGTAGACCAGGAGTCTCCTGGGAGCTATTCTGCTTTGACTGATGTGGGTCGATGTACTCCACGGGAGAGAAGAGGAATTCCAGACAGAGAGGTAGTTAAACAGGAATGAATAACTGAGCGGCATCCAAAGCCAAAAGAGCATTTATGAGACAATCCAATAACATTTACAAGATAAAGTTTTGTGTGATGTTAAAAAACTGTAATGATGACGATCATAGGAGCATTTAGACAACCAGTCCTGAAGAGAGGGTAATAGAAATTGTTTTTAATGTTGCATGAAGAACAACATATTTATCTTTCTTTAATGATTAGTACTTAAGATGAAATTGTATTTTCTCCTGATGTTTAAATAGACCAGGACACTCCTGCTGGGAGTCTGCTGATATTTTATGTCAGAAAGGACTGAGAGATGGCAGATGGGACAATAATCTAGAGGAAAATGGCAGTTCTAGTGTGAAGGCTCTGATGAAAACCAATGACTGTGCAGGCTAATATACTGAGTAACTGTCTCAGGTGCTTTTAGGGCTGCCAGGAAGAAGATTTCTGCTCCAAAATCACTTATATTTTTTCCTATGCAAGAGTCTGTTTGAGTACTTTTAGCACTGTCCCTAGTTTCTATGGCAAAATTTTTTAATTGATTATTCTAATTACATAGTGATTGCTTATGCTTCAGACAAAAAAAAATTAAAACCTTAAAAAGAGAGAGAAAGCATAAAGGCAGCATGAAATGCCAGCATAGT
Organism: Gopherus evgoodei; assembly: GCF_007399415.2. Lineage (NCBI taxonomy): Eukaryota > Metazoa > Chordata > Testudines > Testudinidae > Gopherus > Gopherus evgoodei. The sequence continues at coordinate 62,042,949 of NC_044326.1, forward strand.
AGAAGGAATGGGAAACCCTGGAATGTATGTGTGGAATGTATTATTGAGTTTATTTTAGAACTTTTCTAGTTTTAGAACCAAGAACCTCTCCAAACTTTTTTTCGAGGGTTTTTCTCCCATTGCAATTGAGGGGGGTAAATTCTCATAAACCAAACAATGTCTTTAGACCAGAGGTGGTTCAGCTTTTTCATAGAGCCACATTTATACAGAGATTTATCTTGTGTATCATCTTCCCCCTCACTCATGAGTTCACAGACTGACTACCCTGTCCTTCACAATGAGACAGACCATGTTCTCTCCCTCTCACGACATGGGAGACTAGTAGTAAAAAAGTATTTAATTTATTTTAAACTGCCTTTTATTGTAATTTAGTAGCCAAGAACAAGGTGAGTTGGTCAGAGGGTGTCAATCAGCTCTCCTCAGGCAATGAATGGTCATGGGACCATAGCTTAAGAACCTTTGCTTTGGGCCAATCTGCTGGTTTAATGGTAGCATATAATGTTATTACCTAGGAGATTTGAGATCAGACCTACTAGGTCCTAGGTTTCATAAGACTACTATTATGTAACTCCTATTGGGAGAAGTAGACTCATAGACTTTAGGGTCAGAAGGGACCAATATGATCATCTAGTCTGACCTCCTGCACAAAGCAGGCCACAGAATCCTACCCATCCACTTCTATAACAAACCCCTAACCTATGTCTGAGTTATTGAAGTCTTCAAATTGTGGTTTGAAGACCTCAAGCTGCAGAGAATCCACCAGCAAGTGACCCACGCCCCACGCTGCAGAGGAAGGCGAAAAACCTCCAGGGCCTCTGCCAATCTGCCCTGGAGGAAAATTCCTTCCCGACCCCAAATATGGCGATCAGCTAAACCCTGAGCATGTGGGCAAGACTCACCAGCCAGCACTCAGGAAAGAATTCTCTGTAGTAACTCAGATCCCATCCCATCTAACATCCCATCACAGACCACTGGGCATACTTACCTGCTGATAATCAAAGATCAATTGCCAAAATTAAGCTATCCCATCATACCATCCCTTCCATAAACTTATATCTGGCTTTAAGACTAAGCTTGATGTCTTTTGCCCCCACTACTCCCCTTGGAAGGCTATTCCAGAACTTCAAGTAGAGTGGAGTCTAGCTCTTGTTCTTCACTGAAAGAAACTGCCACAGTGTGAACTAATTAATGGGAAAAAAGGCAGGTTCCAAGTGCAGGGACAATGTTCTGCTATTCCTTCCTAATCAAATTGAAAATCACATTTCAGTCTGAAACTATATAACTACTAATGTTATAAGCAATCCTCAAGATGACTCTAATGGAAAAAGATCAGAGAAGTAGAACATTGCAGAAGTATGACTTTGCTAACTTTAAATATAAAGGTAAAATGTTAAAAATGTCTGCCTAATGTTAGGTTCTTATGTCTATTTTTAGGCACCTAAATAAATGGTTTTCTTTTCAAAAGTCCTGAGCACTCAGCAATTCCCATTTACTTCAGAGGGTACTGCATGCTTTTGAAAATAAACCCACGCATGCAAGTGTTTGAATATGAATTTAAAAGAAGTGTAACCTTTAGGCACCCATCTTTGAAAATCTTGGTTTATATTTTTACAGGCTAAACATTATTTTTATAATATGATAATATTACATGTAAGTATTAATTACTTTGCTTTTCAGAGGCTGCCAGCTCGAGCTGTATATGACTTTAAGGCTCAGACCTCTAAGTAAGTATTAAAGTTTTGTTAGTTAAGAGTATGTATGAATGCAAGGGCAACACCTGTCTCAGCCAATGGTCAAAGACTGTGACAGTGTCAGCAGTACATTTCTGTTGAGGGATACCAGCCTCAAGAAGCTACCCAGAACTCTGCTCTGCCTAAGCAGTAGCCCATGAATAAGTAAGCTGTGTAAGAAGCTATTTCATATTTAAAATGTTTGAATGATGAAACACTGATATTTGTTCAAATGTGGGAGTGGCTTTGCATCCTCAGCACATATTTTTACCCTGTTGTCCTGGCCACCAGTCCAGGGGGCTCTGCATTTTAATTTAATTTTAAATGAAGCTTCTTAAACATTTTAAAAACCTTATTTACTTTACATATAACAATAGTTTAGTTATATATTATAGACTTAGAGAAAGATGTTAAAATGTATTACTGGCACACAAAACCTTAAATTAGAGTGAATAAATGAAGACTCGGCACACCACTTCTGAAAGGTTGCTGAGCCTTGCTGTAGACTATAAAAGATCCAAAAGTGCACCTACATTCCATCATCCATGTTGTCTCATAAGATCCCCAGTGTTTATCCCATTTTTTTCATAAATGAGGGGCTAACATTATGTCACCTAAATTATGCTCCGGGTCTTTAAAATTAAGGGCATCTAGAAGTGTGTGCGGAGTAGGTTATGGGGATATGGAGCTTGAAAAGTAGAGGGATAATATAGGAGAGAAGACAGTGGCCAAGATTTTCAAGTCACTAGTGATATTGGATACCTGAATTTTGGGGTGTCCAACTTGAGATACTTTAAAGGGACTTGATTCTCAGAAAGTGCTAAGCACTTGCCAATTTGGACACCAAAAAACGGAGCCAACCAAAATCACTAGCCAGCTTTTAAAATCTTGACCAAGATTTTCAACATAGACCCATTTCAAAGGGGTATATTCTGTGAGAATCAGGACAAAAAAAAATAGAGTGGACCAAATTCTGCTCTCATTAATAGTAACATAACTCCACTGAAGTTCATTGAGTTAAGTGGTTGTAATTGAAAATAGAATTTGAACTTGTATTTAAAGAAGAGAAGATAAATTTGATAGGGAAAGGAAAATTATTTCATATTTCTTAGAGTATTACAAACAGTTGAGATCAAAAACTATTCAAAAACTATCCTGACAATAACTTTTACATTTGAACAATGACATAGACCTCTCATCATGTCTTTTGATGCCCTTTTGACCTAAATATAAAGGACTGTTATGTGCACCTGTATTAGTAATTCACACAAAGATAGCTATTGACTGAATCTTCATGCACAGTAAATGGAATGTTTGTTTATACAGAACATAATCTTGTCCTTTAAACCAGTGAACCATGCAGAGTGGGATGAGTGGGTCAGGGCAGGAGGGTGCCTGAGCCAACTAGTTGGGGTAGAGTAGGGTAATTCATGGAGATATGGCAGGAATGTGCAGTGTAGTGAGCCTTTCTGCTTTTATAAAAGGGAGCAACAAAAGGCTCTCCTGTCCACCTATGGATCAGCAGCTGAAGTAGCATCCACACAGGAGGGACAGAAGACACCGAACTTGCATGCAGATCCACATGTATTTGGGGCTATGATGTAGATCAGGCCTATCTCTTTAGTGGACCAAAACCAGAATCCAAACCCAAATACCCCAAGTTTCAGATTCAGATCTGATTCTGAATCCAAACATTGCTGCTTGTGCCAATCTGCAATTTACAATTATTTCATTATATATTACTCACTGGGATACACAGTACAGCTATGATGCTCCTTCCTCGGATAATTGTTGTTAAATTACATGTGTAAACAGCACTAGAACTTCTGAAGCAATTAGAGCAGCTCAATCACAAATCTGAAAATGTCTGACTAAAATAAATCTGTTACAGGGAACTGTCCTTTAAGAAAGGAGATACTGTCTATATCCTCAGGAAAATAGATCAAAACTGGTATGAGGGAGAGCACTATGGAAGAGTTGGAATTTTCCCAATTTCTTATGTTGAGGTTGGTCTGTTGTTTTAATTTCTGGGATTAGTTTTTAAAATAGATGCACAAATTACATGGAAATAATGCAAAAAAAATTCATGTTCTCCTTTCAGAAACTTTCTCCCCCAGAAAAAGCACAGCCTGCCAGGCCACCTCCTCCAGCACAAGTTGGAGAGATTGGAGAAGCTATTGCCAAATATAATTTCAGTGCAGACACAAATGTGGAACTATCATTGAGAAAGGTAACATCTAGAGTTATCTTCAGTGAAAAACATCTACACTGAATAACTGTTTATAAATAAAACTTAAAAACTTGAATGTAAATGCTATTGTTTCACCTACTCTGAAATCGCAGATGGGCTACACACAAAACAAAATACAACTAGTGGGATATTTGCAGAGAACTTAATTAACCTTCTTCGCTTCATATCTCCAGGTATCTATCTCTACATTTGTGAAGTGATGTAAATGTGTTATGCAAAACAGGTAATTAGGTTGTACTTGCCTGATTTGCACATGCAAACATCAAGTTGCATGTACAAATCAGGTAATTGGATGCCTAATTGCCCAAGTTGCATGTATATTACCCATCTACACATTTTTCAGTTGCCTCTTTCCTCAACCACAGTTGTGGGGCCTGCAATTTTATAGGTGCACCCACTGTTCTGGGTATATAACAGGAGATTTTAAAACTCTGATGGCTTGTCTATGGACATTTTTGGAAGCCCCTGTGACATACTGTGGATTACCCAAGCCAATAAGGAGTTCTGTCACAGTCTGCCTTATAACTTTGGGTTCCTTAATACTACTCTGCTATGACTCAGAACCCTGACAGCCTACAAATAGGTCTCAACTCTGGCTTCCACCAGCCTATTTACTCTTTGCAGGATGACCTTAGCAACCCCTTCCGATCCCAAGTCCCCGCAGATCTGTCTCCCTGAATTCTTAACTACAAGATACTCAGACTTTTCCTCTCTGGTTTGACACCTCTGAAGGAGTAAAACCTGCCCCCAGCAATCAGTTCACTTTGGTGCACACACTTCACACTGTTTGCATACCAGAGACCTGCTTGGGGTAAAAATAAAGAAAAAGTTTATTCAGTAGAAAAGTCAAAGAAGAGGACTCAAAGGGAGAACAAACGAATACAAGTTGCACAGAAAATAAACAGGAAGACACAATCTCAGGCTTTATGCTTCTATGTTGAAGCCAAACAGCAAATGAAGCCAAACGGCAAAAATTAAGATGTCTGTACACTAATGCGAGGAGCCTAGGGAACAAAATGGAGGAACTAGAGCTACTGGTGCACGAAGTGAAACCAGATATTATAGGGATAACAGAAACGTGCTGGAATAGTAATCATGACTGGAGTACAGGTATTGAAGGCTATGTGCTGTTTAGGAAAGATAGAAATAAAGCCAAAGGTGGTGGAGTAGCATTGTACATCAATGAGGAGGTTAACTGTAAAGAAATAAGAAGTGATGGAATGGACAAGACAGAGTCTGTCTGGGCAAAAATCACACTGGGAAAGAAAGCTACTAGAGCCTCCCCTGAGATAGTGCTTGGGGTGTGCTACAGGCCGCCGGGATCTGATTTGGATATGGATAGAGACCTCTTTAATGTTTTCAAGGAAGTAAACACTAATGGGAAATGTGTGATCATGGGAGACTTTAACTTCCCAGATATAGACTGGAGTACAAGTGCTAGCAAGAATAGTAGGGATCAGATTTTTCTGGATGTGATAGCTGATGAATTCCTTCACCAAGTAGTTGAAGAACCGACAAGAGGGGATGCCATTTTAGATTTGGTTTTGGTGAGCAGTGAGGACCTCATAGAAGAAATGGTTGTAGGGGACAACCTTGGTTTGAGTGATCATGAGCTAATTCAGTTCAAACTAGATGGAAGGATAAACAAAAATAGATCTGGGACTAGGGTTTTTAATTTCAAAAGGGCTAACTTTAAAGAATTAAGGAAATTAGTTAGGGAAGTGGATTGGACTGAAGAACTTGTGGATCTAAATGCGGAAGAGGCCTGGAATTACTTTAAGTCGCAGCTGCAGAAACTATCGGAAGCCTGCATCCCAAGAAATGGGGAAAAAAACATAGGCAGGAGTTGTAGACCAAGCTGGATGAGCAAGCATCTCAGAGAGGTGATTAAGAAAAAGCAGAAAGCCTACAAGGAGTGGAAGAAGGGTGGGATTAGCAAGGAAAGCTATCTTAGTGAGGTCAGAACATGTAGGGATAAAGTGAGAAAGGCTAAAAGCCAAGTAGAGTTGAACCTTGCAAAGGGAATTAAAACCAATAGTAAAAGGTTCTATAGCCATATAAATAAGAAGAAAACAAAGAAAGAAGAAGTGGGACTGCTACACACTGAGGATGGAAAGGAGCTTAAGGATAACCTAGGCATGGCCCAATATCTAAATAAGTACTTTGCCTTAGTCTTTAATAAGGCTAATGGGGAGCATAGGGGTAATGGAAGGATGACAAACAGGAATGAGGATATGGAGGTGGATATTACCACATCTGAGGTAGAAGCCATACTTGAACAGCTTAATGGGACAAAAACGGAGGGCCCGCACAATCTTCATCTGAGAATATTAAAGGAACTGGCGCATGAAATTGCAAGCCCGTTAGCGAGAATTGTTAATGAATCAGTAAAATCAGGGGTTGTACCGTATGACTGGAGAATTGCTAACGTAGTTCCTATCTTTAAGAAAGGGAGAAAGAGTGATCCGAGTAACTATAGGCCTGTTAGTTTGACATCTGTAGTATGTAAGGTCTTGGAAAAAATTTTGAAGGAGAAAGTAGTTAAGGACATTGAGGTCAATGGTAATTGGGACAAAGTACAACATGGTTTTACTAAAGGTAGATCGTGCCAAACCAACCTGATCTCCTTCTTTGAGAAGGTGACAGACTATTTAGACAAAGGAAATGCAGTAGACCTAATTTACCTTGATTTCAGTAAGGCATTTGACATGGTTCCACATGCAGAATTATTAGTCAAATTGGAAAAGATGGGGATCAATATGAGAATTGAAAGGTGGATAAGGAACTGGTTAAAGGGGAGACTACAACGGGTCGTACTGAAGGGTGAACTGTCAGGCTGGAAAGAGGTTACTAGTGGAGTTCCTCAAGGATCGGTTCTGGGACCAATCTTATTTAACCTTTTTATTACCGACCTTGGCACAAAAAGCAGGAATGTGCTAATAAAGTTTGCGGATGACACAAAGCTGGGGGGTATTGCTAACACGGAGAAGGACCGGGATATCATACAGGAAGATCTGGACGACCTTGTAAACTGGAGTAATAGTAATAAGATGAAATTTAATAGTGAAAACTGCAAGGTCATGCACTTAGGGATTAATAATAAGAACTTTAGATATAGATTGGGGGTGCATCAGTTGGAAGCAACAGAGGAGGAGAAGGACCTTGGGGTATTGGTAGATCACAGGATGACTGAGCCGCCAATGTGATATAGCCGTTAAAAAAGCTAATGCGGTTTTAGGATGCATCAGGCGAGGTATTTCCAGCAAAGATAAGGAGGTGTTAGTACCGTTATATAAGGCACTGGTGAGACCCCACCTGGAATACTGTGTGCAGTTCTGGTCTCCCATGTTTAACAAGGATGAATTCAAACTGGAACAGGTTCAGAGACGGGCTACTAGGATGATCCGAGGAATGGAAAACCTGTCATATGAAAGGAGACTCAAAGAGCTTGGCTTGTTTAGTCTAGCCAAAAGAAGGCTGAGGGGGGATATGCTTGTTCTTTATAAATATATCAGAGGGATTAATATTAGGGAGGGAGAGGAATTATTTAATCTTAGTACCAATGTAGATACAAGAACAAATGGGTATAAACTGGACACTAGGAAGTTTAGACTTGAAATTAGACGAAGGTTTCTAACTGTTAGAGGAGTGAAGTTCTGCAACAGCCTTCCAAGGGGAGTAGTGGGGGCAAAAGACATATCTGGCTTTAAGATTAAGCTTGATAAGTTTATGGAAGGGATGGTATGATGGGAGAGCCTAATTTTGGCAATTGATCTTTGATTATCGCCAGATAAGTATGTCCAGTGGTTGTGATGGGATGTTGGATGGGATGGGATCTGAGTTACTGCAGAGAATTCTTTTCTGAGTGCTGGCTGGTGAGTCTTGCCCACATGCTCAGGGTTTAGCTGATCACCATATTTGGGGTCGGGAAGGAATTTTCCTCCGGGGCAGATTGGCAGAGGCCCTGGAGGTTTTTCACTTTCCCCTGCAGCGTGGGGCATGGGTCACTTGCTGGTGGATTCTCTGCAGCTTAAGGTCTTCAAACCACAATTTGAAGACTTCAATAACTCAGGCATAGGTTAGGGGTTTGTTATAGAAGTGGATGGGTAGGGTTCTGTGGCCTGCTTTGTGCAGGGGGTCGGACTAGATGATCACATTGGTCCCTTCTGACCCTAGAATCTATGAATCTTATTATTAATCCCTAAGTGCATGACCTTGCACTTTTCACTATTAAATTTCATCCTATTACTATTACTCCAGTTTACAAGGTCGTCCAGATCTTCCTGTATGATATCCCGGTCCTTCTCCGTAATAAAAAGGTTAATAGCTAAATTCCATTTTCTAATACAAGTTACCTATTGCCTCTGTGATGTTTCCCTGCATAACCCCTACCATAGAGAGGATCCAGTGTTTCATCACAGCACCCCACTTAGATGCTGGACCTCCATTTCTGGATAGCTTTCACTTCAAACCCCTTACTGTTGAACAGGATTTGCAGGGTTGGTGGGTTTGTTTTTACTTCTTCTTTCTCTCAGACTATGGTAATTCATGGTTACAAAGTGCAGGAAAACTCTGTGTAAACGTACACACTACAATGTTCCTCCCACTACATCGCCCTGGGAAATCCACCTCTGTGAGAGGCATAAGGCTTAGGTCAACATAGTTTGTGCAATGCGGTGTCTGTATAGATACTGTGTTACTTGCATTGCTTGTTGGCTGTCAGAGTGGCTGACAGCCAGAGCTGTGAAATTAGCAAGAGTGTCAGTTTCACTGTTGGTAGGGTTCCTTTTTAAATTGAGTGTGGCAGGGGTAGGGGGAAGTGAGGGATGGGGGATGAGGGAAGCGTGTTCCAGCTGTGAACCCCAGTAGTGCTGAGAGCCCAGGCTGTGGGCTCCCTGCAGAACTCCCAAATGGAGCCCGGCTGCAGCCAGGGCTCTCCGCTCTCCACACTGCTCCTCTTAAGTCAGTGCAAGCACTCCTGGTGAGGACACATGCCACTGACAGAAAGAGGGTAGTGTGCACATGGAAAAAACACAGGAATTACTGCAGTGGCTGTAAGTCGGCCTGTAGTATAGTGTTGACAAGGCCTGAGTTTTCCAAGGCTGGGGATTTTTTCAATTTCAGGGTATGGCTACACTTGCAAGTGCACAGCGCTGCCCCGGGAATGCTCCCGCAGCAGCGCTTTGAAGTGTGAGTGTGGTCGCAGCGCCAGCGCTGGGAGAGAGCTCTCCCAGCGCTGGACGTACTTCACCTCCCCGTGGGGATTAGCTTACAGCGCTGGGAGCCGCGCTTCCAGCGCTGTGGCACTGTTTACACTGGTGCTTTACAGCGCTGTATCTTGCTGCACTCGGGGAGGGGGTGTTTTTTCACACCCCTGAGCGAGAAAGTTGCAGCGCTGTAAAGTGCCAGTGTAGCCAAGCCCTCAGTGTCTTCCCATTAACTTAAATAGACTACCATTGTCTTTCCCTGACTTGTACAATGCTAGGTGCTTGGAGCTAGTTTCATGTAAACAATTAGCCTGAGAGGTGCCCCTCCCTGCCTCCTGGCTTCACCCCACCCCACCCCCCGTTGTGAAGTGATGCTATAGTTGCATCCTAGCTATAGTTACAATGTTCTACATATACATAACCTGTATAAATATCTCCTAATGGCCATCAAGTTCAGAATATTACATGCTTTCATAAAAGATCTTACTTGACATATAATTAATTGTACACTATAACATTGTATGCAACCACTTCAGTTGCTTATTCTTTGGGGTTCAGACACTTTCTCCCTTTGGGCTGTCTGGAATCTGAATGTCACAGCAATATATTAAATAAATACTATTCCATAATTCCAAGTTCGAATCTCATATTATTGTCACACACTTGGGTATTATTTAAGAGGTTTTATTATAATACAGACTTGTGCTGTTTGGAATCTACTATCATGGCTGTAAGATATTTTGTGCAAGTTTCTAATTAAAGAAATATTTCCTCTTGGATTTAACACCAATATTTTCTTCCTAATTGTAATACTAATTCGTGCTGTTTCAACAACATATTGTAATTTACAGTAGGTATTCTTAAACATAAGTCTACAAATCTAATCATATTTATGGAATAATTCCAAATTAGGCATAGCAAGATATTAAATATTAATGTATTTCACCAAGTGATACATCTTTATCATAAGATGTTTAATCCCCAGATGATCTGGTGATGAAAGGGCATTATTCATACGCAGAACAAAGATTACAGAAATATGGATATTAAAACATCTTCCATGTAAAACCTACTACACTGACTAGTAAAGCAAATGTAAAATTTCAAACTTTGGTTCTTAAATTTTGGTACCACAGGCCATGATTAGCATCCAAAATAAATGATAGTGATATTCATAACCCACAAGAAGTGACTGGGAGCTGAAGAGTGCTCAGTATCTCTGCAAATCAGTTGTTTATCCAGATGCTTAACGTGAGGTATGCAGGCTTGAAAACATTTGCCATTAGGACTATTCAAACAAAACAAGATTTTGTACTGGTAACACACAGAAAAATTTGTATATATATGGCAATTCTGCCCCAATCACACTTTCCTGGTGAAAAAAGGCTGATGCCAGATGGTCTGGTAGGAAGGAATACACTGATCTATTTTTCATCTGACATGACTGAGCCCAGGACATGACCTTATTGATGGTGATTCAGGGACTGATCCAGCACCCATTGAAGGTGCTAGGAGTCTTTCCATTTACTTCGGTCTTGCTGAATCAGGCCCATACTATGTTTAGTATGCCCTAAAATCAGGAAGACTGAAGTGAATGATTAATTTTCTTAATGTGAATATTAAACATGAGCATTATAATGTGAACTTCTGTTTATAAATATTATAAACATTCATGTTTATAACTCCTGGATTTTATATTCACAGGAGTTGCTATCTTCATAGCCTAGTTTTGATGAAAGAGTAGCTGGCACTTGTTTGGTTTTGTTTGAGATGCTTTTATGGTGCTCAAATATCAACAACAGAAACAAAATCACATAAAACTAAGAGGACTTTGAGATAGGAGGGTAGGGATTGAAAAAAAGTTGTCCTGCAGGAGACATGATAAAATATATGTTACATAAAACAAACAGGAGTCCATAAAATTTTAATAAGGAGAAAAGGACTTCAGTATGGCCTTTTTCTTAATCTTCACTGGATTTTCAAGAAAAATACAAAACCAAACAATGCGATGAGCAAAACATTTAAATTAATACAACAGTCACAATTACTGACCACAGGAAAGGGCCAGGTCAGTAGTCTAATGGAACAATAGTGTATTGCCATATAGGCATCTAAGTTCTGAGCTTGAATTCAGAACTCAGATGCCCACTAAGCAGAGCAAAGTGCACCTCAATTGTTGTTTAGTATCTGGTATAGGAATGGCATTCATAGACCAACACAGGCTCTCTCTTGCTGGAACAATAGCATTATGTGAAGTTAATGGGAAAGTGGGGGAGATTCTGAAGGCTCTGACCAGGGCCACAAAGGACCCCCATGAAAAATACTGTGATATGTTGAGATAACTTTATTTTCTGAATAGTTTATATTTTTATCACTTGTCCACTGATAATTAATTTTGATAATGCATTACAGGGAGACAGAGTAATTCTTCTTAAGCGAGTTGATCAAAACTGGTATGAAGGTAAAATACCAGGAACCAACAGACAAGGCATCTTCCCTGTTTCCTATGTAGAAGTCATCAAAAAGAATGCATCAAAAGGTGCTGGTGACTACCCTGATCCTCCAATACCCCAAAGCTATTCTAGTGATAGAATACGCCATTTAAGTTCAACTAAGGTAAGGACGATTTGTTTTTCCATCATGCCTAGAGTGTGTTAATACAATCTTGTACATCTTTGGTAAAATAACCAATAAATAGTTTAATATAAAATTTTTAACAATTCATGCATCCCACCCACAGAAATCATATTTAAAACTCAGTCTTTTTCTGAAGATAGAGTTGCATTGCCAAATTTTCATTATACAACTTAATTTTTTTAGCATACGCTATGGCATTTAAGCCTCTTCCTGGTTTTCACTAAGTCTATAAAATTCAAAGTGTAAACCTAGGACATAAAAGGCTTAATTTCCAAAGATGTTTTAAATATCCTTCGTAGATCCCAAACTCCGCAAGTCTAGTCATTACCCATTACATTATCTAGAGAATGGCCAGGCAGAGTTTGGGCAGAAAATCAATCCCACCAGAACAAAACATGTTTAGCAACTTGGAACAGATTTGAGCATTGTGGGTTATGTTCAGTGGACTGTTATGTTGCAATATGAACATCTTTTTTTAATGACACCGCCTAGAAGATCTTTCAGTCCCTGTCCATCCTTGGGTGCAAGGAAAAGGAGGAGGAGTCAGCCAATGACTTCTTTGTGTGACTGGCCTCCTTTTTGCCACCCATCCTCCAGAAATGGATTTTTGTCATAGTTCCAGCTCCTTGGGGTGATTTTGTAACATGATAGCACTTGTGTTAAGCTATAACGATGCAAATGTCATCACGTTGCAGTACAGTTCAGGTTCAGATCTTTATAGCTGTAACCTGAAACCAAGCTTCTTTACAGCTTCTTACACCTAGTCATGAACACTCTCAAACCTTTCAGAAGTGTTTGAACTCCCCTTCCATTCCAGTCTATGCAACCATCACAAATTATGTTGGCTGATGGGAGAAAAGTTGGTTTCCATTGAAAGTTCTGTTCTTTTCTGATGATGAGCAGACTTTGATCAGTTATGTAGTTGCTGAAATGTTACTACCTTCTCACAAAGATTTGCACACAGTCTCTTTAACGGCAATAGAAACATGAAGATTTTGTATGCGGTTTCAATTACTGTTAATGAGAGTTATCAGTCTAAAACTTTTTTGAACATCAAGGAGGGGAAAAAACCCTTCAAATGTTCATTTTCCTTACTTGTTTATCTCTTTAGAGTATGTTCTTTTTGTGTGTATAGTTTATAAGCTCTCTTTGTTCAGTTATTGGTGTATTTTTGTTTCATGATGTCACTAATATATTACCTTGCTCCTTTTTATCTATATTTTGACAGTTATTCATATATTAGTGCTAAGTTACAATGTTAGAATAGGAGAAGCTTCCCAACTTTCCCTAAAGATTTCCAACTGCTACCAAAATGTGTCCCTGATGGACAAGCCTGAACTTTGAATTTTGTGCCTATGGATAAACACTAATAGCATCAAATGTGAGATTTTCTTGATCGGGAGATGGTTCTTGGTCTTCAAATGTGTGTCAACAGGAATGCCAGCTGCTATATTTTCCCCACCCAATAAGTTTTGGGTTGGAGGTAGCAACAATTTAATTTTTATAGTAGTTAGCCATCTTCAAATCCCCCTACTTCCAGCTTTTTATCACATAACTCATTGCTAAGGTTCTCATCATTCCATTGAGAGCTGGGCTGTGGTTTCAAAGCATAAGTTCATGAGAGACTCACGTTTAAGTTAAAATCACCAATAATTATTTGATATTTAAATATTTTACATCTTCCCTCACTTCGAAGTTGAAAAGACCAACTTTTGGGGAAGAGACTGGAATCAGAAGGTGTTTGGAGGATGTATTGAAGGGTCTCTTTCTCTCAGAGCTTGAAGAAGAAAACAGAATGTCTGTCCCTGATCTATATTTCTTCATATTAATTGCTGGATAGTTCAAAATATCTTTGTTGTGATAGAAATATAAATATAGCAGTGGACAGATCCTCAGCTGATGTAAATGTCATAGCTCCCTAAGTGCCAGTGAACTTTGTCCTAATGACTTCATAGGAGTTTGACAAGAGAAGTAGCAATGGACAGGTTTGACAAAATCTCTGAGAATATGGAGAATTAAAAATGGCTAAGTTTCAGGAAAGAGGCACTTGATGTTTCTGATATAACAATAAGGATCACTGGGCCTTATTCTCCACTCTGTTAGACCAGGTTTATGGTGATATCAATGCAGTTACTGTGACATAGCAGGGTACAGTCCAGACTGATGAGCACTGTGTCACCCTGCCCTCTAACCTGGGGTACCTTTTACAATACTTTTCTGCTGTAGCCTCTAGCCTGGACTGCTCACGAACAGCTTCCAGCATGCAGGTCACTCCCAAGTACATCTGTGTGTGTGCTGCAACCAGTCAGCCACCCCATGGCTCTTACTAGCCTTGGTTATACTGCAGGGTGACCCCAACAGACTCTCAGTCTTAGATTATCCTCTAGCAATGTAAGTCCTGTACTGCCCAGACATCAACTGGATAATACAAGTTTATATAAAGTCCATTACTACTTTAATAGAAATAATATGCACACAATTTGCCAGCCAAATGTAGTTTCCCAGGTACTTCAATTTAAACACATTGGATTAGATAAAACAATAAAACAAGTTTATTAACTACAAAGAGAGAGAATTTAAGTGAGTACAAGTAATGAGGCACAAAAATCAGAAATGGTTACAAGAAAATAACGTCAAAATGCTACTGGTGCATAACTTAACAAACCATATCAGATTCAAGCAAAGTTTCTCACCATATGCTTTCAGAAGTCTTACTAACCAAACCCTCTAGGTCAGGACTCCTTCTCCCAGAATCCAATGAAGTCTTCTTTTGGTGTGAAAGGTGTAGAGAATCAATGGGCAAGTAGAGAGGTGGGGTACCTTGGGGTGTTTGCCCTTCCTTTTTAGATTTTTAGTCCTCCTTTTGAAAAGCATTTCCAACTGGGTAACAGGAGACAAAAAGCTTATGTGGAAAGTTTCCCTGCTGCTTTTTTCTCACCTGTTTGAGCTTCCTTTTATCTCCTACTTCCTGCTTGATGACTGTGTTTACTGCTGAAATGCAAATGAAGGAGAGCACACATTCCTTTGTTTGAGACAGACATGTTTGCCAACCTCGGTTTGGACTTGTGTTAATAACACTATGCAGTAGAACAGGGGTAGGCAACCTATGGCATGCATGCCGAAGGCGGCACACGAGCTGATTTTCAGTGGCACTCACACTGCCCAGGTCCTGGCCACCGGTCTCGGGGCCTCTGCATTTTAATTTAATTTTAAATGAAGCTCCTTAAACATTTTAAAAATCTTATTTACTTCACATACAACAATAGTTTGGTTATATATTATAGACTTAGAGAAAGAGACCTTCTAAAAAGGTTAAAATGTATTACCGGCACGCAAAACCTTAAATCAGAGTGAATAAATGAAGACTCGGCACACCACTTCTGAAAGGTTGCCAACCCCTGCACTAGAATCTTATAATTTCACATACAATATTACCACACATATTTTATCAGGACAATATTGACGAGCAAATTGTGAGTTTTCAAATGATACCTTACTTTGTACAACGATTATTACAATAGTGTGTAGGGTGAGAACATGGGTATATTCTGTCAGTTACCTCTCTATAAAACTGTAACGAAGTGAAGAATCAGGCCCACAGAGTCTAAAACAGATGTCTACACACATGCATGTCAGTGAGTATCTGTTTTCTAAGAAAAAAAATCAAGGGTCTTTTATGTGATAGAGGGAATTTCTGCAGCAGTTGCTGCACTGACACAAATGGAAGAAAAAATACTGTACTGAAATCTCTCAAGCCAACTTCTCATCCATTAATTCTTCTATAAATTCAGAAGAGGCTACGTGTGTGGAAAAAGTGTCTTAAGTCTTCTTTTCTTACAATAGCTGGAGAGGCTTTAGTAAACTTAAGCATTCCCAACTTAGTACTAGGGTTTAGCATTGTAAAGGTTTTTCCCCCACTTTGAACTTTAGAGTACAAAAAGTGGGGACCTGCATGAACACTTTTAAGCTTAATTACTAGCTTAAATCTAGTACACTGCCACCAGCCAGAATTTAGTGTCTGGCACACTTTCTGTTCTTCCAAAACCTTCCTTGGGGAACATAGATCCAAAACTCTTTGGATCTTAAAACAAGGAGAAATTAACCATCCTCCTCCTTTTCCCCCCAGACTCTCCCCTCCCTGGGTTGCCTTGAGAGGCTTACACAGATCCAAACTCCTTGGATCTTAAAACAAAGAGGAATTAACCATCCCCCCTCTTTTCCCCCCACCAATCCCTCTTGAGTTCAGAGTCAATCCCTTGGATTCTAAAACAAGGAAAAATCGATCAGGTTCTTAAAAAGAAAGCTTTTACTTAAAGAAAGAAAAGGTAAAAATTATCTCTGTAAAATCAGGATGGAAAATGCTTTACAGGGTACTCAGATTCATATAGACTAGAGGGACCCCCCAACCCCCAGCCTGAGATTCAAAGTTACAGCAAACAGAGGTAAAAATCCTTCCAGCAAAAACACACATTTACAAGTTAAGAAACAAACATAAGACTAATCTACCTTGCCTGGCTATTACTTACTATTTTGAAACATGAAAGACTGATTCAGAAAGATTGGGAAAGCCTGGGTGTACGTCTTGTCCCTCTCAGTCCCGAGAGCGAACAACGAACAAAACAAAAAGCACAAACAAAGACTTCCCTCCACCAAGGTTTGAAAGTATCTTGTCCCCCTATTGGTCCTCTGGTCAGGTGTCAGCCAGGTTCACTGAGCTTCTTAACCCTTTACAGGTAAAAGAGACATTAACCCTTAACCATCTGTTTATGACAAGCATGATCAGTGGCTTCACTTCAGGATTCTACTTACTTATTCTTCCTCCTATTCATGTATATAACATGTTACCCATTATATCATTTTCTGCCTCTAGAGGCTCTTCCAGTTGTTTGGGGAGGGAGAGATAATTCAATAGTCTTTGCATTATGTGGGATCTGTTCATTGTCAAAAACAAAGGAACTCAAAACTATTAAATTTTGCAAGAGGACTTGATATCAGGAAATCCTATACCAAAGAATTATCTAACTTCTCAAAAATAAAGCCATCTACCTTGAGAAAACTTCAGTAGGAGGTAAGTAATTTGCTTTCTTCTCCCCAGTCTATGACTCTCCAGTTCAAACTCTGTATAAGTAATAAAGCCTTATTTTCTTTTCTTACAGTAATATTTAAAATCTAAAGTAGCCAGATAATTAAAGAGATGTGCAGTCTAGAATTTAGATTATTCTAACAAGGAAATTAAAATATTTTTTTCATGCCAGTTTAATTTTGAGGATTACTAGTAACAAAAAATACATTTTCAGTATTTACTGAAGCAATGGATATCTACAGATGCAGTGTACGTATGACTCTCCAGTCTATCATTCTTACAAAAGGACTTTTCTTTTACCAGAAGGATACTTCAGTCAATATTATGTAATGCTACTCAAAATATATTGCTATGTACTGTGCTGTCACCATCTTAAAAAGGATTGTTTACTGTCTACATTCTATTAGATTTAAGTGTATGTACCTTAACTAAATATGTAATTTTATTTGTTCACAATTACATCAGTTTTAAATAAAAAGTGCATTATGTAGCTATTGATGCCTTAATAAAAGTATGCAATGTTTTTAAGATGTTTCTTTAAGATCACCACAAGAAGGTACAGCAAACATTTAACATTAGGAAAATTAGAGATTATTTAGTTTGTTCTGTTTGTATTAGTGTTTAATGGAACCCAGTGAGCAAGGTGCTTTTAACAGTATGACTATTCTGAAAATAATGGTTTGAGAAAATCAAAGCCGACTTGAGTGTACTATATAACAACTTGTGATAGGCTCACTTGCATAGAGCAGTAAATAACATAATGCTAGCAGATCAAATTTAGGCTCCCTTCATACTCTGTGACTCAGATCTGTCTTGATGTTTGACATTTAAGCCCTAGGCCAGAACCTGATACAGTTTCATTTTTCAAATATCTTTTCAGCTATTCTGATTCATGTAGTAATGATTTCAGACATTTGTGCTCACTGAAATAATATCCTATAATCCAGATGATGGCACATAACTTTTTTTGCTTAAGCTACTCATATCTTAGTCCAATGTCAATTTTGTTTGTTTGTTTATTTTTAATTCCTATGCTTTTCCTTATTTCTAAAGTTGGCTTCCAAAGCATCATCCCCACCTCCCAGATATCATTCCTCTCCTTGGCCAGATTCTAATAAAGGGAATCTCCAGGCTGTCACCAATGAATGGTTGTCACTGACTGTTGATTTTCCACCGTCAAGCATGCCTGCCCCAACTCCTCCACCTTTT
The DNA here is from genome assembly GCF_007399415.2 of Gopherus evgoodei. NCBI lineage: Eukaryota > Metazoa > Chordata > Testudines > Testudinidae > Gopherus > Gopherus evgoodei. The sequence goes on from NC_044326.1 coordinate 62,061,066, forward strand.
CCTGACAGTTTTCATTGTGATCTAGAGGAACTCAATTCTTTGGCATTAACTGCATCCCAGTCTATACCAATGCCCCCTGCTAATATCACTTGCCAAGTTCAAGATGATCATTTTGTTCCATTTATGTCACCAAAGATCTCTCTCAGGTCTTCTGAATCTCTTCTTCAGCCCTTCCCTGCATGTACTTTTGTATCACTTCCTCCAACAATCTAATTTCAGGACACAGCACATAAGCCCATAACAAATGGTATCAAAATGAATGAAAGAAAATATAAAGATCTGAAAGAGATTATTGGATCTCCAACTGTTAAAGAAACCAGAAGCTTATCAGATACTACAAAAGCACATGGAACCATGAGCACTGCTTTTGCTGTCTCTGAGCCTTCTAAATGTGGCTCCCTACCCAGAATGCTAGCAGCAACTGATGAACAGGAAGAGGAAATCTGTGAGGAGCACCTGTCAATAATCCAAGAGGGTCAGCCAAAATGTCAAGATTCATATTTCTACAGATGTGCACCTGATGTAACAGAACAAATGCCAGGACTGTATATAGAGGAGACACTGAGACATGACAGAATAAAATCTCCAATAGTAATTAAAAGCGAGCCTATGATACCGTATGAAGGACACCGTTCATCAAGTATCAATAAAGAGGTATTTTAATTTCTTAAGAGTTAGCTTCTACATTCATACAGTTCACTCCCAGTATAATTAGTCTAGTCTTTTCTGATATATTTTTGTGTATCTATACATATACATACAGTATTATAATTAGGGTTGTATTCTATTACATAAATTATATATGATATTCTTAATAATAAAATGGCACTCTCATCTCAAATCTCTCTCTTGCTGAAACTGAAAGAAATACCATTCTAGGTTACATGGTGCCCTTGTTTTCCACTCTTCCCTTCTCTGCTGCCATTACAATAGTTCTGACCTGAAAGACCGAATACACAGCTTTCCTCACAGGCCCATTAGTGCTATTCTTTGAATTATCTGACAGAATGGGAGCTCCCAAAAGGAGGGCTATCCACACATTCCTGAAAGTGTGAGGAGGAATACCTACAGAGACTCGGCAATTCACCTCTCAGATGTGTCATTTGGCCATCAAACTAATAATAGTGTGTTCATGTCACAAGAATGTGACTAATAACTAGGGGCCAGAATAAGTTTGGCCATGAAATGTGTGCTTTCTAAAGCATGATCCCTCCCATGGGTCCCCCTGGACCAGCACAACTCTGTAGTGCCCCTAATGCATGCCAATGTCTAAATGGCACAAGATGGCCCTGAATTAATTAACACATGATATTTATATAAAATGAATTCTAATGTTTCTAAGCAAAGTTTTAGTAACTGTTTTTTTTAATATATATAAAATTTGTTTCAACAGTCAGACCGTTCAAGCAGTTAATCTGGTTCAAACCAATCTATAAAACAGATATATGGGTAATAGGTGATCCCTGATAGATTGTAACACTTTGCAGTACTCATAACTTGTTTTCATGGCTTAAAAATTACGATGTAACCCTGAGAACAAACTGCTGTGGTTATTTCAAGGGACACTCCCAGTATAAAAATTATAGCTGTTAACAAACACATTCATTTACTTAAGATATTAATAACACTTACATTATTAAAATTGTAAGATTTTTTTTTAAATTCAGTTTTGTCAGTGTATCCTCTTTTCTCACTTCCTTGCATTTCTCTTGACTTGCACAATGAAAATTAGTTGATTCAGTCTGAGCTCTGTTTTATAGGCAGTGTCTTGTTCAGGGTCTTATTTCTGCAATGTTTGAGAGCTTCCACTCTGTCAAATAATTCAAAGGGTAGAACTAGTGAGCCAGCAAAGAAAGTCACATATTCTGCCTTTCAGGTCAGAATGATTGTGATGGCAGCTATCTAGCAGAGAAAGCAAAACTGGAGAAAATAAGGGTACCATGTAACAGAGAATGATATTCCTTTTTGTTTCAATGAGAGGGATATTTGAGGGAATGTTTAACTAAGAACAACTGCTTTAATTGTAATTTCTGAAAAACATAAAGTATTAGATTTTGCAAAAGTTTCTTTTGATAACATTTAAAATTTGGACTTAATTTAAGTCAACAGTGCCCCTTATAAATAATGTATTTAAAGGCAGGTTTCATTTGAAGTTTTAACAGACCTTCATGTAGGGCCCAATCCTTCAAGATACTGAGCTCTTAGGTGAGGTGCTAAGCACCTTCGACTTTCATTGCTGAGCACTTGCAAAATCAAGGCTAAGACATATTAGGGTGCCTCCAAGAATACAGTTATGAAATTACAAGAGATACACTGACTCCCATCCCATATTTGTGTTTCTCAAATAAATGAGCCTAAAGATAGGGTAGTAGTAGGAAGTAAGTAGAATATGGTAAGTCTATGAGTGATTTCTCCTCAGAATATTAGATTTACTGACTTGTGATGAATGTAACATCAGCCTGAGTACAGCAGTTAGGGGTCTCTCTGTCTCTGCTTGTTAGTGGTGTGTTACTCCTCTCTCTGCACTTTATGTTCTTCACTGATGGTTGTACAGCATGATTACTTGTCTCTCTTAAATGTTTTAAGCCAGCCCCACTTTCCTCTGGGACACAAGGGCCTTCTGCTTCTCCTTCTCATCTACCTTCTAGTCCTCCATTTCACTCTGCCAAGGCACCTCCCTCTCAGTCTGTCTCCACATCTTCTCAGTCTGCTGTTCCCCATTCACCTCCACTCCTTTCCAAACTTTCATACCGACAGGAGATAAATTCACCAAAGTTAAAGGTAACTGCACTTGTTGACTGTGAATTGCTGCATGTCTCCATGTGTGTTTGACAAATAGAAGGAACAAGGCTGAAATTGATCTTTTTACATTTTTAAATATAATTTCTGAGTTACTAATATTCGTAGCATAAGCATGTAGCTAGCTCAAATGTTATAAGCAGCGTAGTGCCTTTTCTAATTCAATAACAATGTCAAATAAGAAAAAAACTATCGTGAAGGGACTGGATAGTTTAGGGAAAGATTAACTGGATAGCTCAGGTATAGGATGTAGGAGCTTTTACTCTCTGGATCATGTGTCTGAATCCACACTAGGGTTTGATCTAGCTCTCATTGAATTCAATGGGTGGTTGCTGATCACAGCAATAGGAGATGAATCAGGCTGTAGGTCATTAGGCCACTGAAAAGTTACCAGATGTTGTGCTAAAGGAGTTTGTAGTTTCAGTCCAGTTCCTAAGGGGCAGATGTGTACTTTACAATAACCACTATCACACTTATTACCATTGGGGAACTTTCTCTTCTCAAGACACATTTCCAGATGAGGGTTGAAGCACTGTGGCAGGGCATAGCAGAAAAGTCTGAAATTGTCACTTGCTTTCTAGGTCTTTAGTGGGTACACAGAAGGAGTCAAGCTCCAGAGATGTTCATTTCATGAGCATTATATTTGGTTTAAGCAGAAAAGAGAAAAATCACCATAAAAACACTGATTGATTTTAAACAAGATTTAAAGTGTTCCACTTTTCCCCCACTGAGAAAGAGATGTTGTTGACAGCTTCAGCTCTCTCACCTAAGAGACCACCTCTCTCCCTGTGATACACTACGTAGTGTATCTGCAGTAAGTAGAGATGCTGTTGCAAGATCCCCTTCCTATAATAGAGAGGTAGTTGCAGGTTGGGATGTACTCCTTCAGGACCCAGGGACTCTGAAATAATCTCCTGTCCCTGGTCTAAAAATTGCCATGATTTGGTTACTTTGAGGGCATGCTAAAAGGGCCATTTGTTGGTTTTGAAGAGAAGTGGGAGGATTGTTGTAGTGGCCATAGTATGTGGTTGGTAATAACTGAGCATGTGCTGCACCTTGCTAGAAAGGGTGAACTAATTGTATTGCATTTTGGTTATATAATTTTGAATAACTGACAGGACACTTAGAGCCTATGGATGAGTGCTTTTGTTCTAAATCAAAACAAATAAAATTCAGAAAATCTTACCAACAAGCATAAAGTCTTTGAAATTATCTCTAGGGAATCTTGAGATTTTTCATATTATTTGAGCATTCATCAATATATCCTAACAAGGCAAATTAATCCAAAATGAAAGGAAATACAAATACACACTCTTTTAAATGATACAACAAGCTGAAAGTTCATACACCTCAGGGCATGAATTTTGACTTTGGATTTTATTTTGTTGCTTTTCATTGGAAGTGATGAAGGATAAGAAGTGCAAGTTATCAAGAGAGGGACATTTTATTGTCTCATTTTAAGACAATGAAGATTAAGCAATTATAAGAACTAGAGGACCATTTCTTTTTTCTTACAGAGATCTATCCACAACTCTTCAGTGTCTTTTTTTGATCGTCTCCCGTTCTCTGCCTGTTCCATACTCTAGATTATCTTTGAAGGCCAGTGAGCAGTTCCCCCTGTGAATGTCATCAGCATAGGCCCAAACCAATGGGAAGACTCCCATTGACTGATGAGTTTTGATTAGCCCTCTGTATCTGTTCTGGAGACAACACTTCCTGCCTCTGATAAGTAGGCAATGTCTGCTATGTCTAGCAGCAAAGATTGAGCACAGCAATGGGCAGGTGAACTAACATCCCAGCAACTCTTAGTAAGTCAAAAGTATAATGCTTACCATTATACTGATCCATTTGGCTTGCACAAACCCCCTATCTCTAGGCTGTGAATTGGATTTCAGAAGAAGGGGTAGTTCATATTCCCATTCCACTTGTGTATATCAGTGAGTAACATGCTGAACACTGCCTGGCTACTGTATTAAGAAGCCAGGCATTTAAGTCTCTTAACAACTAATTACATCAAAGAGTACAAAACTAAAATCCACAAGATGAGGGAAATGTTCAGGATGAGAGAGCCCTACGAGGTAAAGGGAATAATAGGGTTGATATTATGATAACTTTGCTCATGTCGGACAAAGGGTTGGTTCACAGATGTGTGTAGAAGCTTGTCAGTACCCTTAGACAGTGAAATACAAGAAAAGCTAGGTAGGATTTTTAAAGGGGCAGTAGGCCTCACCATCACTGGAAAAAAGCTGTAGTTTTAGCTCAAGTTAGATGACAAATTAACTACATTGAGGTAAAATCCTAGTGAAGACAAGACAGTTCGTAGTTTTCACATGAGTTAGCAGGTTGACACAAAGATTAGGCTCCCCCATAGGCCTTAACTTGTGTGAAAACGACAAATTGTCTTATGTAGTCACTAAGATTTTACCTTGAATTAGTTAGCATGTGTTAGCAAACTCAAAGACACATCTATTTTTCACAGGGAAGATGAGGCCTCTGTGTCTTAGGTTTCCAACTCCCATTGACTTTTCGTGGGAGTTGGGTGCCTATCTGTCCTTTGAAAATCTTCCCTGTGTGATTATAAAAGCATTGGGGAGATGATAGTGGCAAGTCAAATCAAGTCTATGCCAGTTTCATTAAAAATATACAAAACTAGAACATTTATTTTAACTCTTTGATTTTTAAGTCTTTAATGTTTTCATTCTTTTAGAGCCTTATATCTTGCAGGGAGAATGTAAGTATTTAAAGGTAGTGTATGCCCTCTTGACCCACACATGGAAAAGTCCTTTGACAAACTGATCCCCCCCTGCCCGCACAGTGGGAGGCAGGTCAGTTTCCTAAGCAGCACTATGTTTCTTAGTCCTGGATTTTAGAGCAGGGAGCATGTGGCCCAAGCAATGGGCAGGCTTGGGGTCAAGGAGAACATTATGCAACACATCCTCTACATCCACAGTATGTAGCAGTGAACCTGTCACACTGTGGAACCCCCTTTAAGGGAGCCAGGCCTGGTGCAAGATTTCCAGCAGATCCTTAGATATCCATAAGGCTTGGAAGACAAACCCGAGACTCTTCCATGGTGGAGAAAACCTCGTTTTCTGAAGGAAGAAATCAGAAGAAACCCCACAAAGGGAATCTTAAGGTGTTTTTCTCCCTTCTTGGCCCCCGTCTAAGGCTTCTTTTGCACTTCTTTGTTATTCACTCTTCCAGTTTGTAAAAGGAGCCCATTGTTCACTCCGAGTAGATGTACAAACGTTTCAATGACAACTCTTCACAAAATCCAAAGGACCAGACTTCCAGTTAGGATATTACACTTCACCATTTCCTCACAAATAATTCTCATTTTCTTCACATCCCCTTTGTCTTACAAGTTTTGATTTCCATGAAACAATTAGCTTTGAAAGCTAATTTACATAGGCACCAGCCTAACTGATATTCTTTTATTTATCATCCTCCACTGCCTTAAACATGCACTCAGAAAGCAAGTCAGATGTCAGCAGTGCTTTCAGTTTAATGTCAAAGGGCTATAATATCAGTTGCTAGTATTTCCCTGTTCGCTATGAACCTCCTGCTGTGTGCTTTTGAGTGTTCTATATTATTAATAGTCACTTCAATATTTAAATTTGCAGTGCTAGATCATATCCCCAAAAGGGTCATGGGTGAATAATCTTGCAAGTTGTAGCTGTAAATGTCAGTGTAACAGCCAGAGCAACTAAACAATGCTGCAGGTGATACAACAGCAACAGCACAGGTGTGCTGGACTAACAGATCAGCTTGTTCTTTGCATTTTAACACATGGGCCTTTTTAATTAAAGAATTAGCATGTCCAATTTGAATGAGCAAACAAAGCAGCAAAAATCACCTGTAGGGCTTTGTACTTAAGCTATGAACTTATACAATTTTTATGGTTTTTCCAGGCTGATTTAAAAAGAGAGATATTTGTTATGGGTAAACCTCCTCGTAGCCCTGTGATGACTAAGAGATCCTGCAAATCACCTATCAGAGGTCACAGCTATTCACATAGGGTATGGTACTGAATGCCCAGTGTGTGATGTCAGCATTCTCCCCTAGCATAAGGAGTTTAAATAGCTAGTCTCTCGTTCTTTGTTTGATAACATGTGTTTGAATACTATCAGTACGCTGCGTTTCATTCCTGCTGTGCTGCAATGCTGCTGTCAAACTACAAAAATGATTTGCATAAAATCATAATGAAATTCTTTGTGGACAGCACCTTATGTTACAGTTCTGTTGTGTATTATATCTCCACTGGATTGCCCAATGTTCACAAAACATCAAAAATGACAGAATTCTTTACATAATTTAGTCTATTTTTCTAACTATTTTCTAAATGGCTCCTCTTGTTTCAAAGCATTTCCAGATTATTAAAATGTCCTTTTTGTAGCCAAAAAAAATCTAGACTTTATTGCATGTAATATGGCTTTTGCAATGTGTTCAATATGCCTTGATTTTTTTTTTGCATTCATATTCTTCTTTTGAAAATATTTTGTTGCCATAGCAATGTGTGTGCTGCACTGACTTGATATCATGTTTTCTCCAGCACTGCTATTTGCAACTGTGATTCTCTTCAGCGTTTCCCTTCATAACAGTCATTATACATAATACATCTATTGTATTAAACCTAAAGATCAAATTATTTACAGAGTGTATGTACTGGTCTTATATTTTGTGCTCTAATATTCAAGAAGGTTCTAAATGAACATATAGTTTGTGGTATAGTATGCTGGGTTTTTTGGTTAGGACCAAAATGCTTTACATGTGTATCTTAACATTCAGTATGCTTTGTCTCAAAAGCATCTGAGACTGCTTTTGCCTCTTACTGTTGATAGCAGAATGGATTTGCAAGGAAACATAGAGACAGGGCTGGCTCAGGCTTTTTTGTTGCCCCAAGCAGTGAAGGGGTGAGGGGAGGGGAAGCCACGATCGGCAGCATTTCAGCAGCAGCTCAGTTGCACCGCTTCATTCCTCAGTGGCAATTTGGCGGTGAGTCCTTCACTCCAAGACAGACTGAGGGACCCGCCAATGAATTGCTGCCGAAGACCCGGATGTGTCATCCCTTCCCATTGGACGGCCCAAGCACCTGTTTGTTCGCTTGTGCCTGGAGCTGGCCCTGCATAGAGATCTCTTGCTGTGCAGTTGCCCTTTGATTTTACATTTGTCTCCCTCCCTCTGTCTGCTATGTGTAGGGGAGGTGTATTCTCCTCCCCCAACAAGATATTCGTGTTTCCGTAGTTTTGCTGGATCCTTGTTTGCCATTAGGGTTGCCAACCCTCCCAGTTTAGCCAGAAGTCTCTCAGAATCAGGCTTGATCTCCCAGAGGCTACTGAAACCAATCTGGGAGATTTTAGGCTGCTAAAAGTCTGCCAATGCAGCGGGGCTATGGTAGGCTTCCCGTACTTGCCCTGGCTCCGCGTCATTCCTGGAAGCGGTGACATGTCCGACAGCAGCTCCTAAGAGGAGGGGTGGCCAGTGGGTCTCTACATGCTGCCCCTGCCCCAAGTACCGACTCCGCAGCTCCCATAAGCTGGAAACAGGGAACCATGGCCAATGGGAGCTGCGGGGGCGGTGCCTGCAGGCAGCAGCAGAATGCAGAGCCACCTGGCCGCCCATGAGCCTTGGAGCTGCTGCCAGACATGCCTCTCCCCGAGGTACCCGAGGTAAGCACCGCCGAACCCCCCCACACCCTAAGCCCCTGCTCCAGCTCCCTCCCGCACCCAATCTCCCTCCCAGAGCCCGCACCCCCTCACACACTCCAACCCCCTGCCCCAGCATGGTGAAAGTGAGTGAGGATGGGGGAAGGGCCTCAGAAGGGGCAGGGGCATGGCCTTGGGGAAGGGTGTTTGGGTTTGTGCAATTAGACAGTTGGCAACTCTATTTCCCATTGAACTGGTATGTACCAGAGACATCACAAAAAGACAAACCAGAAATTAGATGGTAGGGGGCAGTGATATTGCTTGTTAGGAGGCAAATTAGAGGATAGATTCCATTCCCACTAAAGTAGAGAGAAGGTTTAGGTCCTATGTTACTCTGCATGATAGGATGCAAAAAACAGTATAAGGATGCTTTACTGAGCAGTATGATGTGTTATGTATTCTTTATGGGCTTAATTCCCAGACTAGGCACCCACAATTGCACACCTAATTTGCATGTCAGTTACCATATGTGCCCCAATTAGCCATCAGCATACCAAAATGCCTTACATGCAGACACAGTTGCAATAACCATACATGCAAATGAGGTGTGCAGTTGTGTATATGTTCATGCAGACAGTTGTGATTGTGCACTGTTGAAATTAAAGTCCTAAATCTTTTACTCCTACACAGGAGGCAATATGGTCTAGGAAACTGAGCCATGGGAATTGGAATCTAGAAACTCCTGAGGGCTTAGCTACACTTGCAGCTGTAGAGCACTTTAAGCTAACCTAGCCTTCGGAGAGCTCACTAGGAAAAGCGCTCCAGTCTGTCCACACTGAGAGCTGAAAGCGCACTGTTGTGGCCACATTTGCCGCACTTGCAGCTGCACTGGGAGCAGTGCATTTATGGGCAGCTATCCCAGCATTCAAGTGGCTGCAACATGCTTTTCAAATGGGTGGAGTATGACAGGGAGTGTAGGGGAGGGGAGAGGGTGGGTTTCTGGGGTGCTGAGTGTATGTCAACATGCTGTCTTGGAAGTTCAGACCCCCCTGCCTCTCTCTCTCTCACTCAAAGCAAACATTAGCTGTTTGTTTTTTTCTCAGACCAGATAAGCAGCCGGCACTCCGAAATGGAGCTTTGAATGGACACTTCCGCGTCCCGAGTTCAAAGACAAGAGAGGCCACTTCAGTTAAGGGGATTATGGGACATTTCTGGAGGTCAACTAGAAATGTTACTTCTCGTTTACACTGGCACTGAAGCATCTCATCCAATATGCAACAGCTGCTAATCCTCTTGGGGAGATGGACTACCAGGAGTGCTCCAGCCAGGGAGTCAGAGCGCTCTTCATGTCTTGCCAGTGTGGATGGGGAGTAAGGTAGAGTGCTCTGAGAGGCTTTATTGTGGTATAACATGCAAATGTAGCCAAGGCATAAGTCCCTCTGCGACCCCAATCACTCTATTGCCTGAGGGTATGTCTGCACTGCAATTAAAAATCTGCAGCTGGCTCATGCCAGCTGACTCAGGCTTGCAGGGCTCAGGCTGTTGGACTGTTTGATTGCAGTGTAGACTTCTAGACTGGGACTGGAGCCCAAGCTCTGGGACCCTCCCACCTTGCAGGGCCCTAGAGTCCAGGCTCTACCATGAGCCCAGAAGTCTACGCTGCAATGAAACAGTGGCCCCTTAGCCCGGGCCCTGCGAGCCCAAGTCAGCTGACATAGGCCAGCCACAGGTTTTTAACTGCAGTGTAGACATATGGACGGGTCGTGACTTAGGGCACCCAGGGCTGCTTTAATGAGCTCCAACTCACAAGTGTAGCCAAGCCCTGAGGGTCTAGGTTTCCTGGGTTGTCATCCCAGCTCTGCTCCTGACCTGACATAGACTAGTCTCTGCCTAGCCTTTCTGTGTGTTTCTGCATCTAAACAATGGAGATCAAAGTCCCTATTTACCTTGCAAGGGCATTGTGATGCTTTATTATTTGTTTCTACAGTTCTGTGAATATGTAAAGTATTATGTATTTGCTAAATACTATTATTTCTAATTAAGTCTAGAATGTAAAATTATCTCTTGCCTTGAGTACCAATGCATTTTACACTCTGTCATGTCAACATTATCTGACTTAAGCAGAGATACTATATTTAACAGAGACGCGTTGGAATTACATGGAGAAGACGACAGTAGTATTATACATTGCTTGACTCATTTTTTCCTCATTTGGCATATGTTCAAGGTATTCAGTCATTTATAATATTGTTTTTAAGGATGTTACCCTTTATTGTTTGCAAAAAAAACCCAAAACAAATTAACAACAACTCATCAATAGGAGATTAAAAGAGAAGTACATGGAGGCTGCCACTGGTATTCAAATCACATTCAGGGGTTTGCGGAAGGGCAGATAGAGCATAGGTCAGGAGCACGTATTGAATCCAGTCCCAATTCCTGTTCCCATTTCTGCTTGATCAGTCAGATTTTGATGAGTGTTTACCACAGTCAGATAATATGTTTTGTTTTATCATTTGAATTTCTCACCATTAGATGACATAAAAACAAAGATACTTTAAGAATGTTTTATGCATATCACATAAACAGAATTTATATCAGGAAGGACAGACAAACGTGTAGGGACAGATTTTCAAAGATATTTAGGCAACTAAATATGCAGCTCTGTGCTTAGTGGGATTTTCAAAAGTCCTAAGTGTCTAACTCTTATGGGAGATAGACTTTTGCGCTGTCTCTTTAGGCAACTAAATACCTTTCAAAATCTGGCCCTAAACTCTATAAACATGAAATTGAGACTGTTTCTAATGTTCTCTCCAATAAATTGTGTGCACTAATTTAACAATAACCTTGGGTGCAACATTAACATTGTGTAATTTTAGCTAAATGAAAAACTGTGATGATTATAATGTGCAATTCGTAACACTTAATCAAAATGTGGCTTAACTTGTTAGCTTCAGTATAAATCTGTATGTATTCCACTCGGACAGCTAGCAACACTACATATCAATTTGTTTTTATGTTACGATTTTTGCACTGGGAGTGCTGCAAAATACTCAGGCAGTCATGTGCCTAGCAACAAAGGAGAAAGTTGTCTACAATCACATGACAAATTGGGCTACAAAGAGAGTTTTGTCCAGTCTTCTTCAACTGTAAGGATGGTAGACAAGGAGTAGGGGCTTTGAAATGGATCAAAGTGTTTGTAGAGGGAAGAATTTGTATTTATCCACCCAAGGTACAGAGGGCTCCTCAAGAAAAGGAAAAAACTCACCACTTTTAAATAACTATTTTGTTTGAAATCTTGTATATTCATGTGGTGGATCAGTTTCTATTATAGATGCAATTGTCAAATCATAGGACCGTTCCAGTTTGAAAACTGGCTAAGGGGACTCTTTCAAGAGAGAGAACCATCATTTTACCTAACCTAAAAGCTTGCTTTAAAATTACCTAGTGATGCATGTTTTTGGTGGTTGTTTTTTTTAAATCAGATGGAAAAATTAGACATGGCTGTGAAGAAACTCTGTGAGAGGAGAACACTGAAGTAGTTTTTTTGTTATCTTTTTTAAAAGGTGTGTGGCTGGCTGTCTCTGAACTCTTTAGTTTGATTTGCTTAGCTCTGGCAACACTATTAGTAATTAATTAAGATTGAGAGTTGTCAGTGTATAAAGCAGTGGTCACCAAGTGGTCGATAGTGATCGACTGGTCGATCCTGGAAACTCTCCCAGTTAATCACGCTCTCCAGCTGCTAAAAGTACAGTGGTGCAGCAGGACTGCCACTAAGGCAGGCTCCCTGTCTGTCCTGGCCCCATGCTGCTCCCAGAAGAGGTCACCGTGCACTGCTCTTGCAGCTCCCATTGGCCGGGAACAGGGAACTGTGGCCAATGGAAGCTGTGGGGAGGCAGTACCTGCAGAGAGGGGCAGTGTGCGGAGCCACATGCCCCCCACAGGGGCACGTTGACCTGTTCCAGGAATTGGCCGTGGTGTAGGAGTTTGCTGGGGTTCTGTGCCCATTAGAATTAGAAATAGTCCCATATGGAAACTGACAGCAGTGAACTCGTGCTATGTAGTTTGCCCACTCTGCTAGGGAGGATACCACCCCACCTACAGAGTCATCAGGAAGACACTGTCTCCCATGGCTTTATTCCTTAGTGCCCCAGATGCTTATGTAGCTGTTGAGAGGCAGCAACTCTATGAGAATAAACATTTAAAAATTACCAATTTTTTGAGATACACTGAAATCTGGACAAGATGTCACTCTCTTATTTGGCAATCACTTGTTACTAGAGACTATCCCATGGTATGCTTAAAACTACAGTGTACCATTCTATTCCATCTTTATTAGAAGACCATCTTTAACAAGCACAAATTTGTGTTGGCCCCTTGAGTAGTCACTTCAGGTAGGCAGGTCCCTAAATATGTAACCATTTATAGAAAGGAGACCACCTCTTGAATTTCATCAGGAGCAGTTGAGAAACCAGTGCAGTTCCAGAGCACAGAAGCAATGACATCATACTGTGTTTCTTCGTTACTGCAAGTAAACAAAATATTGTTTTTCCCTATTTGAAGCTTCATAGTGAGCTTTAAGAGTAACCTAAAATAAAGTGGACTGGAATAGTCAAACCTAGAGAAGACAAAAGTATGGACAAATACGATAACGTCCATGACATCAAAAAAAAAAGTCCACTAACTCTTAATTAAATCATAGGAGAACATATGGAGTGAGTTATCTTTGGTACCTAGGTATCAAAGACCAGTTAAGGTTTCCAAAGTACTTCCAGTCTGCAAATCTCTTTGGTGAGGGGAGGGCAGCCTCCACTAATAGACAGCATAATCACAATCCTAATTATTGCTTTCCTCCTCCAATCAGCATGTCCTCCATCTTTTCTGGATTGAGTCTAATGTGGATATAACTATAGATAGATATAAACAAATGGCTTCTATTTGTTCATAACATGGTGTGATTTTTTTAGGAAGTTAAGGTTTTTCACTTCCAATATTAAAAGCATCTGTTACATATTGGGGTGGTGCTAATTTAAAAAGGAAGGTAACTCTTAAAAGGTCATTGCACTGGAAATATCTGCCAACTTTTCCCTTCTAAACTACATGTTGACATAATTAGTTTGATTCTTTTAAAAGTGTATGTAGGAATATTGTTTGTCTAGATAAATCATAATGAATGGATGCTCATACTTCACTGTTAAGAATGATTTTTGGTTCCTGTTTTGTCTGAGAACACACTTCAGGCAAAGATTGTAAAACAGGCATTATTTGCATTTGAGTTTCATGGTATCTCCATTCCTGCACTGTTAGTGATATTTGAAAAAGTAATTGGGCTCAACTCTGACCTTTTCCTTCAGCATGAAAAGATTTAGACTGGATAAATTAAAAGCTGTTCTTTTTTTAATTTTCACTATGTCCTTCAAAATAATCTAGTCTTTAAACCTGTAAAAGTTCTAGTGCTTGCTCTTTTTTTATCTTTTAAAACAGAATATGTATCATGCCAGTATCCAAATTATACTTAAATTAGTAACAATTTTAAATCTTTATTACATTTCCAATCATTTCATTACAGCCACAGCGCCCTGTGTTTGCTCATGAAAACATACACAGTGGGGGGGAACCGTAAGTATATTTCTTATCTACTTAACCAGAGATACAACATTGGCACTTAAAGAAGGGGAACAATAGCCAGCATATTTTCCAAGGAATCAGTAAACTAGCTAGTAGAATCATAGGATAACACAGTTAGCCAAATAATGTTGAAAGACATCCAGGAAATCTGTGATGGCAAAACTGAATTATGAAGGGATATTATCTCACAAATGAAGATAAATGTACTATAGAGTAGCTACACACAAAAACTGCTACATTTCTCCATGTTTTACAGTTAAGATGGAAATTAATTTAAAAACCAGTTCATGGTCATTTTGTGATTCCTTCATTTTCAGATTTCTTGAGCAGAATGTCAGTTATAAAGATTTAATAATAATTCAGCTTGTCTGCTACCTTGGCCCTGAATTATCTCCTGTAAATTATTGTTTGTCAAGGGATCCTTCAGGATTAGGAAAGTGAGCAAAATGTAGGAAGTGAATGAAGTTGATAACAAGAATGCAACATCATATCTTACCAGGGGACTTGGCATGAGCAAGTGATAAAACTAGATAAAGGGTAAAAATTTCAAAAGCATCTAAGTGACTTAGGCTCTTAAATTCAGTTTTCAAAAGTGACTTGGGCACTCTGGTCCTGATCCAAAGCCAACTGGAGTCAATAGGAGTTATTCTGTTGGCTTCAGAAAGAGCTTTGGATCAGGCCCAGGTAGCCTAAGTCTCACTGACTTGCAGTGAAATGAGACTTAAGCCCTGTGCCAAAGGGCCACATTTTTACAAGCCTAAAGATGCGCACAGACACCTAGAGGGTTTTTATAAGTGCCAGGGCACCTAACTCTCATTTAAATCTGTTCAGGCAGAGCATTATTCCGTTAATTTTCAGCACTGATTTATAGACCCCACCACCAGAAAAATTAATCACCCAGTTTGGAATTCCTTGAAGCCAATGGGAATTTTGTTAGGTTGGAGGAAGTTTTAGGCACTCATATCATCCAAAGAGCCAGATTATAGCTCAGCATAAGAGAACATAAAAACCTACACACATACTGCTGTGTAGCATCCCTGTATTTCTACTGTATGCCAGAGGGGTAAGCTGCATGCTCAGCCCTGCATAGATGGACATGGAATGGGCAAAGAAGCATAGTGGAATGTGGGGGGATCTTGACTACATCCCCACAGTACGCCAACTGGCACAGTAAGAGTTGTTGTAATCTGCTATTGGGACCAATAGGAGACTGTTTCCCCTTCCTGGAGAAAGAAGAGTGTAGAGAAGAAAGGAAGGAATTCCATCCCTGGGATGCTCCTCGGCTGTTGCAATTACATGTGACTCCTTATGCAGGACTATTGTATAAGCACCATCTAGCCCTAATAACTTAATACACTATTCTTTCACCTCTAACACAGGGACTGAAAGAAAATGAGTTTGGTGGTCTCATTTCTCTTGCCATTTATCCATCACACACATCATCATGTAACTGAAAGGCCAGGATTGAAAAAATAGAGCTTACTGTAAGGTAGAAATGCAGCAGAATGAAAAACCTGTTTGTGAAAGCTAGCACAGTTTGTCTTACGTACGGCCTGATTCAAGCTATCACATTCATGACAACTAAGGTCACTCAAAAATGTAAAAGAATAAATTAACCAGGTGAAATGTCTAATGTTCCACTCATTCCTAGTATGTGCCTTCCTTTTAGCGTTTCTTTTCTGCCAGGGATATACAGTACTTTTTTCATTTTTTCCCTTCCTTTTCTCTCCCACTTTCTCCATTTCCATCTATTTTTATTTTATCTGTTCAGCTTCTGAGGCTGCTCTGATTTACAGTGAGGGCCAAGTACATGGCTAGCCAGACCCAGAATCCAGGAGGTGCAAAAGGGACATACACCAGAGGAGGAAGTGGGAGAAGTTAGTTTATCTCCTAAGATATTGGGACCAGCATCTTAATTTCCTCTCCACCACCACCCCCCCCGCCACATCATTTTACTCTTTCCCCTTCTCCTTTAGGCCATGGCTACTCCACCCTCATCTTTCTTTTCCCACCTAACTCTTTCTCAAAAGCGTCATGCCTTCTCAGAATAGAGTTGAGAAGAGTTGTGCATTAGCATTTTCAGTTAGATTGCATAGCTGTATGAATCCCACTGTAAACAATTTAGTAATCTCACATGCGTTGTCTTTTACATAAACTATGCTCTGAATTCCATTCTGGACCTAGTCCCATAAGTACTTATGCAGGCAAAAGTTTCCTGCATAGCTGTTTTCCAATATGCAATGTTGTAGTTTTTAGTGGAGTATGTTACCTTGAAAGTTAATTAAATGTTTGACAAGCTCCTCGAGCTAAGTAAAGGTGAAAAGAACTTATTTTTTTAAAACACACTATTTGTCCTGTTTAAGGTTTCAGGCTCTATATAACTATACTCCTAGGAACGAAGATGAACTGGAGCTCAGGGAGGGAGATATCATTGATGTGATGGAAAAGTGTGATGATGGATGGTTTGTGGGTATGTTTTATTTTGGTTGGTTTGTTTTTTTTTTTAATTTCAGAAATATTTGCTGCCCTCATCGTTTTCTTATATTTAGATAATTGTATAATTTGATGCGTTATGAATGCCAAATTACAATCAGTTTGCCACTTAGAATAACCCTGATTATGCTGAAGTCTTTGGGGACTAGCCTGATCCAAAGCCCTCTGAAGTCAATAGGTAGCATCCCACTTATTTAATGAAGAGCACTATCATGCAACCTTCACCTAGACTGAGTGGAATTTATTCACATAATTATCCCATAGATTTCAATGGGACTACTCATGTAAGCAAGTATTACTCTCTGTGAATAAGGGTTTCAGAAATGGGACCAAAGAAAGTTGACTTCATCACTCCAAACATTTTACATAAACTATAAAAATATTTTATACTTGTCCTGCTAATCCTAAATTATTTTGGAAATCCTACAGAACTGCTGATGACATCCACCCTTATGCCAGATTATTTCATTACAATTAATATTGTTAAATAACTCTCAACGTTACTAGGTCAATATTTTATTATGTTAAAATTATTACAAATTATAATCTGGATACACATAATTGAAATAAAATAACATAACTATGCATCTTGTAGTTGCTTTTCCCTTCATCATATTTTAAGCTGGTAACAGTTTGCGACTGGGAAATGTAATTCATCAAGCTATGCAATGCACAGGGTCAGTTTGGCTTTCTACAAGCATAAAAAAGTCTCTCCTGTCCTAATATTTGTAGTGCTAATGAAATTTCGTAAACTGAAAACAAAATTTAAAGGCCACACATGCATAGTTATTTCTTACTGTTATTGTCATCTTTCATTTATTACTTCTACTTTCAGGAACCTCAAGAAGAACCAAATTCTTTGGTACTTTCCCTGGAAACTATGTCAAGAGGCTGTGAATTTTTTCCCCTACTTATTTATGCATCTCTGCAACACATCTGCATAAAGCAGCTAGAAAACATGCTACAACAGGCCTTCTGTTTTCTTGCTTTGCAGTCTCAAATAAAGGTCATCTAGTTCATCATCATCCCCATCCTCATCTGCCAAACCGTTCCAGCAGTATTATAGCAACGACTACAGTGTATGAATAACTAAGCTTTTATGAAACAAGAGGAATCGTTTCAACATTTAAGTACTTTTTTCTGCTTTAGTCCCCCCCTGTCCCCATTAGCAACAAAGGAATAGGAAAACCTTGATGGAAGGTACACAGGTGACGCATCATGGGAAAATCTGCATTGTTTGGGACATTTGTGGTACTAGCATTAAATGCTATGCAAAAATTTGATTCTTAGCTTCCACCTGGTACAAAGAGAAAGTTGTTTACTTTTTAAAAAAAAATAAAAAGTTGTGTCCACATTCTTTTTAGCTTGGCAACTTATGTTGCTTTCACTCTGCTGTATCACAAGTTTGCCTATTCTCTTGGTTTACGATATATGACAATTATAATATAGATTTTTTTTGCCTGCACTTATATGTTGTAACATATGCACAGCGATTGTAAAATGTCAAGCAAGAGTAGTTAAAATGGGGGAACTGCAAGTGTGTTGGATGGGTGTGATTGTATTGGTTAAATCTTATTTTTTCCAAATAAGCTATAGTGCTTTCTGTTAAAACTCAAGAAGTGCAAGAGGCATGAAATCTTGAGAGTTTGTGGATAATGATGAGACAATGAGCTATCAAGATAGACAACAACAGTGATCTACTGATGTCTAACATTACATGACTATATCTAAATTTATTGTAATAATCAGCAACATGAATTTGAGAGGTTAGTTTTTTTTATTTATCAGATGAAGCTTACAGAACAAACAGTGTTAGTGCAACATTGTATTCTAACATAGCCACCTGAAAAAATATGCACAGATGTACTGATTTTATTTCACTAGCTATATATGTATATGTTAACAAAATCTGAATTCTTGTTTAGGAATATAGTACACACAAAAACCAAGTCACAGCTATTAAAACTGATACATTTAGTATTTTTTTTCTGAATGAAACAAATGTCTGAACACACTATTCTTTTTCCTTATGCGAAGGTAAGCAAAAATAATATATGAAATTACGAGACAGGATGATAATTGTGGCTTTATACAAACAATTCAAATTTGGTTTCTTCAGCACCTTATAGATGGTAAAGGCTTCTATTGCATTTTTCTTGTGATAAAGGGTTGATCTTATCACTATGTAAGTAGTCTCTAGCATTTTGTACTTTTTTGTACAGAACCATTTTGGTGTTGATTTAAAAAAAAATCAAAGTTCTTCATTTGATCTTTGCCATTTTCATAAGACAGAACATCTTTACTTGCCCCTCTTACCATAAGCACACCTGGATAGTGCAATTCTGTAAAATAGCATTTTATGCAAAAATTTATTAATGGTTTTAGTAGCCAAATCTAAATGTACATATGACTTTATTACAGAAAAATGTCATTAAGACAAAGGTAAAGAAACATCTTTGTGCAGCATACCTTTATTACTGCAGATTTCATGGCAAAAGCTTTATATTTCAAAAGCTTTCAATTTTAATTTAGATCTGCATGCAGCTTTGCTGTGAGATTCATACCTATCTTTGATGCCATTTATGCTGGAAGACAAATATCTGTTGCCTGTGATATTTAAAAAAGTACTGTTTCTACTCTGTAACTGATTTTTAAAAATACAAGTTTTTCATACCTGGCTTTCAGGTAATTGACTTTAAATTCTTATAAGCAAAGGATCTGTGTTTTTTCTTGAATAGACTTCTAATAAATTCTGCTTGGAGTACACTTCAGCTTTTCTTCCTGTTATTTCTTGATTTACACCATCACATATTTTTATTCTTAGTTTCTTTGTATTTGAACTGAAATTAACCCATCAACCCAGCTTTATCTGGGGACACAATCAGAGAGGTTTGTCTGCCACCAAACATAGTATTTGTTGTCAATTTACATAATCCTACACTTTCAGCTTCTGACACGTTCGATTTTTAAAAAGACAAAAACAGCATTACTTCACTCAAATAGCTTTTCCCTGATGTTAGTTATGTAGAGCTCTCAGTCTTGTTCCATACTAATACTTCAGATAATTTACATTAAGGAATTTGCCAGCTTTTAATGTCCTTTACTCATAATAATATCTCCTAAAATATTTGCATCCAGAAGAAATTTTCAGGAATGACATTTCTGTACCGATCTTCTGGGACTGTACTACCATTCCCAGAACTACCTGTACCTTTGAGGAGCATGCTGGTGTAAGGGGATACAAAAACAACAGTCTAAACTTTTAACATTGGCCAAAAATCCTACATTTAATTCCTTTGACTAACTTAGATAAGCCAACACTGTGCCAATCCTGTAAAATGAAAAAACACCACAGTAATTTTACTTAAAGATGACAAAATTATATATAAAGTTGGTTTCACACTCCAAGTGCAAAGACTAAACTCTTCTACCCCACGCATTATGGCTTTATCTACACCTATAGCAGAAGTTCTCAACCTTTTTTTTTTAAGCCTCCCCCCCAACATCCTATAAAAACACCATAGCCCATCTGTGCCACAATAACAGGTTTTCTGCATATAAAAGCCAGGGCCCACGCAGTGGGGCTTCAGAGTTCTGCCCTGGGCTCCAGCGAGTCTAATACTGGCCCTGGTTGAGAACTACTGCACTATAGCACCTATGTTGGCACAGCTATGCCAGCATAGTCCCCTAGCAAAGACACAATGTATGTCAATAGAAGCATCTTCTGTTGTGGGAATAAGTAGACCAACTCAAAGCCTGCAGTAGGAACACTTTTACCATTATGGGAATACCGTTAGACTCTACACTACCAGCAAAGCACTCCTAGTGTATACACATATAGCGTAGATACAGCTATACCGACAAAGCTGGGCTTTGCACCAGTATAGTAAAACCACCCCTTACCAGCAAAACAAGCTATTCAGGTAAAAAGCTAAGTTTGCCAGTGTAGTAAGATGAGTCCATGAGACATAAACCCTTGGTATCAGGGCCCAGTATGAGTCCTGAACTAGAGTAATAGTCAAGACATTGTTAAGCAAAGCTGGTCTGTGAGCTAGAGGCAGGTCCCATTCACAGAAGTTGGCAAGAAGAGGGCTGCTAGAAGTCACTAAAAAAATGAACATGTGCCAAGACAGCACCAGAACAGTGGGGCACGAACATATCCTAGACAGATAACAAGGAACAGATAAACCTAGCCTAAAGACAGTATAAAAGTATATGATGGATAGACAATATGAAAGAACAATATGATGGATAAACAATATGATGGCTGGATAGTTTGTTCAGACCAACCTGTGTCAAGAGAAAGGCAACCCTCTAATAGAGGGGCTGTACCTCAGTACGTTCAATGATGCGTAACCTGTTTGTACCTGTGTATAAAAATACATCCCTAAGTGGATGTCTTTGTCCAGCCTAGGGGGCAGTGGAAAGTCCCACCACCGACTGAGCTATGTCCATTGCCAGGGCGCACAAATTCGTAGTATGTCCTGTAGAGTCTATAGGAAACTATTACTGTGCTCCGTTTGACAATAAACCTGGCCCAGGTGCCTTCGTACCTTATTGGAGTCTGTGGTCATTGGGGATTCTCTAGGGGTCTGCTGTGTCAGCTACCTGCGCAGAGCCGGGTCAGCAGATAGAGGGAACACACATGCAGTCGACTGATACCAACATTGAACAGAGCAGAGCACCATACAGGTAGCGTCTGACGACAGCCAGTATAACTGCATCCATCCTACAGACTTCTGCAGGCATAACGATATCCATCAGGAATCGCACTACTGACCAACATTGCTATGCCCCCAGAAATCTGTAGTGGAGACCTGGCCTGACCACTTCCACTGGGAATAGCAATCACCTTGAACTGAAGAGGTATGAATTGCTCCCACCTCAACACATTGTAAGTAGGACTACTGACACACCTAGCTTTTTGCTCCTGCTGTCCCCCAACATACACATCAGTCTTTGTTCTGGAGACACACACACTTTGTACAATGAGAAGTTTTCTGAGGAACACCCAGGCTTTGTTGTAGGTCATTAATTCTCTTAGGCCTGGTCTACACTTTTAGGCCTTGGCTACATTTGTGAGTTACAGCACAATAAAGCCTCCCAGAGCACTGTACCTCATTCCCCATCCACATTGACAAGGCACATACAGCGCTGTATCTCCGCGGCTACAGTGCTGATGGTACTCCACCTCCCTGAGAGGAATAACGTTTGCTGTGCCTTGGCTACAACTCCCAGGTGTCAGTGTGAATGAAGAGTTAACTTACTGTGCTGTGATAATCCCCTTATCAAGTGGCCACTCTTCTCATTGTGATCCGCTGCAGGAATGCCAAAGTGCCCTTTCAAAGCTCCCTTTCAGAGAGAAAAAGCAAACATTTTGCTGTTTGCTTTGAGTGAGTGAGTGAGAGAGAGAGAGAGAAGCAGGTGGGATGGGGGGGGGTCTGAACTTACAAGACAGCATGCTGACACACTCTCAGCACTCCAAAAACCCATTCTCTGCCCCCACACTCCCTGTCACACTCCACCCCACCCCTTTTGAAAAGCACGTTGCAACCACTTGAATGCTGGGATAGCTGCCCATAATGCACCGCTCCCAATGCTGCAAACATGGCCACGACAGTGCACTGGCAGCTGTCAGTGTGGACAGACTTTCCCTACTCAGCTGTACAAAGGCGGGTTTAACTCACAGCGCTGTACAGCTGCAAGTGTAGCCATACCCTTACAAGTTTTGCTTGCATACTGACATAGCTATGGTCACACCCCTAACTACTATAGCTATTGCAGCAAAGGCTGTTGTATAAATCCAGTCCTATTGCTGATATCGCTTTTTTTCCTTTTGGGAACTGGTATAAATTATACCAGCAAACAACTTATTTTTCCAATAAAAGCTGTGCTTCCACTAGGAGGGTTTGCCAATATAACTGTAACTCTTTCTAATGTAGGAAAGGCCTTTGCTATTCATTAATCTCTATAAAATGCCCAGAACCTCAACTGGTATTGTTTAAGGGTGAGATTTTCAAAAATGTGTAAGAAATACAAATATCCAAAGTCATCTTCTAGGTTCTGTCTACACTGCAATAAAAGACTCAACGTGGGTGGCCTGGGTCAGTTGACCTGGACTCAGGGCTTGGGCTGCAGGGCTATAAAATTAAAGTATAAGATACTCAGGCTGGAGCCCAGGCTCTGAGACCCACATAGCCTGGGCTCCAGCCCAAGTCAGCTGGCCTGGGCCAGCCACAGTTGTGCTGTGGGTCTTATCACTGTGCAGACATAGCCATAGGCAGTTTTGAAAATCCCACCCTAAATCTACAAATGCAGTAGGATTGCTACATAAACTTGTTAGTCTCTAAGGTGCCACAAGTACTCCTGCTCTTTTTGCGGATACAGACTAACACAGCTGCTACTCTGAAACCTACATTTTTGTGTCTGTCCTTTGGCCCACTACTCTATATGCAAATAACACAGCTGGGGATAATATAAGTACACAAAGTATCCTCTGCATTCACTGATTCCTAAATTTATGGTCTAAAATAGCTATCATGCTAAGCATATCAGAGAAACTTCCTCCTTGGATCACATCATCTGATTGTAGATTACATGCATCCTGTTCATCTGAAGGCAATCATAATCCTGATAATCATCCATTGTGAAGGACCTATGACACAGGAGACCTGAATTAGGCAGCAGGGTCCCGACAGCCTATAGTCCTCATTGCCCCCTCCGTGATCCAGTATGGTACCAATACTACAGTAACTCTTGTGCTGTTTATTTTACACTGTGCCCTAATTTTCAATATGCTGCAGATTTTAATATTGAAAATGCATGTAGAAGCTGTCAGAGGAAAGCTGCAAATTTTAGCAGCCAGGCAAGGGCCATCTGTGTCTTCTGACACTTAAGAACATAAGAACGGCCATACTGGGTCAGACTAAAGGTATATCTAGCCCATTATTCTGTCTTCCGACAGTGGCCAAGGCCATGTGCCCCAGAGGGAATGAACAGAACAAGTAATCATCAAGTGGCCCATTCCCAGCTTCTGAGAATAGGCGTGGCAACCTAAAATAATCATCTGTCCACAGAGCAGCTATGGTCCGAACATCATACTTCAACCCTGAGATAAAGAAGCCAGTTTGAGAGGTGGACAGCTAATCCAGGGAGGACATGTAATCTCTCTGCTAATATGCCAATTATATGTTCTAACAACCTCTTTGGAATAGTTTCCAAAACTTCTTCCAAGAAAAGACTCCACAGAAATGATAAACCCGCATCTTGCAGACCCCTTTGCAGAACATCTGCACAAGGAATATAAATCAGTTTGTGCTTAAGTGGAACTTAAGCATGCTGACTCTCTATGCAAGGGTAAATTTCACACTTTGAGTCCAAAATAAAACCCTCCATTCTCTGTTTTCAAATATATAACCACAAAGTACCCAGTAAGTCTCAGCATATGGTGAAACTATATATAATAGTTTTATGAGTTTGTTGTGATCATCTGTGTGGCAAGCACAGGCTATGTAAAAACAAAAGGATGTGGGTTGAAATTTCAAGTAATGGTATATTTTGACCTGAGCCACAGGGACAGCATATGAACATGTGCTCAACAGTTTATTAAGACACTGTTGCCAATAACTGAAGCAAGGCATGTTGTCATGCCATTTTGTAATGTTTGGTATTTATTGCTTGCCTTTAAATGCCCTTGCACAAAGTGTGATAGGAACATAAGGTGCTTCCTGTACATTCGGAAAAGCACTGCACTTACCTAATGTGAAATAGATGAGAACTATCAGCTAACTATTAGGTACGTAGCTGTAATAGGACCTTAGATAACTGCTAAAAATATTCCCTAACAGCAGTTACAGATATGAAGGGTGAAATCCTGGATCCACTAAAGTCAAATGTCAAACTCCCATTGACTTTAGTGGAGCCAAGACTTCACCCATAGAACTGAATTTGTATTCAAGTTTCTGTCTTAGCCAGAAGAAAACTGAAACAGAAAATAGAAGTAGCTAAACAATGCACATTTGTTCATTATAGCGATTCCTCGTTTAATTGCTCCTACTGCATACTACAGTATCAGTACCTGGAGTCAACTGACATCTGTTTAAATATTACAAATAAAAGCCATATTATCATAACTAATCCCTTAAGTAATTGTAGAATATCAATAGATCAAGACTGCAGTGTGGGAAATAGCTTTTACAAATCTGAAAAAGTGTTTTAGATAAGAAATAAGCATAAATTAGATCAAGAGCTGAATCCACCAAGAAAGGTCATTTTACGGAGGCTGACACTCCAATACTGAGATCTAGAAATCAGAGCTGAACAGTAGCTGAGCAGAAAGCCTCACCAGGAGGCAATGAGCAGGCAGCAGCCAATTTGTAAATGGATATTTAGAAGACATAGATTTCTTATAAAGCACTACAGCAATCTTAAACAGGTTAGCTGTTGGGATGCAAAGACAGTAATTGGGTTTGTTTGGTGTTAGCCAAAAGAGTACTTTTCTACATCCTGGTTACAAATAAATACCCTGGAACAATTACTATTACTGTGGTTCAGTCTTTTGAATCACATCTACTAGCCAGTCAGTATCTTTTTCGATAAAGCCACTGAGAATAGAGTGAAAGTCCATTCAAGGGGAAAGTTGTTCTCTCAGTTTAGGCAATGAGTGTTTCTAAAGATGGCTTATTATACATGTCAAATGCTGTTTAAAGCAAAGAAAGTGTTCTGCACTGGCATATACATAAGCTATATGTTGTCCTCAAAACTCCAAAAGAACACTATACACATTCATGCCGCACCTTTCCAGGTTTAGAGAGCACTGGAGGAAATAATGAAATCAGTGAAGAGCATGAACATCATCAAGCTGTAATTGTTGGTCTAATCCTGGTTGTTGCTTGCATTCAAGCCCAAATCTTTAGCAGCTCTGCACACTCCATATGTGAAGCAATTTACAGAACTATGCCCTCTGGCATTATATATAACAACACCTACACCTCCAAGAGTCATATAAAGAGTAAAGTGTAATTTGCACATGGTAGCAAATATGAATCAGATAATATCAAAAACCAGAAGAAAGTACAGATCTCACCAGAAAGTAGTCATTGGTTATATTAAATGAATGGCCTTTATGCACAGAAGAACTGTAGTGGGGGGCTCATTAGCAACAGCCATTACACAGATAGGACATATCTAATTAGGATTTTGATACATGAAGGTTTCCCCTTGAACAGACTGGCATTACATCACAAATAATACAGCAGAAAAAACTGTTGACTGACAACCAGGAATGTGGTGTTAGGTTTATCTTCAGTACAGACACTCAGATGAACAATAGGACTATTTGTTCCAGGATATCTATAGCTAGACCTCAACCATGTGTGTCTCTTGCTGCCAGTGAAAATAACTTGAGAACTTTGAGTGCACAGTTTTCCAGGAGACAGGCAAGTTGCTCACACCCACAAAAACAAACACACATAGAGGTAATCCTACTCCGTCTTCCCTCCAGCAAAGAAGATGTAACACACATTATTTTAACAAATGCCTGAAGAACAATTTAATGAAAGTACATATCAAATTTCTGCTTCTACTAATGATGAATTACCAGACAGTTATATATAACTGCAATGAGTACCTGGCAATGATAAGACAGAGATTAAGTTTTATTGTTTAAGGTAATAGTTTTCCTTTATAAGAAAGGTTCATGCACTCACTTGGGAGCATTTTAAATCTTCAGCGAATGCAACAGTACCAGCTGGAGTCTATAAAAGCCCAACATGATAGGGTTAGTCAAGAATTTTCTGTTAGAACTATTTTTTGACAGAAAACTGTTTTTTACAAAATGATTTTTTGGTGAAAGGTGTTTGCTTTCTGTGGAAAATTTTAATTGCTGTCAAAAAAAAAACAAATACCTGAAAACTGATAGTGCACTGCAATAGAAAACCTAGTCTGGCCAGGAAGTGGAACCCACTCCTAGAAAAGAATGAGTCATGAGGCACCCAAACAACAACTCCTGTGAGACCCTGTGGTGGCATTTTTAAATCAAATATTTTGGTTTTCAGTTTTTGAATGAAATTTTTCATTGAAAAGTCAATATTTTCTGTGGGGCAAAAAAATCATTTTCCTACTAGCTCTACAGTATGACTGTAATAGATTATCCGCAGAATATGCACCTGTGGATGGAATGATTAATGCTTGTATGCTCCCCGGATATCAAATTATCAGGAATTATTCTAACATGTCAATGGCCTGTAGGTGGTTTATGCAAACTATCTGGATGCAAATAAAGCTATTGCACAATACAGATGAAGCTACTACACAATACAGGCCTGGTCTACACTACGCATTTAAACTGAATTTAGCAGCGTTAAACCGATTTAACCCTGCACCCATCCACATAACAAGGCCCTTTATATCAATATAAATGGCTCTTTAAACCAGTTTCTGCACTCCTCCCCGATAAGAGAAGTAGTGCTGAAATCGGTATTGCCATGTCGGATTAGGGTTAGTGTGGCAGCAAATCGACGGTATTGGCCTCTGGGCGGTATCCCACAGTGCACCATTGTGACCGCTCTGGACAGCAATCTGAACTCAGATGCACTGGCCAGGTAGACAGGAAAAGCCCCGTGAACTTTTGAATTTCATTTCCTGTTTGCCCAGCATGGAGCTCTGATCAGCACGGGTGGCGATGCAGTCCCAAATCCAAAAAGAGCTCCAGCATGGACGTATGGGAGATACTGGATCTGACTGCTGTATGGGGAGACAAATCTGTTCTATCAGAGCTCCATTACAGAAGATGTAATGACAAAGCATTTGAAAAAAATCTTCAGGCTATGATACAGAGTCCACAGCACAGTGCTGTGTGACAAGCGTAACGGAAAGCCAAAGAATCAAATGGACGCTCATGGAGGGAGGGAGCAGGTACTCAGGACTCCAGCTATCCCACAGCCCCTGCAGTCTCCGAAAAGTATTTGCATTCTTGGCTGAGCTCCCAATGCCTGTAGAGTCAAACACATTGTCCGGGGTGGTTCAGGGTATATCTCGTCAATTTACGCCCTCTCCCCACCCACCACCCCCGTGAAAGAAAAGGGAAAAAAATCGTTTCTTGACTTTTTTCAATCTCACCCTATGTCTACTGCATGCCGCTGGTAGACACGGTGCTGCAGCACTGAACAGCAGCATCCTCTCCCCTCCCCTCCCCGGTGGCAGACGGTACAGTACAAAATGACTGACAGCCATCCTCATCATCCTGTGAGTGCTCCTGGTTGGCCTCAGTGAGGTCGGCCGGGGGTGCCTGGGTAAAAATAGGAATGACTCCCAGTCATTCCCGGCAGATGGTACAGAACGGCTGGTAACCATCTTCATCATAGCAACTGGGGGCTGAGTTCCATCAGCCCCCTCCCGCCCTTTCATGTGTAAAGAAAAGATTCTGTATTGCCTGGACTATCATAGCAGCGGGAGGCTGGGCTTCTCTCCCCCGCCACCGTTTAATGTCCTGCCTGGACTATCATAGCAGCTGGAGGCTGCCTCCCCCTCATTTTATCTCACTAAAAAGTCAGTGTTTCTTATTCCTGCATTCTTTATTATTTCATCACACAAATGGAGGGACACTGCAATGGTAGCCCAGGAGGGTTGGGGGAGGAAGGAAGCAACGGGTGGAGTTGTTGCAGGGGTACCCTCTAGAATGGCATGCAGTTCATCATTTCTGCGGAATCTGACACAGAGCGGTTGTGCTCTCTGGTTCTCTGGTACACTGGTTCTCTAGTACATTTGCCCCATATTCTAGGCAGGACTGACTCTATTTTTAGATAAAACATAAAGGAGGGAATGACCCAGGGAGTCATTCCCATTTTTGTCTTTGCAACTCCGGCCAACCTCAGCGAAGGCCATCCAGGAGCACCCATGACAGCAGCAGATGGTACAGAATGACTGATAACCGTCATCTCATGGCCAATTTACAATGGCATGGCAGACGGTACAGAGCGACTGATAACGGTCATCTCATCGCCAATTTACAATGGCATGGCAGACGGTACCAAAAGGATGGTAATCATCTCTGCTACTTTGCAAAGGCAAATGAATGCTGCTGTGTAGCACTACAGTACCGCCTCTGTCAGCAGCATCCAGTACACATAGGGTGACAGTGACAAAAGGAAAAACGGGCTTCATGTTGGCCATGCTATGGCATCTGCCAGGGCAATCCAGAGAAAAAGGGCGCAAAATGATTGTCTGCCGTTGCTTTCACGGAGGAAGGAATGAGTGACGACATTTACCCAGAATCACCCGCGACACTGTTTTTGCACCATCATGCACTGAGATCTCAATCCAGAATTCCAATGGGCGGGGGAGACTGCAGGAACTATGGGATAGCTACAGGATAGTTACCCACAGTGCAATGCTCCAGAAATCGACGCTAGCCTCGGTACATGGACGCACACCACTGAATTATTGTGCTTTGTGTGGCCGCGTGCACTCAACTTTATACAACCTGTTTTACAAAACCGGTTTATGTAAAATCGGAATAATCCTGTAGTGTAGACGTACCTACAGTCTACTGAGAACTATTGCAAAGAAACTAATCCTTTGAGAACTTTCTTTACTGTGTTTTATTTTTTATTGTGTTTGAAACCCAATTTTTAACATCTGGTCTGCTGGCATTGATACTAATTTTTAAATTTTAGAAACAACATTTGTTATGAAAAGGAAAACACATTAAAAATTACATGTTTTGTGGAAACTAAAACAAAGGAAAAAAGGCAAGCTAGGTTACATTTTTGGCTTACTATCATTAATGATGTCCTATAATACCAGCAGACATTGTATATCTAGTATTTCATCTTTATGAGTGTATGACAGACTGTGTAAACATGGATTGTGTAAGATATAACCATAGGGTTGTCAACTTTCTAATGACACAAAACCAAAACCCTAGCTCTGCCCCTTCCCTGAGGCCCCACCCCCCTACCCTGGCCCTTCTATGAGGCCCTGCCCCCTGCTCACTACATTACCCTTCCCTGATGGCTCGCTGTCCCCCGCCTCTTTCACTGGGCTGGGGCAGGGGCTTGGGGTGAGGGCTCTGGGGCGGGGCCAGGTATGGGGTGTGAAAAGGGGTTCTGGGCTGTGGCAGGGGGTTGGGGGGTTCTGGGCTGGGGCAGGAGGTTAGGGTGCGGGGGGGTGAGGGCTCTGGGCTGGAGGTGCAGGAGGGGGCTCCGGGCTGGGGAAAGGGGTTCAGTGTGGAGAGGTGTGAGGGCTCTAAGCTGGGGGGCAGACTTTGGGCTTGGGCCACGGATGAGGGTTTTGGGATGCAGGAGGGGGCTTCAGGTTGGGGGGATCTCAGGGCTGGGGCAGGGGCACAGGCTTACCGTGGGCGGCTCCCGGTTGGTGGTGCAGCAGGGCTAAAGTGTTGCGCGCACCTGGAAGCAACCAGCAGGTCCGACGCTAGTAGGTGGGGGGGGGGGCAGGCGACACTGCGCTGCTCTTGCCTGCCATTGGCACTGCCCCTCCAGCTCCCACTGGCCAGGAACTGGCCAATGGGAGTGTGGAGCGTGTGCTCGGGGCAAGGGCAGTGCGTGGAGCCACATGGGCCCCCACACCTAGGAGCCGGACCTGCTGGCCACTTCTGGAGCGCAGCACAGTGCCAGCCAGGATAGGTAGGGACCAGCCTACCTTAGCACTACAGCACCGCCGAGTGGCCCTTTAATGGCCCAGTGAGTGGTGCTGACTGGAGCCACCAGGGTCCCTTTTCGACCGGGTGTTCCAGTCGAAAACTGGACACCTGGTCACCATATAGAACAAAACAGTTTCTTGAGACAAACACTGATCTTAGTTGAGGTCTCTAGGTGCTATTGGAATGTATATAATAAATAATAATTAATGGATTTTTGGTGGTATTCCAATAAGAAAAGATTAACAAAATATCAGTGAATACAGTAACAGAGAAAGTAACCTGAAAACACAACCCAAGAAGCAACATTATACATGCTGAAAAACTAAAGTGACAAAATCTTGCATTTTGGCAAGCTTTAGGTAACCTGGAAAGTTTGGAGGCCTCTGAGTATTTAAATAACCACCAGTGATAGTCAGGTAGTTGAAATCACTTCTTACCGCTAGATTCAGATCAATCCATACAGATCAGTCTATACAGATCTGCACACAGGAGCATGGAACTACTCTCTTTCACATGGAAGGGGACAAAGGAACCCCCACAGATGCTAGAGCTGCACATTTTGAAGGTGGGGTACATAAGAGAGATAGAGGGAAAGAGTTGCTGCACTTCACAGCACTGGACTCTGTTCTGTATCCAAATAAAACAAGTGAAGGAATACAACGCAGAGATGTATTACTCTCCAATATGCCCCCAC
Organism: Gopherus evgoodei; assembly: GCF_007399415.2. Taxonomy (NCBI): domain Eukaryota; kingdom Metazoa; phylum Chordata; order Testudines; family Testudinidae; genus Gopherus; species Gopherus evgoodei. The sequence continues at coordinate 62,091,982 of NC_044326.1, forward strand.
TGTGACTGCAAGTGGATCACAGTGACAGCAGCATGGGTCTACCAGGAACCTCACTGCCAGGTGTCTTGGAGGCCACCAAGTAACTGCTGTGTCTGTAGGACGGCTCTGAGCTTCACATAGTAGAGGAATCCCTTTCCCTGGGGCCTTATTTAGCCACAGATTGGGGAGGGAATGTAGCATCTAAAATCTGCCACCTCTACCACAGTGTTTGTCTCTCCCTTTAGCCCACTGTCATGGATCAACCATGCGAAAGGACAGGGAACAATCTAGGACAGTATACTCACAAGTGAAATATATGGGGCAAAAGAAAACAAAAGCGCAAGCAAGCAAGATATCAGGCACTTCTGGAAATCTCACCTAAGTGATTTAAGAACACAAGCCTCACAGAAAGTCAAATGAAACTTGTGCCCCTAAATCATTAGGTACATTTTAAAATCCCATCCATTAACTATTCTTTAACAATGCTCCTAGTCATTTTAAATCCTATTTTGACCCCTTTAAAAATGACCCAACATCAGTGCAGAAACACTAATAAACACTGATAAACAGTAAAATAGAGAGAGCAAGTCAATAAAAAATATATCAAATCATATGTTTAATCAGGGTTCCTCCACATGTTAGATTAGTGCTAAATGAACAACTAGAGAACAGCATGACAGATATGAATATGAAAAACAATGGAGGCTACTGAACATGTTGTTCTAGCTAGATCACCACAGAAATATTTAACACAAGTATATCTGTAGCTATGATTCACTGAGAAAACCAGTGTTTAATGACCTTGAGTCAGGTTTCCTTGAGTGTGGAGTAGTGGTCTAGGGTTAGCACAGTAGATTGAAATATGAAACATGTACCAATACTGCCTGGCTCAAGACCTGCTAAAGGTTTTTCTTACACTGATTCATCTGTTATAGATAGGTATTTTTACTTGAAACACCAGAGATATGTGAACAGATGAGCATCAGTCCCTTCCTTCCTTAAAGACCACAGAAGATGATAAATGTGTCCAAAACGTGTCTCTGAGGTAGCAAAGTAATAAAAAGAATGAGTGACATTTATATAGCACCTTTCATCCAAAGAGCTCTACAAACTATCCACAGGGGATCCTTTCCTCCCCTGCTAAAATGAAGCCATCTCTGAGGTGGAAGGCAGCAGCCATTTAATAGCACAAAACAATACTATACACTTTTTGAGAGAGAAAGTGAGGAATATCATATCCCACTGAAACAGCAGGGGGATATTTACTAGTAGGCTAACATTTTCAAACAAAATGTAGGACACAAATCCTCATTTAGCAACAGAGTCCTGTGGCATCTTAGAGACTAACAGATGTATTGGAGCATAAGCTTTTCTGGGTGAATAACCACTTCGTCAGACGCATGTGATGGAAATTTGCAGAGGCAGGTATAAATATGCAGGCAAGAATCAGTCTAAGAGATAAGGAAGTTAGGCCCTCTTCTAGCAGCTGAGGTGTGAACACCAAGGGAAGAGAAACTGCTTTTGTAGTTGGCTAGCCATTCAGAGTCTTTGTTTAACTCTGAGCTAATGGCGTCAAATTTGCAAATGAACTGAAGCTCAGCAGTTTCTCTTTTAAATCTCTTTTAAATCTGCTATTGTGTGTCCAAGGAGGTTGAAGTGTTCTCCTACAGGTTTCTGTATATTGCCATTCCTGATATCTGACTTGTATCCATTTATCCTTTTACGTAGGGACTGTCCAGTTTGGCCGATGTACATAGCAGAGGGGCATTGCTGGCACACGATGGCGTATATATACACATCTATTGCTAGAAGAGGGCCTCATCCTCCCTCATTGAACTAACCTTGTTATCTCTAGACTGATTCTTGCCTGCATATTTATACCTGCCTCTGCAAATTTCCATTACATGCGCCTGGCGAAGTGGGTATTCACCCACGAAAGCTTATGCTCCAATACATCTGTTAGTCTATAAGGTGCCACAGGACTCTTTGTTGCTTTTTACAGATCCAGACTAAAATGGCTACCCCACTGATACTTAAATCCTTATTTAGGCACTTAAGCCAGTGGTCTGATTTTCAGAGGTACCAAGCAACCATACCTTCCACTGAAGTCACGAAATTAGAAGTTTATTAATATAGCATCTTAGCTGTAGACCACTGAGCATAACAAACAAACAAATACAAATTTTAAATCATCACAACTCCAAAAAAGATACAAATTTTAAAAACACAAGATTAACCCTTTCCTAAAAATCAGATACACCTTTACAATTACCACCCCAATACAATATATGAAAATATAGTAAAAATAATTGGGATTACATTGTTTCAGGGGTTCTCAAGCTTCATTGTACCATGAGCCCCTTCTGAGAACAAAAATTACTACAGACCCCAGGAGGGGGACCAAAGCCTGAGCTATACCCCTTGGTGTATATCATCATAGCACATCCAGAATTTATTAGACAATTAGAAATGATGGAAACTGTCTGAATCAAAAAGTAGTAAGGACCTGTAGTTGAATGTCTGAAGGCTTGGATAATTTGAAGAGTGTATTGAATTCTTTATAGTTCAGAGTCATTTACCAGTGCAAAAACACAGTGCAATTATTTAAAACATGCCTTAGTATACATTTGAAGGCCTGAATGTGTGGCTCTTCCATCAAAAATATCCACTATATATTCTAATGCCTATGCTGCTACTGACAAACTAGAGCAGAACCCAGTCACCAGGTGTTTTGAATGTGTTATGTGAGCAAAACTATTCTAAACCTAGTGTTCAAATTTTCCTTTCCTAAGGAGATAGATTTTCCTAAAGAGGGGGATTTCACTAAGAAGTAGCTTTCTTGAATTTTGCAGCATAACAAGTTGCAATGCTTATATGATTCAACAGGGCTTCAAATTCCCCATTTCAAAGAATGAACATTCAATGTGAAAAGCCCTACTCAAGTCCAAAATTATCCTATCTGGAATTCAACAGTATTAGAAAACTAAAACTTCAGATTGTTGTGTTGAGTGATAATCACAAGACTCTCAAATTGGTATTACACAGGTATATCCTATGGCTTTGGAAAGTTACTTCTAACGATCTAGGCCCAGATCCTCAAAGACACCTTTCATTAACAGATATAAATGCATTAATTTTTGGTCTAAATATTTTCTGTGTGCACACATGTATATACACATACACTGGTTATAATCTCACAACACATTTTCATGTGTATATGTATATCTATCATGCAATAATTTTATATGAAGAATTTGGGATGCAGAAATTGAGCAGACCCTGACAGCCTGTTAAAAATGCCTTTGACAGTGATGCTGGGTTGTTTTTTTTAAAACATATTTATGTTTATTTCAAAAAGTATTTTCAAATGTGAAGCAATAAATGTTCCCTTACAAATGTACATACTTTGCTGCATTCATAAAAACCTACATTTTCAAATGCAGTTGTGAGATGCACATTTACTTGTTTGTGTGACTAGTTATATTCTGTGTCTGCTGCTAACTGGCTTGCATCCCATTCTTATACTGAAAACAGAAAGCTATATTTGTCTTTCAGCTGTTGCTGTTTGTTAGGACCCAATAAACATGGCTAACTCTTCCATAGTAACCACTACTAAAATGTTAGACCAAAACCACAAGGTGAAAGAAAAACTACTGCTTTCATCAGCCATTTGTTCATGAAAGACGAAATGACAACTGCAAGTTTCAAAATTCCTGATGCCTGCCTCTTGGAGAAAAAAATAAGAAAATTCTCACATTGCTGTCAGCGAGTGAAGACAATCATACAAATGATCACAACATTTGTTTGTGTATATAGTCTGGTCTCATGTTAGACTACAAGATATATATGAAAATATAAATCCATGAGTTTATTGTATGTTCTGGAGAAGTCCTGCGTTTCACTGCACATTAAAAAAAAAATCTGTTACAGCCCTCCACTAAAAGATAACTACAAGATTCTCTTACAAAGAAAATGCAGATTGCCATTTACAGCATATTAGATACTGTAGGTGTAAATTCCTGTGACAAGAAGCTATGAAAGGAAGAGGAATGGGGATCATCATATCAATTAAAGCAGAGAAGTATTATTTTCTTGGCAGATGTGGCATGGTTGTTGATTAATGTTACATTTCAGAGCTGCCATTACTAAATTATCTTGTTTACAGTGAAGATACATTCTTTTCACCCTGCAAAAAGAATACTGAAAACTACCAAGAAAGCCCATGTAAATTTAGAGGAACTTATGTTTAAATTAGATATTCAATATTTATAGAATTAATTCCACTCATGTTTAGAACTAGAACAAGTCAGTGTTGACAGTATAAGAGTCAGCTTGACAAGCACAATTATTGTCCTAGTAACTTCAGTAAACAGAACTCTTTTTGCAGGACTCAGTTTAAATAACAGGCTGTGACAGACTGAACAGTTTAGTTAGCACTTCCAACCTTTCAATAGCTAGTCCAAAGTATGATTATTTAAATTACAGTATTTCTAACATTAAGAGGTTAAGGAATAAGTCTTCAGTAGCTTTTGTATAGTAAATATGGTTTGCCTTGTGAGTGTTGACAGCTTTTCCTTTTGTCACAGTGAATCTACTGGAGATATCATAGCACCAGCAAGGGTATATAATAATACAACAGTTGGCTCATATACAAAATCCTTCATCTAAGGACCTCAAAGTACTTTATAAACATTAATTAAGGATCATTAATTAAGTAGAACAAGGACAATGGATTTCAAAAAAGCATACATTAACAAACTACAAAAATGGGTAGAAAATATAAGGGAAAAAGAATTCAAGAGCACTTTCTCAGAGACAATATTAAAGGCACAACAGCAAACTATCCTGATTTGAAGGAAAGATAGGAAGAACAGTATGAGGCCAATATGGCTTCATCAGGAGCTCTTTATTTACATGAAAATCAAAAAGCAATCCCACAAAAAGTAGAAACATGGACAAACTGCTAACGAGTAGCACAAAAGAAGCACAGCACAAACATGTAACATAAAACATTCCATTTGCAAATACCTGGAGGATGAAGGGATGATCACTAGTAGCATGGATTTACCGAGAACAAATTATGCCTATCAAGCTTGATTTCTTCTTTGACAAAGTAACTGATTTGGTGGACAGAGGAAATGCGGTAGACATTATATAATATAATATACCTGAACTTTAGCAAGACTTTTAAACACAGTCTCACATGACATTCTCATAATTAAGCTGGACACATACCATTAAGTGGATATTTAATTGGTTAAACAGCCACAAACAAAGAGTATTAATGGAATAATATCCGATTGGAAGGAGATCTCAAGTGGGATTTCACAGGAATCTGTTCTGGGCCCAGTGTTATTTAACATCTTTTTTAATAACCTTCATGTAGGAATAGAGAGCATACTGATCAGGTCTGCAGATGTCACAAAGCTGGGAGGGTTGCAAACACTATGGAAAATAGAACTAAAATTCAAAGGGATCTTGATAAATTGGAGAACTAGGCTATAGACAACAAAATGAAATTTAACAAAGACAAATGTCCCTACACTTAGGGAAGAAAAACAAATGCAGAAATACAGAATGGAGGATAACTGGCTTGGCAGCAGCATTGCTGGGAAGTATCTGGGAGCTGTGGTAGATCACAACCTCAACATGAGTAAACAATACAATGCTGTTTCAAAAGAAGCAAATGCAATTTTGGGTTGCATAAACAGAAGTATAGCATGCAAGTCACAGGAGGTGATACTACCACTCTGCTTGATGTTGGTTAGGCCTCAGCTGGAGTACTATGTCCAAATCTGGTCACCTCTGTATAAAAAGGATGTAGAAAAACTGGAAAGGATCCAGAGATGAGTGACAAAAATGATCAAACCAATGGAATGAAAGCTATATGAGCAAAGGCTGAAGGAACTGGGTATGTTTAGTTTAGAAAAGAGGAGATTAAGGGGGGACAAAATAGCGGTCTTCAAATACTTGAAAGGTTACCATAAGAAAGGTGGAGAAAAATTGTTCTCTCTTGGCACAGAAGGCAGTACAAGAGGCAATAGATTCAACTATAGCATAGCAGATTTAGATTAAATCTCAGGAAAAATTTCCTAACTCTAAGAACACAGTAGACAATGAAACACAAACTGCCTAGTGAAGTTGCAGAATCTCCTTCACTGGAGGTTTTCAAAAAGAGGCTGGCTGGCCCTCTGTCTTGGATGGGTTAGACCAGTGGTCCCCAACCTTTTTGTGGCCAGTAGCACATTCATGTTTTCAGAAGAGCGTGGCAGGGGCCAACAATTTTTCAATGCTTATTTTGTATTTATACATTAAATAATACGAAAAACATCATATTTAATATTACATAATATATGGATCCATAAGATAAAAAGGGTAATTTTACATGTAAAAGGTATTAATCAAATTATTCGGCAATGACTCTTTGGAGCCAGAGAGAAGTCACGGCCCGGCGCCTACTGGGGACAGAGAACACCGGCGCCCGCAGCCCCGGAGAAGCAGGAGAGAAGCCTCTTCTCTCCCATGCTGGGCACTAGGCGAGCCCCACGCCTGCCAGGGACAGAGAACACCAGCACCCGCAGCCTGCAGCCCCAGAGTTCTCTGTCCCCTGTGGGGCAGGGCCATGGCTTCTCTCTGGCTTTGAAGCCGTGGCGCTGCCCCTGCTGGGGACAGAGAACTGCGCCCACAGCCTGCAGTCCTGAAGAAGGCAGAGAGAAGCCACAGCCCCACGCCTGCCAAGGACAGAGAACATCGGTGCCCGCAGCCTGCAGCCCCGGAGTTCTCTGTCCCCAGCAGGCGCGGGGCCATGGCTTCTCTCCCCTGCTGGGCACTAAGCGGGCGAACACAAATGTCCTGGCGGGCGCCATGGTGCCCGCAGGCACCGCGTTGGGGACTACTGATTTAGACTCAACAAATCCTGCATCTTGACAGGATGTTAGCCTAGATGACCTTGGCAGTACCTTCTGACCCTATGGTTCTATGATTTTATGTAGGGACAACATCAGAGAGGTTGAGTTACACCTAGCAAGGAACATAAAAGACAGTAAGAAGGGGTTATATAAATACATAAGGAGCAAGAGAAAGATGAAGAAAAGTGTAGGTCCGTTGGTCAGCTAATAACAGATGATACCAAAAAGGCTGAGGCATTTAATGCTTATTTTGCATCAGTCTTCACTACAAAAGGTTAATTGTGAATCTTAATACACTTAATATCAACAACCAGGGAGAAGAAACATAAACCAAAAATAGTGATAGAACTGGTTAAAGAATATTTAAATAACTTAGATATATTCAAGCCAGTAGGGGCTGATGACATTCATCCTAGGGTACTTAAGGAACTAGCTGAAGTAATCTCAGAACCATTAGCGATTATCTTTGAGAACTCATGGAGGACAGGTGAGGTCCTAGAGGACTGGACAAGGTCAAACATAGTACCTATCTTTAAAAAACGAACAAAGAGGACCTGGGGAATTATAGATCATTTAGCCTATCTTCAATACCCAGAAAGATACTGGAACAAATTATTGAATAATAAATTTGTAAACATCTAGAGCAATGGCTTTGAACCTTTCCAGACTATTGTACCCCTTTCAGGGGTCTAATTTGTCTTGCACACCCCAAGCTTCATCTCACTTAAAAACTACTTGCTTTCAAAATCAGACATAACAATACAAAAGTGTCACAGCAAACTATTACTGAAAAATGTCTTACTTCCTCATTTTTACCATATAGTTATAAAATAAATCAATTGGAATATAAATATTGTACTTATATTTCAGTGTATAGTATATAGAGCAGTACAAACAAGTCATTGTCAGTATGAAATTTTAGTTTGTACGGACTTTGCTAGTGCTTTTTCTGTAGCCTGTTGTAAAAGTGGGCAAATATCTAGATGAGTTGATGTACCCCCTGGAAGACCTCTGCATACCCCCAGGAGTACAGTTGAGAACCACTCATCTAGAGTATAATAGAGTGATAAGTAATAGCCAACATGTATTTGTCAAGAACAAATCATGCCAAACAAACCTCATTTGCTTCTTTCACAGGGTTACTGCCCCAGTGGATAAGATAGAAGCAGTAGACATGAAATAGTTTGATTTTAGCAAGGGTTTTGACACAGTCCCATATGACAATCTCATGAGCAAACCAGGGAAATGCAGTCTAGGATAAATTACTATAAAGTGAGTGCACATCTAGTGGAAAAACAATACTCAAAGTGCAGTTATCAATGGTTCACTGTCAGTCAGGGAGGACATATCTAGTGAAGTCGTGCTGGGCCCAGTACTGTTCAATATTTTCATTAATCACTTGGATAATGGAGTGGAGAATACACCTGTAAAATCTTCAGATGACACCAAGCTGGGAGGGGTTGCAAGCATTTTGGAGGACAGGATTAGAATTCAACATGTCCTTTATAAATTGGAAAATTGGGTCTGAAATCAATAAGATGAAATTCAACAAAGACAAGTTCAACATACTTCACTTAGGAAGGAAAAATCAAATGCATAAATACAAAATGGGGACTAACTGGCTAGGCTGCAGAAAAGGATCTAGGAGTTACAGTGGATGACAAATTGAATATGAACCAACAAAATGATGCAGTTGCAAAAAAGGCAAATATCATTCTGGGATCAGGGCCAGCGCTTCCATTAGGCGATCCCAGGCAGTCGCCTAGGGCACCAGGATTCAGGGGGCGGCATTTTGTGTGCTCCCCATGGGGAGCACAGGAGCTTCCGGTTCCGCTCCTGTCCCGCCGCCGAAGAAGGACCTTCTGCCGACATGCCCTGGAAAACAGCAGCAGGCAATTGAGCAGCTCAATGACTGCCACTGTCGCCTGCGGCGTTTCGGCGGAGGGTCCTTCTTCGGTGGTGCGATGGGAGCAGAACTGGAAGTCCCCACGCGCCCCGTGGGGAGCGCACAAAATGCTGCCCCCCGAATTCTGCCTAGGGCCCCAGAAACCCTGGCGCCACTCCTGTCTGGGATGCTGTAACAGTAAGCAATTCTGCACCAGTAAGTAAGGAGTTAAGCAGCTGCTCTGGGCCCAGGCAGCTCACCCTGCTATACCTGCAAAGCATGCATCACTTGGAGGAGGAGATCAAAAGGAGAACAGGCAAGTCTAGTGGGCCAGCAAATAGTGGAGGTGAACAGGCTTACACTCTGAGTTACTGGGAAGGAGCACTATAGGAGCTCCTGCAGCCTGAGGGCTGTACTGTTGTTGCCAAACCCAAAAGGAAGAGACTTGTGATTCTCAGGAGGCCTGAGACTTTATTTTTGATTCCAGTTATTTAATGTCTACTTTAACTGTCAAGAAAGAGGGGACTGGAAGGAAGTGATCCACGGAGGCAGCAGTATAGCACTTTGGGGATGTAAGACTTCACTGCTTACACTGGGCCCTGGATCAGAACATGGTGGAGACAGTAGGCCCAGGTTTCCCTACTATCTCCCAGAGAGTGTTGAATGCAGAAGCCTACCCCTGATATGAGAAATCTAAAGGAGAGAAGCCCATGAGGACAGAAGGGTCAAGATCCCAATACCTCAACCCATGGGGAGACCCAGGGCTCTTCTCTCCTAACCCAGAGGGCAGACTAAACATGTCCTGGCTGAAGGGCTGAGCCACAGAAGGAACTGACTACCACAAGACCAGCATAGCTATCAACATGGGGCGCCAGAAAAGACAAGAAACTGCCAGGCCTTGCGCAAACACTGGGTGGCACTATGGAGTTCTATCTCCATAGTCATATATAAGGCATGGGGGGTGATTGTCCTGCTAAGATAGGCATTGATGAGGACTCAGTTGGAGTACTGTGTTCAGTTTTGGGCATGACAAACTGGTGAGAGTTCAGCGGAGAGCAATAAAAATGATAAAAGATTTAGAAAACCTGACCTACGAGGAAAGGCTAAAAAACTGCACATTTATTCCTGAGAAAAGACGACTGCACGGGGGGGGGGGGAGAAGGGGGAGAAGACAGGACCTGACAATCTTCAGGTATGTTAAAGACCGTTATAAAGAGGACAGTGATCGGTTGGTTATTCTCCAGGTCCACTGAACGCAGGACAAGAAATAATGGGCTTAATCTGCAGCAAGGGAGATTTAGACTAGGTATTAGGAAAAACTTTCTAACTATAAGGATAGTTAAGGGAGGCTGTGGACTCTCTGTCACTGGATGTTTTTAAGAGCAGGTCAGACAAGCACCTGTCAAGCCCTCTCTCCATCCACAAGGAGGTAGAGCATGTATACTCACACTATAAATTCCCCATGCTGCCCCATCAATTTCACTCAGCTCTCTCCTGAAGTGACCATCTCCAGGACCTGGGATAGCTCAGGCTATGTCTACACTACAGCATATGTTGGCATAACTTGCATATGTTGCTCAGAGTGTGAATAAATCACCCTTCTGAGTGACATAAGTTAAACCAGGGTGAACTGTACTATCTCGGCGGGAAAGCTTCTCCCACTGACATAGCTTCTGCTGCTCATGGGGACTGAAATAGTGAAGCGTACGAAAGAGCTCTCTCCTGTTGACTTAGAGAGCTTACAGAGGCACAGCTGCATTGGTGCATCTGTGCCACTGTATACTCTCTAGTGTAGCCATGCTCTCGGTCTCTATGCTCTGTCAACTCTTTGCTGAAACTACCAACAAGAATACCAGTTAACACCAAAGGTGATCATGATTTTGTGATGTAGCCATCAGTCTACTGGGATCTGGATTTAAACCACTAATTTATTTCAAACAGGCCAAAATACAATTCTCAGATGGTCACAACTGTCAGTCTACTATTTCACATTTGAAACTGGATTATAAATGTCTTGGGATAGAGACTAAGATCCTGATCCCTCCCTCTGTTATGCATGTGGTTAACTTTATGCATGCAAATAGTCCCATTGGTGAATAGTCACACGGAATTCATTGAGACTGCACATACGCATAAAGTTACCTACGTGTATTAATAGGACCTATGTCATAGATGTATGTGGGGCCACAAACGCCAGCATTCAAAACATTTAATTTATTTAAATTTAAAATAATAAAGATTCCTATCCCTAGGTGCCCTTACATAATTAATCATACAATACAGACAATTAAATTAAACCTCAGAAGCACTGAAATCAATTCCACAGGACCTTGGCCAGCTAGCCGCCTGCCCCCTTCATCATCTAGGAAGCACATGCTTTGCCCTCTCCAGAGACCCTATCTTTTGCAGTGTGCCTGCAAAGTCACCAAATTTGGGTTATTTCAGAACAAGTGAGGGAGCAAGTCCCAGAGTCCTGAAGCCCTGATAGAGAATGCTCTAACAGTTTTTTTATAATGAGGGGGACCAGCTTGAACAGCCCTGCTGGACACAGCTACGGCAGTATGACAATGGTAGAGGCAAGCCAATGGTTTAGGCCAGTCCTAGGCCATTAGGGCTTTATAGAATATGACCAACACCTTAAACTCCACTTGGAGATCAATGGGCAGCTAGTGCAGGTCCCAGAGCAATGGGGTCATGTGCTCCCAGTGAGATGCCCCCTTCAATAAGAGAGCATATACATTCAGCCACAAGCTTCAGTCTTTGAGTAGTTTGAAGGTGTAGTCCCATGCAGACCACATTGCAATAGTCTAATCTTGAGGTGACAAAAGCATAGATACCAGTGGCAAGGTATTCTATGGAAAGAAAAGGTCACAACCTTCTAGCCAGACACAGATAGTGAAAAGCTGACTGGGTCACTACTGTAATATGATTACTAAACAGTGTCTGCATATCTAAAATCGTTGATTTGTGGACACCATTAATTAATGGCAGATGTACTCTCTCAACCAAAGTGGCTGATCTTGCCTCTGTCAACTCCTCTGACTACTTCCATCCAACCCATCATCATCAACTCAGCTTAGCTGTCAGAGGTGCTGACCTACATCATCTGAATCACACAAGATGAAGACATACAGCTGGATGGCATTTGCATACTGAAAACACCAAGCCACATATCCCATCACTGCCCTCCTAACAGCCCTATATTCACACTGAACAGGAGGGGTAAGGTAATGGTCCCCAGTCAGGGTCTGGTTGGGAAGCATGGCCTAGTAGTCATGGCCACAACACCAGACTGACAAGGGGGTTGTGGGGAGGGGAGCCCGGGCCCTCCCACTCTACTGGGCCCTAACCCAGAGCCCTTCAGGCTACCAGTAACCTAGCATCCAAGACTAATTAAGACTGTCCTCTCTGGGCCTCTTCCTCTCGTCTTCCCCTCTGGGGTCAGCTCAGTCTAAGGCCTTAGCCTGGTTGGAAAATCCAAATCAACAGAAACAAGAGGGAGTTGCCACTGTCCATGGCCACAGTATACATCCCTCTCTGCTTGTCTCTGCGGAAGGTCCTCCCTTCCCTCAAGGAGGAGCCTTTAGGTTTCCCTTTGCTCTGCTCTGCTTTGCTGGAGCTATGTAGGGTGACCAGACAGCAAGTGTGAAAAATCGAGACGGGGTGGGGGGTAACAGGAGCCTATATAAAAAAATTTTTAAAAGACCCCAGAATCAGGACTGTCCCTATAAAATCAGGACATCTGGTCACCCTAGAGCTATGGGCTGCAGGTCTGCTCACCTTCAGCTCTGCTCGCCAAATGAGCTAATTCCCTGCCTTTTTAATTCCTCCAGCAGATGCAGCAAGTGCGGTGGGCATGGCTGGCTGAGCCCAAAATAAGCCCTTCTTGCTCAGTGTGGAGTTTGTACACCCCATCACAGGTGACAATAGCACACTGCAGCACCACACGCTTGAGCTCTTTAGAAAGAAGAGCAGTAGCCCAAAACTACCTGTTGAGATCTCACTGAGAGAAAAGAACAAAGCCACTCTAGAGCAGCCCTATCCACTCCCACTAGATCCACACAGGGCCGGCGCTTCCACTAGGCGACCCTAGGCGGTTGCCTAGGGCGGTAGGATTTGGGGGGTGGCATTTTGTTGCCCTTGGCAGAAATTCAGCAGCAGGGGTTCCCTCTGCTCCGGGTCTTCGGCGGACATTTGGCGGCGGGTCCTTCACTTGCTCCGGGACCCGCCGCCGAAGTGCCCCGAAGATGTGGAGCAGAAGGATGCCCGCTGCCGAATGCTCAGAGGAGGAGCACTGCCGCCTAGGGCAGCAAAAACTGTGGCCCTGCTCCTGGGTCCACAAGCAAGCCAGTTCCACCTCCTGACCCATGGAATTAAAGGGAACTCAGAGCATAATACTACCATCTGGGGCCAGATTTTTCAAGGCAGTTAAGCACCTAACTCTCATTGAAATCAATGGGAATTAAACATCTAAATATCTTTTAAAATCTTGTCCCTAGTCTTCATCCATCACTTGGTGGTGGTCAACCAAATAATAGCAACCGCAATAATATTCATCAATGCACAATCATCAGATAGTAAATTTCCCTCATTACTCGTCAGGCTGGATTAGAACAGGTGACCTAAAAGTGTAAGGTTATTATCAATCAACCCCCTGAGCCCACTAGCCTTCCTTAGCATCCCTTTTGTAAACATGCTAAATATCTCTACCCTTCAAAATCCAGCCAGGACCAATCACTATATATTATACACAAATGATTAAACAATCATATATCAGAGTAAACAATTACTCCCATTATTTGGTTTAAATTTAATTTGTGTACAAATAAAAACCTGCAATTTTATCAAAAACAAGTGAGTTGTTTATAAATGTTATTGTACATTTGCTGAAAACAACAGGCAATATAAGTGGAGTCTAGTGAATTATTTTTAATACTTTTCAAGAGTATTTTTACCTACCTCTGTAGTAAGTTATGTAATAGATTAACCTAACATAACTGAAAGACAAATATATAGAAATTAACACTTAGATATTCTAGTTCTCATACTACCTTTTTATTAGAGAACTGTTTAATAGCTTCCTTACATAATTTTAAAAAGTGTGTGTATGAATGTTAATTCTCTGAGCATACAAACTAATATCAGACATTATTCTGATCTGTTGCCCAGGCACAAGCCCTTGCTAGTTTATTCCAAACTAACTCTTCTGGAATGAGCCTGCTCAGTTTCCAGTGCCAGAATGGGCTTTCACTTTAAACCAAATAAGGCAGCAGCTTGCCAAACTTGGAGATGACGTTTGATTCTAGCTATTAACATGGAGCTGAGCCACTGATGACTGTATGACTAAATTGACACATGATTCCTTACTTACAGCGAGTGTTATAGTCCTAATCTAATAGTTTATCAAATTTGCTATTTTCTGTCAGAACATAAAAACAAACTTCCAGGTACATTTCAATACACTAATTAGATAAAAAATGTAATTTCCATTCAGAAAACCTACACCTTGTAGAAACACATCTCCCTTTTAAATCAAAAATATAGAACTGCTTTGTAACTTAGTTATTAAATACAAAAAACACATTTAAATAAAACCAGGTTTGAAACACAAACTAACAACAGAAAGGAAATTCCCATGTAATGTTATAACTATATCCTTAACTCGTGATAAAGGCACAACAGAGATATTGTCAGGGTTGGTAGATTCAAAATTTCAGGCAGTCAGTACTATGATAATGGGATAGATAGATGGATATTTGATGTATTTGTATCTGTTTGTAAACACAAGGAAGGGTTGGGTTTTCAAAGGAGTCTAAGGGCTCTAAGGGTATTAGGTGCTTAAATGCCAATGAACTTCAAGGTGAGTGAGGCATCTAATTCCCTTAGGGACCTTTAAAAATCCCAGCCATATTTTACATGTGCCTCTTTCCCTTCCTTCACCATATACTTCAGTGTTCTTTTTTAAAAGATATTTTTAAAAATCAGTGTCCAAATCTTACACAGCATGAAAGCCCTACAAAAACCCAGCGTGCTCAGAAAGGCAACATTGGGTTTATTTTAATAATTCAGTTTCTAGCTTCTCAGTTGTTTAGAATAAAATCACTTAGAAATAATATATTTCACAAATTTACAAAAAATGCCATGTCAGCAAAATGTTATTTTTGCATTTAATATTTCTTTGTTAATCTATGACAGACCTTTAATGCAGGCCTTAAAAAACTCCAAGATGCCTACTCACCACTGCAAAGTGACACGCTTCCCATGGCAAGTAAGAGAGGG
Source organism: Gopherus evgoodei (assembly GCF_007399415.2). Classification (NCBI taxonomy): domain Eukaryota; kingdom Metazoa; phylum Chordata; order Testudines; family Testudinidae; genus Gopherus; species Gopherus evgoodei. The sequence continues at coordinate 62,107,033 of NC_044326.1, forward strand.
GTTAAGTCTTCAACTTCTGCAGGATTTTAAGAAAAAAATCTAGCCCCTATGGTTGCAAAGTTGAGCCAAATATAAACCAATATAGTGCTGTCTTCCTACAGACTGCTCCAGTGAATTCCAGCATCAGAATGAAATTAATAAGAATCTGATCAGTTTCAGTCTTCCTGTTCAGAATCTCTGGGTAGCAGGAGGAAGCACTGGAGCTATGCACAAGGGGGGAAGACAGGAAAAGTAGAGATTGGTGCCTGGTCTACACTACATAGGCCTGGTCCACACTACACGTTTAAACCGATTTTAGCAGCGTTAAACCGATTTAACGCTGTACCCGTCCACACTATGAGGCCCATTATATCGATATAAAGGGCTCTTTAAATTGGTTTCTGTACTCCTCCCCGACGAGAGGAGTAGCGCTAAAATTGGTATTACCATATCGGATTAGGGTTAGTGTGGCCGCAAATCGACGGTATTGGCCTCCGGGTGGTATCCCACAGTGCACCACTGTGACTGCTCTGGACAGCAATCTCAGCTTGGATGCAGTGGCCAGGTAAACAGGAAAAGCCCCGTGAAATTTTGATTTTCATTTCCTGTTTGCCCAGCGTGGAGCTCTGATCAGCACGGTTGGCGATGCAGTCCCAAATCCAAAAAGAGCTCCAGCATGGACCGTACGGGAGATACTGGATCTGATCGCTGTATGAGGAAACAAATCTGTTCTATCAGAGCTCCGTTACAGAAGACAAAATGCCAAAGCGTTTGAAAAAAAAATCTACAGGCTACACAGTGCTGCGTGACAAGCGTAACGGGAAGCCAGAGACTCAAATGGACGCTCATGGAGGGAGGGAGGGGGTACTGAGGACTCCAGCTATCCCACAGTCCCCAGCAGTCTCCGAAAAGTATTTGCATTCTTGGCTGAGCTCCCAATGCCTGTAGATTCAAACACATTGTCCGGCGTGGGAATAGCTCATCAATGTACCCCCTCCCCCACCACCACGTGAAAGAAAAAGGAAAAAAATTGTTTGACTTTTTTTAATGTCACCCTATGTCTAGTGAATGCTGCTGGTAGACGCGATGCTGCGGCAGTAAAGAGCAGTATCCACTCCTCTTCCCTCCCTGGTGGCAGACGGTACAACATGCTTGATAACTGCTGAATATCCCTGGCTGGCCTCAGGGGTGCCTGGGTAAAAATAGGAATGACTTCCGGTCATTCCCATTAGATGGGACAGAACGGCTGGTAACCGTCTTCATCATAGTCACTGGGGGCTGAGCTCCATCATGCCCCTCCCTTTCCTGTGTAAAGAAAAGATTCTGTCCTGCCTGGACTATCATAGCAGTGGCATGCTGGGCTCCTCTCCCCCGCACTGCTTAATGTCCTGCCTGGACTGTCATAACACGGGGAGGCTGCCTCCCTCTCATTTTATCTCACTAACAAGTCACTGTTTCTTATTCCTGCATTCTTTATAACTTCATGACACAAATGGGGGGGGCACTGCCATGGTAGCCCAGGAAGGTTGGGGGAGGAGGGAAGCAATGGGTGGGGTTGTTGCAGGGACACCCCCTGTGAATGGCATGTAGCTCATCATTTCTACGGGATCTGACACGGAGCAGCTGTGCTCTCTGATACACTGCTTCTCTAGTACATTTGCCCCATATTCTAGGCAGGACTGACTCTATTTTTAGAAACCATAAAGGAGGGATTGACTTGGGGAGTCATTCCCAGTTTTGCTTTTGCGCCCCCAGCCGATCTCAGCCAGGGCCACCCATGATAGCAGCAGACAGCACAGAAGGACAGATAACCATCATCTCATTGCCAATTTACACAGGCAGCAAACGGTACAGAACGACTGATAACCGTCTCTGCTATCATGCAAAAGCAAATGAATGCTGCTGTCTAACGCTGGAGTATCGCTTCTGTCTGTGGCATCCAGTACACATACGGTGACTGTAAAAAAAAAAAAGCTGAACGGGCTCCATGGTTGCTGTGCCATGGTGTCTGCCAGGGCAATCCAGGGAAAAATGGCGCGAAATGATTGTCGGCCGTTGCTTTCCCGAAGGAATGACTGATGACATTTACCCAGAACCACCCGCGACAATGGGCTCTCAACCCAGAATTCTAAGGGGCGGGGGAGACTGTGGGAACTATGGGATGGCTACGGAATAGCTACCCACAGTGCAACACTCCGGAAATCGATGCTAGCCTCAGACCATGGACACACACCACCGAATTAATGTGCTTAGTGTGGCCGCGTGCACTCGACTTCATACAATCTGTTTTATAAAACCGGTTTATGTAAAATCGGAATTATCCCGTAGTGTAGACGTACCCACAGTTAGGTTGACGTAAGGCAGCCTTGTCCCGCCAATGTAAGTGCTCTCCTACACAGACATAATAACTCCAACTCCACCGCCACAAGAGGCGTATGTCGGGTTTTTTAGGGCAATGCAGGGTAGGTCTACACTCTGGGGCTCAGCTGACCTAAGTTATGCAATTTCAGCTACATGAATAAAGTAGCTGGAGTCAATGTAGCTTAGGCTGACCTTTTGCTGTGTCTACACTGTGCTGAGTTGACAAGAGAAACTCTCCTGTTGACCTATCTTATGCTTCTTGTTCTGGTGGAGTACCAGAGTTGACAGGAGAGCAATTGGTGGTCAATTTAAGATCCGCTAAACAAGCCCCGGTGGGTAGCTCGCCATGCGTCAATCCCCCCATAAGTGGAGACAAGCTCGCAGTGTCTGTGTAAACACTGTGTTATTTACATTGTCTGTTGGCTGTCTTGTCAATTTCACAGCTGCTGCCTGATGGCTCCCAGCTCAGGGAGCTGAGAAGCCTGGGCAGCTGGCCCCTGTTCCCAGCCAGGAGCTGAGACTCCAGGTGGGCTACTGCCAGGGAGCTGTGCTGAGCTAAGAGCACTGGCTCTCAGCCCACCCCCCTCCTCCCCACACACACACTTCAGTCGGTGTCCTAGTGAGGACACATGTCACCAACAGAAGGAGGACAGTGTGGTCCACTGCTGTAAATACTGCGGTGGCTATAAGTCAACCTAATATAGGTTGACTTAAATCTGTAGTGCAGACATGCCCTGACAGAGGATGTTGTAGTTGAGTCCCACTCACATTCACACATGTGAGAGAAAATTACTGGAATTCCTTCCCCCTCTCCCTCCCAACCACATATCCACTTGCAACAGCCAGTGGCTGGGGGAGGTGTACAATCACAAAGCTCAGCACCCTCCCTCTCCTCACACCAGGGCATGACTAGAGTACCAGAGCTCCCGTCCTTCACTTCAACCAGGGAAGAGAAAGAGCAGACAGTACTTCAGATTTATCAGGCACCCACTAACCAAAGACTGATATAAAAGATCAGCAGGATCCAAGTTATTAACTAGTTATGCACTCTATGTCATTATGAAAAAACTGTATATACTGTATGCAAAGAGTCACAGTTTATTTTAAATTTAGTAACACTTACTAATCAATATTTTAGAGAGAACATAGATATATGTAATGTTTTTAAAGTCTGAAGCAGGAAATATGTTATGCACTGGCTGAAAATTCTAGCCTTTCACCTGTTAAAATCTGGGTTTAAAATACATACTATTTCACACATATAAATGATTTTCAGAGTCTCAGGTTAGTATTCTCAGATGGCTATTGGTCAAATCACACAAACATTGACTCAGTTTAGCAATTTATCATGACTAACAGGTAAAGCTCACAACTAGGATAGAAGTTTGTTACAGTTCAGGCATGGTGTAGAACAGGGGTCGGCAACCTCTGGCACGCGGCTCGACAGGGTAAGCACCCTGGTGGGCCGGGCCAGTTTGTTTACCTGCCGCGTCCACAGGTTCGGCTGATCACGGCTCCCACTGGCCATTGTTCGCCGCTCCAGGCCAATAGGGGCGACAGGAAGTGGTGCAGGCCGAGGGATGTGCTGGCCGCAGCTTCCCGCCAACCCCATTAGCCTGGAGAGGCAAACCGCAGCCAGTGGAAGCCGCAGTCGGCCGAACCTGCAGACATGTCAGGTAAACAAACTGGCCCAACCCGCCAGGGTGCTTACCCTGGCGAGCTGCGTGCCAGAGGTTGCCGACTCCAGGCGTAGAATGAGAAGACCATATCACGTGCTCTACATGTGCCTCCTATGGACTTTGATACAGGAAAATATCTCTGAAAACTGATAGAACAGAATTTTGCAGGCTCAGAAGAAGAAATATGATCTACATCACACCTTCAAATGTGCATTGGGCTGACAGAAGAGACATCTATTTGGCACAGGCATCAAACTAAAGACTACCCAGCAAAGTCAGAAAAACAGGTAAGCTGGAATGTTTGAAGCAAAAACTGCAATCCAAGAAAACATACTTTGATCCAAAGGAAGCTATTAGTAGGCAATCACATGACACAGTCATGACAATAAAAGATTGCACTTTTATGGATAGGGAAGCTATATTTCAAGACTGAATACTAATGATGTCAAGAAAACAAGCAAAGTTATTGCACTAAAAAGAGAGCCACTTATCTATATAGTAATTGAAGTTCTTTGAGATGTGTGGTTCATATCTGTATTCCACTATGGGGTACACATGTGCTCCATGCACCTGAAACTGAAATTTTTTTTGCTAGGGTCCATAGGTCCACACCTGCACTCTTCTCTTCAAGCACCAAACTGAAGGCATAAGGGGAAGTATGGACCAAGTGCCGCTCCAGTTCCTCCTCTACTGCAAATCATGAGTAAAGGATCTGAAGCAGAGAAGAGCAGATAGCGGAACAGAGACAGGGACTACACAAAGAACTTCAGTTACTATATATATATATATATATATATATATATAAGTAACCTTTTTTCTTTTCCCCAGTGCTGGTCCCCAGGCACTGTGGATGACTGACAAGAAGTACTTATTAATGAGAAGGGTGTGAGGATCTTTGCAGTACTGATGACTGAAGGACCACCAAATCAAAGGGATGCATCAACTGCAGAGGCTTGCACTAGGGCAGTGGTGGGTAACCTGCGGCCCATCAGGGTAATCTGCTAGCAGGCTGCCAGACACTTTGTTTACATTTGCACAGCTGCAGGTTTGCCATTCCCAGCCAATTGGAGCTGCGGGAAGCTGCGGCCAGTACCTCCCTGTAGCCCACATCGTTTCCTGCAGCTCCCATTGGCTGGGAATGGCGAATCGCAGCCACTGGGAGCTGCGTGCAGCTGTGCAAATGTAAACAAAATGTCCAGTGGCCCAGACTGATTACACCACTGAACTAGGGCACAATGTCTTGTGAAAGTATGGCCAGAGGTCTACAGTGCTACTTAATAGATGTCAATGACTGGCACCTCACGAAGTGAGACTACGGAAGCTGCCTTGACTCTAGTGACTCAGAATGACTATTTGCATCCTGAAGTGTTAAGCAAATCAACTAATAAACTAACCAAATCATTCATCAGAGAAGAGTTATCTGTTGAGCAGATTCTTTAGCAAGCCATGGATATTTGGAGAGTTATAAGAAGGCTGGAAAAAATATGTAAAAAGAAGTCAAGAGTGATCCTGACAATGATCAAAGTCTATCTTCAGTCTCTAGCATAACAACAAACAATAACAGAAAATATGTAAAGATCAAAAGTATAATGAAGCCATGGGCAATAACCAGATGTAAATAATACATCTTGCAAGAAAAACTGGATTTTCTAAAAGAAATAAAAAATTATGACATCAAGGAAATACAGTAGATGTAATATACTGGCATTTTAGTAAAACATCTAATACATTACATTAAAAAAATCTCTTATGAAATGGATTAGAACTAGTTTGGATATGAGCACTGTCCTGTGGACTTAAAACTGATTGATGGACTACAAACAAAGAGTAAATATATAGGGTAAAATACATATTCATGGCGAGCGGAAAATCCAAGAGAGGGGATTCAGATTCCAGTCAAGTTCTATGCCACATCCATCATCTTGGTATCTGAGTATCTTGTGGAATTATCCCCCTACCTTCCTACTTGACATCCTATCAGGAGGGGCTGTGGTATGCTTCCTTGTTGAAAAGGGCTGCTGGGCCACCCAGAAAGTTGACAGATCCCTAGACAACTGGCATCACCTCCCCCTTTACCCCTCAGGCTCTCTGGGTGCTCAGAAGAAAAGATGAAATCTGAGGAAATTCTCCACAAAACCAGAGGGATGACAATGCGCACCACTCCCCGCTCACCTACAGTTTCTCCTGGTCCACCTTGTTATAAGCACCTTCCCCTGAGTGGACTACAGACCACACGGATAGGCCTCCAAAAAATGGTGGGGGAGCATAGTGAAGTGGAAGCAGTGAAGTCCTCTGCCATGGGGAATGGGAAATTTTTCCACTGAGCTATGAAACACAATCTGGGCCATTATTATCATTAAGTCAAATCCTTAAATCTTTACCCAGTTTTCTCTTTGTCTTTACTCTGGCAAAACTCCAACTGATTTTAGCTGACCTTTTGCCTAATTAAATAGAATTTCTACTTTTCCACTGTATCTCAATACAAGGGCTAAGCCCTCAGCAGCAATAACAGAAAAGTGATGTGGAGTCAAGGCTGTCAGTGGAGAACTGGAACAACAGGAACACTTGCAGACTAACCTTGCTAGTATAAGATACTCATGGGGAACTATTCCAGTACAATGGGAAAGGAAACATCTAAGAACAGCACCACTGGAAAATATCTCTTTTACAGTCAGATACAAAAGAAATGTTAGTCAAGATAAAGCAGAAAGATGGAAAGAAAACATCATCTGCTGCAACAGAACCAACTGGGAACCAGAGTGAGCAGCACAAACTGAATGTACCTGTATAAGAACTACAGAGTCCAAGACAATGCCAAAAGAAAGAGAAGTGGTTATCTATTACACTAGTTGCATTTTTGTTTCCAAGTCTATGTATAAGAAATGTCTATGTATAAGAAATATCTATGACATTGTTAAAAATTTTCAAGCGAGCACAAACATTTTATATGTGTACACTGTACAAAACATATAGCCCAGTGGTTCTCAAACTTCCGTATTGGTGACCCCTTTCACAGCTCTGAATGCAACCTGCCCTTATAAATTAAAAACACATTGTTTATAATTAATATTATTATAAATGCTGGAAGTGAAGCAGGGTTTGGGGGGGGAGACTAACACCTCATGACCCCCTGAAAAAATCTTACGATCCCCAGTTTGAGAACCCCTGATATAGCTGAAAACTTCAAATGAAGGGCTAGAAAGACTTTGTGGTCAAGTAAATGACTATATCACAAGCTGACTGAAATGCAAAATGATCATTCAGGAGGGAAAAAGCTCAATATTAAATATTTCTTTGTTAGGTGAAATGTTGATGATGCTGTGGTATGGTTAAAACAAAGACAGTGCTGTAATACAATCACATCATCAAAAGTGAGACCAGGTTGCTTTAAGAGAGAAATAGGAAGCTGTAACCTGAAGCTTACTGAATGCTGGGCTGGGCGGAACACTGTGAGGCAGCAAATAAAGTAAATCTATTCACTGTAAACTCCACAGAGCATCCAGACTGTTTTACCAAAGTTGGTACTCCCCCTGTGGATGGAGGAGACAAGAGACGAGTGACATCATACAGGAGAAGGGATAAAGTGCTGTTTCTGCAGCTGTGGGATGAGAAAAAACTTCTGAGGCGTATAAAGGATCTGCTGCCCTGTCCAGCAAAGACACTGCTGACAGGATCTTTATTCCTACAGCTCAGCCTTCAGCTCCCTTTACCAAGCTAGGGAAAAAAGAAAAATAATCCAGTAATAATAGCTGTCAGAAAACTGGTGTACAATGCCACAGAACGTCGTTCTCCCAGGACCTGCTCCTTGGGGATTCAGGCTGACTGGAGGGATAGATTTTAACCAGCCTTTGATTATAACCAGGGTACGTGTTCTTTTCCATTTCCCTTTTATTATTTTTAACATTGTTTTAATTTTTGCTCTTTGACTTTTCTTGAGTGAAGCAATAAACGAGTGAACTAGCTCCAGGTTGCATTTATTACTGTTATTCAAATTTAGTAGTTGCTGAAAGTTAATTCTGAAATGATTTGTGTGTGTGTGAATTTTAAAGAGACTGCTTTGTCAGGCAAAAAGGGCTTCATTTGACTCCTTCTCAGATTTCCAAAACAAAATTCCCGTGTCAAGGAGACACTGGCAAGGGAAGAGGACAGTGTGATTTCCCAAAGCACTGATATTTTCACTTTCCAGTTTCGGACCCCCCAGGGAGCCAGAGACCAGCCTAAGATACTGACCATATTGTAGCTCTCATCAGTTCCAGTAACTGGCCCATATTATCCTTGGGAGAGAGGGGGACTTAGCAGCTGTTCCTTGTGGCTGGATGTTTGTACACTAATCTTCATGTCAGCTTGAGTTAAGAAGATTTTGAAATACAAATCTTTATCTAATTCAAGATCTGTGTGTTGTAAGCAAAGGCCATGCTCCTACAAATGTACAGTTCTGTGATTTCATTTATTTTACATCAGTGATTTATTACAAAGTTATTCTATCATGAACAAGCAAGAAAAAAAATCCTATGCATTAACTAGTGGCTTTTAGTGATATTCAATATTAATCTCTTATAGTACTTCACATTTAAAGAGGATTAAGAACACAATCCCTCCTCTTTTTTCGGTATTCTAAGATATTATCCTGAAAACTGGCATTTATTTCAGAGGCTGTCACTTAATAACTGCAATGCACAAAAATCTATTTTCCATTCTTAAAGCAATAGCAAAACATATTTTCTGTCCATTAGGTAAACTTAGTTTAAGTATATATTGCTGAATAGGGCTTTACGTGACATACATCAAATACCAGAATCAGCATTCTTTATTTTCTGCCGGTTTACAGTACTTGCACATACTGAAAGCATGTTTCATTATTCTCTTCCACCTCACTAACATAGTTTTGGAAGTAGTGCATTGAGACTCAGAATTTAGACAATATCTTAGTGCAGTATTACGTAAGTGTCAGAACTTGAAGAATATATACTGATGATGATGCCATGCAGTCAAACAGGATTTGCGGAAATGGTAAGCACCAAAATTCTACTGTAAATTACCCTAGTATAAATCTGAAGTAACTCCATGTAAGTCAATAGAGTTACTCCACATTTATACCACCATAACTGAGATCCACTTTTGCCCTTAAAATATAATGCTCTTAATTTGCTTGATGTTATATAAATGTATATGATAAATGTTTGTTGTATGTGACATGAAAATTCTGGAGAAAAAAAATATGTTGCGTAAAAAGAGTGAAAATGTCTAGATGTATTGGGACTTTCATTGCCTTTTATGGACTTACAAGGGGAAAATAGTTTCCATTATCTCTAATGAAAAATATTTTAGCAGTGTCTGGTTTATATTTTCCTTTTGTTTAGATTAAGTGCAATGAGGTTTAAAAACATACTAAAAAAAGATAAATTACATTTATTGTAACTTTCTGAGGAATAAATAATTTTGCCATTGACTCATCATCATACCTACAGAGTGCGTTGAGACAAAAAAGCTGCTGGTTTGTAGCAAAATGTCAATGCTCATTAATCACGTGTTTCAAGTTGAAGAACTGTTGATATTATAAAATACATTAGGAAAAAGGAAATGTTTAAAGTTACTTGGCTAGAGCTCAGGAATTTTAATGATGGATTTGTTTGATATTAATGACCCTTTCCTGCTAATCAGATTAGATTTTTTTCATATATTTGTTCGTGTCCAATACTGCAAAGTGCTGAGAGTTTCCAGCAAATTAGTGAGCATTCAGACTCTCAGGTGGTGCTCAGATCCATGCAAAACTAGGTTGAAAAGCAAAGGATATTCACTCAATTTACATAATGAAAAGTAACACCTATTTATTCACACTTCAATTAGCATAATGACAAGAAAAAATTATTCCTCAGAAATACTTTTTAAGGATTAAAATAGTAAGCAGTAGGATGGTTGATTAATCGCAGTTAACTCATGTGATTAACTCAAAAAATTAATCACAGTTTTAAAAATTAATCACAATTAATCGCACTGTTAAACAACAGAATTTAACAATAGAATTGTTAAACAATTCAAATTTATTAAATATTTTTGCATGTTTTTCTACATTTTCAAATATACTGATTTCAGTTACAACACAGAATACAAAGTATATATTGCTCACTTTATATTATTTTTATTACAAATATTTACACTGTAAAAATGATAAAAAGAAGTAGTATTTTTCAATTCAACTCAAATAAGTACTGTAGTGCATTCTCTTTATCGTGAAAATGTAACATAAAAAAGGGGGGGAAATTGTTACAGAACTGCATTCAAAAACAAAACTGTGTAAAACTTTAGAGCCTACAAGTCTGCTCAGTCCTACTTCTTATTTTGCCAATTGCTAAGACAAACAAGTTTGTTTACATTTATGGGAGATACTGCTGCCTCCTTCTTAATTACAATGTAACCTGAAAGCGAGAACAGGCTTTTGCGTGGCACTTTTGTAGCCGGCGTTGCAAGGTATTTATGTGACTGATATGCTAAACATTCGTATGCGACTTCATGCTTCAGCCACCATTCCAGAGAACATACTTCCATCCTAATGATGCCTGGTAAAAAAAAAATGTGTTAATTAAATTTGTGACTGAACTTCTTGGGGGAAAATTGGATGTCTCCTGTTCCATTTTACCCGCATTCTACCATATATTTCATGTTATAGCAATCTTGGATGACGAACCAGCACATGTTCATTTTACGAACACTTTCACTGCAGATTTGACAAAATGCAAAGAAGGTACCAATATGGGATTTCTAAAAATAGCTACAGAATTCAACTCAAGGTTTATGAATCTGAAGTGCCTTCCAAAATCTGAGAGGGACGAGGTGTGAAGCATGATGTCAGAAGTCTTAAAAGAGCAACACTCCGATGTGGAAACTACAGAACCTGAACCACCAAAAAAAAAAAAATTAACCTTCTGCTGGTGGCATCTGACTCAAATGATGAAAATGAACATGTTCACTCTGCTTTGGATCATTAACATGCAGAACCCGCCATCAGCATGGACGCACGTCCTCTGGAATCACGGCTGAAGCATGAAGAGACATATGAATCTTTAGCACATCTGGCACACAAATATCTTGAGATGCCAGCTAAAACAGTGCGATGTGAACACCTGTTCTCACTTTCAGGTAACATTGTAAACAAGAAGTGGGCAGCATTACCTCTTGCAAATTGTAACCAAACTTGTTTGTCTGAGCAGTTGACTGAACAAGAAGTAGGAATGAGTGGACTTGTAGGCTCTAAAGTTTTATATTGTTTTATTTTTTAATCCATTTTTTTTGTAGATAATTCTACATTTTTAAGTTCAACTTTCACGATAAAGTGATCGCATTACAGTACTTGTATTAGGTGAACTAAAAAATACTATTTCTTTGTTTTTTTACAGTGAAAATATTTGTATTCAAAAATAAAGTGAGCAGTGTACACTTTGTATTCTGTGTTGTAATTGAAATTGAAAATGTAGAAAACATCCAAAAATATTTAAATAAATGGTATTCTCTTATTGTTTAACAGCATGATTAATTGTACGATTAATCACTATTAATTTTTTAAATCGCTTGACAGCCCTAGTAAGCAGAAACTGATAGTTTATTGCATCTTTCCAATTATCCTTTTGACTAAAATCTTTAGCCAGATGTAACAGCAGTTGGCTATAATCCTTATTCAATCAGAGAAAACCTTTATTAGTGGTGTAATAGAGTGATGTGTAAGACTATCAGGGATCATCGTACACCTGTTTAGAGAACAGAGGTCATCTCAAAAACTCATGCGTGATTTACCTAACCAAACACAGTCAGACTATCCTCTTGAGTGTTTCAAGCAAACGTAAAACCACAGAGTATGATATTCAGGAAGGGCTAAAGTATAGAAGTTAAATGAATGTGTTTATTTGCAGCACATAAAGATATAAAAAGCAAGAAGCAAAAAATTAACAAGAAAAATGAAAACAACTGCTGACATTTTTGGGACTTAACTTACCTACATTTATGTTATGTCCATGGAACCATCCAAAGCCCACTGACTAAAGCCAATTAAATTATTTCAATTTGCTTAAGAATAGGCCTTGAGTGTGCCTGGGTGGAAGGGGGGAAGAGAGAGAGAGAGTGTCTGTGTGTTGAGGGAACAGTTGTGATAAAAAGAATAATGCATCCTAAGAACTTAACTCCCTTTAAACAAAATAATTATGGATAAGTGTAAAAATGATGTTTGAGGGAGCAGGAGATACCTTCATCAGCTTCAGAGTTTCACGGTCTTAATGTTCTGCTATAGAGCTGTACAGCTCCTCACTATATATACACACATTACTTCTCTTTCACCTATATACATTTTCCTGTAACACAGATGCAGAGACTGTCTTTTTTATTCTCTTCAAAAGAGGTGGATTATGAAGTATTCATAATTCAGTGTCCCAAAGCAATTTACAAATCAATATACAGATTAAATGCACTGCAGAAAGAAAATATTTTTCTCAAAATCATATAATTGAAGAAAATTACCCCACATGAGTAAAGTTGTTACCTAATCCACAAAATGTTTGCATATCTGATATATGTCCCTATTTTCCTCTTTATTTTTTTAAATCTGAGAAGGGATTTAGATTCACAGCACACTAGACCAATAAACACACAATACTATGGACTAAATCCTCTATCATATCCCCCCCCTTAGTTGTCTTTTTCCAAGCTGAAAAGTCCCATATTATTAATCTCTCCTCATATGGAAGACGCTCCATATCCTTAATCATTTTTGTTGCCCTTTTCTGAACCTTTAGCAATTCCAATATATGATAGAGGTCTATACAATCATGACTGGTTTGGAGAAAGTAAATAAGGAAGTGTTATTTACTCATTCTTAAAACATAAGAACTAGGGGTCACCAAATGAAAATAATAGGCAGCAGGTTTAAAACATATGAAAGGAAGTATTTTTTCATACAACGCACAGTCAACCTGTGGAACTCCTTGCCAGAGGAAGCTGTGAAGGCCAAGACTATAACAAGGTTCAAAAAAGAACTAGATAAATTCATGGAGGATAGATCCATCAATGGCTATTAGCCAGGATGGACAGGGATGGTGTTCATAGCCTCTGTTTGCCAGAAGCTTGGTATGGGCACCAGGGGATAGATCACTTGATGATTACCTGTTCTGTTCATTCCCTCTGGGACACCTGAGACAGGATACTGGGCTTTTGGAAGACAGGATACTGGGCTAAATGGACCTTTGGTTTGACCCAGTATGGCCGTTCTTATGCGGCTTCACTCTACTCTTGCTCATACCCTTGGGGGAGAGAGATTTATGTTGGAGGGGGCAATAGAGCATCTGACTACTAAAAACCCATTTTTCTAACCCAGAGGATCACACCTAAGGTATCCTTAGCTAGGAATTTAAAGTTGGTTCAGAAATGTAGAAATTCTGTCTTTCCTTTCCTTCCCCACTCCTGATGCATTTTTCAAACTACTGAGCAGAAAAATGCCACAGTGAAGAATTGCACCTGTGCTGCTATGAATATTAAGTCCACATGCTGTGTACTTGACAGTTATCTCTGACAGAGACTGCTATGTGATAGAGAATAGATCTAATGCCTTGGACTTGTTATATCAGAATGGGGAAATGGTCCATTTAATCTGATATCCTTTCTTTAGCAGCAACCTTTACCTGACGCTTTAGAGGAAGATGAAATCTTCCCAAATGCACTAGTTGTTCATTACTATAATGTGATGGGAGGAGATTCTTTCTTGACCACAACTGAAAGTCAGCTTTTTGGAAGCATGATAATAGCCCTTACATTTTTTATCTAACTAGTGTAACTGCAGATTTTATCCTTATTTATGAGCCTAAACAGTTTAAATCTTATTTAGCTAGTGATCTCAATTATATCCTATGGTTTTGAGTTCCACAGCTTAATAATAAAGTACGCATAAAATATTTCTTGCCATGCATGGAAATGTAGCAGTGTAATACCTGTAGAGACAATACAAGATACAGTTTCATTAGCATTGACACAGTGGTATTGGTACATTCCATGCTTTTAATGGAATCTTTTCTTCTTCAAGAATACAAGACATAGTTAATCTGTCATTTCTTGGGAAAATGTATTTAAAAAATTAAAATCTCAGTGAGCAATTTTATATGTGATGTAATACTTAAGAACTAAGAAAGAGTGCAGTGTTTTTCTGGGCAGTTACAGAATGCTTTCATATATCACAGAAGAATAAATGTCTTAAGTACTAGAAAGTGCAGGAATCTCCCATAAATACACTGCCTGGCAGTGGAAGCTAGGGATATTTGGAAATGGATAGGCAAAAATTACATATAATGGTCTGTTCAGGGCACATTGCAGAGACTATTCTGTCTCTGAAGGAATTAATAATTCTGGCTCTGATACCACCTGCCTGACAAGTCATCAGTGCTGGCTGCAATGACAGGAAATGGAATTCAGAAGCCAACGATTCTACACTTCATAATTTATTATTATTGTTATTCCAGTAGTGCCTACACTATGCTAAGGAAGAGGGATTTGTCAAAGGAGAAAACAGTGATCTTAAGGATCAGTTCAAGAGAACGTTCCATGAAAGAGCTGATAAGGGAAAATTTTCACAGGGGTCTATGAGAGAAGAAGATAAATGAGCAGCCTAGGCGGTGACATGATAAGAGAAGACCAGGTGCAGGAAAGCCTGAATTTTGAAGGGCCTTGAAGGTGAGGACAAGAAGCTTGAGCTTTAGACAGCAGAAAAATGTTCTTGGAGGGAAGGGAGGGGAGTTAAACAGCAGAAGAAATAATTAGATGGTGTAAGAAAGACATTTCTAAATAAAACATCTGTCTCTGAAATTTTTAAATCTCTCTCATGTGTTTGCTTATGTGTACACATAACACATGTGTACATACACACTTGTGTGAGAAATAGTGAGAGAAATAGTGGAATTCCAAATTTGAGAGATGACATGGTTCTACCTCCTATCGCGTTCTACAGGCAGCTTCAAAAGGACTTAATTCTATGAGGATGAATTGTGCCAGTAATGTATTCACTTTACTATTTGGTAGTTTATGTTATATTGTTTTATCATGCAAGTAAAAAAGTACTCCTGTATCAAAGGTTTAATTGAAATGAAATGGATTTCTAGAAGATAGTAGCTTTATAGACTGGAATTGTATTGGGAAAGGCAAAAGATATTCCTTTTGAGGAAGGTGTGAGTAATATGCACATTGCCCTCGGACAGGAAATACTATAGGTGGACAGACAAATTATGCATCTTTGTAACCTCTCTCTTGCAGGGTTTTTAATTCCATGTTTCCAAATCAGTGTTATGAGATTCTCTTTAGGATAAACTTCCAAAATACGAATTTTTAGACTTGTTTAGAGTAGCAGTCCTCCAAGTCATCCTTTTGCTTTAATGTTAAGTCTCTCTCCTTAATCTAAACAAATAGCCTCAAAGGCTAGCTATCGAGCAATAACATCACATTAGAAAGCAAAAACATCAAGAAAGTAGAACAGTTCATCTATCCAGGCACCACCATACTAGCCAATGGAGACCTCAAGAAGGAAGTGACATCAATAATAGGAAAGACATCCACACCATTCACCAAACTCAACAAGGCATCAAAATCAAGGATATACAGCACCAGAAGAAAACTGAAAATTTTCAACTAAAATAATCTTAGTATTAACATATAGCTGCAAAAGCTGGAAATCTACTAAAAAGTGAGACAGAAAACAAGACAATTTCAAAAATCAATGTCTATAAAAAATTCTGGACACTGAATGGAAAGACTTCAACATCAACAAAGAGATCTGAGAAATAACCAACCAGCAGCTCATCTCCACCAGAATCAGAAGAAATCTCTAAACATATCTGGGGCATGTACATCACATGCCAATATGCAGACCTCTACATAAAGTTGTCAAGTGGAAACCAACTGGTGTGAGAAAACGAGGGTACCTATGAGAATTCTTAAGGAGAACCCTTCGTAGGGAGGGCAGAACAGCTGTTTTCCACACCATATGAAAGCAACAGCAAATGACCGGGAGGTACGAAGTAGACTACTGTCTGTCCTGTGTGCCAACATTGGCATGGGAAGGATGTAATGTAATGTAAAAACAAGTGTCCTAAAGAGGCAGAGAGAAGGCCACTAAAGATGCCTGGGAATATCATTGAAAAAAACTGCAGATCATTGGAAGCCCAAAACCACGTACAAGAGACACATATTGTCAGAGAAAACAAGGCTGGAGGTCTTTATATTCACTGTTGTTGAGAGGAGGGATCTTCCTTCCCCAATACTCTTACAGACTACGGCAGTAGTTCTCAAGCAGGGGTACACAGAGGTCTTCCAGGGGGTACATCAACTCATCTAGATACTTGCCTAGTTTTATAACAAATTACATAAAAAGCACTAGCAAAGTCAATACAAACTAAAATTTCATACAGACAACGACTTGTTTGTACTGCTCTATATACTATACACTGGAAGATAAGTACAATATTTATATTTCATTTGATTTATTTTATAATTATATGGTAAAAATGAGAAAGTGAGCAATTTTTCAGTAACAGTGTGCTGTGACACGGTACTTTTTTTGTCTGGTTTTGTAAGCAAGTAGGGTACACAAGACAAATCAGACTCTTGAAAGGGGTACAGTAATCTGGAAAGTTGAGAACCACTGGACTAGGGGATTCAAAAACTGTAGCAAGGACATTTAATTTTTTAAAAGTTATGTATTTGCTTTCTACTTATACTTCCACACTGGCAACCCCAATACAGTTTATCCTTCATCCCAGGATCTCCCCTGTCCCTTGGTCTTTACATGACATTATTCCATTAATTTAGTGCTACCCTAGTAAGAGCCAACAGCTGGGACAGTGTGAAGTTGAGAGACATGGCCAGGCCACTTCTAAGGAGCTGAAGGGGTAGGGCTAAAGACGCCCAGGGCTTGGCTACACTGGTGCTTTACAGTGCTGCAACTTTCTCGCTCAGTGGTGTGAAAAAACACCCCCCTGAGCGCAGCAAGTTACAGCGCTGCAAAGCACCAGTGTAAACAGTGCCCCAGCACTGGGAGCACGGCTCCCAGCGGTGTAAGATAATCCCCACAGGGAGGTGGTTTACGTGCAGCGCTGGGAGAGCTCTCTCCCAGCGCTGGCGCCGCGACCACACTCGCACTTCAAAGCGCTGCCGCGGGAGCACTTCTGCGGCAGTGCTGTGCAGCTCTAAGTGTAGCCATACCTTCAGTCAACAATCCAGATGACACTTGCCCCACCAGCACACATATGGGACTGCATCAGCAACTACTTCCGAGCCTCAGGGAGAAGAGATTAATCTGAAGCTTCTCCTTTCCACAAGGCCTCCAGAGAACTAATGAGCTGATCTGCAGAGAGCAAGAGTCCCTATACATAGAGCTGGCTCCAGGTTTTTTACCGTCTCAAGCAACAACAACAACAAAAAAGCTGGAGTGCCACCACAGAAGCAAAAAAAAAAAAAAAATTAAATAAAAAAAATTAAAAAAAAAGCCGGAGTGCCGCCCCTTGAAAAGGGCCGGAATGCCACCCCTTGAAAAAGGCCGCCCTAAGCACATGCTTGGAACAATGGTGCCTAGAGCCGGCCCTGCCTGTAGAGCACTGGCTGTTCAGCCAGGTAGGATTCTACCATATTAAGGGGAGAGGAAACACTGGAATCTGCTTTAAAGCGTGCTATTGTGCACTAAATTTAAAACCTTGGGCTAGTAAAAGAATACAAAGTTTTGTTACAACCGTTTTTTCAGATATTTTGCCCCCCTCATATTTGCAAGAACGTTGGCCCAGATTCTCAAAGGTTTTAGGTACCTAACTCCTACTGATTTGAAAACTTTCAGAATCTGGGCCTTTGCTCTTGTCCTTTCCTCAGATTTAAGAATCTGTGATCACTCTATCACAATCATGCCTCACCCCAAGACAAATGTATTAACACTCTTTACAGACCTATCAGTTTAACTCATTTACAGGGCTGGCTGTAAATAGTGTTATACGTGAAAACAGCTGATGATGCATTTTGTAAGGAGACATTTTCAAATGTACTGAATTAGGAGCACTTTCTTTCATTTATCTAAAACTTAAATTTAAAGCTCTTATTAGAGTGAGAAACTAGAATCACTTTGGTACTTATTCATTGATTTTATTAATTATTATTATTATTCATACTGTGGTAGTGTCCATAGGCCACAGCCAAGTTGGACCCCTTTGTACGAGGTGCTGTACAAAATATATAATAAATGAATGCTCTTAATGTGGACAAGTTTGGTTATCTTTGCAACCATAAGAGGTAGAAACCAATTATTTTTAAATTAAAGCTTAAATTCTGCAGGAACTTGTCTTTGTCCCCACCACTACTTGCCATGAAAACGATCCTTATGCATAGCTATTTTGATTTTTCAAGACCCAGAAAGCAGGAATGTTTAAGGCACTGGACCTAAATTAAGGGTTTAGGGTCTGATCCTGATTTTGCCACAGACTTGTGTGACCTTGGGTAAGTTTGTGCATGGAGAGGACACACTATATACAGCTGTTCCCAGCTTTGTGTGCAGAAGGGAGGTCTGGTCTCCCTTGTTGGCACCATTTTGTTTTCTCTCATTGCTTTTGGCTTCTGGAGGCCTCCACACAGGGTCCTGCTTAAGAATAATGAATGGGGACTTGGCAAGGCAGTGGGGAGAAGTGGGGTGGTCCAAGGGTGCATATCATTCTCTCTCTGGCTCTATGAAAAATCTGTGTTACAGATGATAGAGCCACAGGGGGGATGGATAGCTCAGTGGTTTGAGCATTGGCCTGCTAAATCCAGGGTTGCAAGTTCAATCCTTGAGGGGGCCATTTAGAGAACTGGAGTAAAAATCTGTCTGGGGATTAGTCCTGCTTTGAGCAGGGGTTGCACTAGATGACCTTCTGAGGTCCCTTCCAACCCTAATCTTCTATGATTCTAAGTTTTCTAATACAGGGCTAAATTGTGGTAGCTAAGCATTCCCCTGTGTCACCCTAACAGAATTTCTAAAAAACACCGTGTCTCAGGTTGAAACAATGTCTCTGTATCTTTGCAGCAAATAGTTGCTTTTAGTCACTAGAGAAACTCTTGATTGGCTACCACAGGTTTTAAAGCATGTTTCCTTTACCATGGAAGAAACCATGCCAAAATACTGTTGGGAATGTTATGAACAAGTCCTCCATTTAAGATTGTTGTAAGAGACAGTCAAGGGACCACGCTGAAAACAAAGCCTAATAGCATTTGCCCAGAAACTAGTACCATGTGGGCAGAAGGGTCACATTCATACAGGTGCATGACAGTGTGAAAACACACAGAAACTGAGAACAGACAAGAACTGGGAATGGGGGGAGAGTGGGGAGAAACCCAAGAAGGATCCTGTAAGCACATGTGATCATGGAAAAAAATAAAGAAATCTTTTGGATCTTGTGTTGACTGAAGAGGCAGTAAGGTAAGAAACTGCTCTTTTTGTTCTTGATTCCTTCTGCATTCACAGTCACAAGACTTTGTACGTTCTTTGTAAATAAGAAAAATTGCATCAACCAAATTCCCAACTATCACCAATTTCTACTCCGAACTGGAGCAACCTACTAGACACTGAATTTTTAGGAAGCAGCTCAGGCCAAAAAGTGGTAACACTGGTGTCAGCAGTGTGATCCAGTTTCCAAGTAGAGAGATTGTGAGCTGGTGGTATTCCTGTTGAACCAAGATGCAACAAATAATGGAGATTCTTGCAGAAATCAAAAATGGCCAGCAAGATTTAAAACAAGACCTCAAATAGGAGCTGGAGACTTCGAAAAAGTAATTAAGACAAGACTTAAAACAAGATCTAAAACAAGAGCTAGAGGTTTCCCAGAAAGGGCTCAGAGAGAATTTGCATGTTGAGATGAGTTTGTTGTATGGAGGTGCAACTAAAATACACTTGGACAGACTGGGAACCCAGTGGCAACACACCCGGGCTAGAATGGTAAAACAGATTGATGAGGTGAACTACAATCTGACTAAAGTTTTTCCATGAAGCAGTGGAAACCAAACAGACTTTGGCCAATATGGAACTTGCTGAGATGAGGTGCAGCATGGACTTGAGTTGAAAATTCAGATCCAGAAGGAAATCAAAGGGTCACAGACCACAGTGGAAGATAGCTGGCTGGATGAGGAACTGAGCCAGCCAGAGGACTAGAGTAATACCAGACATTTACAACAATTTTCTGCCCCATTTGTAACCCACAGAGGCTCAGAGGGGACAAGTCGGTTTGTGCCAGCTCAAATAATGAAAAAACTTTCTGGCAGAGGTGACGCATGGAAGGGCATGCGGGGTCACATGCCCCCCCTCAAGATTTGCTGGTTGGCTTATATAGAGTATGCTCACATGGACTGAACATGCTCAGTAACACTGCTGAAGCTGGTTGCCCTCACTCTGCCTTCCTCCCTTCCCCACTATCAACAAGCACGGGTCATCTCTGCTGGGAGGCTCATTTGGCTCAGTTCAACATTATAGCTCAAATGAATGACTGGGAGGAGACACAGAAAGGGGGATTACTATCAGCCAACTTGGGTGGTCCAGCTCTAATTGTGCTATAGAACTTACCCACAGAAAAAAAAAACTGAATTAGCCAGACCTGGTACAAGCCCTTGATATGCAGTTTGGAGTTAGCCATCAATCTGATGTGGCCAAGTTACAGCTAAGAGGCTAGAGCTAGAAGTAGAAGGAATGAAAAAATTCCACGAGCTGGCAGAGAACCTGCAAAGACTTATGTTCTGAGCGTCGTCAGGTACCATCAAGGCGCTCAACGCTAAACTGACAATGGACCAATTTATAAATGCTCAGCTGGACTTGGAATTGCAGATCAAAATCAGCAAAAGGAATCCAATTGTCCACAGAACTTGAATCTTTTCTTGTAACAGTGTCCAGAACAGAATGTAGCTGCTAGTGTAGAAGATGGAATCTTGATCACCATGAGCCCTGTAAATACAGTTCTGTGGTTCCATATGTATGATGAAAGAAGAGATTCTAATCTGGTTCAGGACCATATTGAATAAGAAGAAAAACTGATAAATTTGATGTGTAAAACAATGCAAATTGGCAATAATGCAAAAATTAAAGGAAACAGTTCAGTTAAACATTGGTACTGTGACAAAATTGGCCACAGAAAGGATTGTTATCAATCTAAGATAGGTCGAGAGAGACTCTTGCAAGTGTCTAGTGAAAGCCCCTTCCCCAGTTCAGGAAATGAAGGAACATCAACCTGAAGGGGCAATGGTTAGGAGAGATACAAGGATCAACCCCACAGATTTTGTTTAGATCTTGGCAGTCAAACAACAATAATGGGAGTATGGTTAATAACACATTAACGCAGGAACCAAACCCTGTAACAAACCCCATTGCCTACTCTGTCCCCATGTCTACTCTAGTGTCACCATCAGAGGACCCAATCACACGAGCCACACCATCAGGGGCTCATTCACCTGCACATCTGCAAATGTGATATATGCCATCATGTGCCAGCAATGCCCCTCTACCATGTACTCTGGCCAAACTGGACAGTCTCTACGTAAAAGGATAAATGGACACAAATTAGACATCAGGTATGGTAACATACAAAAGCCAGAAGGAGAACACTTCAATCTCCCTGGACATTCAATAACAGATTTAAAAGTAGCCATTCTTCAACAAAAAACACTTCAAAAACAGACTTTAAAGAGAAACTGCACCGCTACAATTCATTTTCAAACTTAACACCATTAATTTGGGCTTGAATAGGGACTGGGAGTGGCTGGTTCACTACAAAAGCAATTTTCCCTCTCTTGGTATTGACACCTCCTCATCAGTTATTGGGAGAGGACTATATCCACCCTGACTGAATTGGCCTTGTCAGCACTGGCTCTCCACTTGTAAGGTAACTCTCTTCTCTTCATGTGCCAATATATTTATGCCTGTACTTCTAATTTTCACTCATGCATCTAAAGAAGTGGGGTTTTTTACCCGTGAAAGCTTATGCCCAAATAGATCTGTTGGTCTTTAAGGTGCCACCAGACTCCTCATTGTTTCTGTGGATACTAACATAGCTATCCCTCTGATACTTGGCTAATAACTGTGTAACCAGTGTCAGGAAAGGTGTCTTACAAATTCAGTCTGTGAAATTCCCTTTAAAGATATGGCCCAGGTGAGATAAATGACTTGTAGGTAATTGGTTTGCACTGGAAAAATTGTCCTGCTCCAGGGGGCGTTATAACAGCTACATGCTTCCAACAAAGGAAAGAGAGAGAGTGGCTGAAATCTGTTTTGAGACCCAGGGTCTCAGGGCATCATTAGCTGCTAAAGCTCTTCTGAACCTGAAATAAAAACTGATCTCAGTTTGTTTGCTGAATGTTTCCGACAAGCAGCAAATAGAAAAAAAGGGAAAGTGATCAGCACACTGAAAAAAGCTTTTGTGACTGTTCCTGTCTTGGCCTATCCATGTTTCAAATCCCCTTTCATATTGGACACTAGAAGGCTAGTTCTTACAGTTTGATGGACAGAATTTCAGCTTGCCTGCCTGACCACCTCCCCCTCAAATCTGAGAATGTAGCTGTGGGAGTTGAGGCTAGAAAAGTTGTTACAGAGATGAATTCCCCATTCAGATAGAACAGGCAGGGTCTGCTTCAGCCAGCAACATCAGCAGAAACACTAGGCATTCCTTAGCGGCTGACTGAAAGGTGATGTGAAACTATCCTGACAGAAAGATACTGTAGAAAAGTAAATAGATAAGCTTGTATCAGTAGCAATATGTTAAATAATTTCTTTCTGTTTAGGATGGGGTAATTGGCTATCGTCATTTTAGGCCTCATTGGGATGACAGACAAGGCTGAGGTGAGTGGGGGGTGTTATTGTAGATGAAACCTTATTATGGACTGAGTTAAAAATTAATTCAAACTGATGTATGAACAAGTCCTCCATTTAAGATATTAAGGGGCCACAGCTAAAACAAAACCTAAGAGAGTCTGCTCAGAAACTAGCATTGTGTGAGTGAAGGGTTCAACTGGGTATTGTGACCAGCTGTGTGTAAGGGTGTGAAAATACACAGAAACAGAGGCCAGACAACAAGGGAGAGAGGAGGAGAGGCAAGAAAGCCAAGCAGGAGCCTTTAAGCACAATAAGCATGTCTAGACTGCAGCAGCAAGTCTCAGAGCCTGGGTCAACTGACTTGGGCTCACACTACAGAGCTAAAAATAGCAGTGTAGACATTCTTGTTCAGGCTGGAGCCCGGGCTCTGAAACGCAGTGAGGGTGGCAAGTATCAGAGCCCAGGCTCCAGTCTGAGCAGGAACATCTTCAGAGCTATTTTTAGCCCTGCAGCATGAGCCTGAGTCAGTTGACCCAGGCTCTGAGACTCGCTGCCATGGTTGTTTTTTCATTTTTTTTCAGGGTAGATGTACCCAATGTGATCCTGGAAAAAAACTAGAGAGTGGGTTTTTGGGTCTGTTTTTAGCTAAAGAGGCTTGGGGCTGTAAGCTAAGAAATGCTCCGTTTCTTCTTGGTTCCTTCTGCATTGAGAGCATGGGCGGCTCCAGGCCCCAGCATGCCAAGCGCGTGCTTGGGGCGGCACGCCGCGGGGGGCACTCTGCCGGTCGCTGAGAGGGCGGCAGGCAGGGTGCCTTCGGCAGCATGCCTGTGGAGGGTCCGCTGGTCCCGCGGCTTCGGAGGAGCCGCGAGACCAGCGGACCCTCCGCAGGCACGCCTGCGGGAGGTCCATCGGAGCCGCGGGACCAGCAACCGGCAGAGCGCCCCCCGCGGCATGCCGCCGTGCTTGGGGTGGCAAAATGTCTAGAGCCGTCCCTGATTGAGAGACACAGGATTTTGTACATTCCTTGTTAATAAACAAGATTGCATTAAAGAAAATACCAGACTCCATCAATTTCTATTTCCAATTAGAACATCCCAAATGACCCAAACTTTGACTAGCTGCTCGGGTTGAAAAGGGCCAACAGGAGGAACAAATTGTTCTTCTCCCATTAAAAGCTGGTTTTTCTCTTTCCCAGCAGTTGAGAATGATCTTTTGGTAAGGATAGCGGGGTAGCTCTGCTTCAACCTCAATGATGGTCAGTGTCTGAAAGGTACAATCTTGTCCTTCAAAGGCTGTGAATTAACAAATCTGTTGAAATGAAATGCTGGTTTGGTGTAAAATGGTATATCTGGTTGGATTTTAAATGTCACCATAATATTTTTCTTGAAAATTAGAGGGCCTGTATAGAAATATAGTGTCAATTTAGAAGTGTGTAAAATCTCATATTCACAGGCAGGGACGACATCCAGAATTTGTGAGAGATGGCCTTTTTTAGGTCATAATTATAGCTGCCAGCCTTTCCTGTTTGCAAATTTGCAAATATTCTGTCTAGATTAATATTTTATTAGATTGATAAATATTTAAACCATTTTACACAGAAAAAGCATTATAAAAAGCAAAGAAAAATATAACAGCTGCACATAAAAAATAAAGGAAAAAAACAAAGGGGATGCAGAGGAAAACAGATAAAACCTGAAAACGTTTCTACATGCAGCTGGATTTTTTTTTTAGGAAATGTATATAAAAAAAAATATTTCCTTATTTTCTTTTCAAAACCAAGCGGTGACAGCTTAGCTGTAAAGACAACAGGTAGAATTAATTAGGAGAAGTGAACAATTAGAGACCAAGTGTGCACTCTTTTTTGCTTGTTTCTGAGAAAGCATAGATATTCTTGCTGTAAATGTTGTTTTTAACATTGGGATTACATTACATTTTAGTCTCAAACCTGGTAAAGTATTAGAAAACACAGAGTATTCAAAAAGTGAAAATTACTATTACTGTTATTTAGAGAGATTCACAGATATGCTTTAATTAAAAAAAATTAGTAAAAAATAAGTTATGTTTTTCTTATATCTTTTAGATTACTCCAGGAAGCAAGGCTTCAGCAGCCAATTTAAGTCCTGGTGATGTCATTCTAGCTATTGATGGCTATGGTACAGAGAACATGACTCATAATGATGCACAGGAGAGAATTAAAGCAGCATCACATCAACTTTGTCTCAAAATTGAGAGGTATTTCATTATATGTATGGCCCACAACATCATATTTACTTTTGGAGGAGACATTAAGAAACTGAGGTCTTTTTTCCTCTTATCCAATGACTGTCTAGGTAGACATTACATATTCCATGGATCCTTTCAAAAAGAATAAGGAATGATCTAATTGATAGTATTCCATTTCTTAATTAGACAGATACCAGCATCTAAGATTCTGTGTATGATATTTCTGAATTCATAAGGGTTTTTACACTTTCTTTCTATTGATTTAAATGGGCTGTGGATCATGTCTATAAATCTTGCACTATCAGTATTATTTTTGTAGCACCACTAATGAGCATGGAACTTTGCAGACATACACGAGACCAGGGGTCCAATTTGTAAGATGCTGACCACCTCTTCTTCAATGGGAACAGCATCTCACAGGATCAGGCCATTACAATCTAAGGCCCCAATTCTGCAAACACTTATGCACATACTTAACATTACTAACATGAGTAGTACCATTCACATCAATGGGACTACAGATGGTAGTAAAGTTAAACACATGCAAAACTAGTTGCAGAATCATGGTTTAAAGCCTCAATTCAGGAAAGCATCCCTACTGAGGATGGCATTTAAGTGTGTGTTTACCTTTAAAATTTGAAGTCAACATGAACTTAAGCACATATTTATAAGTTAAGTGAATGCTTAAGTGTTTTCCTGAATCAAGGTCTAAAATAAACAGATAGCATAATAAGAAATGACTCATTCCTTTACGCAATGCTTTGGGATCACATGAGTGCAAGGTGCTTCATAAAATTATGTTTTCTGGGGCTGAATCTGCAGCTGTAGTTCTCACAACATTTCTACTAAGGTCGATGAAAATTCTGTGCATGGGGCAGCTGTAAACTCAATCCATAATTTATCAGTGTTTTAAATATATGAGCCACAGATGAAAATTTAACTCAGTTATTACATTGCCACAGAGATAAATTTTAAAATATGCCGACCATATTACTGTAGTTCTCCTTTTCATGTTAAGAAACATGTTTATTGGAGAGAGCACTGTGGCTACAGCACAGGTTTGGGAGTTAGAGAATCTACATTTTATTTAAGGCTCTCTCACTGACTTGATGTATGTCAGTGTTAGGGCCTGATTTTCAGAGTAAGATATGTGTAATTAAGCATGGAAAAATTCTAAATTTACACACATAATTACTACTATTATGCATGCCGAATAGGATGCAAAAGATCATTTGTACAATTACCCAATCTGCATACAAAACTATAACAATTCATGCTCAAATTATGCTTTTTACATATGTCAATTGCACTTATCTAATTTTGAAAAACAGGCCATTAGTCTCTGCATTTTCCCAATTGAAAAGATTGAAATAGTAATAACTTCACATGGTTGTTTTTCAGGCTCTCTTAACTCAGGTGAAAGGTACAAAAGGCCTGCTCCTGGTATCACTGAACTCAAGAAAAAACAATGAGGAGTCCTTGTGGCACCTTGGAGACTAACAAATTTATTTGGGCATAAGCTTTCGATTCAATTGGCTTTGTTAGCAATGACCAGACCTCATTAGCACTTACCCCCCACTCGGTAAGGCAACTCTCATCTTTTCATGTGCTGTATATTTATACCTGCTTACTGTATTTTCCACTCCATGCATCTGAGGAAGTGGGTTATAGCCTATAAAAGCTTATGTTGAAATAAATTTGTTAGCCTCTAAGGTGCCACAAGGACTCCTCATTGTTTTTGCTGATACAGACTAACATGGCTACCCCTCTGAAACCTGAACTCAAGAAGAAACTATTATACAGCCATATATAATCTTTAGTATAGTGTATGTTCATGTATAACTTACAAAGTAAGTTTTCTGACTAGCAAATTCACAAAAACAACACAAGATTCTGTCCAAGTCATTAAAAGAATTTTATATGTTAAAACATTCAAAAGGATTTTTGAACAAACTTCAGATTTTAAGTTTGCAGTGTATATATTTCATGTATATGTGCCATGTTTATGGGAAGGATTTTTTTCTCTTATTAAAAGGGCGGAAAGTAGATTATGGTCTCCACAAGTTTCAGACGATGGCAAGGCTCATCCCTTTAAAATAAATTTGGAAGCTGATCCACAGGTAAGAAGTTTTATAAATCACCAACATACTTCAATATAGCTTTTCACATTCTAAATTGTCTCATTCATTGTCATTATAATACTTTATAGCACATTTCCTCCACTGTCTACTTAACTTGATATAAATCATAAAATGTATTAAATACATGGACATAATTTTAAATTATTGACATTTTAAATTTCACATTTACATTTAAATTAAACCTAAAATTATCTTGTGGAAAAAGTGCAGAGTGTCTCAAACGTTCTCTCAAAACTTTACACTTCACTGTAGTTTTATTATGGAAAGAAAATATCTCCTTTGATACTAATGTTGTTTAAATTGCTGTATCTCTTTTTGATATTTCATCCATCATATTTTTAATTTCTTCAGATGGGACTAAATGTCATATATAAAAATTATTCAGTTATAATACCATAGCAGTCTTTGTGACATGACAGTTAGTTGAACAGGGTGGTCCAGTAAGGTTCTGTATCTTTAACTCAATAAACAATTGTGGCACCACACATAGCCACAAAGGTTTAGAAAATTGCGAATTCTGAATTTGTGGAAGACTAAACTATTCAGACAGCCATCAAATGGATTAGTCATAAACTGGAGTATTCTATCTGTAACTAAGAAAGGTAAAGTCCTTATCTTTGCACACGAGCAAGGTAAATTAAATCAGTATGAGTTCTCCCCTGCCTAGAACTTATATAGAAGTCCTTGTACAGATCTGCATGTGGGAGGGATGTCCAGGTCCACTGATCAATCTATAACTATCCACTTTAACTGCAGCTCTGGAGGCTGCAGACGATAGATTTCAGCATGTGGTTCATAGTGCTTTGTTCCATTTGCCATATATTCTCTAGCTTTAGTACATAAATAGTATTATTTCAATCTTAGCTGAAAAAAGATTATTATTGTGCTGGCAGGACAGCATCAAAACAAATATTTCAATATATTATTCCATGATTGATTATCATGACTCTCTATTCCACAATAAATTTAAGAACAGACTCCATCCCAGTGAATACCATGAAATAAGTGATTCAATCCTGCTCTGACAGGCTTTTAAACATAAATATAATCTCAATGTTCCAATTCTACCTATTTTTTCCAAATATTCTACAAAACTTTGTATTAACTAGTACAATGTATTTCAGCAAAAATAGTATAGTATTAAATGCAAACCATTTTAAATGCATAGTTTTGTGGGGTATCTACGACATACACAGGAGAAAAGGCTTTTGTAATGTCAGGGTTTCCTCCAAGTAGAAAAAGCTGTAGAAAACAAAAATCTGAGTGACAATAAGCCTACACCATTATAATTCTATGCCTAAAGGAGACAGTTTTTTTAAAAACACATAATGTAGTTGAACAGTTAAGTACTATTTGGCAACAAGTTATTGAAAAGCTATCTCCATTACTGTCATCAGAAAAACTGCTTCTGCTATAGCAGTGGTTTTCAACCTGTGGTCCATGGATCCCTGGGGATGCACGGACTATGTCCAAGGAGTCCACGAAATGTTGTCATTCTCATAGAACAGTGGTTTTCAAACTGTGGTCCGCAGATCCCTGGGAGTCCTCAGACTGTATCTAATATTTCCAAAGGGGTCTGCACCTCCATTCAAAATTATTAAGGGGCTCACAATTGAAAGAAGTTTGAAAACCACAGTGCTATACTAAACAGTCAACATTCATTTACATGTCTACTTCTTCCATTAAAAGGGAAATAATAAAAGTTTATATATAGTCAGCAACAAATAGGTCTTCAGAAAAGTAGCTGAGCTTGTAAGCAAATATGATGAACCATTTACGGGAGTATTTACATTTGAAATCCAGTACTATCATTCTAGAGCAGTGCTGGGCAACTGTCAGCCCATGGGCCACATGCAGTCCACAGGTTGCCCACCACTGATCTAGATCATCCATCATACTGATCTACTCTGCACAAATATGACATTATTAATTCTGTTTCTGAAATAGGTGAAACTTTAAATTAAAGGAGATTTTACTGCATATTTAAACACAACACCCGAAGACTGCCATATAAATTCTGTTACTAAAAGAAATATAGTGGAAAAATTCTTAATGTACCTCATATCTTAGCCTGAGCTGGTGAATTATAGTGCATTTATAATAAATGCTGGTTTAAGTCACATTGATTAAAGGTTGTTGAAAACTGAGAGAAAGATGGATACAATGCTTGAATTAAATAAAGGTCTTAAATGCAAAGATTAGTGAAAAAATCCCAAAGCACTGTATTTTCCTTTAAACTCAAAATCCACTACATTAAAAAGCTTGTACATCCATGAGTTGGCCTGCAAAAGCAGGAAATCATCAAGTTCTATTAAAAGCATTTCCTGTTCTTAAGTCTCTCTTGAACTTATTGCAAAGGTCATAGTTGTGGTAAACACAGGACCCTTTTCAAAATCCAGCCACAGTTTTTGACTCTCTGCCAGACAGAAACCTTTGTTAATATAAAGTTAATGTTTACTACAGTAAGTAAAGTATCATAAACATTAAAAAAATCAAGAATTACTCTTTTTAAAAACTGAACATTAAACAGTACATAAATTATAATACAAAGATTCACGCGTGCCTGAGGAAAAATCTACATGACAATCAATGACTTTGAGAAATGTATTACTTCTGTTTGAGAGTTCTAAAATTACAGTTACAAATAACAAAAGATATAAAACACATAAGTGATTTCCTGCTCCAGCATGCTAGCAGAGAGTTCAGTTTAATTTAAATTTCAGCAGATGCACAGCCATTCTCCAGAAGCTCACAGGAGGCCATATAAAAATTAAAAAAACTAAAAATAATTCACCTAGTTCCAATCATGGAACTTCAACTAGGAACCTTTAGCATAAGAAAGAAATAAGCTAAGTCAGGGGTTGGCAACCTTTCAGAAGTGGTGTGCCGAGTCTTCATTTATTCACTCTAATTGCAGGCTTCGTGTGCCAGTAATACATTTTAACATTTTTAGAAGGTCTCTTTCTATAAGTCTATAATATATAACTAAACTATTGTTGTATGTAAAGTAAATAAGATTTTAAAAATGTTTAAGAAGCTTCATTTAAAATTAAAATGCAGAGCCCCCAGGACCGGTGGCCAGGACCTCGGCAGTGTGAGTGCCACTGAAAATCAGCTTGTGTGCCACCTTTGGCATGCGTGCCATAGGTTACCTACCCCTAGGCTAAGTAGTCTCACAGAGTTTAGAAGATTCATAGGCTCTTATACTGCCCCTCTCCCTCCTCACACACACACACACTGTTCAGCCACAGTAGAAAGAAACAATGGAGGCAATGGATGTGGTGTAATTAGGCCACAACTTTATTCACCTAAAATATCTGGGAATACCCGGCAATATATTTTACAGTGCAGGTCATCATCCTTCCCTTAATCATTTTCACATAATCACACACCTGGACCCCACCATCCAGAGGCTACAAAAAGGGGGTTGGCACCCTGCCATATGAGACATAGGAGCCATGAACACACACCCCCACCCTTCCTCAGCTCCCTAAAGAATGCTTTTTTGTACATCCTATTCCAATCAATTTTATCTCATAACCATATCCCTTTCATAATGAGTACCTCCACTGGACATCTGCCACGAGTTCTACTTACTGAGTTATGACTTTATAACCTAACCCCACTGCCTCACCCTGACAGACCCTAACCTTGCTGTGGGGAAGGTGAAAAAAACCTTCCCCATATCAGCCAATCTGGTGGTGAAAGAAAAGCCCCCAAGGAAAAAGGGCTAGTGTGATGCCCACAGTGGATCATGAAAGAATCCAGTCCTTTTTCAGAATCTAAGGATGCGAGGGTGGGTGTTGCCAGCCCAATAAAGGTGAAAGAGGGCCTCACTGAGACTGCACAAGGTATAAACACCAACCCCCTTTTTGGTCAGCTGGAAGGCCGATGCCTCTTTCACAACCTGGTTCAGCTGTTTCCTGCTTCTTATCACTCTGTGCAGGTAGGCATTCTCCCTTCTTCCACCTCTGCTACTAGTTGCAGAGAGAGCCCTCATTTCTTTTCAGCCAGTTGGAACCACCTCATTTCTTTTAGCCAGCTGGACAAGGACTTACTGCAAGTTGTGGTGAGCACACTTTCTCCTCCTACCCCAGGAAGAACTGCAGGCAGGGGCAAACAGTGAAGCCTGTGGCAGAAATATTACTTAACAATAGGAAATGCTGCTTGAGAACTATTCCTGACGGCCACCTTGGTTGTTTCTGATAGAAAATAGCCAGCTTTTTCATTTCTATTGAAATATGATGTAAATATGATGGATAAATATTGTGAATAGACCATTTTATTAGTATTAGTAACACAGCCAAACACAGTGTTATGTAACAAAGCAATTTAGAACATAAGGATCTCCACTAACTTAAACAGTCAGAGAAAATAAGTCTGTCTAAAATGGCTAATGCCTGTTGCTTTCATAATAAACACTTCTTTTGGTTTGTTCTTTTATGTTCTACTAGCAGTGTGAAACAGTGCTGTATATCATACAATTTTCTTTCTCCTTTTCCCTTTTTTAACCTCAGCTAAAATGACTGTGTTTGTTTTTCTTACAGTAGGTTTTTTTTAATTATAATTTACTTATGCCTTACTTTGTGGATTTCCTGTCATTTTAAATATGGTGTTCAGTGTGATTTGATTTTTGAATAGGAAAGATGTTATACTTTCCTTACAGGGTTAATTTTATTATTATATAACTAAGGGTAGAAATCTAAACAAAACCAGAAAAAGAATCCAATAATCACTATCATATATATGATCAGAATGTATTAGTAATTGCAATCAAGTTTTAAAGCATGATAATTATGCTAAAATATGAATCTCTGCCCTTCCCACGCCTTCATTTGACACCAATTTACATCTCCCAACATCGTGCTATGAGTTAAACTAAAGGTTTTTCAGTGTTAGGACATCTCCAAAACATAAACAATAATGTACTTTTTATTAAAGTATACAACATGAATAATAATATATTATTAATTAATATGTGGCCCCAGTCCTGAACTCATTCTATGAGCACTGTTCATATATGTAAACTGCTTGAGCCACCTTCCCTGTTTCTGACATGAACACAGTCATGAAAATGACTTAGCCCTGTACTGATTAGAAGGTCGTCTAGTAGCTATAACAACATCATTAAATATTGTAATTCCTTCTTATTCTTGTTTTGACTTTGAATGCTCTTGGATCTTACTAAATTTCTGGTATAAAGGAACAACTTTCCTAGTTTTAAGTATGATAAACACAAGAGCTGGACTGTTTTAACAAGCTGCTGTTATGTTTTGTCATTGACATTTTGTGCACATTATGATTTTCCTAGAAAAGGGAATTTGGGTCTAACTAATTGCAACAATGCAAACACACTTTTGACCATTGTAACATTGTGAACATGCTATTATGATGTCACATGTCTTCTGTTCATTTGTCAACAATTAAAAATTAGATGAAATGACAATTTTTAGGGTTTTTTAATATTTGCTTATTGTGACCTAAATGTATATGAGGGAATTGAATCAATTTCCAATATTGTGAATACATTACATAAATTAGAAATGATTCTCAATTATAGTAAAAGATAATATCAAATTAATAATACATTTTTACATTGTATCCCCTTCACAATGTACAGCAACACAAAACTGCAAATGAACTTCTCTATATTGATTTACCTATGTGCAATTTTTGTAGTCTTCTTCCGTTCATTATTTCTTAACTTTCTCTTTTAATAGAACTGCTTTTTCCTGTTTGCATCTTCTGGTAGGCACGCTATGTATCTATGATTTTTCTTTTTTAAGGGCTAATAGAAGCTCTGACATTGACCTCTTACCTAGAAATGAAATCTAGTCTATTTCAGTTAAAAATAATTTCAGCAGCTATGCCTTCCCCAGTGGTCCACTGCCAAATTTTTTGGCTTTACAATCTCATTTCTCTATTTTAAAATGTGTTTATCTCCCCTATTGCTGTGTGACAAACACACACAAACAGAGGACAGGGACTAGCTAACAATTAAGATAAACAATTAAGCTGACTATAGACAAAATTCATAAAGCAAACAGTGAAAAAAAAGAGAAGAATACTTTTTAAGTGTATATGATTATATGCAACCCTTATACCAATTACTAAATTACTGAAGTTTTTACATATATTTGCAAACATACCACTCATTCTATTTGTCTTCACAAGGCATACAAATAATATTTGAATATACATGGATTACACAGCGCATGAAAGTTTAATGGATAAACACAGAATGTCTGTGTAACCTTTGGGTTTACTTAATCAAGTCTTTAAATTCCAGTGGAGAAAGATGAGATTAACAACCATTGTTAAAGATGAGATTAACAAATTCCAGTGTTGTCAGTTTTGCTTGTTATTAGCTTCAGTGTGCACTGTAGCTTTGTGTATTTTGTCTGCCTATTACGTACAGGAATTCAAGCCTATTGGTACAGCTCATAACAGAAGGGCCCAGCCTTTTGTTGCAGCAGGAAACATTGATGACAAAAGACAGGTAGTGAGTTCCTCCTATAATTCTCCAATTGGGCTGTATTCATCTGGCAATATTCAAGACGCTCTTCAGGGACAACTGAGGGGTCTAATTCCTAGTTCACCTCAAAAGTAAGTATTGGTATTTACTTACATTACATGGTCTTTCGTGGCAATACTACTCTCTGTTTTGTTGTCCATTCAAAAGTCCAGCTCTTGCTGTTTTATTTTTCTTTTCCGATACTCTAAACTTCTGTCATATTTTTCAAAAATGGTGATAAATGAAGCAATTTCCTTTTAACATCCAGGAGTGAACATTCAGCTACAAACGTAGCGATAATGCAGATAGTTAAAAATTCCCCTTCACTGGGTTTGGCTGCGATACTACACACCATCCTTCTTTCTTACACTACCCTGTACTCTTCTGTGTTCCTGACTATAACAGAAAGTGTGTGTTTTAATACCACTAGTATGCAACATAAAAATAGTTGGTTTGTAACAATTTGTAACCTTTGTGGAGGCAAATTTTACCAAGTAATAAGCATTCATCAACTGAAGGAAGTTATTTTAATCCTTTCTTTTTTTTACAGGATACGAACTACTTTGAACACAAGCATAATATTCGTCCCAAGCCTTTCATAGTCTCAGGACGAAGCAGGTTATAAACTCTAGCTGTATGATGTGTTGGATGCATGGGCTTTTTAATGCATACTTACAATTCATATGAAAATGTGATATTAATGCACCTGAAATTATTTTATGCGATTAAAGCTTATTTTAAAGCTTTTAAAAAATAAAATGCATGCTTTGCAGAGCTCAGGCTTCCATTTCCTAAAGGAAGAGGGTCCAGATTCTCATGTCAGTTACACTGGTGAGAGTCTGGAATAGCTCCAATGAAGGTTCTTCAACTTGATGGACCAGGTCCACATTTACATCAGTACAATTGAGATCAGGATCTGACCTTGACAGGTTTATGGAGCTGTGAAATTCTTCAGTCTCACTATCCGTATGACTTATAAACTTGCTAATAAAGAATTTAATCCAACCTGTCAGGATCCTCTGAACCATGTAGATTGCAAAGGCCACACTTAATCACTCTACAGCAGGCTGACCTATTCACAATGCAATCTGCTGCAGAGGGACTTAATAAAAGAAAAATCTGAGCACCACAGAGTTGCAAAACTATCAAAAAAGGGAAGAGCTTACACACATGAGCTCCATTTTTTTAATCTAACTTCTCTCTCATATAATTGGGCATTATAATGCCTGAAATAATATTACTTGATCAAAATAGAAGAGAAAGTATCCTTCTAGATCAAAGGCAGCCTCTGTGGCTACATAGACTAGGAGACCCCACAGGCTTGAGTGGCTCAATTTCTATGGACGCTGCCTTCTGGTACAGGAGTTTTGTTACTACCAGTGGCTTCAGTTCTGTACATTATTTTCCAAGTAAAAAATATTTGTGTCATAATTCCAGCAACTCAAGTCTGATACAGCAGTCTGAGATGTCAAAGCAGTTGGCAAGAACCTCACTGACATCCTATTCATAACGGGAAGACACATACAGATTATCAAATTTTGTGAACTGTCTAGTTAGGGAACCAATACAATTAAAAAGATTAAGGGTGTTGTTCATTTGTTTTGACAAATTAAGTTTAGTTTTAATTATGTGTATTCTTAGTTATTATTTCTACAGCTGTTAACGCATCTCACAGACACATACAAAGGACAAGATCCATACCTTGAAAAGTTTACAATCTGAGGCATATGTCATCAGATTACGATCTAGTGCATTGCAAGGGGCAGCACATTGTTGCACTGCCCTTTGGGGGCCCTAGTTGGGAGATTCTGGCACAGGAAGTCCATCTTTCTCCCTCTGTCTCCCCACAGCTGTTGAGAAGAAGTAAACAGCACTAGGTCTAGATCTGTTGTAGTGTATGCTTCCCAATGTGCCAGTTTAACTGCAGTCCCCCCACTCCCTGTCCACTCCACCCTTTCCCACTCACCTGCAGGAGGTGGGGATGCAGCAACTCTACTCTATGGGGCCTGCTCCTCCCATGCACAAGAAATGCCAGTACAGAGCACTGGCACAGAAGAGTCAGAGTGTAGCTTATGCCCTCTTACTCCCTTGTGTTGACACAAAGGACAGGTCACAATCTACGAGTGATCCCACTACAACACTCTATTATTAAATCTTTGCAGAGAAGTGGCGTGAAACTGGTTTTTGTGACAATTTTGGACTTGTAGATCATCGCAGTGAGAATTTACAAGGTTCAACTATATTAATATCACCTTTTTCTCATTTTAGTTGAATGTTGGCACTGTCTATAAAAGGTTATATATTTTTGAATTTATTCTTCTTACAGTAAGCACTCTCATTCTATATAATCTTGAATATTTAGGATTGTTTCATAATGTATATTCTGAAAATTCATTTTTTAAATCAAGCAATGCTTTGTAAAAGATACTTGTCATTTTCAGTGGACGCATTTAAACAAACGACCATTTTCCAGGATTGCAGATGGGAAATTAGATTAATCTGATAAGAAAGGTGATCAACCTTTCTGGTCTTAATTAGTTAATATTTGTAAAGTGCTTTGACAATGGAAAGTTCTGTATACTTCAAATTGCAAGTATTATTTATTAGCCTCAGATGAATGGTGCTATGCAATTGCAAAGTAGCAGCAATAGTATTGGTTGCCAGTTAATTTTTTACCCTCTGGACTGAACACATATGTTAAGCAAATTCTGCTTATTTGGTACCTAAGGTCACGTTTGCCAAAAGAGAAATTTTAATTTATTTATGTTGAAGTTCTCAAAGCAACTGTTGCAGATTACATCCCAAAACAGGTTACATTCATATTATCCTTTATTAAATACAGTAATACTACATCTCAGTTGTAAATCTCTCTTCAGGTTATAAGGCCAACTCCTACAGTCCTCTCTCAATAGGAATTTTGCCAAAATAAGAACCAAGTTTTTACTGTAGGATTTGGCCAATAAATGAAATTTTAGGCACAATAATAGACTTCATACTGACAAAATTAATTAACAGATGTATGAAATCTTTACACTAACTTAGCATTGCCTCTCTTTGTTGCTGGTAGAAATAGCTATGCTTCTTTTGGCCTTCTCTCAATGTATTCCATTTTTTGAAACTCATCATTAACAAGTCTTGCTCTGCCACAGGAACCAAATCTTTTAAAGTGTGATCCTGATTTTTCTAAGCACTGGCATGTGTATGTGTGACTGGTCCCTTCTATGGGCTTTTGGCTGGGGCATGCTGGGACAGCATACTTGGGAACTTGCCTTTTTTGGAATTAATTTTCCTTTGATGGTAAGGAATGTTTCTCTCTTTAAACTTTCAGAATGTGGTCCTGCACAAATTCCACTTAAGAACTAAAGGGAGAATAATTTTGGGTCATTTAAGCCTCTCTTCCTCTCCATGGCAGAGTTCTGAAATGTAGCTGTCAGGCAAGCACTGTACTGTATCTCCAAACTGAGAGCAATATAAAATTGGCCCTGATTTATTCAGGAGTCAGCCAGGAAAGAACCTATCAGTACACAAACATGTAAATTGAGGGAAGCAGATTGAATCACAGTCTATCCCAAGAGTTTGATTACCATATATATGTGACTGTGGCCCTGAGAAAGAAGTGGTCTCAGATGACTGTGGAAGGCCTGGATTATGCATTGTTCCTGGAAAAATTGCCCCCTCGAAAAAGAAATCCTCTGAGTCCAGTTAAGGCTGAAGAGGGCCCAAGTGCTATGGGAAGAATGGTAAAATCAGTGACACTGAAAAGAAACATTTTGATATAATATTCACTACGTTACTCAGCTAATCATTTTCCTGAGGTTTTGCCCATATTAATGCCCAGAGGCTTTACAGCTTTTCTAAAACTGGAGTTGTAGCTAATATCCTATTTTCATTCTAAATAAAAAATAAGGTCAAATTTAAAAGTAACAGTGACCAAGATTCATTTCATATTCTTTGAGAATCTATTCCGTTTTTGTGAAGGGCCATTTTACATTCTGCTTGGAATTGTTATAATTTAGAATGGCAAAAGTATGTCCAGTTTTTTTTTTAACAGTTTTAACTTTTCAACAAAATATATGGAAAAAATATGTATTAAATAAATGTATTGTTGAAATAAGTTTAAAGGTGTAATACATACTTTAGGTTAGTATTAAGAACAATCTAAAAAGGTCACATACGTTATTTTAAGTTTTCTTTATAGATAACCCTTTCAAGTGAGGAAATGTAATGTAGCGTTTAGGTCACAGACTGGAAGGAAGAGTTTGGGTTCTAATTTCTGGGTCTGTCACTGACTGTGTGATCTTGAGCAAGTCACTTAACCTCTCAATTCCTCCACTTCCCATTGTGAGGCTGGAGTAATGCTTACCTAGTTCAGAGGGGTGTGCTGAGGCTTCATTAATCCTCTGCAAAAGGCACAATGTTAAAAATACAAAGTAATATTATTTTCCAAGTACTCTGAACTTTCAGAAAGTTATGTTTCATGTCAGTGACAGGGGAAAATATATTTTATACACCAGGCTTTCACAGATTCAGAGGTTTTAATTGATTGTTCTTGGATTTTGTTTGTAGGTGTTGTGGGGTTTTTTGGGGGGGTGGGAATTAAGGAAGCAAAGTTGACTAGATTAAACATACTTTTGCATTTCTATATTTGATAGATTTCATCTCTTTCTTTATAGTTATGTTAACATCTCTACACTTGTTTATTTTGTCTTTATTTTGGGTATGTGTTGCACACCTTTCTGTAAACTGGCTATTAACACAGTGGAGGCAGTACTCCTTCCGGTATTGATGGTGGCAGTGGACGTAGTACCCCCTCTTCTGTTAGCACTATCTGCCCTACTGACTTGAAAGCTGCAGCTAAGATGGCCCCTAACATTCCCTTGGAAATGGAACTTCCTGGTGTCAAGATTGTACATGCTCAGTTTAATACACCTCTGCAGATGTACTCAGATGACAATATAATGGAAACACTGCAGGGCCAAGTTTCTACAGCTCTGGGGGAAAATCCCTCAATGAGGTAATCAGAGCCAGCATGTGCACTGAATATATTTGCTAAAGCATTAACATTATCAATTTCCATACTGTTTCTACATTAAATTTTAAAAGGCATCTAAACTGCAACTAAAGATTTTGAAGCTTATATTAAAATACTATTAATTAGGGCTGTCAAGCAATTAAAAATTAATCATGATTAATCATGCGATTAAAAATTAATTGTGATTAATCACACAATTAAAAAATTAATCATGATTAATCGCAGTTTTAATCACACTGTTAAGCAATATTAGAATATCATTATTTAAATATTGTTTGGAATTTCTATATTTTCAAATATAGAGTCAGGGCTGGGAGCTGCGGGGCGTCAGCCCCCCTTGGGGCATGGAGTTCAGGGCTTCGGTCACTCTCAGGACTCAGGGCTTCAGTCCAAACCTAAGGGTTTGGGGCACAGGGATCCAGCCCCCCCGCCACCCAGGAAGTCGTGGGCTGGAGCTGCTCCGCTCCATCCCACCCATCCCCCGCTGCCCAGGAAGCTGCAGGCTGGGGCTGCTCCAGCCCCCCGCCGCCTCTGAAACTGTAGGCTAGGGCTTCAACCCCCACCATGCCTCCTCCTGAGCTGCGGGCTGGGGCTTCAGTCCCTTCTCCCCCCGATCGATGCCTCCCACCGAGCCCACAGGTATGCAATTAACATGTTAAAAAAAATGTGTTAATTTTGCTTTCAGTTAATTGAAGATGTTAACTGC
Organism: Gopherus evgoodei; assembly: GCF_007399415.2. Classification (NCBI taxonomy): domain Eukaryota; kingdom Metazoa; phylum Chordata; order Testudines; family Testudinidae; genus Gopherus; species Gopherus evgoodei. The sequence goes on from NC_044326.1 coordinate 62,146,494, forward strand.
GATTAAAAGACAGCCCTACTATTAATGTATTAAAAATATTTTTCTAACCCAAATTGTTAAAGATGTCTGTCAGAACATACAAAAGACAACTGTTACAGGTCAGACTCACTTTAAAAAAATCTCTCTCTATTTGCAGCTGATAAATACAAGCTGATAACTGTAGCTACTCTTTAAAACAGACTCTTAATCCACTCCTGTCATAACATTTTTCCCAGATCTGGACCTTAGCGTCCAAAATATGGGTGTTAGCATGAAAACCTCCAAGCTTAGTTTCCAGCTTGAACCTGATAACGCTGCCACCAGCCAGGGATTTATACAGTGCCTAGCTCACTGTGGTCTCCCCAAAACCTTCCCTGGGGGACCCCAAGACTCAGATTGCTTGAGTCTCACAACAAAGGAGAATAAACCATTTCCCTTCCCCCTCCTCCCCTCCAGGTGTTCCCTCCCTGGGTTCCTGGAGAGATATACAGAAGCAAGCTCTGTGAATCTAAAGAGAGGGACTCCACCCTCCCTGTTTCCAGTCCTGGAAAACACAAGTACCGAAAGAGCTAATCTCTCCTCCTCCTCCCCCCTCACCCAGAGGGTATGCAAAGTCAGGCTAGTAAATCTAACACAAAGAGATTTTCCCCCTGACTTCTTCCTCCCACCAATTCCCTGGTGAGCTGCAGACTTAATTCCCTGGAGTCCCCACTAAAGAAAAACTCCAACAGGTATTAAAAAGAAAGCTTTATATAAAAAGAAAGAAAAGGACATAAAAATGGTCTCTCTGTATTAAGGTGACAAATACAGGGTCATTTGCTTAAAAGAAAAAAATGAATAAACAGCCTTATCCAAAATGAATACAATTTAACACATTCCAGCAGCTACACACATGTAAATACAAAAGAAAACAATATAAACCTTATTGTCTTACTATCTTTGTACTTACAACTTGGAAACAGAAGATTAGAAAGCTGGAGATAGAAAAATCACTCTCATAGCTGAGAGGGCACAGACACAAGACAAAGACCAAAGAACTCACACACAAAACTTCCCTCCACTCAGATTTGAAAAAGTCTTATTTCCTGATTGGTCCTCAGGTCTGGTGTTTCAGATTACTCCTTTCCAGGTGAAAGAGACATTAACCGTTAGCTATCTGTTTATGACAACTCCTGACCAGGGCCTCATTCCTGAAAAGAGTTACACACACAGCTAATTTTAAGCACTAACGAAGTCACAATGAGTTCAATTGGACTATTCTAGTCCTTAAAGTTCAGCACTTGAATACTTCTTTGCAGGACTGGGTCCTATGTCACCTATCCCCATCATGTGAAGAAAGAAAAATTAAAGCAGTCAGTATAAGACATTTTACACTCCATTGCAGTCCTTCATGCCCAGAAAGTCTTGCAGATATAATTCAATTTTTTTCACTTTTAACCCCAACCCAAAAAAACTCACTCCAGACCACTAACCTTTGGCCCAGGAGAACCAGAATAGACTCCTTCCTGGGCTTATTAGCAAATCTCTGTACTGGTCATAAGCACTCCTCCTATTTGAGGTTGAGTGCAGAACTTCTACAGTGTTCTTTCATATCTGGGGAATGGTTAGTTAAGAGTTTTATACAGAATAGTAGTATAGTAAAAACCCTTACAGACAACCTTGGACAACCAGGGAATAACTCCAGAGTGGTAAAAAGCATACTTCAAAATTAACTTACAGTCAAGCTTGTAATATTTCATCTGGAAAACAACTAATTGTCTCTCTTTTTCAAGGTACAGAAGCTTTATCATTAATAATTTATTTACATTGCTTTCTCCTCCATTTTGCACTTAACAACTTACTTTTTTATTGTGTTTTACTAACAGTATTTTAAGTTAATCATTTACAATATTTGTGGTATCCACATTTAAACTATTACAAATATTTTCAATCCGAGGGCTCAATCACGGACTGGAATGAGAGTTCAGGTCACTCCGCACATTGCAGGACTGGGCCTTTACTAACTACAAAAATCATACTTATCCAAAAAGCATATATGCCAAGTTCATGATGATCTGATGGAAACAACATTCCATTCTATAAGAGCTTTGTGAGTAACAGTGTTGCCGTACTGCAGTGGTGGGAAACCTGCGGCCCATCAGGGTAATCCACTGGCAGGCCATGAGACAGCATTTATATTGACTGTCCAGCAGGCACGGCCGCCCGCAGCTCCCAGTGGCCACGGTTCGCCATTCCTGGCCAATGGGAGCCACAAGAAACAGCGCGGGCCGCAGGCTGCCCACCCCTGCCCTACTGCCTGGTTATCCATCATCAATAAAAAAATTTTTAAAAGCCAACTTGCTTTCTCCCCCTGTGGAATCCTGGATTAAGTCTAAAAATTCAGGTTTCATAGCGGGCAAAGGCATTCCCAGTTTGGAAACTGACCTTGCACAGAGCCCTGAAATGTCCGAACTGTTGGGGGTTACTTTTCCCTATGCATGAACTTGGAAAAGGTATCTTAAAGTCTTGTGTTGGTAACAAGTAATTCTACAACCATTACTTATGATTTTTCTTGGGAACATGTTAAAAATAAGTAAATCTGGGTAAGGAGTTAAAAAATCAACGATTTGTAGAAATAAAAAAATGTTGGTTTTTTTTTAAACTTAAATGAAGGTTTTTCCTTTTATTTGCTGCAGTCTTTGTTCGCCAAGGTAAATTTAATAACAATGCATATGTCTTATGTACAGTACTTTCACCGAGAGTAAAAAGTAGTATGCTGAGGAGGAAAGATATATAGTTCACAGTTTTAAAAACAGCTCAGAGACATCTGGTTGGGGAATCACAGAAATGTAGAGCTGAAAAGGACATCAAGAGGGCATCTACTCCATCCCACCTATCCTGAGGAAGGCCAAATACACCTAGACCAACATTGACAGATGTTTGTTTAACCTGTTCTTAAAAACTACAATGACAGGGATTCTACAATCTCTGTTGGTAACCTATTCCAGTACTTAACTATCTTTAAGTCAAAGTTTTTCCTAATATCTACCCTAAATCTTCCTTGCTATAGATTAAGCCCATCAGTGGACATGCAGATCAAATGATCACAGTCCTCTTTATAACAGCCTTTAACATATTGGAAGACTGTTATCTGGTCCCCTCTCAGTCTTCTTTTCTCAAGACTAAACATGCCCGGTTATTTTTAACTTTCCTCAGGTCAGGTTTTCTAAACTTTTTATAATTTTTGTTACTCTCCTCTGGATTCTATTCAATTTGTCCACATCTTTCTTAAAGCGTGGCATCCAAAACTAGACACAATACCCCAGCTGAGGCCTCACCAGTGCGAAGCAGAGTAGAATAATTACCTCCTGTGTCTTACATATGACACTTATATTAATACACTTCAGCATGATACTTGATTTTTTTTTGCAACTGCATCCCATTATTGATTCATATTAAATCTGTGACCCACTATAGCTCTCAGATCCTTTTCTGCAATACTGCTGCCTAGCCAGTTATTCCCCATTTTGTACTTGTACATATGATTTTGCCTTCGCCTTTACTGAATTCCACCTTGTTGATTTCAGACCAACTCTCCAACTTGTCAAGATTATTTTGAATTCTAATCCTCTCCTTCAAAGTGCTTGCAACCCCTCTTAGCTTGCTGTCATCCATAAATTTCATAAGCATACTCTCATTATCCAACAATAACTAGTACCAGACCTGGAACAGACCTCTCCAGGCCCCCACTGAATATGACCTCCCAGTTTGACCACAAATTAGGATTATAGACAATCAGGGCATTCAACGTGCAAACAAAAGACAAAAGATTTTTGACCAGTCACTCAGGGTATGTCTATACTACCTGACGGATCGGCGGGCAATCAATCAATCCTGCGGGGATCAATTTATCGCGTCTAGTCCAGACGTGATAAACTGACCCCCGAGCGCTCTCCCATCGACCCCTCTACTCCAACGCCACAAGAGGCACCAGCAGAGTTGACAGGAGAGTGGCAGCAGTCGACTCACCATAGTGAAGACACCGCGGTGAGTAGGTCTAAGTACATCGACTTCAGCTACGTTATTCACGTAGCTGAAGTTGCATAACTTAGATTGATACCCCACCCCACCCCCCACTATAGACCAGGACTGAGTCTATTTCTATTCCATTTCATATTCTAAACCTTACTCTCAAGAAACTCAAGACAGATGGATACACACAAAGCCCAATCCAACCCCCTTGCAAGCATAAGGTTGGGAGTAGGAACAAGCTCATAATGAGAGCTTTAAAATTAACATTTATCTCTGAATAAATGCGGTAATATGCTTCATTAAAAGTTTATGATACTGCTTCTACTGGGTTCCCCTAATACTCAAAAAATTGAAACTCCTTTGTCTTCGCCTAAATCTTCACAATGCATCCAGGGTGTCCGTTCTTCACCATACCTGTATATGTTGTTAGTAATAATGCTTAATATAAGACAGCTATTATGAAATATTAGGGATACAATCCTGGCCGTACTAAAGTCAATGGGAATTTTGCCATTGATTTTAATTGGGGCCTGATTTTCTCCCTATGTGTTTATTTTGTTAAGGCAGCCACTACAAAAAGTGAGCAACAGACCAATTTTATTTAATTTAAAAAAACAAAACAAAACAGGTTTTTCATTTAATAAAGCTAGGTTTTTAAACATTTGCCACTGGAACATTTGTTTCATTGTCTTTTCCTATGAATGTAAGTTAAGTAAATCACAATGACTATTATTTTATCATAATTAATATATTAACTAGTGATTGGCTGATGATGCCCTGCAGAAAGACTGGGTTGTTCAGATTTCTGCAAATCTATCTTAACAGTGTAAGTGATGATATGTTTTAATACTATCCCAGAAGCTATTTGACCTGAAAATGGTATTCTGGAAATTAGGTCAAGAGCAACTGGTGACTTGGCTGCAAACTTATAGGACTGCAGCTGTTTTGAGGGTAAAGACAAGTAATGGCCCATTTCCAGTGCAGCTATAGCCAGAAAAGTAACTGTAAAAATAATATCACAAGGTATCATATTTATTCTCTAGCTAGACTTCTACATCTATTTTTTTAAATTTATAAATCAAGAGATGACTTTTCTAACTGCCAGTCCCATAAACTAAATCTAGGATCTGAAAATCAAGCTAAGTTCTGTCTTTTCAGCATCATCAGTAATAAATAATTTGCATTCTAAATGTAGCTGATGCATGAGGTAGAATAGAATAGTAAATAGCACTTATATGAAATTCAGGTTACTCTCCCGTGATTGTATTTTCTCTACTGGGCTAATAGTACTAAAACTGGATTTATCAGTAAAGTGCAGAAATTGGACTCAAAGACACAGAAGGTGCCATTTTAACAGTCACTTTTCTGAGCTTGAATAAACTTTGATATTTATTTGTAAAATGAGAACTTTGCTTATGAGAATACTGTGCAGCAATAACAGGCATATTCACTTAGTTAAGAAAGATATATCAGAACTTCACCACTGTACAAAGCATGCCAATCTAGTGGGGATGGGGTGGAGGGAAAGGTCTATTCAATGATTCTGTAAACTGATTTTTATCATAACTTTGTTTATTGAATCATACTCTTATGTCCGGTAGCTCTACTGCTTTAAAGTTATACTGGTTAACTCTCTTCACCTGCTCATCCCTTGCCTATGTTGCAGTGAACCAGTACCAACCTCTGTACCTCAATCTGATGTGTACAGGATGCTGCATGACAATCCGGAAGGGCCCAGTCAACCACGTCAATCCGGCTCATTTAAGGTGCTCCAGGATTTAGTCTCCGAGGATTCTGGTTAGCAGCAATTTACTGTATATATCTGTTCCCAGCACTCTATTTTTTCCATGTGTTGAAAGGGGAAAACCTGAAAAGAAGATATACAAGGATTAGAGCTGTAAAATTCAATTTCACATTTTACTGCTTTACGCCTTTTATTAAATATTTAACATGTGCTCTGACAATTAACTTGCCTTAAGACTTCCATTTATCAATCACATTTTTCAGACTCTCTTGTCAGGTTTTTAAGACTCATAATGTGTAAAAATGTTTTGACTGAATGATACAAATGTTGAATGAGAAAAGTTTTGGGGTGAGATAAAAATACCACTGAAACAGGAAAAGAAAATTGGGCATCTCTTTCTAAACAAGGAAAAGAAGGGGGAAGAATTTTAAACTCTTTCCTCAATTAAGTTTCTTCTCTTGCACACACTTCTAAATAAAAAATACAAAATGATGCTCAAAAATTGGTTGAAGAGAATACAGTTTGCATTTGCATTTTCCCTTAATTATATTCTACAAAAAATACTATAATTGATGAGCTTTTCACAATAAATCAGATGGGAAAAAGCATATGAAATTCTGACAATTTTATTATATCTGTACTAAATGTAATGAGCAGAATTTAAACAAAATTGATCTAAAATTAAGAATTTACAAGAAAAGGCATGTATAATGTCATAATAGGTTTTTGCTTAAATTTTGATATGACTTTTTATTCATATTGTCTTATCAGTCTTTCAGAATGAATTTGAAGGTTAACTCTATAGATAAGGATGTGAGTCTTTCACGGGCCCCAGGCTGCCCCCCAACCCAGAGCAGTAGCAGCGGGGCCCTGGACCCCCCATATTGGAGGCGGAGATCATGGATTCCTTGACTTTCCAGGACCTCTGTGACTTCTGCAGCTGCAGTGGCTGACTCTAGGGCCACCCGAGCAGCTGGTCTGGGCTCAGGGTTCCCAGGCAACTGGTTCCGGGTGCTGCCCCGGAGCAGTGGTTCAGGAACAGCAGCAGTGTCCACAGGCTTCCCCTGCCTAGAGCTGCAGTGTGGCCATGGGCCACCCCACATCCGAGGCCGCAGCAGCAGGGCAGCGGGGCCCTGGGCTGCCCCTCCCCCCATGTAAGATTTAGGATATTTTTAGCAAAAGTCACTATTGCCCGTGACCTGTCCATGACTTTTACTAAAAATATCCACGACTAAATCGTAGCCTTAATGACTAGTAATCTTTTCATTAGCTGAATTTAATACAGAGCACCACTCAGGGCCTATCCTACTCCCACTGAAGTTAATAGCAATATTCCCACTAACATTGATGATACAAGATTTGGCCCCTCAAAATTAAAAAAAAAAGGTTATTGAACCTCTAACATTACTTAATGAAAGCAAAAACTTATAAATAAGGTCCTACTTAACTTGCAATATTATGGAAATTGCAGATTCAGCAATATTACGCTTCCACCACAATTTTGACAGTAGGGGGGCCACCGCTTTCAGCACCTGATGACTGACAGCAGAAAAATCAAAGAAAAATAATAATGGACTTTATTACCACAAATAATAAGGTCCATTATTACTTTTCCACAGTTTTCCATGGCTTGTCGGCAACTCAGCAGCAATTTTTTGACAATCATCCTGCAATTCAAGTAGGACCTTACTTATAAATCAATATGACGTTGATACCCTCAAGCAAGCATTTAGTTATAGCCAGATGCTTCTGTATTATACTGTAAATAAATGAGAATGTTCTGTTTCTCAGATGGACGTCCCGTTGGTACTAGGAGCGTGAGAGCACCAGAAACAAAGATGCCTTCTGGTGCAGGAAGTATACAAAAACTGCCATTGTGTGACAAATGTGGAAATGGCATTGTGTAAGTTGTTTTTTCTTAATTTTAATAAAGTTATAGCTATGGCAGAAATCTTAAAAAGGGATTACAAAATATAGGAGGATTTTCTAAGGAATTTTCTGTTTGTAATTTTAGAAAAATCAAAAAAATTACAGGTGCATTGAAAAGCTTAAAAAAATAAACTGTCCAAAATCATTAACATAATGTCTTAAACATTTCTGTACATTCAGATCACTTTCCAAATATAACTTATTTTTCACTTGCAGAGGCCTGAATTCAAGCTTCTTGGTAGCTCTTGCCACATTCTACCATTAATACATATACTGAAAAGAGCAGCCGCACAGCCTGTACTGTATCAGGCTTGGATTCTCAAAGCTGCCTAATGGAGTAAGGTATCCAACTCAATGGGAGCTCTCATTCCTTCTGGCTCCTTTGAAATTCCCAGCCATAGGTCTCAATGGTGTCAGTAATTCCAAACAGGGATACAGAGAATCCTGAACTCAGGTCTTGGTGGCTAAGTCAGAGGAATCGTTTTCTAAACTATTTTCACTCCCTGGCTGCTGGGCTACATTATAACCTGTATATGATAGTTGACAGAGGCAGTGGTCTTTGAAGTACTGATCTTCCAGTGGAGTACTGAGACTTCCATATGGCATTTTATATTTACACAGGAAAAGGTCTACTCAGAATCAACTTCCAGCTTTAAAATAGTTTCCTAGCACTTGGCAGAACAGGCACATAACTCCACAGGCATTACCAATGATAGAAAAACAGTATTTATTTTATATGTCATGTTGCCATGCATTTCTGTTCTACTCTAAATCCATTCTCCTCTATTAATCTAGTTTTCTCTTCTTTATTTTCATAAACAGTGGTACAGTGGTGAAGGCACGTGACAAGTACCGGCACCCAGAATGCTTTGTGTGCTCTGACTGCAATACCAACCTAAAACAAAAGGGCTACTTCTTTGTGGAGGGACAATTATACTGTGAAACTCATGCGCGAGCCCGCATGAGGCCACCAGAGGGATATGAAGCAGTTACCGTTTATCCAAAGTGCTAGTCTATGCTAACAGACACACATGCATGCACACAAAAAGACATTAACAGCTCAGAGCCACAATACAACTGACTGAACTTACTGCCTTAATCCAAAGTAGCAGATTTTAAACATTTTCTTTTAGAGGTGGGAGTGATGCAGAAGCCTTATTAGCCAGCAATAGCATATATACCAGTAACATTTTGCAAAGTAATTATCTTTGAAGCTGCCAGTGTAATTTAATGGACTATAAGGCAGCAACTCCTATAACTCAATCCCTCAAAGGGTCAGTCCACTAAAAAACGCAGGAATTTTACACCTATATTAACAAACTGCAGTTATCAATGTCTGCTTCTGCCATAAAATCATTCAACTATCATTAACCTATGCCACAAAAACAAGCTTTGCTTTCCTTACTTTGATATTTGAGAGTCTTATTTATTTACACTTCCTGGTGCAACAAATGTAATAAAAGACATATTAATTTTATATAATAGAACAGCAAGCATAGTGAAGCTTGCTTATAGTAGAGTAGAATGCTTGTCCCATATTATTTCAGTGAACTACAGAGGGGAAACTACGAGAGTGTGTTTTCATTTACTTTCCAAGAAATTCTGATGGAGACATGCAAATGCAAACACACACACACACACAAACAACAAAAATGGGCAGGTATGGTCATAATGAAGTTAGATTTGGTAAATTTAAAAAACTTCAGCAGCATTTATGATTACTGAGAATTAAAATATGCCAAGGAAAGATCCTGCACTAAATACTGGGCGAACACCAAAGAAAATGCTTACAGCTGAGAATTTTCTGAAAACCACTAAGGACCAAATTTTCAATCAGGAGTATATCTAAATATGTATGCACTTTTACTCAGATCTGACTTAGTCATGCCTATCTTCCAATGTTGTGTGCATTTATAGGTATGTGTAGGTACACAACTCTGCACATGTGCATCTGAAGAACTATGTGCCTCCAGTAGGTATGTGTACAAGTCCATGTACACTTAGGTGCACACCTACATGAAAAATTGAGCCTTAGTGTTACAGTAAGTATCAAAACCATAGTAAATTGCTTATGACTGTATTTAAATACAATTTATGCTATAAAAAATTAAACTTTCACATCAAGCATACAAACCTAACAGAAACATGAAAAACTGAGTACAGAAAGCCCCTAAATATTTTCCCAATTCTATCATAAGATCTTAAATCATGCAGAACACTGAATCAAAATAACATAATGTGTATGTTTTAAACACATACTAAAAACTCCATTAAAGTTGCACCTTGAAATCTGAAACCTAACGTCTGTGTATTTCAACAATTCTCAAGGTTCCTTAATGTACTATTTCAAAATTTAAATGTTTATAAAATTTGTGCATGTCACTTCATATTAAATATAACAAGAGCGTGCATATACCAACAATACACAATATGACTTTTTAAATAAAGATGTCTCCTTAATTAATTTTAAACCCCCCAAAATAGTGCCTCCAAAGCACCAGGAAGACTATATGTATTATTACTTACTTCCATTAATGAAATTCTGTACAGTAAATCTAAATTTTCTTTTGAAAGTAGGAACGCAAGGAATACTTACAATTCTGAGAAGCTTAAGTGTAATCTATGTTTTAAAATCATAGTTTGTAATGTTCATTTCTTTATTAATAAAAATCGAAAGTAGAAATAAATCTATGTAATCAAGATTTTGTATTTTGCCTTTCTGGTGTTAAATGAAAGTGTGTGTGACGGGTTCCCCCCAGGGTGCCACTTGGAACTGGGGTACCACTGAGCCCTGTAACACACCATCCTGGGCTCCCTCTCACATTGTACTGCTGGAACAAGTTGCAAAGCCCTCCAGCCTGCACTTCCACCAGCATTCACACAGGTAGGGACACACCCCTCTGCAGTCACATGCAGACTATCTAACCACCAGCCTCCCAGCCTAGGACCCCAGAGCAGTACTGTCCTGCTCTGGTCAAATCTGGCCAGTACATGGGTATAATACCTGGTCCACCTCTCCCTCAAAGTGAAAAGGACCATGCACATTTGTGGTAGCCAAACTGAGATTTTCCCCAGACACTTTAGTCAAACGTACACTGGTTTGGATTAAAACACAAAATAAGTATCAGAGGGGTAGCCATGTCAGTCTGTATCCACAAAAACAACAAGTCCAGTAGCACCTTAAAGTCTAACAGATTTATTTGGGCATAAGCTTTCATGGGTAAAACACCCCACTTCTTCAGATGCATGGAGTGAAAATTACAGAAACAGGCATAAATATATATTGTCACATGAAGAGAAGGGAGTTATCTTACAAGTGGAGTACCAGTGTTGAAGGCCAATTAGGTCAGGCTGGATGTGGTCCACTTCCAATAATTGATCAGGAGGTGTCAATACCAAGAGAGGAGAAATTGCTTTTGTAGTAAACGATCCCCCAGTCTCACAGGCCTTGAGAGTCAGGCCAATCCTCACTGACAGACAGCCTGCAGGATCTTCAGGTTGGTAAACTTTTTTATTTAATACTTTTTTCTTAAGGACTGCCTGTCTTCCTTCTGGACTATTCTTGAATTCTCATATTTGAGCAAAAATATATAGTTGTTACTCTAAGGTATTATCATTTTAGATGCAGTTGTGATAAAAAATAAATAGCTGAAATAGGCAGATCTTCATTTTACAATTTCACCTTTAAAGTAGTACTGAGTGTCAGTGAATGCACTGAGTAATACTAAATGAGCAGTATGGTAATAATACTTAAATAACTGCATTGACTTATTTTGTTTAGGAGAATCCATCCTCAACATACAGGATTCTGAAGACTATCCACCTTCATGCTCATCATCATTTTCTATAGGTTCAGTGTTATTTGCCAATGATAGTGTTTCAGTCACATCATGTATGTCACATAGCCACAATAGTCACCTGTAGCAACAAGAAAAAAAAAGTTCCACCATCCAGAAACAACTATAGAGAAGTTTGTGATAAGAACCAGCAGATTACAAAAAGAGGTAATTGTTGAAAAAATTGTCCAGTTTCTTTATTCAACAAACTCTCCCTTTTGTATGATTGAGAACCCACACTTCATTAACATGGTTCAGTCATTAAGACCCGAATACAGTCCACCCAACAGAGCAGATGTTGCAGGCAAATTGCTGGATAAAGTGTAAGAAAGAGAAATTGAGCAGCGTGCAAAAGGTCTAGAGGGTGAAATTGTTAACCCTGAGTCTTGATGGGTGGAGCAATGTCCACAATGATCCTGTCGTACGTGCCTGAAGACATTCCCTTCTTCTGTTGTATCAATTGTTTCTGTAAGGTGTGAAATCAGGAAATGCACACACAGCAGAATACTTACAAGAAATAGCAGTAAAAGCTATAACAAACTGGGGGAAAAAAATCAAATGTTTAGTACACAGCTTGCTCAGAGACAATGCTGCAAATGTATCCAAGATGAAAAGAAATTTAGAAGAGAGTCCCAAGCTAATAACATATGGTTGCAGTGCTCATTTAATGCACCTCCTAGCCAAAGACTTCAGTGTTCCAGAAATAAAGGCTAATGTTGTTGAAATTGCAAAATACTTCCATAACAACCATTTTGCAGCAGCTGCTTTGAAAAAAGTGGGAGGAACCAAGCTAACTCTCCCACAAGACGTGCAATGGAACTCCATAGTGGACTGTTTTGAGCACATATCAAGAACTGGCCTACTCTGGATGACAGTTTGTGAACAAAGTCATGGAAAAATAGATGGCACTGTCACAGCCAAAGTTCTCAACATTGGGCTTAAGAGAAATGTTGAACACATGCTGAGTACCCTGAAGCCTATTTCTGTAGCCTTGAACAAAATGCAGGGAAATAGCTGTTTTATTGCTGATGCTGTTGAAATTTGGAAGGAACTGAGTGAGATCTTAAAAAGAGAAATATGCAATGACAGAGTTAAATTGCAAGCATTAAAAAAACGAATGGGACAAGCACTATCTCCAGCTCATTTTCTTGCAAATATTCTCAGTACTCAGTACCAGAGTCAAACCTTAACTGCTGAAGAAGAGGAGTTGGCTATGACATGGACATCCAGCAATCATACCTCCATAATGCCAACTATAATAAACTTCAGAGCTAAGGGTGAAGCATTCAAAAAATATATGTTTGCTGATGATGTTTTAAAGAAAGTCACACCAGTGAACTGGTGGAAGTCACTTTAAGCACTTGGATTCAGAGACTGTTGAAGTGATAATCTCACTTTTAACAGCAGTAGCTTCTTCTACCGGTGTAGAAAGAATATTTTCTTTCTTTGGACTAATTCATTCCAAACTAAAAAATCATTTGGGACCTGAAAAATCAGAAAAGTTTGTTTTTCTTTTCCAGATTAAGAACAAACAGGAAAATGAAGGTGAAAATGACTGAGTTAGTTGCAGAAGCCAATATTTTAAGTTTCTCATGTTGACCTGGCTGACATAGTCGATTTAATTTTTGTTTTTTGTTTTTTTAAATATTTCATTTAACTATTTTAGTTCAAAACAAAACAAAAACAAACCTGATTTTAAAAAACTTGAAAGTTTAACTAAATTAAAAAAATTCATATGCTTGTTTTGTTAAAATATTATATGTTTACTGTTCAAGAAAAAATCCAGAATACATAACATTGTTGTTTTAGTTAAATAAAACAATTTAAATGTCTGTCTGGTGATGTTCTCCTCCTAATACAGCATGGCAAGAAAATCCTCCAAATATTAATGATTAACCTGTTGAATAGGAGATAGCTCACTTCCCAATGACTTCATAAATATCTGATTCAATTACCTTTGCTAAATGAAATAATCAATCATTCATTTTCTGAGATAGCTGTAAAACTAATCTGAAAAGTTTTCAAAATAAATCACTTTAAAATGTATAGTGTGTACCTTCTAAAAATGAAATCTATATCTATCTGTGAGTTGTGAAGAATATGTATTAAGGTTATAACAACCAACAAGAATGCATGATTAAATCGAGTCTTCCTGACTAGTGATTTAAATCATGATTTTAATCAAATCCACTTTGTGTTAAAGGGACACTGATTATTTGAAATCTAAAACATCTTACTATAATCTGTTAAAAGATGCTATGCCTTCTTTCCAGTTTCCCATTAAATGTTTAGCTTTACATTCACATATGTCTACTTTAAATTTTCTTTCTTTCCCTTGTTAATCTGTGAAAAACAAACAGGATGAAGGTGATGTGAAAAGTGAAAATGACTATACACAAAGTATACACCTTCCCACACCCTGTGTCTGTCTTGCCTTTTAAACAGTTTCTTAGAGGTCTCTGGCAATTCTTTTTCTGTTAAAAAATATTTAGTCAGGAGCCTGAATTAACCTTTCTTAAGAATCTTGTAAGCAACCCAGCTGCCTACTAGAAACTGGTATTAAATAGAGCAGAGTAGGCTATGGAGAAATGGGCTTACACAGAAGAATCAAAGGCAAAAAATAATGAAAATATGTATAATTGTCAACTTTTGTATGCCAACACAGTCAAACCAAAAAGAAGTTTCTATATTAATACAGAGGGCCATACTGTGGCGAGCATTCATGGCTGTGCAACAGAGTAGTGCAACATAAAGCAACCCATTACAGTCCTGCCTGGTGTGCCCTCACTGTGGGTAACAGCCATAGGGAAGAGCCATTATTCCCTCAACTGTGCATAAGGGAAGAAACGGGGTCAGTCTTGGCTTCATTGCATCAACATGCTGGCCACTGTAGTTGCAACAGCACTACAGGCGAGTATGATGCATGAAGACCTGGCACAGCCTACTTCCCACTTGGAGCAAGAGGAAACCCCGTAGTTAGACTTACAATCTGCCTTCCAGCCTGTTCCAAGGGCAATGCAACAACCCTCTCCTCTTTGCTTCAAGCCCAGGGCAAAGGTATAATTCAGCCCAAATTGTACTGTATATATACACTTCTACCCCGATATAACACGACCCAATATAACATGAATTCGGATATAACGCAGTAAAGCAGTGCTCCAGGGGGGCAGGGCTGCGCACTCCAGCGGACCAAAGCAAGTTCAATATAACGCAGTTTCACTATAACACAGTAAGATTTTTTGGCTCCCAAGGACAGCGTTATATCAGGGTGGAGGTGTATTTCAAGTCTTTTTGATTTTAGGACACTTAAAATAATTAATTTTATCTTTTTCAGACTGGCCTCTAGTTTTCAGATCATGATATATTTTTAATACAAATGTAAAAGGTCTGCTTTCTTTCTCTGACATCTCATAATATTTTTAAAAGTAAACTAACTAACACACAAGTAAACCGCAGGAATTTAGTTCTGCATACAGTCACAAGGAAAATATACACCACTATACTTCATTAGGAAAATGATATGCAGCAAAAATGATTGTTTCTGTCGATGGGGGTTTCCTACAAGAAATACAAATGAAATACTGGACAGCAGACATACAGAGATGGGGTAGCAACAGAGAATGTTTGACTTTCCATAAAGAACCGTCTGTGCATGTGCATGTGTGTGGAAAGGTGAGAGGAAGATTTAGTTAGTCTCAATATCCTTGAAACCTTTTAAGACAGAACCACACAGGAGACTACTAAATGATGTATATTCCCTTTGATGTAGGCTTAGTCTCCATTATTTTTCTCTTAGCTAATAATATCAGAGAACCCAAGAACAACTCTAGACCATACCTTGGGAGAGGTTCCCATGTAGATAATCTCACAGAGTAGAAGCAATTTAACATGTGAAAGAAACATGTGTAACAGTGAAAGAAAGCAGATCCTGAGAGGGAGGTCATAAGACAGTGAAACTACATCTTTCTTCAGAGGAACATGGTCAGAGAACGACATGTGAAACATCTCTGTATGTGCCAGAAGTTTGTACTAGCACTTGATACATGTGAGATCAGGTCTTACTAGTTGAGAGTTTAATAAAGAGACTGAAAGTAGCTTGAGCTATTTGACATCACAACCTCCTGCATGGATTATCGCATAGAGGCAGCTTAAGGATAACAAGAGCCCCAGGCAGGTACCAACTTTCACTGATTTACAGCCATTCAAACCTGTGCAGTGAATCCTCTTTCAGCACACAAACTTCCACTCTGTGTGGAAATCCTTAACAACAGAGAGATCTTAGTTCTAGTCAATCATTTGAGCTCTTTGGCATAGACGCCATGAATTTTATTATTTTTTTAAAATCACACTAGCAGTTGAAAAATGTGTACCTGCAACTGTAACAAAATAACCCCAACAATAAAATGGTTACTCACCTTCTCGTAACCGTTGTTCTTTGAGATGTGTTGCTCATATCCATTCCATTAGGTGTGTGTGCGCTGCATGCACAGTTGTTGAAAAGTTTTACCCCTAGCAGCACCTGTCAGGTCGGCCGTGGAGCCCTTTGGAGTGGCACCTCCATGGCAGTGAATATAGGTCCCTGCCAACCCACCGCCTGTTCAGTTCCTTCTTGCCAGTTACTTCGACAGAGGGAAAGGTGGAAGGGTTTGGAATCGATATGAGCAACACATCTCGAAGAACAGTTACGAGGTGAGTAACTGTTTTTCTTCTTCAAGTGCTTGCTCATATCGATTCCAATTAGGTGACACCCAAGCCTTACTTAGACAGTGGGGTTGGAGTTTATGGAATCACTGACTGTAGCACCTTTCTGCCAAATGCTACATCCTCTCTGGAGTACTGGTAATCGTGTAATGAGACATGAAAGCGTGAACCGAGGACCACGTCGCTGCCTTGCAGATCCCCTGGATCAGGACCTGTTCCAGGCACACCACAGAGGAGGCCTGTGCTCTTGTGGAATGTGCCATTAGTTCAGGAGCTGGTACT
The DNA here is from genome assembly GCF_007399415.2 of Gopherus evgoodei. Taxonomy (NCBI): domain Eukaryota; kingdom Metazoa; phylum Chordata; order Testudines; family Testudinidae; genus Gopherus; species Gopherus evgoodei. The sequence continues at coordinate 62,162,976 of NC_044326.1, forward strand.
TTTGCCAAATCATAGCATGGCTGGATAGAGGACGTAATCCATAATGAAATCCTCTGTGATGAGACTGGAAGGCCTTTCAACCAGTCTGCAACTGTCATGAACAACTGGTTCAACTTACGAAACAGCTTTGTGCATTCAATGTAAAAGGCTAGCGCTCGAACATCCAGGGGAGTCGACCCTTTGTTCTCAACTATCGACGTGAGGCTTAGGGTAAAAGGTGAGTAGGAAAATGTCCTGGCTGGAGTGGAATTGGGACACAATCTTTGGCAGAAAGGCTGGGTGCGGTCTCAGTTGCATGTTGTCTTTATAGAAAATGGTGTAGGAGTGTCAGAGGCTAGAGCTTTAAGCTTGGACACTCTCTTGATGAGGTGATTGCAACTAGGAAGGCCACCTTCCATGACAGGTAGCGCAGCGAACAAGTTGCCAGGAGACCCATTAGTCTGGAACAGGGGCCCATTAGTCTGCAAAGAATCAGGTTGAGATCCCGTGCCAAGATTGGTTTCTTAACCTGCGGGTATAGCCTGTCCAGGCCTTTCAGGAAATGACTGACTGTTGGGTTAGCGAAGACAGTACAGCTGGCCACTCCCAAGTGGAAGGCAGAAATGACTGCCAGATGTACCTTGAGAGATGATACCGAGAGGCCTTGATGTTTTGAGTGCAGTAGGTAGTTCAAAATAACTGGTGAGTAACCAGTATGGGTGCCTACAATGGAGGAGCATGACCCTGAGAACACTAGATTACAAACCTCTTCCATTTGACCAGGTAAGTCACCCTGGTAGAGGGTTATCTGCTACCAAGTAGGACTTCCCTAACCTGCTCAAAGCACATGCGCTCCATTGGATTTAGCCATGAAGCTTCCAAGCGGTTAAGTGAACGGACTTGAGGTAGGGATGATTAAGGTGACCATGCTCTTGAGTGATCAGGTCCAGGACTGGGGGCAATGAGATTGGAGCTTCCATTGACAGCTCCAGGAGCGTGGTATGCTAGTGCTGGCGAGGCCAACCCGGTGCTACTGATATAATCATTGACTTGTCCCTGTGGATTTTTAGCAAAAACCTTGTAGATGAGTGGAATCGGTGGGAATGCTTACTACAGATGGTCCATCCAAGGGAGGAGAAACACATCTGGAACGGGGCCTGGGCTGTGGTTCTGGTAGGAACAGAATTGGGGGCATTTGCTGCTGCTCTTTGTAGCAAACAGGTTGATTTGGGGAACTCCCCACCTTTGGAAAATGTTGTGCACAACGTCTGGGTGGACAGACCACTCGTGATTGTGGAAGGATCTGCTGAGATAGAATGAGATGGCAGACTGAGAACCTGGGAGGTAAGATGCTTCCAGGTGAATGGAGAGGGCTATGCAGAAGTCCCACAGCTTGAGGGCTTCCCGATATATGGGAGAGGAACCAGTCCCACCCTGTTTATTTATGTAAAGCATCTCAGTTGTGTTGTCCACTATGACCTCCATGCACTTCCCCTGCAATTGGGTCTGGAAGATTTGACATGCCAGCCGGACCACTCTCAACTCCTTGACGTTGATGTGAAGTGAAAACTCGTCCTGTTACCAGAGAACCTGGGTCTGGAGTTCTCCCAAGTAGGCACCCCATCCCAATGCTGATGCTTCTGTCACCAGGGACAGAGAGAGTTGGGGTTTGTTGAAGGGTACTCCCTCGCATACCTCCTGTGGGTTGAGCCACAAGTGGAGAGACTAGAGAACTGGCACCAGGAGGGTGACCACTTTGTTCAGACTGTCAGGCCCCGGATGGTAGACGGACACCAGCCAAGCTTGGAGAGGCCTGAGCCTCAGCATTGCATGCTGCAGCACATACATACAAGCTACCATGTGGCCAAGGAACCCCAAACAATCCCTTGCTGCGGTAGCAAGGTACCACCTGAGGCTTTGTATGATGTCTGACATTGACCAAAAGTGAGCCTCCAGCAGGGATGCCCTGGCCTGGCCTGACCCGAGTCCAATACTGCATTGATAAACTTTGTCCTCTGTGTCGGAGATATGGTTGATTTGTGCTCACTGAGCAGGAGACCCAACCTATCAAAGGTGGATCTTACAAAGTTGACTTGTTGCTCCACCTCGTCCCTGGAACATCCCCTGAGTAGCCAGTCCTTGAAGTATGGACAAACCTGCACCTGCCTCCAGCGTAGGAAGGCGGCTATGACCGATATGCACTTGGTGAACACTCATGGGGCTGTTGACAGGCCAAAGAGAAGGACCATAAACAGGGCCATCCTTAGGATTTATGGGGCCCTACGCAGTATTATTACACTGGTACCCTTATGCCTGACAGCAGCCCGGGCTTGCAGCTGGGGGCAGGAAGGGACGAGGAAGCAAGGAGTATCAAGACACCTGGTCCGCCTCGTGGTAGCAGAGTCACAGTTCCTCGCAGAGATCCTTGTACCATCTCCCTCACACAGAATGTGTGGCGCAGGCACATTTGACTCTGTGAATATGGCCCCTGCCTAAGGAGACTGCAGTGCACGCTGGGTGTGCGGAAGCCAACCTGATCTTACCTGCTGTCACGGGCGGTGGGTGAAGCTGCCACTTGGGGAGGCTAGCTCCACCTCTTCTGCCTGTGGCCCCACCCATACTCCATTCCTGCTCCGCCCCCCACTCTGCTCAGGCCCTTCCGTCTCCCAACTGTCTCCCTCCTCTCTTCCCTCCCCCACTCTGCTCACCCCCTTCCAGCCAAATCCCTGAACCCAAATGAAGCAAATATCATTTGGAAAAAAAAAACTCTTCTCCAATTTCTTTCTAAAGAAAATGGAGCATGTTTTCCACTGCATGCCAGATGGTGAAGAATGGATATGCAGAAGGTACCTAATAAAAAGCATTAAACTTGGGAATAAAAATCATAAGTCACAGGTTTTTTGACATACCCTTAAGTTGGTCAGAGATTTATTTGCAAAAAGTTTGCAGTAGGGGCAAGTCAGCTGTCTTGCTGAATACAACATTAAATATTATGGAATACATGATGCAGCTCTTCTCTGTTTCACATTTTCTAAATCAGTATTTCTAAGCTGATTTTATATTTTAAATGTACTCTTAAACCATCATAAAGTAATCATACCAGATTACTACATATTTAACTCACTGAAACAAAGACATTATTTTAAATTAATCAGTCACAGAGGTTTAGTGTGTTCATTACAATGTTCATTGCTTTTAGGAAAAGGGAACACTGATTTACTTTGTGTGATCTCCATAACAATAGACATGTTTATGAAATTTCAATAACTTTAAAAATATATATGTTTCCAAAGATTTTAGGCATAACAAAGGATTTTATATCTTACTAGGTACTGATTTTGCTGGAGGGTTCTCTTAAAACTAGTTTATCAGATAGTCAGAAGTAAAGAAAGGAAAACTTTATGCCCAGCTATCTGGAAGGAAAGAGGTGTTGTCCCTTTAAGAGCCCTCTTCAATGGGGAAAGGAGGAGAGAGAAAGGGATGGACAGGAAGACTTTGGAAGCAAGTTTATTTTACTATAATAATTCAAATTAAAATGTATTTTAGATAAGTGTGGTCTTTTGAATGATTTATTTAAAAAACTATTATGTCTGAAGATGATTGTGCTTCTAAAAATCTATGCAAGGATATTTTAAGAGATGTGATTTTATAATCTTCACCAACTCACTAATGAAATATTTTTAAAGCAAATTTTAAATTAAGGTCCTGTAGTCTAACATGTTCTGCGTAAACATTAAAGTAATGCACAACTGTTTTTGTCAGTAAATTCAGAAACTGACAGTATATGCCTGGGGGTTGGCAAATGCCTGTTAAATGACTTCACTACCACTTGAATGGCTCTTTAATAGTTTCAGTGTTGTGCTAATAGGTCTGGCAGGCTGGAAGGCTTTTTCACTTTTAAGTTACTAGATCCCCCGGGAGTAAGGGCTGGTCCACACTAGGGGGGGAAATCGATCTTAGATACGCAACTTCAGCTACGTGAATAACGTAGCTGAAGTCGAATATCTAAGATCGGATTACTCACCCGTCCACACCGCGCGGGATCGATGTTCGCGGCTCTCCGTGTCGATTCCGGAACTCCGTTGGGGTTGATGGAGTTCCGGAATCGATATAAGTGCGCTCGGGGATCGATATATCGCGTCTAGATTAGACGCGATATATCGATCCCCGAGCAATCGATTTTAACCCGCCGATACGGCGGGTAGTCTGGACGTGGCCTAAGAGTCAACAGGCTGCAGCAGCTAGCTGTGGGAGCCTGCAGGAAGGTTCAGAACAGGGATAAGAAGAGCTGGAGGGTGGACACTAAGACCCAGTGATGCCCCAAATGTTCAGGTGCCCTACGCAACTGCATGTGCCTAAGGACAGTCCTAACCGTATATTAGTAATGGTTGTGGTTGACCATACACCTGAGAAAACATCTGTGAGCAGGAAGTATGGAGATGTGGAAGTACGCCTCCTTGAGGTCGAGGCCAGCCTACCAGTCTCCCAGATCCAGAGAGGGAATAATCACACTTAGGGAGACCATGTGAAACCTCAACTTTTTCATTAAGCTGTTGAGGCCTCGCAGGTCTAGCATAGGTCTGAGGATTCCCCCACTCCCACCCCGCTTTGGTGATTAGGAAATAATAGGAGTAGAATCTCTTGCCTCTTAGCTCCTGAGGAACCTCCTCTACTGCTCCCGCAGTGAGGAGCATCTGGATCTCCTGCATGAGGAGATCTTCGTGAGAAGGGTCCCTCAAGAGGGAGAAGGGAGGGGGGTGCAAAGGAGGGGAGTAGCAGAATTGGAGAGAATATCCCACTTCTATCGTGCAAAGGACCCAGTGGTCTGACGTTAGCTGCAACCAGGCATGGTAAAGGTGGGACAGACAGTTCAGGCAACAGGGGTGAAGATCCAGTATGTCGACTGGTGCATTGTCCTCAGGCACATCTTCAAAAGGCCTGCTTCAAGTCAGACGATGGTGTTGTCAAGCCCTGGCTCTGGCTAGGCAGAGGATGGGGAGGGTTGCGCTTGCCATTCCTGTCCCGCTTCCTGGAGAAGCCCTGCCTGGGCCGTGGAGGACAGAAACGCTTCTGGAGCTGGAGCTTAAAATATTTGCGCTGGATGACTGGTCTATGCATGCTCAGCAATTTCATCGTTGCCTGAGAATCTTTTAAGCTGTGAAGCCTGGAGTCTGTTTGCTCTGCAAACAGGGCCAGGCCATCAAAAGGCAGGTCATGAATAATTTGTTGGACTTCGGGGAGAAGGCTGGATGTCTATAGTCAACAGCTTCTTCTCATGGCGATGCCCGAGGACAAGGCATGTACGTCCATGTCCACAGCGCCCAGTGAGACCTATAAAGAGGTCCATGACACCGCCTTGCCCTCATCCACTACTGCTGCAAACTCTGCCCTAGAGTCAGGTGGCACGAGCTCCTTACATTTCATGAAGTTCCATTGATTAAAATTGTATCTGCTGAGGGTTGCCTGTTGGTTAGGCCCCCAGTCAAGTAGATTTGGAGTCTTTCATCTTGGGAGTCGGGCCCTGTTCCAACTGTCTCTCTTTCCCATTAACCGTCACCACCACCAATTAGCAGGGTTGTGGGTGAAATAATAGGTACTCGTACCCTTTGGAGGGTACAAAATACTTCTTCTTCACCCCCTTGGATGTCAGGGGATGGAGGCAGGGGTTTGCCACAAATTTTTTGTTGTGGCTTGAATAGTTTTTATAAGGGGCAGAACTACCCTGAATGGCCCTTCTGGGGTTAAAATGTCCACCACTGGGTCCTTCAGTTCCACCACTTCCTCTGCCTGGAGCCCCATATTGCAGGTGATCCTGTGCAGGAGGTCCTGGTGTGCCCTGCAATCAACAGGAGGAAGCCCTGAGGAGGAAGCCCCCACCACTGCTTCGTCCGGCAATGAAAACGACGATGCTAGAGGCGGCACCGGGCCCTCTTGGCCTTCCGGCTACCTGGAGTCGTACTGTTTGGCGCTATGACTCTCGGTGCTGACTGCAGTCTTGGTGCTGGGAGCAGGTGTGGGACCATGCTATGTGCTGCAAGCTGATCTCGTCTCAGAACCTGAATCATGGGACAGTCCCTGGCTGGTGGAGGCACATATCCTTCTGAGGCCACAGACCGTGAATTCCTGGGGAGTGTGCCTAGAGCCTGGTGGTAGGCCCATAGAGTGAAAAATGCGTAGGTCCTTGCCATTACACCTGCCATGGGTGTCTTGCCTGTGCCTGTGCTGGGCTGATCAGTACCAACAGTGTCTCAAGTAAAAGGACTCTGCCTCCGAGTCCGATGACGGAGACCTAAAGCACAACGACCATGGTGGTGCCGATCGGTATGGTGCTGGAGAGCGGCGCTACGCAGTCGGTGTCACGGATCACTGCCGTTCAGTCGGTGCTAGAGTTGGGGAACGCTGTCTCGAGGCTGGTGTCAGGGAGCAGTACCGCAATGATGGCATCGACGAGCACACACCTAACTGGAATCTATATGAGCAAGCACTCGAAGAAGAATACTATAATTCAAAGAGACTGGAGATAAGAAATCTCTGTTTTTCCAGTTTGTACATTTAAAAATACTTTGTGACAGTTGTTTGTGAGAGTATTACAGCCAGGGAATGAAAGCAAAAAAGAAACCCCCCACAAAAAGTGGCAAAGAAAACCAGGATTTATTATAGTATTGAAATCTAATGAGTGTAAAAATATAAATTAACAGCAGCATCAAGTTGACGGCATTCCTTTAATGTCTCTTAGCTATTTCCTTGTTCATTACACAGATCAATTTATTAATAACATAGAGCATTTCATTTTTGCTCACGTAATAAGTAGCATTGACTGAGACCCTTTAATTCTGATCCTGACTTTTTCCAAGGATTAGCTACTATCCTTATGCTTCTTACTTAGTAATTCCCTCAATCACAAATTTTCATTTTTGTCAGTAATGGCCTGACTTGCAGAGGTGCTGAACACACCTGTAGTTCCCATGCCATAGCTCATTTTATTGAATAAGTGCTTCTCTTCATGTTTATTGTTAAGATACGTTCCTGTCTGCGTCCTAAAACTTGCCCATACCGGTATTGCCCTGGCCTCTTCCTTTGTCATTCAGTGTTAAACGCATTCTGAATTATATGCATTTCCTTACCTTTTGGGGCGAAGCCAGACTTTCAGGCACCTGCTCCCCTACTTGGTGTAAACTTTGCTCGTACCAATCAGAAACGAACACACACAGTTTTTGGGCCCCGTCCCCTATGACACTTCTATGATGTCATAATGGGTATTTTAGGCTGGTCTGCCATGTGCAGGCAGAAGAGGAGAAAGAAAAACGAATCCTGTGTACCTTGTGCACATCCGTAACCGAGCCTGATCACCTCGAAGCCTCTCTCAGCTCACGTGTTTTAAGCAGAGTTTCTACGTTTGCCGGTCGTTATGAGTTGGTTTGTATTCGTAAGTATTGGTTATTACTAAATGCTGCATCTGTGTTTATAAATATTGTTTACTGCATCTTTGTTTATAAATATTGTTTAATAGTAAATACTTTAGCCATTGTATGTTTTAAGTTCCATTAACCCTATTAGCTAATCATATGCTCCTCCCCTACCCCTTGTAACTATCCCCAATAAAACTTTTAATTAATTAATTTTAGTTGTGTGCATGCCTGCAGTTTGCATCGTGACCCATACGCTCCTTGCATCCCTTACCTATACAGTCTATTGCCACGTGCAGCCTGGTAAATAACAGGTCTGCATTTTTCTTTCGCCCCTAAAAGGACCTGGCAATCTACATGGCATCATGAACAGGATGCACGGGGGTTGGGCCATGCCAGTGGCACACTGCAGATTGCGCAGATAATGAAACTGAACAGTTCTAACATTTGCAGTTTCACCTTCTTACTAGCCAAAATTCGACTAATCCATAAATAGAATGGATCTGTTCTCTTGGCTCGGGCAAAACTCTAAAAGGCTATACTGTACCATTAACCCTGGCAGATATGGGATGCCTCCTTCGGTGCCACCCAAGTTTTAGGTGTCAGCCAGCCGATTGTTCCCTGCAGCCTCAGTGCACGGAGACTGTGGAAAACCTTGGTGCCGCAGATCCCTCTCAACTTTGGAGAGAATGTAGCCGCATTGTTAGAAAATCTGGAGGCACCGTTTCCAAATTAATTCCCCCACTTCGGGTAATACCTGCTGATCCAGCACATAAATTATTATGCCAAATGATAAAAGAATTAAATTTGATTAAGAAAACAAAAAAATTGCGACCCGATGAATATAAATCTGAGGATGTTTCCACTATCCTGTTTAGCATGATATGCAAGGCCCTCGATCTGTGTTCTGTCCTCCATGGAGGCACAATGTTTGCAGCTAAACAGGCAGCCCCAGGCTCTCCAAAAGGTAATAATGAGAAGAAGACAGAAAAGGTAGAGCCCATCACTACCCCCCCCCAAGTCCCTCTCGGAAAATTTTGCCACCCCCATATGAAGCTCCTAAAACTCCTCTGTATCCAGCTCTGCCAACAGCCCCAGAATTTGCAGAATCTGAAACCGTAGCAGAAGCTTTGCCTATTGCAATAACTAAAACTAAAATAGACGCACAAACAGGCAACACCACGCAGGTTACTGAACTGCGAACACGTACTAAGGCCGAACTTAAAGAGTTTTTAAAGGAAACGCAACGAAAAGCCGATGAGGCACCTATGGTTTGGGTCGGGCGGCTAGCCTTAGAACACGGAGCAGAATTGGTGGACCGCGAGGAGGCCGGCACCTTAGCCAAAACGGCCAATTGGGCACGAGGCTTCCCGGGTCACGCTTTATTAAATAATCGCATTTGGCCTCTTACTACCCCGGCAGCTGCCATTTTAGCAATGAAAGGCAGTTTTAAAGGATTATATATCCCTCCGGGAACCTTAGTTACTCCACACGATCTAATATGGGCAATCGCAGGAGCTTCCATAGCCCTGTGGGATCCACCACAAAATCCACTTAATTTAACTGTTCAACAGCAATTGGTGGCTACACCCTTTATACACGTTACTGACTCCACCCAAATTCCTGTCTCAGCAGAGGCGGTTAATTTGGCATTAGAAGCTGCCCCTGGAGCTGATACCGGTGCCATGCTGCACTTGCATGCGGCCATTCGCAGACCCATCTTAACGTTATTTGAAGTGGTTAGTAAAATGAAGTTGTTACTGCCACCCCCGCCTGTTGTTCTCCCAGTTGATTCGCCACCAAAAAACCCTCCAAAAAGTCAGTTTAATCCCCAAAAATATCCTGAACGAACTAAAGCTGAACAAGTATCAGATGGGTAACCGTGTTAGTCTGGATCTGTAAAAGCAGCAAAGAATCCTGTGGCACCTTATAGACTAACAGACGTTTTGGAGCATGAGCTTTCGTGGATGAATACCCACTTCTTCAGATGCCTCTGAAGAAGTGGGTACTCACCCACGAAAGCTCATGCTCCAAAACATCTGTTAGTCTATAAGGTGCCACAGGATTCTTTGCTGCTTTTAAAGCTGAACAGGCACTATTCGGCTTCCTTCTTAACAAAGGGATCCCCAAAGAAGCCCTGCGTAAAATGTCAAACCAAGAGCAGCAAAATGTAGCCGAACAGCTAGGCTGGAAAAATTGGGAGGACTATGTTAGGACAGAAAACGAATAGGGGCCGGACGCTGCCCGGCCCAAATTAAAGATCCCACCGATGAACGCCCATACGCCACCCTGTTAGTTAACGGTGACACCCTCACTTCCTTTTTATTAGACACTGTCCTACTGGCTCCTTTATGTTTGTTCAAGGTCTCAATGCAGTACAAGAAAAACCCGTGGTTTGGGTTAAAATTGCCCACGGAAAATACCTAAGAAATATAAAAGCCTTGTTGGGATCAAAAAATCTGCTAGGTGTCTCAGATATTAAAAAATGTAAACTGCATGATCAAATTCTTCAAGCCCTCCCTATAACCATAGGCGATCATTCCCCCTATACCCCTGAAGTAGTTAACTCCCAGCCGTGGAAATTTTCCCCTATTCCCACAAAATCCGAAGGGCTTCCCCTTATTGAAGCTTTGCTCACTCAGCTTCTAGAAGAAAAAAAAATGGAAAGTTTGCCCACAGGGGTTCTGTAATTCTCCTGCACTTGCATCGTCCCATCTCAATATCACATTACAAAAGGTAAAACCCCTACAGGATGTGTACGTGCTAACCTATGTAGATGACATTGTAAATTGTGGGCCCAATCCATAAGCAGTTCAAAGTACCACCCAAATGATAATTGATGCATTAGAAGCAGATGGGTGGCAAATTAACAAAACAAAGAGCCACCTGCAGGCCAGCCAGCAATTCTCATTCTTGGGACTCCAATTCACTCCCACCACTCACACCCAAGCCCCAGCCAGTGTATTAGACCCTTGGACAGAAGCCCCTCCACAAAATAAACGAGAGCTTCAGCAGCTATTAAGTCTCTTTAATTATCACCGCCAATATATCTCGGCACAGCTAATTTTTAACCTAGAGATCCTACAAAGCTCTCTCTCTTCTAAACACTCCCGAGAAGTATGGAACGCATCAGCACAACAAAGCTTAGAGAAACTAGCTTGCTGGTTCGCCTCTAACCCCCACCTTGCCCGTTTTAATTCCCAAGAACCCCTCAACATTAATTTGTTTATTACAAAACACCATGTAGGGTTCACTGTACTGCAACATGGTAATGCTATTTACAATTGGGCCCATCGCCTGTCTGGACCCCAGTACAACTATGGTCTAGTGGGAAAAATGCTACTGGCTGCGTCCAGTGCGCGTCACTGGTCCCAACTCCCTATTCCAGGCACCCTGTCTGGACCACGTGTTCATTTAATCCCGTGGCTTACAAGTACCCCTCCACCCGAGTTTCATGGCACTATTCGCACCTGGCAGCTTCTATGTTTCCAGGTTGAGGTAGCTTGGCAGGCATGGACCCTAACTCCCAGCGATAACATCTTAGCCCCCCCTCTTCACCAATCATTATGCATGGAAGTAAAATATGATCCCTGGGTTGTGTCTGACGGGGGCACCTCACCATCCCCTAGGGCAGGAGTTCTTTGTTCCACATGTAATCACTTTAATGTGCAGTTACTGCCCCCCTCCTGCTCCACATAAGAATGCGAGGTGCAGGGCGTTCTTTTAGCTGCCCAACATGTTGCTAATGCCCAGTTTGCCAACAAGCAAGTTGTTTTAGGTATTGATTCTCAATTTTGTTTAGACATTTTAATTGAGCAAGCCTCTCCCTCAGCTTTTGTTAAATTGTGGTGCCAAATTTTTGCCCTAATTCGTAAATTCTCTCACCCTTGGCTCGTTACGCACTGTCCCTCCCATCGACCAGACTCTAACCCCCTGCATTCCAGTCTTGATCAAAGAATGAGAGAGGTCTCCCAAGTTCATATGGCAAATCCTGCCGTACAGGCAGACCCGCTGTTGCGCTGACTCCACGAAGAATGGGGACACTTACCACCCACAAAATTGTACGGCCTGTTATCTAGCTTTTCCAACCAAAAGCCTGACGTTAGCCGCAGTCAGCGCGAGCTCATTGTTCAGTCCTGCTTGCAGTGTGTGCAGGTAAAAACTATGAATCGTCCCCGATATGAGCGCTCTGCATATGCTGCAGAACACTTTGCCCCAGGTAGTATGTGGCAAATTGACTTAACAGGACCCTTGCCAGGTGCTCGTCGTTTTCCAAAAGCCTTAGTTACCGTCGATCTGGGGTCTCGACAAACCTTTTGTGTTCCTCTTAATAAAACCAATGCTGCTTCTGTCGCTGTTGCTCTTAAGCAAACAGCAGCTGCCTGGGGCACTCCCACTGAAGTCCAAGCAGATGGTGGACCACTCTTTACCAGCAAAAGCATTGAACAGCTCATTTTCAGATGGGGAGCTTCCCTTCACATCCATACTAAATATCATCCTCAAAGCAATGGTGTGGTAGAGCGAAAAACTGCAGTCCTTAAAACTATGGTGCGAACAGCAAACCCCAACCCTGATTTTAAAAACTGGAGCTCATTTTTACCCCAGGTACTTATCGCACTCAACAAAAATTACTCTCGCTGGCCTCACATTTCACCTACACCTAAGCCGCCTTGGTCCCCCATGTTTAACACCGGCCAACTGGTTTGGCTTACAGAACCCCAAGCCCCTGGCCATCGAAAACCTATTAAAACCACCATTCTCCGGGCTGGCAAGTACTCTAACACCTACTTAGTGGCTACAAGTACCCCCGGTAACAAGCTAGTTCATCATAACTGGCTCAGCAAATGTAGTTCTTAATAAACAAACTAATGCCCCTGAGCAGGGCTCCTATTATTCTGTTTTACAGGTTATACTGCCCTTCCTCACAACATCTTTGCCCATGGAACCCTTAGGAGAAGGTGGACTACAAACATGGTTCGCCGCCTACTGGGTGCAGGAGGTCAGCGGAAACCAGTCCCTGTCAGCGCTGAATCCAGAAGATTGTCTTGTTTGCTCTACTCAGTTCTCACCTAAATATCCATTACCCTTTCAATTTGTACCAATAGTTTATAATTTTTCTTCATTTAATTTGTCTAATGTAAATTGTTCTTCCCCCTATGTGCAGTGGGCTGCTTCTAGTGTTTGGAATAATTGTTCTTCACAATTTAATTCTTATGTGTTTCCAGTTCTTAATGCTTCAGGTCGAAGTGATCATAGCTTTCCTTTAATTGAAAGTATTAGAGTTCCAGCATCTCATTGTTGGGTTTTTGTTGGTAATAGTTTAACCTTAGCCCCTACTTGGGTGGGTACTTATTCTAATTGTTCTATGTGGAGTTTCTCTTATGCTAATACCTCCCTAACTAAACCCACTCTTACTTACACCTACCCCCCCCTTAATTGTTCTTATCGTCTTAATTATAACATTCTTTTTGGAACCTTTTATACCTCCATAACACATACGTATCTGTTCCATGCCCAGCATATGCATCATGCTGAGGCTGCATGTATCAATCGTGCATCCAGCTTTTCCTCCGTGAACAATAATAGGTGGAGCCATACCACAATTTCTTCCTTAAGACCTGGTCATTTTTGGATTTGCGGTAATGTCGCATTTGCTGTGCTTCCTCCCAACCCCCGGGATATATGCACCATTGGCACCCTGTATCTACAGGGGGGAGGTATTTATACCTTGCCATCTAGCCACCGACACCATCGTAGTACCCGCTCGTTTTGGACTCGTTTGCAAACAGCAGCTTCCTCCCTCGCCTCCTCTGTTGTTAGTTTTAACCCTGTCAGTTATATGATGTTACGTGATCAAGTGCTGTTTCAATCCGTTGCTACTGAAATGCTTGCTAATACTGCGGCCAAAGGCCTCTCCTTAGTTAATCAGCAGTTAAATTCCCTTGTTCAGTATAGTATTCAAAATAGATTAATGATTCAATATTTGTTACAATCTCCCTCATTTTGTACTAAATTTGCTGAAGTATATCCCGAGTTTGCTGATAAATGTTGCGTTTCTTTGCCTTCTATTTCTCCTAATTTGTCCCCAATTGTTAAAGACCTGCAAACGTTGAGCTCTACTGTCAAAGAGTAACGAGAGTCCTTCCAGTTTTGGTCATGGCTCAATTGGTTTGGCCTTGCGCCCTACAAATCCTATTTCCAATCCCTGTTTGTGTCCCTTCTGGTTGGGCTCGCTCTTCTCTGTCTCGGATGTGCCTTCATTAAAGCTGCATTCACAAGTTTGTTGCCTCGGCCTACATCACTTCCACCCCTGAAGCGCATCCCCTCGTAGGTGGGAATGAGGAGTTGGACTCGGAAGTTTAGGTTTTTGGCCAAACGATTTCGGCCAGGGCACGGGGGCATGTTAAGATAAGTTCCTGTCTGCATCCTAAAACTTGCCCATACCGGTATTGCCCTGGCCTCTTCCTTTGTCATTCAGTGTTAAACGCATTCTGAATTATATGCATTTCCTTACCTTTTGGGGGCGAAGCCAGACTTTCAGGCACCTGCTCCCCTACTTGGTGTAAACTTTGCTCGTACCAATCAGAAATGAACACACACAGTTTTTGGGCCCCGTCCCCTATGACACTTCTATGATGTCATAGTGGGTATTTTAGGCTGGTCTGCCATGTGCAGGCAGAAGAGGAGAAAGAAAAACGAATCCTGTGTACCTTGTGCACACCCGTAACCGAGCCTGATCACCTCGAAGCCTCTCTCAGCTCACGTGTTTTAAGCAGAGTTTCTACATTTGCCGATCGTTATGAGTTGGTTTGTATTCGTAAGTATTGGTTATTACTAAGTGCTGCATCTGTGTTTATAAATATTGTTTACTGCATCTTTGTTTATAAATATTGTTTAATAGTAAATACTTTAGCCACTGTATGTTTTAAGTTCCATTAACCCTATTAGCTAATCATACGCTGCTCCCCTACCCCTTGTAACTATCCCCAATAAAACTTTTAATTAATTAATTTTAGTTGTGTGCATGCCTGCAGTTTGCATCGTGACCCATACCCTCCTTGCATCCCTTACCTATACAGTCTATTGCCACGTGCAGCCTGGATCACTGTCAAATTAAAATTGTTGTGTGAGATTATGTTAAGTGGCTAATCAGTAGGCCAAATTCTGCTGTTATACCAGTGTAAATCCAAAGTAACTCCACTGTAATCTAAAACAGCACAACAGAGCAGAATATGACTTACTTTCCTTGAATTCCCTTCTTCTGTACATAGAAGCATGGAATTACCATGTTGTCTGCATTAAAATCTGTTTTTCCTTCCTTTCCTTCTCCTTCACAAAAAATGTAGTCAAGAAACGGAAAAATTCTAGCTGACTCCCCACTCTTGTAAGCGCCCACTGACTAGAACCGTATAAATTTAATGAGTCCCAGAGCCATATTTTCCTGCTGGAAGTGAGCAGAAGGTTTTGATTATAATGGATTAAAGAACATTCTGTTTGTAAAGTCTTGTGACTTTAGCCCCATAGGAGACAACTGCTAGGGCTTGGAGCTTGAGCCCCGAGCCCCACCACCTTGCCACAGGACACAAGGCCTGAACCCTGACAGGAGTGCCCCGCATGGCTGAAGCTCTCGAGCTTCGGCAGGTGTGCCCAGCTCTGAAACCTCTAAAAATTATCGATCATACACAGCTTGGAGGATCAGTAAGTTTGGCCACCCTTGTCCATATGGCCCCTCAAAGCATTCTAATAGATTGGTGAGGCATGATTTCCCTTTACAATAGCCCTGTTGACTCTTCTCCAAAAAATTGTGTCCCTTTATTTGTTTGATAATTCTTTTCTACTCGAATTAATATGCAAACTAGATACAATTAACGTAGGTTTAAACAGAGACTGGGAATGGTTGGGTCATTACACTAATTTAATCTATTTCCCTATGTTAAGTTCTCCTCACACCTTCTATGGGTCATCTCAATTATCACTTCAAAGGTTTTATTTTTTTTGTTTTTTTCCTCCTGCTGATGATAGCTCATCTCAGTTGATTGGACTCTTCCAGTTGGTATGTGTACTTCCACCTTTTCATGTTCTCTATATGTATAAATATCTCCTGTCTGTGTGTTCCATTCTATGCATCCAAAGCAGTGAGCTGTAGCCCAGGAAAGCTTATGCTGAAATAAATGTTAGTCTCTAAAGTGCCACAAGTACTCCTGTTCTTTTTATAGTTTCAACCAGTTTGCCTGGTACTGAAGTTAGGCTTACCAGCCTTATTGCCAAGATCGCCTCTGGAGCCTTTTTAAAAAAATTGGTGTTACGTTAACTATCCAACAGTTATCTGGTACAGAGGCTGATTTAAACAACAGGTTACATACCACAGTGAGTAGTTCTGCAATTTCGTATTTGAGTTCCTTCAGAACACTTGGGTGAGTACCACCTGATCCTAGACACTTATTACTGTTTAATTTATATATTTGTTCCAAAACCTTCTCTATTGACACCACAGTCTAGGAAGCATGTAGCCTTTCCCTTACTCAGCATGATTTGTCATGAGATTTTTCCCATTCACACATGCTTGATGTGGATTTGTGAATCACCTTTTCTATATACCTGCCACCACAATAGTGCACTCTTCAGAG
Organism: Gopherus evgoodei; assembly: GCF_007399415.2. Taxonomy (NCBI): domain Eukaryota; kingdom Metazoa; phylum Chordata; order Testudines; family Testudinidae; genus Gopherus; species Gopherus evgoodei. Next base: position 62,178,988 of record NC_044326.1, read on the forward strand.
ATATTGCACAAAAGGCACTGAGACTCAATTAAAAAAAATTAATTGGAACTGGAAGGGACCTTGAAAGATAGTTGAGTCCAGCCCCCTGCCTTCACTGGCAGGACCAAGTACTGATTTTTGCCCAGGATCCTTAAGTGGTCACCTTGAACGCACAACCCTGAGTTTAGCAGGCCAATGCTCAAACCACTGAGTTATCCCTCCCCCAGTCAATGTTGTTCTTCCTCCTTGTGCCTCATAGCAGGAGCTAAATAGGTGCCAAAATCTAGCCATTAAGCTTGTAAGTTCTAGTAAGCACATGGTACTAAGGCACTGAGGTGGTGAGATTCTAGAACCAGTACCTTGGAAGGCATTAATTGTCAGGACAGCAGTCCTATTCTGGAAAGCCATCTAATGCAGATTCTGCCTTTTGGTACAATATAGGTATTGGCCATTGTCCTACCACCGGCAAAAGCAAGGACTGAGTTACAAGCATTTTGATGCAGATTCTAACAGCGCTAACAACAAGTTCTTAAAACAGTCTATCATCATCATCATTCCACTGTTGTGTATGAAGAATAGAAAAAACAGTCTCTGAAGCAGCCAGTTCCAGGCCTACGCATTGGAGTTGGCTGGGGCTCCACTATAACCTGATAGAAAGTCTTTCCCTACAATGGAATTTCCCAAGACAAGCCATTCTTAGCCTAGATGCTGAAAAGGCTCACAGTGTGCTTCAATCATGCCATCTACTCCGATTGTTACTCTTCGGATATGGATACAGATATAAATCAAGGTTTTCAGTGTGTCACAGGGAGAGGTTGCCTTTCCTAGAATTTGAAACTATGACAGTCTCTCTTCACCTGACCTCAGTCAGACAAGATTTATGACTGATCTCAGATATCTGCACCGGGGTAGATAGGATACAGGCCACAAGAACAACAAAAGTAACTCTCCTCATTTTATCCATCAAATGACTCTGACTTTGTCATCTCTGACCTATTTAAAATTCTTCAACTTAAGTAAACAGAGACTGGCCTTCATTTTTTATTTTTATGTTGTTTACTCATAGAATCCTGACCTACTTAGCCATTAATTTGCCAGGCAAGTCAGAATACCATACAGACATTTCTAAACCTTTTAGGACTACTTATAGGTCCCCTTTGCCTAACATATTTATAAATTTATTGTTTTGATATTTTAATAAACCTGTCTAGGTTGCACCTGTTCAAAGGTTCACAGAACATTCATACTCATCCTCTTATAATAATCAGAATGTGACAGCTGTCCATGTAGCTGATTATAATATTATGTCTGTGATGTTAAAGGACAAGGCAAATGTAATGAGCTGTTTGTGTTTAAACCAGCTTCCCCCCTGAGAAGTTCACCGGGTTGTACACACAAAAAGGCGCAAGACAGTTTGTGAGATGAGATGGGTGAGGTAATACCTTTTATTGGACTATCTTCTGTTGGTGAGACAAATTTTTGAGCTTACACAGAGCTCTTCTTCAGGTCTGGGAAACTTCAGAATGTCACAGTTAAATACAAGATGGAACGCACTGTTAAGCATAAGTAGATAACACATATTTCAAGGGATGAGTCAAGGCCTGTTAACTCCTCTCCAATCATAGGGAGGAAAGAAGGGGATGTGGGGGGAAGTGCAGCTTGTGTCATGTTAACAGCCCACTTCACCTTCAATGGTCCCTTGAAATATATGTTAACAACTTATGCTAAACAATGTTCCACCTTGTATTTAGCTGTGACACTCTGAGTACCTTTTCCAGACCTGAAGAAGAGCTCTGCATAAGCTTGAAAGTTTCCTTTTCTCACCAACTGAAGTTGATCCAATAAAAGATATTACCTCACCTACCTTGTCTTTCTAATATCCTGGGACTGACATGGCTACAACAACACTGCATATGTCAAGCCAGTTTGGCATCTGATATTGCAAGCTTAGAAAATCATTCTATTTATTATCATTTGTTGTAAAAAAAATTGGCAATTAGGGAACTCTGGGGATGACCTTCTGTATGTACAGGCTTTCTATAAGGAAAGACCAATTACTCCCAAACGTGTTGAAAATAGCCAATAGTTCTTTTGAATATGTTGTGTACTCTTCAGTTATATAGAGAATTTGTTCCTGTTCAGCTTCCAAGCTGTAAATTATACCATGAGGTAAACTTTTAGGAATGTCCTCAGTGAGTTTTCCTTGCAGTAAAACTGAAGTGCCTGGTCATCAGTCTATTTTTAACTCAAGGTAAAAAATGCAGCTTCTTTAGCAGAGAAGACAAGTCATAAGTTTTTGCCAGATTTTGAAAGTTCAGTTTTTGCCTTGACCCATCTATTGTGATCACATTGCGACTCATACAAATGAAGATGCCCAAATGATAACATTTTCAGACCCTTTCAGATCTCTCAAGGCAGATTTAGGAATAAGTAAGACAAGTAGATGCAATATGCTCACCTCAAACATATAAAAGGCCATATTTACCTACCTTACAGAACTGGAAGGGACCCTAAAAGGTCATAGAGTCCAGCCTGCTGCCTTCATTAGCAGGACCAAGTACTGATTTTGACCCAGAGCCCTAAAGTGGCCCCCTCAAGGATTGAACTCATAACCTGGGGTTTAACAGGCTAATGCTCAAACCACTGAGTTATCCCTCCCCCTAACCTCCTAATCCTTTCACTTCTAATCTTATCCATCTTCTTACAGGAGTAATCAACTGGAAGAGCCAGTGGTGAATGAGCAATCTCTCACAGGTCTTCCAGTACAAAAGCTTTAATGTGCATTTTCAATTAATGTCTCTCACATTTTAAAATGTTTACTCTATAGCAGGGCCGCCCCTAGACACTGTGGTGCCCTATGCAGCACCCCCCATAATGGATAAAAAGCTCTTTGCCCATTCTCCTGATTATCCGAATTTCTGATTATCCAATCTGGCCCTCGTTCCAATTAGATTGGATAAACAGGGTTCCACTGTATTGGCTTTCTTTTAGTTTATGTACACATCAAGAGAGGACACTATCTCTGCTAGGATGTTCATGCTTTCTCCTTTCAGGTTAACTTTGGGATTACCTTGTATGATATCATTAGGAAGCGGTTGTATTTCTCAATCTTATATTTTGTATTTCAAGGCTGACCTTGTTAGAGCTTTGAAAGTTTATTTAAATAGGACATACGGGTTTAGAATATCTAACAGGCCTCTTTGTCTTTCCAGGAATCCAATAAGATGCTACTATTTATATACATATCTACGCTGATGGATTGGGAATCTCATAAAATACTCTAGGCCAGACCATTTGCTGTTGTAAACAGGCAATGGAACTATGTTAATTCACATCACTAAGAATCTGGCCCTCTATTCCCTTTTCAGATCATTCTACCAGAAGAATAATCACCTCTTGGATGGACTAGATTGGGGAGATGTTTCTTAAATTTATGAAGAGGCTTCTTCCAGGAACTGCTCTACTTCACAGTGGGTCTTTAATATTCTTATTTGTAACGTCTGTCTTGGATGATCTAAAACTGGTAGTCTACTAAGGGATTTATTCTCCTATTGACTGATACACTGGTGATTTAGATGCAGATTCCCACTAATATTAGGGAGCGTGTATGTGTAAACCTCTACTTACATCAGTGGGAGAACTTAACTGGTTTTTGTGTCACCATCTTCACTGATGATAAACTTAAATGTTCTGGGGAATGTCCATTATTCAAACACATTCATATAAGAACCATGGAGCAACTAAGCCTGTACATTATTCTTTACATTATTAAGAGAGTGAATTCCACCACTGTCATCAGCCTAAGCCAGTGGTTCCCAAACTTATTCCGCTGCTTGTGCGGGGAAAGCCCCTGGTGTGCCGGGCCGGTTTGTTTACCCGCTGCATCCGCAGGTTTGGCCGATCGCGGCTTCCAGTGGCCACAGTTCTCTGCTCCAGGCCAATGGGAGCTGCTGGAAGCAGTGCGGGCCAAGGGACGTACTGGCCGCTGCTTCCAGCAGCTCACATTGGCCTGCAGCAATGAACCGCAGCCACTGGGAGCCGCGATCAGCCGAACCTGCGGACGCGGCAGGTAAACAAACCAGCCCGGCACGCCAGGGGCTTTACCTGCACAAGCAGTGGAACACATTTGGGAACCACTGGCCTAAGCAGTTTGGTTTCTTTCCTGTTATTTCATATTGCTTGACAGCATAGGCTCCCTCTTCTTCTTCCCCAATATTTCATATTATAAAATGGTCTTTTAAAAAGGTTTGTAGTCTCCTTGAATTGACAGGAGGGGTGGATATTTTAATTATAATTTGCCCTTGAAATAAGGTCTATCACAAAATTGAAATACTTTATCTATGGCTGCTGCTTAAGGGTTAATTAAATGCCTTATTTTAAAAAATCCCTAACACTGTAGTATGATGCAACTGAAATTTTTAGACAAATTCTTCTTTCAGTTACACCCAGCATAACCTCACTAAAGTAAACGGACCTTATTCTGAGCTCCCTTATGCTGGTGTAAATTTCCACTGAAGACAATGGAATGTCATTGATTTTATTTGGGATGAGGCCCGAAGTGGAGAACATGAATCTAAATATAAAATAAATATATTTTTTAAAAGACTGAAAAATCAATTCTCTCTCTACTTAGTTGCCAAAATCTGATTTAAGGATTCTGTTTCCTCTGCATTAATGTTAAAGACATCCTCAGCTGCTGAAGGGAAACACTGAATGCTGAAATCTGGTCTTGGTAGGTGAAAAGCTTTTCTGATCTCCTATAAGAATTATACAAGAAGCTACTGTGATATATTTAGTACTCTGTTATGCCCTAGATCTCAATCAGAGGCCAAAACTTTAGAAAAAATTGTGAGGCCAAGAAAATGACAAACATTTATTTCTGGCTTCATAGTGGGTATGTAAGTATACGATTTACATTTTGTTGTTGTTGTGTATTCAGGGCCGGTGCAACCATTTAGGCAGACTAGGCGGTTGCCTAGGGTGCCGAGATTTGAGGGCGCCAAAAAGCACCCCCAAATTTTTTTTAAAATGGTTGAGCAGCCGCTGCTGCTGGGACAGAGAGGGAGTCTGAGCTGCCGGCGGCAGCCCGCAGCCCAGGATGTCCCCTGGGTCAGGGCGCCTCTGCGGCAGCCCACAGCCCAGGGGATCCCCTGGGTCAGGGCGCCTCCGCGGCAGCCCACAGCCCAGGGGATCCCCTGGGTCTGGGTGCCACCGCGGCAGCCCACAGCCCAGGGGATCCCCTGGGGGGTGCCACCGCGGCAGCCAACAGTCCAGGGGGTCCCCTGGGTCAGGGCACTGCAGCGGCAGCCGGCAGCCCAGAGGCGGGGGTCCCTTGGCCCACGGAAACCCCGGGCTGCCGGCTGCCGCGGAGGCGCACTGACCCTGGGTCAGGGCACCGCCGCGGCAGCCGGCAGCCCAGGATGTCCGGAGGGGGCGGCAGGCAGCTCCCGTGGAGCTGCCGCAGTGGTGCCTGCAGACGGTCGGCTGCTCGCGCGGCTCCAGTGGACCTCCCGCAGACACCACTGCGGCAGCTCCACCGAAGCCACGGACCACTGGACCGCCTGAAGGCACCACTGCAGCAGCTCTACCAGAGCCGCGGGACCAGAGCGCAGGGTGGCAAAATTGCCATCCGCCTAGGGCGCGCAAAACCCTAGCGCCGGTCCTGTGTGTAATACTGCTGGACTACCTCCTGCCACTAGACTCTTCAGCTGTCGATCGACTGGTGTATGAAGGGCTCACTAACCGTGTACTTCTGCATAAATACTAGAACTATTTGGAGAGTCTGAGAAACTCAAATATTATGACTATTCAGTTCCTGTACACTGAGAGTCATGATCCAAATGTGATCAGGAGATAATGTCCCTGTAGAGCAGAGAGCTCTTTTTGTCTTTGTGACAGCATAGTTGCAGACCCTCCCTCTGTAATTATCTCCAACTTTCCTAGATTATTTTGTATTTATTTAATTTTTTTCAAATATAATCATCCGATGATAAGAACACGTGCAAACTTTGTAAATGAAAATTATATAACAAAAAATTGGGCCACAGTATAAAGACTGAAAACCTCTCTAATATCTCCAAAAATGAAAACCCCTTATTCAGGCTATTGCCTATGCATTAAGACCATTTTCCTTCCCCCAAGGAAATGAATTTGAAATCAGGACCCTCAAGAAGATTTTTTTCTATAGATAACAGACTCTACCACACACTTCTGTTTTGCGCATAGTAATGGGCAAAAAAAACTTTAGCATCTCAGGTAAACTGTGAGATATTAAATATCTGTGTAATGTAAACTGTGAGGTAAACTGTGATGTTAAATATAGACATTTAAAATTTGATATGTGGGTTAAAGTGTAAGATTTAAAATACGTCCACTATGGTAGAATTGCCTCATAGTAGAATACACTGGTCTACAATTTTTGAGAAGTCGTCTGCTTCAGAGATAAAATGTGCTATTTATTATGTATTTTGATGTGCTGAATTCAAATATAACAATTAAAACAACTGATTGGCTACTGTTTCTAAGATATTTAAGTTTTTACATAGTCTTTTAATTTGTTTTTTTTCCATTTGCATATGTGTACTTGCTGGAAGTAGCTTAAATTGTGTTTCTGCTGGAAAAAGTTTCTTTCTATTGTTTATAAGTTGAAAGACCCTGTAACTGTTTACCATCTAAATTGCAGAGATAAACCTTTTACTTTTTTCTTTCTTTTTTTATTAAAAGTTTTGCTTTTAAGACCTGTCTAATTTTTTTCTCCTAGTTAAGGCTCGAAGGACTTGAGTCTGTGTACTCACCAGGGAATTGGTGGGAGAAAGGAAAGGGAGGAGAGAAGAAAAGCCTGCTCTCGGCGTTTATCTGTGTCTCTCTCTCTGGGGAAGAAGGGAGGGGAAGTGGTGATTCAAAGATTTGAATTATGGTGATCTCCTTGGGTACCCAGGGCGGGAAAGATCTGGGAGGAGGTAAAGAGAGGGAAGGGAATGGTTTATTTCCCTTTGTTGTGAGACTCAAGGAATCTGGGTCTTGGGGGTCCCCAGGGAAGGGTTTGGGGACACTAGAGTCTATCAGGTGCTCTACTTAAGTCCTGATTGGTGGCAGCCTATCAGATCTAAGCTGGTAATTAAGCTTAGGAGAATTCATGCTAGTACCCATATTTTGGACACTAAGGTCCAGATTTGGGAATTATACTATGACATGGTGGCAGTGGTGGGAAAGATAAGAATCCAAAAGCCAGTAAGATTATTAATTTGCTTCTCTGCTAGCTGGTTATAAGCAGAGGGAAGGGGTTTATTTTTTTAAACTGCAACCAGAGAATTTTTTTTCCTTGCTTCAGTCTAGCTGTGCATAGATATGGCCTCAGACAAGGGCCATTAAGTTTAACAGGGGTCTTTTGTTAGACAATAGAACTCCAGCTGTGAGTCAACTACACCAGCAGGCCCTGGAATTAGAAAAGGCTAAGCAACAGAACCCAGCTAATCCTAACAACTCGTCTCAAGTTGTTGTTCCACATCCCAAGAAATTTCCCACCTACAAGGCAGGTGATGACACTGAGGCCTTCTTAGAAAATTTTGAAAGGGCCTGCCTTGGGTACAGCATCTCTGAAGACCAGTACATGGTAGAACTGAGGCCACAGCTCCGTGGACCCATAGCAGAGGTGGCGGCTGAAATGCCTAAGAAGACAATGAACGATTATAAACTTTTTCAAACCAAGGCCAGATACAGAATGGGGATAACACCTGAACATGCCCGTCGGCGGTTCAGAACCCTAAAATGGAACCCAGATGTGTCATTCCCCCGACACGCCTACCACACTGCAAAGAATTATGAAGCCTGGATAACAGGAACAAAGGTTAACAATCTGGACAAGCTGCACCTCCTGATACAAATGGAGCAGTTCTTAGATGGTGTTCCCGAGGAAATAAAAAGGTACATCCTAGATGGAAAACCCAAAACGGTAATCGAGGCGGGGGAGATTGAAGCCAAATGGATGGAAGTGGCAGAAAAGAAAAAAGCTACTGTCAAGGGGAACGAATACCCCAGAGGGCACGCCGACAATACACCCTACAACCGAGGGCAACCAAAGACCCCACCTACAACCCAGGGAAAGCCACAGACACCCTATTCTTCCACCTCACCAGTCTCCAGTAACCCACCTCGACCCAGTGACCAGTCAGATGGAAGATGCTTTAAGTGTAATGAACTGGGACATATAAAGGCCAACTGCCCAAAGAACCCCAACCGAGTGCAGTTCATTACACCACCATCACACCAAAGATCCCCAGGCCCAGATGCCTCTCAAATACCCTTGCAGCGAAGAGAAATTTTGAGAGTGGGCGGAAAGAAGGTTACCGCGTGGAGAGACACGGGGGCACAAGTGTCAGCTATCCACCAATCCTTCGTCGACCCCAAATTCATCAACCCAAAGGCCCAAGTGACCATTTAGCCCTTCATGTCACAAGCTGTAGACTTGCCTACAGCTGAACTGTCTGTCCAGTACAAAGGCTGATCAGGAATGTGGACTTTTACAGTCTATGACAATTATTCCATCCCCATGTTACTGGGGGAAGATTTGGCCAACCAGGTGAAGCGGGCCAAGAGAGTGGGAATGGTTATACGTAGCCAAACCAGGCAAGCTTCCAGACCCATTCCTGTTCCTGAGCCGTCCACTGAGGCCCCATCTGTGTTACAAGAGACCCAGACAGAGGTAGTGGACCCGGATCCCATGCCAACAACGGAAACAGCCACAGTGCTTCCAGTCCCAGACCAGGAACTGGAAAAGCAGCCAACACCAGAACCGTTGCCAGCACTGACGCCAGCACTTGCAAATCCATCTTCAACCCCAATGCCAGAGGGCGCCAGCGAGCCTGAACTGGCAGAAGCAGCAAACAACCACACCCAAGAGGCTCAGCCAGAGCCTGAAATACCCTCTGGTGCACCAGCGGAGAGCGGTTCACCAGCAATGGAAACAACCCCATCACCTACGTCGCTTCCAGAGGGACCAAGCCCAAGTCCACAGTCTAAGGAAGAACTGGTGTCTCCAGCCTCAAGGGAACAGTTCCAGACTGAGCAGGAAGCAGATGACAGCCTTCAGAAAGCTTGGGCGGCGGCATGGAGCACCCCACCGCCTCTCAACTCTTCTAACCGATCCCGGTTTGTTGTAGAACAAGGACTTTTATACAAGGAGACTCTTTCTGGTGGACACCAGGAAGACTGGTACCCGCAAAAACAGTTGGTGGTTCCAACTAAGTACCAGGGGAAGCTCTTAAGCTTAGCCGGTTGCTTTACATAATATTTCACCTGTCCTGTTTATGTAACACTTTAAAAATCAGCAAAAGGGTTATATAAATAAAATTTATTATGAAACAAAAGGCAAAAAACTATTATGTACATAGTTTAGTCCTATTCAGTGTCTACTCGGCGCTTCTTGGCTTGTCTCTTGTATTCATTAAATGGAGCAGCTCTTGTCACTGTCCAGCAATAGTCTGCAAGCATTGATGGGCTCCATTTGCCCTGATAGCCTGCCAGGAGATTCCACTGCTGTAGTCTGGAGCCCAACAGCTCTGCCTTACTCTTGGGTAGTTCCAAATCCCTGACAAGGTCATTCAGTTCACCTTGTGTTATGAGGTGTGATTCAGAGGAGGAGGATGGGAGAAAATGTGGGTCCTGTGACACTGATGGTTCAGGACCAGAAGTTTCATCCTCTTCCTCCTCCTCGTCTGACTCAAGTGAAAATGATTCTGGTGCATCAGGAACCGGCAGTCCTTCTCCGTGGGGTACTGGGCGTATAGTTGATGGAATGTTTGGATAATGCACAGTCCACTTTTTCTTCCTTGACACACCTTTCCCAACTGGAGGCACCATGCAGAAGTAACAATTGCTGGTATGATCTGTTGGCTCTCTCCAAATCATTGGCACTGCAAAAGGCATACATTTCCTTTTCCTGTTCAACCACTGGCGAAGATTTGTTGCACAAGTGTTGCAGCATATGTGTGGGGCCCACCTCTTGTCCTGATCTCCAATTTTGCAGCCAAAAGCTGATATAGGGCAATTTGTTCAGCAGAGTGATGTAAGCTTCGTTATGATTGCATCATCCATGACTTCTAGGAATAACATGATGCAATTCATATCATGTATGATGCAATACCAGCTTCAGATTGCATCATTCATTATTTTGCCTAAAAAGCAAGTACTGTCCAAACCCAGTCACAGATTTATTCATAGATCCAGTCAAAGATGTATTTTAGTCATTTCTGGTTTAAATTGAGATCCCTTCCCTTTATAACACTTATCCTCCGCCATTCCCAAGTCAAGGGTCGTATATACTGAGCCAATAGCATATCTTGAAAACTAGAGCAATCAACAATTTTAAGCATCATTTTCGTTCTCAGTGACCCAGAATTAGTAAAGTTGGACTACATTTATTTCAGAAGCATTTTGGCTCTAGAGCAGTGATATTGATTGACTTGATCAACCATCTGCTGTCATTTTTTCAACAGAAGTGTCCTATCTATATAATATCAAAAGTGTGACAGATGTCTTATAAATAAGTAAAAAGAATATCTCTGCCCCAAAGAATTTACAGTCTAAGAGCCTAATCCTCACATCTTTATTCACATGGGTTATTTAATCACGAGTAGTCTCTTAATTCAATAGGACTACTACTTATATGAATAAAGGTTATTCATGTGAATAAGGGTTTTTGATCAGACTTTAAGTAGAAAACATGTAGATAAAGGTTAGTGACTAGGAAACAATAAAAGCAATTGAATGAACAGTGTTGGTATCTATGTTGTCAGTTCTACTGATTTTTTTAGTTTGGAGGTATTTTTTGTGAGGAGAGAGAAAGGATGGTCCAGTGTTTATAGTACTAGCCTAGGACTTGAGAGACCTGGGTTTAAGTCCGTGCTCCACCATATATTTCCCTAGTGACATTTGGGAAAGTCACTTAGGGTATGTCTACACTGCAGCAGGGAGCAAGGTTTCCAACCCAGGCAGACAAACTCATGCTATTGGGTTTAAAACAGCATTGTTCCTCTGGCCAAGCCTCAGACTAGTAACCTGAACTCAGTGTGGATGGTAGGCTTGACAGCCCCATCCACACTGCTATTCTTAATGTACTACTTCAACCCCAGCTAGCGTGACTCTGTCTACCTGTACTGCAAAACTCACTCCCAGCTCCAATATAGACATACCATTAGGTCCTGATCCTCGGTGGGAGTTGGATACCTGAATGCCATTGAGCATCCAGGACTTAGTTGGTATGTGCTTCAGCTCCCATTTGTAAGATGGGGACAGTAACACTTCCCTTCCTCACAAGGGCTTTTTAAGGATAAACACATTAAAGATTGGGAGGCACATAAATATTACAGTAATTGGAGCCATATAATATCCTTAAATAGGCAGAGAGATAAGAAAGTGAATCAAAGTTCAGATTAATTTCTTAAGTTATTTCTTTAAATAAAATATGATTACGTTCTTTAAAAAAAAAAAAAAAACATGCATTACTAAGTCAGTCTTGGTACCGACCACTGCTAACGCAAGCCTGCCTGCCTGCGGTAACAGTTTAGTGAGGTAGGAGCAGTTGAGATAAAGAAACTGACAAGGAATGACATTTGTTTAAAATTTCCCAGGGCTTATTATCAACAACAGGGTGTGAAAAATTATGTATGAAAAGTACAAGGACAGCATGCTTTCCAGTGCTTGGCCTCAGCAGAGGGAGGGAAGAGACTTACAAGGGGCAGTGGGGCGAAAGAAAATCCCCACGTGTGTGTAGAGAAAGAAACATCTTCACTTGCCCCACTGTGTTGGAGTACTGTCAACTCCAATTATTTGTGAGTCAAGTCCCAGCAAATCATTAAACTATTGACAAAAATCATGAGATTTACAAAATAATAGCTCTTGGGTTCTTTCTGTGTTGCCTCCTGGCTGGGGCTGGAGCCTTCTGGGGTCCCAGTCAAGGTTTTCTCTGCACCATGAGAGCTGGCAGCTTGCTAGCTTTTAAGGACACTTGTGACCTGATTGCAGCAGCTGGGACACTCAGGAAAGCACCCAGAGGGGTGAGTTGGCAGCAGTGGGGTCCTGCTAAGTGGGTGAGGTTTGGGTGCAGGGGGAATTGCCAGGGACTGGAGAGCAGGCACAGTTTGCAGGGCAAGGTATGTGCTTTCCACCAAAGGGCTCAGTGCAATACACTTGGATTGTTCTCTGTGCATTCCCAGACTGCCCATCCCCACAGCACCCCCACACCCCGTATCCTCCTGCACCAGCCCCCACTGTGCAGGGCGCCATACACCGTTACCTGCCTCCGTTCCACAAACGGCCGTTGACAGAGCACAGACCCAGCTCCTCCCTTGCCCCCCACGCGCCGGACGCCGCCAGCGAGCTCCCTCCCTTCGGCCTGCGGCTAACCGAAAGCTCCAGGGGAGTTTGCGCCACCAGGCGGCGCGAGGCTCCTAGCAGCTGGAGGGGCGCGTGGCCTCCAGGGGGCGCGCGTGCCTCGGGAGCAGGGAGCAACGGCTGCCTGCCTTGCACAGCCTCCGCTTCCGGGAGCACAGTTAAGTGGCAACGAGAACGGAGGCAGACAACCGGTCAGTCCGGGTCTGTGAGAGGAGAAGAGGCGAGTGCGGGCGGGCGCAGAACAAGATGAGACAAGGCGGTGGACACAGTGAGTCACACGCGCAAGCCGGGTCGGGGAACTGCTCGGGCGGGCGCAAACAGTTACAGAGGATGATGATTCTGTCTGCGTTGCAGAGAAGGACTGCGGGGACAGCAGCGGCGGGAGCAGGGGGCAGGAGACGGACCCCCTGCCGATCTCCGTCTCCGGGGACCTGGCCAGCTGCGAGGAGGCAGGACCGGGTACGATTCCCCCTGTGCCCAAAATGCAGGGTCCCCATTGGCATCTGCCCCAGGGGAAGGGGAGGACACCATGATGTGCAGTGATGTCATTGCATCCTCGCACTGTGATGTGGTGTGATGTCATTGCATCCTCCCAGTGTGATGACATCTCATCACCCTGCTCTTACCACCACTGTCACCACACATATATTCATGGCTCCTTGAATGCACACAGCTAGCTTGAGGCAAATGGGGATCAACCCCTGAACTTGGGGAAATGTGGCAGCATCACCCCAGATACTAAGGCAGAGGCTGCTGTGTAATGAACAGCCCTGAGTGCCAACAAAGCCAGGCCAGTGGAGAGTGGCCAGGAGCAGCACCTGCAGCAGAGGATGTGCAGAGGAGTCACCGTTATGGGGATGAGTGATGGAGCACTGGGTCTTTCTGCCAAAATGGGCAGCAGTGAAACAATTAACAGTGTTGCCATTTAAATTGTCATAATTGGTCTTCAGAGTTAACACACCAGGGAGATGAATAGGAGCAGTTCACACCTCTCCTGCTAGCATCCTAAGCTGCACGCATACTGTCGTAACTATAAAGGGAAGGGAACAGCCCTCCTGTGTACAATACTATAAAATCCCTCATGGCCAGAGACACCAAAATCCTTTTACCTGTAAGGGGTTAAGAAGCTCAGGAAACCTGGCTGATACCTGACCCAAAGGACCAATAAGGAGACAAGATACTTTCAAATCTTGGTGGGGGGAAGTCTTTTGTTTGTGCTCTTTGTTTAGGGGGTTGTTCGCTCTTGGGACTAAGAGGGACCAGACATCAATCCAGGCTCTCCAAATCTTTCTGAACCAGTCTCTCATATTTCAAACTTGTAAGTAACAGCCAGGCAAGGCGTGTTAGTCTTATTTTTGTTTTCTCAACTTGTAAATGTTCCTTTTTCTGGCTGCTTGCTCACAGCTTGAAGTCTTCTCTTAACAAAGACCCTTGTTAAAAAAAACTTAACACCTCTGCCTTCAGGCTGCTTTCTAAGCAGCTAGAAAGGAGAAAAAAAATCCTACTGGCTTTTGGTTTAAAATGATCCCACCGCTCTGCCACCATGTCAAGGTTCCCCCTCACTCTGAACTTTAGGGTACAGATGTGGGGACCTGCATAAACACTTCTAAACTTAACTACCAGCTTAGATCTGGGTTCGCTGCCACCATCCAGATTCCTCAGTGTCGGGAACACCTCTTTCCCCCTAAAACCTTCCCCTCCCTGAGTAGCCTTGAGAGGCTTTTTCACCAAGTTCCTGGTGAACACCGATCCAACCCCTTGGATCTTAACACAAGGAGAATTTAACCATCCCCCCTCCATCCCCCCACCAATTCCTGATGAGTCCAGATCCAATCCCCTTGGATCTTAAAACAAGGAAAAATCAATCAGGTTCTTAAAAAGAAAGCTTTTAATTAAAGAAAGAAAGGTAAAAATCATCTCTGTAAAATCAGGACGGAAAATACTTTACAGGGTAATCAGATTTATATAGCCCAGAGGAACCCCCTCTAGCCTTAGGTTCAAAGTTACAGCAAACAGAGGTAAAATCCTCTCAGCAAAAAGAAACATTTACAAGTTGAGAAAACAAAAATAAGACTAACATGCCTTGCCTGGATTGATGTCTGGTCCCTCTTTGTCCCAAGAGCGAACAACCCCCAAAACAAAGAGCACAAACAAAAGACTTCCCCTCACCAAGATTTGAAAGTATCTTGTCCCCTTGTTGGTCCTTTGGGTCAGGTTTCAGCCAGGTCTCCTGAGCTTCTTAACTCTTTACAGGTAAAAGGATTTTGATGTCTCTGGCCATGAGGGATTTTATAGTATTGTACACAGGAGGGCTGTTCCCTTCCCTTTATAGTTATGATGCATACCCAGGAAGGCATTGCTGTATGTGGGGCAGTCATAACATGTTCTTCACAACCTAGAATTATTTTTTGTAACAAAAGCTTAAATTCCTAACAAATTGAAGGGGGCCCTGTGCTGAAGGACTGGAGGAACTCGTGGGTAGGTGCAAATGAACAGCAAGTCATAAGTTAGCAGCCAAGTTCTCAGAAGCATGTTTTGAAGTGACATTCCTCATGAACTAGAGCAGTGGTTTTCAACCTTTTTTCATTTGCTTACCCCTAACAAATTTTGAATGGCGGTATGGACGTCTGCAGACCCCCAGGGCTCCATGTACCAGAGGTTGAAAGCTATTGGACTAGAATGAAACAGGCAAGGGCCTAAAGGCACACTCTCCAGATTAAACCAATGGTTTGGGCCCCGCTTCATTCTTCTGCTGCCTACTGCTCTCACTTGACTACATGCAATAGGATGAAGGGTCCCCTAGGAGTAAGCTAACACCAATACTGCAACCCCAAATGTTAAAAAATCATGAGTCAGGCTCAAAAAAATCATGAGCTTATATAAAAATAATAGATTTGGTGGTCTTTTTATTTGCCTTCTGCTTTTTGAGCTTTTAGACTCAGGTCATATTTTGAAGCTTTCTCCATAGCCACGAAGGCTAGAAACTTACTTTTTCTTTAGGAATAAAGGCTGAAATCATCACATATCCACTTGACTCCAGGAGCCAGGGCTTTAAGGAAAATAATAATTATCATGAGACTCAAGACAAAATCATGAGAGTTGGCAACACTAACAAACACACTTGTTAGCTTTTCCAAGAGAAATTTAAGTTAGCATGGTGTGGTCTGGGGAAGGTGTCTCACCACTTGAATGAGGTGGGATTGGAAGGGAGAATCATCCTCTGCCCATCCAAAGGCTGAGAATCATTTTCTTGTGGAAACAGCCAAGCCATCATTAAATCATCAGCAGATGCCAGGATAGGGAAGGAACAAACTTTTCCCCCTCCTCCCCAGGTTGAGCACCAGTGCAGAGCTGATTTCTCTCTCTCTCATTGGTCTCTTACTAGACATTTAAGATTTCTGACTGTGAATTATAGATACTATAACTGTAGGTTTGATGCTTTTATTTTTCAGATAATTATACATCAGGAATAGAAGGTCAAATCCAACCGCAATCAGCACTAAAAGTATGCTACTTTGATCCAAATTATTAGCCGAAAACATTTTTGAAGCTTAATAACTAAACTGATTGTTTCAGTACATCCATAACTGTATATAGTGCTAAAGTTTCCAGCAGGAAGACCAATTTGCTGATGAAGTCTGAGGCCATGGAGTTTGCCACTAAATATCTTTTCAACTGCAGTTTTCTTTTAATTATAAACAAGTTTTGTACCTTTTTTAACCTGATTTATTAGAGTATGTCCATAAAATGTCTCTTACCTCCTTTTCCCCCTTATTCCACTAGTTGGGAACACACTTCCTAAGCAAACTGTGTGCAAATTAGGAACATTTTTGCCCAATTTATATTCATTCCTCTAGCTCATGCATTCATTGCGTTTGTGAATGCTTGTGATCCAATTCAGATTCATTCACACAGGAATTCTTTTTCCAAATGAATCTGATTAGGAAAGGTGTTGGAAACTCCCAGTTTATTTCAGATAATCCACTAAATAGCCATTGGACAGTAAAAACTTTTTCTCACTAGTCCGTGAGGCTGGGTCCAAACTGGCAATCTAGAACTGAAAGGGAAAATGCACATACAATAGAGTTCTTCTAACTCATCTCAATCTGTACAAACCTCACAGCTTTCTATTATTCATTTTACAAATGTAGATCCTTCAACAACAGCTGAAATCATTTCAGGCACTTCGGCAACAGACTCTGCTGAATGTTAATATGGTAAGAGCAGAAGTTAAGTTTTCCTAAAATAAAAGGAAAAATCCAACAATCTCCTGCACCAACTTTTTAGGTACTTTTTACTTTTTAGGGTATCTTAACGAAAGTCTCAAACCAAACAACTTTCTTTTGCACAAAACATGATTAAACAAACCAATAGCTCTGTTAAACACTGTAGT
Organism: Gopherus evgoodei; assembly: GCF_007399415.2. Taxonomy (NCBI): domain Eukaryota; kingdom Metazoa; phylum Chordata; order Testudines; family Testudinidae; genus Gopherus; species Gopherus evgoodei. Next base: position 62,195,750 of record NC_044326.1, read on the forward strand.
CTGTGTTAAAAATCAAAGATTATGCTGATTCTCTGAAAATGAATTTCCTAATTCTTATAAAATTAATAGACATGATCATTTAAGCTGTATTGCCAATAGCTGAAATATATTTTATCCTAAGAATCAGGATCCTGTTTTTATTATACACAATTTAAAAGAACATTACAGTTACTTAGCTTATTAAAGCTATATTTAGCTTACTGTGCATGTTAAATATGTGTTTTATCTGCTACTCAATATATGATAAAATAATTCATAAGGTAGTTTATTCTATACATTCTATCTAGATTCTTGCACTGAACTAATCACAGTGGCAAGGAAGACCTCAAAACAGGCTATGTTGCAAGGGAAAAGGAGCTGAATTAGAAAAAGAGAGGGGGCCAAAGTCTTCTTTCACAGTGGTTTAAATCTGAAATAACTCCACTGACTTCAAAGGAGTTATTCCTGATCAGTTTAAGAGAGAGCAGAATTTGGCCCATACCTTTAAAACACTTCTTACCCAAAAATGCTAGGCTAACATTTCAGGAATAGTTTTTCAACTCACTTTCTAGTGTAAAAAAATAAGGTCATGATGCTGCAAAGAACTGATCATATACTTAACTTTATACACTGTCGTTAATAGTGGAACTACTGATCCCTGTCCCTGCCATCCATTTGCACAGGCCTAGGGAAAAGATAAGCTTAGCCATCTAGTCTTGTTTTCATGTGGAGAGAGTAATCCTTTATCAACTGTGTCTCTTCCGAAAATGAAATATTTCTGCATATACAGAAAGCTGATAAGTAACAGTCAACATGGATTGTCAAGAACAAATCATGGCAGACCAAGCCAATATCCTTCTTTGACAGGGAAACAAGCCTTGTAGATAGGGGGAAGCAGTAGATGTGATAGATCTTGCCTTTAGAAAGGCTTTTGACACTGTGTCACATGACATTCTCATAAACTAGAGAAATATTGCCCAGATGAACCTATTATAAGGTGGGTGTGCTGTGCACAACTGTTTGAAAAAGCATATTCAGAGAGTAGTCATTAATGTTTTGCAATCAAATTGGAAGGGCATATCGAGTGGGGTCCCACAGGGATCTGTCCTGGGTCTAGTTCTGTTCAATATCTTCATAAATCATTTGGATAATGGCATATTTATAAAGTTTGTGGGTGACACAAAGCTGGGAGGAGTTGCAAGGACCTCAGAGGACAGGATTAGACTTCAAAATTATCTTGACACTCAGGAGAAATGGTCTGAAATAAATAGGATGAAATTCAAGACAAATGCAAAGTACTATACTTAGGAAGGACTAATCAATTATACAAATACAAAAAGGGGAAATGACTGCCTAGGAAGGAATGCTGCAGAAAAGGATTTGGGGGTTTTAGTGTATCACAAACTAAGTATGAGTCAGCAATATAATACTGTTGTTCATTTTTTTTGCATCATTCTGGGATGTATTAGCAGGAATGTTGTAAGTAAGACACAAGAAGTAATTCTTCCACTCTACTCAGCATTAATAAGGCCTCAACTGGAGTGTTGTTTACCTAAGAAATTACTTAACAAATTAAATTAAATTTGCAGTATGAATTCTATAAACTAAACAGTATTTGAATCAAGCAGTGTCTCACCCTTACAGATGGTATTGTTCCTTGATACACAGCCTGGGACAACCCTCCCCAGTTCAAAGTCTTTGTCCTTCAGATGTGTTTCCAGTGTTGAGTTGTGGTGGGAGTGGGGTCAATTCATGATGTCACATCCCCTCCTTTATAGTTTCTTCCAGCTTGCTGGAAAGATCTTTTGCTACGACATGGGTCAAGCGATCTCCATTGTATGCATGCTCTCTCTCAGAAGTTTTCTGGGATGGTTGTTGGGAGTGTGGATTCCCTTTAATCGGACATCAGCATAACTGGCTACTCCACTGTTGTACCTGAAAGGCTGGTTGTGGGTGTTCACAACATATTTCAGTAGCACACATGTAGCAAAACTTCGTAACTTCACATACAATGATAGCACATACAATCCAATAGGATATTAACATTCAACAGATCCAGACTTTTAAAATGATACTTCACAAGGCATACTTTATACAAAACATATCATAATTATATGACAGTGGTGAATATGGGGGTTCCAGTGCTGCTTTGAAGTACAGAGTGACACAACCAGTAAATAGTGGAGGGGGTGGAGGCCCTGGGGTGATTTTGGTCAGAGATCTTGGTGGGCACTTACCCCACAGTGGCGGTTCCTGCAGCTCTTGTGCTGTGGGGCTGGTTGGGCTTGGCTCTCCACTCCAGGGTTGCAGTGCCACTCCAGTTTGGCCCATCCCTCTGACTGGACCAAATTTCTCTGAGTGGAGCTGTGACATGGCTCGTGGGGTTGCAGTGCCACTCATTCAAATTTGGCCTATCTGGATTCCCGTCATCATGATGGCTAGGCACTGGGACCCCAGAGGTTGCAGTGCCTGGACCAGGGAGGCAAGCCCAGCCAGCACAGGAACTGCCACACAACCCTTTGAAACATTCTGGCAACCCGGTCCTGACCCCCAGGTTGAGAAACCCTGGTTTAGATAATATTTAGTCCTGCCTCCATGCAGGGCATGGGGCAAGATAACCTGTCAATGTCCCTTCCAGTCCTACATTTCTGTGATTATATGATTCTATGCTTTTCTGTAGATGTCTTTGAAAGATTAACAGTCTCCATGCATCTTTTTCAGGTACAATCTGAAATCAGTGAGATACTGAATAAAAATATAATTGACGTTAAAACTCCACAGTGTAGCCCAGACAAGCTTCTGATGACCGGCACACCTCCTGAGATGGCTATGGTATGCTACTTAATCCTTATCTACAGTTGAGTTGTACATTAAAATATTTTGTTGGATTGCTGTTCCTGAGAACTGTATGTTTTCGGTAAAACATAATCAAAGCAAAGGGACATTCTGGGCACAAAACATACCCATGGTAATTTCCTTCCCTAACATAAGTAATGGTCTTATTTATAGTACAAGTTCACCATAATTCTATCTTAAGAGAACACTAATTGAAGCCTACAACAACAGTCATGTTGGGGGACCTAATAACAACAAGACTGTCCACCAACATGGTTAAAGCACTGTTTCTTTTCTACTGTAAATAAGATTTCAACCAGGGCCTCCGAACTATACTAAAGCTTCAGATTGTATTAAGGGAACAGCTCCTATTGAATGCAATGAGGGTTTTGTATGTGTGTCTGAGGGCAGTTTGTCTCACTCCTGTGAAGTGCTGATAAACAACATATTTTTAAACATAGATTTAGCACCAAGTCCTGCTTGCCTTACTTGAGTAGTCCCATTGAATTCAGTGGGACTAGTTGTGTAAGATTTGGTCATTAGCTTGTGTCATGGTATAATCCCCACTCTGAACCTTAGCGTCCAAAAAGATGGGGTACCAGCATGAATTCCTCTAAGCTCAATTACCAACTTAGAACCTGTAGCGCTGCCACCAACCAGGAATTCCAGTGCCTGGTACACTCTGGTCCCCACAAAACCTTGCCCGGGGACCCCCAAGACCCAGACCCTCTGGATCTTAACACAAGGAAAGTAAACCATTTCCCTCACCGTTGCCTCTCCCAGGCTTCCCCTCCCTGGGTTACCCTGGAAGATCACTGTGATTCAAACTCCTTGAATCACAAAACAGAGAGGACAATTCACCTTCCTCCCTCCTTCTCTTTCCCCCTCCCAGACTCTTCCTGAGAGAAAGTAATCCTGGCACAGAGAGAAATCAGCCTCTCTCTCCCTCTTCCCTCCTTTCTCCCCACCAATTCCCTGGTGAATCCAGACCCAGTCCCCTGGGGTCTCACCAGAATAAAAAAAACAATCAGGTTCTTAAACAAGAAAAGCTTTTAATTAAAGAAAGAAAAAACAGTAAAAATTATCTTTGTAAATTTTTAAAAAATGGAATAGGTACAGGGTCTTTCAGCTATAGACACTGGGAACAACCTCCCAGCCTAAGTATACAAGTATAAATTAAAATCTTTTCAGCAAAATACCAATTTGAACTCCTTTCAGCCAAATACACATTTGCAAATAAAGAAAACAACCATAAGCCTAACTCGCTTTATCTACCTAGTACTCACTAGTCTGAACTTATAAGAGCCTGTATCGGAGAGATTGGAGAGAAACCTGGTTGCACGTCTGATCCCTCTGAGCCCCCAGAGTGAACAACAACCAAAACTAACAGCACAGCACAAAAACTTCCCTCCCTCAAGATTTGAAAGTATCCTGTCCTCTGATTGGTCCTCTGGTCAGGTGACAGCCAGGCTTACTGAACTTGTTAACCCTTTAGAGTCAAAGAGATATAAAGTACTTCTGTGCTATTAACTTTTCTTATCTGTTTATGACAGCTTGTCTTTCCCCTGCTGCAAATGTTCATAGAAGATTCAACATGCTGAGTCAGGACTTTGGGCCTGATCCAGAATGCAGTGAAGTCAGTAAAAAAACATATTGACTCCCTGTGCTGTGGAACAGGCCTTTTCTAAAATAGTGTTCCTCTCCATAGCTAATAGGATGCTTTGCTTTCTGGAAAAATGGTTATGTGTTGTATGCAATGTTAGTAGGCTTCAGAGAGAAAACAGAAGACTCTGACAAATGAAATGGGGCCCACAATACAATTTCTTCAATTTGTTGGAGTATTGTGATCTCCCCTTTTGAATTCTCTTGGAAAGATTAAGTCTCAATACATTTTTCCTTACGTTAGACAGAAAGATTGTTGGCAGATAAAATCTCTACCAGTTTTGCATGATACATAGTCTTTACAACAAATTTGTTGTCTTGTGCCTCCAGTACTGTGAAAAACTATAGCCATTATAGCATGATTGTTATTGGTTTTTGTAGCCTACGGGGAGTCCAGAAACACCATTGTCTAAGAAGAAATTTCATCTTGATAAACTCTGTAGCACTCAATCTGTGGAAGCAAATTCTAATATTATCTTTGGAAATGTGATCAGTGATGTAAATATTTCACATCAGATTTCATTAAAAGCTGTAACAACTGGAAAGATTGAAAACTCAGTAGAACCAATTAAAAACAAAACTATGATTGCTCTAAAAAATGATTGTAAATCGAAGGATTATGCCAAATATGAATGTTTTCTACCTTGTACTAATTTGGAGGCTGAAAGTATGATGCCTCCTAATGAGAAAGTAATTTTGGACGAATCTAAAGCTCCTGTGCCTCTTCTCAAATATAGTGATGAACATTATTTAATAGACAACTTTAGCTATTCTATCACGCCATTGAAAGAAGAACTTCAAAAGTCTCATGAACAGGAACTAGAACATGCATTTGGACATCAGAATATTTCTGGTAGTCAAAGTAATGTTTTTGATGATATGTCAGAACAAGACCAAGAAAAATCTGCTCTTTTTTTATCTAGAGAGAAATTACATGTGGACTTAACATCAAGGAAAATTTCAGAATCTGAGGAATCGGCAGACAGTTTGCATGTTGCTCTGGTTTCCCTTAAAGGAAATAATCTGAGTCTTGGTCAAGAATTTAATAAAGACTCTGAATGTGACAGCTCACAGAATTCTTCACATATAACTACATGCAGTACACAAACAGAAACTGAAACCAAGAATAAAAACAAAGAATTGCGTAGCACTGACAGTGATGTTGGCATGTTCCAGTTAAATGTCATTTCTAAAACAGTGCAAGATAAATTACTAATGTTCGATCACATAGAGAAACTACAGAAAGAAAAAGAAAAGCAGCTGCAAATCATAAACCAAAGGTTACTAAAGCTTGGAAATCAGAACTTCAATGAAATCAGAGCTGATGAGTACACCACAAAAATGGAAGAGTTACAAAATTCCCTGAAAGATTCTAAACACTTGCAAAAGAAAGTGATGGAACTTGAGAATGAAAATGTAACTCTCAAGTCAAAAATGAAACCTCTTACTGTTATTATAAGGTCTCTAAGAGAGAGAAATTCACAGTATGAGAAGCAAATTAAGGATTTAGTTGAAGAAAAGAAAAGCATGCAAGTCAGGTTAGTTAAATCAGAAGAAGACAGCAAAGAATGTATTAAAGAAGTGAAAAAGTTGTTAAAGAAATGCAAAGAACTTCAAGACCAAAAGAAAACTCTTGAGGGAGAGAGGAGTCAACTCTGTAGTGAAAACCAATGTATGATGCGAGCATTAGATGACTTCAAAATTAATAACCAGAAAGCACAAGGAAATATGATTGCTGTTATCAGTGAAAAAGATAGGCTCTTTGCGGAACTAGAATCTTTGCAAAAGGAATCTTCAGTGTTGCAAGAAACAAATCAGAAACTAGAAATAAAAACATCCCAGCTTGCAAAAGAAAATAACTCACTTGAAAAAGAACTTGAAAAAAATCAGACTGAAATACGACAACTGAAAGAAAAAGAAAATGTAATGAAATCTGAACAGGAGACTCTTGTTCACATAATGCAATCACTTAAAGACAAAAAGTTTGAGCTTGAAATGACATTGCAAGAATGTGCTAATGCTAGACAAACAATGCAGCAGGCTCTTGAGAAGGTCCAGTCAGATAAAGCTTACACAGAGGAGAAACTCTTGACCGAACTTCAAAATACAAAAGCGGAAAGGGATATTTTGAAGACTAACTTGTTAAACGTGAGCAGAGAATGGGAGAATTTATCAACAGTGGTAGCAAATATCACAGAGGACAATCAGGTTCTTAAAAAAAACCTGCAGGAATGTAAACAAGATACTTACAAATATGAAAATAACATCAGAACATTAAATGAAGACCATTTACTAATGGAAAACCATCTCCGGACAATAGAAAATGAAAGGGATGTATTGCAGTTTGAATTTCGCCACCTCCATAAAGATTATGTTAATCTAAGGGACCAAATTACAGTTCTGTTTAATGAGCAGCATAAACATAGTTACATTTCAGGCAAGGAAAAATATCACTCCATGTATTCCACTGAAATTTGTGAAGAAATTTCTGATTACAGGTATACAGCTTTAGAATCCAATCCACAAGGTATGTGCTGTACTTCGCAACATCTTATTGCACAAGTGTTGTTTTAATTTTAATTTACCCAGTTTGAGCACCAATTAACTTTTTAGGTAAATTACTTACCAAACTCATTACCACGCTGTACATTGGTTTGAATTCCCTGCTTAGGAAAACTCTAGGTATTTTGGTTTTTTTTTAAGCCTGAAGCAGTTAAGTCTTCGTTGCTTAATTTAAGAATTTTTTATTTCCAAACAAGGAGATTCTACATAACACACACATGATTTTTATTATAATAAAACAAAACCTCAAGGAGAGCCTGAGCCAAAGCCTATTGAAGGCATACTTCATTTACTTTAATGAGCTCTGGACTGAACCTTGAGAGTGATACGTTGTGCTTGGTTTTTTTAATTGTCCTGAAGTATCTCTTAAAAGGAATTACTCCCACTATTTTTTAAAGAAAACTGTCTTTCTTTTCCAGGCAATTCCAGTTAAACTACAACAGTCTTGCTTCAGAGAAATTATAATAAACATTCTTTCTTTTAAACCAATTAAAAATTCTGCTGTTCACTTATTTCAGTTTTCAGTTGTCCGTTCAACAAATGCTCCTTTTTGTTTGAAGTTTCACAATACGAAATTTCCCATATACTTTTCTGAACACTTGACCCTTAGCTGTATTTTATAGATTCATATGGGCAGATCAGGGCAGCCCAGAGGATTCAGGGAGCCTGGGGCAAAGCAATTTTGGGGGCCCTTTCCATAAAAAAGTTGGAATACTATATTCTCGTGGGGGCCCCTGAGGGGCCCAGGGCAAATTGCCCCACTTGCCCCCCCCCCCGGCAGCTCTGGGGCAGATCCTCTGCAGATGTAAATTGTTACAGCCTCACTGAAATCAATGGAGCTATTAGAATTTATCCCAGTTGAGGATCTGCCCCCCTTGATTTTGTAATCTTTCAGTTAGACAAACTGCCTAACACAGCCCAGAGCATTTCACCCAGTTATTCCTGCATCGAGCCCAAGGATTTGAATTTAAATTATATACTCATCTGAACATATGGTTTAGAAAGATATCCAGTCTTGCTTTATGGTTATCAATGACCAACTATCATTTTTAAATAGCAATGGCTTTGTTTACACCAGATTCTAATGGGTTTTTTTAATGATTTAGTTAAAATATGTCTTGATCCATTTGCTAGTAAATTTCATTTTCCTGCTGCAGATATATGCCAAGAGAGGGCCATAGATATGTAGGGGGAAGGGAGGGGGCCTGTGGGATTCCATTACTGTATGGATATTCCTGTTACCATAGCCCATGGAGTTGAGAGAGGGAAGAGTGTCACAGAAATACCACACACTATTTCAACTATGGGGCTGAAGTAGTATCTGTGTAGTAGTCACTCTACAGCCTGGATGGGAGGATTGTAGTTTACATTTTTAGCCCACTAGACCTTATTTTTTGAGGGATTATTTTTAGTCACCAATAAATAGGGTTCTATGAAATAAATCCCTGAATGAAAAATAAAGCAAGGTAACTAGAAACTGGAGTCCTATCAATTCCCTCCGGAGACTCATATTTACCATACCTTTTCTTCATGTAGTGCAAGTGGCACTCATTTCTTTCCATCTACCACAGAGGACAGAAATGAGAGAGAGGACACCTAATGTTCAGTAGATGTATCAAGACATATAGTGACTCTTTGTGTGTGTGTGAGTAGATTTACTTCCCAAGAAAATGAGAAATTAACAGATCTGTCCTGAGCAAGGTCTAGTGTAGGCACGTGCTGTACAAACATCATAATACAATCAATTACCACAGCTTAACCTTGACCAGCAACACACCTGCTATTCTGAACCACTTGTGCAGAGATTGCTACTCATTTCAAACGGTGTGATGGACAACTGAGGACTAAAGAACGAATGTGACATTCACTCACATCGTAAGCTTCTCAGAGTAGGGACTATCTTCTTATTTGTTTGTACAGCACAATGAATCCCTGTCCTGACTGGCACTGCTGGGCACAGCTGTAATATAGATACTACTAATAATGGTAACCTAAATCAAAGACTCTGAACTTAGGCCTCCAGAGGTGAAAGGCTAGTACCCTAACCCAATATGCCATTTACCCTGACTTTCCCTATGATTCAAAACTTTGAATGTGCAAATCTAATGGTGTATAGAAGAAATTGCCTGTTCAGCAAAATCCCTGTTCAGAGAATTCCATTAGAGATAAGTATTCGTTGCCACCACCACACCCCAATATTTGGAGCTGAAGTGAGAAAAGAGCATTTATATACCTGATATATAATACTATACTATAAATATATTTTAGCGTTTTTATTTATATACAATACTAGTACAGTTAATTAATGAATGACTAAAAAGTGGATTAAAATGCTTGCCTTGTTTATATGGTAGGGTAATGCACTCTATAGGGTTATGATTTCTAAAGCGCACTGCCATGTTGTGCATTAATTGGTCCCTGCAGACCCTGCTGGTGCACTTTAATGTAGTGCTGTTTGAAACTAAAGGTTCTCTAGTCTAGTGCATATCAGCATGGTCTAGATCAGAGGTGGTCAAACTATGGTAGTCATCTGGCCTGCAGGACCCTCCTGTCCGGCCCCTGAGCTCCCAGCTGGGCAGGCTATCCCAGCCTCTCCCCTGCAGTTCCCCCTCCCCCGCAGCCTCAGCTTGCTCTGCCATCAGCGCAATGCCCTGGGCAGCGGGGCTGTGAGCTTCTGGGGCAGTGCAGCTGCAGAGCACAGCCCAACCCGGTGCTCTGTCTGTGCAGTGGCGATGGCGTGGCTGGTTACAGCTGGGCAGTGCAGTTGTAGCACCGCCAGCCCCCGGTACTCCAGGCAGTGTAGTAAGAGAGTGGGGAGGTTGGATAGAGGGCAGGAGTGGATAGGGGTTGGGGTGGTCACAGGGTGGGAAATGGGAGTTGAATGGGGGCAGGGGGCAGTCAGGAATGAGAGGGGTTGGATGGGGTGGCAGGGGGCAGTCAGGGGCGCCAGTTCTGGGGGTGGTCAAGGACAGGGAGCAGGGTGTGTGTGGATGGGGCAGAGGTCCCGGGGGGTGACATATGAGGGGGCAGCCCCACCCCCTCCCCTAACCGGCTCGCCATACAGTTTCTGAAAACCGATGTGGCCCTCTGGCCAAAAAGTTTGCCCGCCCCTGGTCTAGGCAGACCAATTAATGCACAACATGTTAGTGCTCAGTAGAGTACTTTATTTCAGTGTGTAGACAAGCCCAAAGTCTTCTTGTTCTGACGTTAAATACTTCTAGAACAGCATGTTTTAAAAGAATAATTTTGCTACTGATAGACAGTGGTATTATGCCACCACACTGAAGACCTAAACGCAGCAGTGACGTTAGGTTTTTCAGTCCTTGAGTTACTGAAGTGAAAGGACAAGATGCTGATTACATTTAATTCTGGTGAAAATATGGAGTAACTCCATGTACTTCAATGGAGTTGGTCCAGATTTATAGTTGTGATATCGAGATCAGAATCTGGGCCATGCTGTGGAGTGGATAGGTGACTGGCTCTGTCGTTAGTGGGAGGGAGCAGAGAAAATGACATTATTATTACTATGTATTTGTATAACTGTGGCACCTTATGTCTTCTCCATACAGTAACTCCTCGCTTAACGCTGTAGTTATGTTCCTGAAAAATGCAACTTTAAGCGAAACTATGTTAAGCGAATCCAATTTCCTCGTAAGAATTAATGTAAATAGGGGGGTTAGGTTCTAGGGAAATTTTTTTCACCAGACAAAAGACTGTTATTTACACACACACACACACACACACACACACACACACACACACACACACACACACAGAGTTTTAAACAATTTAATACTATACACAGCAATGATGATCGTGAAGATTGGTTGAGGTGGTGAAGTCAGAGGGTGGCAGAGGATGGGATATTTTCCAGGGAATGCCTTACTGCTAAATGATGAACTAGCACTCCACTGAGCCCTCAAGGCTTAACACATTGTTGTTAATGTAGCCTCACACTCTACAAGGAAGCACAAATGGAGGGAGGGGAGACAGCATGGCAGACAAAGACAGAGACACTCTGTGTGTGTGTGTGAGAGAGATGTGCATTGCCCCTTTAAGTACACTGACCCCACTCTAAGTAGCTCAGCAAGTTGAGCCGCAGCTTCTGCCAGCGATCTCCCTCTGTCCTGAACCCTGTCGTGTCCCCCACCTCCACTTTATAGAGATGGGGTAAGTGGAGGACAGGAGCAAGGGGGAAGGGACACCCTGACATTAACACACACACACACACACACACACACACACACACCCCGCACAAGCAGGAGGCTCCCAGGAGCAGCTCCAAGGCAGAGGGCAGGAGCAGCACATGGCAGTGGGAGGAGGGACAGCTGAACTGCCAGCAACTGATAGCCTGCTGGGCGGCTGCCACACAGGGATCTTAGGGGAGCTGATGGGGGGCTGCAAGTCCATCCTGGTTCCAAGCCCCCACCAGCTAGCTGCAATGGGCTGCTCTTTCTGCAAGCAATGGACAAAGCAGGTGGCTGCCAGACAGCATTATAAGGGAGCATTACACAACTTTAAACGAGCATGTTCTCTAATTGATCAGCAATGTAACAACAAAACAACATTAAACAGGACGACTTTAAGTGAGGAGTTACTGTACTAGATAGTTAATGGAGCAGAAGTTAAAGGTAGCCTCCGAGGAAGTCCTGTATTCTACCAGAGAAAGTACCATGAAGCTAGGAAAAGATGAGCTACAGACTTTTTATTTGTATAATAAACAGTAGCATCCAGAAGCTCTAACCAGAAGTGGCCCCATTATGGTTGGCAATCAGAAATAACCCCACTGTGCTAGGCACAACACAGACACATAGGAACACACACATTTCCTGCCCCAATCAACTTAACTGTATACCAGGAAAGGCAGTAACTGCCATGAGAAGCCCATCAGATTGACCCACATTCTTGACAGCTGTGAAAATCTCTACTAACAAAGTTCAATAGATCTTTTTTAAATTAAGCTTTAGAAGTTTTAATTAAATCTCCAATGTTTCTAATTTGTTAGAGAATGGAAAGATTGCCGAAATACGAAAGAAGCTAGAAGAGGAAGAGTTACAAAAAGATAAGATGAGCAGGGATGTAAAGAAACACTATAGTGCTATTTCAGTCAGCTGCACTACATCTGTAATCAAGGAGTCAAGTTTTAGAACTGCAGTCAAGAAGACATACAGTACTGTTTGCTCTGCTATCTAGTGATTTTGAATCTAGAGAGTTCAGCAATGATGAATGCCTCCAAATTATTGGCCATATATCTTTCTGATATTTCCTATGAAGATGATATCAAAACGTCAAAGGACAGCACTATCACTAATACTTGTTCAATAATATAAAAACTTCGAAATTAAAAAAGAAATGAACCATGCTTCATGTCTGTGGACCTGGAAAACACCAAAACTGCCATATCAATTAAAATATATAAATACTAGGAGGCCCTGTCCTACGTAACTTTACTCAGGCAAAGCCTCTATTGATCTCAATGGTTATTTTGCCTAAGTAAGGACTGAAAGACCTGGCCAGTACATTACTTTTCATTTTCATACTATTAAATGTTGAAAAAACATCATGTTCAGTCTCAATTTTATTTACTTTTTCTTTTATTTTTACTTATTTGGGGGGAGGCTATTACTCAGTGAATAACAAAGTAGTAGGATAGCCCAAGAATACTTTTGATACTAAAATGAGTCTTCTAATACACGTTAACATAAAAACATTATCTTCGTGTAACAATTTTGTATATCTCAATGTTCAAGTTGGATACTTTGTGGATTTTTGTAATAATTTAGCTTTGATACACTTACAAACTGTTCTGAATACCTGGGAGCTTATAGAGACAAGGTGGGTGAGGAAATAATCTTTTATTGGACCAACTTCTGTTGGTGAGAGAGACAAGCTTTCTGTGTGGTTTGAAAGCTTGTCTCTCACCAGCAGAAGTTGGTCTAATAAAAAATATTACCTCACCCGCTTTGTCTCTCATAGTCTAGGACTGATGTGGCTACACTGCATTGGACCTTATACCAATTCCAGGTGAATTATGTTAAGAAGGGGTTAAAGTTTGTGTGGTCTCAGGTTATAAGAAACTGATTTTTTAAGACACAACAGATTTTTTTCAGTATTTTCCCCTTAATGGAAGTGAAGCCAAACTGCCCTTAAGAAAGATAACAGCGCCTTATGCTGTCAAGAGGCAGAGAGAGGAGCATTGTGAAGTGCGGATGAATGGAGATGGTGGCCATGTTTGCTATGACAGGTTGTGGCCTCAGTCCCTTTTGTAAACAATGGGAGATGGTGTCTATTTTGAGAAGGCCATCTTAACAGAAGGCGTATTCTTTTGAAGAAGACAATCCAAATACAGTAATGCATTTTGGCTTGGTTAAGATGAATACCAATCTTTATTCTTTCTAAAGGGAAACCATACCTTTTCTTTAGGCAATATTTTATCTGATTAATAAATATTGATGTTCATCTCAGAAGTGGAAATTGCTACTTATTGATGCCACCATCATAACATTTATATAAAAACTTAAAATCTAAAATACTTTTTGGTGTGTATATTTGATGTATAAACCTCTCCAACAATATGAGTAAACTATAAAATTTGTATTAATATAGTTTAATTTCACACTTTAAACATATATTTGTACATAATGTATGTGTTTGTTTTGTTTACATATTTATAAAATACAGTCTCAACTAGGATACAATTAAAATCTGGGTTTGCCTTATTTGACTGAATTCTATCTTCCACAAAACTTTTATTTATTTCAAATGCCCTTTAATCATTGAATTGTTACAGTTTACAAAATCCAAGAAGTGTAATCTTTATCCCACTGTTCAAAGCTAATATATCAAGTGTGTAGTCTTGTAGTTCATTACATTTAGTGATCTGAAATTTAAGTGAAACAAAGCTTCCATTAGATGTGCCAATAACAAGTATATTAGATCTAAAGACAACTTTTGCTAAAACAAAACAAACTGTGGCTCCAGTTCTGCAGCAGGATTCACAGGCATGGATCCCTGCACCTATGGAAAGTCCCATTAATTTCAATAAGGCTCTGAACAAATGCAGGAATCCATGCTAGCAAATTCAGTTATAGGATCATGATCTAAATATCAGAACATTAGCTTTTCACAGAAAAAACAAAGACTTGTAAAGCAATGTGAAAGGGGATATTTTGATAAAACATTGTTCATTGCATTTCTTAATGTTTTTGAGCTGTGATTTTCACAGAATAAGTTTGGAATCACCATTACCTCCCCAAACTCAATAGAATAGTATTAGAAAATAAATTAAACTGCGTTCTTTAGATTTCTTTAGGATGGAATACATGGGAGATAGTTTGAAATACTATATTCCATCTTTCTCTCTAGTGCTTATGTCAGATTTAATAGTTCTTTTTGTCTATTATTTCCAACAAGCCCATTCTGCCTGCGTCTGGCTGCAATGAATGGCACTTTACTACTAGTTACGCATCTTTAAAGTTTGAGGCGTAGTCTAAACATGTTTTTTGTTCCAGAATAACTATTTCAAATAGAGGTGTAACTTTTTACTGAAATAGTTATATTGGTAGAACCCCTAGTGTGGACACAGTTATACCAGTACAAAGGTGCCTTATAACAGCTTATCTTATGGAAAGGGGATTAAGATATACTTGTATAGGGCACCTTTATCCAGTATAACTGCATCCACAGTGGAAAAGGATGTGTACCACTTTAAAACAGTTCAACTTTGTGTCTAGACAGGCCTTAGTTTCAATAATTAATAAAGGTTAATGTGGAGCATCAAGCAGCTTCTGGTTTAGTCTTATAGGTATAAATAAAAACTTAAAACTGGCTCTGCAATGCAACAGGACTGCTCACCTACAGCATCTGGGCATGGTGGGAAAAGGAGGGCAATTAGAAGAACATTTGGTGGCGGACAGGATGGGGAAGCATATTATATACTTTCAACATGAAAATTTAAAAAAGATCTAAATCACAAATGTGAAGCACATTCCTATGTGTCAAATTTTCAAGAATGTGCAGCTAACCTGGAGTCAAAGTTTCGCACTACACAAGTGTGCATGCAAAAACCATATTTGCATGTATAGTTAATTAATCTGTATGCAAATATTTGGTGTCTGCTCTTGAAAATGTTTTGCTAAGAGAATCTAAGGAAAACAATCTAATTTTTTATTTACTGTGACTTCTCAAGTTTTGACAAATGAAAACTGAGACCAAATATATTCTAAATATAAACAACATAATACAAAAACTTTAAGAAATGGACTGTATATAAACCTATGCTAAAAGAATGTTAATGTTGGAAAGGAAAGCACTCAGACATTAGCAACTATCAGACTCCCAATTTAAATACCATGCTCCAGGCTGTACTGGCTTTGATTAGCCATTATTACAGGTTTTATGTTGGCCACCAGAGGGAGTCAATTTTATTTCACATACACAATAGACACAAAAAAGTCAGTTTTATTTTTAATAAAGATATGCTCCTGGTTCTTTGTACATTGTAGCAAGGGCATAGGGTGTCAAAAGAATCAGAACATAGCAGGTCAAAGATATCATATCATGCAACTTCTTAAGGTCAATAGGTACATATTTCATTCTAAATTAATCTGAATATACAAAAGAGTAGGAACAATTTCAGAAAATTATTTCATCTATATGTTACTTATCCTTTTGTCACTAACTAATTGTTCAGAAGGGAAAGAAACACTACTGACTTTAATTTTTAATTTATTTAAATAATTCTTACTAATGTATTTTATAAACTATAAACATGAAATATCAAAGTAAATGTCAAGTGCTTACCTTGTAACATTTAAAGCCATTATACTTGTAGAGGGCCTGCTTTTTGATCCAGGAGGAGGATGAAAAATCCGTCCTTCTTTATTAGTTGTGATGGGCTTAGAATATTTAACCACATAGGGCTCAGCAGAATGGGAAGGATAAGGATCAAATGTTCCTGCTTTCATACCCCCTGACTGGAAAAGAAAAGGAAAGTGTCAAAGTGCTAATTTACAATATAATTGCTTTAACTATATTTTTCCATACAAAGGTAACCCAGAACACTGCATGGCAAATCACATCACATTATGTACATATCAGAAAACCACATACCACGTGTATTTAAAGTCAACAGGAAACTGTTAGGAACATTTAAATAATTACATTGGTGAATATTTGATTTTACAAATTATTTTGTATGTATCCTGGATTATGAGGAAAGAAACTTAAAAATGTAAGGGTATTGTAAAAAAAAAAAATTAAATGTAGGATTTTATTGTGGCAAAAAATGAAACCGATAAAGATCACCACTGGTTCCCATCAGTACAGCTCCACTGGTGGTACCAATAGTGGTACCATCTGGCAGGATTCAAACATTATTATCAGCATGTTGCCTAACCATGCCCAGAGCACTACACATATGGCGGTAGAAACACCATTGGCTAGTCTCTACCAGCCCTCCCACTAGAACAGCAGTGACAAGGGTGAGGAAGGGGTGTTACTACCTGCATCCTAGTGCTCTCAGATTTGGGGGCCTTGCACAGTTCTGAGTCCTCCAGAGGAGTGCTAGATGGAGGAGTTACCTTATTTTATTCCTACTGTTATGAACTGGGTGAAATCTTGTTACTGGTGAGTTAAAAGTTCATTCAGATTGATAGGTGTGAACTCACCCTTCAATTAACGTAACTGTAGGCATAAACCACCACCCAAGACAAAAGGTGTGTTTGAACCTGCCCAGAAGCTTTTGACTAAGTATTGTTTGAGTAGAGGGTGTGTGTGAAGAGAGGGCACACAGAAATAAAGGACAGACAAGAACACAGAGAGAGGGAAAGGCAAGAAAGCCAATCAGGAGTCTGTAAGCACAGCACGACTCTAGAACAAGCTAGTGAGTGAGCTTTGGGTCTGGGGTTTGCTTGGGGGCTGTAAGCTAAGAAACTGTTCCTTTTGTTCTTGGTTCCTTCTGCGTTCAGAGACACAGGATTTTGTTAATTCCTTGTAAATAAACGAGAGTGTATCAAGGAAAATACCAGACTCCCATCAATTTTTACTTCCAACTGGAACATCCCCAGGGCCTCAAACTCTGACTAGCTGCTGTGGTCTAAAACAGGCAACTCTACATATACATTTGATTAACTAAATTTTAACAATTGCTCTGTGCTGATTTTAAAGATTAGCTGTTTTCAAGTTATTTAGAATATGATTATATGACAAAGTGACTCACCAGCCAGTGTGCCACCTTGTGGCTGACTGCAGCGCTGTCAGGGTTTTCCTTTCTCTAACCTTGCTGATCCCACCATTCAGATCTGTTAGGGTCGTCCTTAGTCTGGCGACTTAGCCCTCCATCCAGGTCACTTTTTAGCCTCCCGCTTTCGGGGGTAAGTCAGAGTTCAGTCCAATAACAGTACAACTCTAGGCCCACTAGGCCTTACAACCCTTGTCCAGGGGCCTCACCAGGATTTTCATTGGTTGTCTGGGGGAACCCAATCCCAACCTCTGCCCTGGGTTCCCAGCACAATTTCAGGGACAGCATTCTGGTCACCATTTTTTTTTCTGCTTCGGCAGTTGCGCTTTCGGAGGTTTTTTGTTTGTTTTTTTTTGCTTGGGGCGGCAAAAAGCCTAGAGCTGGCCCTGTTCAGACCTTTCCTGCTTATTCCCTGGGCTTCTTCCTACTGTGGCCTGCCTTTTTGCCTTCCTCTCCAGCCCTCTTAAGGCCTCAAAGGAAAGGTAACAGAAGAAAGTCACAACACAAAAATAGTTCAAATGTGACCCAAGCTCCTTGCTTTTAGGAGATACCTGACAAGCCATAGCCTGGCTCAGTATCCTCAAGGCTCTTGTTCAATGTTCATAGGAAGCCTCTGCCAGCTTCATCTTTTGCAGTGCTCCTTCCTAGGAGCTAGTGAGGAGAGGTCTGTACAAGGGGCATCTCCCTTCTAAGGCTCTTCCTCCGAGACTGGAATGCCTCGCTGGTGCCTGAGGCCCAGTCTATACTCAAAATTTAGAAAGAATCCACACTCCTGAATGCCACAACGATGCTGGCCTAACCCCCCAGTGTAGATGTGACTAGGCTGACAGCAAGTTACTACAGCAATGGGAGAATCCCTTTTGTTCCTGTAGTAACTTCCGTAGCTATGGCACTGTAACCCCTGTGGAGTACACAAGCCCTGAGCCCAAAGCTACTTTTAACCCCTTTTTTCCTGATGCAGGACATGTACACCCCATCACAGGTTATTTATAGTTTCTGGTTTTGTATAGAATCAAACTAGCTTTCATTGCTTTGTAAATTACAATCACAACTAACAAAGAAAACTCAATCATACCTTTCGTATTTCTGACATAAGAGAACTTTTGCAACAAAAGACCACGAGGTTGCATTTTAAAATTAAAATTCAAAATGATCTGGACAAACTGGAGAAATGATCTGAAGTAAACAGGATGAAGTTCAATAAGGACAAATGCAAAGTACTCCACTTAGGAAAGAACAATCAATTCCACACAGACAAAATGGGAAATGACTGCCTAGGAAGAAGTACTGTGGAAAGGGATCTGGGGATTGTAGTTGATCACAAGCTAAATATGAGTCAACAATGTAACACTGTTGCAAAAAAAGCAAGCAAGATTCTGAGATTTATTAGCAGGAGTGTTGTAAGCAAAACACGAGAAGTAATTCTTCTACTCTCCTACATGCTGATAAGGCCTCAGCTGGACTATTTTGTCCAGTTCTGGGTAACACATTTCAGGAAGGATGTGGACAAATTGGAGAAAGTCCAGAGAAGAGCAACAAAAATGATTAAAGGTCTAGAAAACGTGACCTATGAGGACAGATAGAAAAAAATGGGTTGTTTACTCTGGAGAAGAGAAGACTGAGAGGGGTCATAAGAGTTTTCAAGTACTTTACAAGGAGAGAGAAAAATTGTTCTCGTTAACCTCTGAAGATAGGACAAGAAGCAATGGGCTTAAATTGCAGCAAAAGAGGTTTAGGTTGGACATTAAGAAAAACTTAAGCACTGGAACAAATTGCCTAGAGAGGTTACAGAATCTGTCGTCGGATGTTAAGGACAGGTTAGACAAATACCTGTCAGGAATGTTCTAGTTATTACTTAGTCCTGCCTTGAGTTCAGGGAACTGGACTAGATGACCTACTGAGGTTTCTTCCAGCCCTACACTTCTATGATTCACTTCTATGATGGATTTTAGAGGGTTTATTTTACAGCAGGTGTCATAGAACAAAATAACACTCTAAACATATTCAGGTTCAGCTGAAGAAGCATCAGGCTTTATTCTGAGAAAAGTACCTATTGAGATCCAGAGCCAGGAAGCCATTGCATTGAGCAGATATGGATTGGCACTCACTGAGTTCTTAGATAGCCAGTGTAGGAGGCTTTAGGTGGGCAATGACCAATAGGGCATTACTTATGCTTACTTAACTAGAAGTGCTGCACAGGTTCCTTGCATGAGTTCCTTACAGTAGGAAGAAGCACTAAGACTTTTTAATGCTTACTTCTGCATCAGAGCTAAAATAGCTCATTTGTTCATTAATACTATATAGCAGTGGTCACCAACTGGTTCATCGTGATCGACTGGTTGATCCTAGAGGATCTCCTGCACCCAACATTGTGTCCCAGTCTGAACCCCCTGCCAGAGCCAGTGCCCTGTACCCCCTCCCGCACCTCTGCCCCAGCCCTGACCCTCCTCCCTGAGCCAGCATCCTGTTCCCCCTCTTGCACGCCCCAGCCCAGAGACCTCTCCTGCACCCAAACACCCTCCCAAAGCTTGCACCCCATATCCTCTCCTGCACCTCAACCCCTTGCCCCAGGCTCAGTCCAGAGCCCCCTCCCATACTGCAAACCCATTGGCCTCAGCCCAAACCCCTACCCCAGCTTGGTGAAAATTTATGAGGGTAGGGGAGAGCAAGTGATGGAGGGCACGGGGATGGAGTAAGTAGAGCAGGGATTTGGGGAAGGGGCACGGTACATCATGGGTTGCCCTTAAATTCAAAAAGTGATCTTGGGCATAAAAGGTCGGAGACCACTGCTGTATATTAATTGATTAGAAATAGACAACTACTTTTTAAAGTAATTTTACAACTTGATTCTGCAGCCCTTACTCACTTTGGTGAGCATTTTCTCATGAGTAAGTCTACTGATATTAAAATATGAGTTGTGTGCTTTTGTTTGTAGAACAAAAAATATTAATTATTATAAAGATTTTTTTACAATAGTTAGCTAATGGTAAAAACAACATTTGGAAAGATCATTAAGTGGTCCACTGAGATCCTCAGCAATTTTCAAGTGGTCCGTGAAAAAAAAAGTTTGAGAACCACTGAACTAGACCATTCTTGTCAGTTATTATCTAACATTTTCTTAAAAACCTCCAAGGATGGAGATTCCACTACCTCTTACAGTAACTTATCTTTCTAATGTGATGGATGTGCCCTCTCTCCCCCACCACGGCAACACCCCGAGCTGGGGCTGGGAAGGAGGCCGTCTCTCCCTAGCAGCCGCAGTCCTGGAGCTGGGCAAAGTCGCCTCTTTCTCTGGCCGCCCCAGCTCTGCACATCCCAAAGTCCCCCCACTCCCTCTTCTCACCCCACTGCCCTCACCCATCTACTCCCTATTCCCCTCAAGGCCACTACCTCACCTTACATGTGCGTCTTCTCCAGACACCTAATTAGTGGAGCCACGCCTACATGGTTCCACTAATCCAGAGGGCGGCCCTTCATTCTCTCTTGTGCGACCTCCCAGGCACACACTTTAGAGGGGACTATGGCGACCACCTGAATGGAACTTGCAGACCACAGTTTGAGAACCTCTGGTCTAGTTATTACATAGTCCTGTCTTGAGTGAAGGGGACTAGAGTAGATGACCTATTGAAGTCCCTTCCCATCCTACTCTTTTACAATTTTTGTCTTCTATACAATATGATTTAAACTTTCTACAAGACCACCACCAAATATTTGGATTGTCACTTTTTGCTACACTAGTTGGAGAACAGACTCACCTTTTTAGCAGGAGAACTTGGTTTAAAGGGGTGTGCAACTGGCTTTTCTGGGGTTGGTTTCTTAGCTGGTGGCAAAGGTTTATCATCATAATATGGATTTAAGTCAAAATACTCCCGAGGATAGAGATTTAACTTGAAAGGCCCTCCTTTAACCAAACGCAGATGGTCTTCACGTGCCTTCTGTAAAATAAGTAGTTTTAAAGGTATCGCCTTGGGCATTTTTACCTCAGATTATTCTGATTAGAAAAAATAAAAAGAGATTTAAATTCAGTCTTGAAAAAAACTTACTTTTAGCCATGTATTTAATTTAATTTCCTCTGCTAGTATTAATTCTGGCTTCCACATATATATTAGGCACTACATAATGCATAACAAAACAATCCATTGAGCACAACAAATGCTAGGAAACTATGACACTCTTGAAGAATTTAAGGACTTCTTAAAATAAGTAAATTTAAAAACTTTTTAAGATCTCAAATTAATTAATGGACACATGGTACATGTATGGACTTTACCATTACAAATACAGTACAACCTTGCTAATTCATGCTAATGATGGGGAGCAAATTTTCACTGCTTAATAAATAAGAAACAAATGTTGCCCTCCTCCGGAGGACAGAGGTGCCTGTGGCAACCAAAACAACGTGGTTCTACTGCATGAGGAGAAGGCAGGATTTGGGGAGTTATACAATTGGTGGTACACCTTTCTTTAATTTAAATTTAGAGCTTGCAAAATGTGCCAGATTGACAACCCAGGAGAATTAGGTCCTTTATTTATCCTCCAGCTTCACCACAATGACCGGCTACAGCTACGGGTTGTGGAGACCAACCACCTCTAAAGCCAAAAGGATACTTCATTCTCTAAGTCCATTCACTCTTTTGTGTTTTATTTGAAGAGCTGAGCAGAGAACTTGTCTGGAGTCCACCATAGTGTGGTGACTGTGAAACTTAGGTCTTGTCTTCACTACTGTGCTGTATCGGTGCAGCTGCATCTGGTGAAGATGTGCTTCATCAACAGGAGAGCGCTCCCCCATTGATGTAATTATTCCACTTCAATGAGAGGTGGAAGCTATGTCGGTGAGAGAGTGTCTGCCATCAACATAGCCGGGTATAGACACGGCTTTAAATCGATGTCACTTATGTAACTGAGGGGGGTGTTTTTTTCACGCCCCTGAACGACATAAGTTACATCGACTTAAGCAGTAGTGTAGACAAGCCCTTAGTCATTCTGGATCATTCCTCCCCTATTTGTGGTCACACTTGTATTATGTTACATGCTTCTAATCAGAGATGAGCTCCAAACAAACCCTAAATCTAAACACCCTCAGACTTCACAGAGTTCAGTTCTGGATCTGAACTTTGCAACTTCGGTCCAAACTACCAAAAAACTTTGCAAGTTGGGTCATTCAAACTAATAAAAAATTAACCTTTTCTAACCCAAATGTGAACTAGTAGCAAACAAAACCCCAATCCTGATGCTGAAACTTCTAATATATGTATAGTAAAAGCTACTTTATCTGGCACTTCACCAACCGGATCTTTACTGAAATTCTGGTTTATAGTTTGGTTGGCACAGGGCTGGCAGTAAGTTGGGGCATGAGAGGGGGTGTGAAGCGTGGGCTCTGAGAGGGAGTTTGGGTGTGGAAAGGGTTTGGGGGTGCAGGGTGCTGGATCTGGGGGCTGCTCACCTTGGGTGGCTCCTCGCAAGCAGCGACCTGTCCCGGCTTCTCCTAGGCGGAGGCACAGCAGGCAACTCTGCATGCTGCCTCCATCCTGCCCCGAGCACTAGTTCCACAGCTCCCATTGGCTGTGAACTGCGGCCAATGGGAGCTGTGGGGAGGGGTGCCTGCAGGTAGAGGCAGAGCACTGAGCCGCCTGCTGCACCTTTGCCTCAGAATGGCTAGGGCAGGGAGCCACCTGAGGTAAGCACCCCCTGGATCTGGCACCTGAAACCCCTCCCGCGCCCCAACCTGCTGCCCTGAGTCCCCTCCCACACCCAAACTCCCTCCCTCTTAGTTAACTGGCATTTTTCACTTATCAGCACCCCAGTTCCCCAATATGCCAGACAAAACAGCTTTTACCCCTCAAAATCTCAATTTAACGCCAAACAGATATTAGTTTGTGGTAAAAATATAAAGCTCAAAATACTTATTCCTATGGCAAAAAAGCTCTCTTTCAGCTATCATTGTTCCCATATATGATTAAAAATATACAGTATTAGTGAGACTGACACATATAAATAGAGCAGTCTTCTCATATTTACTAAGTTATAAAGTGAAATACAGATGATATGCTCTATGTTTGTACAACCCCTAACCATGACTGGGGTTCCTAGGAGCTACCACAATACAAATAAAAACAAACAAACAAATAAATACATAATAATTAATAATAATTAATTTGGGTTTCTCTCTCTCTCAATTCAATACTTTGGGTCAAATCCTTAGCCCACTGCATAGCCTAAGCAACATGACTCTGTACTGGGGTGAGTAAGAGGGAAAGGAATAATATATTTAACAAAAAAAGGCAATTTATCTGCAGTCCAGTTGGTAAATAAATAAATACTGATTGCTTTAGGCTAAAAGAAAAACTACAGGAAAGGTAAACTGTTTGCAAATAGTGATTAAATAAAGTTACTGAATAATTTTACCTTTGCATTCATTTTTCCGCTTTCATACACATCACTTGAGTGTGGATACTGTTTGCCTATGGTAAGATTTGGATATCTGTGTAAAGAAAATTAGTAATGGTGACCTCAAAGTTCAGCATTTGATGAAATACTATTCAAGAAATGATACTGAATGTTTTACCCATATCCAGTTCCTTTCTTTCCAGGACTTGTGTAAAGGTTCTTTCCAGGAGGAGCATATGCTGTTTTCCCTCTTAGTTGTGCACTGAAGAATGGATATGGACCACCTATAGTTCCATAATAAGTACCCATTCCACATCTGAAATATAAAATAAACACATAATACAATAATTATTGTTAATAATAATAAATTTATAATTAGTACTCATTCAGTGCTATACAGCTTCAAAATTCTGAATGATATTAATTGAAAAACAAGCAACTAACATTTTTGGACTAAACATACAAAACTTGAGGTTCTGTTTATTCTACACGTACAACAATGATCCTCAAAAAGAACAGGAGTATTTGTGGCACCTTAGAGACTAACAAATTTATTTGAGCATAAGCTTTCGTGGGCTACAGCCCACTTCTTCAGATCCTATGCACAGTGTGGTAGAGGCACACAATAGGAGTAGAGGGGACAGAGTTAAAGCTTTGGAGCACCTTAGCTGTGCACGTCCAAACTCGTCAATGTTTGGCTTTTGGTTTGTTTGCTTTAAATTTTCTCTTAATGTGTTCCTGCTTTCCACTGTTGTTGTTTTTATGTCAACCTTATATTAAGGGTATTTTTAGGTATTTACAACCTTAACTATATTTTACCAATATTTTTGTACTGAATTTCCTACTGTATGTTTTTCCAACATTTTTTAAGAATGAAGAGGTACTCTCAGGACCAGGTAGGTAGGGTCTTCAGAGGAATTTCCTGATGCAGGGCTTAGGATCTCTGCCAGGGATTAGCTTCAACTATTCATGTCCCCAATATGCATTTTATCAAAGAGCATGCAGGCTCTGATACATATTTTATAACAGCCCACATCAGCCATGTAAGCATATGAAAACAAATCTTAATATATAAAAACTTCCATCAGTGTCCCCCAAACTAGTGAAAGGCACTGCTCATTATCAAAGGCAACGGCAAACAAATTTGAGATTTTGCTGTTATAGAAAACAAAAGTTGGAAGAACTTTAAAAACGTGATAAATAGCTCATTTTTGTAACTACAATTATAAGACCCATTTTCAGATGTTTATATCTTTGCCAAACTTTAAACATTCAGAATGACATTCTCCATGTTGAGTGTCTGTTTGAAGCTGATTTTTTTCCTGTACCATTTCAGCCAAAATGGTTGAGTCATTTTGGAGAATGAGGCTAAAGAAAGATAAATTGTTTTGATAAATAGCTTATTTTCCTAATTACAATTTCTTTAAAATTACTTCAAAACAAATTAATTTTAAATTGAGGGCGGGGGGAGAGTTGTTTTGCCCACAGTAAAAAAGTCTGGCTACTTTTTCTTTGAAATGTGCTGGTGCCCCCGCTTCAGAGCAGTGATTCTTAACCAGGGATACGCGTACTCCTGGAAGTAGGGGTACATCAACTCATCTAGATATTAGCCTAGTTTTATAACAGCCTGCATGAAAAGAAGTCAGTACAAACTAGAATTTAATACGGACAATTATTTGCTTATCCTGCTTTATATACTATATCAGTGTTTCTCAAAATTGGAGTCTTGATTTATTTTATAATTATATAGTAAAAATGAGAAAGTAAGCAATTTTTCAGTAATAATGTGCTTGTGACACTTTTGTATTTTTATAAAAACAATAAGGAGTCCGGTGGCACCTTAAAGACTAACAGATTTATTTGGCCATAAGCTTTCATGGGTAAAAAACCACTTCTTCTGATGTATGGAGTGAAAATTACAGATGCAGGCATTATATAATGACACATGAAGAGAAGGGAGTTACCTCACAAGTGGAGAACCAGTGTTGACAGGGCCAATTCGATCAGGGTGGATGTAGTCCACTCCCAATAATAGACGAGGCAGTGTCAATACCAAAAGAAGGAAAATTGCTTTTGTAGTACGCCAGCCACTCCCAGTCCCTATTCAAGCCCAAATTAATGGTGTTAAATTTGCAAATGAATTTTAGTTTGCTGTTTCTCTTTGAAGTCTGTTTCTGAAGTTTTTTTGTTCAAGTATAGCTACTTTTAAATCTGTTATTGAATGTCCAGGAAGAGTGAAGCGTTCTCCTACTGGCTTTTGTATGTTACCATTCCTGATGTCCAATTTGTGTCCATTTATTCTTTTACATAGGGACTGTACAGTTTGGCCAATATACATGGCAGAGGGGCATTTTGTAAGTAATTTATAAGTGAGGTGAAACTTGGGTATGCAAGACAAATCGGCTTCCTGAAAGGTTGAGAACCACTGCTTTAGAGCAGGGACTTGAAATCTGGCAAAGGATGGCTTTTGTGTCAGGAATGGACATTTGGTTGTCCCCATAAAAAAAGAGTTGAATTTGGTCAACTATAAACCTTTAAAAAAACTACAGTTTGCAAATTCTCGGTAGAGATTAGCTAAAGATAAACAGGTAAAATCTCCAAAGATTCCATCCTCCCTGGGCGTACTCGGCCTTTTACAGCTCCTAGTGCTTACTGGACTGCACATGCACCATCCTCACAGAACAACTGAGCATGCTCTAGCCCAGAACTGCAGGGATTCAGAAAGACTTCCCCTGTAACAGCTGCTCCCAGTTGCTCGGGGCTGGGGTGGGGCTGGGCACTGCAGCTGAGAGCAGTAGGCAGTCTCTCCTCAGCTCTTGAGCACACACACCCCCGCTGGCACCCAGACAGCATGGTGGGGGAACATATCTAATTCTAATGCACGGAGGAGAAAATCCAGGCCAGGAGGGATGGACACAACTAGATTAGAGCAAGAACACTGGTGTAGACTGGAGGTGGGGGGGGGGGAGAAACGGTGACAGGGAGTTGGAGGAAGAGACTGGGACTGGTTGTGCAAGGAGAATGGGACTGGGAACTGGGGGCACAGGAAATGCTTGGGCAAGAAGACTGGGAGCTAGTGGGCAAGTACAGGCTGTGACTGGAAGCCAGTAAGGGAAACGGAGGAAGAAAATGAAGCCAGTTGGCTGGGGAGTGGGGAACACTGAGATGAGATGAGGAATTGGGGGGAGGGAGGAACTGGGACTGGCTGGGTAGAGAGGATAAGACAAGCAGACAGGGAGGGAATGTGGGGGGAGACTGAGATTGGATGAGGAGCCCAGGGAAGGAGACTGGGACAGGGAGCTAGTGGGAGAGGGAAGAGAAGAGATCAAATCAGATGAGGAGCTGGGTGCGGTGGGGCCTGGGCCTGACTGGGCAAGGAAACTGGGGACCAGAGCCATCCCTAGGGTATGGCAAATCAGGGTGACAGCTCTGAGCCCTGCGCTTTGGAGGGCCCCGCGCTTCCTACGGAGGTGGGCAGGGAGGTGAGGCAGGAGTCGGCGGGCAGGGGGCAAGGTGGAGCCCCCCACCAACCTCCCCCGCCCCCAGTGACTCCTGCCCACCAGCAGGCCCCACCAATCAGTGCCTCCCCCTCCCTCCCAGCGCCTACTGCTGATTAGCTGTTTTGTGGCATCTGGACTTGGCGCTGGGAATGGAGGGGAGAGGAGCGAGGGCACAGCATACACAGGGGAGGGGGCGGAACTGAGTGGGGAAGAGGCAGGATGGTGCCTTGGGGGAAGGGGTGGAGTGAGGGTGGGGCCTGGGCAGAGCCGGGGGAGCAGCCCCCAGCAGACAGAAACTGGGTGCCTATGTCCCAGGCTCACACACCCCTAGAGATGGCCTGCTGGGGACAAGTTGTTGGGGCGGGAGTGGTGGAACTAGGACTGGCTGTGCAAGCAGTTTTGAATAGGTGTTGGGAGTGGGAGAGATTGGAAGTCTGGAGGAAGACAGGGACTTGGAGAGCCAACTGAGAGAAGAGCAGAACTGTCTGGGCAGGGAGACTAGGACTGGGATGAGAATCCTCAAGAGTGGAGACTGGGGCTGCAAAGGTAAGGAGCATGGGACTGAGACAAGGAGGCAGGGATGAGGAAGAGACAGGACTGGGACTAGGACAGGTTCAGTGGGATGGAGAGGAAAAGATCAAGCTTGAGAGAAACAGGCAGAGAATCATCTGTGCCTATTGGAGCACACTCCCTTCCAGAACCTGGAATGAAACCCAACATTCCTCCGCTGTCAGCAAATATCCACGAAACCCACTGACAAAATGTTTGTCTTATCTCCCTCTAGCTCAAGTGGCAGAGATCTGTGTGGTGGAATTAAAGGTTCCATGCCTGCTGAGGAACCACATGGGTCAATATTATGCTACATGATGGAATTTTATTTTTGCGGTTTGCTTTTTTAAAATCTTGGGAAATTGCTCACAAAAATTCTATGCTAAAAGAACATTATTAAGGTTGCAAAGTCAAGCACTCAAAAGTTAGGAAATGCCAGAATTAAGGTTTCCTCTGCACCTTTACTTCATCTTCCATGAGAAGTCTTTAATTATATGATTGCGTACTATCTTTAACACAGGACCCTTGCCTGACTGAGTACAAAGATGATCTGCTTTGTGAATGAATCTGAACTGTGTAGTAAGGGATGCTATTGTCTTTAGGACCCCTGTCTCATTTGTTGCAGAAGTTGTGTAGCGAGTGAGGCAAGGAATAGCAAGCAAGAAATGAAGGGTCTTGTGGTTAAGACAGCTGAATGCTGCCCAGAAGAACTGGATTCTAACCCCTGTCTCTGCCACAGCATTCCTGGGTGATGCTGGCAAAGCAGCAGTGTATATATGTAGCTAGGCTTTATATTTTTATATATAGTTAGTAAACATGGTTATTTAGACTCCCAACTGTGTCCATGTGCTCTCCTCATATTATTAATGTTGTATAGACTGCAAAGACACAATAATTTGTCTATTATTCAGTATGCATTCCTTGACTTTTGAATATCCCCTGCAAACAGCTCACCCTCAAAGATTATCCCTACGCCTAGTAAGAAGAGAGTGGTGTAGGCTCTGTGTGAGGTGCAAAGTCACCTATATATTATGGATAAGGCTACCATTTTTTCACGGAGGTTATGGAAGTCAGCTCTATCGACTAGGAGCCACAGAGTAGCACCCCGTCCTCCCCCCGGAGCTCTCGGCCGCCTTGGGTAGTGGGGTCCCCCTGCAGCTCTCTGCCACTCTGGGCAGTGTCCCCCCGTGACCAACATAGGCTCCAGGATCCCCCCCAAAGCTCCAAGCTGCCGCAGGCAGTGGGGCCACAGCTCCAAGCCACCCAGGAGCTCTGAGCCACCGAGGGCAGCAGGGGCCCTCAGAGCTTGGAGCAGCCGCTGCAGCTGCCCAACCTCTGCAGGTGGTGTGGAGACCCCATACCTGAGCTCCCCCTTTTGTCAGGGATATTTTTAGTAAAAGTTACGGACAGGTCACAGGCTTCTGTGAATTTTTCTTTATTGGCTGTAACCTGTCTGTGACTTTTACTAAAAATATCTGTGACAAAATCTTAGACTTAATTATGGACACACATACATTACAGTGTATACAGAATAAGTGTACATTTGGGGACACAGACGCAGAGTGGGGACATTATGCCTGGTTGTGAATACCTCCCAGAGTCTGGCCCATAGTTTTTAATATCCCTTTAAGACAATCCTTGTGTTTTAATAAATGGATTAGACATCTTACATTTCTTTAAATGTAACAGACTTTTTCCCCTGCCTGTCTGTATTTTAATTAAAAAGCCCCAAAAGCAAGAAAACTTCTCAGTCCAATAACAGTTACATGAACTCTTGCTCTAACTCTAATTATGTGACGCTACATGGGATCTTTGTTCAGACAGATAAATATTTTCATCTAAAAAAGTCAAACGCACTGTAGGCTATTTATGTCTCCGTATCCTCTGACCAACTCAGTCACAGAGGTGTCACCCCATGATGTTTTTAATGGATGGTACATTTATCCTGGTAGTGCCCATTTGTCTCCAGCACTGTGGACTGATCAGGTATTATAAAAAATCCAAGGTAATGGAAGTCTGGCAATGGAAATAGAGAAATTCAGGATAGCAGAGTCTGTTAGTCCCATTTCCCATGATGCAGAACTCTTAGCTTCATACAATATTCTGCTTGAGATCTTTAATGTCTCTCTCTCTCTCTAAGTTTCTGTTGGTTATCAGGTGTACAGATGATAGCAATACTGTGTTTTAACACTGCTTCATTATCATATGTTGTACATATCTTCTCATAAAAACAATACCGTACTCTGGTTAACAGTTAACTTTTTTATAAAAGTTATGACAAATTATTTTTAATGCAACACCCCTACACACACAAAAAGGAAGCCTTTCCCAACACTTACGGCAGTTTGACTCCATTGCTTGGAAGGAAAGCTTTGCCCACATTTTTCTTTGACTCTACCAATCTATATCGCCTCCTTAGTTGCACAGGGTTTGAGTAGGCTTCACCTTCGAAAACCCTCACAAACTGAGGCTCAAAGTAACCTGCCTGAAGAGCTGACAGCATTTTGGTACCCCCAGGTAACATTTGTTTGTTCTTGCTTGCAGCTTCATTGAAAGGGCCTTTAAAACAAGTAAGCATTGTAAATATTCACTTAACTCTACAGATTCTCTTTATTTAAATTTAGAAATTAAAAATGAAGACTGGGTATGGATGGTTCAAAGCGTATTGCAATACAGAACCTTTCACCTGTAAGTCACATGTGGTAGTGACTGATTGCTGATACTATATGGCAACTATTCAGTAACTTAATATATGGAAAATGAATTTGACTCAGTTAAGTTTCTAGTGGCATGCATCCATAACACAAAAATACTATTGCAATTAGCACCTTTTGGAGGGAGGCCATAACT
Organism: Gopherus evgoodei; assembly: GCF_007399415.2. NCBI lineage: Eukaryota > Metazoa > Chordata > Testudines > Testudinidae > Gopherus > Gopherus evgoodei. Next base: position 62,226,314 of record NC_044326.1, read on the forward strand.
ATTCTGCACTAACATCTAGCATTATCTAGCAGAGGAAGGTATAACACGATCCAATGGCTGGAAGTTGAAACTAGACAAATTCAGACTGGAAATAAGGCATGATATTTTAAGTGAGAATAATTAGTCACTGGTACAATTTACCAAGGGTCATGATGGATTCTCCATCACTGACCATTTTTAAATCAAAATTGAATGCTTTGCTAAAAGATCTAGGAATTATTTTTGGGGGGAAGTTCTATGGCCTGTGTTATACAGGAGGTCAGACAAAATAATCACATTGTCCCTTCTGGTCTTGGAATCTATGAACATCACTTCACAAAGGCTGACTCTTACAGAGGGTCAAACTCTGTCATCCTTACTCATCAAGAGTAATGCCATGAGTAGTTCCAATGAACAAGAGTGAGAATGAATGAATCCAGCCCTAAGTAATAAATAAATAAATTTCCTATGCACATTGGCCAACTATGAGCAAAGAAATAAAAGATTACCACTAAATGTAAAGTACTGAAAACATAATCTTACAATAGAAGTGCCAGTTGGAGCAGCCACATAGAAAAAAACTACCTGCTCTCAGCATCGGCATGTCAGGGGAAGATAAGGCTTTCTATATTGCCAGTTCAGTTTTAATATTACAAATGTAAACCAAGATAACCGAAGAGCAAAACTGTGAAGCAATTTGCTGTTGGATTAAGTCATCATATTAATGCTGTTCTGCAGTTGAGAGTCTCTTAGCAGAATATTCAAAATAATGAAGATAATTTGTATATTGATTGACAAAGAAAACTGGTGTCCCATTTTTTGTTTTCTTTCAGCACAGTTGGGAAACAGTTTCAAAGGACCTAATTTCTTAAAATGTTCATTTCAAAGAAGTAATTAAATGCTATACATATCTTATAAAGTAATCTACTTTACCTGGTTTGTCTCAGGGGTTTCATCAATTTTAATTGGTCACCTGTTAACCTAATTTTACATAATTTATCTACCCTTCTCAAAACTCACAGCTATTAATTTAAAATTTGAATCATAAGGACATTTAAAAAAATGCTGCACTCATTTGGGACATGCAAATGCTGGAGGGCTACACAATCTGTGAGTTGACATTTCCAAGGGAAAGAATGCCAATATGAAAAGCCAAAAGAATATGTACTATTGCAAAAGTATAAAAGTAAATCCACTTGCAATGTCTCTGCATGGAGCAGCTGGAACCCTACCACCACTTACATCCCATGGTGTGATGAGAAGAAGCCCCTGGAAATCTCCACAATTATGGCAGAGAAGGAGGAGGAGTCATTGGAGGTGACTCCTACTCCCCACCAGCTGGTAGGTAAAGACACACCAGTCATTTCAATAGTATATTTTATCTGTAACTTGGACAACAAAATGCAGCATATATATTTTTATTAATATTAACACATAAAACTCAGCTAAACTGAAAAATATTTACCTTTTTTATGCCCTTTTTGCATTTATTGTGATATATTAGGCAGACCTCTAATAAAAAGGATTATGCCACACTGCGCAAAGACAGAGATTTTTGGTTATTAAAAACCCCAGATGTCTCTAAACGGATTAATAGAAAACAGTGAGTCAGTAGAAAGACAGATTGGACAGCTATTGGAAATATCCTTATGTCATAAACAGATAGCTAAGGGTTAATGTTCTTTTACATGGAAAGGAGTAACCTGAAACACCTGACCAGAGGACCAATCAGGAAACAAGACTTTTTCAAATCTGGGTGGAGGGAAGTTTGTGTCTGCGTTCTTTGTTTTTGTCTTCTGCCTGTACTCTCTCGGCTACGAGAGGATTTTTCTGCCTCCTGCTTTTCTAATCTTCTGTTTCCCAGTTGTAAGTACAAAAGATAAGATAGTGATTTATAGGGTTTTTATTTTGTATTTACATGTGTGTACTTGCTGGAGTGTTTTGAAGTGTGTTCTTTTTGAATAAGGCTATTTATTCATATTTCTTTTAAGCAATTGACCCTGTATTTGTCACCTTAATACAGAGAGACCATTTTTATGTATTTTTCTTTCTTTTTACATAAAGCTTTCTTTTTAAGACCTGTTGGAGTTTTTCTTTGGTGGGGAACTCCAGGGAATTGAGTCTGTAGCTCACCAGGGAATTGGTGGGAGGAAGAAGTCAGGGGGAAATCTGTGTGTGTTAGATTTACTAGCCTGACTTTGCATTCCCTCTGGGTGAAGACGGAAGTACTTGTGTTTCCAGGACTGGAAACAGGGAGGGTGGCGTCCCTCTGTTTAGATTCACGGAGCTTGCTTCTGTGTATCCCTCCAGGAACCCAGGGAGGGAACACCTGGAGGGGGGAAGGGAAATGGTTTATTCCCCTTTGTGGTAAGAGGCAAAGAATTTAGGTCTTGGGGTCCCCAGGGAAGGTTGTTGGGGGGACCAGAGTGCCCCAAAATACGCTAATTTTTTGGGTGGTGGCAGCTTTACCAGGTCCAAGCTGGTAACTAAGCTTGGTAGTATTCATGCTAACACCCATATTTTGGATGCCAAGGTCCAAATCTGGGATTATGTTATGACATGAGTGGCAGTGGTGAGATAGATAGAATCCAGAAGCCAGTAGGAATATTATATATTTTTTTCTCTGCTAGGGCTTTTAAGCAAAGAGAAACAGTTGGTTTTAAAAGGAACCAGAGAATTTTTTTTCTCTGCTCTCTTTTGCAGTTTCTGGCTTGCATATTAAGCAAGGAACCATTAAGGAACTATTAGGGGTCTTTTGTCACACAATAGCACTCCCATTGTGAGACAAGTATCCAGCAATACACATGCAAATAAAGTGGTTTTTCTGGTTTACTTTACATTTAAAAGATTAGCTAGAGGAAGAAAGGGAAAAAGGCACTGTTGCTAGGCAGACCCCAGGAGGCAACAGAGAACCTGCAGTTCAGAAGATAAACACCGGATGGCACCCCAACACAAGAAAACAGGATGTCACAAAAACCAGACGCAGTACAGCTTGAAGCAATGGAAAAACAGATAGAACTGCTCAGAACACAAATGGCCAGAGATGAGGCAACTCACAAACAAGAGATGGAAAGGCTACGAAAACAAGAAGAAGCCAACAATGCAGCCCACCAACGAGAGCTGGAAAAACAGAGGAAAGCCCACCGACAGGCCATGGAATTAGGAAAGGCTAAGCAACATGCTCCAGCCAATCCTAACAACCCTTCGCCAATTATGGTTCCACATCACAGGAGATTTCCCACCTACAAGGCAGGTGATGACACTGAGGCCTTCTTGGAAAATTTTGAAAGAGCCTGTCTTGGGTACAGCATCCCTGAAGACCAGTACATGGTAGAATTGAGGCCACAGCTCAGTGGACCCTTAGCAGAGGTGGCGGCTGAAATGCCTAAGGAGAACATGAACGACTATAAACTTTTTCAAACCAAGGCCAGATACAGAATGGGGATAACCCCGGATCATGCCTGTCAGCGTTTCAGAACCCAAAAGTGGAAACCAGATGTCTCATTTCCCAAACACGCCTACTACGTTGGGAAAAATTATGAGGCCTGGATATCAGGACACAATATTAAATCCTTGGAAGAACTGCACCTCCTCATACAAATGGAGCAGTTCTTGGATGGTGTTCCTGAGGACATAACACGGTACATACAAGATGGAAAACCCAAAAATCTCACCGAGGCGGGGGAGATTGGAGCCAGATGGATGGAAGTGGCAGAAAGCAAGAAAGCTACTGTCAAGGGGAACGAATACCCCAGGGGGCACACCGACCATTAACCCTACAAATGAGGACAGCCAAAGACCCCACATACAACCCAAGTAATGCCACAGACGCCCTATTCTTCCACCTCACCAGTCTCCAGTAACTCACCTCGACCCAGTGACCAGTCAGATGGAAGATGCTTTAAGTGTAATGAACTGGGACATATCAAGACCAACTGCTCAAAGACTGCCAACCGAGTGCAGTTCATTACACCACCATCACCCAAAAGATCCCCAGGCCCAGATGCCTCTCAAATACTCTCGGAGCGAAGGGAAAATTTGAGAGTGGGCGGAAAGAAGGTTACTGCATGGAGAGACATGGGGGCACAAGTGTCAGCTATACACCAATCCTTCGTAGACCCCAAATTCATCAACCCAAAGGCCCAAGTGACAATTTACCCCTTCATGTCACAAGCTGTAGACTTGCCTACAGCTGAACTGCCTGTCCAGTACAAAGGCTGGTCAGGAATGTGGACTTTTGCAGTCTATGACAACTATCCCATCCCCATGCTACTGGGGGAAGACTTGACCAACCAGGTGAAGCGGGCCAAGCGAGTGGGAATGGTTACACATAGCCAAACCAGGCAAGCTTCCAGACCCATTCCTGTTCCTGAGCCGTCCACAGACGCCCCGTCTGTGTTACCCGAGACCCAGACAGAGGTGGTGGACCCGGATTCCATGCCAACCACTGAAACAGCCACAGCACCTCCAGTCCCAGGCCCAGAACTGGAACAGCAACCAGCACCAGCAATTGCAACCACATCTTCAAACTCAACGCCAGTGGGCGCCAGCGAGCCAAAACTGGCAGAAGCAACAGACAGCCATACCAAAACGCTCAGCCAGAGCCCGAAATACCCTCAGGTGCACCAGCGGAGAGCGGTTCACCAGCAACGGAAACAACCCCATCACCTACATCGCTTCCAGAGGGACCAAGCCCAAGTCCCCAGTCTGAGGAAGAACTGGTGACCCCAGCCTCAAGGGAACAGTTCCAGACTGAACAGGAAGCAGATGACAGTCTTCAGAAAGCTTGGGCGGCGGCACAGAGCACCCCACCGCCTCTCAGCTCTTCTAATCGATCCCGGTTTGTTATAGACTTTTATACAAGGAGATTCTTTCTGGTGGACACCGGGAAGACTGGCACCCGCAAAAACAGTTGGTGGTTCCAACTAAGTACCGGGGGAAGCTCTTAAGCTTAGCCCGTGATCATCCCAGTGGCCATGCTGGGGTGAACAGAACCAAGGACCGGTTGGGGAAGTCCTTCCACTGGGAGGGGATGGGCAAGGATGTTGCCAAGTATGTCCGGTCTTGTGAGGTATGCCAAAGAGTGGGAAAACCCCAAGACCAAGTCAAGGCCCCTCTCCAGCCACTCCCCATAATTGAGGTCCCATTTCAGCGAGTAGCTGTGGATATTCTGGGTCCTTTCCCAAAAAAGAAGCCCAGAGGAAAGCAGTACGTACTGACTTTTGTGGACTTTGCTACCCGATGGCCGGAAGCAGTAGCTCTAGGCAACACTAGCGCTAACACTGTGTGCCTGGCCCTAACAGACATTTTTGCCAGGGTAGGTTGGCCCTCCGACATCCTTACAGATTCAGGATCTAATTTCCTGGCAGGGACCATGCAAAAACTGTGGGAAACTCATGGGGTGAACCACTTGGTTGCCACCCCGTACCACCATCAAACCAATGGCCTGGTGCAAAGGTTTAATGGAACTTTGGGGGCCATGATACGCAAATTTGTCAACGAACACTCCAATAATTGGGACCTAGTGTTGCAGCAGTTGCTGTTTGCCTACAGGGCTGTACCACATCGCAGTTTAGGGTTTTCACCATTTGAACTTGTGTATGGTCACAAGGTTAAGGGGCCATTACAGTTGGTGAAGCAGCACTGGGAGGGGTTTACGCCTTCTCCAGGAACTAACATTCTGGACTTTGTAAGCAATCTACAAAACACCCTCCAACACTCTTTAGCCCTTGCTAAAGAAAACCTAAAGGATGCTCAGGAAGAGCAAAAGGCCTGGTATGACAAACATACCAGAGAGCGTTCCTTCAAGGTAGGAGACCAGGTTATGGTCTTGAAGGCGCAACAGGCCCATAAGATGGAAGCATCATGGGAAGGGCCATTCACGGTCCAAGAGCTCCTGGGAACTGTAAACTACCTCATAGCATTTCCCAATTCCTCACTAAAGCCTAGAGTGTACCATGTTAATTCTCTCAAGCCTTTCTATTCCAGAGACTTACAGGTTTGTCAGTTTACAGTTCAGGGAGATGACGCTGAGTGGCCTGACGGTGTCTACTACGACGGGAAAAAAGACAGTGGCGTGGAAGAGGTGAACCTCTCAACCACCCTGGAACGTCTGCAGCGGTGACAAATCAAGGAGCTGTGCACTAGCTTCGCCCCATTGTTCTCAGCCACCCCAGGACGGACTGAACGGGCATACCACTCCATTGACACAGGTAATGCTCACCCAATTAGAACCCCACCCTACCGGGTGTCTCCTCATGCCCAAGCTGCTATAGAACGGGAGATCCAGAACATGCTACAGATGGGTATAATCCGCTCATCTACCAGTGCATGGGCATCTCCAGTGGTTCTGGTACCCAAATCAGATGGGGAAATACGCTTTTGCGTGGACTACCGTAAGCTAAATGCGGTAACTCGTCCGGACAACTATCCAATGCCACGCACCGATGAGCTATTGGAGAAGTTGGGACATGCCCAGTTCATCTCTACAATAGACTTAACCAAGGGGTACTGGCAAGTACCGCTAGATGAATCTGCCAAGGAGAGGTCAGCATTCGTCACCCATGCGGGGGTGTATGAATTTAATGTCCTTCCTTTCGGGCTTCGAAATGCACCCGCCACCTTCCAGAGGCTGGTAGATGGTCTACTAGCAGGACTGGGCAAATATGCAGTTGCCTACCTCGATGATGTGGCCATTTTTTCAGACTCCTGGCCCGAACACCTACTACACCTGGAAAAGGTCTTTGAGCGCATCAGGCAGGCCGGACTAACTGTTAAGGCCAAAAAGTGTCAAATAGGCCAAAACAGAGTGACTTACCTGGGGCACCACGTGGGTCGAGGAACCATAAACCCCCTACAGGCCAAGGTGGATGCTATCCAAAAGTGGCCTGTCCCAAGGTCAAAGAAACAGGTCCAATCCTTCTTAGGCTTGGCCGGGTACTATAGGCGATTTGTACCACACTACAGCCAAATCGCTGCCCCACTGACCGACCTGACCAAAAAGACCCAGCCAAATGCAGTTAAGTGGACTGATGAGTGTCAAAAGACCTTTACCCAACTTAAGACAACGCTCATGTCTGACCCTGTGCTCAGGGCCCCGGACTTTGACAAGCCATTCCTAGTAACCACGGATGCATCTGAGCGTGGTATAGGAGCAGTTCTCATGCAGGAAGCAACGGATCACAACTTCCATCCTGTCGTGTTTCTCAGCAAGAAACTGTCTGAGAGGGAAAGTCACTGGTCAGTCAGTGAAAAGGAATGCTATGCCATTGTGTACGCCCTGGAAAAGCTACGCCCATATGTTTGGGGATGGCAGTTCCAGCTACAAACTGACTATGCTGCGCTAAAGTGGCTTCATACTGCCAAGGGGAACAAGAAGAAACTTCTTCGTTGGAGTTTAGCTCTCCAAGATTTTGATTTTGAAATTCAGCACATCTCAGGAGCTTCTAACAAAGTAGCTGATGCACTCTCCCGTGAGAGTTTCCCAGAATCCAGTAGTTAAAAAGTGTTCTTAAAATGTAGAAGTCTGTTAGTTATATACTTACTGGTATATGTAAAGGTGCATGTGTTGTATTAATCTGTTTATTTTAAAGTTCTAGGAGGAAATCGCCGCCAGTGAGGTTCCCCATTGTCTGCAATTTGGGGGGCGTGTCATAAACAGATAGCTAAGGGTTAATGTTCTTTTACATGGAAAGGAGTAACCTGAAACACCTGACCAGAGGACCAATCAGGAAACAAGACTTTTTCAAATCTCAGTGGAGGAAAGTTTGTGTCTGAGTTCTTTGTTTTTGTCTTCTGCCTGTATTCTCTCGGCTATGAGAGGATTTTTCTGCCTCCTGCTTTTCTAATCTTCTGTTTCCCAGTTGTTAGTACAAAAGATAAGATAGTGATTTATAGGGTTTTTATTTTGTATTTACATGTGTGTACTTGCTGGAGTGTTTTGAAGTGTGTTCTTTTTGAATAAGGCTATTTATTCATATTTCTTTTAAGCAATTGACCCTGTATTTGTCACCTTAATACAGAGAGACCATTTTTATGTATTTTTCTTTCTTTTTACATAAAGCTTTCTTTTTAAGACCTGTTGGAGTTTTTCTTTGGTGGGGAACTCCAGGGAATTGAGTCTGTAGCTCACCAGGGAATTGGTGGGAGGAAGAAGTCAGGGGGAAATCTGTGTGTGTTAGATTTACTAGCCTGACTTTGCATTCCCTCTGGGTGAAGACGGAAGTACTTGTGTTTCCAGGACTGGAAACAGGGAGGGTGGCGTCCTTCTGTTTAGATTCACAGAGCTTGCTTCTGTGTATCCCTCCAGGAACCCAGGGAGGGAACACCTGGAGGGGGGAAGGGAAATGGTTTATTCCCCTTTGTGGTAAGAGGCAAAGAATTTAGGTCTTGGGGTCCCCAGGGAAGGTTGTTGGGGGGACCAGAGTGCCCCAAAACACTCTAATTTTTAGGGTGGTGGCAGCTTTACCAGGTCCAAGCTGGTAACTGAGCTTGGAGGTTTTCATGCTAACACCCATATTTTGGACGCTAAGGTCCAAATCTGGGATTATGTTATGACACCTTATTGCTAAAATGAAATGTACTTACGCATATAGTGTGAGGCATATTTATCTCCAATGGTAACATACTCCATTTCACTGAAGAGGCCAATCCTCTCCATGTCAGTTTTTCCTTCTGCAGGCATGGTTGGTTGTGGGTGACAGTCCACTACACTAGAAAATGTAGATGTTTCTTGTGCTCACTGCTTTTACTGCAAAAATGTACAAACAGAGTTACAGTCAAAGTCTGCAACAAGTATTTAAAATAAAATGTACCATTATGGTGCTGAGATTCTCTGGTTCAAAAGTACTAGCACTCAGTTCCTTTATGTTTCTACTGTACTCAGAATGTAACATTAGCTATAAAGTACAGTAACTCCTCGCTTAACGTTGTAGTTATGTTCCTGAAAAATGCTACTTTAAGCGAAACAATTTTAAGCAAATCCAATTTCCCCATCAGAATTAATGAAATAGCAGCGGTTAGGTTCCAGGGAAATTTTTCGCCAAAAGACTATGTATGACGATTGTGTAACTTGGTTGAGGTGGTGAAGTCAGAGGATGGGATATTTCCCCGGGAATGCCTTATTGCTAAATGATGAACTAGCACTCGGCTGAGCCCTCAAGGGCTAACACGTTGTTAATGTAGCCTCACACTCTATAAGGCAGCAAGAATGGAGGGAGGGGAGACAGCATGCAGATAGAGACAAGAGACACACACAGTGTGTGTGAGAGAGAGAGAGAGACTGCACTGCCCCTTTAAGTTCGCTGACCCTACTCTAAGTACACTGCCTTTTTAAGTTGATCAGCAAGTTGAGACAGCAGCTGGTGTCAGCAAGCTCCCTTTGTCCTGAGCCCTGTCATGTCCCCTGCTGCTCTGTGGAGATGGCCGGAAGGAGTAAAGGAGAAGGAGTGGAGGGGAGGGGGACACCCTGACATTAGCACCCCTCTTTTCTCCCCCCCACCCCTTTACACAGGAAGCAGGAGGCTCCCAGGCAGAGGGCAGGAGCAGCACAGGGCAGTGGGGGAAGGGACAGCTGAATGGATATCCTGCTGAATGGATAGCCTGCTGGGTGGGTGCCGCACAGGGAACTTGGGGCGGGGGGGCCCGCGCAAGCTGATGGGGGGGCTGCTGATCCACCCTGGTTCCAAGCCCCTATCAGCTAGCTCCAGCAGACTGCTCTATCTGCAAGCAGTGGACAAAGCAGGCAGTTGCCAAACAATGTTGTAAGGGAGCATTGCACAACTTTAAAAGAGCATGTTCCCTAATTGATCAGCAACGTACCAATGAAATAATGTTAACCGTGATGACATTAAGTGAGGAGCTATTGCAGGTCATAACTGGAGTGATGAGGATGAGTAGAGGACTGAACTAGACATTGTGGGAGAGAGCTAGCAAGGTTAGTGCTAAATGCAGGGTTGTGAGCTCAATCCTTGAGGGGGCAATTTGGGGATTAGTCCGGCTTTGAGCAGGGGGTTGGACTAGATAACCTCCTGAGGTCCCTTCCAACCCTGATATTCCATGATCACATGTCCTTTGGAAAAATCAATATGAAACAGATAGGGCCCACATTCACCTCTGTTGTAACTGCATTCAACTCTTATTAAAATCTCTGGATCCAAATTTGCTAATAAGTACCCTTAAAATATTGAGATCAGGGATCTGAGTAGTGCAGATCATTGGTAAGGATATGCAGGACAGCATCTCCTTTTGCTTTCTAGATTACCTTCGGCTGTGCTTTGTAGTCATCCTTGGTTAACAATGCGCAGAGGTAGTGGAGGAGATGTGAAGGAGTTTTGGGATCGTTATTGTGGTAACCTAAATCCTGATCCTGAGAAGTGTTGACCACCTACAATTCCCACTGACTTAAAAAATGTAACTGATTGAGATCAATGGCAGCTACAGGTGCTCAGCTCTTCTCAGGATCAGTCCCTTAATCAGCATACAAAGAGACCACTGAGCACTGTATTAAGAATATATGGTGTGTAACTTTTCAAGGGGTATAATATATTTTACCTGCCTCTCAGGGATGTTGATCAATTTAATGTATTAATATTGGTAAACCTCTTTGGATGGAAGATGTTTCAGAAACGCAATGCACTGTTAAGAAAGTAAAAAATGATTTTAAAATGATGATGTAACCACCAGTTACATATAAAACACACACATATAATTGCATCAGTTTACATACATGTAAATATATTTTCGTAACTATAATTACATCAACAGATGAATAATCGATGAATAAATATCATTATCGCATAAATTATTGCATATATTTGCATGATTAAACAATTTGCATGAAATCTTCCATGACAGTAACGACTGTTAATTGCAGTGGTTGAGGTGAGCCTCACACAGAGGGACTAAGCTGCAGCACACGCTTTAAGGAGGACGTCTGGACTGATTTCTCACTCACCTCACACCAACTCCAACAGGTGTGTTGCAGAGGGTCAGCAGCAGCCCCCTCTTCTCTGCATCCCCAGGCGGCGGCGGCAGCAGCTTCTGAGAGGGACGGGACGGGACGGGACTCTACCCAGGGCTCTTTGTTGATGCAGTTGCTCTGGATTCCGGAAAGTCCAACAACACATGAACAGCATTTCAGTACTGTCCACCCCACCAGTCGAGCCCTGTTGGTGTAGTCCAGAGGCTGCGCGCGCCGCGCATCCGCGCTGCATCTTGGGAATTGTAGTCCCCCCCTGCAACGCCTTCATTCACATGATGTGCTCTGGCGTTCTCGGTCTGCTGCCTTTCTCTTGCTTGGAGTGACACGTCAGACATTGCGTCGCGTGCAAGGGAACCGGCCTGTTCCAACCCCCCATCGGGGCGGCGGAGAGGCGTGTGCGGACTATGAGTACGGTGCTGACAGACGTGGTGAGTCCGCGCCGCCGGGGTGGACAAAACAGCGGGCCAGGGCGCTTCTGCTGTGCGGGGAGGGGGCGGCCGGCCCGGTGCATGTTGGGAGCTTATCTCCCACGTGGTGCTCGCCGTCGAATTCTTGTCACCTCGGGGCGAACGATCGCGGCCCGGCCCGTTCTCGTGGGGCTGCAGCTCGGAGCGACCCTGGTGCCACCGCATCGCCAGCCTGTAGCTTCGTCCGGGCGGGCTCCCACCCCCGGACGCGCAGCCCCTGGCCTCGCCTGCATCTCGCCCTGCAGCACCGCTCCTGCCTTGGTTCAGCGCCAGCCTCCTGCCCCCCCTTGTGTCCCTGCCTGCTGCACCCTGCGAGCGAGCCTGGGCCCGGGTAAATCACCTTCCCTGGGCCCCTCCCAGCCTCCAGTTATGAGCCTTCTTGTGAAGTTGTAACCATCGAATTTAAGCATCAGTCCTGCATGGAGCGCCACGTGGTCAGATGCCTCCCCCACCCCACGTGCAGCCCCTTTGAATTCAGAAACCTATGTGATGCTCTACAGGAGCAAGCCCTTATGCTTTAAGCTCCTCAAGACAGAGATTTTGTCATATGACATGTTTGAAAGTGTTATGCACACCTGGTGCATATAAATGTGTATGTATGTTGTTGAGTCCACGGTTGAAATAAATCGTGCTACTTAAAGGTCAAATTTTGGTGTGGGCTTTTTTTTTTAAAGGATTTTTTTGAAATGACCACCAATATAATGAACATGTAGTTTAGATGTAACTTTATCAAGAAGTTTATTTTATTGTACTTTATTGGGCAGGTCCATGCTTCATGGAAAGACTGGAAGCTTTAAACAGGGGTGGGGAACCTGTGGCCCACTGCTTCATTTCATCCTGCCAGTGGCAAGTCTTGACGCCACAGGCCAAAAGCCTTGAGCCTCGGTGTCCCCCTGGAGGCCTGGAGCCACAAGGACCAGCTCGCCCCACTGCAGTGGGAAGCTAGGGTCAGCTCCAGCTCCCAGAAGCGACAGGCATGTCCCTGCAGCCCTTAGGAGCAGGGGCAATCAGAGAAGCTCTGTGCACTGCCCCAGCCCCCAGTGCAGGATCTGCAGATCCTGTTGGCCAGGAACTGCAGCCAATGGGAGCTGCAGGCATGGGCAGCATGCACTGTGCAGAGCCCCTTGGCCCGTCTGCCTAAGGTCTGGACACGGTGGTCACTTCCAGGAGCAGCCTGGAGCCAGGGCAGACAGGGAGCCTGCCTTTGCCCTGCTGCACTGCCAGCTGGGAGCCGCCTGAGGTAAGCACCACTCGGCCCGAGCCTGCAACCGAAACTTTTTGCACCAGCCCTGCGCCCCTTCCACATCCAAACTCCCTCCTGGAGCCTGCACCCCAAACCTCCTCGCACACCCCAGCCCTGAGCCCGCTCGTACATCCCAAACCACCCACACCCCAGCTGGAGCCCTCACCCCCTCCCACCTCAGCCCAGAGCCCCTTCCTGCACATTGAACCCCACATTTCTGGCCCCAACCTGGAGCCTAGGGGAAGCCCCAAGCCTCTGCATGCCCCCATGGGGCTGTGTGTGGCCTGCAACTGATTTTTTCTGTGCGTCAATGGCCCCTGATAGAAAAAAGATTCCCATCCCCAACTTTAAATCTTAACTACATGTTGATACTGCTTAAGTGGTGGTAACACTTCAGATAAATTTCCCATGTGCACATTATCTTTCTATAGTTTGTTTCTTCTCATGTTTCTATTTAGAATGTTTTTAATGGAAGTCAAATATGCGTTATACATGGAATTGAAATAAAACAATTAAAATACAGGGCTAGCTTTGAACCCAGAAGTTTCCCACACTTTGTCACCAAAGAGAAATGTGGTGATAGTTGCAAATGGTCTTACTTTGGCTATCTTTGCAGCTCTTTAGCAGCAGCTAACAGGCAAAGCCCCTTCTGTATGTTCACTGAGCCCTCATGAGTCCAGAAGTTTTGAGTTCTTCCTTATTAGTTGCTGAGACTGTTGCTTCCCTTCCAAAATGAACAGTTGAAGAAGATAGTAGAGAGGAAATTTCCTGTTACCTGCTGCAATGTCCCAGCATTGCAGATGGGAGGCTCTCCCCATCTAATCTACCAAATTAATCAGCAGAGCAGTTCCAGTCCTGCCTTCAGTTGGGAAGTAGAGGCAAAGATGGGAAACAAAATGGAATCTAAAGCCAAACAATTACAAATTTAAAGGAGCTGGAGTTCTACTCTAAAAACACTTCCTGGATTTAAAAAAGTATGCAGTTAATACCTGTGTGATAAAAAGTAATCTTGTTTTAATGAGTCATGTTCTCATTGCAACTTTTGGGAAACATTACTGAAGTAACTGTCTTATGCCACTCATTTCTATTAACTTTATAACTCAACTTCTTTTTTCTCTATAGGTAATTCTGGAAACTATGGACATACTCTTTAGAATAAGAGGAGGCCTAGATCTTGCATTTCAGCTGGATACTACTGATGGTGTGTCTATATGAATATCATAGAATCACCTCATAAGAGTGTAAAGTCTGAATAGAAGAGAATTAACTCACCACAGTGGATATAATAATTTTGTCACCTGCTCACCAAATATTTAGGATTTCTCTCCAAACCGTAAAGGATCAGTGCATGAAGTTGATTTCATTTTTTGACCTCCCTCTCATGTTTCATTTCCTGACAACTTATTCCCTCTCACTACACACATTTTTTTTTTTTTTTTTTTTTTTTAGTTTAAAACTACCAAAATCAGTAATTTTAGGTCTTTTTTCTTAATTATTATTTCCAAATTTATACCACTTATGGGATATGCATTGGGACCATTTTTTACTTACCCCACCCTTCCCTAAAATCTTTGTGAAACCCCAAAAATCAAAAATTGTTTTGGAGTGACACTTACTTACAATGAATTCAAGTACTGCAAAACTCCAGGTGACACTGTAAACAAGATGTGGGCAGCATTATCTCCTGCAAATTGTAACCAAACTTGTTTGTGTGAGATATTGGCTGAACAAGAAGTAGGACTGAATGGACTTGTAGGCTCTAAAGTTTTACATTGTTTTATTTTTGAATATAGTTTCTTTTTACATAATTCTACATTTGTAAGTGCAGATTTCATGATAAAGCGATTGCATTACAGTACTTGTGTTAGGTGAATTGAAAAATTCTATTTCTTTTGTTTTTTACAGTGAAAATATTTGTAATAAAAAATAAATATAAAGTGAGCACTATACACTTCGTATTCTGTGCTGTAATTGAAATCAATATATTTGAAAATGTAGAAAACATTTAAATATTTAAATTGTATTTTTTATTATTTAACAATGCAATTTATCATGCTATTAATCTCTTAATTTTTTAATTGTGTGATTAATTGCGATTGTTTTTAATCGCTTGACAGCCCTATTAACAATGCTTTTTTTGATGTGTGAACCAGAATATAATCCAGCACAGTCTTCTCTAGGCGTGTTGACTCTGCAAGGGTAACAGAAATAAAAGGCAATATTACAATTTTGTTCAATCACTAGAGCAGGAGTGGCCAAATTGTGGCTTATGAGCAACAAGTGGCTCTTTTATAAAGTGCAACTTGTGGATGCCTCCACACTTTCTGCCCCCGCCCCTCCCAGTCTGTGCTTTCCAGACTGTGTGGGAGAGCTCAGGGCTTCTGCCCTGTGGTGGGGTAGAGGCTTCTGGTACCGACGGGTGGGGGCTCAATTTAAAGGTTCGGCCCCCATCCAACAGCTTGAGTCACACCCACCAAGCACACTCCTCCCTCTTACCTCCGCAACCCCTCCCTGCAGCACATAGGTGTTAGCTCCTCCTGGAGAGGCAGCAGCAAGCAGTTGGGAGCTGAAGGGAGGGGCTGCTGCTTTAGCTCTGCAGGGAGAGGCAGCAACAAAAAATAGTGGCTTTTCCTGCAACTCCCAGCTGTTTGCCACTGCCTCTCCCCATGGGCCGCAGCTTGCTGGCTCCAGCAGCTGCCGTGCAGGGAGGGGGCCCTGCAGCACCATGTGACCATATGGGGCCTGCAAACCCTGGCAAAAATGAAGAGTGGAACATAACCCCATGCGCTCCCCCATGCATCGCCTCTGGCTTCTGCCCAGCGGGGAGGGGAGTCTCAGGGCTTCAACCCCATGCAGCGTGCCTGCCTGGGCTTGGGGCTGAAGCCCCAAGACCTCCCTCCCTGTAGCGCTGAAGCCCTGAGCTCGGACAGGCGCATCCTGGCTCTTAAACTTCTGAAGATTGGTGTATGTGTCTCGGAGGGTCAGTAAGTTTGGCCACCCCTCCACTAGAGTAAGCAGATATGATTTTTGTATATAGTTGGAGTAGATCTGGTAGGTAAAAAGAAGCCAGCTGAAATCCTGGTCCCATTGATTTCAGTGGAGTTTTGCCATTGACTGCAGTGGGATCAGGATTTTTGCTCACTATTTTCACATAGCCATTTGTCTGATTATAGCAAAACTTCCTCTTTTTTTTTCCCAAGGACAAAATTAAATATTTTAACTTTAAATGTTAAATAATTTAAAGCTGTAATAAAAGTTAGGGAATTATTTGAATAACACTAATTATGTTCTCATTCTGTTTTAGAGACTTCAGCGAAAAAGGCAGTAAAATACATTTTCAGTGATCTGTCGACCAAACTGTCTTCAAATGTGCTGGTATTAAGAATTTGCCATAGTTCAGTGTATGTATGGCCTAACAGCAGTATGAACACAGTTCCATCAGAACTGACTGATAATTCTGTTTGTAAGGAGATAATACGATTTATTCAGTAAGTATATTTGAAACAATGGGTATATCATAATTTTTGTAATAGATTAATTTCATATTATTAGTTTCTCTCTGCTAATATTGCAGATTTGACCGAGAAGATGAGACTAAAAGAAAACATGCGAAAAAGGATAAAAAGTTCCAAGATACGGTATATATTTCACCCATCTTAACACCTTAGAAGAAGCAAATGCTCTTTTCTGACAAGCTGATCCACACAGGCAAACCTTTCCATCCACAGAGAATGCCATTGAACTCAACCGTGCTCTACATGAATGCTAAGATCCACCTGCACAGATGAGCATGCAGCAGCAGGCCCATAGTCTTTAACACAGTTAGATATCTTATCTAGTTATTTGTTTCCGGCCCCTGACATTCAGATATGCATCTTCCTTTCATCTGTCTCTCATTACGTCTAATTGGGGTTGTGAAGGGCCTGTTTTGGCGTTCTTAACTTTTCTTGTCTCTGGAGCCCCTTCACCTTCAGGGGTCTTATGAATCTACTTTTTTCTTCCATCCCTTCTTGGTGCATGTATTGTTGGACATGTATTACTGGTGCATGTAACTGTCTTTATTCTTTTCAGCAGCAGATAGTAAATGTAGACCTTATGTTGGAAATGACATCTCCTTTGGCAGCTGTAGCCCCAGTCATTGAAAGGGAAAACAAGAGACACCACTATGTTAACATGACGTTACCAATTGATGTTGTTGTATCTGTTTCTCCAGAAGAGCCATGGAGGAAGTAAGTATAATACATCTTTGAGTTGTATTTTTGAGTTCGCTTTAGTTTGTTATTTGTCTGTGCTTTCTAAATAAAAATGTGGATACTAAAGCTACATCAGCTTATAATTTAGCAATTTTTAATATAGGTAGAATATGGAATAAAATTGAAATCTTTTTAGAGTGTTTGAAAGCCCTCACAATAGACATTCCTTGGTTTAATGAGTGTGATCTTGTGACCATCCCTATTATCTATGATGAATTCAAAAGTTTCTGATTAAGGCTAAGATTACGTTACGGATATTTTTAGTAAAATTCATAGCCCGTGACCTGTCCGTGACTTTTACTATAAATACCCATAATAACTAAATCTCTGTTCCTAGGGCCCCACTGCTCTGGGGGCCCCTTGCTCCAGCAGTGGGGGCTGACTGCCCCAAGTGGCCCACTACTCCAAGGCCCCCGGGGACTACTTTCCTGAGGGCCTCTGGGGCAGCTGCTCAGGCCGCCCCTGGGACCACTGATTCTTGAGTGGTCCCTGGGATAGCCCCCAGCACTGCTGCTCGGGCGATCCTTGGGGCCACTGCCCGGGGCCGCCTGAGCAGCAACTGATGTGGCTGCTCCAGCAGTGGCCACAGGGCGCCTGAGCAGCTGGCCCCAGGGTCAGCCACACTGGCTGCTCCAGTTGCAGAAGTCATGGAGGTCACAGGAAGTCATGGAAGTAGTAGTGGTATATTTACATTTTATTTCACATATAGGGTTTTATTATCCCCTAGCGTTATGTGATTTAATGGTCATTGGGGTTTTTGGAGCAAATTGTTGTTTAACATAATGTCTGATAATTATACCAATTCATTATCATCACTCAAAAAGAAATGCAGATTGCTAGGAAAATATTCAAAAGATATTATGCCAGATTCTTTTAATTACAGTACATACACACAGACACATGTGTAAGAGAGAGAGAGAGGAATCTTTGATAAATGCTTGTTGTCTCAGTACTGCGCTCAGGAAGTCACACATGCACCTGGACAGGCTGAGGTGGAAAACAATACAGAAGTGATATCCACAGCACTCTTTCCTTGGGGCTTCATCCTGAAAGATGCTGAATACAGTGGCTGCAATCCAGAAAAGCATTCAGGCACATGCCTAACTTTATGCACGAGTACTTCCAGTTTGGCTTGGGTGATTTGCTGAATTGAGGCCAAAATATGTAGTACTTTCTAGGATTGAGTCATTGGAGTGTAGCATCTTTGTACATATGAGTTGTGAGCAACACCTGACAAGACTCTGCTCACATCTGCTGGTATGGGCTGAAGGAGGGATAAGAGCAGCAGGTGCATTAAACTGGTTGTGGAGGTGGGTATAGTTTTGAGAATGAGCCAGCATTGCTGGTGTGCTAGTTTATAAATATTTTCCCTTATATCTCATAGTGTACGAAATCTCCTGGTGAATGCAATTCATCAGCAACTAACTGATATGGAAAGATGCATTTTGAAATATATGAAGGGAACATCTATTGTGGTACCTGAACAATTTCACTTCATGCTACCAGGAAAAAAGCACCTGGTAACAATTTCGTATCCTACAGGAATTTTAGATAATCAGCTAGAGACTTACAGAAAGGTAAAGTTGGCTGCTGTAGACCAAATATTGACAGATCATGATTTGTAATTATGACTGAAACAGAATACTGAACATATATATATTTGGTTTATTGAATCATATTTTAAAGTGTTCATCAGGCACTTTTCTTCATAAACAGAAGTTTATGGTTATTTGTATAAGAGAACCTATGTGGATTTGTGATAACTGAAGCAGCGAGGGAGCTCCCTTATGGACACCCAGCCAGCCAGTTAGCTGTAAAATCCCTCTTGGTATCTGTTCTCTGCTTGATTTACATGTAAAGGGTTAACAAGCTTAAAGGTAAAAGAAAAGGAGTGGGCATCTGACCAAAAGAGCCAATGGGAATGTAGAACTTTTTTAAATTGTGAAAGAAACTTTCCCTTTGTCTATTGTTCTCTGTGTTGGAGGAACACGGGGCAGCAATGCTATAGCAGAAATGCTGTGTAAGGTTTGAATCAGGTATGAAAATTCATCTTCCATACCTGGAAGAAATTATTTGGATAGGGAATGTTTAGACAGACACAATCAGGTTTATTTATTTTGGCTTGTGGATCTTCTCTGTGCTAACCCCTGATGCTTTCGCTTGCTTGTAACCTTTAATCTGAACCCCCCTCCCCCCCGAAAGCTATTTGGGATGCTTAATTTTTTGAATTACTCTTTTAAAATCTAGCAAAAGCCTAAATTGCAGATGTATTTTTTTCCTTTTTGTTTTTAATAAAATTTACCATTTTTAAGAACAGGATTGGATTTTTGGTGTCCTAAGAGGCTTTTGCATGTTGTTTGATTAGCTGGTAGCACAGCTAATTTCCTTTGTTTTCTTTCTGAGCTCTTCCCTGGGGTGGAGGTGGGGTAGGCGGTGAAAGGGCCTGAGGGTACCGCACAGGGAGGAATTCCCTAGTGTTCCTTTCTGGGTCCAAAGGGTTTGTTTGTTTGTTTGTTTTTGCATTTGAGTGGTGACAGCATTTACCAAGCTAAGATCAGAGAAAAGCTGTAACCTTGGGAGTTTAATACAAGCCTGGAGTGGCACGTATTAATTTTGAGAATCCTTGCAGGCCCCCACCGTCTGCACTCAAAGTGACAGAGTGGGAAATTCAGCCTTGATAGATTTATACAGGAATTTATTAATTAAAATAGTGAGGGTCTCCATGTACGTGTACTTGTATTAGGATTGGTCCGTTTTCTCTGTTTAATTGTGTTTTCACTCAATTGCCAGATGGTGTTTAAGATATCATACTTTTTTAAAAAAAATAAAATTTGCTCAAAATGTGAGCTGATTTTCTTTAATTTATAACATTATGTCAGATAGACAAATTGTTTTTGTTTTTTTATTCTCAGTACTATTTAACATTGTATATTATTTTCATAAAATTAATCTCTTTTTGATTGCACTTTTTGCCATATTTCTATTTGTAATTGAGACCCCAGTCCTGCAAAGAGTCTTGTTTCTTGCTGAGTCCCGTTCACTTCAATGAGTCTTTCCAGTACTGGCGTTAGTGTTAAACACATACATTCAATATTAATTATTCTAGAGTTTTTAGTATGTAACAGTTTCTAAACTTCTATATTAAAAACAATACTGGTTATGAAAACTTAACTACCATTTGGAGTAATTTTTTTAAAGAAACTTGAATTATTCTCTTGTTCGTTATCCCTTCATTTTGATTCTGACTTGCATGTAGGAATTACATGAACTGTTCCATCTGCCCTCTGATAGACCATATTTAAGAAGAGCGAATGCTTATCACTTTCCAGATGAACCGTATAAAGATGGATATCTCAGAAATCCACACATATATCTCAATCCACCTGGCATAGAGGCCGGTATGGTAAGTTTCACTTGTGGCATTTATAGGAAAATGCTTCTTATTTTACATAAATCTTGTTGATAATCACAAATCTGGTGTCATAGCCAAGACTACATTTCCATTTCATGTAGTCGCCATGGTAATCTTTTTACTTGACTAAAATTTCTGACTGTATGTGAGACAAATACTGAAAACTAAAACTGAATAAGGTAGGGAAATTAATTCAGGCTCTCATTCTTTGCCCACCCTTTCTAGAGATGCTGTCATCTCTAGATAGGTTGACAAGTTTCACAAGTTGGAACCTGGAAGCTCATTTTTTTTCAGTCATAGTAAGGAGAAATTCATTTTATTTTTAAGATATTTGGAAACTGGGGACTTACTGCAGTGAACTAAAGCTATAGACAAACATTTCAATGTGAGTGTACTCTTACAAGCCATTTTGACAGCTACAACTGAACCACAACAGTCAAAGGATTTGGTCTTCAAGAGTCTCTGTCAACATTCTCAAACTAGGGTCTACAAAATGAAACACTTTGAGAACCAAGTATTCAAGAGAGTTTGTGAAACAATCTCTCTCAGACAAAGTGGTCTGTAGAATGAAAAAGCTGGAGAATCTTTGGCCTTTGTCATGGATTCTTAGGATGCGATTGGTGACCACCCCCTCCTTTCTCATACTATTAAATGGAGATGGATCCCAGTTGGAGGAAAGTGTTGGTCCTAGGGTGATCCTGGTTTAGAAAAGAAGATCCCAAATATGGAAAAAGTTGAGAACTGCCGTTCTATTCTCATGCTTCATAATCTGCTCTGTCCGGTAAGACCTTATAGCAACAATCTTAAATTGAGGGACTATATTGCTGAGTGTCCTGTGATGACAGGTGAGATTCTCAACAATGGCATTGGTAATCTTAATGAATTATAATCTTGAGAGGAGTTTGTGGGGGGACTGGAGGACTGTGGCTCTTTAATTCTCTTCCTTGTCTCACCCCTTATCTTTAGGTACATGTAAATGTGTCATTAAAATCCTTCAGGGACAGGCTCAAGACTGTCTTTTATTTCCATTGTACATTTTTGTTTAATATCTGGTAGTACAGAATGATGTGGGGTTTATTAGTGTCTTTAGATCTGCTCTGGAAAAATGTTAGGGTACAGTAATAATTCTATTATTGCTTTTATTATTAATTTTGGTGTTTGGATGGCACTTTACAGACATAAGACCAGGTCCTGGCCTCAGAGACTTTACAGTCTAAATAGATACTGCAAAAAATAATTGTATGAGACCTCAGGCAGTGAAGGGGAAGAGACAACATTAAAAGAAAGGGACTAAGTATTGCATTTACCTTTTCATTAAGGTGCTCCAGAGGCCTTTGGATAGGGATAAATAAAATTATTATAATGTATTATTGATAGTACAGATCTTGGTGTTAGAATAAGAGTTTTCTAAAACTCTGTATCTCTGCAGCCATGTCTGTTGCTCCCTCCTGCTTCTCTGCTGCTCCTGCTGCTATACTATGCTGCTTTGCCTGTAGAAACTGCTGTGAGCAGTACTGTAGTTGTCAAGGAAATTGTTTTCCTTCCTCTAATATAATTAGATTTAACATCCCTGTAGCAGGGAAAACACCGCAGCCCAACATGGTAGCATTTAATTTCAGAAAGGGGAACTACACAAAAATGAGGAAGTTTAACAGAAACTAAAAGGTACAGTGCCAAAAGTGAAATCCCTGCAAGCTGCATGGAAACCTTTTAAAGACACCATAATAGAGGCTTAACTTAAATGTATACCCCCAAATTAAAAAATTATAGTAAGAGAACCAAAAAAGTGCCACCGTGGCTAAACAACAAAGTAAAAGAAGCAGTGAGAGGCAAAAAAGCATCCTTTAAAAAGTGAAAGTTAAATCATATTGAGGAAAATAGAAAGGAGCATAAACTCTGGCAAATGAACTGTAAAAATATAATTTGGAAGGCCAAAAAAAATATTGGAAGAACAGCTAGCAAAAGACTCAAAAAATAACAGCAAAATAATTTTTTAGTACATCAGAAACAGGAAGCCTGCTAAACAACCAGTGGGGGCATTAGACAATCAAGATGCTAAAGGAGCACTCGAGGAAGATAAGGCCATTGCAGAGAATCTAAATGAATTCTTTGTATTGGTCTACATGGCTGAGGATGTGAGGGAGATTCCCAAACCTGAGCCATTCTTTTAGGTGACAGTCTGAGGAACTGTGCTAGACTGAGGTGTCATTTGAGGAGGTTTCGGAACAAATTGATAAACTAAACAGAAATAAGTCACAAGGACCAGATGACATTCACCCAAGAGTTCTGAAAACTCAAATGTGAAATTGCAGAACTACTAAATGTAGTATGTAACCTATCATTTAAGTTAACCTCTGTACCAGATGACTGGAGGATAGCTAATGTGGCACCATTTTTTTAAAAAGCTCCAGAGATGATTCTGGCAGTTATAGGACATTAAGCCTAACTGGGCAAACTGGTTGAAACTATAGTAAAGAACAGAATTATCAGATCCATAGATTAACATGATTTGTTGGGGAAGAGTCAACATGTAAAGGGAAATCCATGCCTCACCAATCTACTAGAATTCTTTGAGAGGGTCAACAAGCATGTGAATAAGGGTGATCCAATGGATATAGTGGACTTAGATTTTCAGAAAGCCTTTGACAAGGTCCCTCACCAAAGGCTCTTAAGCAAAGTAAGTTGTCATGGGATAAGAGGGAAGGTCCTATCATGGATCGGTAACTGATTAAAAGATAGGAAACAAAGGGTAAGAATAAATGGTCAGTTTTCAGAATGGATAGAGGTAAATAGTGGGTTCTTCCAGGGATCTGTACTGGGACCAGTGCTATTAACATGTTCATAAATGATCTGGAAAAAGGAGTAAACAGTGAGGTGACAAAATTTGCAGATGATACAAAACTATTGAAGATAGTTAAGTCCAAAGCAGACTGTGAAGAGTTACAAAGGGAGCTCACAAAACTGGGTGACTGGGCAACAAAATGGCAGGTGAAAGTCAGTGTTGATAACTTCAAAGTAATGCACATTGGAAAACATAATCTCAACTAAACATAAAAAAATGATGGGGTCTAAATTATCTATCATCACTCGAGAAAGAGATCTTGGAGTCATTGTGGATAGTTCTCTGAAAACATCTACTCAATGTGCAGCGGCAGTCAAAAGAGAATGTTGGGAATCATTAAGCGAAGGATCGATAATAAGCCATAAAATATCATATTGCCTCTATATAAATCGATGGTGCACCCATATCTTGAATACTACATGCAGATGTGGTCACCCTATCTCAAAAATATATATTGGAATTGGAAAAGGTTCAGAAAAGGGCATCAAAGTTTAGGGGTATGGAACAACTTCCATACGAGGAGAGATTAATAAGACTGGGACTTTTTAGCTTCGAAAATACATGACTAAGGGTGGATATGATAGAAGTCTATAAAATCATGACTGGTGTGGAGAAAGTAAATAAGAAAGTGTTATTTACTCCTCCTCATAACACAGGAACTAAGGGTCACCAAATGAAATTAATAGGCAGCAGGTTTAAAACAAACCAAAGTAAGTATTTCTTCACACAACGCAGAGTCAACCAGTGGAACTCTTTGCCAGGGGATGTTGTGAACACCAAGGCAATAATAGGATTAAAAAAGAACTAGATAAATTCATGGAGGATAGGTCTATCAGGGGCTATAAGCCAAGATGAGCAGGTGTACTGTTCCTAACCTCTGTTTGCCAGAAGCTGGGAATGGCCGACGGGATGGATCACTTGATGATTACCTATTCCATTCATTCCCTCTGAAGCACCTAGCATTGGCCACTGTCGGAAGACAGGATACTGAGCTAGATGGACCTTTGGTCTGACCCAGTATGGCCGTTCTTATATTTTTTTGCAGATCTTTCATCAATTCCAATTTCTGTAAGCTCTATTTTACATATATATGTACATCTGACTATATATTTACTTATAGCTTGTTTTGTAACCAGATCGGACAAACATCTTTACTAATGTGGTCTGATAGCCATTCCTCTGCATGGGGCTAAACATTCGAGCAAGTGATCTAATTGGCTGAGTAACTAGATGTTACTGCAGCAAAGAATCCTGTGGCACCTTATAGACTAACAGACGTTTTGGAGCATGAGCTTTCGTGGGTGAATACCCACTTCTTCAGATGCATCATAGATGTTACTGTGACCGTTAATTTAATTCACAGTGATTCAATCAACACTGCATTCGGCACCCATACTCTAGCTACAGCATGATCTGAAATGTCTGTAACACCACTTTACTGGCCTCTAGGATTTGCTAAGTTTGAATTCATGCCCTAACATGAGTCATCAATATGCCAAGTAAAACATTCTGTGTCCCTGAATTTACAGAAAATTGCTTACAAATTGCTTATAAGTTCAGTGATGACTGAATTGTAAAAATGCACTTTAAGGATTTCTCCCTTATTCTTTAAAAAAAAAAAACAAACCAAAACCTTAAAGTTTTGTCTTGGGCACGGGGAAGCAAGAAGTCACACAGCTATTTCTCTCATGAATCATAATCAATTATTAGAAAACTAACATATCGCAAGTGTAAACATCAAATAATGAATATTCAGCTTCTGAGACAACACTCCTGAGATAGAAGTGGTTTTTTTTGTCTTTTCTTTTTCTGTTCAGGTGTATTTGGTACATGGTGTATATAGTTATCATCACTATATGCAGGATCAGATAGATGATAATGGCTGGGGATGTGCCTACCGGTCTCTGCAGACTATCTGTTCATGGTTCAAACATCAGGGTTACACAGAGAAATCTATACCTACACACAAGGAGATTCAACAGGTACAGGACAAAGAAACAAACTGCATTTCATGTGTATTTACTGTATTTCTCTAGAAAAATCAATGCTATAGAACTGATTATTAAAAGTACTATTCCACTGATTTTTATGTGCTTTATGGAATAAACCCTTTTAAAAAAAAAATCTAATTTAGATTTCTGTTTTCTGATCCATTCATAGTTACTATTCACATTTATCTGTAAGACTTCTGAGTATCACTTCTAGAACATTTTGTTTGAAATGGATTCTGTTTCCAGTTATGTACATTAAATGACTGGCATTAGAATAGTTTTCCCTTTCTTCAAAAGAGTTCCATGAAATAAGATTTTTATTATAAGTTATTTTGGTTGGTATTCTCTTGGAATCTCAAATCATAACATAGCCAAAATACACAGAGTGTTTACCAAATTGGAGAGATTTAAGGGCCCAATCCAATTCCATTAAAGTCAATTAAAAGATTCCCTTCTGACGTCAGGGGAGTTGGATCAGGCCCCAGATTAATAAGGACTGATTTAGTCCTTTCTCATTTAGCAGATGTCATGTGTGCGTGAGCGTGAGGTTATTTTTCTCTTTGGAATGTTCCTGAAATGAACATTCTCTTTTTTGTGAGAGGTATGCATGTGTGTCTTATATTTTCAGTTATGTTAGTACCATTGGAGAAACAGTGCATGTCTGATTAGCGCATTCTGTACATCCAGCAGAAACTCTCAGCTTTTATCTTAGTGTCTTCTGAAAATAGTGTTTTGGGTTAATTTGTTTAACAGTTTTAGCAGCATAGTGATTTTGAAAGTGTTTAGACTACAATAATGTTTAGCACTTATACTGGGCTTTCTATCTGAATATTTATCAGATTATAAAAAGTAGAAGGTAGCTAAAATGTTGACTGCTAACTCACTTGAGAATGAAATAAAATCAAGATATGTACATAATTTTCAGTATTTTATGTAAGAAATAGAATTTGAATACAGTTAGTGAATGTAAAATAAAAAATCACAAGTGTTGTAGATTAAATATACAGTTAAGATTTTTAAATCAAACTGTAATTGGTTATATGCAAAGAATTTATAATATATTATAAATACTCTCCTAACAGATATAAGCGTGTTGAAGGGAGTTCCAGGAAAAGTGTGTTAAATGTAAACAAGCTGTTAGACCTAATATATAACTAGTATTTGTATGAAATAATTGCCTGTAGTGCTATTCTAATTTTGCAAAATTTAAGAAATTAGCAATATTTCTTCCTGACCATTTTTTTATTCAAGCTACATTTAGTGACATTTATTTCCCAGCTGATGTTTGAGAAAAGAACATGTTTCTAACATGGAGAGAGAAAAAAACGTTACCATTTTTAAACAGGATCTTTTGTTTCATTAAATATTCAATCATGCCTGCAGTCAGTAAATGTTTGCCTGCTTTTGACAAGTTAGGTTCCAGAAATATTATAGTATATGTGAATTAAGTGGATATTAGAGGTAGAAACTGTAAAAATGTCCATTTCATACTGTTTGGTTTTTTTTCTTTATGGGATGTGTGTTACAAAGGCACTTGTTGATGTTGAAGACAAACCAGCTGCATTTGTTGGGTCGCGGCAGTGGATTGGCTCTATTGAGGTACAACTTGTATTGAACCAGTTATTAGGAATAACTTCAAAAATACTGTTTGTCAGGTAAGAATTAATATTTGTTAATTTTGTGTCTTAGTAATAAATTCTTTATTTGGGGAAAGTGTTGTGAAGAATGGATCACTTAAGAGACTATTAATAGTAATAGGATATTAACCCCAATCCTGCAAGAACCTTCTGCAGGTGGCCCCTGCACCTAGCCCCAGTGAAGTAAGGCACAGGGGATCTGTCTGTGCAGAGGTCTTTGCAGGATTGGGTCTGGTCTAAGTTTTGTTGATAAATTGTATAGTCAATTGCTTGACCGTACTTTGGTTCGTTATGAGAGATACTCAAGAGATCTAATAACCAGTGTCAGTCAGGTTTATTAATATGGTACAGGAAAAAGGTTCTGTATGATACCAGTCTCTGAAGATCAGTCCCATGCAGCAATGTTACATTCACCTTATGCTAAGAGGGTGCTCTCCAAAGCTATGCCCCTAAGCCATCCTTTTATACTCTACATGTTTACCAGAAAAGTATACCATATAGGTCATTTAGTCAGTCAGCTTTTTGGCTTGTTTGTTTTGGTACCATGGTGTGCCCAATGTGTTCTAGGCTATGATGCACTCTCATCTTTGTTTTGAGTGCATTCCAGGTACTAAGGGGGAGGAAGGCACTTAATGGACTTGTGTGGGCAGCTCTTTTCCTGTTGTTATAAAGAAATAATTATCCCTCCTGATACTTTAGAGTTTTCATATCTATTCAATCCAAGGCTTATGTCAGCTAATGCAAGCTGTTATGGGATACTTAGCATAAGTGTTCAGGATTATAACAAAGGTGCAGGCTTTAACAATTACAGGATTACAACAATCTAGGCTATATAGTTGCTACAGTAATACTTAATATGTATACTTATGTTTGAAATATATGTATTGCAAGTGGTTATAATCAGCATAATGAATATGTTTGGTAGCCAATGTATGTTAGTCAACAGTTTGTAATGACTGCAAATTGGTTAGTGGCATGTGCAAAGGGAGTTGGTAGCCTGAGTTCAGTGCCCAGGATATAGGTGCTCATGCACCAAATGGATTCCACTGCGCATGTGTAGAGAAATAAGCTAAGGGAGTCGAAAGTCAGCTATGCCTCATAAGGCCTGAGTGGCTCAAGGACGAATATTGCAGGCACCGAACCTGAGCACTGCCCAGGCTCTGTGAGTTTAAGTCCAACTCTAAGCAGAAATCTGAAATAAAAGGGAGGCATGTTGCTCCAATCTGACTCTGGCAAGGGTTTTTTTGTTTTGGGAAGTATAATCTTAGTACTGCAAAATACTCAGAAAGTCACTGAAACTATTTTTGAAAAGAAAATAAATACACATGCAAATACCCACTGGTAAAGGAGGGTGATTGGGGTGGAAGAGTAGGTGTGAATCAGGGGAGAGGAGTTTGGGGTTCAGCAAGGAGGGGGCAATTATGGGGATGGGAATAATTGAGGATGTGAGGGTAGGAGAGGGTATGGGAGTCAGGTGAGGGGGACCAATAGAGGCTACATGGCACGTGAGGGGAGGAGTGGGAGACTGGGAAGGGAGATATAGGACTGTGATGGGGGACTTGCAGAGAAAAGGGGCAGAGGATCCTGGCAGCTCCACATTCCCTCCCAAGTGTATGCC
Source organism: Gopherus evgoodei (assembly GCF_007399415.2). Lineage (NCBI taxonomy): Eukaryota > Metazoa > Chordata > Testudines > Testudinidae > Gopherus > Gopherus evgoodei. The sequence continues at coordinate 62,254,737 of NC_044326.1, forward strand.
CGGATCTGGGGCTGCCTCTTTTGGCAGAGTCTGAGCCTCTCTCTATCTGTATGTGTTTGCTAGGATCTGCGGGGCCCAGAGACCATAGGACTGGTTGACTTTGGGCAAGTCAGTTCCCCACTCTGTGCCTCAGTTTACAATCTAAAAAATGGGGATAATGATGAAAAGCACTGTATAAAAGCTAGGTCTGTTGACTATTACTAGCCATAGCAGCACATCAACTGCAAACATAGGTGAAAACTATCATTGCCTAAATGAACATTAACTCCTACCAACAAACATTTCTCTTTCAGTTAAAAAACTTAGGAGATTAAATGACAAATACTTCATTAACATAGAGTTATGCTTGCCCAGTGGTAGCTTGTGCCGTTCCAGAACGTCAAGTTTAGCAAAACTCAAATTTCTAAAAACCAGGGAATGCAGAGTTATGGTAAATGCCCAAGCCTTAACTCTGCCCCCCTGGAGCCAGCAAGAGCCACCAGGCAACTTTAACTCCTTGTTAACAAAATTTTTTGTCATTAAATAAGAGTGTAGATTTCTCTGTGGTTGAGAGAACCATGGAGCTGTTTAGCTGAGGTTCTTAAAACGTTTCCCTTAAACCTCCAGTCTGAAGCCACCATGAAGCTGTTGTCATGGTATCTTACTTTTCACTGTGAGGCACAGCTCCCAAGAGGCATCAGTCAGTGACACTGTCTGAATTGGATAGAACTGATCATCCTCTTCTCTATAGATTATATTGGGTGGTTGCACCAGCTTGTGTGAGCACAAATGTTAAGTTTTACTCCAGTGTGGTTTTCCTACAGTGTTCTGGGGGAGAGGAGAGGGGGAGTGAGGGGAATGTAATAAAATACATTTTTTTAAATTCTCATTATGTAGCATAGGAATTACGAATTTATGTGGCTAAATAGTGAAAGTGGTAAATAGGAAATTAAACCTAATAAAGATAATCTAATGCTGTGTTTCTTATACAGCCAGGGTTCTGAGCTAGCTTCTCAGGGAAGAGAACTTGCTAATCATTTCAAGACTGAAGGAACTCCAGTTATGATTGGTAAGCCTTTCACTACTGAAAAATGCTAAAGAATGTTGGTCACTTCTGTCAAGGTTTATTTTCATATACACTACTTAGTGAGTGTATACAGATGAACTTCTAGGCATCCAGAACAACCCGAACATAAAAATGGCCATACTGGGTCCATTGGTCCATCTAGCCCAGTATTCTATCTTCCAACAGTGATCAATGCCAGATTCTTCAAAGGGAATGAATAGAACAGGGCAGTTATTGTATGATTCAGTATTTGGCAGTCATGGGATAGCATCCCTAGCCATTGACGGACCTATCCTCTGAACTTACCTAATTCTTTTTTGAACCCAGTTATACTTTTGGCCTTCACAACATCCCCTGGCAATAAGTTCCAAAGGTTGACTGCATTGTGTAAAGAAGTATTTCCTTTTGTTTGTTTTAAACCTGCTGTTTATTAATTTCATCAGGTGACCCCTGATTCTTGTGTTATGTGAAGGAATAAATAACACTTCCATACATACAGTAGACCCTCAGAGTTACGAACACCTTGGGAATGGAGGATGTTCAGCATACTGAAATGTTCCTAACTGAATAAAATGTTGCCGTTCTTTGAAAAGTTTACAACTGAACATTGTCTTATACAGCTTTGAAATTTTACTCTGCAGAAGAAAAATGTGCTTTTAACCATCTTAATTTAAATGAAACAAGCACAAAGACAGTTTCCTTACTTTGTCAATTTTTAAAAAAAGTTTCCTTTATTTTTTTTAGTAGTTTAGTAGTTAACACAGTACTGAACTGTATTTGCTTTATTTATTTTTGTCTTTGCTGCTGCCTGATTGTATGCTTCTGGTTCCAAATGAGGTGTGTGACTGACCGATCAGTTCATAACTCTGAGGTTCTACTGTGCTTTCTCCATACTATTCATGATTTTATAGACCTCCTATCATATCGCCTCTTAGTCATCTCTTTTCCAAGATGAAAAGTCCCAGTCTTTTTAATCTCTCCTTATATGGAAGCTGTTCCATACCCTTAATCATTTTTGTTGCCCATCTCTGTACCTTTTCCATTTCTAATATATCTTTTCTGAGATGAGACCAATATTCAAGGTGTGGTTGTACCCTGGATTTATATAGTGGCATTATATTTACTGTCGTCTTCTCTATCCCTTTCCTATTAGCTCCTAACATTCTGTTAGCTTTTTTGACCGCCACTGCACATTGAGCAGATGTTTTCAGAGAACTACTGTATCCACAATGATGCCAAGATCACTTTTTAAGTGGTAACCGCTAATTTAGACCCCATCATTTTGTATGTATAGTTGAGATTATGTTTTCCAATATGAATTAGTTCTCATTTCTCAACACTGAATTTCATCAGTGATTTTTATTGCCCTCTCACCCAGTTTTGTGAGATCTTTTGTAATTCTTCACAGCCAGCTGTGGCCTGAATAGTCTTCATTTATTTTGTATCATCTACAGATGATTGCCACCTCAATGTTTACCCCGTTTTCCAGATCATTTATGAATATGTTGAATAGCACTGGTCCCAGTACAGATCCCTGGAGAACCCCACTATTTACCTCTCTCTATTGTGAAAACTGACCAATTATTCCTACCCTTTTGTTATCTTTTAACTAGTTATTGATCCATTAGAGGACCTTCCCTCTTATCCTATGACTCCGTAGTTTGCTTAAGAGCCTTTGGTGAGGGATTTTGTCAAAGGCTTTTTGAAAGTCCAAGTACAGTATATTCAATGGATCACCCTTGACAACATGCTTGCTGACATCCAAGAATTCTAATAGATTGGTGAGGCATGATTTCCCTTTACAAAAGCCCTGTTGACTCTTATCTAACAAATCATGTTCATCTATGTGTTTGAGAATTCTTTTCTTTACTATAGTTTCAACCAGTTTGCCTGGTACTGAAGTTAGGCTTACGAACCTGTAATTGCCAGGATTGCCTCTGGAGCCTTTTTTAAGAATTGGCATGACATTAGCTTTCCTCCAGTCATCTGGTAAAGAAGCTGATTTATGTGATGGGTTACGTGCTACAGTTAATAGTTCTGCTATTTCATATTTGAGTTTTTCAGAACTCTTGGGTGAATACCATTGACTTATTAATTTACCAATTTGTTCTGAAACTTCTATCGACACCTCAATCTGGGACTGTTCCTCAATCTGTCACCTAAAAAGAATGTCTCGGGTGTCGGAATCCCCCTCACATGCTCTGCAGTAAGGGAGATTGCAAGATTAACGAAGTTCAGGTACACACCCTAGTATTGTCTTTTATCTGCTCTAAGATGAAGGACCATAAAAAGCTGATTTGGCTGGTGTCTTTTCATGGTGATCTAGGTCCCCAAACTTAGTATAGAGCAGGCTTGCTGAGGTCAGTCTGAATGATGCTCTCTAAATTCAAGAGGCTAACATAGGTCTTGAAGTTTTCATTCCAGGGTTGATGGGCCAGCTATTCTGATTTTACAAAATAGTCTGCTCCTCACACTAGCAACACTATTGGAGAATTATTTTGTATTGCTCAGGAGTAACTTCCTTGAGCATTAAAGAACAGCAATTTATTGGCTTTCACTCCTTAGCAAAAATTTCTTTCCTAAAACCAGATGAAATATTTTAATAAATTAAAATGTTGGTAACATGGGTAAGGAAATTTGGATTTTAAGAACATTTGAATTTTTACTGATACTGTACTGAAGGGGAATGGTGCTTTGAAAAAGTATAGAGAAACATTTTTTTAAAATCAGCCTTAATATAAATCTTATTTTCATTTTAATCATATTCCCCATCCTAACATATTTATGGACAAGGATTTATAATGTCATTCAGATCTGTCTGAACTCTGGATAATATTGACTACCATGCCATAAGATAGAGAAAATTATAACAAAGTGTCAGAAGCAGGTATATATATGCAAGCAAGAAGCAGGCTAGATAACGAGGTTAGTTCAGTCACGGAGGATGAGACCCTCTTCTAGCAGTTGAAGTGTGAAAATGAAGGGAGGAGAAACTGCTTTGTAGTTGGCAAGCCATTCACAGTCTTTGTTTAATCCTGAGCTGATGGTGTCAAATTTGCAGATGAACTGAAGCTCAGCAGTTTCTCTTTGAAGTCTGGTCCTGAAGTTTTTTTGCTGCAGAATGGCTACCTTTAGATTTGCTATTGTGTGTCCAAAGAGGTTGAAGTGTTCTCCTACAGATTTTTGCATATTGCCATTCCCAATATCTGATTTGTGTCCATTTATCCTTTTCCGTAGAGATCAAATGGTTAAGTAAAATTATTTCTTTGTGGTAATAACTACTCTGATTTTACAACTTTGTCCTTATTTTGGCTATCCTATTCCATGAAGGATCTTACACGATGCAGTTACCATATTTTTCATAGCCTAGAGAATGAAATTTCACTCATAGATCTGTCAGCTAATAGAAAGTATTGACATACTTACGGGTGCAAAAAATAAGTGTCAAACTGTACAAAGTCTTAGAAAGGGCATATATTTTCTCCAATCCAGGTGGAGGCGTTCTGGCTCACACAATACTAGGAGTGGCATGGAATGAGGTTACAGGACACATTAAATTTCTGATTCTAGACCCACATTACACTGGTGCAGAAGATCTGCATGTTATCTTGGAAAAGGTGAGATTTTAACTTCATTTAGTTTCTACTTACGACATTAATAAATGGTAATATGGCATGACCAGTGTTGGAGCGATAGCATTGGAATTATTTTTTACACACACACACACACACTCTCTCTCTTCTTTCAGCCTCTTAGGGGTTAGGGTCAGTTTATATATAATTCAGCCCTACTGAGGTCCCTCAGTCCCTGGACTGAAGAAGGACACTATCACTGCAAGGAAAATGCTGATCCCACCTGGTGGCCAGCCCAGAGGCCAGGTGAGTGTACCAGTACAGGATACCCTTACATCTGGTCTGTGGAACTTAATGACTGAAGAGGTGCAGTGTCTGGGAGAACATAATTATTTTTTTACAGTAAGAAGGAATGCTCTTTACTTGCCTCGGGACTGAATATCCCTGATGCCACCACCTTCTGTCTAGTACAGAGTTGTTTATATCTGGTTATATACATGTTAATATCAAAATTTTAGAGTTTCCATGAAATTAGGTAAATATCTTGTGTACTGATATAGACAAAAGCTGTCAGGATCCCTTTAAAAAGAATACATGCAAATTTTGGGGATACATTTGAGCTATGTGTCTAGTCTTTATAGTTTGGAAGATAAACCATGCAATTCCATCTTCCTGAATCTGCAGATAGATGGCTCCAGTTCCTCTGCTGTTGCTCATAGTAAAGCCAAGCAGTAGCAGAGTGTAATTAATAAGGCTCATCAGGTTCTATTTATCCTATAGGCAGATATGAAATTGAGGACAGTGAGTTGTATCAGTTTCATTCTGCCAGCTGCTCCAGGAAAGTCAGCAGCAGGAAGGGTAGAAATTTGAACTATTCAGAGAGGAGGGATATCTTATATTAAAAAATTATGAGGTTCTAGGGATGGCATAGTTGCAGAATACCAGCTACCAAGGCAGCAGCAGGTTCTGAGATTGGGGAGAGCTCCTTCTTAACAACCAGGCAGGAGGAAAGCAGCTTCAGATTTATCACATCTACTAAACTGGGGCTGATTTTGAATGGTGGGAAAGCACTTTGGTATAAATTCCATCCAGCATACTCTCCCTTCCCAGCAGATGAGGTTGGATACTGTCCTTGAACTATTCTGGTAGCCTCTTTACTTTTGCATCTGCCTCAGATTAGTATGGTAGGCTTCTGGTAATTTTTCAAGTCCTGAGACTGGTCTAGTCATAGCAATAGAACTCCACAGTTAATTGAAACTTCATACTCTTGTTAATTTCTGAAGAAATTTACAAATGTACTCAAATTTAAGCACCTGAGCAGTGTTAGTGATTTGAATAAAACTATTAATGTGATAAATATACACGTGCGTGAATGTTTGCAGAATTGGGGTCTAAATTGAGATGCTGTAAGGGTGTGTTCTTGGAACTTAAGTGTATGCACTATTTTGTAAAAAGTAGACTTCACACTGTTTTTATAATTGAAAATAATTGATGTGATTAAGAATAAAAATACTACAAAACGTTAAGGCAGAAGATAATGTTGCTATTAGACTTCAATTTTAGCATCATAATTTCTAGCTGTTTGAGTCAAAAAATGGAGCCTGTTCTGTTTACACATATACTGAATTATGAAAACTACAAAAACTGTGACAGGCATGACAGTACTCATGGACCAAATCTGGTAAGCACAACTGTTTTAGAAATGGCTTTATTTGATGTTTCCTGTACAGGGTTGGTGTGGATGGAAGGGCCCAGACTTTTGGAGCAAGGATGCTTATTACAACCTCTGCCTACCTCAACGACCAAAAACTATTTAAATTCCAATTGCAAAATATGTTAATCCAGAATTTAAAGACTTGATATAGACAGAGCTGTCTCATGCATAAGCTTTATAAAAGTTACTTATTTTTAATGTAAATGGTATTTTGTCAGTCAATAGTAGCTGAAATAAAAATGCTAGTTGAATTCTTTACACAGCAATTTAAGTATAAAATGTCTTTTTAAATAAAAACATCAAAAATGGAAGAAGAGTAAATCACATTCAACTGCATTCTTGTATAGACAAGTTTAATTAAAGGAGTTTATCTTAATTTTGGCAACTGGGATAAAGGTAATCTAATATTTGTAACGTCTTTTTGCTTTCTGAAGGCTCCTGAAGTGCTTTACAAATTTAGGGGTAGTCCTTTAATGTTTACTCATGTAAGCAGCTCTTGCTCATAAAAGCAAAGATGGCTTGTTAGTAAGATGTGCAGAATTAAATGTGTGACTTTAAACTGACCCAAACTATCCTTAGGGCTCCATAGAGCCCTCTCTGTAGTGAAGTGTGGTAACTGTTTGTTTGACAGCAGCCAGTAATATCACACAACAAGGTGATAGGCAGGGAATGCCACTTAACAAGATGTTAATCTCCTACAGCACTTGGGAATGGAAGGAGCCAGAGAGAAACACCATATGTGCTAAGTATCAACTTTGTTTAGCTATTTACTGGAGAAGAGACTGCCCTATTATACATAGTCTACAACTGAACACACACACACACGCACAGAGCTGTGTGAATACAAGTATTCTAGAAAAATGTCTTCTTCAAGAAGCAAAAGTAACCAAGGATTTCTCCTTCTCAGAAGGAAATAGACATCAAATATTGGGCTGCTTAATTCATAGACCAATATTGTTGTTTTTGCAGATTTCAGATTCTTCTTACAGATTCTTTACAGGGTTACAGGCTTTCCCACTTGCAGTCTAAGACGTAATATCTGTTCAAACAAAAGAGCTTACTTTATAAAATAGAAGTATACATCTGGATTTATCAAACCACTGGGCTATAGTATAGGATGGTTGTTTAATGTATCCCCCTCTCTTTCAACCTAAAACCTAGATAGTTGTATTTAATTTTTTTAAAATGTTGTTTTGTGCATTTAATTGAATTTGAAATTTCCATCCAAGTAGAGATTGACACATCACAAAGAAAAAATTAATCTAGTAAGAAGTTAAGGTTTATGCTTGCTTAAATTAATATGCATAAATGTACCACTCTCTCCTGGTTAGCAAAAAGACTATATTTACTTGCAAATCAACATGTTTTAAGGGGTTACCAACCAATAAGAGTAAACCTTTCTTAAGGAAAATAACTACAAATAATTAAAAAGCTATTATTTAAATCAAGCTTACCTTCATGTTGATTTAATAATGATTAAAAATAAGTGATTTAAATAGCTTTGATTTAAATCAATCCATCCTGACCCAATGCACAAAAGTAATTTGGCCCTTTATTAGAACATACATGTGTTATGGGAGTATGTTCTTTTATGCAACATTAATATTCTGACTGAATAGCAGCCTTACCACGTAGGTATATGTGGATGCATTGAAGGGCCGTGCCTCACCACTACTACTACATATCTACTGACAAATTCAGGTAATGTACTTAAATACTGACAGTCTGAGATTTTGGTTTAAAAATATTCTGATATGTATTAAACCAGTCCTGACTAAGTGTCTGATTTGTAACCTGTCAAACTACGTACCATCTGATCTCCTCCTCTTTCTGTTTGTGGGTCCCATAATTCCACATGCTCGTTTCTGTCCAGATGAAGCCTCTCTTGGCAAACCACAACTGTCGTTAAGTGAGCAGCTAGATTGTTCTTTTAGCTTCATATTTTGAGTATGTTTAGCAGTCGTGAGGAACTTGGCACATTCCAGAAATCCAAAAGCCCATGCAAGATCTTCTGCTGTTTGTCCATCATTATTGCACAAACTGAAACACAAAAGTTAACACACAGTTAATTTCAAATCGTCCCTATGTAAGATGAGGCAGTCATCATAATTCTTCAGTAAAATTTATTTCAAGTGCAAAAATATTTGAAGCAGAGAAATAAGCTACCAAAAAATCAAGACCAAAGAAATTGTCTCAAGTATAAGATGTAAGAATAATGTAACCAATAGATGAAATGGAAAGCTCCTCCAACCAGGGAGCTATGACCAGTAAACTCTTAGCAGCTATGGTAAAGAGGTTTTTCTCTAAACCAAAACTGAAAGTCAACGGTATAGTTGTACAGTACGTGGACTATCATGATAAATACTCGTAATGACTGCACCATATTTTTATACTTTTATTAAAAATATGCACGTGCACACTGCATTCCAATTACCACAATATAGTTTGAACAGGAAACAAAGTTCTGTATTAGCATACATTTCATGTTCAGGTATGTTAAGATTATAGCAGAATAAGTTTATGACTAACTTCTTTGAGGGCTAATATTTTAATCAGTTAAATGTAGTTTTTGACTTACTCTATTCTGGCATCACTGGCAACGAGTAGAGCAAGACACTCCAAGCTCCCAACTTTAGCTGCCTTATGAATAGGAGCTTCTCCATGGCAATCCTAAAAACATAACATAGAATTTCACCCTTAGTATATCATAATCAATAAGATGGCAGGAGAGATTAACCAGTTTGAGCACCATCAGAACTCTGTGCACACAATCTTGATGCAAGTCAGAAAGGTGGGTCAGAAAGTATATATCCAGTTAAATACTAACAGCAGCTGCTATTAATATTAGAATATTCTTTATTCATATAACAAGCTGCTAGCAGGATAAAGGTTTTGCAACAGATTTTTCACGTAATCTAGAACAGCTTTTATACAAAAAGTGTACTCAGAGCTAGCTGGGAATTTTTCAATATCAGAAAATGCCAATTCATCAAAACAGGTTTGGATTTGACAAATCTCAAAGTTTAGAAACTAACAAATGTTTTTGTTTAACACTTTCAAAATGAACATTCCTGTTTTTCCAATTCAACATGACTTTCCCTGTAGAAATTTAAGCTAATTAAAGTAAAAAAAGTTTTGAAGTTATCATAACACTGACCTGATCTGAAAACAATTTGGTCTGTGAAAATTTGAGATTGACTTTTCATCATGATCTGAGGAAAAACAATTTGAACACTTGGAAATATTTGAGGGATGTGAAAACAGTTTCTGACCCACCTCTGGTGCATATCCACATTCATTCACTAATCAAGGCAGCAGGATCTTCCAGCAAAACACATAGTTAGAAGTTAACAGCACCATTCGTAGTGAAGTGCAGAGATACAAGCAAATCACCAAAAATTTCTGCTGTTGAAATAAGTGTGACTCCGTAACAGACCTTGATATATATATTGGAAGGACATAATGTGAACATTCCCAAGACCCTGACAGGATAAAGAAGATACTAAAGTTTCAGATCTGACAGTGGTCCTATATAGCTACAAAACAATCTGAACACACAATAACCAGAATGAATTTTAAAGTACATTTTACATGAGGAAGAGTCTATTTTGAAAGTGTTTACAACTGATTATTGATTGAGGACTGGGGAAGAAATGTTTCATACTAAGGACACCTGTTTTCATGTAATAAATTGTATAGAAGAGATGCAACAAATAATCACAGGCAACTAGTCTGTATATCTCATCAAATCTGTGACAACTAAAGATTTACATACACAATATACCTTCATACAAATAACATGCCTCATTGGAATAAGACAGTCCAAAAGAAACAAAAAGGCATTACTCGTACCTGTTGGTTCAGATTAGCACCTGTTTGCAGTTGCCAGAGTAGGAAAAAAGCTTGTCCTCCACAAGCAGCCAAGTGAGCTGGGGACTGACCAAACGCATCTGCGGGTGCATTCACCCCAGTCCCCACCTCAAGCAGAAGGCTCAAGCCGTCAGACTACGGGGGGGGGAGGGAAACAAGTGTTTTAAAAAATACATTTAGCTTCACGTTATTCTTAGACCCGAAAGATAAAGTATACAGTAGCAGAAAAATCGAAAGGTATCCCACACCATCCCCTTCATCTAATATTTATGCCCCTTTATCATAGGCTTTTCAACTTGAAAGAATCAGGCTATTAGTTTGTTGGAACGCAAACCACCAAATCGAGAGAGATATTGGCAAAATCCTACTGACATCAGTGGGATTTGGGTTTAGCCAATAGTGGTAAAACTACATTACAAGCAACTCAACACCTGGACTTCTAACAATGCACGGAAAGAACGGTGCAAACTCCTCAGCCTCACCTCTGAGCTGCAATCCAGCATCATCCACATTGTCTCTTTACGGCTGAGGACTACTTACTCCCAATGTTCTGGGACGGCTGCTGCGGTGGGGAGAATAGAAGAGAAGCCCAGCACGCCGTCCCCTATTTTGCCTAGTGCATGTAGCACGTCTGACACCGTGCAAGCGCTAAAAGGGAACCTCCGTGCTGAACTCCCCTCCCACTGTGCCGGGAACCAGCTCCTGCACGTACACAAACAGGAGCACATGCAGGTCAACCCGCCTTCTTGCGTGGTGATTGGCTCCGTCTGATGCTTTCTCCAGCAGACCTGGGCGGGCTGTCCTAGCACGTGTTTCAGTGTACAGGCAAAGGAGGGCGGGGCAGTCTAGGGCTTGTGGCAGGTGGGGCGGCCATGGAGCATAGTGCAGCTAGGCACGTATCACACACATTCACACACGCAAATCCACACCCCTTCGCTTTCTGCTTCAGCCGCAGGAGCGGAAGGAAAAAAAACAATTCCTCTAGTCTAATTATTGGTCGCTCTATGAAGCTATAGATAGCTAGACATATGCTTCTTCATGCACGTATGCAGGAGCGTGAAACAAACTTGCTGTCACACTCATCCAGAAGTGAATGGTTTAAGCAAGACAGACACTTCTCTTATCCACTGTGGTTTATCCCAATTCATTTCTTTTGAAAAAGGTGTGTGCGAGTTTAGAGCTTGTAAATGGAATAGGTGCATAACTAGCTATAGCTGTGCAAGCTGGACCATGCTGACCTCCCAATGCCTCTCAACTCTGCCGTGGAGAGACTACCTCTCCAGGTCTGAATTAGGGGAAAACTGATATGACCCATCATTTTCAACCAACTGAAGCCAGGCTATTAACAAGATCATTTTATCTCTCTCAATTCAAGGACTGCTTCTAGAAGAAGCTAGTAGTTGTCCATGGGCCCTGTCTGTCATTGGGCTGTGTTGATACTGCCAACAATTATGGCAAAGTTATTACCAACCTGAGCTGGGTTTGTATTGGTGACCTATGGAAAGGACTGTGTTCCAATCCTTAATCGCAAATTAATTTCTATTAAAAATAACTCTAGCAAAAAGAACAGGAGTACTTGTGGCACCTTAGAGACTAAGAAATTTAGTTCAGCATAAGCTTTTGTGGGCTACAGCTCACTTCTTTAGATGCACAGACTGGAACAGATTGTGCATCCGAAGAAGTGAGCTGCAGCCCACGAAAGCTTATGCTGAAATAAATGTCTTAGTCTCTTATCAAGCACAATTGCTTGACAACCATTTTCAAACATGGAGGTAGTTAGCATTCTCTGAGCAATTCCAGCATCTGCGGTGGACATGGTTTTGTTGTTTTAAAACAATCATACTTCAAGAAACAATGCTATAGACTTCCCCAGTCATAGGCCTATTTTAGCACAGTTTTGTAACAACCATGTCAAAATGTTTAGTATGGACAAAATACTTGTTAGGTTCATGTTTCAAAGTAACTTCCTGTCTTGTCTACACTGTTAAATCAACTGTGGCAGGAGACTGAATTACATGGCAGTTTCTCTTCAGGGGACTGAACTAGAGGACCTCTCAAGGTCCCTTCCAGTCCTATGATTCTATGGTATTTAAAATACAGTTTTACAGTGCAGACTGAACTGAACTCTGTTTTAACCATATCTCCAATTTGTAATATATCCTGGAACTTTTCCTGCCTTAAAACTTTAAAATTAATTCTATTTCCTTAGCTTTTTTTGACTCCATGACACATGCATTCTTGTTTGTTATGGAAGTTACTTCTGACTATTGGCATAATTAAAAAAAAAATAAAGATCACTGTATCATTTGTTTTGGAAAAACAAAACTGAATGGATGTGGTAAATAGATTTAGAAAGAAAAAGTGAAATTTGATCCCTGCGAACCTTAACCATGTTCCTTTAAGAGAAGTTTAGTTTTACAAGACCAATGCATTTATTTTTAATATATACTCTCTCATCTTCCCTTTCCTACTGAGAAAAGTAAATCACATATTGAAATAAACAGAAGTTATGCAAAATAGGTGCAGAGCTCCAGATCCACACGTAATACACCAAGTTAGTGCATTTACTTCAATGTGTGACCATTTTTGCTTCTCTCATTTCAGACTGAAATAAACACATCGGTGCAATTACTGTATTCAGTCTTTTATTCCCACACACAAAACCAAGCAAATTCAGTCCAAAAAACAATTAGGATTTCAAATGCACAAGTATCTGAAAAAATCAAAATTATGGTTTCCACAGCAATCATAACTACACTGCAGATGTATAATTCACTTCTGGATATAAGGCTAAATAGGGCATGGATCACCCAACATTTTAAGGCCCCCAATACATCTGCACTGCCCTACAGGTTCTGGCTTCAAGCCAAACCTCACCCAAAATATCCCACTCTCCCATACTGGCCACCCATACAACAGATTGATTCTTATCTTCCTCCTACCTACAAATTCTTGATCTTCCTGCCAAGCCCAGCCCACCCCAGTAGGCACCAGGTTTGCATCAGTCAGCTGTACTCCTCCCAGTCACTGATCATAAAACATGGATACCAAGGTTCTATCTTAATCCACTTCTACATAAAGTCTAGCACTATATACAATAATACAAAATACCTCACAATTACAAGTCCAAGTTACAGTGGCTGTGGAAACTTACTTTTTAAAAATTCTTATGTATTGATAATTTCAACTATAATACTGTATTTACATATTTTGCATACGTATAAAGAAATGAGACTGAGCATAAGAAATAGCATAAGACATGTTGTGCAGTTTTATATTATACCCACACACATCCCTTCAGCTATCCAAGAAGTATAGGAATCCGGTATAGCTGACTTTCCTGAAGTGTGTCGTCGTTTATGCAGAATGTTCTTTATATTCCATTTATCAAATGAAATAATTTTTAAAAAGTCTTTAATGTGATATATTAAAAAACTCCTCTTTAACAAAATTTTAAATTTTCAAAGTATGTTTAGACATATTGGACCATATTCTTCCTTGGAGTGACTCTAACAAAATTAATGGAGGTGAATTTTTACAAGTCTGTTGGAGCCTAAAATCTGTTGGAACTACCAAAGAAAAAAAAATTTAGCCCTCAGCTTTAGCCACACATATGTGAAAGCATTCATCTTATATTTCTGCTGGTGGCTGCTTTCTACATTGCTATGGAAACAGATTGCACTGCCAAAAATGGAATTAGGAGCTTTCAAACATCACTTGAAAATAAGAGGACAAAATAGGAGTTTTGAAACTGTGATTATTTTAAAAGCACCTGTAACACTGTCTGGAATGGTTCATGACTGTGAATCCCAACCACAGGACAGACTGTCAAAAACAGGACAGGCACCCCAAACTGGGTGAATATTCTATAATTAGATTTCACCAGTAACAAAAGGGAACTCCTAGATCACTGTAGCAGTCTTACCATTGAGTCACTTATACCAAAAATCACAAAATATTCAGGTTGCTCTCATGCCCCACTTACCCAGTTTAATTTGTACCTTAGATCTCACATCAAAGACAATGTTAATAGCCAATCCTATAGTAAATTAAATAAGGATTTATTAACGAGGAAAAGGAAATGAGAGAGTTACCTACAGTTTAAAGCAGGCAACATATATGCACAAATGAGTTCAGTCTATGGTTCCGAAAGGTAACAGAGATATAAAAATCTGTCAGAACTGAATCTCTTTTAGGGCTAATCCGAGGTTGACCCTGGGGATCTCTGCTTTTGTTTCTAGTATCGGCCTTGTCAGAGTTCAAATAGCAAAGAGATGAAAAATCTTGTTCACTATTTTTATTTGCTTCTTCCAGCATTTAAACCAATGGGATGAGGCCTTCTTACTCCATGGATGGATGGGCAATTAACAAAGCTTTTGTCCTATAATGGCCCACTTAATTTTGATAGCCCTCCTGCATGGGTGGGAACAGAGCCACTCTTCCCATTTTAGGGCTTGTCTACACTGGCACATTACAGCACTGCAACTTTCTTGCTCAGGGGTGTGAAAAAACACCAACCTGAGTGCTGCAAGTTTCAGCGCTGTAAAGTGCCAGTGTAGACAGTGCTCCCAGCATTGGTAGCCACACCTCTTGTAGCTGGCCCTTAACAAGCCACGTTAAAGCACTGCCGTTACAAAGTTTGCCCCTGGGCTTCAGATGTAATTTTTCCCCAATCATACTTTCAAAGCTTGCAGTTTTAAATCACTGGAAAACAAATATATTATTAAAAAAACAGAGGGAAAACATCTTAAAACTATTTTCCCCACCATTTTTGTCTCTGCCTTTTCATAGGAGTAATGACCCAAAGACTTGGCTAGAGTATTTAAATACACTCCAAATAAGTATCTACATATGCAGTTATACTGGTTACCAGTATCATTGGAATCTTTGTCAGACAATTTAATACCTCTTTTTAAAATGCTCTTTTATAGATAGCATCTACATACAGCAAGGACTATAAATCAACAAAGAGATTCAGGTGACATCATAAACAAAGAGCAAACTTTGACTCATTTGTCAGTGTTACCAAAACCTCAAGATACAATGGAGCTTTAGTTCCACAAAATGGATGGATTTATTTAGAAACAACATCAAGCTACCAAGAGACCTTCTCAATGATCCAATACATTGGGCTGCTTACCTCTGAGATAGCAAATAAATAACTTACTGTGTTTAAAGGTCGGTGAGGCAAGCCTAGGAAAGAGAATGCCAAATTCTTGCCACTCCACAAGTCACACAGGGTTTATCTACACTGCAATGTAAGCCCAGGCTTTGTGGGACTCGAGTAAGCTGACCCGTGTTAGAGAGCTCTGGGCTTGAGCATCTAAGCTGATTCTTAACTCTACATTGAGACTTTTCTAACCCAGTCTCAAACCTGGGGCAGTCAAGCACACCGCAGCATGCTGACCTGAGTCAAACCAACCATATTCCAGAGCCTCTAGCACCCTCCCAAAATGTGGTTGCTTTAGCTCTTTGACTGTAAGGCACTGCACGAAAAAAACTTTACTGCCCACCCTCCATGTTATAAGAAGTTTGAATGGCCTGCTAAGCAATCATTTTGGTCTGTGTGCTCCCAGCTACTGGAGCCAGCAACATGGAAGAGACACCTTTTGAGTAACTTCTCTTGCTTGTGCTTTCACTGCTGTGTCATGAAATGGGCAGAGCTTCCATGAGGTGCTAGTGGACATTTTGGCGGCATCTTCTGTCTTATCAAAGGTAGATTTCATGATGGAGGAAGAGGAGGAGTAGGCAGAGGAGGAAGAGTATTATGGCATAGCAGACTTGCACTGGCAGATGCTGCTCAGTACAATCATCACAGCTGCTGATGCCCCCTACATAAATCAGCACTTCTGGCACAAGACCACAAGCACAGAATGGTGAGATCAAATTGTCATGCAGATGGCAAGCAGTGGGATGACCAGCAGTGGGTCTAGAACTTTCGCATGAAGAAAGACACATTTCTGGATCTTTGTGAGTAGCTTACCCTAATTCTCCAGTGTAAAGACACACACTTGCCTGTCCACAAGCCGGCTGCTATAACCATCTGGAAACTGGCCACCTCAGACTTCTGTAGCCAACCAGTTTGGTGTAGGAAAGTCAACTGTGGGTAAAGTGGCAGCCACAGTTTTTGAAGCAATCATGCGTGTGGTTTACTCTAAGGTGGCAGGCATTAAAGATATTCCTGAGGTACACCTCTAACTCGATATAACGCTGTCCTTGGGAGTCAAAAAATCTTACCGCATTATAGGTGAAACCATGTTATATTGAACTTGCTCTGATCCACCAGAATGCGCAGCCCCACCCCGCTCTAAGAGAACATGTAAGGTAAGTTGCTCTAAACCAATGGGAGAGAGATATCCTATAGGTTTAATAATTTCATCTCCACAAGAGGCGGTAGCTATATTGGCAGGAGAGCTAGTGCTGTCTACACTGGTGCTTAGGTGGGTATAACTACATCACTCAGGGATGTGGAACTCCATGTGGTGGGAAGGGGGCAAGGGAGGGGGACACCAAGGCTCAGGGATACAATCCGCCATTAGCGGATACACACTGTAGCTGGGCCTTCTCATAATTGTTGCATCAGTCCTTAGAGTAGAAAACCCTCCCATTATTGTAGTAATAAACTAGGTTCAGGGGTGGCTTCTGTCTTCTCTGGGTTTGCTGCAGGCTTGGCAGTGGGGTGTTCCTTGGGATTGGGGGGCATCAAACAGTTCCTCTGAGTATGGACCCAGAATTCAGTGTTGATCCTGTCCCACAGCCTGCTCTGGACTGGTTTAATAAACAGTCACTTCATGCTCCTCACCTAGAGCCTGCTGAGGGGTCACACCAGTTCCCATGCTGGATTCAGGGGACAGAAGGCACCATGCTGGCTGACCATAGTTAGCTCTATGCAGGGCACAGTGCCCAGCACCTGGTTAAACCCTTCATAAATCAGGCATGAAGTTGCTGAATTGCCTGAGGTGTGGTTCTGGTTTCTGTTCTTCTTGTACTTACTCTTGAGCCGTTTAATCTGCTCCCTGCACTAGTCACCAGTCTGGAAAATTTTAAAGGCTAACAGCTTTTTAGCTATCTGCTGGTACATGTGATCATTCTGGTATTTTTGCTACAGTCCACAGTTTTACTGGCCTTGCAACAGAAATTAACCAAAATCTGGCTGTGCTCCCATGACCAGGAAACAGTATGCTTATTCTGTTTGGTCTCCACTGAAAATGCAAAAAGGCTCTTCAATGGTCTTTTTGCAGCTCAGTGATTAGGAGACAATGGAAGGGTTAATGGCAACTCACTGAGTTGCTACAGTATGCCAAGGGGAAGTGGCTTCCATTTTCAATTAACTAGACTACAGATTTTTGGGATAGAGAGGACTAAGGAAGTAGGCGCATAGGATCATGGGACATAGGCACTGACTTCTGCTGGCGCTGGCAGGTGCTTGACCCCCCCTCTGCCCCCGTCCTGACTCCACCCCCTCCCTTCCCCAAATCCCAGCCCTGCCTCCCAGGGCCAGTGCTACCATTTAGGCCAAAAAGCAGCACCCCCAGTTTTTTTTTAAAGCCTTTCAGCAGCCGCTGTGCTGGGAGGGAGAGGGAGTCTGAGCCAGAGGTTCCCCTGGGACAGCACTCCGTTCCGTGCGATTCTTCTCATTGCCGGTGGCGGCGCCGGCGGCTGGGCAGAGCTCCACAGCTCTGCTTAGCGCACGTGGCACGAGCCTGGCAACGGACGCGACAGCAGGGCTTCTGGAGAAGAGGTGAGCTGGGGTGGGGAGGTACCAGACAGCTCCCTGGGGGGGGGAGTTGCCACAGGGGGGAGCCTCAGGGCGGAGCTGCCACAGGGCTGGGGGGGTGTGTGCAAGGTGGCAGTTTCGCCTAGGGCGCGAAACTTCCTTGCACCGGCCCTGCCGCTTCCTCCCAAGTGCACCCTGTTCCCGCTCCTCCCCCTCCCTCTCAGAGCTTGTTATGCTGTGAAACAGCTGTTTTGTGGTGGCAAGTGCTGGAAAGTAGGCGGAGAAGCAGGGACGTGGTGTGCTCAGGGAAGGAGGCAAAGGCAGAGGTGAGGTGGGGTGGAGGAGATCTTAGCTGCCGGTGGGTGCACAGTACCCACTAATTTTTCCCCGTGGGTGCTCCAGCCCCAGAGCACCCACGGAGTCAGCACCTATGTTCTGGGATACTTCTGGCAGACTCCTAGGATGCATGTCAAGCGGAGCTGTATCTACACTGCAAAGCAACAGGGTTCATACCTGAGTCATGGCTTGACTTGGGCTCTGACCCTCCACTCCCACAGGCTCCTGGGACCAAGGGCCCTGGGTTAGCATGATTTATTGTGTGTAGATGGAAGGGGGGAGTAAGCTTTAGGCTGAGTGTGAATCTCGGAACATATCCATACAGCTGCTCTCATCTTTAATACGGACAGGGTGCTGGAATGAGGGGAGCGGCAGCACCCTCTGGCTTGAAGTAGTAATAACCAAATATATGGTTTCTGCTTTCAGCATCTCCAATAGAAAAATTGTTCCAATGCCCCTGAATATAGAGATGGAATAGGAACATAATCTGCCAAAGTGACAATTTAACATGAAACCTACAACACAGCCAATAGGTCACTGCATCTCTGGCAACTGTAACTGGACAGAAGACTCACTATGTCAGCACTACCAGACTATCCATAGCAGGTCTGTGAGCAAAGACCACAGTGCCTCTTAACCTTTCTCTTTACCGCCTTGGGTACTTGTTAAGCAGCGAAGACCACTTTCACTTTCTCTCATTAGGAGAAAACTTTTCTCATCCCCCAGGCCCTCCCTTTGCTTCCCCCTACCTGCCTTGTTTGGTTATCAGTCAACTTTTTAACACATAAAATTTAACTTTCTACTGCGTAGCTATGCAATACCATTCTTTATACACACTGACACTCGGGTGGGCTCTCCACCCTTCCCTTCCCTAGGGATCAGGCCCCACAAGGTAAGGTGCGGCTGTGCATCACATCAACATTCCTCCCATACAGCCTCCCTCCCACATGTGACCTGCTGCATGCACCAGCAACCAGCCAATCCCCCCAGCACCTTTCTGGGGAGGGGTCCCCCAGCTCGACCCAGCCGGGGGGGCTCTGCCTGGCAGTCTGTGCTGCTCCCCTCAGCTGGGCAGAGGGTCCCTCTCCCCCCAGGGGCTCTGTTTGTCCGTCCTGCCGGGTTGGCTGCATCTGGTGTGTCACTCTCCCCCAATGTGAACCCTGGTTTAGGGCGAGTGCGGGGAAGAGCCGCGAGGGGCCGGGATCCGACCCCCCTCCCCCCCCCGAGCGTTCTCACTGGCGCGCTCACGCCAGGCTCCAGCCCGTCCAGCAGCCCCCGACGCTGGCAGCTCAGCACCACCAGGGGGCGCGCGGGGGCGTCAGGCGGCTGCGAGGCGCAAGGACTCGCGGCCACCCGGGGCGATAATCGTTACCTGGCAACGAGAAGCTGCCGTAGTCACTGGGAGGCGCGAGGGAGCCGGGCGGGCGGCGGCCGCGATGGGCTCCCGCGGCGGACACAGTGAGTCACACACGGGCGGCCGCGCGCGACACCGCGCAGACTCCGAGACGGGCCCCGCCTGGGGGTGCCGGCCGGGCTCCGAGGGGCCCTAGCGCGCAGCGTGGTCCTCGGCCGCGGGACAGCCCGGCACCTTCACTGCGGTGCCGGGACGTGCAGGGGGCGGCCCTGCAGGCTGCGCAGCCAGCCGCAGGAGATGGGGGCAGCGTTACCGGTGCTGCCCGTTTTATGTTGCAGGGGAGGCGGCGCAGCTGCTGAGGGCGAGATGAAGCTGAGCAGCGAGGCGCTGCCCCAGAGGCGCAGCTCCGAGCCTGTCCTGCAGACCATCTCCAGGACCTTCAGCGACTCCGAGCTGAACAAGCAGCAAGGGGCGGAGATAGGTAAAGACCCGCACCCCCCCATTCGTGCTGGGAGCTGCTCCTCCAGTCAATGCCCCGCGGCCGCCCAGCAGATGCCCAGGCGCCACTCAGTGGCAGCCTGTTAACCAGGGTCCATCCATCCCACAGCTGGGCACAAAGGTCCGGGAGACAGGACTCCTGGATTCCGAGCCTCAGTCCCCCAGTGACTTGCTAGTGGCTCTGACCCGAGGTCTACACTAGAGCTCTATATCAGGATAACTAAAATCCACTCCATAGCAACATAGTTATACCGACCTTCCGCCTCCCTCCCTTGGGGCTGGTCTACACTGGGGGGGCTCGATATAAGATACGCAACTTCAGCTATGAGAATACCGTAGCTGAAGTCAACGTATCTTATTTCGACTTACCTCCAGTCCTCACGGCGCAGGATCGACAGTCGCGGCTCCCCCTTTGACTCCGCATCCGCCTTTCGCTCTGGTGGAGTTCTGGAGTCGATGGGGAGCGCGTTGGGGATCGATCGCTACCCACCAATCCGGTGGGTAGTGTGGATGTACCCTTGTAGACAGAAGTATGTTAACAGGACAGCTTCTCCCATGGACATAGCTGCCACCTCATGTGGCTTGTCTACACTATAAAATTGTCAGCTTAAATTAAGTCGACCTACAGCCAGTGCAGTAATTAAATTGGCTGTTCATGTCCACACTGTCCTCCTGCCAGTGGGAGTGCATCCTCATCAGGAGTGTTTGCACTGACTTAAATAGGACATTGTGGAGGGCTGACATCCTGAGCTGTCAGCCAGGCGCCCGGTTGACTGCCAGAGCCCCGCCACCCTGGGATGATTCCTGAAGCCTACAGTCCTGGAGTGGTGGGGCTCCAGTGGCAGTGGCGTAGCTAGCATGGGACATTTGGGTGGGCCCCGACTTCGGGTGGGGGCAATGATGGGGGAGGGGAGGCAGGAAGGATGTGGGGGGCCTGCCTCCAACCACCCTCTCCAGTCCAGCTGGCCTTGCAGGGGGTGATGGGTGCTCTGGCCAGGGTCCCCCAGGGCCACGTGCATGCACCTAACTCTGGGAGGAGATGCTGCTCTCCTGTGTGCACAGCTTCCAGCACCAGACCCCGTTACACTGCCCCACACCAGGACCGTCTCCCTGAGACAGCAGGCCTACATTTTTTGATGATTGCCAGTGCTGGACAGGCCAGCCAGCCAGCCTCCTCCAGCTGCAACATGTGAACCGTGCTCATCAGACACCCCTCTGCTGTGCCGCTGCTATTCCCCCTTCCCCACTCCAGTCAGGCTGGATATGTGTGAGGCATCCTCCAGGTCTACATGGGACTAGTGCTGGGGCCAGAGCAGAGCCAGGCTGAGGGGGTAGGCCTGGATGCTAAGTGAGTGAAACGAAGCCACCCATAGCTACACCCCTGTCCAGCAGTCAGCCCCAAGGCGGCAGGGCTGACAGTTCAAAGGCAGGAACTGGTGATGTAAGCAACAGTGTCTATCTACACAGACATTGCATTGTCTTAACTACATCCTCCTAAGCGCTAACCGTCTTGTGGAGGTGGAGTTATTAGGTTGGTGTAGTGGGTGACATATATTGGCAGGAGCAACATTGTAGTGTAGATGTTTATAGAGTTAGGTCAACATAAACTGCCTTACGTCAACTTAACTCTGTAGGGTAGACCAGGTTTGGGGGATTTGGATTAACTAAACTGACGGGAGAAACTCTCCTGTTGGTGTAGTAGCATTTTCACTAAAGTGTCAAATGGCTCAGATACTTGATTAACCTTGATTTCATCACCTACAGTGTTGAGGAGCATGAGACTTTATTGTCAATAGAGATTAACATTGACGAGATTAATGTTGACTGAAGTGAAACAGAAATCAGTGGTAATATTCACTAAAGCACAAAGTCACTCTCTGTATAGTAGAGTGGTCTTCAACCTTTTTACGCCCAAGATCACTTTTTGAATTTAAGGGCAACCCAGGATCTACTCTACCCCTTCCCCAAAGTCCCACCTCACTCACTCCATCCTCCCTCTCTCCATCGCTCGCTCTCCCCTGCTCTCACTTCCACCGGGATGGAGCAGAGGGTTGGGTTCAGGAGGAGGTGCGGGCTCTGGGCTGGGGCCAAGGGGTTCACAGTGTGGGAGGAGGCTCTGGGCTGAGCCTGGGGCAGGGGGTTGGGGTGCAGGAGGGGGTGATGGATGCAAGTTCTGGGAGGGTGTTTGGGTGCAAGAGGGGTATGGGTGCAAAATCTCGGAAGTTGTTTGGGTGCAAGAGGGGGGTGGGGTACTGGATCCGGGAGGGGGGTCAGGGCTGGAGCAGGGGTTGGGGTGTAGGAGGAGGTATGGGGTGCTGGCTCCAGGAGGGGACTGGGGGTTGGGGTGCAGCCTCCTGCCGGGCAGCATTTGCCATGGACGGCTCCTGGGCAGTGACAGAGGGAGGCTGAGGCAGGCTCCCTGCCTGCCCTGGTCCCACGCCGTTCCCAGAAGGGGCCAATGCGCCTCTGCATCTGCTGAGAGCGGGGTAAGGGGGCACGTGGCTCTCCATGCTGCCCCTTGCTGCAGACACCTCCCCCAAAGCTCCCATTGGCCACAGTTCCCCATTCCCAGCCAATGGGAGCTGCGGGGGCAGAGCTTGCAGGCAGGAGCTGCACGCAGAGACCCCTGCCCTTCTTCCCAGGGCTGCAGGGGCATTGGCTGCTTCAGGGAGCGGCATGGGACACTGGCAGGCAGGGAACCTACCTTAGCAGCAGCCCCGCTATATCGCCATAGATTGCGCTCAACTGGGAGAGTCCCCAGGATTGACCAGTCAATAGCGATCACCGGTTTGGTGACGACTAATATAATACATACAAATACACGACAGTAAAGGAACATTATGTAGGTTGCAAAGTCAAGCACTCAAAAGTTAGGAAATGCCAGTTTATGGTTTCCTGCGTAACCTTTCTTGTACTTCTTGTGTGTGTATTCCAGTGGTGGGCAACCTGCAGCCCTTGGGCCACATGCAGCCTGCCAGCAAATTACCCTGATGGGCTGCGTGTAGGCCGCAGGTTGCCCACCACTGGCCCATGCACTCAATGAGGTTGGGTCTGCTGGAAAAAATATTGTGCAATTAAGTAATTAACTAGTGTTTCTTAATTCATACACATAAGCAGCAAATTACATGACAGCTATAAACTTGGCATTTCCTAACTTGGCAACATAAATAATGTTCTTTTCAAAGAGAGTTTTTAAATGTAATTTCTTAGGTTTTTGTTAATTTTTACCTTTTTCCTTTTTAAAAATGTGCTACCAGTCTGCAAAATTTACTGTTTCTTTTTTTTTACCTCAATGCCTCAATCTGGAGTGGAGAGTTTCAGCCTTCATTTGAAAGAAAAAAAAATGTATAGACCTCATGATTGCAGGGGAAAGCATGGTAACTTGAATTGAGTGTTGCCTTAAGAATCAGAACCAATATATAAAATAAAAAGAACACAAAGTGTATTGCTTTTTAAAGTCTCATTATTTTTCAGCCAATCTAATAAACTTAAGCAGGCCCGACATTTCTTGAAGACTTTTAGCTTGGCAATGTTGGTGTGAGTTTGTTCCCCATTTTTACTTTAAATGTTTGCAGAAAATATAAAGGTTCTGGAAATAGATAAATGGGGCAGAATATTCAAGGAGAATAGAGCCATTTTTTCGTTGTCCGGTCTTCATATTTCTTTTTTTTTCCCCTCGCTTTTCCTGCTCCAGTTTGATGTGGTCCCTCTTCTTCCCATTTTTAAGCACGTTAACTCAGCTCCTCTTTTTCCCTTTGCTAGTTGGATTGTTCTTGCTGCCTCTCATTCTTTGTTGTTCCCTTCCTGTCCTCTGAGTCTACTGATTCTTCCATTTTCTGTTAAGTCAGAAATAGAGCTTTCACCATTATAATTAGTAAAGTGAAATGTAATTGATTAGAAGTTCAGCTTGTTCACAAAATGTTACTATCATCAGAAAAGAATCTCACTCAGTTGGAAAAAAATCCTAAAAGGCACTAATAAGAGTATTGTGGCTGAGATTTTATTAATAAAAATATTTTTGCACTTATATTGCCCTTTTCACCTGACAAATTTGAAATGCTTTTTAAGTGCAGTCTCAAAATAACCTTAGTGTTATCATCACTTCCATATTAGACATAGAGTTCACAGAAATGAAATGACTTACCCAAGGTCATATAGCAAGTCAGTGGCAAACCTGGGGAAAAAATTTCAAAAGCAGCTAAGTAACTTAATTGCCAAAGGATCAGATTTTCAAAGGTATTTAGGCTCATGAAGATACAGATAGGCACCTAGTGTGATTTCCTAAAGTGCCCAAGCAAGTAGACACTTAATTCCTGTTGATTTAAATAGGACTTAAGTGCATAACTTGTTAGACCCTTAAAAGCCCACTAGGTGCATATCTGTATGTTTAAGCATATAAATACCTTTGAAAATCTGGCCCTTGAGTCTCATTTTCAAAGTGACTTTGGCTCAGATCCTCAGTGATACTTAAGCATTGCAACACTTATCCCCCTATGCTGTGTTCCAGTGGAATTTTCAGCCTTGAGCTAGGCACCCCATAAAATATATTGAAAGAGTTCCCTAAGGAAGCGATTTTCAAAAGCCTACCAGCTGAGTGGGGAGTCACATAAGTTAGCCAGGAAAGAAATGCTGAGAAGGGGTCATAGGCACATATGCAGCTGACCTGGTGCACCTGGCTAGTGGGCCACTTCCCTTTGCTTGGGTTACCCAGCTGCAGACTTTCTCCTGGAGTTAGGCATCTAAATCTGGTCAGCCACTTAGGTAGCCCATGCCCTAGCGCAGTATTTCCCAAACTTGGGACGCTGCTTGTTCAGGGAAAGCCCCTGGCTGGCTGGGCCGGTTTATTTACCTGCCACATCCGCTGGTCCGGCCAATCGAGGCTCCCACTGGCTGTGGTTCACTGCTCCAGGCCAATGGGGCCTGCGGGAAGTGGCGCAGGCCAACGGACGTACTAGCTGTCGCTTCCAGCAGCTCCCATTGGCCTGGAGCGGCGAACCGTGGCCAGTGAGAGCTGTGATTGGCCGAACCTGCGGACGTGACAGATAAACAAACCGGCCTGGTCCGCCAGAGGCTTCCCCTAAACAAGGGAAACACTGCCTTAGCATATGAAACAATGTCTCCACTTCCTGTAAGGCCCAGCTCCTGCAAGTCATTGTAAGTAGGTGGACGGTTGTGCCTGTGTGGAGCCCAGACACCAGATTGCAAGATCGGAGCTTAAAGTGATATTCCCTCATTTGGCTGCCAGTATTGAAAGGAGTTTTCATCATCTTTAAATCCGTTGATATTTTCTGTTGTTTAGATTAGATCTTAAACTGTTCTAAACATTAGCAATTAATGTTTCCAGTGTGGATAATCTTTGTATAAGGGAACTTGTTATTTGTATTCTGGTTTTCCACCAACTGAGATCAGGTTTTCATCATACAAATACATATAGCATTTTTATGGCAAAGTAAACTGTTTCATAAAGATTTAATTATCTTTATTGTAGATTTTTTCCTCCAGAATAAAACACTGATCTGTTTTAGCTGAGTCTATAGAGCATACAACAAAAAGGGAACATCCTAATGATGTCTGTCAGGGTTAAAAAGAGAACTATTACAACTTCAGTGTGATAGTGTACTTACAATATTATTCTGTTTGTTGTGATTAGACAAATATATATCTGTTTTTAGCAGGGAACTATAGCCATACCGCTTTGTTTGCAAGGGCAGAGGAGCTGTTGGCGAAGAGGATCATAGATGGAGATCCTCTGGCATATTTTCTACAAGGGCAGCTGTACTTTGA
Organism: Gopherus evgoodei; assembly: GCF_007399415.2. Taxonomy (NCBI): domain Eukaryota; kingdom Metazoa; phylum Chordata; order Testudines; family Testudinidae; genus Gopherus; species Gopherus evgoodei. Next base: position 62,280,627 of record NC_044326.1, read on the forward strand.
AGAGGTTGTACTTTACTATTTACTTTTTAGAACATTTTGTAAAACTGACACTTTTCAGTACAATTTCCACATGCAAAAAGAAGTAACACTAGAAAATGTTACAAACGAAGATACATACAAAGTGAAATAGTAAAAAATAAAAAAACCCGAATCAAACAAGAATTATGGAGCAACTGTGGGAAGCATGATTCCATGAGAAAGAATGAGACTCAGAGAGGCAGGGAGGAGAAGGATAAAGTTACAGATACATTATTATTTCAAATATTCTCAAATTTGAGAAATTGGGTTTAGTGCTTCTGACTGTAGTCATTGCCAGAAGTCCTGCTGACTGCATAGAGAGCAGAATTATTGGGGCTAGTCCTGTACTCACTGAAGTGAGTGGCAAAACACTTACTGACTTCAGTGGGAGTAAGATTGGACCCATCTAGTGTAATATCAGACTGTTCCTTGGCTAACTGGAGCTTAGATATCCATGTTGTGTATTGAAGTGTAGTCTTAACCAGATCTTCATATCTAGACACATGCTAATACTCACATCTTTGAGGTGGTCCCTGTGTAATGTCATTGACTGCTCTGGCACCTCTAGCTGCTGCAAAATTCAGAAATCTCTTTTAAAGCTATACCTGTTGAGAGCCATGCGAGTGCTGTTTTGTAACACTCAGTGTCTGGTGTAAGGTTATATACAGGGATATGGCTCTGCATTCGCCTTAGTTCCTCTCTTTCTATGGTCAGTTGAAGAGCGGAGGATGGTTTCTGTCTCTGTACCTGCAGCCTGCTTCCAATCAGAGGTGGGATTATAAAGGGACTTAAATGTTGCAATGCTGAGCATCCTGGCACCTAGAAAAATCACAGGAGCAACACTGTGATTTTAAGAGTCAAGTTAGGTGCCTAAGCATCCTGTACAATGAAGGGGGAAGAGATGGGCACCTTAGAATGCAATCCACAAAAAACCAGCATGCTAGGTGGGAAGCCACCTAAACTAAGTAGTGCGAGATGCCAGTGAGAGGAGTGTGTGCTTAGTCCCCGCCTTGGAGAGTGGCATCCAAGTCCAAGCTATAAGGAAGCACCTATCTCTGCTTAGCAGTCCATGAATGGAAACCAGCTCCTGGAGTCAGGCAGTTTAGGCGCCTAAAGTGTTTCTTGTGGGAATGAGTTAGGTCAGTGGTTCCCAAACTTGTTCCACTGCTTATGCAGGGAAAGCCCCTGGTGGGCCAGGCTGGTTTGTTTATTTGCTGCATCTGCAGGTCCGGCTGATCGCAGCTCCCACTGGCCGCGGTTCGCTGCTCCAGGACAATGGGAGCTGCTGGAAGCGGCGTGGGCCGAGGGATATACTGGCTGTCACTTCTAGCAGCTCCCATTGGCCTGGAGCAGTGAACTGCAGCCAGTGGGAGCCAGAATTGGCCGAACCTGCGGACGTGGCAGGTAAACAAACCGGCCCAGCCCACCAGGAGTTTCCCTGTACAAACGGCAGAATAAGTTTGGGTCCCACTGAGTTAGGCACCTGCCTCACTTCACAAAAAATGGCTGGAGGAAGAGGAGCTGGTTCACACCTTATTACTTTTAGCCCAATGCTTAGAGCACTCACCTGGAATGTGGGAGGCTAAGGTTCAATTCCCCCCTCTCTGCTGGGGAGAGGGTTTTTTTTTAGGATTTGATCAGGGGTCTCTTCTCAAGAGAGTGTTTTAACCACTGAGCTATGGGATATTCTGATTGGGGAGGGGCAGTTCCCTCCATCCCAATTGTTGAAATTGTTAGACTGTGGATAAATGATGAGTGATTTGACCCTGAGTCTCCCAGGTGGGTGCCTTAACGACTGGCCCTCATGGGCCAGAAAGAATGACTGTAGACTGGTGTAGGGCACACACCTGGGAGATGGGAGACCCTACTCCAATAACTCTTTAATTATTTATCCACAGTGCAACAGCATCAACAGGAGAGACAGAGGGACCCCACATCATCTCAGTGGTCAGAGCACTTGCCTGAGCCTGAGAGGTGGGAAAACCCTGTTCAAATCCTTTATTCCTCTCTGGTAGAAAGGGGGAGGGAATTGAACCTGAGTCTCCCACATTCCAGGTGACTGCTCTAATCACTGGGCTAAAAGTAATAAGGTAGACACTACTATCATCTCCTCCTTTGGCCAGTTTTGAATGGGACCTGGTCTGGTAGGTAACCTCAGCATGCCTACCAAATTGCACCCCTCACACAACTTAAGAGGCCAAATGCCTCTCTTGAACTTCCCCCCCTTTGTGAATCACTCTGTGGCTTTAGTGACAGGTGTCCAACTGCATGGACAGAGGCAGAAACATAGGTGCCTAGGGAACTTGAACCCTGAAAACGTAGGCAGCAATTGAGCTTAGGCACCTACAGCGTTCAACAGGAGTTCTGTGGATTGCAGTGGAGCTGAAACTAGGACCCAAGCACCTAAGTCTGAGGTTCAAGTACCTTAGTATCTTTGTGACTCTGGGCCTAGCCTCCCAAGTGCCAGCCCGAGCTGCTAGCCTCCACAGCACCAGGCCGGCCCCATTACCAGGCTGAGCCATCAGCACCGGGCTGGCACCAGCACCAGGCCAAGTCGCTGGCCCCAGCAATTGGCCGGCCCCAGTGTTACCCCGGGCCACCGGTGGCCCTGAGCTCCAGGCCACCGACTGGAGCTGAGTGAGCTCCTGCCAGCTTTAGGGTCAAGAGGGATGGGGCCTCAAGGCAGAACATAGGCAGGTCCATGGCCTGGGTCAGAGGACACTTAGCCTGACCTGGTCTTTTATACCCGCCACCCGCATATAGGTTGTTGGGGTTTGTAGTGTAGTGTAGTATAGTAAAGGTTTTAAAGAGTTTTTTAAATCTATATAGTTTTATATGTTGCGCAGTTTTCCATTGATCCAGCTCCTTGAACCTATAAAAGTGTGGTTTAAGAGGCTTGCATCTTGCAGCTCTAGTTTTTCTGATGCATATACCAGGTAGGTGTAAAAGGCTATTGCTATTTCCCAATTGTTTTTTGTTTATTTTTAAAAGGGGTATAATCCCTTAGGATGGCTGCTTTGAGACATCTCCCAAGGGACCTGATTTAGGCTAATGGTAATAACTAATAGTTAATTAGGACAGAATTAGCCAAAGGCGTTGAGCACGCTGAAGGCTGTTTAACCACATGTTAAATTCTAAACTGTTGTTGCCAAATAATATAAAAAGATGAGGAAATACAGTAACTATAGTTTTTATTTAGTGTAGTATTTTATTTCATTGTCTTCTCCAATTTCTTTTAAATTAAAAAAAATGGCACCTTTAAATCAGGATATCAGAGTCCTCAATTAACAGAATTTTACTGTCATTGTTTTTAGTATTTAAAAACAGTTTTCTTCCTGAGTTACTGAAGTAGCAAATATTGTAAAGTTTGCCTCGTGAACTCTTAAGAAAACCAAAAACAGATTTCTGTCTCTTTATTGACAAAGGTGTGTTTTTAATGTTGGATAAGTAACATGCATTAGCTATCCTGCTGTGAAAATATGTGGAATAGTGGAATTTAAGAACTTCAGGTTTACTGGAGGCAAAAAGGGAGCTACAGGCATGAGGAGCGTGTATGGTGAGGAACTCACCTAGCTACCTCTCAGTAAAAGGTAAACGTTACAAGTACCTTATCTCCACTAAACGGCTCGTCTACACCACACAGCTTTTAGCGACAAGGCTGTGTCGACACAGCTTTGTCGCTAGAAGTCAGCATGTGTAAATGCTCTTTGTCGGTACTTTGTCAACAATTTTTGCCAACAGAATACTTCCAGCCCTGCAAGTGGCATTAGTTTCGTCCACATTCATACTGCCACTTGTGTCGGCAAAACTTGTGTCTTGGGGGGGAAGCGGGGGCGCTTTTTTAAGTACCTATGAAAGACAAAAGTTTTGTCAACAACTTCACAGTGTAGACTCCTACCACTCATTTATCATCTTTCTGTAAAAAAAATAAAAATAAAAAAAACCCTCACACATTTGTGGTAGAGAGTTGTGGGCCCCAATTTAGCAAAGCATTTTTATCTCTATTCAGCAAAGCACATAAGCAACTGCTTAACTTTGAACATGTGCTTAGGTCCCACTGAAATCAATTATTTTAAAATTAATATGATTTAAGCGCATGCTTAAAATTAAGTATGTTTATGTGCTTTGTGGAATAAGGATAGACAGTTAAATTGGAAGATTAATTAGGAAGAAATAAGAGTATCTGAAAATATCTACATATTTTTCCTGTTTCTGCTTTGGCACTAGCTCCTTGGATTACAAATAGTGGCATTTTTAGGGTGACGTGCAGTGTGGTAAATTGATACATATGCTATGCTAATTTTTTGTGTGTATATATACCCATATACAGTAACAAAACGTGGTTGGAAGTCCTAGGTGTTTCCTTCTGATTCATTATTTTCTGAAGTTGACCTTACCTGTCCCAATTACTAAGTGTATTCAGAGTGACTTTTTTAAACCATATAAAAATACTTTTTTGTTCCTTTCTACTACTATATGATTTTTCTCATGTTCACTGAACAAATACTCTAGTTTAAAATAATTTATACTGAAGAGTTGATTTGTTATATACACTATAATGTACTACTTCATTGCTCACTGTCTCATTCAGGGGTGGTATGACGAAGCACTTGCACAATTTGAAAAAATTAAGGAGATGGATTTTCAAGCTCTGTATCAGCTGGGTGTAATGTATTATGATGGATTGGGGACCAAAGAAGACCCAGTAAGTCATTATCCAGCTGTATATTTAGTTTTTCTTCTAACCTTACTGGATAGACCCTTATATAACTTCCCATATTTAATAGACCTTAAAAAATTAAAACAATCAGTTCAACATATTATCAAAGTGAGGTCCCAATCCTGCAATTTGTTCCATGCAGGCAGAGCTTTGTGTGCTCAGGCAGAGGCCCATTAATGAGTTGGTGTAATGGTCCAGGTTAAAAATTTCCTCATAAAATATTTTCCCTTGAACAGTATTGTTTTAATACATTTGCAACTCAATATATTAGTCTCTGTCCTCAATGGCAAAGAACTATGTCGTCGTTTGGAAAGCACAAGGGGTTCACTCTATGTTGAAAGCAAATAATATATAGTAATTTTCAAGTTACATTTAAACAGAAATTAAACCCAGTAAAAATAAAAGTCAAGAAACATTTTCTAAGGTTTCAAGCCACAAGACAAATTTTCTTTAAAAAAAAATCTGTTACAGAAAAGACATAATTTGAAGAATTTACAAACCACATGTATTTGTAGCGCCTAACACATTGGGATCCTGGTTCATGACTGGGGCTCTGAGGCACTGTGAGAATACAGATAAATAATAATAATAATTGTACAAAAAATCTCCCTTCTAGCATTAGAGGGCAGGAATATTATTAAATTGTACAACCAAAAGATTACATTTGATTTTTCTCTCAGTCAAAAACGGTATATTAGGTAAAGCAATAAAGTAAATGTAACGTAACTCCATTGCTAATTCTCTGCCAGTGATGTGTCCCAAGACCTTTTTATACTCTTGATCAGAGAACAGTGCCATTAACACATCACTAACACTTATGTGGTTCTGGGAATGTGTTACAAGACAGTGTAGGCTATGGAAAGGTGAGAGTCCTCTTCATGACTCCCCTCTTTCTAATAGCTTCAGTCAAAGGTTGCATCACAAAAACTGTAAAAATTACTATTTAATTTATTCATTGGTTAAACTTCATATTCAAGACCAAGTCAACAAGAGAAGTAACGTCTGTTCTTTAAGCCCTGAATCCTGCAACTAGCTTCATGCAGAGAGACCACAGTATGCACATGAAGCCGTACTGACATCAGTGGAGCTCTACATAGGCACAGGGATTTGTTCAAATGAAGCCAGCTGCCGGATCAGGACTGAAGTGCATCATTCGAATTTGTACCTGGTTAGAAGTTTTTTTCTGTCTAGTCCAAGGTGGATGAGGGTGAGAAAAATAATAAGATACTAGAGTTATGTTCAGTAGTTGTGAACTCTTCAACTGTATTCTCCTATAACAAACTATGGTTTGAAATTAGGAATTACTACAAAAATTGGATACAGAGATTCAGCATTTTAAAATAAGAAGTACAAAAATAAAAGGAGAACCCAATTTCTATAAATTGATATTTAGGCATAGACCAGAAAATGGTCCATTAAACTGTAAAAGTTCCATTGGATTCTTTCCATTCAGTGTCAAATATGGTCCTGTCCAGCCTCTGAATCGTCATCTTTCTCCTATGTCTTCTCCTGTATTCTATTAATATGTGCTTTAAGGCGCCATATAAAGGAATCTTATTTGCTTTATTTATACAGTGGGATTTGGCCTAGTACTTTGCAATGTTGAAGTCTCCGGACCAGATGCTACAAATCCTTAGCCACACTTGTAACTTTATGCTTATGAATAGTCTCATTGACTTCAGCTAGACTACTAAAAGGCATAAAGTTACTCCCATGAAGGATTGGGGTCTTAGGGCTTGTCTTCACTACCAGCTAAATCAACACTGCTGGGCTTGATGCGGAAGGCATCGATTTAGCAGATCTAGTGAAGACGCTGCCATTGACTTCAGTACTCCACCTCCCCAAGAGACAGAAGCTACGTCGACTGGAGAAGGTCTCCTGTCAACATATAGACATTGCTTTAAGTTGATCTAAGCTACATCGACAAGTTACGTAATTAAGATAGACTTACCTTATTAGTGTAGACCAGGCCATAATATATTAGGGAGAGAATTACATCTCTGATCCTATATTTTCTGATGATTGGGTTTATTAATTAGACTATTGATATAATTTGACAACAAACAAGGCACATCTTAGAGATGTATCAGATACAATAAATATTACTTTTGCTAAGTGAAACTGAAAATGCTTTTTTCTCTACATCTGCAATTTGATATTTGCTTCATACTAAAATTGAAGCATCTTATTTTTTAATCCTCTTTCATAATAATCATGAGAAGTGTTCTTCCATGAGAATGAAACTGTCAATTCTAGTGGCATTTAAGTAAACAAATATGTCCTACTGCTATTGCAACCAATTTACTTACTTTGTCACTTAAAAAATGCATGTTTCTTGTTTTGTTCTTTTCCTTCAATGAGCTAGAAAAGATGACTTAAATTTATGGCTTTCATATTGTCAACAGATATATTTATAACACCTAAATATAAAGTTGACAATTTTTCTGCAGCTATTATCACTGCAGAACTTAATTCCAGAGTTATCTTTGCTGTTTCCTAGTTTAGCACATTTATAATATCGTCCTTGAAGATATGAAGGCCCAGATCCATTAGCACCTGGAGGCTCTTAATGGGATCAATATTGTGTTGTACTAGTTACAATAAAAGTGCAGCCCCATGGGGTTTACAATCTAAATGGAAACAACATTAAGGAATGCAATAGCCAACCGGAGTGATGGTTTGAAAATGTCTGTTCGTTCCACTTTAGCTTGATTTTGCTTTATGTGTAGTATAGAGGCAAAAGGAGACAATGGGAGGAATGAGTTGCTAGGATTATGGGAGTAGGAGAAGAAAGGGATTGGTTATTGAGGGGCATAGACATGAAGGCACAGGGATTCGGGGAAAGAAAAGAATGAAAAGAGGAGGAAGGGAAGAGTGGAGATGAGAATGGAGGGCAGGGAAAATATGGCTGGCAGTGGAGGTGCTGAGAGAGAAGGATAGAGGAAACTGCCAATTAACAGAGAGGAAAGGATGCTACTACCTTTACTGTTTAGTGAGATTAGAGCTATGTTGCTTTTTCTCAGGTTTCTGTTTTTTTAGTGTTTTGCCTGAGTTAGATCCATTATGATATATTTTGGAGTAAAGCTTAGGGCTGGCTTTCTTTGGCTGTTTATACTTGGTAATATGAGTAGTGAATGGCTGGCCTTCCTTTTAACAGAGGATTATTTATATACACCTTTTTAATACTTACATGTGGTACCTACTATTAAATGCTTGCAATACTAGCATTTCTCGACTGCCCACTAACTGAATGCTTAGGATGATGTACTGTGCAGCAGCTGACAGTTGGCACTGACTCAGCTGTTCTTTTCCAGTGTATACTGACATTTTTTTTCAACATTGCTCTCAGAGATTGTTATTGAGGACACTATAGTTATGTTTTGATATTATATACTTATACCAAATCATGTACTTCCATTAACTGTACTTTGTGATTTAAGGAACAGCATGTTAAAGAAAAGTTATTTAAAAAAATGGAACATTTAATACATTAAAATTGTCCTAAATCTAATGCAAGTACAAGTCTTTTAATCATTTTAAATTTTGTAATAATTATTTGTTTTTCTTATGCAGAAGTGTGTTTGTAAGAGAATTTAGCACATGAGAAATGTGCCAGTTTAAGAACTCTGGGAGTCCTCCATTAAACCACAGCACAGGTTCAGGTTGAGGGGCAGTGAAGCATAATTTCCATACACTATACTGCCAGTATGCCTCAACCATTTCCTGGAGGCACCAACTTCGGGGGGAGAGGGCGGGTAAAAGAGTAGCTCAGTCTTCTCCTCTAGTCAGTGCATAGCTTCTTTTATGAAAGTTAATAAGTGTACCAGTTGTGGAGATTCAATTTTATAATACGGATTGTGACCACCAATTCATTTCAGAGGCATGAAACACCATAAGAGAGCAGTAATTTTTGCATTTGAATAGATGACTTATATGAAAAGCTCCATTATCCTGTTACCAGTCTCCTAAGCCATCCAGCCCCACAAGTATCTATTAAGATGGTATTGTTGATGCAAATTCCTATTTTGGGGGCTGATTTTTATATAAATGCTTAGCTTGATTAGATATACTATAGGTACAGAAGTGTATAGGTATTGATTAATATTACAGTATTCAGATGTAGCAGCCATTATAGATTTTAAGAGTGTAACATTCTTTGCTGGCAAAAGATGGGCCAAAACCTCTGATGCCTAGAAAGTGAAACAGAAGTGGGGCCTACTACATCTAGCCAAGGAATTCAGGAGAGTGACCATAAGAACATAAAAATGGCCATACTGGGTCAGACCAAAGGTCCATCTAGCCCAGTATCCTGTCTTCCGAAAGTGGTCAACACCAGGTGCCACAGAGGGAATGAACAGAACAGATAATCATCTAGCGATCCATCCCCTGTCGCCCATTCCTAGCTTCTGGCAAAGAGAGGCTAGGGACACCATCCCTGCCTATCGTGGCTTATAGCCATTGCTGGCCCTATCCTCTATGAATTTATCTAGTTCTTTTTTGAACCCTGTGGCCTTCACAACATCCTCTGGCAAAGAGTTCCACAGGTTGACTCTGCATTGTGTGAAGAACTTCCTTTTGTTTGTTTTAAACCTGCTGCCTCTTAATTTCATTTGGTGATCCCTAGCTCTTGTGTTATTAAGGGAGTAAATAACACTTCCTTATTTACTTTCTCCACACAAATCATGATTTTATAGACCTCTTATCATATCCTCCCTTAGTCATCTCTTTTCCAAGCTGAAAAGTCCCATTTTATTAATCTCTCCTCATATGGAAGTCATTCCATACCCCTAATCATTTTTGTTGCCCTTTTCTGTTCCTTTTCCAATTCCAATATATCTTTTTGAGATGCAGTGACCACATCTGCATGCAGTATTCAAGATGTGGGCATACCATGTCTTATTATCTGTCCCTTTCTTAATGATTCCCAACATTGTTAGCTTTTTTAACTGTCACTGCACATTGAGTGGATGTTTTCAGAGAACTATCCACAACGACTCCAAGATCTCTTTCTTGAGAGGTAACAGCTAATTTAGACCCCAGCAGTTTATACGTATAATTGGGATTATGTTTTCCAATGTGCATTACTTTGTATTTATCAACATTGAATTTCATCTGCCATTTTGTTGCCCAGTCACCCAGTTTTGTGAGATCCCTTTGTAGCTCTTTGCAGTCTGCTTTGGACTTAACTGTCTTGGGAAGTTTGTATCATCTGCAAATTTTGCTACCTCACTGTTTACCCCTTTTTCCAGATTCTTTATGAGTATGTTGAATAGCACTGGTCCCAGTACAGACCCCTGGGGGACACTACTTCTCTCCATTCTGAAAACTGACAATGTATTCCTACCCTTTGTATCCTATCTTTTAACCAGCTACCGATCCATGAGAGGACCTTCCCTCTTACCCCATGAGAGTGTAGTGTTGTTCGCTACAAAACTTGGCACAACAGAGTAAATCCAGTTTTGTTCAGCGCTCTCATTTTATAAGGAATGGCTTTATTTTCATAAAATAATTGTATTGTTAAACCTGGTGTAGGTGGCAAATTGATCTTGAATGATGGTCCACAGTTGGTACAATGAAAGCTAGATGAAGGATTTATGATGTGTCATCCTTATCAAACTGACATCCCACATGATATCAATTTTTAGACAGGTAGTTCAACTTCTTCACAAAAATAAAGCATAATGAAAATTAGTTTTTGCTTTTTTTAGCAATGAAAGTATTTAAAATGTAAGAATAGGACTCTTTACGCTACCTTAACTGATCACATCCATACCTTTTAACATTTAGAGAGTTTTAGAACTGAAAAGTTCTTTGTGTGTAATATGTAACTTACTTTACCTGGAATTTTAATGTTTGTCCTTTTTACCTTTTGCAATTATGATTAAAATCTGTTTCTCTCAAAGGAAAAAGGAGTGGAGTACATGAAAATAATCATCAACTCTAACTCCCCTAAAGCAAGACATTTAAAATATGCTGCTGCATACAATCTTGGCAGATCTTATTTTGAAGGATGTGGTGTTAAGCATTCAGATAAAGAAGCTGAAAGGTAATTTAATCTCATAATTTCTCCATGATTTATAAAATACCATTTTGTAATGTTACTGATATTTCCTCCCTATTTTTTTAGGCTGTGGATTATTGCTGCAGACCATGGGAATCCAAAGGCAAGTGTAAAGGCTCAAAGTACCCTGGGAATGTTTTATTCTACATCAAATCCAAAAGATCTGAAAAAGGTAATGCCAGTTTCTGCCTTTTCCATATCATGATTCGATGCTCAGATTCATTCTGAATCTGTGAAGCATTCCAGAAAGAGACTTTTGTAGCTTATTTATAACAATATATGCTCTATTATTTCTAGACTTTTTCACCCATTTAGCCCCACACTGGCATATATACAGAAAGAGAATCCCTTGACATTGGTCAGGGCTGGCTTCAGCTTTTTTGCTGACCCAAGCGGTGGGGGCGGGGGGGGAAACCGATTGGCGGCACTTCGGTGGTAGCTGAATTGGTCCGCTTCAGTCTTCTGCGGCAATTCGGCGGTGGGTCCTTCACTCCCTCTCTTCCTCCTCAGCGGCACTTCGGCAGCAGCTCAAAGAGGAGGAGAGGCAATGAGGGACCCGCCACTGAATTGCCGCCCAAGACCCGAATGTGGCACCCCAATCAGGAACAGAGTGATGCCCCTTTCTATTGGCCACCCCAAGCACCTGCTTCCTTAGCTGGTGCCTGGAGCCAGCCCTGCATTGGTAATCAGGATTTTTTACTGAAACAATTAGCAGGAGGTGGGAGCATCAGATCTGAAACTCAAGAATCAGCATTATAAAGTGGGATTAAGATTTATGGTTCTCAGTATGTTTAAGAAACAACCAATGGTAGTGGGGCGGCACAGGAGAGCATGAGTAAAGGAAATGAATGTAAGTCTTGGAGTGGATGTGAATTTATTATTATGCAGACACCTCTCTCCAGCTGCTAGATAAAGGAGCTTTAAAGAAAACAGACTGTATGCTAGACAGTTAGGCTGTAGTCTAGATTAGAGAATGTTTATTTTTACTAGAAGCAAAGGGTTATGTAAATATTTCAAAAATCACAAGAACTTTGTGCCTGTTCTATAGGCATTTTTCTGGCATTCAGAAGCTTGTGGCAATGGAAGTCTGGAGTCACAGGGTATACTTGGTGTTATGTATCTCTATGGACAAGGCATACGTCAAAATACAAAGGCTGCTTTGGAGTGCCTGAAGGAAGCAGCAGAACGTGGAAATATCTATGCTCAAGGCCATCTTGTGGAGTATTACTACAAAAGAAAATTTTACACAAAAGCTGCTGCATTTGCTAGAAGGTGAATTAATATTAGTTAAATTTATTAGAATTCTTGATATAAAATCATAGAAATTAAAGATAAAAATTCTTTTAGATCAAGTTCAGACTCGTGCTAATCAAGTTCAGACTCATGCTAATCAAGCATGTATTTCCCTACCAGAGATGTATCAGATTTAACTGCTATACTTAATCTTTAAAAAGTGAATGACAGAACTTAGCCAAAATTAAGACCCTAATGATTATGAAGCCTTCCATTATTCAGTTCAACTCTGTCCTCCTTTATCAGGGGGACGCAGAAATAATCACTGGAGAAGAAATTGAGATTGAAATATCAAAACAAGCGTACATTGAAAAGTATTAGCATTTCTCCAAGTTCATTTGAGTACATTTTAACTCAGGTACACAAAGGATGGGACAGGAGCTTATAGCGTGTGTGCGACCCGTAGAAAATAATGTAAATGATATAGGATGTAATGTAAAAAAATCCAGTCTCTGTCAACTCTGTATCTTGTCTCAGTGCTGCCGAAGCTTCATGCAGTGGATGAGCAGAACAACAAAGAGGAGAGGCCTGTCTCTGTGATTTAATCCGTCATTTCTCATAGCCTGCAGCCATTCTCCATCTTTACCAAAATACATAGAAACTGGAAGTGGCATCATACTTAGAGACAGACAAATCAATGACTTAAATAAAAAGTCCCTCCAAATCCAAAGTGAACTTTCTTTTCAGTTTCTGAAGTGTTTAGATAAGGGTTTGACTCTTATTTCCATCCAGAAAAAGAGAAGCACTGCTCTCCACTTCCAGTTTCCAGCTGGCCAAAAACCTGTCAGAATGTTAAAATAGCCCTCCTCTCTCCCTAACAGAGTTCCAACCACTGCCCATATAGCCATCCATTTACTTGTCAACAGCACGTGGATCCCAATATTTCCAATACTTTAGAGATTTCTTCTGGGAACAGGGAAAGATGACCCCCACCACCATGGCCTTCTGGTCTTCCTCAATCAGGTTTCTTTAGGGGTGGCTAAGTTATCTATATCCATCATTCTGCTGTTTTTACTAGCCTGCAGATCTATTCCACTTCCCCTCAATCTCCTCACTTTTTTTTAATAGGCAGCATTTTACTGTCTCCTTTTCCCCAGGAAAATCTAAGAGTTTCTGTGGATCCCACTGCCGATCCATCTGGCACTTCTAAGATTTCATGTGGTAGTACTTTACAGTACACCATTATAAGGTGTTCTCAATTCAGAAATACCACTTTGCTTCTCTATGCAAACCGGATAAGGTGCAATCGAAGAATTTGCCCTGCCATGATGGTTTAGGTTCAAGAATACATTCTGGTTGAGCTGAGGGCCAAGTTGACTGATTTCTGTTTTGTTTACACAGTGTGTGAAATCCAGAACACACTGGAGAGGAGAATTATGTTGGCCTCAGTTTTACAATTTCTACATAACCAAATGTCCCATTATAAACCCCTCAAATGTAACGTTTGCTAGCAAAGCCTTACCATTACAGATTTAACCCATCAGTCAGATCATTAAGTTCCTAAAGGAAAAAGAGACAGGCACGGTGACTCTACAAGCTATATACAAAACTCATCCTTCAGGTGATAAAAAATGCATCTATTTATGATGATGATGAAAAGCATCTAAGGAGTGAAGAACAAAGGGATGCTGCCAAGGAAAATTACATAGAATTAGGAGTGGCAGTATCTCAAGATTTGGATTTCAGGTTCAACTTCTGACAGTCCAGAAATTGAGATGTTTAGCCAAACAACCTTCTATTTTATTCACCACTGAATCCCCAAAAATCATGCTGGTCTTGAGCCTAGGCTTCCATTCTTTCACATGCAGTGTAGATAGAATGGTAGCCATCCACTGGCCATATCAATCAGTTGGAGTTTGTCCTTTACCCACTGCGGTCCAGCAGGCTATTCTGACAATGAAAGGGTGCACCTTGTTAGCTGTAGTCATCTTTTCACAAAGAAGGCATAATAGGTTATAGCCATAAATAACTTCTGAAGGAAAATATATTGTCATTGTGCTCAAAGCAATCCCATCTCACTGGAATGGTAGATGTTCTAGGGCCAGAAGTCTGCCAGCAGAGCAAATAGTTGTCACGTCAAGCATCAGCATCTTCTTTGCTCCTGTCTCTGTGCCTTCCCATGTACCTTCTGTACACCAATTTTCTGCACTTTATATGAACAGATACACTACTTTTGTAACCTCCAAGTCAATATGCCCTAATTGCCATACAAATCTGGGACATTTATTTAATAAGATCATAACAGATTTCCCCTTTGCAGTCTTACATCACTCCCACCAACATAAAAGAGAGCTCTGTGTTATCCACTTATTTTCAGTCACATCTCAGGGCAAGTCTACACTACAGCACTACTTCGGGACAGCTGCACCAAGGCAACTGTGCCACTGTAGCGCGTCTGGTGAAGACGTGCTATGCCAACAGGAGAGTGCTCTCCCACTGGCATAATTACTCCACTCTGGTGAGAGCATCTCCTGCCGACATAGTGCCGATGTGGACAGCACAAAACTTGCATTACTTGGGGGGGGGAGCTTTTAAACACCCCTGAGCGCCGTAAGTTATATTGACTTGGGCTGTCGTGTAGACCTGCCCTCAGGCTCATGCCTTATGTTTGGAGTTGGGGTTGGTCATGAGTATACTATAGCCTTGAAGAATTGTCTTCCTGTTCTATATAGCTTTCTTTAAACTGTGCTCATCACCATAGTATCTCCTTTAACAAAACACTCACTAGACTGTGCCAGTCACCAAGTCCTTTGTCTGTGCATGCTGATTAAGGTTACTTGCTATTATTTGCATTGGTAGGCTATTATATTTTGAAAGGGAGGGCAAAAGTACATTCCCTTGTTTTTCTTATCAGAGGACATTAAATATAAGCTGCAAGAACCAAATTCTTTCTTGATACTAGTTTAATTTTTAATGAGTTGCCATATCTCCTTGTTTTAGCTGTCATTTGCTAAAGGTGATCACATTAGGTGGAAGAACATTACTGCAGGTGCATGCATGTGATTTAGTTAGCAGGCAAGCATTTGTGAGGATTAAACAGAATCAGATTCACTGATAGTGATTCATATGGTATGTCTATAGGCTTAACTTTATTGCACTTTCATAGTTTAAAATAAAACTGAATAAAGCTTCTCCATTTTCCTCCCAAGGCTGGAATTCAGGATTTTGTATTTTCCCTGCAACAGTTTGACACTTCTAATATTTCACAGTGCAAGAAAAAGCAGAATCCTTGCTGAGTAGACAGAAGTAGTACTAATTTTTTTTTGTTGTATATTTTAAGTGGTGAATGTATTAGCATGACATCACTCTCATACATGGTTTGGGGACCGTACTTGCATGCTCTTCGCCAGACCCTTCAAGAGGGTGTTTACCAGTAATAGCAAAGCTGATGTTGAGAAGGCAGCAGGCAGATGCATGCACTGACAGGATTTATATATATTTCAGGCACTACTATTTAAGAAGTGCTGTATCAAATCAAAAAGTTAACTTAAAGAAAACTCAAAATCCCTTTGAGTGTACTAGAAAACCATGACTAACTGAATTCCAGTTCATTAAAGGTTAGTAATGTCTGTTGGGGGAACTCCAGAAGGTGGTGGTCCTAAGTATCCAAAGTCCTCTTTACCTGAAGTTTTCAGAGGTTGCCCTAGTTCTTCAGATAACAAGGGACTGGTAAATCCACATTAATGATTTGGAATGATACTTTTTTTAAAACTGTAAAGCTTGGCCATTCACTCAAGTTTTACTTTAATTTCCACTAAACTGTTAACAGTTTGGTAGGAACACAATTTGTGTGAAACACTTTTCTTATTATTAGTGCAGTTGTGGTGAAAATGACCAAAGTGATAGTGTATTTGCTCACTAATTCTTATATGAATCAAGTTACTCAAAACAGGAAAATCATGTTCACTGCTCAAGTCTGTATGTACATTTAAAACCTGTTTTGCTAGAAAGGCTTTAAGTTCATACCATTATCAACAGAATTCCCAACTTAACTGAAGTTGGGCACAAAGCGCGTGTTTTGATGCTGTCTCTTTATGGTTCATATAGCTGATTTCTATCAAAGTTTGAAATGCTCACCTCTAAACTTATATTGTAAATTTTACAACAGGATTGCAGAAAACGATAACATTGATATGTTAGCAAAGATAACCGATTGCCTTCCTGTATACATAGCCAAAGGGGTTGCTATGGCTACTTTCTACTTGGCTAGATGTCTCCAGCTTGGCGTAGGCATACAACAAGATCAAGCTGCAGCTAAAAATTATTATTCTAGGGTAAGCGTGAGGCGGCCCTACAAATTAACTTATGTAGTATAAGATAAGTGATAATTTGAATTTAAGTTTTTAAACTTGCTATATGGTTTCATTAAATGCTCCAATAACATTTACTATCTACATTTATCACATAAAAATATTCTACATTTAAAAAAAAATACTGAAGTAAATCCTCTCATACTATTCACAACAGCCTCTCAAGGTTCTACTCACCTAAAGCAAGTAACATATTTTGACAGGCAAGTAAAATTTCATATTATAATCACCACAACAAAGGCAGGTGAGTTGAACCTGTGCCTGGGCTGGTAATCTTTCATGACAATTTTCCCAAGATGGTTAAGTGATAAATAGCACTGATTTTGTTACTACATTGTTTATACTTGCCTCAGACTCAAAAGCAGACTTATTTCTTTGCTTATTTGCAAACCTTGAAGCCTTTAATTAGGGTTGTCAAGCAATTAAAAAAAATAATCATGCTTAATCACACTGTTAAACAATAACAGAAATCCAAAATATTTAAATGTAGTTTTCTACATTTTCAAATATATTGATTTCAATTACAACACAGAATACAAAGTGTACAGTGCTCACTTTATTTTTTATTACAAGTATTTGCACTGTAAAAAACCAAAATAATATTTTTCAATTCACCTAATACAGGTACTGTTGTGCCATCTCTTTATCATGAAAGTTGAACTTACAAATGTAGAGAAGTTCAGTGGCACCTTAAAGACTACAGATTATTTGGGCATAAGCTTTTATGGGTAAAAACCCACTTCTTTGCATCTGAAGAAGTGTGTTTTTTTTTAACCCACAAAAGCTTATGCCCAAATAAATCTGTTAGTTTTTAAGGTGCCACCAGACTCCTCTTTGTTTTGTGGCTACAGAGTAACACGGCTACCCCTCTGATACTTTACAAATGTAAATTATGTACCAAATAAACTGCATTAAAAAATAAAACAGCTAAAATTGTAGAGCCTGCAAGTCCACTCAGTCTTACTTCTTGTTCTGCCAATCGATTGGATAAACAAGTTTGTTTCCATTTGCAGGAGATAATGCTGCCCACTTCTTGTTTACAGTGTAACCTGAAAGTGAAAACAAGTGTTCTCATGGCACTGTGGTAGCCAGCGTTGCAAGATATTTATGTGCCAGATGTGGTAAAGATTCATATGTCCCTTCATGCTTCAACTACCATTGCAGGGGACGTGTCCATGCTGATGACGGGTTCTGCTCAATAATCTAAAGCAGTGCAGATGGATGCATGTTCATTTCATTATCTGAGTCAGATGCCCCAGCAGAAGGCTGATTTTCTTTTTTGGTGGTTTGAGTTCTGTAGTTTCCGAATTGGAGTGTGCTCTTTAAGACTTCTGAAAGCATGCTCCACACCTCATCCCTCTCAGATTTTGGAAGGCACTTCAGATTCTCAAACATTGGGTTGAGTGCTGTAGCTATTTTTAGAAATCTCAACATAGGTTACCTTCTTTTGTGTTTTGTCAAATCTGCAGTGAAAGTGTTCTTAAATGAACAACACGTGCGGGTCATCACCAAGGACCTGCTATAACATGAAATCTATGACAGAATGAGGGTTAAAAACAGCCAGGGGACCATACAGTTTCTTCCCCCGAGGAGTACAGTCACAAATTTAATTGACGCATTTATTATTTTTTTTTTAACAAGCATCATCAGCATGGAAGGCATATCCTCTGGCAATGGTGGCCCGAAGCATGGCGAGGGGCGGTACGGAATATGTTTAGCATATCTGGCATGTAAATACCTTGCCAACGGCTTGGCTACAAACGTGTCAATGTGAATGCCTGTTGTCACTTTCTAGTGACATTGTAAACAAGAAGGCAGGCCTAGCAGTATCTCTTGTCAGTGTAAACAAACTTGTTTGTCTTAGCAATTGGCAGAATAAGAAGCAGGACTGAATGGATTTGTAGGCTCCAAAGTTTTACACTGTTTTGTTTGTGAGTGCAGTTATGTAACAGCAAAATCTACATTTGTAAGTTGCATGTTCACAACAAAGAGAATGCACTACAGTACTTGTAGGAGGTGAATTGAAAAATACTACTTCTTCTGTTTATTATTTTTACAGTGCAAATATTTATAATAAAAATAATATACTTTGATTTCAATTACAACACAGAATACAATACATATGAAAATGTAGAAAAACATCCAAAATATGTAATAAATTTTAATTAGTATTCTATGGTTTAACAGTGCGATTAAAACTATGATTAATCACGATTAATTTTTTGAGTTAATTGCATGTGTTAGCTGCAATTAATCGACAGCCCTAGTTTAAATCCCAGCATTCTCTATACTTGAGAAGATTATGACAACTTTTTTACTTATCTGTGCTGTCACTGATATAATCTCAGCTCTGGGGCTAGTGTTAATTAGCCAAGTGTTCCTGCACGGAGAGCACACTGTAGGTCCTAAAGAAAACAAATGCCCCTTTTAAAGAATTTGTGTGAAGAACATGTTTTTAATGGATTTATTATGTGGACGTTATTCATTAGATGACTATATTAGTATTGCAGTAGTGTCACAGGAGGGAACCTGATTGTGCTCTAGATAGGCACTGTACAAACACACAGGAAGACACAATCCATTGGTTTAGAGTCTGATTGCATTAGAGGGCAAAATCAAATTTCAGGCCAAGAATGGGACTGCAGTGTCCACTTTTGTAAAACCCAAGTAAGTGGAAACTATGCGGAACTTAAATTACTAACAAAATGAACATCAGGTATGGCTCCTTACTCAGATGATCCCATTGAAGTCAATGGGATTGCAGAACAGGCAGTAATATTCTTTCAATTATTTCCTTCTGTGAAAAGCAGCTACACTTAAAACAAACAACCAAACAAAAAACCCCGAAGTTTTAAAAAAATGTAATGAAAAGTGCTGGACAAGCAGTTTTAAAGCGTGGTCACTATCCTTCCATAGAATAGGTACATCAGGGCAGGATCAGTGCAAGCTTTCTCACATTGACCCTCATTGTTTCACACCTGTTCAAGTGAAAAAGTATTTCAGTCTGTATATTCAGTCCATTCCATCTCTGTTCAGATTGCCAACAAGGGTGCCAAATGAAAAGGTGGGCATCCATTCCCTCACCGCATTTCACATTAAAGAGCCAGCAGGTAGTAACAACTTTCAGTCATTAGTGGCTTATAGCAGATAGGAGTCAGTGACCTAGAAGAGAAAGGCCCTGTATCCCAATGGCAGGTTTTTGGCACCATGTATTCCCCTGTGGACAGTGATCAGCATCATTTATTTCTTTTAGCTTTGTGGTTGGAAGGCATTTTGTAATTTAATTGTATAGTTACTCCCATTTAAAGTGAAAACATATCAAACCCCAATTTGTCTGTTTTACCATATGTGCTTTAACAGATAAACCAGGTTCACATTTGGCCCACTAAGTTTTGCAGAGGAGAGAAGAGAGGGATCACAGAGGTTATATGAACAGATCATAGTGCTGAGGGGAAAATGAACTGGATTCAGGAAACCTCTGCCTGGCAAACTGATTTACTTCTAACTAAAAGTTGTTTGAGAAGTAGATTTTGTCCAGGTTCTTGAAACAATCCTCAACTTGAGTGTACTGGTTACATACGGCATACCAGTTTTGTTCTTTTAAGTTAGAAAAAAGGGCTAAGGTTAAAGTTTGTTTTAGTGGATTTAGTAAACTGATTCTCAAACAATTTTGATAATATTTGGCGTTTATATAGTCTGTTACATTTTCAAACATGTACATGTACAAACTAGGTTAGATTCCAGTTTTGGCTGTAAAATATAACTCACTATTCTGTTTGTTTTCAAAGGCATGCCTCCTGGATCCTGATGTAGCTTCCGACCTTGAATTGGCAGCTAATCATGGGAGAATTTAGAATATTTCACATTTAGACAAATCCCAGCCGCTTCCAATGCTGTATAATGTGTTTCACATAGTAGGCAATGTTTATCCTTAGCAGCTAGGTAGATAACCACTTATTTCTTTGTTTTTCTCAGCTTTCTATAAATCATGAGAATTATGCAGTTTTTTGTTGATTAGAACAAAGAACATTTTGCTGACAGTGATTTTTTGTTCACAACCCTTACTTTACTTATACATTGTAGAGGCAGATTATCTTCCTTTTTTCATTATACAGAAAGCTTAATCATCATGAACTTGGCACTTTACTGACATAATCCACCTGCGTTTCTTACTTCAACTCTGCTCTAGATGGTATACAAATCAAGCTAAAATCAACTTGTTAAAAGAAATCATTGTTAATGTCAATTTCCTTTACTTACAAGTATTAAAGATCTGCAGAGTCAGCAAAGTTATGAGATTTCTGAAATACCTGTGCTTAAAAATAGTGTCCTCTTTTCATATGCATTCTATTTACAAGTCATATAATACATTTAAATAAAATATTCTGTACTGGGGTAATAATTGAAGGTGTGTGCTTCCTTTACATTTAAATCTTTCTCCTGTATACTTTGCCCTTTCCCACATCTCTGAAATGCAACAACTTTCTCAAAGATTGCACTGTTAGATGGTAGCAGTAGAGGGTTGGAAACTTGCATGGATGGTAGATACTTAGTTTACACTGTAGACCATACCAACTTCCAGTATTGGGATATCCTATTCACAGAAACTAATTATAGAAAAAAATCTACACCTACACTAGTGAAGTGTTAGTGTATACATTTCTAGACTATGACTATCCTTCTTAATCCTTGTCCATATAGGACTTTACAAACTGACATCTCAGCTGGCCCCAAAAGTAGCCATAGGTACACCACTGAGCTGTATCTAATATAAGATACTTTCTCCCCAGTGAGACTCACTGATTGCTGAATTATAATTACATGTTTTCAAGTCTTTATTTATATAGCTTTCCATTGCCAAGAGAATTTAGGTTACTTCTTAAGCTGTGCTATGGAATAGAAAATCTAAGGCTGTATTGTCAGAGAAATCTTGATGTTGCAATAATTTCACAGTAGTATATGGGTTTTGGTTTCAGAACTTAACTGTAGTCAGTCTAAACTGTAAGCTAGTTGCCGTTTGTCCAGCTATACTGAAAGAAGGACAGGAGACTCCTGATATGGATTTAATCAGACCGCGACTTTATTGTTAGATGTCTGGGGCTACCCGGCAGATAAAAGTGTACAATGCAGGTAAACCCTGTTTGTTTTTTAATTACCCGGGAGGGGGGCTTCCACCAGCTCCCCCCCGTTTTTCCATCCAGGTTCCTCCAGCAAATCCATTGCCAGGACCTTACCATTACCCCCCCTTGTAGACGGGGTAAGGTGAGCTATGAGAAAGGGGGGTTGGCTCCCTGCCTTTCCAACTATAGGAGCCCCAAACCCCACATCATTCCGTTCCCTTAAATTGCACCTCCTACTGGATGCCTTCCCTATGGAGTACCTGCACTGGACATCCACCACAAGGAGGCACCAGCAATTAGCTTTGCTGCCTCCCTGCCACACCTAGTCAGGGTCCCAGACATCTTTGGCCTTTTGTATGGGATCCCAAAAACCATGTTACCCCCCAAGTTTTATAGGTGAACTCCCCTTCCTCCCAATGAACTCAGTTGCCCTTTGCACTACACAAGGATCGTCAAGGACTCCCGCAGCTGGGTTGCCAATGCCATGTACTGCAACACCCCTCCCTTCCTGATGGGCCATATAGGTGACCAGTCTCCCAGATCCTCATATGCCATAGCACCAGCGTCGTCTACTTGAGCTAGTCGCTAGCTCCTGGTACAGGCCCCTGCACACTGTTGAATTGCAAATAAGATGGCATCCGCTGTGCTATCATCCAACTGCAGGCACATGTTTGGAAGGAAAAGAGATGTTACGGCTCAGACACTGACACAAATTCGCTCACTACATAACCCTGTGTGAGGTGGAAGTTTGACCTGCCATGCTGTCATACCAGAAGCACACACTTTTATTGGGAGGGAGCTGAAATATGCCTGCCTTTGTGTTCCACTCAATACCCAGATATGCTAATATAGTGGAAGGGGCCCTCTATCTTGTCTTCTGCATGGGGTACCCCCAAATGTTTTGGCAGGCCACTTGGTTCATTACAGTGTGAAGAGAACCACCTTGTGGGTATGAAAGGTGATGTACTACTCGATAATTCCCTTGCAGTGCTGTTGGGGACTGAACCTGGGGGCGGAGGGGAAGAAGAGGGAGACAGACACCCTTAGGTTCCCTATCGGCAATTGATTATTTTTTTTAACCTTACATGGGTGCTATTCCCCGAAAAGGGGATCCAAAATCCCAGTTAACCCCACTCCCCAAATATGCCATATGTGCTTTATTAGGGTAATATCATAGGAAACTCTGAACACCTTAAGCCTAACTGGCAATGGTACTTGCGCCCATTGGATCGCTCCCACTTTGCCCTCCTACCCTGCTTGTGTTCTGCACCTCATGGCCTGCCTCAGCCGAGCCAAACCTGCAGCTGGCACTCCATCCACCCCAATCCTGTTTTCCCCTTGTGATTGTTCCCTACTGCTCTGGCAAAACGGGCCAAATGGGTCCCAAAGCGTATCTCGCACACATGCTTGAAATCTACAGGGGCTGCAAAAACAACCATTGTTATTAAATGCCCAGCAAATATTATGTGACTCGTGTCCCTCCTGAACTTGCAGGGGAAGGAACAGGCCACTGTCTGTGTGAACTCCTGGTCCCCGCAGAGTCATCCACTCTAACCACAGTGTGTGATGTGGTATGTCCTATCAGATCCATTTGTGTTGGTGCCCTTAATTGAAACTGCTCATCATAGTGAAACCAACACATGCCCCCAAACATAGTATGTGCCCACCTGATCATATCCATATACTTAAACAAGGCTGAGCTTCTCTCTGGGTAAGCCTGTACTATCACACCTGCAGAGATAAGGAAGGCCGCCTCCCCATTTTCCCATGTTTTGGGCACCCCTGGCTGCTTGGGCAACTCCTTATTCTGTTCGCTCTGTCCCAGCTTACTCTCTGTCAATACCTCGCTGTGCAAGAGGGATAATATGTCCACATATTCCCCTCTCAGGATTTTATTGTTAGTTGTCCTGAGCAGATGAACTCCCATCGGCTCAGAAACCCCGGCATAACCGTACTCAGGACAGACTGATGGGGAAACATCAGTGCCCTGTTCCCCACAGCCCCCCCTAGGAAGTTCAACTCTATCCCAGGAGCTTATACATCTTAACAAATATGAGTTGACATGTGACATGCAGGGGGTCTGCCCCACCTGTCTCCCAACTCCCAAACTCGTGCCCACGCTAGGCCTCCCCAGAAACCAGGCAGACCCATCACCCACAGATGCCTGAAGTTGTTTCAACAACTGCAGATTAGTTTGCAATAGCTGCGCAAAACCATTAGTGTCCCCAGCAGGGGCGCACCCTCCACATGGGTCCGAGATGGAGTCCGGTACTCCCATTCCTGGCCCTGGCCTACTTGTTACTCTGCAAGGCTCACTCCTGTCCCCCCTGTGATGAAGTGGGACTGTTCTTAATGTTTCCTCTGAAGGGAGCCATAACTAGCTATTTTTGCACCTGAGGCAAGAATATAAAATTGTGCCCCCCCAGCACCACCCAGTGCCCCCAAAACACCCCCCCAGCACCGCCCGCAGAAACAACTCCCCCCCAAGTGCCACCCGCTCCGCAGAAACAAACCCTCCTTCCCCAGCGCCACCCCACCAAAACAGCTGTGGGCTGAAAAGGAAGGTGTGTGGGGAGGAGAAACAGCACGCATAGCGTGACCAGATCACAGCGGTAAAATAGGACCCCGCTCGGCCCCACCATCACACCCTTCTTCACCCCCTAACCCCTCGGTGGCTTGCTGTGTCCCTCCTAGTCAGTCCTCCACCCACCACTTGCCTCCTTTCACCTTCTCCCTCCCCTGCCAGAAACCCCCATGCCCGTCCCTAGAACCCCTGCTGGCTCACTGCTTACCTCTTTGCCCACCCACCACTTGCCCACCCGCTCTCCCCTCCCACCAAGTATAAAGCCTCATTCAAAGACCCAGGGGTCACTATATTACTGCACACAGCAGTCGATCAATGCAGTTGTAGATAAATCTCTGCATTATGCATTTTTGTATAACTTTTACATGACTTTGTTTTGAACCTTGGTAATATGTTATAGCAAGCTCCTAAGGTAGTGTAATTAAGGTAAAAGAAAAATGTCTTTTTGCTAGAAGTAGAATAAGATCTTCCCCCAACTTTGTAATCGATTGCCCTATTGAATGAACGAGGTGAGACTGAGGAAGGCGTGGAAGGCAGCACTTCCAGACAGCTGCAATCCTTGCTGAGGGTCTCGGAGCCAGACCAAGGACAACCAAACTTGTCAAGTGGGCTGACTAGAGAAGAGCAGACATACTGAAGGCCTCAGGGGTTAGAAGCAAGCACCTTCCTTTGGGAACACCCTCTTTGCAGCATTGGAACAACCCCCAACCCAGAGAAAGGCAGCAAAAAGGACCAACAGACACAGTCCGAGATTTTCAATCTGGGAGATTTGCCCCTCTCCAGCCACTGACTCGCCACTCGCCTCCTCACTCCCCCCCCGCCCCAAGTATAAAGCCTCATTCAAAGACCCAGGGGGTCACTATATTAATGCACACAGCAGTCAATCAATGCAGTATCAAAAATTAAAATACTGAAAATGGATGCCCCCCTCCATCCACCGACTCACTGCTCGCCTCCTCACCCCCGCTCCAAGTATCAGGGGCAGCAAGTTTGTAGAAATTTTGGTGGTGGCCAGAATGCTCAGAGCCCACCCCCTCAAACTCTGCCCCCCACCTGCTTAAGGCTCTGTGAGGAAGTTTGGGTGGGGGGAGGGCGTCTGGGGTGCAGGCCCTGGATTGGGGCAGGGGATTTGGGTGTAGGATGGTTGAGAGGGGTTCTGGGATGGAGTCTGGGGTGCAGGCTCTGGGATGGAGTTTGGGTGCTGGGTCCGGGCTGGGGCACAGGTTGGGGGTACAGGATGGGTGGGGGGTGCAGGCTCTAGGAGGGAGTGCGGAGGGCAGGGTGCAGGCTCTGGGAGTTTGGGGGCAGAAGAGGGTGTGTGGGATGAGGTCGGGCCGCAGGCTCTGGGACAAAGTTTGGGTGCTGGGTGCAGGCTCTGGGCTGGAGCACGGGGTGTGGTGCAGGCTCTGGGAGGGAGTGCTAAGGGCTGGGTGCAGGCTCTGGGACAGAGTTTGAGAGCCAGAGGGTGCGGTGTGGGCTCTGGAAGGGGGTGGTGGATGCTGGGGGGAGGGAACTGCCATCACATGTGGCTTCCTTCCTCCCGTGCTGCCTGTCACCATAGCCTCACTGGGGGTGGGGGATGGGGCTTCCCCTTGCCCAGTTTGCAGGAATGGTGGCTGGGAGGGTAGGGGGGTCGGATCACAGGGTCAAACATTCACCGAAGCCCCACCAGCTGCTCAGGTGAGTGAGATCCACCGGTTGCAGATGATCCTGTCTCCCACCAGAAGACCCCTCAACATCTCCTCCAGATTGGTGCCGGGGGAGGGGGACGGCTGCGAAGCACGTGTGTGCCTCCTCCTCCTCCTGATGTGCAGCAGCCGGTTGCCTTCTGGCATCCTGTTGCCAAGGCAGCAGCAGCTTTCATTCCAGCAGGGATGCTCCGGGGCTTTTCTGTGCCTCTCAGCTTTGGGCGCTCAAGGCAAGTGCCTCACTCGCCTCGCCCTTGTTACAGCACTGCCTCTGAATACTGTAGGGGTGCCTGAGTTTCCCCTATGCATTTCTTAAGTCTCTAGGTGGTGGAATAAGGGTGTGTAATTGTTGCAGAGAAAAGGGTCAGTGTACATAAATGGCTGACGCTCTATCTCCTGGCAACTAATGACCGGGGCCCTTCCTCCCTGCAAGGTGATAGCTAAAGGTGTTGGAGAACAAAGGAATCAGGTGACCTTCTGGCCCGGGAAAGGAACAAAGCCCAGAGGAGGAAGGGCTGGAGAGGGAGTCAGTTTGGGGCTGGCTGGGGACATGAAGTGCAGACGGGGGTGTCTGGCTCACTGCCCCCCAAAATGGACTCAGTTGAGGGGTGCTGTTCTCTGTACGTACAAGCTCTGTTTCAGTCCCTGCTCCTGTCATCTAATAAACCTCTGTTTTACTGGCTGGCTAACAGTCACGTCTAACTGCGAAGTTGGGGTGCAGGACCCTCTGGCTTCCCCAGGACCCCGTGAGCAGACTCACTGTGGGAAGCGCCTGGAGAGGCAAAGGATGCTGAATGCTCCAAAGGTCAGAGCCAGAAAGGTGGAAGCTGTGTGAGCTTCTTGCCCTGAATCTGCTCAGAGAGGAGACTTCACCAGAGTCCTGACTGGTTTCACAGGGAGCAGTTCCAGAGCATCGCCCAGGGACTCCATGACACCCCCTCAAGTACCATCTGAGATGGACAATTTGAGCCCAGGTCCTGCACCTCCCTGAGGCCTGTGCAACCACCACACATTGTGACATTGCAAGGCAGGATATCACCTGTGCCACCTGTTCTCCCAACATCTGTTTGTTGCAAAGCACATTCACTCCTGGAATCAGCCCCCTGCGTTCAGTGTAGAAGAACATCATGGTTCTGGGCAGCCCAGGACACTCTGGGAGCCCCACAGTGCCTCCCTGCAAGCACCTCCTACTTGGAATGAGCCTGTCTCTCTCTGGGGAAGTGGTGAGCTTCCCAATCCTCTCTGTGCTCTCACCCTCCTGCGACCATGTGGAGCCATGCTGCCCAGCGTGCCTGCATCCTCTGCTGCCTGCTGCTGCCTGGCCTGCTGCTTGGAGAACACCAAAACTTGCACCTTTAAAGCCTTCCACCCTTACATTCCAAGGGGGTGAGTCAGAGCTGCAAAGCTGACCAACACCACCTTTTTGCAGCAGTTTCTGATCTTGTTCTCCCCCATTCCATAAAGCACAACTGTCTTCATCTGGCAAGCTGGGACAATGGCCCCCCTGCTTTCAGTGCAGGGCGGTCATTCTCAAAGAGACCACAATTATATTGACTTAGTTTAAAAGAAAGTAATGAATGTAACCTACAAACATTTGATGGTGTTCAGCTATTAACATGTTCATTAAAATCATATTTAAGTGTTTTTACACATGAATGAAAAAGCACTCTAGAAAGAAGTATCTGTTTTACTTCCATTGTATAAAATCAGGAATAGATTTAAAAGTTACGTGCATTTAAACACAGCAATCCTGAATAATGTCAGAGTGCAATGAGAGGTTTGAATGTCAGCCAATCAAGGAGATAAGCAATTTCTAATTAATGATTGATAAGATGCTTTCCATTATTACACGCTAATTTATGTGACGCATGTTGGACATAGACTACAATACAATGAAAATATTCCCTCTGAAACTACTGATGTCAAACTCATCCACTAACTACTAATTATCATCAAGTACCATAATCCACTTTTCTTATTTATTGCTTACAAATGCTTGAAATTTGGTAAAAATAATAGATAAAATTTTCACAATAACTTTACATGAAGTATTGCACAACAAGGCTCTTCAATACACAATAACGGAGTGTTCAAATCCTCAATGAGGAAATTAACTGTACAACATTCATTAGTTTACCACTATTAAGCAAAACTTCATTTTTGATAAATGTTTAAAATATTTTCTAGATTCTTACAACTTATATTAACATTTATATTTCAGTTAGTATTTTAAACTGAAAAGTATTCAAATATAACAATTTAAATAAAGCTGGCAACTATGCAGCATTGTTTTTCTACCCTACTACAGCATCAGATCTTTTCAAGTCTGTTTACTTCACATAAAACTGGAGAAAGAAAACTAAAAAATAATCAATAGTCCTCAGTCAGCCCTCTGTGGAAAAGAGGAAGATAAGTTTCATGTCTATTATTACACAGACATTTCTCTAGTGGTTCACTTGTGCAGATTCAAACATGAGCAGCTTTAAGTTGCTCTAAATGAATTCTTAGCTCAGGACACAGTTCAGTTAGCAGCAGTTCCAACAACACCTGAAAAAGAAAAGGAAAACTACTAAGATTAATGTAAACAGCAAATAAGAATTTCTACCTCCTTTCTGAGATGTTCAGATAATCACAAATAATAGGATCACCTGGTTCATCTAATCCATCCTACATGGGACTATCATTAATTTCCCATGTGCCACTATCATCACGCAGCACGGTATTATCTGCATTACCCCAAAACTGATTTCTCAAAAAGATGAGATAGAAAATCAGTTTCTGATTATATGAAAAAGGAAGTTGGAGGAGGGAAGTGGTCAGTGTTGACATAATGTGCAAGATCCTCAGCTGGTGTAAATTGGTGCAACTCTACTGAAGCCATATCAATATAGTGGATCTGTTCCACTATATCTAAGCCCTGGTCTACACTACGAGATTAGGCCGAATTTAGCTGCGTTAGACCGATTTAACCCTGCAACCGTCCATATGATGAAGCCACTTTTGTCGACTTACAGGGCTCTTAAAATCGATTTCTGTACTCCCTGATGAGGGGATTAGCGCTGAAATCTACATCGTTGGGTCGAATTTGGGGTACTGTGGACGCAATTCGACGTATTGGCCTCTGGGAGCTATCCCAGAGTGCTCCATCATGACCGCTCTGGACAGCACTCTTAACTCAGATGCACTGGCCCGGTAGACAGGAAAAGCCCTGCGAACTTTTGAATTTCATTTCTTGTTTGACCAGCGTGGTGAACTGATCAGCACAGGTGACCACGCAGAGCTCATCAACACAGGTGACCATGCAGTCCCAAATTCGCAAAAGAGCTCCAGCATGGACCGAATGGGAGGTACTGGATCTGATCGCTGTTTGGGGAGATGAATCCATGCTATCAGAAAAGGCCCTCTCAATGGGGGCTTGGTATGCAAACGGAGGGCGCTGCTGTTTGAAACCATTCCCACATGTTATAAAGGCTGAAGAAGCTGAAAGACTGTGGTTCACCATGGCTACCTGCAAGCTGAATCCTGTTGCCTGGCCCTGCGTCTGTGATCTCTCACACCAAACCGGCAGGCCCTCAATATAAGAGGCAAAATGCAACCTTGTAGCAAAAGCACACGTGCTATGTAATGTTAACAGCTTGGTTCACCGTGAAAGAGTCTACCCATTGTTCTTTAAAATGTGTCTTTTTAAAATACTCCTCTCCCCTTTCTCTTCCTGCAGCTGCAAATGTTTCAGTGCTACTCCTATCATCTCCCTCCCAGAGGCTAGTGCAGATAAGGTGAAAAAAACACACTCGCAATGTAATGTTCTCTGAGCTCATGCAGTCCTCCCACACTGAAAGGGCTCAGTAGAATGTGTGGAGGCAAACAATGGCAGAGTCCTGGAAAGCAGAAAATGAACATTAGGACTGGAGAGACAAATGAGATGAGAGGCGGCAGGAGCAAGATGAGAGATGGCGATAGTGTGATGAGCAGAGGCAGGAGGCAATGCTGAGGTTATCAAACTGATATGCTCCAGCATCTGGTGGAGCTGCAGGAAAGGCAGCAGGAGCACAGACCGCCGCTGCTGCCTCCGTGTAACCGCCCGCCCTCCTCCCCAAGTTCCATAGCCTCCTCACCCAGACACTCAAGAATGGGGGGGGAGGGGAAGGAAGGCTCCAGGCACCCAACCACTCCACCCCAGAGGACTGCCCAAGCTACAGAAGGCTGGCATTCAGTAAGTTTTGAAGTGCATCATGGCCTTGTCCTTCCCTGCTCCCCTCATCCACCACCCTGCCCGGTGCTTCCCTCCTCCCCCACCCCTCCCAGGCCACCTTGGCAGTTATCCCCCTATTTGTGTGATGAATTAATAAAGAATGCATGATTTTGAAACAACAATGACTTTATTGCCTCTGCAAGCGGAGATCAAAGCGGGGAGGGCGGTTGGCTTACAGGGAAGTAGAATGAAACAAGGGGGCAGATTTTCATCAAGGAGATACAAACAGAACTGTAACACCGTAGCCCGGCCAGTCATTAAACTGGTTTTCAAAGCTTCTCTGATGCACAGCGCGCCCTACTGTGATCTTCTAATCACCCTGGTATCTGGCTGCATGTAATCAGTGGCCAGGCGATTTGCCTCAACCTCCTACCCCGCCATAAACATCTCCCCCTTACTCTCTCAGATATTGTGGAGCACACAGCAAGCAGCAATTATAATTGCAATATTGGTTTCGTTGACGTCTAACCAAGTCAATAAACTGCACCAGCGCACTTTTAAACGTCCAAATGCACATTGTACTGCTATTCTGCACTTGCTCAGCCTATAGTTGTACAACTCCTTATTACTGTACAGGGTGCCTGTGTATGGCTTCATGAGCCATGGCATTAAGGGGTAGGCTGGGTCCCAAGGATAATTAAAGTCATTTCAAAGTCCCCAACAGTTATTTTCTGGTCTGGGAAGTAAGTCCCTTCCTGAAGCTATTTGAACAGACCAGAGTTCCTGAAGATGCGAGTATCATGTACCTTTCTCAGCCATCCCACGTTGATGTCAGTGAAACGTCCCTTGTGACCCACCAATGCTTGCAGCACCATTGAAAATCACCCCTTGCAGTTTATGTACTGTCTGCCAAGGTGGTCCGGTCCCGACAAGGATATGTGTTCCATCTATCGCCCCACCACAGTTAGGGAATCCCATTGCAGCAAAGCCATCCACTATGACCTGCACATTTCCCAGAGTCACTACCCTTGACAGCAGCAGCTCAGTGATTGCATTGGCTATTTGGATCACAGCAGCCCCCACAGCAGATTTACCCACTCCAAATTGATTCCCAACTGACCGGAAGCTGTCTGGCGTTGCAAGCTCCCAGAGGGCTATCGCCACTCGCTTCTCAACTGTGAGGGCTGCTCTCATCTTGATATTCTTGTGCTTCAGGGCAGGGGAAAGCAAGTCACAAAGTTCCATGAAAGTGTCCTTACGCATGCAAAAATTTTGCAGCCACTGGGAATCATCCCAGATCTGCAACACTATATGGTCCCACAAGTCTGTGCTTGTTTCCTAGGCCCAGAAATGGCATTCCATGGCATGAACCTGCCCCATTACCACCATGATGTCCAAATTGCCAGGGCCTGTGTGCTTTGAGAGAAGTCTGTATCCATGTCCTCATCACTATTGTGATCGCGCTGTCGTCGCCTTCTTGCCTGCTTTTGCGGGTTCTGGTTCTGCACATACTGCAGGATAATGCACAAGGTGTTTACAATGCTCACAACAGCAGCGGTAAGCTGAGCGGGCTCCATGCTTGCCGTGGTATGGTGTCTGCAGGAGGGAGAAGAGCAGAGTTGCAGCAGAAGCGGCAGATGATGACAGATGCCACGAGAATAGCTATTTATACCGAATGACAAGAGGACCTGTGGGGTGGATTCATGGCACCAGGAGAGCAGAGTTGCAGCAGAAGCAGTGGATGACGATGGTTTGCAGACCTACTGCAACGTCTGCTGCCAGCAGCACCCAGGACACAACAGCAGTGGTGACACTGAGCTGAGTGGGCTCGATGCTTGCCATGGTATGATGTCTGCACAGAAAAAAGGTGCGAAACAATTGTCTGCTGTTGCTTTCACGGAGGGAGGGGTGACTGACGACATGTACCCAAAACGACCTGCAACAATGTTTTTGCCCCATCAGGCACTGGGAGCTTAACCTAGAATTCCAATGGGCGGCGGAGACTGTGGGAACTGTGGGATACCTACCCACAATACACCACTCCGTGAGTCGATGCTAGCCACCGTATTGAGGAAGCACTCCACTGACCTAGTGCGCTTAGTGGGGACATACATGATCGACTGTATAAAATTGCTTCCTAAAGATTGACTTCTATAAATTCGACCTAATTTCCTAGTGTAGACATACAGTAAGAGAGGATCTGTATTAGGTGTAGAAAGCAGTACAAAGTTGCATTTCTGTCTCAAGCAAAATAACTTTTTATTTAAACACTTGTTCAATATGCAAAATTAGAAAGGCTAAATGAGAATGTAAATGCAGATTTTTGCAACTTCCCTTTAGCTGGAAAGAAATCCTTAAACACCTTGAAAAACCTTCTAAATGTAAGAAATCTTAGCAAGAGAACAATTTATTGTTTCTAGGCATATTGACATTTCTGAGCCTACCAATTATTTTTATTGTCATAGCACCTTAGAGACCCAGTGATGGATCAGGATCGCATTGTGCCAAGTATTGTACAAACACAAGAAAAAATCAGTTTGAAAGGTTCTAATAATGAGCAATTAGAATGTTCAGAACTTAGTAAGATAATAAAATTCACAGATAACATTCTGGTTACTCACATATAGTAGATGCTTATTGGCTCTAGTTTCTTGCAGTGCATTGAACACTTTGATTATACCATGACGGGCATTTTGTTGTCCAACAAGGCTCTGTAGAGTATCTGCAACAAACACTTTAGATTGTATTTTCATAATGATGTTGCTAAAACATATCTGCTTACAATTACTTAATGGCAAGTACACCAGAAAACATCACATACCATGACAGGGGGTTAGAGTTATATATTCAGGCTGCTATTAAGGAAGAAAGTTAAGCCCATGTTTAACTTAAAGCATATGAGCTGTCACTGAATGAGACTACTCACATGCTTAAAATTAGGCATATGCTTAAGCATCTGCATCAAAGACCTTTAAAATCAGAATTTTGTTTATGCTGTTTTGGCAACACCCTCTGAGTGCTATTCCCAAAGATATACTGGGCATATTAGGTGCTTAGCAGTGCAGACCATCAGGCCTGTATTCTCACGTTATTCAAATATTCACATATAGAACATGAGTAGATAAGGGATACAATTAGTTAAAGTAGTTGAAAATATCAGTTTCTGATCATCTGAACAAGTGACTTGAGGAGAGAGAGATGAGCTCAGTGTTTTGCCACAGTGCTGCCTCTCTAAGTTAAAAAGCCTACATATCCCCAAATAAAGAGAACAGTGAAAAAATTTCTAGATGAATTATTTACAATTTGAATTAAACAAGTCTTATTAGGAAGGAAAAACTAGGGCTTTTTTGGCTGACCATTAGAAACATACAGCACATTCCATTTTGCTACATAAAAAATAAGCCCCTAGACATCATGTGTTTTTCAAGAAGAAGAAAGCAAGCCAAGTTATGTTAAGCCAAGTATGTATAATGTACCAAATGCCTATTACAATGTGCTTTATACTATATGTCAAATATTTTCCATGCACACCTTGTGTTGTTTTGCCTGTTGAACACAAATTACAAATTACTCAAAAGCTTAGTGAGCAGTCAAATATATAATTTAATCCTGCTCTATGCAGGCGATGGGGAGATCAGGTAGTAGGGTATTCAAGTTATATTAAGTAAAATTTGAAATCTACCTTCACAATTATCAGTTGATTTACTATTAATTTCCTAGTCACTAGTTATAAGATGTTTTTCTGGCAGAAAACTATATGCTTATTATTTGTAAATTCCCAGATATTCAGCTTCTTTGGAAGAAGACAGTCACAAACTTGAACAAATAGCTACCTCTCCTGAGCTTTGGTGCCAAGAACAAATCCCGAAAGTTGATAACATTTCTTGAATAAAGGAGGAAAAGATTACCTTAACTTCGCCTAAAATGAAATATGGTATAGCAGAAAGGTGGAAATGCCTAGGTAATCCTCAAAAGAGGAAGAAGCTGCAAGTATTGGCTTGAAAACATTAATATTATCAACCAAGGGTGTGTGGGAATGTGTTAGGAAGTGGCAAATTAGTAAATGTGGATAAACCTCTAACCATTTTTTTCCTAAAGCTCAAATCAAGCCTTCAAGCAATTTCTTGCAAATTGCTGATACCATATGGATAGTGAATGCATATTGTGTTATTTATATTAAATTAGTTTGAAGAAAATAATTACATTTGGGGAACTATATTAACAGCAGTTAGAATCTAGCCAGGAACATA
Source organism: Gopherus evgoodei (assembly GCF_007399415.2). NCBI lineage: Eukaryota > Metazoa > Chordata > Testudines > Testudinidae > Gopherus > Gopherus evgoodei. Next base: position 62,314,863 of record NC_044326.1, read on the forward strand.
TGGCTCAGCTTCAATATGCTGATACCATGACTGCAAAATAAAGCCAAAGAGATCTGATGGGCGATCAGCACTTCTGAAAATCAGGCCACTTAGGTTAGGCTCCTAAATCCATATAGAGGTTTGTAAATCAGAGTATGAAAATTTTGGCCTAAAACGTTCTTTTTTTTGAATGAATGCAAAAGAAATGTAAATCAGTAGGAAAACCTTAGTGTATTCAGCTAAGCTGCTCAGAAGTGGTTAGAACATGGGACTGGGAGATAGGAATTCTGGGTTATTTTCCTGGTTCTATGCCTAAATTGTTGTATTCTACATTGGAAAAAAGTTACTTAAACTCTCATCTTACAGACAAGAATAACAGGAAGCAGTTCACACAGGTACATATGCCAGCTATGTGCACCAGTTTGATGCCCCCAAATCACGTAAGTATTGTTTTTTGTTTGCTTTTCTTTTACTTTCTTTAAATTGCATTAGCTTTATCATCTTATTCTAAAAATGATTATTATCTAGTTAGTTTCAAAGGTCAAATGAGACACTAAGGAATGAACAGTCTCTGCGAACAGTCACTAAAATTGATTAAACACCCTCCTGAAAGGTTTCAAACTAAAAACAGTGTTTGAAGCTTAGAGGTAAAAATCAAATATGAGGATAGAATGCGAGGTGGGAGAAGCTGGTTCTGAAATCTCAGCCAGAAGAGAAGAGTCAGATTCTACTGACTTTGCTACCAGTTTTTTAATTGTGTTAGACATGGGCATATAAGTCCCATTCTGCATGGAGCAGTGCTGCAATTTACTTTCCAGAGGCACTAGGGATAAGGGCTGGGATCAAGATTGTGCCTGTTTTCAGCATTAGAAGGTATGATCTAAACTGTAAAAAGACAAATGTCGGGCTAACCTTTACTTCTTTCATATGTGGTTATGTACAGAAACACTGATGTTCTCACCTGGAATGTTTTCAAGTAGTTTTTGCTGTGCTCTCTGTTTTGTCTCCTGACTTTGCTCTTCACCTTTGCATCTTGTTGGGGCTGCTAATTTTCCATTTGGCCAGAAAGCATCTCGGAATACACTGATGTAGTAAACAAGCATTGGCTCGCTGAATATCCAGCTTACTGTATCACGTATTTGTCTTTAAAAAGAAATTTAAAGGAGAATGTGTCATAATTCATACTTCAGATTTTACACAAACAAATGGTGGAAGACAAGGCAAACTTCATAAAATGGTGCCAGTTTATCAGTCTATGATATCAGATGATTTGGCCAGTGCCCCCCCACTTCCTATTCAGCTATATGCACTCTTACTGGAAATATGGCTTTGGTTCTTCTAAACATATGATACTGGGGTGTGAAGAAGATGGAACTCAGTGCAATTTAGGGAACACACACATTTACAGGAGCGAACAGTAGCAGCACACTGTGGGGCCTTGTACAAAGGCTCACTGCTCGGGAAAAGCTGAGGAGGGTGAAGAGCCACACTGAAGTAAAATGATAGTCGGGAACCACAACCTGATAGTATGGGCATATGTTCCAGCAGGATAAAACAGGATGAAGCTTTTCCAGAAATGTACCCAGGAAGCTTCTTCATAGCCTGTGCTGTAACCATGGTGACTGATAGAGCTGGTCACCTCCTCCTGTAGCTAACTGTATCATCTCAAGCACTCTTCACTTAAAGAACTCAAGTTCTGGGATATAAAACCAGCTCCAGAGCAATGACCTACCATACTAACTGCTTTGCTATAACACCACAATTTAAAAATCATAACACAGTTTAAGTCCTTAAAAACAAACAAACGTCTGAACAAAAAAACACAACTCAAAGTGTGTGCACAAACGCATTCCCTCTCTCAGGGATAAGGTTCTTCTTGCTACCTATTTGCACTATGTGAAGGGGGAAAAAATCAATTTAAAACTCAGTAAGTAGCTGTTGTCAAAGGCCATTAGTCTATCAGGGCCGAACCACAACATTTCCCATTATTTCTTGTCCGATTTTCCATGTCTGTGGGAGACTATTAAAGCAATTCTGGCATGTGTGACTTGAGCTGCTGAAAGGACGAGGGGACCAGCCTGTACTGTTACTTGATTTCTGGGATGTGTTATCTACCTGTGTGACAGCATCGCAGCTAAAATAAGATAAAATATTGCTTTGTCAGATTCTCAGTGATCTTTCAGCTGGGTGAAAGTACTGCAGAAATAATTGAAGTTTACAGACTTTTGGAAGTGCAATGCTATTATCATAGCTGTCCTCCATTTTCTAATGGAAAACATTATCCAGTCGGGTAAAATCAATATGACAAATAGCCCAATTTATTTGTCAGTGAGTAGATTTTTCCCTTATGAATAAGAGTTACCATACATTGACATGGAAACACATTACAGTAATTTTGATGTTTACAAATTTTTGGTTTGATTTACTTTTGGAGGTTTCCCCCAAGGTTATAATACATGCATCCGACGAAGTGGGTATTCATCCATGAAAGCTCATGGTCCAATACGTTTGTTAGTCTACAAGGTGCCACACAACTCTTTGCCAGGTTACAATACAAACTCCCAGTGCTCAAACTTTTCCAAAATGGCAATTTGCCAGTATCCTGAGGAGCACATGTAATTAGCATTAGATGGAGCAGATTGCAACCACCTTCATCTTTAATATGGAGTTATGGCCTTCAGAGTTTAGGGGGAGATTTTTCAGAGGCATAAATGGGAGCGAGTCACTCAACTCTCATTGACTTTCAGGTTTATACAGGAGTAACATCAGGCGTTCTTCAACTTGTTCATAGTGTGGGCCACATCTAAAAAGAGAGAACAGCCCATGGACTACCTCCCCTTCTATTCACTATTGCCTAACATCCCTTAGTCACTACAGCAATTGCTTACACAGAAAAGTAATTATTGAAGAAATATTTCGGGTAAAATCCCTACCCCATCTCTAGCCCTTTACAGGTAAAGTGACAAAGTGACAGTGTGGCCACAGGAGATTCCCCCAGCAAAACAACTGTGGAAGACTGTCATAAGGCTGCCTTCCGGAGGACCATCTGTCAAGCCCCGACGCAGGTGGTGTATCAGTGACAGCATGCAGTGCCAAAGAGATTCCAAGCAAAGTTGTGACCAAACAAAGCAGCTCACGAGGCTGCCATAACTCAGGCAGACTTCCAATATGATCTAAATTATGCTAGGATCCATGGAGCAGCTCAGAACTGGGTGGGTAAAAAAGATAGCTTAAAGCCACCATCGCCCCCCATCATTCCTGGGAAGCACCTTTCAGAGACGCAGCACAGACTCTCACCCTTATTGTAGCTTAGCTGTCTTTAATGCAATTTAGCATGGATACCAAGAAGGAGACCTAGCACAATGTGGCCAACCAGCTACTGATGTACCACCAGCAAGCGCACTAGAGTCCACAATTTGAGAACTTTTGACTTAATCGAACTTGTCTGCTTGTGTCCTCTCTGCTGGCTTTATACCAGCACCTTTCCCCAAACCAAAGGGATAACAGACTGTGCCAAAATGGGCGAGGTTAGTATGGTGGGTCCCCTACTTTTCTTCGCAGGGAGCTAAGACGCCACTCCTTGCCCTTGCTCTTGGGGTGCAGAGGGTTCTACTAGTGGCCCAGGAAGGTGGTAGAGGAGGAAAGCAGGGAGGAGCCTGGGTTTACTCCACACTCAGGGCTTGGCTACACTGGAGAGTTGCAGCGTTGGTGGTGGCTTTACAGCGCTGCAACTCACTCACCGTCCACACTTGCAAGGCACATACAGCACCGTAAATGCCCTGGGAATTTTAAAAATCCCCTTCCTGTTTGCTCAGCCAGGTGTGGAGTGCAATCAGTGACTCTTTCCAGGTGATCATGCCGCCATGCGCCAAACGAACCCCAGCATGGAGCAATGGCGAGTTGCTGGACCTCATCAGTGTTTGGGGGGAGGAAGCTGTGCAGTCCCAGCTGCGCTCCAGCCATAGGAATTACAATACCTATGGGCAGATATCAAGGGCCATGCTGGAAAGTGGCCATGACCAGGACGCACTGCAGTGCAGGGTTAAAGTGAAGGAACTGCAGAGTGCCTATTGCAAAGCCCGCGAGGGAAACCGCTGCTCTGGCGCTGCCCCCACGACCTGCCGTTTTTACAAAGAGCTAGACGTGATACTTGGGGGTGACCTCACCGCCAATCCGAGGACCACGATGGACACTTCAGAGCGGGGGGGGGGAGGAGGAAACCGAGAGTGAGGGTACTGGGGTGCAGGGAGACACCCTGGAGTCCCTGGAGGCATGCAGCCAGGAGCTCTTCTCAAGCCAGGAGGAAGGCAGCCAGTCGCAGCAGCCGGTACTTGGTGGAGGACAAACAGAGGAGCGGGTTCCCAATAAGCAGCTTTTATTCTCAGGATGGAAATTTTTCGGGAGAGGAAGGAGTTAGGGCTGCATGCATGCATGCCTAGATGTGCAATGCGCTTGTGCAAGTTTATTGGGAGAGCCACTGTGGTCCTTGTCCCAGTCAGGCTAACGCATCCATGCCACTGTGCCGCGAGGGGTGGGGGGACCATTGCAAGACACAAGCAAGCTGCATAGGGGCCAGGGAGGAATCTGCATTGCTGTAGAAGACCCTCCCGCTCTTCCCAGGTGACCCGCAGCAGTGAGATATCTTCCAGGATCAACTCCTGTGGAAAATGTTGGGAGGGTGTTCAGTGTAGGTGCCCCCTGCAGCTGTTTGCCTTCCCCAACACACAGAAACCCCAGTACAGCCCTGAAGCAATCAGTCCCCCTTACTCACCATTTCGGGGCTCCTATGGGTTATGTGCACTCTCTTTGGCATGGGAAAATTATGCTATTGTGAAGACTGTAAACTCCTTCACTGTGTGGGAATAACTGTCTGATATAAACAATGCTGCCTCTGTTAAGTGTTGCCTTTTTTGCTTTTCCACAAGCAATCTTGAGATCTTGGCTGCCCGTGTTATCAACAACTCAAAGACTCCAAAACCTCCGGAAGAAGCCGCGAAAAAGCAAAGATGACATGCTGCAAGCAGTTATGGATCACTCTGTCACAGATAATCAAAAAGTGCAGGACTGGAGGGAAAGGAAAAGCAGGATCCACCAGAAAAACGCAGCGGACAGGAAGAAAAGCACATGGCTACGAGCGCCTGGATAGAGTCATCCTGGCACAGCAAGCAGACTCTATCCAGGCGCTCGTAGCCATGCAGGCAAAGCACTAATGCGCCGGCCCCTCCCCGTCACAAAGCTCTTTCCCTTGTGCCCCAATGTCAGCTCAAAACCCCCTTCCCCAGCATCCAGGTTCTTACCACCATCAGCTGCCTCCAACACCTGTATGTTCACCGACCAGCCCTGTGAACTACGACCCTTACCCTCTGCACTCATCCCCCATCACCATGCAGTATAGGCATCCTGAAGTGCAGCAGTCATTGCACAGCACTCCAGACAGCACATATTCAAACCTGTGACTGTACAGTTCCCCACCACACCCCCTTGCCCTTTTAGGTTCCCAAAATGTTGTGTATCTGTCAATAAAGTTATTTTCTTTTCAATAAATGAATTACTGGCTTTGAAAACAGTTTTTATTATTGCAGAAAGTCAAAGATACCTTAGCCCAGGAAAGAAACAGGCACTGCAAATCAGCTTAGGAAACACAGATTCCTACTAACGTTGTAACCACTGCACTTCACTCCCATGCAAGGCACCAAACATTACTGTTGGTTTTCAGCCTCAAATTCCTCCCTCAAGGCATCCCTAATCCTTGCAGCCCTGTGCTGGGCCTCTTTAGTAGCCTTGCTCTCTGGCTGTGCAAATTCAGCCTCCAGGCGTTGAACCTCAGAGGTCCATGCCTGACTGAACCTTTACCCTTCCTTTCACAAATATTATGGAGGGTACAGCAAGCAGATATAACTGCAGGGATGCTGCTTTCCCCTAAGTCTAGCTTTTCATACAGAGATCGCCAGTGCCCCTTTAAATGGCCGAAAGCACATTCCACAGTCATTCGGCACCGGCTCAGCCTGTAGTTGAACCAGTCCTTGCTCCTGTCAAGTTTCCCTGTGTATGGTTTCATAAGCCATGGCATTAAGGGGTAAGCGGGGTCTCCAAGGATCACAATGGGCATTTTGACGTCCCCCACTGTGATCTTCCAGTCTGGGAAAATAGTCCCTGCCTGCAGCTTCCTGAAGAGGCCAGTGTTCCGAAAGATGCGTGCATCATGCATCTTTCCAGGCCAGCCTGTGTTAATGTCAATGAAACGCCCACGGTGATCCACAAGTGCCAGGAGAACCATAGAGAAATACCCCTTCCGATTAACGTACTCGGATGCTAGGTGGGGTGGTGCCAGAATAGGAATATGCATCCCATCTATCGCCCCTCCACAGTTAGGGAAACCCATTTATGCAAAGCCATCCACAATGTCCTGTACGTTCCCCAGAGTCATGGTTCTTCTTAGCAGGATGTGATTAATGGCCCTGAAAACTCGCATCAAAACGACTCCAACGGTTGACTTTCCCACTCCAAACTGGTTCCCGACCGATTGGTAGCTGTCTGGAGTTGCAGTTTCCGGATTGCAATAGCCACCCACTTCTCCACTGGCAGGGCAGCTCTCAATCTCGTGTCTTTGCGACATAGGGTGGGGGCGAGCTCAGCACACAGTCCCATGAAAGTGGCTTTTCTCATCCAAAAGTTCTGCAGCCACTGCTTGTCATCCCAGACCTCCATGACAATGTGATCCCACCACTCAGTGTTTGTTTCCCGAGCCCATTTCCATGAATGCCAGAAGCAATTTAGTGTCATACACGTCAGGAGACTCACTATCATCGTTGGACTCCTCATCCCTTTGGATCTTAAGGAATAGTTCAACTGCCAAACGTGATGTGCTGGCGAGACTCGTCAGCATACTCCTCAGCAGTTCGGGCTCCATTTCCCACAGAAATCGCGCTGCACAGAAACCGCTGAGAGAGTCAAGATGGCACCAAACGTGGATGGAAAAACAGGGATTGCTAGGATGTGAAGCGATGCATCACAGGGCGTTGGGACAGGAAGCAGAATGACCCGCACCCTCTATCCCCTTCCCACAACCCACGGTGGCAAAATGGGACGAAGTGCTTTGTGGGATAGCTGCCCATAATGCACCACTCCCAACACCGCTGCAAATGTGGCCACACTGCAGCAGCTTTCCCTACACAGCTGTATGAAGACAGCTGTAACTCTCAGCGCTGCACACCTGCAAGTGTAGCCAAACCTGAGCCCCAGCTCCTCTCAACCCCTGCAGGTTTCTTCCCCTCTTCCCCCTTGGGTAGGGTTACCCTCGGTCCTTAGATGCTGGGGGAGGGAGTCTCCCTGCCGGGTTTCTCTTAGTTTGATTCTGTGGTCTTTCCAATCTCTCTCCTTCCTCACACACTGACTGCCAGAAGCAGGGGATTTTATTAGGTTCCTGATAGGACCTTAACTGACTACAAGTGCTCCAATTAACCTGTAGCAACCCTCCCTAGTCCACAGGGAACCACATCTTAATTAGCCTAGGGCTTATATATTTCCTACTCTCCCACTGCTCCCTGATCCTCCTGTTAGGGCGACCAGATAGCAAATGTGAAAGATTGGGACAGGGTGGCGGGGTGTGTGTGTGTGTAGGTGTAATAGGAGCCTATATAAGAAAAAGACCCAAAAAACTGGACATCCCCATAAAATCAGTACATCTGGTCACCCTACCTCCTGTATCGCACAGACTTTAAATATAGCGTTAAAGCTTCAAAAGTTTATGACAATGGAGAATAACAAATTATGTTTCATTTTAAAAAGTAGTTTTTAAAAGCTTTTCTAGAGCCTGCTCTGGTGACGAAACCAAGCAAAGATCCATGGAAAGGAAAAACCAAGATACCCTGACACCAAATTTCTGCTCTGTTGAATAATTATTTTACCACAGGCCTTAGCATCTTGCAGAAGAGCTACATTAGTTAACATTTTTTCAACCAAGAAATGATAAGTTTTTCCACAACAACTTTCATGAAGAGATTTCCAGCTTTTTACTCAGCTCTGTGATGGCCACATTTTGCAGGCCTAAACCTCATAACAACATGGAAAAGTCTTCTTGGAGTTGTAAACCATGCTAATGAAAAATTGACATTTTGGCTTGCACAGGAGTAGTTACATGTTGCTATTTTACCTTACAAATAAATCACACTCATACTGTCTACTTAAAATTGTTTGTCACTTAGGTAAATTTACAGTCTCTTGTACAATGAAACAGCTTAAAACAAAAATCTAGGTTTTAGCTCTAGGGAAAATTTTTGTGGGTTCGTAAGAAAAGCAGATAGACCAAGAAAATAAAAGCCATTCAAATCAGAATAATGTTTAACTCCTTCAGAAAATACAGGATAGCATCTGATAAGCTTTGAGGTGCTAATTCACTCTTACGGAAAAAGGAGCAGACCATTTTTATAGCATGCCAACTTCTGACCAATGAAATATATTTGGTCTTTTCTAATTTAATTCCACAAATGGCAAATCCCTGTGAAACAATCCTGATTTCAGAATTGTGGTACAGATTATATGAGCAGAACCATAATGCCACACACTTGCCTCAGTGGATGGGAAACTTGATGGAACCAGCAGTGATTTGGGCAGCCCTGGTAGAAAGGGCGAGGAAGAAAGCACATGCTGGGGGAATGCAGGGTGGCCCCTATTCTTCTAGAGACTCTACCCACTCATTGGCCAGCCAGAGAAGGAAGAGGGATGACTGGTCCCTGGCTCTCCAATTTCATTAATTTAAACCTTGACCTGGGTTCTTGAGAGCCCCTTCTTGATTCAATTCGTATGTCTGTATTAGAGTCCCCTCTGATAAACATGAGAATAAACTTAAAATTAAGTTGCAGTAAGACAACAATGGCCAAGCCATAACTATATGAACAGAATGTCTATAGAGATTTTCAAATAGTGTGCTTTCAGTTAGTTATTCATACAGCAATGATTCCAGGATCAGAGTTAAAGTAACTGCTACTTACTTGTTGATAGTTCTTCCAAACGTGACTTGTACTAGTGCAATTAGTGTCTTTCTGACCCACTTAAACACTAGAATAATGAAAAAGGAAAGAAAAGAAAGACCGGACATTCAGTAACTCTCTAGGTTCCACAATCATGACCCAGAAACTGATACATTTATATGCTATTATCTGTATTAATGTTTCACTTTTCAAGGTTTACATACATAGTTCATTCACTTCTGATTTTTTTTCCTGTCTATCCTACTATACTGTTATTTTTGGGTTACTTTACTAACTCCTTCAACTTTCTAGAAAGAATAAAGGTGACTGCACTGGGATTGCAAGAAATAACACCCTTCCTTTAGATTTGGGATATTTGTTCTTGCTGTGTCTGATAGCAGCATTTCCATTTCAACTAGAGATTAAGTTCCAGCCACATATTAAGAGTTACTGATATGGTTCACATCCTCTTTAATGTAAAACTGTGTAGCTTGCTGCCCAGAGTTCATGGAATACAGGAGACTTTTGTGGGCAGTGTTTGTAATTCATCACTTTCATTTTAATAAAAGATTAAACAAATATCTAATACAGTGGGTTGGAATAGTGTAAGCACTGATATTGTAAGGACTGTGGGACACTTTATTTTCCAAAAAACATTAAGGCAGCAGAAGAAACTATTGTATTTTTTCTATATGTAGACTGAAAATGCAGTGAGTTTTTTTTTCTCTGAATAAACCTGAACTACCCTGTGGTACTTAAAAGAGAAATAAAAACCTTAAAAACCCACTCAGCAAACTGGACACCATGGAAACCATTCAAGTTTCTCACAAAGTTTGGTCACTTCTTTCCTTTATTGATCTGCATCTCAAAAAATTAATTAGAAGTTCTCCTCTGCAGAAAGTGAATTACACCAGAAATGAGTAAGTTAGCCACATGGGACTGTCTCTTCAAAATGTGCATCAGTAGCACAACTAACAAATTTCTATAATTACTTTTTTCTCTTTCATTTAGAGTCTTCCAGTCATTAGATTCAATCCTTACGTTAGTTATTTTTTTCATGATTTGACCATGTTGGAGGTAAACTATGGGAGCTTTTCTTGCCCCCAAAAGCTAGACTGGCCAGAAAAAGAATGCTGTAGCACTGTAGCTCATTGTCTGATAAAGGGCTTTTACTGCTACCCCAACTTGGCCAGCAAGAAAAGAAAAACACAGTGTGGGATGTTCAGTAGTAGTCAGTGTTGGCCTAACTTTTCTCCTACTGAAGTTAGTGGTAAAACTCCCACTGGTTTCAATGGGAACAGAAATAGGACAATGTTGAGCATAATGGTTAGGGTGACCAGATGTCCCATTTTTAAAGGGACGGGCTCATTTTTTGAGACTTTTTCTTATATAGACACCTATTACCCCCCACCCCCTGTCCTATTTTTTCACAGGTGCTATCTGGTAACCCTACTAATGGTGGTTTACTCTTGTCCAACAAGGACTAACAATGGAAGTGCTAAAAGGCCTAAGACTGCACTTAGACCTTGCATGACTTTTTTCAACTTTGCCATCTTCCTATCAGGGACCACCAAGTGAAAGTTCACAAATAGAGATAAAAAATAAGGAACATCATATGTTACCAAGAACAAGGTACATGCAAAAATAGCCTGGGTGTAACTGGCAATAGCACAGGAAGAACCATGTTAAATTGGAATCACTAGTTCAAGTTTTCAATTTACAGAAATAGAAAAATAGGAAGAAACAGAGTTAATATTCTGGAACATGATGTCTAGTGGATTTATACACTACAAACATTAAAGCCAATGAAGAATTAGACTTTTCTTCCTTCTGACAGAAAGAATGAACTGTGATTGTTCCAATGATATGTTTCTCTTTATTCTTTACGGATAGCCAAGGAGAAGTTTAGATCATAGGAAGGAGTAGAAATAATGATTATTAAACCATTTCCACTTTTTAAAAAATCTTTCTAGATATAGGTGAAAGATCTACATTGTTAATTTTCGGTTCGTATTGGAAGGGTTTCTTTTTTTAAGAATATATAACCTTAATGTTTACATTAACTGTGGCCTAGCACTACTCCCTAAGCCTTTTTTTGCACTCGTATTTCTAACAATAGGATATATGGTATTCATCAATGGCACTGACATTCTGGATACAATTGCAAAAAGAAAAAAGGCAGCTTCTTGTCATCAAGAATAACTGAAGGAAAAATTTGAATATTCCCTTCTAACTGTCAAATCCTCAGTAAACTTTCACTCTCTTAACAATGGTGTCTTGGGAAAGATCTGTATTTGCAAAGATTTCCAGTTGGGCATGTAATTACAGCACTATGAAAAGTGTGATATTTTAGAGTTCTCCTGACTCCTAGTTCTTTAGCTATTGATGAGAGCCCTGATCCTGCAAATGTTTACATATATGCTCCACTTTACTACCATGAGTAGCTCCACTGAAATCAATGGAGCTATTCAAGATAGTAAAGATTAATAATGTGTAAGTGTGTGTTTTTTCAGAAACAAAGGAATTTATTTTGAAGACAGGATCTAATAATAAAGACCGGAAGCAGAACTCATTCCATTAGAAGGAGGGATTTTCCATTTAAAGTGCAGGCAGCTTCCTAAAGCAAAGGCCATACACCCACGCCTATCTGATCCCACTTTGCAGAAATCATACGTGGCGCTGACGAGGGTTGGGGTAGCTCAGTGGTTTGAGCATTGGCCTGCTAAACCCAGGGTTGTGAGGGGGCAATTTAGGGATCTGGGGAAAAAAATCTGTCTGGGGATTGGTCCTGCTTTGAGTAGGGGGTTGGACTAAATGACCTCCTGAGGTCCCTTCCAACCCTGATATTCTGTGATTTGCTCTGATAAAAATATTTTTTAAGCAACCACTATGTTTGGCTATATACAGATGCATCTTCTAATGGACACAAAATAGTTCTGTTTGATGCTTCTGTCCAAGTATCTGATCATGCAGCCATTACTCAGACATGTAAGGGATGAAAGATCTAGCACCAAACAAGTTAATAATTCTACCATTTTGTTGCTTCAAGTCTACTATGTAGATTAGTTATATTTCGAGTAATACACTTTTTTTATAATGGATGTGGAAGTCATGTTGCTTTGACACATGCACATTCAATATGATAAACCAACTACTTTTCTTTGTGATTAGTTCACTGTAAAATGCAGTATCCTGACACAAAACCATACTCTGATTTTCTCCTGTGTTTTGGAAATACAGAACATTTTTAAACAGAGGCGAAGCTTACAAATATTTAATGCAAAGCTCCCAAACTGTCGCATTATTACTGAACTGTTATAATTGGGAGGTTACCCCCAGAAAATCAGAAAATTAAAAAACATTATTGATTTTCAAAGAAATCAGTATTTTACATTGCAAAAATATCTCCACTCATTTAAATGGTAGGAAAACAGTGATTCATTTTGATGTCTGAAAATCAGTATTTCCTAGTTTTTTTCTTGACCAGCAGAATTCACTAATGAGCAAGCAAGCTTACTTCCTCGCAGCTCAAAAATCTCTCCAATCAGCATGAAGCATGGCTCAGCAAGAGCATCTCGTTTACCATCCACTTCATCTCCATAGTCTGACAGGTCACTATCCTCTTCTACCTCCTCCTAAAAGAGCAATACAGGTACAGTATGGAAGAGAGTTGTTAAGGGATATTAATTTTAGAGCTCATTTCCCTCCCAGCTACTTAGTTAATGAACCTGAACTACTTCTCATTTGTAATGGAGCAAAATACTAATAATTCTGTTTTTCCTATGATTTGGTTTTGGTCTTGACAGCTAAGAAATGTATTCTAAAATGTATAGTCTTTTCCAAGGAGTTTTATAAATAGTACAGATCTCAAACAGCTCCAATATATCATTATGAAAACAGTAATAAAGAGAAATATTCCTAGCCTAATATATTTGAAGAACCTGAGGAGTGACCTAGAATAGAAAAAAAAGTTACATACGGAGAGCGTTTCCTCTAGAAATTACAAATCAAGGAATAAAGTGAAAAAACTCTTTTTTAACAAGTGAACATGTAACATGCAGCAAGCTTTAATTGGTGCTAGTTCAGGTAAAATAACAGCAAATATGCCTAGACTGTGCTCTGGGGCAATAGCTGAGCTGTAGTATACACTGAAAGCTTGGGCTGTTTCGGAAGAAGCACTGGTATGGGATCCATTCACAATGGCCTTCCCTCAACTTTTTTGAACCAAAAAAAGGAGTACAGAAAAAATATTATATTCTGCTTTCTCCATCCCCTTCCACCATTATTCTTTCCTTCCATTTAGAATCAGACTCATAGACTATCAGGGTTGGAAGGGACCTCAGAAGATCATCTAGTCCAACCCCCTGCTCAAAGCAGGACCAATACCCAGACAGATTTTTGCCCCAGATCCCTAAATGGTCCCCTCAAGGATTGAACTCACAACCCTGGGTTTAGCAGTCTAATGCTCAAACCACTGAGCTACCCCCCTGTATACCAGCTACATGGCTGGTAAAACGAAGGTAGCTGGGAGACCAAGGGAATTAGCCAGCTGAGTTCACCAGCGGAGGAGGACAGGGAGGTAGAGCTGTATGTTGGGTCCCCCCGACCCCATTTCTTACCTTAGAGGTAGTCTACAAGGAAGGACTTGCAATGGGAGGAAAACAGCCTGTTGCCAACACCACTGCTAACTCTTCCTCTGCCTGCCCCTGTGGTCCCACTCGCAACAGACAGGCATAATATCACCCTGAAATACTTCCACCCAGGCCCTAGTCTCAACTTGCTGGGAGTGCAACCTGCATGTCCCTGCTGAGGAAAGCCAGCAGGAGGAACTGGTGTCTGTGGTTGGAGTCCCCCAGGAAGCATATAAGAGCTGCAAGAGGAGGTGGCTCATCTGCATAGCATCCCGGAGCATAAGGACTTCCTTGGCAGGACACACATGGGACAGAGGATGCTCTACAGCAGCACCAGCAGAGAAAGGAGAACTGGCTGTTCTATGGGGAAGAGACTGGCTGCTGGTCATCTGGGGCAATAGATAGAGTGCCACCCCCACCTAGGCCCCCTGTCCAGTGAGGTCAAGAACTTGTATGCAGTACTGGCAACTCGCAGGGAAGAGCAGACCCTAATGGCTGAGGAGGAGCCACTTGTCCCCAAAGCTGGAACACCCAAGAGAAGGCAATAGAGTACTGCTGGTTGGGGACTCTCTGCTGAGGGGGACGGAGGCAACCTTCTGCTGACTTGACACAATGTCCTGGGAGCCCACGTCTGAGAAGTTACAGAAAGGTTGCTAAGGCTCATCCATCTCTCTGATCACTACCTCATGCTGCTCATCCATGCATGCAGCAATGATACTGCCAGGTCTGACCCTGAGCAACTCAACAGTGACTACAGGGCTCTGGGAGCAAGGGGAAAGGAGTCAGGGGTGCAGGTTGTGTTCTGATCCATCCATCCAAGAGTTCAGGCAGGGAAAATTCCATCCTGGAGATGAATGCATGGCTGCACAGATGGTGATCACAGAATATCATAGTTGGAAGGGACCTCAGAAGATCATCTAGTCCAACCCCTTACTCAAAGCAGGACCAATACCCAGACAGATTTTTTCCCCCAGATCCCTAAATGGCCCCCTCAAGGATTGAACTCACAATCCTGGTTTTAGCAGGCCAATGCTCAAACCACTGAGCTATCCCTCCCCTGGTGTCAACAGGAGAGCTGCGGTTTCCTTGACCATGTCATGTTGTTCTGAAAATGAAGACTGCTAGGAAGAGAGGGGTCCACCTGACCAAGGAGGAGAAGAGCATCTTTGTGCACCAATTTGCCAATCTACTGGGGAGGGCTTTACACTAGGTTCTAAGGGGGCAAGTGACAAAAGCCCATAGGTAAGAATAAAAAAGGCAACCTTAACAGAGGCTAGATGTTGACATGGGGGGGCATGGAAAATTATAATAGGGTCATGGGAGCAACAACAGGGAAATTAGTGGAGGAATCTGCTCAGCATCATAAATGTCTATACACCAATGCACAGAGTATGGGGAATAAACAGAAAGAACTGGAAGTGCTAGTACATAAAATAAATTATTACTTAACTGGCATTACAGAGACTTGGTGGGATACGTTTCATGACTGTAATATTGGTCAAGAGGGGTACAGTTTGTTCAGGAAGGACAGGAAGAATAAAAAGGGAGGTGGTGTTACATTATACATCAAGAATATATACACTTGTCCTGAGGTCCAGAGGGAGGTGAGAGTCAGACCAGTTGAAAGTCTCTGGCTAAAGATAAAAAGGATAAAAAATAGGGGTAATGTCATGGTAGGAGTCTACTATATACCTCCAAATTAGAAAGAGCAGGTGAATGAGGCATTTCTAAAATAAATAACAGAAATATCCAAGTTTCAGAGTGGTGGCCGTGTTAGTCTGTATCAGCAAAAACAGCGACGAGTCCTTGTGGCACCTTAGAGACTAACAAATTTATTTGGGGATAAGCTTTCGTGGGCTAGAACCCACTTCATCGGATGCATTTTGGAAATATCCAAAATGCCAAGTGGTAATAGGGGGCTTTAACTACATAGATCTCTGCTGGAAAAGTAATATGGCAAAAATCAAAAGTTCCAGTAAGTTCTTGGAGTGTACTGGGGACAACTTTTTGTTTCAGGAAGTGGAGGAAATAACCAGGCAAAGAGCCATTTCAGACTTGATTCTAATGAACAGGGAGGAATTGGTTGCAAATCTGAAGGTAGAAGGCAATTTGAGTGAAAGTGATCATGAAATGATAGATTTCATGATTCTAAGGAAAGGATGGAAGGTGTGAGAGCAGAAGAATACAGAAAATAGGCTTCAAAAAAGCAGACTTTAACAAACTCAGAGAACTGGTAGGTAAGGTCCCATGGAAAGAAAGTCTAAGGGCTAAAAGGATTCAGGAGGGCTTCCAGTTTCTCAAGGAGACAATATTAAAGGCACAACAGCAAACCATCCTAGTGCAAAGGAAAGACAGAAAGAATAGTAAGAGGCCAATACGGCTCCATCAGGCGCTCTTTAATGACCTGAAAATCAAAAAGGAATCCTAACAAAGTTGAAACACAGATGAATTGCTGAGGAAGAATACAAAAGAGTAGTACAAGCATATAGGGGCAAAATCAGAAAGGTTAAGCCACAAAGTGAGTTACCCCTAGCAAGAGTCATAAAAGGCAATAAGAAGAGGTTCTTTAAATCTTTACGAGTAAGAGAAAGGCAAATAAAAGCACAGGTCCTATACTTAGTGAGGAAGGAGAGATTGATGACATCAAAAGGCTGAGGTGTTTAATGTGTATTTTGCTACAGTCTTCACTAAAAAGGTTAATGGTAATGAAATACTCAACACAATTAACATTAACAACAAGAGAGATGGATTGCAAGCCAAAATAGGGAAAGAACTGGTTAAACAATATTTAGATAAGTTAGATGTATTCAAGTCAGGAGGGTTAGATGAAATTCATCCTAGGATATTTAAGGAACTAGCTGAAGCAATCTGGGAACTCTTAGCAATCGTCTTTGAGAACTCATGGAGGATGGGTGAGGACCCAGAGGACTGGAGAAGAGGACCCAGGGAATTAGAGACTAGTCAGTCTAACTTGGATACCTGGAAAGGTACTGGAAAAAATTATTAAACAATGAATTTGTAAGCGCCTAATGGATAATAGGGTTATAAGGAATAGCCAGCATGGGTTTGTCAAGAACAAAGCAAGCGAAACCAACCTAATTTACTTCTTTGATGGGGTTACTGGCCTAGTGAATAAAGGGGGACATTATATATCTTGATTTCAGTAAGGCTTTTTACACAGTCCTATATGATACTTTCATAAGTAAACTAAGGAAATGCTGTCTAAATGACTGAGAAGGTAGTTGCACAACTGACTGAAAGACCATACTCAAAGGGTAGTAATCAGTGGTTTGCTGTCAAACTGGGAGGACACATCTACTGGGGTCCTGAAAGAGTCAGTCCAAGGTTCAGTACTATTCAATATTTTCATTAATGACTAATGATTTAGGTTAGCTATTAGGAAAAACACTGTAAAGATAAGGGTTCTGAAGTTCTACAAGGATTCCTCCTTTGGAAGCCTATTCCAGAATCCCCATCTTTTTAAGTTTTTAAGAAAATGTTGGAGAAACACCTGTCAGGTTTATTTGGTCCTGTCTCAGTACAGGAATTTGGACTTGATGATTTATCAAGGACTCTTCCAGCCCTCCATTTCTATGATTCTGTCTTGGTGTATCTTTTGCTTTGTCTTTTCCTCCATTTTTTTCAGTCTCTGTTATTTTTCCACCCCATTCCTCTTCCTCTCTCATTCCATTATGTTCCTGCCTTCCTTCTCCCATGTTGCTTAAATCTCTTTATCCTTCCATTTCGTGTGTGTGTGTATATAAACTTACTGTATGAGAACCCACCTGACTTGAACAACACTTTGCACCTTTTGGAAGGTGGTGATTTGGAAGGGTCTCAGGAAGATCAAAGACTTCGGAGGCACTATTTAGCTATGCAGTGACCATTGCCTCAGAGATTCATACCAAACTGCATTCACTGTTAGAGGTAATGAACTGATCTTTTCAGCCCCACAGAGTATTTATTCTGAGTTAGGGAGTGCTCTGGCTCTGTTCTGAGGCACAGAGAAACTGTGGTACTGGAATCCATGGAGCTGCCCTGGTGAGTGCATGCACAGGCACAATCCAAGCTCTTCTTCCACAGCCACGCAGTGGACCTAATGCAGTTTGGTTGCTTGGGGGCAGGATTGGAGGAGCCTGCGCAGGATAACGGTAGTGATCAGTACCCCTCACATACTGCAGAGCCAGCAAAGGGCTACCTGCACATGCCCATGTATCAGGGAGCAGAGGCGGAGCCAACTGGGGGAAATAAGAGAAGCAGGTCTGTCAGCTCTGCCACCAAACCAATCTACCAGCCTTTGAAGTGAGTACATTGGAACAGTGAGGGTTACTGCCAAGTCAGGAACCAACAGGCATTAGATGTCTGGAAGAGAGGGGAAAGGACATTCTTAGAAGAGGAGCACTCAGCTCTGGAATTTCCTCCCCCCCGTGGTTTCAGTCTGTGGATCTGACAGTTTCAGGGGACAATGTGAAGCCTGTTTCCCCAGGCTTTTTTTCTGACAAGTTGACCTAGCAGTGTAAGGGAGGAGGAAGAGATTATTTGTTGTTGTTTGATGTTGATGCTTACTAACAGCGGCATTTTGTGAGGGTCTAAGTGCTTAGATTATTCTGTATGATGCATATTACAGTACAGCCACATAGGAGAAAACAGTCCCCATTCTGAAGAGCGTATAAGCACATTTTATAAATTGAAAGAAGCAAAAATAAATTTAAAGATGGTGTAAGAGAAAAATATTTAACTTTTGCCCTAGCCAACTAAAGCTTTTTTCTGTTACATATAAAAACTACGTGAATGGTATGAAAGAGGGACATATGGTGAGGAGGATCAGGGCCAATGAATTTGGATCCTTTATTTCTGGTTGTCTAATTTTAATACTACATAGAAGAAAACCACGCTGATGAAAGGTACATATAGAAAATTACATGGAGGATGTGGAGAAGCAGAACAAAAGAAAAGGCTTTGTATGAGAGAGATATCCCTCCACACCCCACTCTGGGCTTCACGATCACAAGACAGCAGAGATACCCCTGGACAGCTCTACAAAGGCTTCATATTTAAGCATCTGAAAGGTCAGATATTTTGCTAGCAAAGAGTGTCCCAGGCTGTTCGCATTTCATTAACTTGGAATATGCAGTCTTTACCATTGTCTATATTATATATTTTCCACAGAGGTAAAACATGTTTTATTAGCAAACTGCATTAAATTTAGTAGAGAGCTTTAATATCTCACCACTGGTTTGCTTACAGTAAACTGAAAAGCATCTTTGCAAACACCTCCAGTATTAACTACCATTCAAATGTGTTGTATTAGCAGCTTATATTGGACAAATATTTAGATCTAAGAAAATTACTTTTCTACCACTCACCTCTTGATGAGGAAAGAAATCACCAGGAAGTCTTTCCAGAAATGATGACAGTGAAAAAGCAGATTTCTTTCCTTGCACATCAATAACTTTGAGGTGCTCAGGAGATGGGCTCAAAAAGGCATAAAGTACTTCACTCTGACACAGTCTTTCATCAGAAAGCAGCTTCTGTGGAGAAAACAGAATGAAGAAAATTCACAACATATCAATTCCATATGAATTGTTTAAGCAATGAAGTGCAATAGACTCTTCAGTACAGCTGGTTAATACACTAATCAGGTGCATAGTGAGACTAACATTAGTGAATAAGGGGAGTGTGCACCACATCTTAGAGAGACTTGAATTTTAATAACATTTTCTAAATAAATAGCATTTTTAAGCATTTTAACGAGATGTCCTTATGCCATGCAAATTAGTTTGTAGAGAATTTGTTTTAAAATTTTATGTATTTAAACGTGGAAAATTAAAACTACTATAAAAATGGCATTGTGGAGTTCCAAGCTCATGGTCTCACAATCATTCTGAGATCAAACTGACTTACCACTAGAGAGATGGCTTTTCTAAATGCCAATGCCACAAGCTCAACATGGGATCTAAACTCAAGATGCATACTTTTTGGCTTGTATACCCTCTACCCCCAATAAAGACTTAAACACAAGGACTGACTCAGCTCTCACACTGGTAATATACTAATGGTTACAATGGATTTACTCCTGATTTAGGCCAGTATAAGTGAGAGGAGTATTAGGTTCATTGATAACAATGCTGGTAAAATGATGAATAACCCAGAACAGAATCCAGGTTATCTTGGCTCTGCAGTTATTTGGTAGTAAAAAGTAATACGTTTTAGACAGTAAAATACACAAATATGACACACAGAGGAAATACACAGTGAACATTTGTTGAGTAAGGAGGAACTGTTTTTATATAGTCACTTTTCGTACAATGCCCATAGTTCCAGTAAAATTCTAATAATAGCTTTCCCTTCTGTTAAGGCTTTGCATGTGCTTTTGATTGTCACAGATTGTTGCCAGTAATTCTTTCCCAACTAGGCACTGCTATAATTGCCCATCCACTAAACTCTCCCCTGTAGTCATGCCCAAGTGCCATTTTTATTTTTCACTGGAAAATACAGTTTGATTGCCTCAAACTATACTTTCTCTACCTAATTTACTTCATCTGCATGGAAACCAGCACAGAACTAGCTGCTTTGCCTGGTCTGTGGGTGTGGAACGAGGGAATCTGGAGCAGAAAGAAGATGCAGATAAACAGGATTGGGTACTGAGCACCAGAGAAGCAGCACCAAATAAAGGGGGTTTCTCTGACCATTAGCAGCTGGGAGTGAAGGGAATCTAGAACAGCAGGAAACAGAAAGGGACAAGGGGACACAGAAGGGGAAAAAGAAAGTCTTAAAATTTGATGCTTAAAATCCAACGTGTTTATTTAAGGATAGTACAGTACCCAAAAAATAGATTATTACATATCTAAATGCTAATTGGGTTTCATATTTCAATACATTTCTGCTACTTCTTTATGATACCTTTGAAAAGCACAGCAATGAAATGGCAAACATTCAGAGTTTGAAATCCTATCTCCCATTTAAAAAAAAAGTACATGAAATATTAATGGTGCTCAGCTCCACTTTAGCAACCTTCTACTTTTGAAAAAGAACATTATTTCACTTCCTGAGGAAAAACATACCTTGCTGTTTTACAGCAACTTTTGGTTGTATTATAGTACCTGGAATACAAACAAAGGCTGTCTAGGAAAAAGATTACTCTAAAATCAAACAATTTACTTTTCATATAAATGAATATGCTAGTTTAATTTTTCCTGACTCAGCAGTGGCCTATTAGTCTCTGAACTTCAGAATCTACAAAAGTTTTTCTTAATTGTTAAACAGTCTGCTTTAAACAAACAGCAATGTTAAACCAAGGTGGCCCTGAAAACCCTATCGCTGTATCTTTAAATTGTATAACGTCTTCTGTTTGGTGCTACATGAAGCAAAATACAATTTCACCTTTGGGGGCAAAATACAACCACTTCAAAGGCTGTCCTATCTAAACCATACCTTCTATTCATTTATTTAGATTTAAAATAATAATGATGCCTAGCCAAGGCTCTAGGCAATCTAATATAATTAATCATACAATACATACTATCAAATTAAACCTCAGCAGCACTGAAATCGATTCCACAGCAATTTGGCCAGCCAACCACCTGTTCCCTTCACCATCTTGGAAGCACACCTTCAACCTCCTTCTGAGACCCTATTCAACAGGTGTCTTTTACGGCATACCTGGAAGGTCACCATATTCAAGCTCTATAAAACCAAATGAGGGAGCAAGTTCCAAAGTCCTGCCAGCAATTCCCACCTTTTACAACAAAGAGAACCACCCCAAATGCCCTGCTAACCACAGCTGTGGCAGAAGGACACAGGGAGAAGTGGACCCTAAGCTAGGCCAGTCCCAGGCCATTTAGGGCTTGATAGTCTACAGGTCACGACCAATGCCTTAAGTTCTACCTGGAGACCAATAGGCAGCCAGGCAAATCCCAAAGCACTGGGGTCACGTGCTCTCAGTGAGATGTCCTGCTCACTAAGCAAGCCATACATTCTGCACCAGCTTCAGCCTCTGAATGGCTGTAGGTGTAGTCCATGTAGACCATATTACAATAATCTAATCTTGAGGTGACACAAGCATGGACACAAGTGGCAAGGTCCACATCAGAAAAAAGAGGCTGGAACCTCCCAGCCAGATATAGATGGCAAAAAGCTGACTGGGCCACCACTGTACTATGATCTTCAAACAGCATCTTGGCATCTAACATCACCCATAAGATATGAGCACTATTAACCAATGTCAGACATACTCTCTCAACCAAAGGGGCTGATATTACCTCTGCCATCTCCTCCAGCTGCTTCCCCCAACCCACCATCATCAGCTCCACATTAGCTGGGTTCAGCATCAGCCAGCTTGCTCTCAGCCATGCCCTACTCTCAACTAGACACTGGCTGAGGTGCTGAACTACATCAGAAGAGAAAGAGGCAAACAGCTGGATGTCATCGGCAAAGTGAAAACACTGAACCCCATGCACCCTTATTAGCTCTCCTAACAGTCCTATACACACACTGAACAGGAGAGGTAACAGAATGACTCCTTGTGGCACTGCACACTTGAGAGCTTTTCGGGAAGGGGAGATTGCCCACAACTACCCGGTGAAATCTCTCCAAGAGAAGAGAACATAATGAGTGTCTGAAGTACAAACTTTCAGAAATTCACAGAAGAATGAGTGGTGAGAGTTCTCCCTGGTCCTCCCAGAGTAGGAGGCATAGGTGCTGACTCCGTGGGTGCTCTGTGGCTGGAGCACCCATGGGGAAAAAATGGTGCTCAGCACCCACTGGAACTTTGGAAAGCTGGTGCCTGTGGCAGGAGGAGCAGTGACTGCAGCACGACCTTCTAAACCAGTGGTCTCCAACCTTTTTACGACCAAGATCACTTTCTGGATCTAAGGGCAACCCAGGATCTACCCCGCCCCTTCCCCGAGGCCCTGCCTCTTCCCCAACATCCCGACCCACTCACTTCATTCCCCTTGCACTCTGTCATTCGCTCTCCCCCACCCTCACTCACTTTCACAGGGCTGGAGTAGGAGGTTGTGGTTTGGCATAGGATGCAGGCTCTGGACTGGGGCCGAGAGGTCTGCAGTGTGGGAGGGGGCTTTGAGCTGAGCTTGGGGAAGGAGGGTGGGGTGCAGGGCGGGGGGTGAGAAGTGCAAGCTCTGGGAGAGAGTTTGGGTGTAGGAGGGGACTCTAGGCTGGGGCAGGGGGTTGGGGTGCAGGAGGAAGTATGGGATGCTGGCTCTGGGAGGGGGATCAGGGCTGGGGTACGGAGGGAGTATAGGGTGCTGGCTCTGGGAGGGGGGTCAGGGCTGGGGCTTGGGGTGCAGAAGGGAGTTTGAGGTGCAGGCTCTGGGAGGGGGCTCAGGGCTGGGGTGCGGCCTCCCGCCGGGCAGCACTTACCTCCGGTGGGTGCCATGTAGCTAAGGCAGGCTCCCTGCATAACCCAGCCCCACACCGCTCCCAGAAGGGGCCAACATGCCCCTGGGGAGGGGCAGGGTGAACGTGGCTCTACACACAGCTCCTCTCTGCAAGCATCGTCCCCACAGCTCTCCCAATCAATGGGACTGTGGGAGCAGTGCTTGCAGGCAGAAGCACTGCGCAGAGGGTGACCCCAGCCCCCAGGGCTGCGCTGGCCCCTACCAGAAGCAGCGTGGGGCCAGGGTAGGGAGTGTGCCTTAGCGGTAGCCACACTACACTGCTGGAGATCGTGATCGACTGGGAGATCCTCTAGGATGGACCAGTTGATCGTGATAGACCAGTTGGTGACCACTGTTCTAAACAGTGCTTGAAGAACAGTACTAAAGACACAGAGATAGGATTTTTTTCGGAAGATTGGGAGAAAATGTGTCACACACTTATGCAGACAAGCTACTGTGGATTCCAGACCCCAGCAACACAGAACAGGGGAAGCCAGTTTGCTGCTAGACTCTACAATGAATAGAATGTTTAAGAGCATTCAATCTTTGTTTTCTTACCTGTAAGAAGCTATTTAACTGGTTCTTGGACTTTTCCATGAATTTCTGATCTACAGATTTGAACGGCAGCTTACTGAGAGAAGGCAACTGAACTTTCTTTAATGATGGAAAACACTGAGCAGAGAAAGGACAAAACAGATTACTCCATCACATTTTTAATACACATATGCAGCAAAAAGGCAGAAAGGGATATGGGTATAAATGGAGATGGAATGACATCCCCTAATTTTCCTCTCCCTTCCACACCCCTCTGAGTGTCCTCAGGAACTCCTTCCCTTGCCCACCCATAGGTAACATAGGTCAGGAATTCTTCCTTTGGAGCCCCATCACTACCAATCCTATGTCAGCTAAAAGAGCTGCTTCAGAATAACATGAGGCATTTTCTTTCCCAAAGGGCTGTCAAGCCCTCACTTGCCTTGGGAGCGAGAGACCAGGCCTGGAACTCAATAAGGGGCTCATATGGCAATATAGAGCAGAAGCCACTAGGACACTGGATCCGCTCAGCAAACACAATTCATTATTAAACAAGAAAAGGCCAAGTACACACTTCTTTGCAATCTGTCAACAAGTGCAAAAATTGGATACTAGAAAGAAATCTGGGTCCAAAAAGGCAAGACACTGTAAACAGCAGCTGGTCTGAAAACACAGTAATGAGGAATAACCAGATTCTGAAATATTTAGATGTTTTAGAACAACTGTTTTCAAACCTTTTTTCATTTGCAGAGCCCTAAAAAATTTCAAATGGATGTGCAGGCCCCTTTGGAAATTCAATCTGCGGTCCACAGACCCCTCCCTTAGAAGTCTTAGACTGAAAACTGACTGAACAGAATTCAATTAATGGGCTGGCATGGCATTTGACATAGCATGAGAAATGGCACTAAACTGTGGGCTTCTATGGTAACGACAACACTTCCGGGTTTTGACCTGTAGTTGTGCGTATTTACACACTTTTTATTGATCAGAAAAACAGAATGGTTTTTCTGGGAGCTGAAACTTTATTTTCATAGTCAGCTTTCACTGACCTCTTAGACATAGTCTGCAGACCCCCAAAAGGGTCCATGGACCACAGGTTGAAAACCACTGTTTTAAGCAAATGAAAAGTGCAATTTAATGTAACTAGACATATAAAGGAAAGCTGGACAGACAGTGTACAATACAGAGAGAGGGCATGCTATATTATTGACCAGGAAACAATATGTGATAAGGAGGGGCTGTTATAAAGAAGGAGTAGCAAACAATGAGTTAGAAGAAGCAGGACAATAGATAAAAAAGAGAGAGGAAGAAAAGGAGAAGAGGCGGAGACAGAAAACCCATCCTGCCACGAACAGTGTCCATTAGTCATAAAGCATAAGACACAAAGGCCAGCTGAGACACTGGGAAGCAGCAGGTGTGTCATGGAAGTCCAATTAAATTGACAAGGAGATAAAAGGTTGAAAGGAAGACTGCAATTAAAGCAAAAAAGGGTGACATGGGATTCAAATTTACCATCAAATTAAGCCTCTTCCTTCCACTCTTCATTTCAGATGAAATAAACTGCAGCAGAGTGATTCCCTCCACAAGTTTACTACTGGAGCACACAGACGGAACCCTAGAAAGGTTCCAGGCCCCTTCCACTAATATTTCTTCCCCCATCCCCTCAAATCCCCCCTGCCAAATTGGCAGCCTGTATGCACTCTTGCCTACCCCCATTTCTGAAAATGATCAGTCTCCTATTGTCCCTTTTAAGCACCACTATCTCCACCATGTCTTTGTCCTGTTGCTTCAGTAAATTAGCCATCCAGAGGTATTTGTGAATCAAGAAGCTAATAACCTCAACTTTGGAGTCCAACACCAGAGGTTTATAAACCCATTTCCATCCAACTTTGATACAGTTTTTCCTTACAACAGAATCGGTTTCTTATACTTTCTAAACAAAGGTTTCATATTTAAGCTATTTTCTATATTTTCCACATAGATTAGAGGTGGCTATGGTAACTTTCTTTTATGTATTTTTTTTCCTGAATGTGTGTCCAGTATTTTAAAAGATGAAAAACCCCACTCACACAAAAAAGTATTCCTACCTCACTGAGTTTTCGGTGTAGATTCTGAAACTCACTGAGCTTTCTGGGAACTCTCCAGTTCTTAGTTTCAGCTCCATCAACTTCTTGTAAACTCACCATGACAAAGTAGCAGGGCACTTGTTCCCCATTTTCTTCTATAACCTTGGGGGTGGAGAGGGAATGTATATTACTGAGATAGTAAATAGATAGTAAAATGTTATAAAAATTAACTTTCATATAGATTCATGATCCTCGCCACAGTTTCATTCTTTCTGCTGTAGCATAAAGGCTTCATACCAAGCTTTGGCTTATTGGAGTAAATTTGACCAGGATACTGTGGGTCCTGCAACTTCCCCCGTTAATACATTCATCTTCACTGATTGCCTTGCAACACCTCCTACATCAACAGAATCCATTTTAAATCTCTTCTTGGGACACGGTCACTCGGCTTTTACAATTTTCAGAGTTTTTTTCATGTTAGATTGGTCTCCTTTCTCCTTCTCTGGTGACAGGCATACGTCCTTCCATATTTTACTGTACAGGTTTTAACTTTTGCTCTACCTTCTTTCCTAAGCACCTTATTGCTGCTCCATGGGTCACTCCTGTCACTCTAAAATTGTTAAAAAACCATTCTGTGCAGAGAGGGAAGGGAGGAACTGGGGAACCTGCTCTCACATTGTTTCGATAACCAGAGTCTCTGCATTCAGGCTCAATTTCATTTTAAAAAACAGTGACCTCTCCTATTGCTTACCAGTACTTTATATGCTTGGAATTTTCTTGATTAGTTTCATATTCTTCATGGTCTCTCTTTTCAACCTTGTCTTCTCTCAAGATATAGACATTCATATACATAAGCCATAGCAATCCTTAAGATGAGGACTGTGCTAGCCGGGGTTATCGGGTTGCCATTTCTGTTCTCCATTCATTACTTGCATTTGAGAGTACTTTTCACACATGTATAGCTGCCTCCCATTGCAGGCTCTCACATCCTTTAAAACTATCAACGAATGAAAACTTAGAAGAGCTATGTGAAGTATGTGTTATCAGATGGGGGAAACTGAGGCAAAGTGAGGTTTAAAGCCTCTCTCAAGAATACAGAGGTGGTCTGTGGCAATGCCAAGGATCAAACTCAGATCTTTAAGATCCTAACCTCAGGTCTCAACCAAAACTTCACTTTTTCTCCCCAGTGCAATACAGTTTTCTTTAGAAGACTGGCAAATGGATTAACAGAGCAAAATAAGACAAACAGCTCAAGTATGAGGCCCTTTCCTTACTAAATAAGCCCCTAATGAAATCTATATTTCCAACGTACAGTACTGAAGATATGATGAAATACCAGATTAAAACAGATTACCGCCTGTGTTTAAAGATCTGGATGGTACCATACAAGGCACATATTTTGCCTTTTTTTATGTCTGTAAAGAAAAATCAGTAACATAAAATGTTTGTCTTAACTAGATTACCTATGGAAAACAGGCTGAAAAGGAATTATAGCACACAACTCTGAGACCATCTTTCTGAAGGAAGAGGTCTTCATATATTTTGCTGGCATGGGTTTGTTTTGGCTTTTTAAGCAATTTTGCTCGCTAAGGAGGTACTTTCTAATTAATTCAATTACAGTCAGGATAAACCATAAAATTCAAATGACGACAACATCCATGGGGAGGGTTGTAAAAGTCTGGTCATGTCTATTTATGCTAGTGGTAGGCAATTCTAACAGTCGGTATACCATCACTGTAAGTGACATTTCATTAAAATGTGTCTCCTTATAAACTTACTTATTGTTGTAATATGCTCTTCCTGGGCTGCACACAGGACCATTAAGAAACGCAGCCTAGTGCCGAATGTGTACAACCCTAATAACTGAGCATTTCAGTGGCTCCCAATGAATTTCCAGATAAAATTCAAGGTGCCAGTTTTAATTTATAAAACCCTACATGGTTTCAAACATAGCTACCCAAGGGACTACCTTTCTTTCCCATGCCAGGCTTCCACATTTGAGATCAGCAGAGATGTTTGATCTGAAACTCCCGTGACACAAAGGAGGAGAAACTGGTGGCAGGGTGTTTTCTGTGAAAGTCTAACTACACAGTCTTTTCCTTACTTGGTCTGGCACAGCCTGGATTTGTGCCTTAAGACACATTCAAAGCCTTTCTCTCACATGGATTTATGAGGTTTGGGAGATCAGATATGGAGGGGCTCATGGTAAATGATCATTATTAGTGACTTTCCTGCATTACACATTTTTCAAAAGACTAATCACTTGCAGAGATGTAGGCACATCTGAATAAAATTACCAGCAGGTGGTGATCCATGGGGAAATTATCTCTACCTGTTACTTTAATTATTCCTTCTTGGTGACCTTTTAGAATATATTCAAAGCAGGGAGAAAATTTTAAAGCTAGGTCTTCTAAAATTGGCCTTCATTCTATTTTCAAGTTATTATTCACATGGTTCTGCACAGGGAGAACAACTATTAAATGAAGACCTAAGTTTAAAGTTCACTCGAGTCACCCATATGAAATATTTGATAGCTTTCATTATCCCTTTTTAGCAAACGGAAGTTATGATCATTTGAAGTACTTGTACATTTGCTATTTTGGACTAGCATGTTACCTAGCAACTAGGCAGCACAATATTTCACTGGACTCTCTATATATTTAAAAATTTACATCAACCCTCCATTGAAATGGAACCACAAATGGATAGAGGTGAACTATGACTAGAATACCAGACTTCTTATTTTAAATGCAAATTTACGTTCACCTGTAGTGTTTTCACTTTTATGATTTCCTTTGTTAATTTCCTTTTTATAATTTAAAAAACCCATCAGAAATAATGAATCCTAAAACAAGCTAGAAAAACATAATGAAATGAAATTCTGCACCATTTCATGGTTTTTGCTATATTATTATTTTGAATTTTTGTCCTAAAATTGGGGCCTGGAAGCTTGAAGGCTGTGTTCAGATACCACAGTGACGGGCATAGTATTGAGAATTCACTGAGAATGGCAGGGTACTCTCAGAATTAGGTATAAGGCTGAACTCCACAGCTCCTTTCATGACATACCCTACTCATCCCTTCATCAACCCAGAGTCATTGGCTTAAATAAGAGTTTTTCACATTACACATAGTTAGCTATGGAGAAGAGGACTGACTCAGCACTCCGTACCTAAGAGATTTAGATGGTTTCAGACTCTTAATTCTTCTCCTACGACAGTTATATGGCAGCCACAGGACAATGAAAAAATCATTATTGCAGGCTGTATGGTCTATCATTGAACATCTAGTCCAGAAAGAGCAAGAATTTCTCTCTTCTACACATGCCTTTGGGCACGAGTGCTCCCAGCCTCTTTCTTACAAAAGAGGTACGTCTCAGCTGCGGTGTGGGCTTCAATTTCAGGCACCACATTAGTAAACATTACAAAGAGTTCAGAGGAGAGTAATGAAAATGAGGAAATAGTTTAAAAAACTGGTATTTTCAAATCTACTGCATAGAGGACCTAAAAGAGGCATAATATCTACAAACATATAAAGAAGTGTTATGAAGTCAACAGGAACCAATTACTGCACAAAGCAAGTTATGGCTCTAAACTGCAGTAAGGAAAAATTAAATTAAGTATCAGGGAAAACTTTAGAACTAATAAGAGTTACATAATGGAATAAGCAGACAATAAAAGGCTGTTGAATTCCCGTAATTAGAGATATTAAGAGCTAGACATCCATCAGGGATGATTTAGGAATAATACAATTAGCTTTGCCACTATGCTGAAGGACGAACTTGCACGACTCACTAGAAGTTCCTTCCAACCCAAGCAATTCTCTGTAAAAACCCACCTGAGCGGCAGGACACTGAACAACGAGCTAATGATTAGAGCTGAGTGAAAGTTTGAAAAAATTCAGAAGAAAATCTGGTTTCAACTAAAACTGAATTATCTCTGTTGGTCTCGCCAAAAAAAGAAGCGTTATGGATACAAGACATTTTGTTTCACTTGAAATTAATTTTTTTTATTTCAAGGAACACTCAAATCTGCACCAAGACATAAGCCACATCTGCAAACATCTCACGAACAAGTGGACACGTGGAGTCACAAATGCCTACAGTGGAGCACCCATAGGGACACTACGCTACTCAAAGAATCACACTTTCCTCTAAGGTTCACCCAGTGACATAAAGTACTTCAGAAACTCCTGTTGAATGTTTCACCTTGTAAGTTGGCTTTTGTACTCCTCATCCAGTATCTCTAACAATCCCTTAAAACTTAATTGGTATAGAAGATCATAATATGAAATATAGCAAGTGCAAATATTGGGTCTTCTATGTGTAGGAATGTAGGCCTGGTGTGATATAAGTAATTAAACATGGGAAAGGCCTCATTTCTTGGAAGACAGGAGTAGGGAGGTACACTGATTAGCATGCTGAAAACAGTATTTGCGCTAGGATAAGTAAACGGATCAGTAGGCTGGAAAAAGAACGTCTGTACTAGCCAAGATAAGGGGAAAACACACAAGGAGTCATTTACAATGGACAAGATAATCCTGGAACATAAGATGAGGTAAAGAGTAAGTTGTAAATGGATGGTGAATGGACAGAGCATGCTGTATAGGGATTGGTTCTTACAAAGTGACCACGTCAATCCCAAAACGTGTGACGTAATATATAGTAAATGCAACGTAATGTGAAAATATGTATGAAGGAAGAGGTTTACTGTGTAACTTTGGATGTGTGGTACACCCCCTATACCCATGCCCTACTGTTGAGCCTGATCAACTCAACATAGCTTTGCTGTATGCCAAATAAAGGAAACTGAGTGACAAGACTGGATTCCAAGTGAGTTCTTGGGGGAGCTGAGTGGAAGAGGTCTCAGGGGAACCCCAACACCATGCATGCCAACAACAGCACTGTATTTCAGTCAATCAGCATCATAAGATTACAAGGCACAGATCTTAATGTGCTCATTGTTGATGCACAACGGTATTCCTTAGACACCATACCACTTTAGCCTATGCCTGAACCTACAGATATATTTACAGATGTTCCTATAGCACCTGAATAACAGAGCTGAAGGATGAGACGTGTTTGTGAATAGCGGGGGAGGGGTAGGGGTGAGCTTGATGAGGTTGTTTTAAATAAACTCTAACAAAATGAATGTCAGCATTTCTTTCTTTATACACTGAGAATTTGAACTGAACCAGAGGATAGAAACACAGCAAAAACATACCTCGCCTGTATTTATGAAGGCTTTCCACATGCCAAGATTTTCACACCACCAATCTGTTCTTGCAATGTGCAACCGAAGGTCACTGTGTTCTCTCTCTATCAGAGAAATTTCATCCTTCAATTTGGAAACAATCTGGCAAGGAAAATGTAGGAATTACAACGGGTAGAAAACTGCCTATGATAACATAGCCACTACTTTCTTTGGTTATAATATTCAAGAGATGGAAAGAGTGCAGGGGAGAGGAGAGAAAAAGGACTAATCCCGTGAGACAACTCATTACAAAAAATCCCAAATCTGTACAATCTACACAGTCTAATATAGATTAGTAGAATACACTGTATCAATTAAAAGTCAACTTGCAGTGCTAAAAGAAAAACCTGAAATAGGCACAGAAAAACATGCTGAATATCGCCATTCACCAGGCTACAGGGGGCAATCAGTACAGAAATATTTTTAAAGGAACACTTTCAAGTTAAAGATTATATAAATATTGTAGGTACTCTAAATTGACAAGTTTCTCTCTTTAGGAAATACTTAACATGACTGAACATCCAGTGAATAGTTTTCATTCCTTGTGTCTTAATTATGTAACTAAGCATTCCAAGGAGTTATAATTTAATAGGCTCCAAAAAATCCAAATAGCATTAATTATATTGGAAAATATACATTTAAAAGACTTTCTTGCTTGGACATAACTCTCAAAGAGATCATCTTCTAAAAGAAAGAAATCTGTATCTTATAAATGGCAAAATGATTTGCAAATTACTGTTACAGAAGATGATTGTAAGAAAATTTGGGAACATATGTAAAAATGTGTGATTAGAAACAGTTAAGAAAACAAGTTGATATTTTCACTTCTACGAAATAGCACACAAAATCAGCTTAATTTAAAGTTCTCCTTGACCAACTTGTTCCAGGGAAGAAGTAACTTGGTGGTCACATTTATACATCTACAACAATTCTGCCTCTATATATCAAATATTTGGTCTCTTGTAAGGTGAAGGATCATTTAGAATTACAGGTATACCACTCCCTCTACAAACAGCTATCATCCTTCTTGGGACAGCAACTATATTTTCCAGGACTACCTGCATACAGATCTCTTTGCAATGACTTTATTCTGGGAACTAAGAATGTAACAGTGAAATCATGGAAAAACACAGACAACAACAAAGGATGAATAGATCCACAGAAATTGGTATGGTGCGACTACAGGTAAACAGTTGTTAACCTTACATAACAAAATACCAAGACTCTATACCACTATTGATTCAATTTTATTAAACACATATTTCAAAATGTGAACAATGCAGAAAGGCATACTGAATCTCTCTCCGTATTCTTCATTGCCATTAGGAAAAAAAAAAAAGTGTGTGCGTGCATGCATGCATGCGTAAATAAATCATAGTCTCAAGTTAAAGCTGAGATAACAAGTAATGATTCATACATGAATATAATATGTCATAATGGTTTGGTTATACAGATAGCACTGATATCAGAAGCATAACCTTAAACTGTAATGCTACTTAAATCAACAACGAGTTAAAATAGGAATAAAATTGTATATAACTATTCTCTCAAATAGCATTACAATTTTGAGTATTTTGTAGCTAACCATGTGAGTGAATGTGTTCCTATGTTTATATACACACATTTTTATTATGATTTACACTTGTGTTTTTCTTATACTTAGGGTTATATAGTAAAGAGTGTTACAGAAACAAATCTGTTGTTGCACTCAATGCTATAGCACTGTAAAGTGTGTAATATTTTGCATGAAAATTTATCATTCTATATTCTTGATGATACTTAAGCAAATAAACAGAAAATGTTTCTGTATTTCTAAAGTAACTAGATTTCCTTACCTGCATCACTAATATCTTCTCATTTTATTAAAATGCAAAGAATTGTTAAAAGCAAATTTACCTTTAAATCACTTATACTATTTGTTTACATTTTGCATTCTTCAGTCTAGTGAACGAAAATAGGACGGGTGAGTTTTACTTTCTGATTCTCAAACTAGCCCTAAACTGCAATGTTTGGGAGGCAAACAACCTGGAAGAATAATTCCAAAGACAAACAAGTGTCAAGTGGAATTTTTGAGTGGGTATTTAACTCAAAAGAAACATTTTTGTGATATTTTGTTCTGTAAAACTATGTTTGTATAAATATGAAGCCTAATTCATGTTGAGAGCGTCTTTAACTAGAAGTCCTTTTTTCTTCTCTCTGAAATCCTCCCTGTTCACCGAAAAGATCATGGAGGATTTAAAGGACCATTTTAAGTTTAGTTTAAACTTTAGCTGAATGCCCTGCTACAACCTGGTGATCAGGTTATTCAGCAAACAAACTTCACTTTCAGTCTAAAGTTTGCAGTTCACCTTTAAACTTTCATCTTTACACTGTGTGGAAACAGCCATCTGCGAAGGGGACCAAAAAACCCCACACTCTTGATTGAGTGGGCTGGACGGCTCTGTTGCGTGGTAATTAAAACTTCATATTAATACAAAGAGATAGTATTTTCACAGAATCATAGACTTTAAGGTCAGAAAGGACAATTATGATCATCTAGTCTGACCTCATGCACAATGCAGGCCACAGAATCTCACCCACCCACTCCTGTATCAAAGACCTAACCTATATCTGAGCTACTGAAGTCCTCAAATCATGGTTTAAAGACTTTAAGGTGCAGAGAATCCTCCAGCAAGTGACCTATGCCCCATGCTGCAGAGGAAGGCGAAAAACCCTCAGGGACTGTGTCAATCTGCCCTGAAGGAAAATTCCTTCCTGACCCCAAATATGGCGATCAGTTAAACCCTGAGCATGTGGGCAGAGCATAAAGCTCACGAAATCAATGGGAAAACTCCCATTGACTTAAATGGGCTTTGTGTTATGACACTATTTGATACTATTTATCAATCCTGACACATTTATGCTCATATAATTCCCTTTATGTTGCTAAATATATAGTCCTAGTTTCAAAAGTCAGACGCTGTCTCAGTTAGTCTAAATATGCCAGTAGTTTTTTCAAAACCAGGACAAACCTAAGAAGAAAAACATTCTGCCCCTTCTGCCCATCACCTCTGCTGTAATCTCTGGGTTCTGCTCCTCATCTGGTTTCCTACCTCCCTACCACTTTAATTTTTAAGTCAGCCCTAGCAGTTGCCTTTACCTGCCAGATCCTTTCATTCTGCCATGCTACTAGGTCTCAGATAATATCCTAGATTCCCTTGCTTACAACTCAGCAACATCAAAGAGCAGCTGGCTGCTCTGCTTGACAAGTGACAAGCTAGTTACTGATACCTGAGAGTCTGAGTTTGCACAGGGCTTGACTTTAAAGATAAGACCAGCAGCAGGAGAGGAACCTTAGGGGACCCTCTAGACCAGTGGTTTTCAAAAATTTTTCTGGCGACCCAGTTGAAGAAAACTGTTGATGCCTGCAACCCAACAGAGCTGAGGATGAGGGGTTTGGGGTGTGTGTGGGGGGGGGGGGCTCAGCGCTGGGGCAGAGGGTTGGGATGCAGGGGTGAGGGCTGTGGGGTAGGGCCAGGAATGAGGGGTACAGGGTGTAGGAGGAGGCTCTGGGCTGGAGCCCACAGGGGTTGGGGTGTGAGAGGGAGTCAGGGCTCTGGGCTGGGGGTGCAGGCTCTGGGACACGGCCAGGGATGAGGAGTTTGGGGTGCAGGAAGGGGCTCTGGGTTTGGGGTGAGATAAGAGCTGGAGGAAGGGATTGGGGCACAATGTTACTTCGGGTGGCTCCCTGTCAGTGGTGCAGTGGGGATGCTAAGGCAGGCTTCCTGCCTGTACTGGCACCATGGACCATGCTGCGCCCTGGAAACAGCCAGCAGCACATCGGGCTACTAGGCGAAGGCATGCAACAGTCCCACGTAGCTCTCACCTGCAGACACCCCTCCAGCTCCCACTGGCCGAGAACCATGCATGGAGCCCCATGGCCCCATCACCTAGGAGCTGGACGTGCTGCTAGCCACTTCCAGGGCGCAATACAGTGTCAGAACAAGTAGGGACTAGCTTGCCTTAGTTGGGCAGTACCACCGATGGGGCTTTCAATGGCCCAGTCAGCGGTGCTGACCAGAGCCAACGCAACCCAGTGCCTTATATTCCGCGACCCAGTACCAGGTCACAACCTGGAATTTGAAAACCACTGCTCTAGAGCAAGGGGAGGTGGGAATCTGCAAGAAGAGTCTGGAAGGTTGAGGGAAAGAATAGCGATATTTTCCAATTTATCACATTTCCTCCCCCAAAAAGCATACACCAATCACACTGCCACTCAAATTGCCCTCTCCCACCAACCAGTCACATCAGCCTTTTATTCCCACACCCTCATCACATTCACCCGGGGCCCCTCTGGACTCTCATGTAAGGGTATAAAGAGTAGAGTGGCTGCGACTTCTCACAGCTCCCTCACAATTCAAAGCCCATGATAGCTGAGAACTCCAAAAAGCAGGGTGGGTCATATCTCAAAGACCCAGTTACTATGGGGTAGGTAACCATTTGTTGTTCTTCGAGCATGTGTCCGTGTGGATCCCACATTCCTGCCAAACTTGCTGCCTCTGGAACGGTGCTGGGTACATGACAAAAGAGGAGAATGACAGCTGTCTCCTGGAATACCCGGTTTTGTGAAGGGTACTCTGGTTAAGTAGTCTGGGAAGAGGAGAAAGCTCTCTCACGCTCTTGAGGTTGATTATTAGTGTGGTTTATCATAGGGGGCTGGGGTGTACATCCCTAGTGATCACAGCATAGCCCTAGAATTGTTAAGGGAGTGGAGTGCATCATTTGTTTGGCTACTGAAGAGGTCCATCCCTTAGAAGGGCAGATCCTCTATGGTGCACTGCATCCCCTTAGTAATCCTGGATGCTTGAAACCAAAAGGCCCATCTTATGGTGACCGCCAAGGCCATGAATGTGACAGCTGTGTCCAATACATCCATAGCTGCTAGGAAGGCAGATGTTATGACCATTTGGCCCTTCTTCATGATCTTTCAGTTACTCCCTATTATCTTGCGAGATTTTTGGTAGGAAGGGGACCACTCTCTCCCAGGTGAGAAAACTATATTTCAAGAACAAGGCCTGATAGCTCACAATGCAGACCTGTAGCTAGATGGAGGACTAAGCCTTGTGCCTGAAAAGTTCCAGTTTCTGAGTGTCCTCTTTCAAGGTGCACTTAAAAAAAAAAAAAAACAAAGGCTGTAAACACCCTGTACCACTAATCCCACCAGGGACCTGGATATAGAAATGCTTCAAATCCATTTGTGAGACCTGGTACCTCTTTCAAATCCTCTTAGATGAAGACCTAACTGTAGCTGGAGTCTACCAAAGCCACTTCACCAGCTTGCACATACCTTTGTTGGTGGGGAGGGCAATTATGGCTGGGAATGAGGAGCTCAGGAGGTCAGAGTTTACAGGACTTTTCCTGGATTACCAAGGTTTCAGTGTCCCAGGTCTCAGTGATCGGGGTCAGCAAATCCTGGAGAACCATGAAGTCATCAGACACTGAAATTGAGGATGACCTACTCACCACCCCTTGTGTTTTGCCTGTATTTGTGCTATAAACAAGGAGCCTCCACTGCCTCCTGCATGGTCCCCTCCTGAATGCAGGGGAGAAACTTCACAGCTTCTTTTCAGTGAGAAAGAATGGGATGGCAAAGGTGATACTGAGTATATCTCATTGAATGGTGGCACCATAGGGTAGGGCAATCCAGTGCCAGCAGTGGTCTTGGTGTGGAGGATGTCCTGAGTGGAAATATACATTCTGCCTCCAAAACATATCTTAGCACCACGATGGAATAAGTCCTTAGTGCCAGCCTCGATGCCAGTGGCAAAGTCAGTATTGGACTATTCCTCTTCTCCAGGGCTGTCAGTGCCAGTGCATTCTGCACCTTTTGGGATTTTTCTCACTGCTGGATTCCAGCATGACGTGTCTGCTGGAGGAGACACTACCCAAGGATGGCTCCTTCTGCTCCTGTTCGGTGTTGCCATTCGCTCCAGTTCAAAAGTGATTCTCACAGACTCTATCTGGATTTACACATCTTGGACAAAAAAAGAATGGCAAGCTCTGCATCTGTCTGGAACCTGGCTCTCGCCCAAGCAGCAGTTGTGAGTGGGATTCGTCTATCACAACACAGGAAGATTTAAATAATCATGGTTTGGAGTGTGCCATTAGGTGCAGAAGTTGATGCAAAGTGCCTTACCCCACTGTACAGAGCTGTTGTCCTTTCCGAGTCCAATCAGGCCAAAGCGGATGAAAAGAATGAAGCACTAAAGACAGTGGTGAGTCAAAGACCACTGTGTTGTATCTTGCTGCCATGGGTGGCAAGAGGGA
The DNA here is from genome assembly GCF_007399415.2 of Gopherus evgoodei. Taxonomy (NCBI): domain Eukaryota; kingdom Metazoa; phylum Chordata; order Testudines; family Testudinidae; genus Gopherus; species Gopherus evgoodei. The sequence continues at coordinate 62,351,995 of NC_044326.1, forward strand.
ACTGAGGGAGGGTCATGGCCACTCCTCCCTTTATGCTCACAAGGAAGCATGAGATGGCACAGGGCACATGCACTGCTATTCAGAAGACTCTGCTCTTGCACACACGAGGCACATGCACAACTACAGTGGAATCCACAATGACACATAATCAAAGACAACAGTTGAGATATCCTGCATGGCAGTGCTTTTTGTTTTTAGAAGGACACTGCCAAACGCTGCTTAACATTATATTTTTGTGTGAGCTCTGCTGTTTGCTCCCAAAATAACTGAAATTAAAGAGGTCTCTCTACAGATTGCTATTTTCCATTTGCAGTCATTAATCCCTTCTTCACATTTCTGATGGCTCTGAAAGTAACAGTTGCTTTCTTCCTTGTTTACATCATTGAGGCTACAAGCACCAATTGGGGAATTAGCGTATAAATTTATTGGTGCTACAAACCTATGATGAGTTCACACATTGTTTCTATACAGATCTCACAAAGACAGTAGTTATTTGCAAAGAAAGAAAATGAACTGAGTGGCAGATTTAGATTTTTAAAAGGTAATTTAAAATCTAAAAGGTCATTTAAAATCTGCAGGTCATTCTCCTGGACTACACACATTTTTAAAGGTCAGTTAAATACATTGAAAAATTAAAGGGTTAAACTATTTATCTAATTTTTTTTAGTGTTCTCCCTTTCGGATCCTTAGAGAGATTCATTTCAACATTTTAAGAGTTGAAAGAAATGAGGGATCCATTTTTTTCAAATTAAGAATTGCTGATATTCATCCAATTTAACAGAGTTGAGGAAAGAACTTACTGAAATGTTTTGTTAATATTTCAACCAATATTTTCCTTTTGCTGTTATTAAATATAGCAGTGGCCTGATTTTCAGAGCAGCTGAGAAACTGCAGCTCCCATTGATTTCAGTGTGAACTGTGTATGCTCAGCATCTCTGAAGAAAAAATCAGACCACTTGACCTTCAACACAGCATCAGCTTCTGTTATATCCTTTCTCCTCTGTGGCCAGTGTTACTGGAACAAAATGCTAAAAAGAAAGAAAATCCTCACCAAAATAAGTCAGTAAAGGATCAGAACTAATACCTTGAATTTGAAAATACTACCCTTGGAATTTCCAGGGAGAAGGACATTTGGATTTGAATATCTATATCTGAGCCTTCCCCAGTGTGGAAAAGGTCTCGTCAGAAGGAGAACTGCTCAAGATTGTTGGAGTTTTGCAAGAATAGCTTGACTTCAAAAGACCTCCACTGTTTGGGGCCAAAATCTCACAAGAACTCAAGATTTTGACTCAGTCATAGCTGCACTACAGCACTAAATCATCTTTAAACCTGAACTTTAGCCAGATCCTAATCCAGATCCATACCAGCCCATTTCTAAAAATAATAATTTTACGGCAAATGGTGTAACATATTCTAAAGAGCAAAAAGCTAGGGTATGATTTTGGTCCCAATACTGTAGGGTTATAATTTTCACCTATCTTAGAATGACTATAGTCTGGTGAAATAATGTCCTCAGGATTCTAAATAGCTCCTCCTAACGAAATGTAGTCACTGTCTTGAATTTTTTTTTTTAAATTAAGTAAACCTATCACCATTGCGCGAGCTACAAGGCATTGTGCTCTATAACTGCAAGGCCAGCAGAGAGAGAGCAGGTTTACTGACAAATCTGATCCCCAGAGCTGCAATGCTGTTGAAGCAGCAATGAGGAAGAAGAGTATACAGAGCAGTCTTGTTGGCTTGGGTTGCTATAACAACTCAATTGGAAGAAGCAGATACAGATGTAGGGAAGAAATCATATTTGCAAAACAGAAGAGGGTAAAAACTATTGGAGAAACATTTCCAGGGTTCTAAAAGGGTACTATAAATTATGAGGAACAAGAGACATTACATTCATTTTTGAAATACTTATGGCAGTGGCTCTGATGCTCTTTTAAATTGTAAATTCTTTAGAGCAGGGACCTTGTTTTTATACCTGTCTGGAAAATAGCTAACACCCTGCTGGTATCACAGATGCAAATAAGTAAAATAAATTCAGACTGAGACTACTGAAAGCATTACCTTTTTGTCAGGTTTTGGTGAATTACATATGGAATTAAGAGCCTGTCTCTTATATTCAAGTTTGTCATTTAGCTGGCGAAGTTTATTTACAGCATAATTGGCCTGTTCATTAATTCTTGTGCTGCATTCATCAATAACTTCTTCGCAACCTTGGCTCTAGAAATAAAAATGTTAGTTATTAAGAAGTCTATGTAACTGAGGCAAAATAAGTTAAATCTGTTACCTGTTTGCTATGCATGCTTCATTATTTACACTTTACGTCTATGTACAAGTGAAACAATTAATCTCAGTATAGACCAGGGGTTCTCAAATTTCATTGCACAATAACTCTCTTCTAACAAAAGTTACTACATGACCCCAGAAGGGGGGACCGAAGTCTGAGCCCATCCCATCCCTGCCTCCCTGTGTGGAGGGGCCAAAGCCCAAGCCCCACTGCCCCAGAGGTGGGGGCAAAGCCAAAGTCCAAGGCTTCAGCTCCAGGCAGGGGCCTGTAATCTCAGCCCCACTGACCAAGGCTGAAGCCCTCAGTCTTCGTCTCCAGACAAACAACAAGGAGTCCGGTGACACCTTAAAAACTAACAGATTTATTCGGGCATAAGCTTTTGTGGGTAAAAAAAAAATCACTTCTTCAGTTCTTCAGGGTAATTTTTTTTTACCCACAAAAGTTTATGCCCAAATAAATGTGTTAGTCTTTAAAGTGCCACCGGACTCCTTGTTGTTTTTGTGGATACAGATTAACATGGCTGCTGCCTGATACTTGTCCCCAGATCGTAGGTTTGGGCTTTGGCTTCAGCCCCTGAACCAGCAAGTCTAAGCCAGCCTTGGTGAGCCAATTAAAATGGGGTCACAACCCACTTTGGGGTCCCAACCCAGTCTGAGAACCGTTGGTATAGACAAATCCTGAAATAAAAAGGCATGTGGTGCAAAAGTTATAATAGATTCTTATTTTTATTTCCACATCTGTCATGTAATGTAGCAGTAGGAAGCTGACAAAGAGCCTTATTTTCAGTTACACTAAGACCCATTTACTGGGACTTTATTGCAAGTGAGAATAAGACTCAACATCTGGAATATAAAAGCAGAATACAAATTGGTGGTTATAATCAGTATTCAAAGCCACACACGGAGTAAATACTGCAGCTCTGAATCTTGAAGACGGTCAAAATATACTGCTGCATTTTTTATAGACATCGATTTTCAAACACTGAACCAAATCAAACCTTTTCACTTCATTTATTTTTATGACTGGATTTTACTTCTGTTTTACAAGTTAATTCTTTTATCTTAAAAGTTTAAGACGACTAAATGCTGAGTACACACAAATAACCTCAAATTTCTGGTTCATTTTCTCCTAGCTATTTTAATGAATCTGTATAAGGGTAATAACCTCTGTGCCAATGCGCACGGGTGGCAAAACAACCCCACACCTTTGGGAGAGCTGTTCCACTCATACACTCTTCAATCTCACACCTACAACCTTCCCTTGCTTGCAGTGGTGTCACCATCTTGAAAAATGGGCTTGAGATCCAACAGAGACAAGCAACTAGGTTAGCTCCCCGTCAGCTGTTAACATCCTCCCTCCAAGAGGCCCAATACCCTGCCCAGGGTATATAGAACTTAGTCTGGGCCCTACGTATTTTAATTCACTCATGGCCAGATCTGATGAATGTAACTTCATGTGCAATGCAGATGGACTCTTTATGGATACTGGAAATAGAAAATAATAACCTATTGAATTCAATAAAGAATTATGTCCCCAGAAAGAATGGTTAAAACAAAAAAATAATAAAAACCACACACACTATAGAAAACATCTCATTCTCTATTAAATTCAATAGGTTTTTGGAGGAATTTCTACAGAACACCATTGTTTTCATCCTTAAGTTCTACAGGACTTTTCTATAGGGTGTGCTGTTCTGTATGCTCTGGTGGTTAGAGGTTCTGAGCTGAGATCTGATTTCTATCCCGAGCTCTGCCACTCCCCTGCTGTGAAGTTGGGCAAATAAACTTCACCTCTCTGTGCCCATTTTCTTCACATCCTCTTGTCCATGCAGATTGTAAGGTCTCTGAGCCAGAGATTCTCTCTTAGTATGTATTTGTACAGCACCTAACACAGTGAGGCCTGGCTGGTTCCTCTAAAAATGGGGTGGGCAAACTTTTTGGCCTGAGGGCCACATCTGAGCGGGGAAATTGCATACAGGTCCACGAATGTAGGGCTGAGGCAAGGGGCTGGAGTGCAGAAAGCAATGTGGGGGAGTGTGGTGTGCAGGAAGGGGCTCCCTGCCTGCCCTGGCCCTGCGCCACTCCCAGAAGTGGCCAGCACCATGTTCCTGCAGTCCCTGGGGGTGGGAGTGGGTGGCAGAGGGCTCCATGCACTGCCCTATCCTGTGAGTACCTCCCTGAAGCTCCCATTGGCCGCGGTTCCCCGTTCCTGGCCAATGGGAGCTGCAGGGGGCAATGCCTGCAGGCGAGGACAGAGCGCAGAGCCCTCTGCCCCCCACCTCCCTCCGAGGCCACAGGAACGTGGTGCTGGCTGCTTCCAGGAGTGGTGCAAGGCCAGGGCAGGCAGGGAGCCTGCCTTAGTCCCACAGCACCACGAGGGTGGCAATCCCACGGGCCAGATCCGGCCTGCAGGCCATTGTTTGCCCATCCCTGCTCTAGGAGCTACAATAATAATACTAATAAGAAATACTAGTAATACAGAATGTTATTTATGGGCCCCTTGAACATTACGATAAAGTAAAGCAGTTTTTGGGAAGTACAGAAAGGACAGGAAAAAGAATTGAAGAGGCCGAAAACGTAAGCAAGTGAAACAATTTCAGTACTGAAAAATGAAAAAACTGTGTCATCAATTTTGGTTTGGTAATCAGTGCATTTTTGAGGCATTGTGTTTAATTAAAAACCAACAGCTGTATTCTTAGGGAAATGTTGTATGATTACTTGCATGTTGTCAGCATTTATGTTTACCTATCATTTGTGACATTTTTAGACAGAAAACACTGCTAGAATAATTAGGTCCATCATAATACATTAAAATTATGACTGTTAATAATGATAAAAATTACAAGATAATCAAAACGGTGACTACAATTAACTGCTGATCAGAATACAGTGATCACGTAAACTTGTTAACTTCAAATACTAAAAACAGTTATGTTCTTATTAGCACATTAGTAATCCAGAACCTGGGCTTGTGATTTATTTTAGTAGTACAATGCCTATAGCAGCCTGAAGCGCAAAGCAATTTTTGTCAAAGAGTTAAAGCAAACATCTTCTCCTCTTTTACTCTATTTTTTAAGGAAATCTTCTTTAAGGAGAGAAATGGTAACTCCTGAGTGATTTAGAGAAACACAATAATCTCCCCATAAATTCAAAATAATCTACTCATGCATGCCTTCATTTATTTGCAAAGTACACAATAGCATTGTATGGCTCTTTACCAATGTACTCTCACTGGTCTCTGCATTACTACAGTCTTCTTTGCTGGAATGTTGCCAGTAAGGTCTATGGAAGGGTCTTACTAAAACTATTTTGCCTGTATGACAGTAAATATTAACATATTGGCATGAACTCCTTCACTAACTGGCCAAATCCTCCAATCCTTATACAGGAAAAGCTCTCACCAGCCTAATATGTCTTGTATGGTCTGCAAGATTCAGTCCTTGATGAGTTTCAAAATAAAACAAAAAAAACACATGCATCCTGATGAGGCCTATGACAGAAACCTGTCTTGGTGGGCCAAAAGTCAGGAATAGAATATTACAGGCCATTCATTTATGGCCACTCCAACACAGGTCAGCAAGAAGCTCTCGGAAGGGGAAATACAAGATGACTGCAGATGAGAAGTGAAAGGGAAGTCCAGGCAGTGATACCAGAAGCACTGGCTACCCCAGGGAGCATGTCTGGTTGTGACACAGGCAGGGCCACTGCCCCATTCCTCCCTATGTGCTGGCATTAGTGCAGAAGAGTGGCAACTGTGGAAGAAGGGGAGTGCTCGCTCTATCTGTTGTACAGCTATAACAAGCTTCATTGTCCAGCAAGCTCTCTCCACCAGCATCTCCGGAGATATTATGGTTCAGCTGGATGGTGCACCTCTTGCCCTCCCATCACAGTTCTGCCTCTAAAGATAGGTAACGAAACCTTTCAGCCTGATTTTTCAGAAGTGCCAAGTACTCCTGGCTCTCACATCCTCCTGGGAACTGTGAGTGCTGAGCACCACTGGGGAGGCTGTTGTGGTAATCAAGCCATATGTTTCTACTAACAAAAACGAACCCTCCACAAATATAATTATGCCAGAGGAAAATGATTTCTTAGTTGCATCTTTTGCTATATATGAAACTGAATGACCATTAGCCAACAGTGTTATTTTCCTCCATATCTGAAAGCCTGTGAAAGCTTCTGCAGACAAGATTCACTTCTTCTTGTGCTCAGTTCAGAGCCCGTTGAGGCTCACCGTAGAGCAATTACCATTGCTGTATTAGAGAGAAGTGCTCTAATTGTACACTCTTCATTAGCAATTTGTGATAAACAGTTTTTAAAAAAAAATCTTTATCCACACTGCAGAGTTGTGGATAGATGGAACAAGACCTGCAAAGACCAAAGTGCAGCCTTCAAAATCTGCACATATTCCCTCAAGGATTTAAAGGAAAGATAACTGGTGGTAATGCTGAAGAATTAGGTGCTGATGACTGTAGGAGAGTCCAAGATAGATTTTATCCGACCAAAAACCCCCCAACAGCTATTCTTGAAATGTTGTATCAGTTTCTTCAGGGAAAATGCTATTTATGTCAGATTCCAGATAACATACATAAGGAAAATCACACAGTTTTTTTTTTTTTTTTAAATAATTTGCCACTTCTGGGCAATAAGTCAGTGTTTCCTGAAAGACCTATTGATTGCAAGGCTCAGAAGGACAAATTTTTTGGGTGCCTTTTGTCTCCTTATGATTTGTAATATATGTAGCTGAATAATAGAAAGAGAAGCAAGATCCTGGAATCCCTTATCAAGAAAAAAACCATTTAACAGAAGAGCAAATATTAAGAGGGAACATGCTACAAAACTGTGTGTTTGAAATATTTCCCTAGGCTGGTTCACCTCTCAAAACCATCTGTGGAGAACAACGGATGGATAGAATCCAAAGATTCAATTGAAGACCTTTCAATCATATTTAACAATTAAATCTGAAAACCTCAGATTCTGAGTTACTGTTTCCTAGTGTTTAGGACTGCAAAGTGTGAGTCAGCATATCTGGGTGCTAGTTTCAGTTCTGCCTCTCACAGTGTGATCTTTTGCAATTCCCTGAACTTCTTATTGTCTCAGTTTACCCACTTGTAGAAGAAAGATATTAGTTCTTATCTGTCTTGCTGGAGAGTTGTTAGGCTTTATTCATTAATGCCTGTAGAGTGCTTTGAGATCCTTTGTTAAAAGGGTAGCTAAATAAGTGCCTCTGATCTAGCGCCTGAAAAGATTTATAGAACTTGCCTGCAAAGACATCTGGCCCTGGAGAGCTGCCCTTTGGAAAGTCTTCTTATAATATTTTGAATTTCATCTTTAATATCTCCAAGTCAAGTTGTACTTTTTGTTTTTCAGCTTTATTCTCCAATATAGCATAAAAGTTAATTTCTTTGGTAAATTAATAAAAAGTACTAAGATTCCGAATACACAATAATATTTTCTTTTCATCTACGACATGGTCTATATAAGCTCTTGAGCATCATTCCCTACTCCCTTTTATACTGCTTTCAGTACATATTCAGCAGGGGTTTGAGGCTTAATATATTAGAGCTCACTGGGGCAGAATTAGTTTATAGAAAATGTAGACAATTGTTTTCTCCTCTCGTTTCAATTTACTTTAGTTTTATCAATATATGTGATAAGTACAAACTCAAGGCTGAAATAATAATTGTTTAAGTCAACTTAAATTGTAAACAGTTGAAAACAAAACAAAATAAATAATTGAAAAAAATCATCTTCCACTTCCTTTACCAAAAGGCAAAGCTTGTGAGTTGATATCTAGAACAAAATGCTCAGGATCTAAAGAGTAGAATGATAGACATACTCACCATAGAGTAAAGCTTGGTATTTGAAAGCTTTTACAAACCTCATAAGCTCTTAATTACTTTAACAAAGTTCAACTAATCAGTCATTTTGCTCCATTTGATGTTAAAGAAATCATGCATTAGTTAAGGGTAGTATCTTTTTAATCCCCCCGTCATATGTTCAACATCATATTATGATCACACAATAAAGCGAACACCCAACATGTAGGCAACTGGAGATATGTAAAAATGAAAGCTAAAAGTTAAATGGCGAGGTTTACCACTATAATAATCATATTGCACTTGTATATTGGTTTAAAAATGCCATGCACCCTAGTGATGATCCAAGCATAGACATGCTTGCAGCTACTCTTCTTGGATCAAAGAATGCAAATTGTTCTTTGTAACTATGAAGTACAAAGATAACTCTGAAATTTCAAGTCTTCTCAGAAGAGTCTAAGCAGCTTCTCAATAGTTTAGCAGAGCTGAGCAAAATCCTTCCTTCATCAACAGCAAGCACTTTGCATCCCTGGAACCGAAGCCAAGACAAAGTGCCTCTTTGCTATATGCATACTATTAGAGACCTGTGTAAAAACTGAAAAAATGGAATATGATCAGCTTTGTGGTGTTTGGTGGAACAGCTCAGCAGATATAAAAAAACAAAGATCTGAGAAAGTAGTAAAATAAGCACAAAGCTTGAGAATAGGAAGTGCTCCTTAGCTTTTCACCCAGATCATCCTCCGGTGATAAAAGCAGCAAGAATTGTAGATTTGACTCACCACTTCATCCTTGTCCTCAGAAGTCAACTGAACTGCAATTCTCTCTTCTTCCTTCTTGATCAGCCTCTCATATAAATCACTGACAATGAAGGAGGGGTAGTACCTGTCCTTTAGTGTTTCATAAACATCAGTCTGAATTTTGTAGAAAACTTCAATGCCTTTATTGCCCACAAGACTTTGCTGTATTTCTTTGTAAAGTGACTTTTCCACAGGGATTTCTCTGCTTTCCACAAAGAAATTCTGATAAATTTCACTCACTAGTTGAGGTATTTCAGTCTGGAAAATAAGGGGGTAGAGATGGGTGAGAGAAAAGAAAAATAAATGTAAAAAAGGACCATTTATCATAATCCTCATGGATTTCATTTAAAGACGGTTGAACTGGCTGTCTCTTGTGCCTGAATATGCGAGTGCATATCTCTATATCTCATGTTAATATCAGCTACCACGCTTGCGCAGCCATGCAGAATAGTCAGTTTTACAAGACATAAAGTGATGGAAGTCTGCATACCCAAGGAAATGATTGAGCCCTAATATGTGATCTTTCTTTACCAGATTTTGTATTGTATTGAGATGGAAAGAGAATATTATAGTGGCTTTCTGCTCCCCATTCTAAATTGAAATTTCAGAGGAGTACTAGTTATGTCAGGTTTCTCAGCTTTAATCGGATGTACAAATTCTCTTTGCAGAAAATTTTTTGTTTTATAAAATGGGACTATACCCAATCTAATAATTTAGTGAGCGACAACACCAAAACAAATATGCGCACATATTCACCATGTATACAAAAAGGACATAGGGATGAAATTTGCACCAAAAAATGAGGGAAGAGGTTAAATAAAATAAGGAAAATGATCAATATATGTGACAATCTCCCTGAAAAGTATATCAAGTGACCCATGTCTATCAGATACGGGCAGAATTCCATGGAGCAGTATAAGCACGAGATGACATAACATCTGCTAAAACAATGACAAACATGACTCAGGACACTCATCACTCTTGAAAATATGAAGGGCAACCTTAGTAATAGGTTATGGAATGATTAGTAGCTAAATCTAAGCCTGTGGGTGTTTGTTAACCATTCACTTGGACTACATCTTCGACTGCTCACTATTCATAGTGTGTTATTTGTCATCTAAGGCCACGTCCAGACTACCCGCCGTATCGGCGGGTTAAATCGATTGCTCGGGGATCGATATATCGCGTCTAATCTAGACGTGATATATCGATCCACGAGCACGCTTATATCGATTCCGGAACTCCATCAACCCCAACCGAGTTCCGGAATCGACAGGGAGAGCCGCGAACATCGATCCCGCGCGGTGTGGATGGGTGAGTAATCCGATCTTAGATATTCGACTTCAGCTACGTTATTCACGTAGCTGAAGTTGCATATCTAAGATCGATTTCCCCCCCCGTAGTGTGGACCAGCTCTAAGTCATGATGAGGTATTGTTCCTGCTCCCTGATTTGATGAAAATATTCTCTTTTTTTTTAAAAAGAGAATAAATGACAATCAATGAATAACAACTGATGTTCAATATGAAAATTGGGATTTCATTCTAAGGGAAATCCAGAAAGTTTCACCAAATATATTCACAGATAAACTTCTGGCTACTGGAATAGTCACAAACAACAAATATGTCCTCCCTGTGTCCACAGCATGCTTACCCCCTCCAGTGTTCAAAGCTGTTTCTTGCAGTTTTAAATGACACTTTTCTACCCCTATCTCTGAACCCACTTACCCATCTGGTTTTGGCAGATCCTATCATGCAGTGTTTTCTCACACTAGATAAAGTACAGTGTTCTACAATGAGAAACTTTAATGTCTTTACTCGTACCACTCTGGAGCCAAAAGGTGTTCTGAACTAGCAGAAGAGGGGTCTTAGAGAAAAAATCTCCTTAAGTATCTTCAATTTGTGATCCAAAGCTCACTGAAATTAAAGGAAAGACGCCTTATGCTCTTCAATGAGCTTTGCATCAGTCTCAACAGGAGGGGTAGCATAAAAGGAACAGTGCAGGTGTAGTAGCTACCCAGTTGAAAAGTGTCGAGCAGCAAGATGAGGGATTGCACAGTAATTTTACTTGGTAATAAGGTAAGTGTAGCTATAAAAAAGTCAATGAATTACTAAAAATAATTTCTCAGTGGGTTAAGAAAAAACGCTGAACTGGTTTTGCCTCTTTTAAATGGGCAGTTGTAAGGGATGATGTTGGAAAAGCATCAATGGTCCAATGTCCCATTTTATCATCATTTATGTTTATAAATCCTTTTCTTTCCTCCTCCTCTGTTCAAAAAGTAAATGATTTTTAAGTTCTGCCCTGTTATCAGAAGACCAAGGCAACATAAATAAGTTGAAATAATGAAATATCTAGCACCATTCTGTGCTAACGGACGAATACTCATTTTTTAGACTATAAAAAGAAAAGGATAATACACAATTTTTTCACATATTGATTCTGCAGCAAAATTCACCATATAAAGATTCAGTTTTTTTAACAAGCCCCCATATACTTCACACTACTTCTACCTTGTTAGCATTCTTCAGATATTCCACGGACTCCCAAAGGCTAATCAAAGCCCTCTTGTCCATCCTTTCCATGTACAGTCGAAAGTGCTCTCGGTAGGATGGGTTGGCCAAAATATCCTCAAACTGAAGAATCTGTAAAGGAGAAATCCAGTATAAAACCTAGAAAAGTAACTAAATGAGATTTATCAACTATTCATATTGAAACCACTTGACGTAAACAGTTAAAGTGCAATCTGTTTAATGTATCCCCATGCTGAAAAGGTCACGCTGAATTACAGTATTGCAGAACTCTTTAGTATGCCTGCCACACTCAAATCTCGTCTACACAAGCAGAATTCTCCCTTGCTGACAACAGAAGATTAGGGTTGGAAGAAACCTCAGGAGGTCATCTAGTCCAATCCCCTGCTCAAAGCAGGACCAACCCCAACTAAATCATCCCAGCCAGGGCTTTGTCAAGCCAGGCCTTAAAAACCTCTAAGGAAGGCGATTCCACTACATTCCTAGGGAACCCATTCCAGTGCTTCACCACACTACTAGTGAAATAGTTTTTCCTAATATTCAACCTAGGCCTCCCTCACTGCAACTTGAGACCATTGCTCCTTGTTCTGCCACCATCTGCCACGACTGAGAACAGCTTAGCTCCATCATCCTTGGAATCCCCTTCTGGTAGTTGAAGGCTGCTATCAAATCCCTGCCTCACTCTTCTCTTCTGCAGACTAACTAAACCCAGCTCCCTCAGTCTCTCCTCATAAATCATATGCTCCAGCCCCCTAATCATTTTTGTTGCCCTCCGCTGGTCTCTCTCCAATTTTTCCATATCCTTCTTGTAGTGTGGGGCCCAAAACTGGATACAGTACTCCAGATGAGGCCTCATCATTGCTGAACAGAGGGGAATGATCACGTCCCTCGATCTGCTGACGATGCTCCTACTAATGCACCCAAAATGCTGTTAGCTTTCTTGGCAACAAGGGCAAACTGTTGACTCATATCCAGCTTCTCGTCCACTGTAACTCCTCGGTTGTTTTCTGCAGAACTTCTGCCTAGCCACTCGGACCCTACTCTGTAGCAGTGCATGGGATTCTTCCTTCCTAAGTGCAGGACTCTGCACTTGTCCTTGTTGAACCTCATCAGATTTCTTTTTGCCCAATCCTCTAATTTGTCTAGGTCCCCCTGTATCCTATCCCTACCGTTCAGTGTATCTACCACTCCTCCCAGTTTAGTGTCATCTGCAAACTTGCTGAGGGTGCAGTCCACGCCATCCTCCAGATCATTAATGAAGATACTGAACAAAACCGGCCTCAGGACCAATCCTTTGGGCACTCCGCTTGATACTGGCTGCCAACTAGACATGGAGCCATTGATCACTACCTGTTGAGCCCAACGATCTAGCCAGTTTTCTATCCACCTTAGAGTCCATTCATCCAGCCCATACTTCTTAAACATGCCGGCAAGAACACTGTGGGAGACCATATCAAAAGCTCTGCTAAAGTCAAGGAATAACACTTCCACTGCTTTCCCCTCATCCACAGAGCCAGATATCTTGTCATAGAAGGCAATTGGGTTAGTCAGGCATGACTTGCCCTTGGTGAATCCATGCTGACTGTTCCTGATCACTTTCCTTTCCTCTAAGTGCTTCAAAACTGATTCCTTGAGGACCTGCTCCATGATTTTTCCAGAGACTGATGTAAGGCTGACTGGCCTGTAGTTCCCCGGATCCTACTCCTTCCCTTTTTTAAAGATGGGCACTATATTTGCCTTCTTCCAATCATCCGGGACCTCCCCCAATCACCATGAGTTTTCAAAGATAATGGCCAATGGCTCTGCAATCACATCAGCATCCTCAGATACATTACATCCATCCCCATGGACTTGTGCATGTTCAGCTTTTCTAACAGTCCTTAACCTGTTCTTTCACCACTGAGGGCTACTCACCTCTTCCCCATACTGTGCTGCCTAGTGCAGCACTCAAGGAGCTGACCTTGTCTGTGAAGACAGAGGCAAAAAAAAGCATGGAGTACTTCAGCTTTTTGCACATCATCTGTCACTAGTTGCCTCCCCCATTCAGTAAGGACCCCAGTAACGAGCAAGTGCTGAGAGAATGCGGAATCAGTCAACACTACGCTTGGCTGATGCAGCAACTCATGAGGTCCGACACCATCAGGTGGTCGGGGGACATCTACATAGAACACATCACCGGACATCAGCAATACCAGGAAGGATGAGCTGGAGTGCCAAGGAGAAGCACACTGGGGAAAGTAACTGAAATACTTTCCTCATGGACAATCTACCCTAAAATGCTCAATTACTGAGGGACAAGCTACACACATTCCTATATTTGCTTTCCACAATCAAATCTCTGCACAACTCTTCATGAGTAATGTACCTAAATACTTGGATGCTAATATCTAAACTGTATTCTTAAATGTATTCACCTAAATTTGGGTTACTGCTGATTGTGTACTATATGCATCATATGACTTTTAAAAACAAACTTTGTATTTAGGATAATCTAAGCACTATACCCTGATGTACAGACAGTCTTTTCTCAACCTGCGTATTATAGACTCATAGGTCAGAAGGGACCAATATGATCATCTAGTCTGACCTCCTGCACAAGGCAGGCCACAGAACCTTACCCATCCACTTTTATACAACCCTGATAGCTGGCTAGTCTATATGAAGTTTATTTTATAATCCATAATCCAGTTTCTCAGAAAAAGTGTTAATTTGGATGCTGAGTGCTTCATACCTAGCTCACTTTCTTGGCTTTTTTGAATTTGCCAATCAGCAAAAAAAGATATTCATACTTTTCATAAGCAGAACAAAAGCAATCACTTTTAGGCTGGGTTATAATTCTTAAGCTATTCTTTAAATACAGCAGTTAATTGAAGGTTATTCTTCATCTTCATACAGTATTTCTAAAATATTTATTTTCATTAGACAGCAATTCTTTGAGAAGCCATTTTTAAAGACATAACAATAGGAATAGCTAGTCTACAGGAACAGTCATTTACTCTTTTAGTCACTGCGTCACACTAGGTGCTCATGCTCAGTTGGTTATCTACCATGACCCCTGTGTCCCTTTCAGCTGCACTGCATTCCAGGATAGAGTCCTGCATTTGGCAAGTGTGACTACATTCTTTGTTCCTAGTAGTGACCTCGCATTCGGCTGTATTAAAATGCATATTGTTCATATGACACCACCTGGGAGCTACTTAATCACCTCAGTTCAGCTTTTTAAGTAAGGCCATGGCTACACTAGAGAGTTGCAGCGCTGGTAAGGGGGTTACAGCGCTGCAACTTAGGATGTGGCCACACTTGCAAAGCACGGCCAGCGCTGCAACTCCCTGGTTGCAGCACTGGCTGTACACCCGGTCGAGCCTCGGGTGTAGCGATTCCAGCGCTGGTGATCCAGCGCTGGTCAGCAAGTGTGGACCCCACCAGCGCTTTTATTGACATCCGGGGTATAAGGAGGTATCCCAGAATGCCTGTCCACAACAAACCGGAAGAAAGGGAGAGCTCGGAGTTCAGCCAAACTGCTTATTTAAAAAACAAACACAGCTCCTGTTTGCTGAGCGAGCGGAGGCAGGCAGGGGAATTACTTTGGAATGTTCACAGCTGTTTGCTTGAAGAGAGAAACAGCACGCTCACACGGCAGAGGGGGAGGGGGAAGTCCGTGCTGATAAAATGCTTATCTGGTGGCTATTTAGGAGTGCATAATTTGCATTTAGTGAATGAGAGAGGGGTGGGGGAAAGGGGTCAGAACTTTTAAAATGATTGAAGGTAGGCACTGTTCAGTGTCTTCCAGTCCTTAGAACTTGCAAGGCAGGGAGCTGAGTACAGTGTCAACTCCAAAAATCCATTCTCTCTGTCTCCTCCACGCTCCCTATCACATTCCACCCACCCCCCTCTTTTGAAAAGCATGTTGCAGCCACTTGAATGCTGGGATAGCTGCCCACAATGCACCACTCCCAACAGCGCTGCAAATGCTGCAAATGTGGCCACACTGCAGCGCTGGTAGCTGTCAGTGTGGCCACACTGCAGCGCTGGCCCTACACAGCTGTACGAACACAGCTGTAACTACCAGCGCTGCAGAACTGTAAGTGTAGCCATGGCCTAAGATGAAAGAGTGGCCCAGCTGTCTCTGAGATCCCCAATGGTAAGAGCTCCTTGAATCAGAAGGAGGATGCTTTTTCCCTTTGAAATTTGGCTACCTGTTTCCAAGAAGACCGTAGTAGTGGCTGTGCACAGTGTTCCTCCTTCCACCCTGCATAGTGCATGGTGCTTTGCAGAGAGATTCAGAACAAGTCCATCTGCACCCAGGGCATTAATGAGAGCTGTCTCCACAGTAGGCAAGAAGTGCAGGAGTCTTCCTTGAAGAATGCCATCTGACAAGAACAGGGCTGAGAAGTGCATTTCAAAGGGAAAAACAACGTTCTTTTTCTAGTTCATTCGCTGACCTCAGCGGTGACATGCAGGCAACCAAGCTAATTTTAAATTTTCCCTTTACTTAAGAAGCATTTACACTGCTCCTTAAGTAGCTTTTTGAGTCAAATCTAAACTTTAAAAGAAGCCTGGCTGCCTCAAGGCACCAATGAGGCAAGTAGTTGAGCGTGGGTCACAAGATTTAAAAGACCTTTTGAAGGTGTTTCTGCTGCATGGTGAGAAGTGGGAGAAAGGAAACCAACAAAGGAGATAAAAAAACAACCACCTGTACATATGTACAGTACATGCCATCATCCTAAGCAGGGCCCTGGAGGAGTACCATGCAAACTATTGATAAGCTAGTTAACACCTTTTCTTCTGAAAGGATCCCAAAGCACTTAAATTGTATTTATATGGGAATCATTTAGCCCACTGATGTGAATGTAGCATGCGTTTAGCAGCACACAATTTAAAGACATTAAAAATACTGAATCCAGTTGAAACCTCAAGAATAACGTTAAGTAGAGTGAGTTGGAATTTTGCCAGGGTACTGGGGTTATCAGCACTCCCCATAAAAAAAACGTAATAGGGCTCTTTAATGATCAGAAGCAGTCAGGATCTTTGTTTCACGTCCTTCATCTTTGGATCTCACCTCCAGCATCAAAAGATTCCTATCTTGAAAAAAAAATTTAAAAAAAAAAGAAACTTTAGGCAATGTAGCACCCTGTAGTGGCCCAATTTTTTGTCTGACCAAGCCCACTTGTTTTGGGTAACAGTCAAATGTTTCACGTTTGCCTTAGTTGCAATGTTTATTTTTAGTCTCATTTTCTAAAAATTTCTAGCTGTTAAGCCTGTGCCATGTCTTCTCTATTGTTCACACTACAATCTTTTGGAATTGGCTAGTTCTACTTACATTAAAAAAAAAACCTGCTTGTGCATTTAGTGAGCTGCTATCTCTGAGGTCACACTGTAAATCCGCAACAATTCATTTGCTTCTGTCAAAAAAGGCTTATTATTACACTGTTTATTACAGTAATGGTGATCAGAGTACCAGAAGGAGGACAAAAATGACAGTTCGAAGACTAGTCCGTGGGCTCAGCTGTAGTGCTCTGCATTGGCATATTGTATGCCCCTCCAATCTCTTTCATCTAGACGGAGAGTGGCTGCAATGGGAAAGCAAGGAATGTGGGTATGAAAAGCAAGCAATCCTGCAGGACGTAGATAAGAATTCAGAAGTGAATGCGGAGAAAATGCCATCAGAAAAAAATAAGTTCTCTTCTATTAGAGTCCCTAAAACAGACAGTCATTCCCTCTATTTTTTTTTAATTATTATTTCTATTGCGTGTGAATTCGGTGCTTTTGAAGCTGCTGAGCTGAAAAAAAAAACAGAGAACTTCACTCTCGCTAGGATTATTTCTAAAAGTTGGTACATAGGGTGACTAGACAGCAAATGTGAAAAATCAGGATGGCAGTGGGGGATAATAGGAGCCTATATAAGAAAAAGACCCAAGAATTGGGACTGTCCCTATAAAATCAGGACATCTGGTAACCCTACTGGTATGGCACAGGCAGCAAGTTAGACTGAATGCTGCCTCAACCCTGACCTGGTGGAACCCCTCTGGAGGAAAAGAGTAATTCAGTCTCGTATGTTCATCCAACCATTGGCCTGTTTGCTAAAATTGACAGCAAAGGGACTGATTTTTAAACATTAAAACTTGAAAGTAGTAATTGACAGCTCTGCAGTGGGACAGGCTATTGTAATAAATATCCTTTCACAGTGACAGTTATGTCAGCTTGACACTAGTTTGCAGGGGCAGCTCTAGCTTTTTTGCCGCCCCAAGCACAGCAGGCAGGCTGCCTTCGGTGGCTTGTCTGTGGGAGGTCCCCAGTCCCGCAAATTCAGTGGCTTACCTGTGGGAGGTCTGTTGGTCCCACAGCTTCGGCGTACCTGCTGCCGAATTGCTGCCAAATCCGCGGGACCGGCAGACCTCCCGTAGGCAAGCCACCGAATCTGTGGGACCGGTGGACCTCCCGCAGGCAAGCCGCCGAATGCTGCCTGACTGCCACCCTCGCAGGGACTGGCAGGGCACCCCCCGCAGCTTGCCTCCCCAGGCACACGCTTGGAGCACTGGTGCCTGAAGCCGCCGCTGCTAGTTTGCATACGACTCCATAGCTGTTGTCATCTTAAATGTGCTAATTATTCAGTTATTTATGAAGATTGCACTTTTGTAATTAGCAACTGAAAGTGTAAAATGACATCTGTGTGTTTAAAACAATCCGTGTTTACTCAGAAAAAGTCAGTTATCGGGTGTTATTTCTGTGGCAAAAGGAGATATTTAAATAACTTTTCCTTTCCAAGAATTCCTTTTTTTTTTTTTTTTGGGTAGCCATCTGAAATATCCTGCAATCAACACACTGTGCATTTTATCTGCTACTTAAATAATTCAGTAAGCCATCACTGTCCCAACTGATTAGATCCTTCTAAGTATTCTGGGGCATAATCCAAGCCAAGGGAATAATTTAATGTCAGAAGAAAGCTAGTCAAATGTTATATATTAGATTGTGATTTGCCCTTCTGCAACCTAACACCACAAAAAATTATGATCCTCCAAAGCAGTTCAGTCTTAATTTTTCAGTGCATTGTTAGATTTCATTACAAATATTTCACTGATAAGAAATATGGTCTAGGGGAATGAGCGTTCCCCAGTTCTAATCACTCCATCAATGACATTCTGTATCACAATCACTTAATCTTGCTACCTCTATTTACCTACCTTTAAAATGAGAATAATCCTTACCAACCAACCTCAGAGCAATTGTTCAGCGGATTAGTTGCAAACCGCTTTGTAAATATAAGGTGCCGTAAGAGCTAAATATTGTTAAGTAAGACACCTGGTCACTTCTTCCATCACATTATTTGTTTTTAATCATCAAAAATACTAGATAAAATTCTTGAAGTTTAAGAGATCTGAAACCTCAGATATTCTACTTCAAACCAACAATGTGCCTATTGTGTTTTTGATCTCTTTTCTCATTCCTTATTAAAGAAGGTATACGAATGAAAGAACAATCTTTGTTCCTTAAGAGTGCACCAGTTTCTATATACGCTTGGTCTCTTACTAAATGATAACAGTTAGCTCTTCTGTGGCGTAGTGTTTCTATCTATAGATTACAAAGATTTAAATTTTCCAGATGGGGAAGCGGAGGCAAAGAGGATGAAGTCACTTGTTTAGGGTTACTGAGGAAGTCACTGGTACAGTTGGAACTAGAATCCAAAGGATTAGGCTCCCAGTTCAGGTCCATCTATCCTCTGGACCATGTTACCTCCCTAAATTGTAATTTTTTCTTGGTACAATAATTTCTACAGCAAATCAGTCATGATGCCATAAAAAATTAGGACTTCAAGGAAAAAAAAAAAAGAAGAACCACTGACAGTTTAAATCTTAAGAAAAGATAGCATGAAAACGCACACTTTATTAAAGAATAAGGTAAGAGATACTGATGAATGATATGCAATTTTTTCATAAGGCATCAGTAAAGGAGTTTTTTTAAAAAAAGTCAAAGGTGAACAAAAATATCAATATTTTAATCATCATCACAATAAATGACAAGGAAGTATATTTTATGACTGAGCTAAATGTTCATGATTATTTTGCAGGACTGGACTGCAACATACATACAATTCAAGACCTATACTGCTGAGTTCGCACTACACTACCCTTCTGTTTTGAAGAGGCAAGATATTGAACCCTGCTTTGAAATGTTCTTTGAAGGATTCCTGTACGTTTCAGTATCACTGTTGCTCACTATCAACCCTGATTAGAGGGTAGACGGAAGTTACTCTGGCACACATACACGTTTGGATCACGTGCACATCCTCAAACCAACATACATTGAGTAGATCTAATCTTAGAACTGTTAGCCTCAACAGTGACTCTTTAAGCCTTTTTAAACTCTGAAGCAGCTTCAAGGTTGAGGAGAAAACTAAGCAGCAACCTTTATCTGCTTGAAGACAATGGTTAAAGTAAAGTACACAGAACTTCCTGTTCCTCACAATTCTGAGCAATCCAAGACCTGGTGATTATACAGTGGGTGAGACAAATGTGAAATCATTATTTTATTGAGAACTGTTAATCCAACACACCAGTGGCCTGCCCAGTGCTATTGTAGGGCTCTATACTATGAATTAAATGCAACAGTATCTAAAAAATAAAATAAAACTAGAAACCTTTAAGATTCTCTGAAGTTTGTATATTGACCTCCAAGCAAAAAGTATCTGTTTTACAACCAGCTTTGCTTTTGCTGTCAGAGAAATGAGCATAAATTTTGGATCTTCATTTTTTTCATTCCTTTAATCTATAATACAAGTGCTACTACATAATAGACCAGGGTTTCCCCACATACACACTGACCTATTCATGAAACACTGATATATAGCTAGTAACTGTTTTCTAAAGCACAAAATCTGCTATAGCTCAGGAAAGAGTGCTACCAGCGGAGAGTTTAATAAACAGAAATCTATTTCCTATGAGGGTTTTCTGATAGGAGGATAGTATCAGAGGGATGGCCGTGTTAGTCTGGATCTGCAAAAGCAGCAAAGAATCCTGTGGCACCTTCTAGACTAACAGACGTTTTGGAGCATGAGCTTTCGTGGGTGAATACCCACTTCATCGGATGCATGATCGTAGGATGGTATTTATAGATTCAGGTAAGAGTACTTCTGTTTTGATACTCTCCCTTTTCTGGGAAACAGAAAAATAGCAGAAAGTGAATGATACAGGAAAGATACCCCCATGATGCAAGTTAATAATCATGACAAGATCCCATGTAAAGGATACTGTTTGTACCTTGATTACAATAATGCATTTTTTTCAAAAGCAAATCATCAGTACCTTAAAAACCTAGGAGGGCCTTTGGCTTTGTGGCAATAGATAGACCCACCATACTGACTAGCAATCAAGGAATACTGAGCATTTATCATTAAGGAGCTCTGGCTATTTTCCCTACCATTTACTCTGGGAAGAAATCCAAGCAAAACACATACTTTCAGGCTAACACATTACTTACCTGCCATGATCTTTTTTACTTTAGCATATACAAGAGGCAATGAGGGAGGGAAAGGAATAAGAGTTTTAAGCCCTTTCCCTTCATGCCATCATCACAGGGTTAGTTATCCAGATATAAAGATAACTTGTGACACAAAGCATGAGGAAAAGAGGCTGGAGCATCAGAAATCACATTCAGAGTGTAGTCACTTACAACGAAGAATCAATGTATATACTTTGTCTGTGGTGGAGGCAAGTTAATTTTTTCTCTTCCACTACAACTTCCACTCAGCCATGATCAACAGAATGCCTGTGCAGTCAGTTGTCTTTGCCTGAGAACAAACTCAAATGGTTTCTGGCTGCGAGGAGTTTTTCATCCATTCTGTAAAAGCAGCAAAGAATCCTGTGGCACCTTATAGACTAACAGACGTTTTGGAGCATGAGCTTTCGTGGGTGAATACCCACTTCCTCAGATGCATCCTTCCTTCATCCATTCTGTAGATTGATTGAAATCAAGACTGCAAGTGCTCCAGGGACTACTGGTTGTTCACAGAACACAGTTTGGGAACCAATCAGCTAAAGACTCTGTACCACACTCCTTATAGATAAGATAATGTAACTGCACCAACTTATAGATTATGTAAATAATTCTTCAGTGAATACTACACAACAGGAACTTGATCAGGCTACTGCATTGCTGTGCAGGTGTGATTTTTTTTTTTAAAGAAAAATTATAAAGATCTTAAATAGATTATAAAGGGTGCATTATATTCTACCTTAATTCAAAGGGCATACTGTTCTGGAACCAAATATCATAACCAATATAGCATAAGGATCAACGTGATGTTTCATTCCATATTCTTTATGCAAATATGCTTATGATATGAATATAACATAACAGATATACTTTATGCAATATCAGTCATGTAAGGTGTCATTGGAAAGGTTATGATTTACTGAATGTGATTATTCAATTTGTATGCCTGTATCATTTCTGTATCTGAAGTTAGGAATATTGACTATGTATCTGTATTTCAACTATGCTACTTTGGGTGACGCCCACTGCTAACACTTCAGATATAACAATGGAAAAGCCAGACAAGGCTCCTGGCCCATTAGCGAGAGCAATGGACTGTGAAAACGCTTGGCCTTCCTGCAGATGCTCCATACTGCCACTGACTTCTAGATGTTGTGATACTACAGAGTCAGGTGGTCTTGTCACCTGATAGTAAACATTACCTGGGACTTTTTGTAACTTTCCACTGGAAGGGAAGGGGGGTCAAGTTTGGGAAACAAAGGATTCTCGCCTTATATATATCCTACTTAAGGGTGGGAGTAATGCAAAGGGGACTCCTACTCTCCATAGCCGATCTGCCAAAGAAGAAAGACTGCAAAAGCCACCTGAAGGGAAGGCAAGGGGGAGTCCAGACTGAGACAGGGGTCTAGTCTGAAAAGGAATATAACTGGAACACTGAACCACAGAAACTTTGCAGCCTGCTTGCAACAATATCTGGGGTGAGAAATACTATTTGTTACCAATTTATTTGGTGAAACTAGCTGTGTGCATGTTTGATTTCATTAGCTTAGTAATCTGCTTTGTTCTATTTGTTATCCATTTTACCACTTAAAATTTGCCTTTCATAGTTAATAAAATGTGTTTGGTTTAAACACAAACACAGTTTCTGTAATTTCTAACTGCGGGGGGGGAAGAAGTATGCACACCTCTCTCTGCATTTAGGGAGGGGGCAAATGTCATAAAACCTTTGGGTTTGTACCCCTTAAAAGGAGCGACCACCACAGCGTTGGAGCAAGTCCCTTAAGCTGAGTCTTCCCAGAGCTGATCTGCAGCTGGGTGTGGCCCTGCCTGTGTATGTGTTAGAGGAGGCTTTAATAGCCTGGCTCAGCAAGACAGGTAAAAGGGGGCCCAGGCTGGCAGAAAAGGTAGACTCAGTGGTATCTCAGCACATCAGGTGGCTTTGCAATGGGTCCAACCTGTCACAGTCAGTATCCCAGCTAACTACAAAATATTGATTCAGCCAATAGCCAGTTTTATTAGACATCTTGTTAAAAATACACCTATTTACTTTTAAATTCAGGGCCTAGCCAGAGCAATCACATTCAGGCCCAGGCAGTAAGATGAAAATTAAATGCAACACTATTTAAAAAAAAAAAACAAACTAGTTTGTATATTGACCTAAAAGTAAGATGCAGCTGTTTTATAACCAGCATTGCTTTTGCTGTGAAAGAACTGAGCATAATTTTTTCCTCTTAGCTTTTCATGCCTTTAATCTATAACACGAGAAAAGGAACCCTGACTTCACTTCCAAATTAATTCTATAACTGAAGTATTTATTAAAATGAGGACATTTACTGGAAACACGACACCTCTATCCAACCAAAGAGGAAGGTTGCAGTATGTGTGGCTGTTATAACCTTAGTCCCAGATTTGGACCTTAGCGTCCAAAATATGGGGGTTAGCATGAAAACCTCCAAGCTTAATTACCAGCTTGGACCTGGTACTTGCTGCCACCACCCAAAAAATTAGAGTGTTTTGGGGCACTCTGGTCCCCCTGAAAAACCTTCCCTGGGGACCCCAAGACCCAAATCCCTTGAGTCTCACAACAAAGGGAAATAATCCTTTTTCCCTCCCCCCCCCCAGGTGCTCCTGGAGAGATACACAGACACAAGCTCTGTGAATCCAAACAGAGTGACTCCCCCTCTCTGTTCCCAGTCCTGGAACAAAAAGTACTTTCCTCTTCACCCAGAGGGAATGCAAAATCAGGCTAGCCAATTCAACACACACAGATCTCCCCTGATTTCTTCCTCCCACCAATTCCCTGGTGAGTACAGACTCAATTTCCCTGAAGTAAAGAAAAACTCCAACAGGTCTTAAAAGAAAGTTTTATATAAAAAGAAAGAAAAAATACATACAAATGTTCTCTCTGTATTAAGGTGACACAACACAGGGTCGATTGCTTAAAAGAATATTGAATAAACAGCCTTATTCAAAAAGAATACAAATCAAAGCACTCCAGCACTTATATTCATGCAAATACCAAAGAAAAGAAACCATATAACTTACTATCTGATCTCTTTGTCCTTACACTTAGAAACAGAAGATTAGAAAACAGAACTACTTCTCCAAAGCTCAGAGAAAGCAGGCAGACAGAAAACAAAGACCTCAGACACAAAATTCCCTCCACCCAAAGTTGAAAAAATCCGGTTTCCTGATTGGTCCTCTGGTCAGGTGCTTTAGGTGAAAGAGACATTAACCCTTAGCTATCTGTTTATGACAGTGGCAGTGACAAAAGTGTAATTCTAAACTAGTAGTCAACTCACTATTCATTTAAATAGTACCACATACTCAAGTCCATTAGACTAGTTCAAGCATCTACTACGCACTTCAGTATTACCCAAAATACATCAATAAATGTTCTTCAAATACTTCATGCATTGTAATAGGAGAAAAGCAAACGTCGTGTTTCATATACATTTATTGACTATTCTTTAAACAATGTAGTATCTTACAGGGCTACTGGAATGACCAGCCTCTTCTTTTCTTTTTTTTTTTTTGAAGAAAGGTGAGGGCCAGAGGGAGTAATAAGCCAATATTAATTCATTTTGTTAAACAAAATAAAACAAAGAGAAGTCCTGCCACATGTTGGATATTTCTACCTATGTCCTTGCAAATACAAGTTTGGACTGCTGCTATTGTTAAGGCCTGGTCTACACTGGGGGGTGGGTGGGAAGAATCGATCTAACACACACAACTTCAGCTACGAGAATAGCGTAGCTGAAGTCAATGAATCTTAGATCGATTTAGATTGACTTACTTCACATCCTCGCGGTGCGGGATTGACGGCTGCCGCTCCCCTGTCAACTTTGCTTCTGCCTCTTGCTGAGCTGGAGTTCAGCAGTTGACGGGAGAGCGATCGGGGATCGATTTATCGCATCCACACTACAAGCAATAAATGGATCCTGGACAGATCGATCACTACCCGCTGATCCGGCGGGTATTGTAGACATACCCTAAGACAGGGAGAGCATACAAGGAAGCACTGCCAATAAAAGTGGGCTCCCTCCCAGAGCTGAGCTATGCAGTCTAACCCCGCCAGCGGGCATCTGATGTACAATCAACAATTTCATGCTGTGTCTCTCTTCTGCCCAGCTTTGTGTTCTTCTTCTCCGCTCACAGGGAATGGGGGGTAAGGCTGGGAAGCACTTTCCAAACCCTGATCTCGGAGAAACAGATTGGAGTGTGAGAGGAGAGATTGTTGGATCTTGTCCTTTCAGAATATCAAAGGCTTAGAGATGGACAGTTCTAGTTCACCTCTCGTACAAATGCTGCCACCACCAACATGGCAAATACTTATGATTGACAGTAGCTTTACTCCTGTGAGTAGAGTCATTAATTTAAAATGAGACTGCTCACATGCATCATAGATTCATAGAATTCTATGAATCTATGATTGTTATAACCTTAGTCCCAGATCTGGACCTTAGCGTCCAAAATATGGGGGTTAGCATGAAAACCTCCAAGCTTAGCTACCAGCTTGGACCTGGTACCTGCTGCCACCACCCAAAAAATTAGAGTGTTTTGGGGCACTCTGGTCCCACTGAAAAACCTTCCCTGGGGACCCCAAGACCCAAATCCCTTGAGTCTCACAACAAAGGGAAATAATCCTTTTTCCCTTCCCCCCTCCAGGTGCTCCTGGAGAGATACACAGACACAAGCTCTGTGAAACTACCCTCTCGTTCCCAATCCTGGAAACAAAAAGGACTTTCCTATTCCCCCAGAGGGAATGCAAAATTAGGCTAGCCACTTCAACACACACAGATCTCCCCTGATTTCTTCCTCCCACCAATTCCCTGGTGAGTACAGACTCAATTTCCCTGAAGTAAAGAAAAACTTCAACAGGTCTTAAAAGAAAGCTTTATATAAAAAAGAAAGGAAAAATACAAATGGTCTCTCTGTATTAAGGTGATACAATACAGGGCTAATTGCTTAAAAGAATATTGAATAAACAGCCTTATTCAAAAAGAATACAAATCAAAGCACTCCAGCACTTATATTCATGCAAATACCAAAGAAAAGAAACCATATAACTTACTATCTGATCTCTTTGTCCTTACACTTAGAAACAAAAGATTAGAAAGCAGAACTACTTCTCCAAAGCTCAGAGAAAGCAGGCAGACAGAAAACAAAGACCTCAGACACACAATTCCCTCCACCCAAAGTTGAAAAAATCCGGTTTCCTGATTGGTCCTCTGGTCAGGTGCTTTAGGTGAAAGAGACATTAACCCTTAGCTATCTGTTTATGACAATGATGCACATGAGAAGTCTCATTTTATTGTTCATTGTTTGCAGGAGCTGACCCACAGTTAACAAAACCCAGCTGTCGATAGGGCACCCCCTTAGAAGAGATAGAAGTGATTGGTGGGCCTGTAAGACAGGTTACATTAACAACAGGATCCCTCTGCTTCTGAAATAGATCAAGACTGGCCTAGCACTTCCTATGACAGATGCTTTTATATAAACATATTTTAAAAAGACAGGAAAAAGAAAACAAACCCTTTTCCTCTCAGACTTTAGCTTTTTACTTTTCTACATTTACTATAAAATGGTACAGTGCCATCTTCAGTAAGAATTAATTTCGAGCAATGGAATTTTTTTTCTGATTCTCAACCACATTACAATTATTATAACAATTTAATGAACTTAAAAAAAGACACTTGTATAAAGACTAACATTTCTCTCTCTCACCTATGTAAAAAATGTAGCATTTTATTTTTAATTGCAATATTCCAATTACTGAGCTTAGTTCAAAGGGCACAGAAAGTAGAGTACATAAATTATTAGCTCTATTACACTTTATTATCTTAGATAATTAACTGGAATTTTCATTTTTGCAGCTGTTGGCTAATGCGACAATATATTTCCAAGACCTACTGATTTAGTCAATAGTCTTACTGAACCTCTTCCATAGTGGTTGCCATTGAAAAATGCCAGTTGCCTTAGACAACTAAAATATTCACGGTATTTCCTATAATAAATATAGGGAGGACCAAGGAATATTGCAGATATGGAGGTAATCTTATGAAGACCACCACTGTAAGTGTGTCTCGGTCTACTATATATGGCAAGTCTGAAAATTTAGCAAACTCGTGAGCTGAAGAACCCTTTATGAAGTTCTATACACAGACAAAACAAGTACCGCGTATTTAACACATTACAACATATTTTGCAAGGCAACTATTGCCATAATTTCCCAACACTGAACCGAAAAGAATGAGAAACAATTGCACCAACATGTTTCCCTTGGATAATACTCATTCATAATTAAAAGTGAAGTATAAAGTGATCAAATACTAACACCTGGAAAATTTTCATTCTAGCCTTATACACACTATGTAATATTTACCTTCTGGCTCTGAGGGCCATCCCCCTCATCAGAGATACCATCTTCCTGCTGGTCATAAGCCGGACCTCCTAGAAGCCTTATTCTCTTCTCACACTGCTTCTTTGCCACAGTCAGCTGATTAATGTACCTTTTCACATTGCGGGCCCTCAAGAGGTCAGCTTTCATTGCAGCAGTTTCTTTACCTTTAGTATCTATG
Organism: Gopherus evgoodei; assembly: GCF_007399415.2. Classification (NCBI taxonomy): domain Eukaryota; kingdom Metazoa; phylum Chordata; order Testudines; family Testudinidae; genus Gopherus; species Gopherus evgoodei. The sequence goes on from NC_044326.1 coordinate 62,379,485, forward strand.
ATAAACAGCAGAGAAGAAAGAAGTTATCTTTCATAATAGAAAACTTCAGATTACAAGCTTCTGAAGTGTTTGTCATTCAACATACAACTGGACACTGAAGTAAACAAGCTACCAGTCTGTTTTGGAAGCAAATAAAGTATGTTCTGGGATATCTCTACTAACACAGCAAGTGTACATATAAAATAGTTAAGAGAAAAATCATGCAAATATACGAAGTATTTAAACACAGCTCCATATATCTGTCATCTGACCTTGTCTAGCACTGTGCCCCTGTTATTCCAGTATCTACTTAAGAGATGGACTTGAGCCAGATGAAATCCACTCAAAACAACAGTCCTTTAAGACTATATCAAGACTGCACAAAATGTTGTTAAATTTGTGATGACATGAGAAAAATATTTTAAAAAATTCAACAGAATGAGGCTTGTGCATAAAACATAGGCAATCAGAGTGCTTCAAGTTTCCACACTTCCCCACTGCACCTTCTCCATAGTTTTAAAAATGCCTGGTTAAAAACACAGATAAAAACCAAAAGATGTAGCACTGAAAATTATTCCTGTACTGTGCCTGAACGTGAACAACTCCTGCAAATCCATTCTGTTGGTTAAAAGGTAGTACAATGCTGTTGCTCAATCACAAAACTTCTTATACTTGTGCAGGCATGTAACATGAGCTCTGCAAGCAAGCTACATGGACAATTCAAGTTGTACACAACTCCGGATTAAGCCAGTAATCAGTGATGAATGGTCAGATCTTTACCCATTTGGCCATGTTTTTACAACGTGCAAATATTAGAAAATCCAGTTATGCATATGAATATAGTGTTTCATTTTTAAAAACAGTTGCCTTAAAGAAATAACCACATGGGAATACGTATACATGCAAGTGTGCTACAGGGAAACCCAACATGAATGATTTTAAACTCACATTTTCAATTAGGTTTCAAATATGTTAAAGATTCATCTTACAATCTGGGTACTATTTTTGTCTACTTTTTCTTTTTTTTTTTTTAAAGAAAGCCTTCCATCTACCTTCATTATGTAATAATATTTACATATACACATAGTGATGGCGGATGGGTGGCTGTCTCGGTTAACCAGACTCCATGCATCTGAAGAAGTGAGGTTTTTTACCCACGAAAGCTGATGCCCAAATACATCTGTTAGTCCTTAAGGTGCCACCCAACTCCTTGTTGTTTTTGTGGGTTAACCAAACATATACACACATATGCATCCATGTACGTGACAGAGACAGGCAGCCACAGATTTGGAGCTGCTCTATAACAATTTGTCTGAATGCTATCTGTTGCCTGGTTATTGGTGAGTTTTCTGTATGACAATGTTGGTTTAATCTCAGCAGGAGTCTTTCTGGGGAAAAAAACAAGCAAGCAGGAAGGAAAAGAATGGCTCAAGACAGCCATCTCTCAAACACTTAGGCCTTGGCTACACTGGCGCTTTACAGCGCTGCAACTTTCTTGCTCAGGGGTGTGAAAAAAACACCCCCCTGAGCGCTGCAAGATACAGCGCTATAAAGTGCCAGCGCGGCTCCCAGCACTGCAGGCTAAACCCCATCAGGATGTGGAGTACGTGCAGTGCTGGGAGAGCTCTCTCCCAGCGCTGGCGCTGCGACCACACTCGCACTTCAAAGGGCTGCCGTGTTTCAAGTGTAGCCATACCCTTAGTAGTTGTTAAGGAACAGCATGAGAACTATTAGCTTTGATGATTTTGCCTCCATCTCAAGCCAACCTACAAAGCTGTTTTTGACCAGGACAAGAAGAGGCCTAGGAACATATAACTGTAATGGAATTTAAAGGGCCGCTGTCTCAAGAAATCAGTTATTTCGGGGAACTTGATAGAGACACAGGGACCCATTGTCTAGGTCACCTCCACGGAATGGTAGTGTGCTAGGTCAGATTGACCTGCATGTAGCCTGTTTTAAAAACCTTTTTTTCTCTAATATTTTGTTCCTACTGCTAAGATAAATAATACTTTGGCTTTAAGGAAGCTGTCTGATCATAGTATACCCCTGGCCACAGACTCCCGAAGGGAAGAAATGCACATGTCCAAACTCAAAGGACCTGCTCAGTAAAAATGCTGGATACTAAGTACAGTAGCCCACAGACTGGTCTAAGAGTGTGAGACTCGTGCAATTCCACCATAGGATAAGTAAACACATTAGGTCAAATTCATGAGAGGGTGCACCAGAGAGACCACAAAAGGGCAGCTAGCCCTGTAACTGTGTGCATGAGAAAGAGAGAACCCACACGCACACAGAGAGGGAGAGCATTAATAAAACGGATGGGGAGGGGAGGGTGTGAGAATGAGCAGCACGCGCACATGGAGGGAGAGCATTAATAAACGGGGTGGCAGGAAGCCTTTTGGGAAAGCATTTTTGTTTAATATTGGTGTTGGTTTGGTGTTTGACACAAAAAATGTGGGCTGCAATCATTCAAACTGTCAGAATGTTTTGTTTTATCTTATGACTTGCAGTGGGAATGGCAAATGATAGATTTTAATTTGGCACCTCACAATGCCTGTCAAAATTCTTTGTTCATTGTACATTTTGCAATTTGGGTTGGGGGGCAAATTGTACCTCAAGTCTTTTTCCCCCTCTCTCCTCCACTTCTCCCTTTCTCTCACATATGCAGCAACTTTTAGCCAGGAGAGTGAAACAATATATTAAATGCTCTGTTGACTCATAGATAAGATTGCACACCATGGAGACAGATGGCTCATTTTTGAGAGTTAACTCATTTTGTCTTCTGCTTGAATGAGTATCATCACTATAATTTACTATTTACATGGCATCATAGATTTGCTTAACATTTGATAACATAAAGTCCTTATATTCTATGTATATAGGTTACATACAGAGTAAAGGCATAAATGGGCAAAGAAGGAGGAAATAGTGGGGTGAAAAAACAGGAAAGTTCTTGCAGGAATAGCTGTACTTGTATTTTGTCTATGTGTTACAGACAAAGGAATTCAGAGGGTTCATTCACCTTGAGTTGTCTTAGGTTAACTTCCTGGGATGTTCAGTTTCATAATACAGTATTAGCATGGTTGGAAGATGGACTGTCAATGGAGAGTGACAGAATGAAGAGTGGCAGAAAAGTGGTGGAAAGTAGTGTTTTGAAGAAGGATTTGAAGAATGTGGATCAGAGCACTGGGGTAAGCCAGGGAGAGGCGGAGTGGTGTCCTGAATGGTAAGTGACAAAAGGAGCATTAATTAATAGAGGTGTAAGTTAGTAGTATGAGAGATTCAGAAGGAACAGAAGAACAGTTATGCCCGGGATAGGGAAGCTCACGTGCCCTAAGGTACAAATTCCTATTATCTATATGGGTATCTACCATTTTTAAAGAAGGGGTAGGAAATGGGGGAAACGGAAAAAATGTGTCTGAAATAATTACTAATATAGACAGTTTGCATGGATGATATAACTAATATGAACAGTTGCAGTTTTGCCTGAGATATTCTATTCTGTCTGTATGTGAATGGTGGAAAACATTCCAAAGAAACAGACATTAAAATGGATACAGATGGCAAAACCCAAGTAGGTTACAGTAAGATATGAAGCCATTATCATCACATGCTCATGGTTTGTGCTTTTTCTCTTCTGCCCTATCATTTAGGAGCAAACAGCAGAGATCTTGGTCTTGTGGGGTTCTCTGGGGACAATTCAGAGAGAACCTAGCACTCAAAAATTCATGCTGCAGTCTAGAAAAAGGGAGAATTCCCCTTTCAAAAGTTTAAAATACAGAAAGTGAGAGTCCCATATTACAAAATGTCAGTTACCTCCCCCAGAATGTATATATAGTTGAACATAAAGGAAACAACTTAAAATTTGCCTATAATTAGGTGAAAGGTCAATGACCACATGGGGACATCACCTGAGGAAAACAGGTCAAGGAAAGAAAGACATGTTTGTTTCAAGTACTCCTCCTGAAAGATTTTTGCCCAATCCCTGCCCCTAACAGAACACAATGCGTGTGAAAGTGAAAGGAATCGAAGGTTTTTTATTTTAGAAAATATGGGTGAATGTTGTCAATTCTACAGGATTACAAGTGTGCCGTGTTTCTATATGCAAAGGGTGGGGGAGCAGGAACAAAAAGTAAAACAAGTGGAGGTGGCTGGAAAATTTTCAAAGTATTTTTTCATCAGACTTTGCCAATTCATCAAAATCTAAAGGTCTTGCAGAGTCCTTTTGATTTAAATGAAGTATTTTGGAGCTAAGCAAAATAAAAGCAACGTATTTTATTTAATTTAGACTTTCCTGTTTCATTTTACTTCATGCTGGAAAATTCCATTTCAGTGCAGGACAAGTGCTGGTCACACTTGGCATATGTCCTCTCTCTCAATGAGTAAATATCAGCTCAGTTTATCTACATGACCTCACAAGTTTGTTAAAAATGATTAACTGACTCCATTCTTTTGAAATGTAACAAAGGTCTGTTGATCAGGAACACCCCACGCACACCCAAAGCAGGAAAAGGAGGAAATGCCAAACAAAGCACAGCTGTGGTGTTGTCGGTATCAGTAATATAACACATGGAGATGTGTACTATGTGCAACCGGGAGCCAAGACTGCGCAGTAGTAGTAAGGGAAGTGGCCTTATAGGCCCTGGCTCCCATGTAACAAAGAAACAGTTACTTTATTACTTTGTTTACTGTTAGAATAACAACACAAACAACTATTTTAGGGACTGAAGGAGTTGGGTGGAGGTACATATAAACCTAACAACTTTAAGAAAAGGAGATTGGCTGGAATGCCATGAAATTTCCTCCTCTTCCCTGGGTGGAGCCAGGGGAAGATTGTTCAGCCAGACTAGCCATGGGAACCAGCTGGCTGCAGCATCAGCCCATCACTTCAGGAACCTCTTCTGCTGTTCCTGAAGTGGCTGTGCAGGTGCTCCTGGGCCTCCACTTTCTTGGACTACGACCACCTACCCCTCCCCAGTACCCTAGTGTGAGCCTGAAGCTCCTCCTCCTCCTGCCCCACTGAGAGAAGCTCACTCACCTGCTCCCTCCCAGCTTGCAGGCATAGCCACAGCCAGTACCACACCTCCAAGAAAAGACCTGAACGAGGTGCTGACAGCTGTACCTGGGCACACAAGGAAGCCGGGTGTGTGGAGTCAGCCCAATGTTGGGGTAGCAGTATGGGGCTGGCAGTTGAGGGATAGGACCCTCGAGGCACTCCCTGCCACCTCTGGCTGCTGCCTCCTTCAGATGGGCCACAGGGCTCTGATCCCAGACTCCCTCCCCTGCTGAGGTGCCAGGATCCCCTGCTGCTACTACAGAAAAGTGCTCCCATACACTACTCCAGGCACTACTGCCATTCCAATGAGGCACTTCCTCCTTCTTCCCTCTCTCTCCCCTCACCCTCCCCAGTCTTCTTACCCATCCCAGGTAAAATTATTTTTTATTCTTGAAGTCAGTCAGTCCTACCATTAACATTTCCAACAATGGAAACATTAAAACACCACTAGGGAACTTTTAGTTCATGCCAGCAGGGTTTACGTGGACCAGCCAGTGTGCAACATGTGAGTGCACTTCAGGAATCACACCTCTGTAGCGTGCAGTGCGGCTTCGTGTTGATATGCCCTAAGTCAAACGCCTTACAGAAGTCCAAGTCTGCTATGTCAGCAAATAGCAGACTTTACTCACACCATTCCTGTTATTTCCTTATGTGTTCTCCCTTACTTACAATATTATTGTTCTAAAATCTGGACAATTAATACCACCACTCAGATACCACAGAAATGGATGCAATATAAAGACCAAGATAAAGACAGATAAAATTAGATATGTAGTTCTTACAAAAACATTAACTAAACTTCATTCTACTGTTTAATGAATATCTGCTCCTCTTGATAGAAATAGCATAAAGAAAAGGTGTGTCTGTGTATAACTACTAGATTATATTGTCAAAGGAAAAAAAAATCTTGCTTTTCACAACAGTGTTTTGTGAAAGTAGTGGATTTGTTACTGACACCATCCGCTGCAGCTTCTGGGGTATTAACCCAACTGGCTAATCTGGAAGTGTCATATACACACAGCACTGTATGTATTTTTGGCAAGACCTCTAGAGCTGAGCACACACAGTGCTTACTTAATGTCATGCTGAAATATATAAGTGGCAAAAAAACTGCTTAACATTTTAAGATGAAGGTCAACAGTGACTAACCCTCACTTAAGCATTTACTGATCATCATAAACCTCTGTAAACTCTCTGAGACTGAACTTTACATTTTTAAAGCCTGTCTGGGCCTAGAAAAGTATTTGCTTAATCCCAAAAATGCCAATTGACCTCAAGTTGGAAAGTACAGTAAACAGGGTTCTTTCACAAGCCCATGACAAAACAGCTAAAATAAAGGTAAAACTAATTCTTTTGAGGTTAAGGAAGAGAATTACTCTTATTTATAAGCACTTGCCACTGGTTGGTTAATCATAGAAAATACTTATACAACCTAAGGGAATTTTCCAATCAAGGATTCCAAGAATGGCACTATACATAGTAAACATTTCACAAGGGAATGGGGATGGAAATTTAAAACTGACAAGTGGGAACACTATTTTTCACATTTTAAACCTAATGCAGGGGTGGCCAACCTGTGACTCCAGAGCCACATGCCGCTCTTCAGAAACTAATATAAGGTTCCTTGTATAGGCACCAACTCTCGGGTTGGAGCTACAGGCGCCAACTTTCCAATGTGTCGGCGAGTGCTCACTGCTCAACCCCTGGCTCTGTCACAGGCCCTGCCCCCACTCCACCCCTTCCTGCCTCCTCCCCTAAGCCTGCTATGCCCTCGCTCCTCCCCCTCTGAGCCACCTGTACGCCACAAAACAGCTGATCAAGAGGTGCAGGGAGGGAGGAGGAAGATGCTGATCAGCGGGACTGCCAGTGGATGGGAGGCGATGGGAGCGGGGCAGGGGGAGCTGCAAACATATTACTGTGGCTCTTTGGGAATGTACATTGGTAAATTCTGGCTCCTTCTCAGGCTCAGGTTGGCCACCCCTGACCTAATGTGTAATCAACCTGTAAAAATAACTGCCACAAGACATAATGAAGGCCAAGAGTTTAGTGGGATTCAAGAAAGGATTGGACAGATTTATATAGCCAAGAAGCATTTTTACAGCAGCATGAGACTTATTAAAGTAATATAAGTATTCATGCTCCAGTAAATACCACCACCTGTAGTTGACCGGGATTAGGAAGAAAACCTGCTTAGATGCAATTCCAGGATTTCATATGACTTTTAGTACAGGCATTCTTACGCCTTCCCCTGAAGCACCTGGTACAGGTCACAATCAAAGACAGGATACTGGATTAAGTGAATGTGAAACTCTGGATTTTTACATAGCTTTTAGGATGTACAATTCCCTACAAGGTGGCAAATTCCAGGATGCTAATTGAATCTTCTGACACTTAGATTAACGTGATAGGAGTAACTCCAGTGAAAACACAGAGAGTAGGGGAGAAAACTTAGCCTAATATTAGTTTTGTTGTTTAAGTGAGCAATAAAGGCAAACTTCTGGAAGGGAGTGAGTTTGCACTATTCTCCAGTGAGCATCCAACATGCATATCCTCTGTCTGGAGCAGGGTGGGAACTCCTCTCCTCAGAAGTTATGTGAGCATGTGCCCAATGACAGGCATCTGTCCAACTGAACAGTGGAAAAGCAAGCTCCATTAGCACTAGCATGTTTGGAAGATCTCAGTCAGGAAGAAAGAGAAGATTCAGTGAAACTGCTTTTGGAAATGTTAATTAGAAACAACACTGGGTATGCCTAGGTCAGATGCACTATAACCCAAACCCTGACCTGTAGGAACTATTCTCTCTCTACATACAGCGTTGAGAGTAGTACCTGTTCCAGCACAACCATAGTTCTCTGAGCACAGCCTATCACCGATACAGAAACAAAGAGGGGTTCATGCTAGAGTTTTGTTAGAATTAAAATCCAATAGCGCCTATGCTGTGCTGAAGATATAAAGTGCTGTCTGAGTACTGATATTATTACAGGCTGACCTACTGGCTTTAAAAAAAAAAAAAGTACATACTTCAAGTCAGACTGAAGACTGAGCTTCAGGGTAAATGATGTCTAAAAGATGTTTTTATAGCTGGCTGTTTAAGAATTCTCCCCATAAACAGTCCTGTTGCAACAGTTCTGCTTCTCCATTAGTCTTCAGTTCTGCCTATAAATACAAATATATTTATACACCTCTACCTCAATATAACGTGACCCAATATAACACGAATTTGGATATAACACAGTAAAGCAGCGCTCGGGGGCGGGGGGCTGCATACTCTGGCGGATCAAAGCAAGTTCAACATAATGCGGTTTCACCTATAATGCGGTAAGATTTTTTGGCTTCCGAGGACAGCATTATTTCAAGGTAGAGGTGTACTTGATGGGAATGCTCACCCTGAGAAATCTAGTTCTGCACCAAGGATTTCTTGGGCAGAGTTCTCTTTCAGGCCACGCTTTCTCACTCCTTGCTTGGAAGAAAGTGATTTTGTCAATTGTGATGCCTTTTGGACAATTAAAATGCAGTGTCTGAAAAGTTCTAATGAGAGAGTTTTTTCCAATCCTCCTAGGATGGATGTTTCTGCTCATGCTAGAATCATGTGGAAGGCAGGGAACTGAAAATTGGTGGGTGATGTTACGAGCCTTGCTGGGCTGTTGGCAAAAACTGTAAGTAGAGATCCAGTTAATTGTAAGCTATTTGGCACAAGGATTGTATCGTCATATTGGTTGGTATACCATCTAGCAAAAGGGTGCCCCAGGTCCTGGTTTGGGCCTCTTTGCACTAATGTAATACTACAATAATACTAATTAATAACAGAACAAAAATGCTGAGCTGGCAGAGTAAAAGAGTTGTACTTTTAAAAAAACACCACCACATTTTTAGATTATGAACCACCCATTAGATTATTAACAGAAATCAATTGAAAAGTTTACTATTTGCAATTCTACTCTATCTTTACTTTCAGAATCTCTCTTCTAATTTGGATAATGAAAATATACAAGTTAGTTTTATTTTTGTCTCTTGCCTGTTTCTAGTCAATTTCAGTTTCTGGTTCTCTCCCACTCACATAATGCTACAATGCCTATGTTAAAATACTACAGAGGAATATATATCATCTTACAAACTGTTTCTGCTAGGATTAGAATAAAAGAAGCAGAATTTCACAGAAATATTTCTACCAGTCTTAGCAAAGAATCCTATGGCACCTTATAGACTAACGGACGTTTTGGACCATGAGCTTTCGTGGGTGAATACCCACTTCGTCGTATGCATGTAGTGGAAATTTCCAGGGGCAGATATATATATGCAAGCAAGCTAGAGATAATGAGGTTAGTTCAATCAGGGAGGATGAGGCCCTCTTCTAGCAGTTGAAGTGTGAAAACCAAGGGAGGAGAAACTGGTTTTGTAGTTGGCAAGCCATTCACAGTCTTTGTTTAATCCTGAGCTGATGGTGTCAAATTTGCAGATGAACTGAAGCTCAGCAGTTTCTCTTTGAAGTCTGGTCCTGAAGTTTTTTTGCTGCAGGATGGCCACCTTAAGGTCTGCTATAGTAAAAAATCCACTGCTATCTACATACTATATAGACTACAGTGAGAGATTATGCCATGCTCTATCACAGAAACTGAGGAACCACCTGATCAGCATCCTATACAGCAAACAAGAAAATATCAAAAAAGAGCTCTCCAACCTGGAGACTCATTAATAACCAAACTTCCATACAAATGGACTTCACTAAAATAAGACAGGAGATCTACGTTACTCACTTCACCTCTCTACAAAGAAAAACGGACTGTAAGCTGTCTAAACTCCTACCTGCCTCATGGGGCCACAACCGTGGTACCCCTAACCCACCCAGCAATATTGTCAATCTATCCAACTACACACGCAGCCCAGAAGAAAAGTCTGTCCTGTCCCGGGGACTCTCTTTCCGCCCTGCCACCCCCACCAAAATGATACAGTTCTGGGCGATCTGGAAGCCTACTTTCGCCATGTCCAACTCAAAGAATACTTTCAGGACAACACTGAACAGCGCACTGATACACAGGTACTCTCCCACCAACAGCACAAGAAGAACAACTCCACATGGACTCCTCCTGAGGGTCAAAATGACAGTCTGGACCTATATATTGAATGCTTCTGCCGACGTGCACAGGCAGAAATTGTGGAAAAACAACATCGCTTGCCTCATAACCTAAGTCATGCAGAATGCAATGCCATCCACAGCCTCAGAAACCACCCTGACATTATCATCAAAGAGGCTGATAAAGGAGGTGCTGCTGTCATCATGAACAGGTCTGACTACCAAAAGGAGGCCGCCAGACAACTCTCCAATACCAAATTCTACAGGCCACTTCCTTCAGATCCCACTAAGAAACTACACCATCTACTCAGGACACTCCCTACACTAACACTGGAACAAATCAACATACCCTTAGAGCCCCGACCAGGGTTATTCTATCTACTACCCAGGATCCACAAACCCGGAAATCCTGGATATATCATCTCAGGCATTGGCACTCTCACTGAAGGACTGTCTGGATATGTGGACTCTCTACTCAGACCCTATGCCACCAGCACCCCCACTATCTCCGTGACACCACTGATTTCCTAAGGAAACTACAATGCATTGGTGACCTTCCAGAAAACACCATCCTAGCCAACATGGGTGCAGAAGCTCTCTATACAAACATCCCACACACTGATGGAACACAAGCTGTCAGGAATAGTATCCCTGATGATTCCACAGAACAACTGGCTGCTGAGCTCTGTGCCTTTATCCTCACACGCAACTATTTCAAATTTGATGACAATATATATCTCCAGATCAGTGGCACCGCTATGGGCACTTGCATAGTCCCACAATATGCCAATATTTTTATGGCCGACCTGGAACAATGCTTCCTCAGCTCTCGTCCACTCACGTCCCTTCTCTACCTATGCTACATTGATGACATCTTCATCATCTGGACCCATGGGAAGGAGACTCTGGAAAAATTCCACCACGATTTCAACAGCTTCCACCCCACCATCAACCTCAGCCTGGACCAATCTACACTGGAGGTCCACTTCCTAGACACCATGGTACAAATAAGTGATGGTCACATTAACACCACCCTATACCGAAAACCTGCCGACCGCTATGCCTACCTTCATGCCTCCAGCTTCCATCCTGGGCACATCACACGATCCATTGTCTACAGCCAAGCACTGAGGTACAACCGCATCTGCTCTAACCCCTCAGACAGAGACCAACACCTACAAAATCTCCACCAAGCATTCTCAAAACTACAAGACCCGCACGAGGAAATAAGGAAACGGATCAACAGAGCCAGACGTGTACCCAGAAGCCTCCTACTGCAAGACAAACCCAAGAAAGAAACCAACAGGACTCCACTGGCCATCACATACAGTCCCCAGCTAAAACTCCTCCAACGCATCATCAGGGATCTACAACCCATCCTGGACAATGATCCCACACTTTCACAGGCCTTGGGTGGCAGACCAGTCCTCGCTCACAGACAACCTACCAACCTGAAACATTCTCACCAGTAACTGCACACCGCACCATAGTAACTCTAGCTCAGGAACCAATGCATGCAACAAACCTCGATACCAACTCTGCCCACATATCTACACCAGCGACACCATCACAGGACCTAACCAGATCAGCCACACCATCACCAGTTCATTCACCTGCACGTCCACCAATGTAATATACGCCATCATATGCCAGCAATGCCCCTCTGCTATGTACATTGGCCAAACTGGACAGTCTCTATGGAAAAGGATAAATGGACACAAATCAGATATTAGGAATGGCAATATACAAAAACCTGTAGGAGAACACTTCAACTTCCCTGGCCACACTATAGCAGACCTTAAGGTGGCCATCCTGCAGCAAAAAAACTTCAGGACCAGACTTCAAAGAGAAACTGCTGAGCTTCAGTTCATCTGCAAATTTGACACCATCAGCTCAGGATTAAACAAAGACTGTGAATGGCTTGCCAACTACAAAACCAGTTTCTCCTCCCTTGGTTTTCATACCTCAACTGCTAGAAGAGGGCCTCATCCTCCCTGATTGAACTAACCTTGTTATCTCTAGCTGCCCCTGGAAATTTCCACTACATGCATCTGACGAAGTGGGTATTCACCCACGAAAGCTCATGCTCCAAAACGTCTATTAGTCTATAAGGTGCCACAGGATTCTTCGCTGCTTTTACAGATCCAGACTAACACGGCTACCCCTCTGATACTTGATACCAGTCTCAGGTTTTTTTAAAAACTGAATTTTACTAAACCTAAATTTGTGACCAAAATAGACCTGATGCTTTCTCAATAAACAATCACTTCTTATCGAAAGACAAAATGATGAGAGAGTTTTACAACTGATACTAACTGTAGAAAGATGGGAATTCTTTGACCTGAGCACAAGCTGCAATGGAGAAGAGCATAGTCCAAAAATCAGCATACAAAACACAAGATGAGCAAAAAAGCACTCCCCCTCCAACAGTCATAGTTGCAATCCTTTGGGAAAATGAGAAAAATAACCTTCAATGCAAGTGTTTAAAACTAGAGCATCTATTCAGTGTGCTGCATGATGCAAAAATAAAAAGTCAACACCTCAGAAAGCATTTGATGCTACATTAGGTTTCTTGTCACTTAAATGTTAGTGATTACCACAAATAACTCTCCTGGCCGTAGAAATTAAATCATCCATAACAGGCAGCACTACTGTGAATTACTGAACCTCTCAAAGTATTCCTACATCTCAGATTGATGACATATTTTCCCCTATCCAGAAGATTCAAGAAATGTGAAACTGAAAAGAAATAATATCACAGACCATGTTTCACTGCTTAGAGCAGTAGGAACAATGACAGGATAAAAATCTTTTTAAAATTACAGTACTGTATCTATTTAATAAAACCACCCTGTCACCAAGCTATCTAGGCAACAAATGATACTAAGAGCAGATAATTAACAACAAAAGAATTTTAAAAGTCTACTGCCCATTTTTCATTTGTTATGTTGTCTGTTACTTTTTGCTATTCAATCCGCTGCATAATTAAACTAGGCTGATCAATTTTTCTTTCTGGTTGTCATGTATTAGCAAAGTGTCTGCCATTATGTATTAACAAAACACTTGCAACTGATTGGTCTGTGGAGCATTTGCTGGTCATGTGGTGCTAGTTGTTCCAATCCTCTGCCTTTACAGCTGCCAAAGTAGCAAAGAAACTGCACTCCTGCAGAAGCAAACCTAGCCATCTCCAATAAGGACTGCGGCAGTCTTCTGAAGAGAAGGGAAGGGGAGTTCACAGATGCCAGGACTAAAACCACCACCAGAACCTAAGTTAAGAGCCAGGGGCTTCCTGACTGACGTTTTTCTCTGAGTGAAAAAGTTTTTTCTAATATCCAACCTAAACCTCCCCCACTGCAACTTGAGACCATTACTCCTTGTTCTGTCATCACGTACCACTGAGAAGACTCTAGATCCATCCTCTTTGGAACCCCCTTTCAGGTAGTTGAAAGCAGCTATCAAATCCCCCCTCATTCTTCTCTTCTGCAGACTAAACAATCCCAGTTCCCTCAGCCTCTCCTCATAAGTCATGTGCTCCAGTCCTCTAATTATTTTTGCTGCCCTCCGCTGGACTCTTTCCAATTTTTCCACATCCTTCTTGTAGTGTGGGGCCCAAAACTGAACACAGTACTCCAGATGAGGCCTCACCAATGTCAAATAGAGGGGAATGATCACATCCCTCGATCTGCTGGCAATGCCCCTACTTATACAGCCCAAAATGCCGTTAGCCTTCTTGGCAACAAGGGCACACTGTTGACTCATATCCAGTTTCTCATCCACTGTAACCCCTAGGTCCTTTTCCACAGAACTGCTACCTAGCCATTCGGTCCCTAGTCTGTAGAGTGCATGGGATTCTTCTGTCCTAAGTGCCCCATTACCACTATGATGTCCAAATTGTGTCCATGTCCTCATCACTATCGTGATCGCACTGTCATCGCCTCCTCGCCTGCTTTTGCAGGTTCTGCACATACTGCAGGATAATGCATGAGGTGTATACAATGCTCACAACAGCTGCAGTGAGCTGATCAGGCTCCATGCTTGCTGTGGTATGGCATCTGCAGAAGAGCAGAGTTGCAGCGGAAGCGGTGGAGGATGACAGTTAGCACCACACACATTTCCCGAGGAAGAACACACATTCCCGGGAGCCCATGACAGATAACATGGAGAAATTCGCTATCAAGACATGAGCAGGACAGCAGAGTTGCAGCGGAAGCGGTTGATGACAACAGGATGCCACGAGGATAGATATTTATAAAGAACAATGAGAGGACCTGCGAGGTCGATTCATGGCACCAGGAGAGCAGAGTTGCAGCGGAAGCAGTTAGCTGTCCTACTGCACCATCTGCTAAAAGCAGTATGGTGTCTGCATGGAAAAAAGGCACGAAACAATTGTCTGCCTTTGCTTTCATGGAGGGAGGGACGACTGATGACATATACCCAAAACGACCCGCAACAATGTTTTTGCCCCATCAGGCACTGGGAGCTCAACCCAGAATTCCAATGGGCAGCAGAGACTGCGGAAACTGTGGGATAGCTACCTACAGTGCAATGCTCTGAAAGTTGACACTAGCCACGGTACTCTGTACGCACTCTGCTGACTTAATGCGCTTAGTGGGGACACACACAATCGATTGTATAAAATTGCTTCCTAAAAATCAACTGCTGTAAATTGGAAATAATTTTGTAGTGTAGACATAGCCTTAGAAGTTTTAATTATTATTTAGTTTATCATTATTGTTCTAACCCACAATACTTGCATAGGGATTTTCAGTAAATTCTTCAATTAAGGGACCCTAGAATTGTAGATTAGATATATTTATATAAACTAAAAAGTAATAGGAGCATTGGCTAAGGCAAAATTACAACTTGGTAATTATGTACATTCCTCCTATCAGGAACCACATTCCTGAATCTCATCATTTATATGGGGAGTTAGGGTTTGTTTTAGGGCTGTCAATTAACTACAATTAACTCAAAAAAATTAAGACTGTGATTAATCACAGTCTTAATCACACTATTAAAACAGAATACCAATTAAAATTTATTAAACGTTTTGGATGTTTTTCTACATTTTCAAATATACTGATTTCTACTACAACACAGAATACCAAGTATACACTGCTCACTTTATATTATTTTTTTATTACAAATATGTACACTGCAAAAATGATAAACAAAAGAAAGAAAACCTCATACACATACTGTAGTGCAATCTCTTTATTGTGAAAGTTTAACTTACAAATGTAGAAATTTTGTTGTTACATAACTGCACTCAAAAACAAAACAATGTAAAACTTTTGGCTGAATAAGAAGTAGGACTGAGTGGACTTGCAGGCTCTAAAGAGTTACATTGTTTTATTTTTTAACACAGTTTTTTTGTACCTAATCCTACATTTGTAAGTTCAACTTTCATGATAAAGAGATTGCACTACAGTACTTATATTAGGTGAAGTGAAAAATACTATTTCTTTTGATTTTTAAAGTGCACATATTTGTAATAAAAAATAAATAAAAAGTGAGCACTGTACACTTTGTATTCTGTGTTGTAACTGAAATCAATGTATTTGAAAATGCAGAAAACATCAAAAATATTTAAATAAATGGTATTCTATTATTAACAGCATGATTAATCCCAATTAATTTTTTTAATTGTGTGATTAATCCTGATTAATTTTTTTAATCGCTTGACAGCCCTAGTTTGTTTGTTAGTTTTTTTTTTAATCTGACCTGAAAAACTTTAATAGTATCTATCTCTGTTAAGCATTTCGGGATACAATATTTTTGTACAAATTGTCCCATAAATCAAGTCTTGTCACAACAAAGCACAGAGCTCCTTAATACTGACAACCGTGGGAAACCATAGACTTGGAAAAATTGATTTCTTTAATGGACTCATGAGTTTATTTTATAAAGTAATAAAATAAGAAAGAGGAAAATTCTTTCCAGTATATTAACCTTTCATAAGAAGTACATTAAATATTCTGTATCTCTAATGGACAGTGAACCTAACACTGATTTTCAGGTTTCCTTTTGCTTTGTTACAGTAAAGCAATTTGTTCTCAATCAGCAGATAGTTAGCTCTACTTTATGTTATAAAAGAAAGGAATTTCAGGGCTGCCAACTTCAAGCATTCAAAAGTATGATTCAGGCTCCAAAACACACAAGACTGGCTTGAAAAAAAAATGTTTAATGATAAATGTTGGGGGTTTCCTGAACCTTTAGGGTGCATTCAAGTCATTTTTAAGGCTTTCCCCTGCATGCATTAGAACTAGAAATTTATTTTCTTTAAATGAAAACAGTTTCTCATGCAATCTTTTGATTCCAGCACTTGGGATTCTGAGAAACCAAATATTGCAAGACTCACGATAAAAAAAATGCAGGAATTAACGACACTGGAATTTTATTTTAAAAGCCTGGAGGAAAACTCAGACACATCTCCACTACACACTTTAGAAGTCTCCCTTCCATATTAGATTATGGACAAATAAACTAATACTCTCTGTTTCTGTTACTTTAAAAAATATATGTCCACACCCACATGAAAACTGTGTCCAGTATCTTTACTATCACCACAATTTCTTGCAGACATAGAAATCAACATTTATTGAGAAGAAGAAACAAAGTCAAATAAAATACTCATAAGTGGGAGCATAAATTGTACATGAATATAAATATTTTAAGACGTATACAGCATATATCTTGAAAGGATAATAAAATAGGTATTTTAAAAATTGGAGAAGGGGTGTATTGAAGCATATAAAAAGAAAAGGACAATATTAATTTAACTGCTCATATAGTACAAGCCTCAACACTGATAAGATCACAATTTCAGTAAATTTAGAAGAGATGATGGGGAATGGGCCTAGTCATTCTAGCTTGAGAACTGGAATTTTCTCTGATCTATCAGCAAAAATGAAGGTGAAAAATGATGGGGGTAGGGAGAGCTGCCTCTTTTGAAACACTTAGCAGGGCAAGTTTACAGCCAGCTTTCATTGTATGTGTATTCTTGTGTGTGGAAAGTAGCTATTATACTGAGGCCTGTCATCACAGTATATTAATGAGAACCTGCAGGAAAATCGGAATCAGACTGTGTAAACTTTGGCCCCTTCACCTGACCTTTCATTCTGTGTTACACTGTCCCTACCCCTTCACAGAGACTGAGGCACCGTTTCATGAATCATAACATATTTTGAATGTGTCTTCGAAACGTCCTCCTTTCTCGCAAGCTTATGAGGATCAACCCCACAGTGCTCTCTATCATTTAGGTCAGAGAAACCCAAACTCCTACATAATAATATTAGTGCAAGGGAGTATCAAGTGGAGTTTATACTGGAGAATTTTTTTATAAGACTGGGTTAGAGGGTTAATTCTGAACAGCTATGCAATGACAAGTATTAGCCAACAAATACATGAAATTCAGTAATATAAGAGGTTGTACTGTACCATGTGAAATACCATGTCATTGCAAAAACCTTAAAAGAACACGGGTAGGTATACCAGGGACAGATATTATTTACTTTCTGAACCTTGTCTACAATGAAACAGTAAGATTTTGGCAAATAAATTTTAACTACAATTGAACAAGTAAAACAAAACTAAGTACTTCTTTGGTAAGTGTGTGTGTGTGATGGTCGGTGCCCCCCATAAGGCTTTATGGAAATACGTGTGTGTGTGTGTGTGTGTGATATAACATAACTAGAATGTGTTGTATGCAACATAGGCACGTAACATATCTCTAAAGGTTATAATCTACTGAATCTATTAATCCCATTTGTAGGCATGTATCATTTTTGTATTCGAAGTTATGAATATTGGCTGCATACTTGGGGGCAAACAGCTGTGCATCTCTCTCTATTAGTGTTATAGAGGGCGAACAATTTATGAGTTTACCCTGTATAAGCTTTATATTGGGTAAAACAGATTTATTTAAGTTTTAGATCCCATTGGGAGTTGGGCATCTGAGTGTTAAAGACAAGAACACTTCTGTAAGCTGCTTTCAGTTAAGTCTGCAGCTCTGGGGCAAGCAGTTCAGACCCTGGATCTGTATTGGAGCAGACGGGCGTGTCTGGCTCAGCAAGAGATCCAGCCCGTCACAGTGTGAAAACTGGAATATTAAAATCTAATGTTGGAAGGCACATTCTCAAAATCTATCCAGGAGCTGTGCACACAGACTCAGCTATGTACATGTCTTACATTCAGATATCATGTTTAGTATATTAAAACTCTTAACAGAATGCATGCTTACCTTTCTGTCTCTTCATTTGGGGAAAGTTGCTGATTGTGGTTGCTTGAACTATTTCCACTACGATTTGATACCTAGTTTTAAGAGGGGAGAAAAAAATAAAAGATGGTCTTTCATAAATTTGCTCTTTACATCGTATACTTTTAGAAGTAAAAATGCGGAACAAACTCATATTCCCATTCAGAGGGAGAGTATGTCTGGAAACAGAGTGGGAGAGGAGAATTCTCAAAGATGGAACAAACAAAAAATGAAAATCATCCAAAAAAACCAGCAATAATTCGGATGTCCCCTTGTCTCTACTGAAACCCTTGGGATACTGTATGACAGGTTCTTAAAAACTCAATAAAATTAATGAAAGTGTAATACAAAACCACGGTCTTAACATTCAAAGGTGAAACAAAGTAATGTTGGCAAACCGAGTGAGACTGAAATGTAATAAACTTGGCAGAGTGATGAAATTAAAAACATGCCTGAGGGAATAATTAAGACTTAATTGTAAAACTGAGACAGATTTCAGGAGAGAGTTCCATATGCAATGGTCTCCTACAGCAAAGGCAGACTTGTTTGCTGATGTAACATGCAATCGTAGTATTCAAAGGGGAAGGAATTCAGGTAGCTGTAAGGATGATGCAGTCAGGGTATGTATCTTTTAAGGCTTTAAAACCAAAATCCATTATTTTGTACAAAGTCAATGTACAGAATGAGGTGTAGTAGACTCAAGGTTACTCAAATCAGCAAGTAAACTGCAAGTTCCTGAGAAACCCTGCTGAAAAGGGAAATACACTGTGCTGTCCGTCCCCCACCATCCCCTCCCGAGACAGACATGCTTAGAACGGCAGAGTAAGGGAAGGGAAGGATGGGGTTTCCTCTGCCATCCCTTTTCCTACCCCAGAAAAAGCAAGAGAGTAAGAACCACAGTTAACCAAAAAAAACAGTCACTGAAAGTTATGCCCTTATAATTAATAACCTGGCTGCCTGGTCATTTGTCCCTGTTCCTGACCTGAGTTACACAAGACCTATATTTGAAGCTTGGGAGGTAGATACATTTATACAGAAAGAAAAAAAACAGACTGCACACAGCAACAGCACTTGGAAGATAACATAGTTAAGAAGTGGTGACATTTTTATTCAAGATACTTCTACTGTTCATTCATCTTTATGGCTTTCATAAACTCCTTGGTTAACAAACTTTAATTATTCTGTCACACAGAGATATTCAACACTTTTCTTCTGAGTATATTAGTGAGGAGATGAGGATTAACTAATAGTTTCTGAACTTTTCTAACATTCTCAGAAAATGTGCCTAACCAGTTTTTATGGCTACTGTAAATTTACGCATACGTTTGTTTTTGAACACCTTCCATATTACATTGGACTTTTTCTGCCATTACTTTATCCCAGTTGATTTCATCCAACAGCACATGCTTTTCAAAATACCTATGAGGAAGAACGGCCCACTGGTCACCATGCTAGCCTGGGACTAGAGTCAACTCCTTGCTATAAAACACAGACTTCCTGTGTACCCTGGGAAAGTCACTTATTCTCTCTCTGTGCCTCAGCTCCTCCTCTGTAAAAATGGAGGTAATAGCACTTCTCTACCACACAGGGGTGTGGTGAGTATAACTACATTAAGCATTGTGAGTGCTCAGATACTATGGTAAAAGGCAGCCAAATTAGTACCACAGATAACATACTTGGTTCCCAATTACCCATATAAATTATTTTTTTCTTGCCACTCTAGTCCTAACTATTAGAATTGCTATGATGCCTAGAATATCTAAACTGTGAAAGCATTTAAGCAAGCCTAATAGGACTAAAGTGGCAAGAAAAAAATGAAATTATCTGGGTAATTGGGAATAAAATAAACTAATGCATAAGTGAGTCCATTATTTTTCAGCTCTTTTAAGCTTACTCCATTTCATTTTTTTTTAAAAAGAGCTGCACACGTTGTAAACTGTGTGAACACAGGCTCATGTTGCTGGTACCCCTGTCTTTCCCTGCGCCAATCCCCTTTCCCTACTGTTTGTTATCCTTACTCGTCTCATCACTTCTAAAGCAAGAAAATAAGCTTTGTGGCAGGGGCTGTAGTCTATGTTTTACAATGAAGAATCTAGTAGCCGTGGTGCTACACAAATAAATAAAATAATAATTGTGATAATGCTCTACCTACATTGCAGCTCCTAATCAAAGGGAAAATTAGCCATCAGCTTCCTCTCTTTATCATCTTTCATTCTTAGCCATTTCTAGTTCATTGAACCTCTTTATCTCACAAAAACTTATGACACTATATAAAACTACTACCTATGGTTTCAGACCTCATATGTAAGGATTCTCCTTTCCTTCCCTATTCTCTGCAATCTCATTCAAC
Organism: Gopherus evgoodei; assembly: GCF_007399415.2. Lineage (NCBI taxonomy): Eukaryota > Metazoa > Chordata > Testudines > Testudinidae > Gopherus > Gopherus evgoodei. The sequence continues at coordinate 62,400,198 of NC_044326.1, forward strand.
TTTCCACAATACCTTAAATTTGGGAAGACAGGAAGTTCAAGGATTGTGGGTCACATTGTCATGATCTCACTGTATGTATACAATGTATACAACAAAGAAATTCAAGGCCTTCGAAGGATAGCTACCTTTCTCTTGCTGGGCAGACACATCCCTTTGGTTTCCCTAAGTGAAAAACGTAAGAATGGCCATGCTAGGTCAGAACAATGGTCCATATAGCCGACTATCTTGTCATGGATTTCTACATAAAACCTATGGCCTGCTGCCATTATAAAGGAGATCCAGTTTGGGAATATTTGAATGAAGTTCTTCTACCTGTGGGTAGAAGACAGGCGTGTGTGCAAAATGCAAACAATTTTCTTTTAAGGTTTTCACATCCTTATGAAGAAAATTTAATCTGTAAGACCCTTTTCCTTGATGAAAGGAAATAAGGACATAAATATTGTAACTACTTCACAAAAACAGGAGTCAAAACTTTTCCCAAAATAATGAAGCAGCACTGAAAGGTGACAAGAGAGCAAGTTTTCACTAGGGATCCAATTATAAACTAAAATTTATATTATTAATACTAATAAACTATGACTTGAAAAGTCTCTCTCAAACATTAACAACAAGAAACAAAGTTCTTCTATTGTTTAAAAAGAACTCTAAAGAAAACATGTATAGACAACACACAGAATAATGTAAGACCTAAAACAGGATAGATGATAAGTTGAAGGGGGAGAGGAGGGGAGATTTGGCCTTCTCAACTTAGACTCCTTCTATCAAAGATAAGCCAATAAGGAATTCTTGTCAAGACGTGTAGTCTCAGCAATAAGATTTAAGAAAGATAGATATTTCACATAGAGGATGTGGAAATGTTGTGAAGGGCATGGCTTTGTCGTGTTGGCTATTGTCAACTACACACATACAGAGAAGGATTTAACATAACCTGCCAAATCAAGGACAATTTACGTAGGCTGTGCAGGAGAATACTAAGGAAACAGTCCAAACAGTTCTAATTGGATAGTTTCCTAATCCACAAAATCCATAGTTGCCTTTAACATAATAAAATAAAATACATAATAAAAAGATACCCTGCTCCCACTTTAAAAGTAAAAGGCTATGGCCATGAAATCTACCACTCTCTACAAATTATATTTAACTTTGTCTATATACTTGGCTTTAAAACAATGTAATTCCAAAAACAAAAACAAAAACCAACCAACCAACCAAAAAAAAACAACCACCCACTAAATGAGACATTTAAACAACTACTTTCCACCATCATATTAGCACTACTGTGCTCATTGGTAAATATTAGGGAAGTGACTGTTCTTTAAGAGATTTTTAAAAGTTGCTGTTATATTTTTAATGCCACTTCTTAACCTTTTGAAGAGTTGAACAGTCTACCTACTCCCAAGCACTCTCGTGAAGTAGACATTTTTTTAAGAGGCTTTTATAAGTTCTTATGAAATCTAGCTATATGAATTATAACAGTGCACTCTTCTCTCTGGGCTTTTGTTTTTGTCCCAACAGGTTACTAACTGGCAGGTATGTCTGTCTGGCATTTGATGGTAAATCCCATCCTGAAGATTTTGAATGTGGAATGACCCATCTTAGTTTTAAACTGTCCGTAATATCTTTCACTGAGGGGCCATCAAGGATTTCTCTTTGTCCATCCATTCTTTAGGCAGAGGCTGACCAAGTGTATCACAAGAAAAGAACTTTGACGGGCCTCTATGAAGGGTGGACCAGTAGGGGATGCATGTGCAAAGTTTCTCATGTCCTGATATTTTGAAAATCTGGGAGATGCATTTTATTGTAAAGAAAAAAATATCCTACTCTTTAATGGCCACGTATAAGTATTTTTAGGCATTCTATAGCTACATAATCCCAAGTGGCTATATGACCTTCAGAGAATTCCAGCAGGAACAAGGAGAAAAGCCACCTGGCCTCAGTGTCTGTCTCCTCTCAAGCTCCAGACCTCTCCCCACCTCCTCCAAACCACACATGCTTTTTTCTAGTGTCCCGGGAAATTAACTCTCCACAGTGGGGCCAGCCCTATCATCCTGCACATCTCCACAGTGTGGGCAGGCAGTTATGATCCCATCTCTAAGGTCGTTACACTTTCCCAGTCAGTTCTGGGTTAGGGCATGTAGGCCCAGTCACAATTTCTGTATGGACTTGTCTCTTTTTGGATAGAAAATAAGGTTCAAGGAGCCTTGCTGTGAATGAATTTGTGCATATGCTATTGTCCATGTTGAATAATTAAGGAGTGAAAATACTACTAGCATAAACTGATTTATTACAAGGGAAATCCCATCAGCTATGTGGAACCATGAAGATTAGCACACTTACCAGTAAATGATTTCAAGCTCATCCAATCCCCACCCAGCTTTTAACTCTCTTGCTAAGAACATAAGAATGGTTGTACTGGGTCACACCACATCCCAGGCACTATGATCCCCTTCCCAACTGCTTGCCTCATTTTTTATCTTCCCGGCTCTTGATCCTTCCACCTACCCAAACAATAAGTACCCAGTTCCAATCACCTTAAGTCCTATCAAAACTTCGTTAATAAAATCAGTCTAACAGAAAGCCCAGAGAGATTTCAGAAAAAGAAAGTTGTGTATTCATATATATTATGGAGGATTTCACTTTTCTTAGGAATTGGAACTACTTTGACTGCAGTGAGAATCAAGAATCTGAGGAATTATCTATCAATACCTGGAGACTTCCTTCAGTGCAGTGATATAATATCTTGATCTCAAGAAATGGGAAGTAATTACATTCTTCTCCAATGACAAACCACCATTTGGATGTTTCAGAGGAATACTGAGTTTCACACTACCTATAATTTCTTAGGATTATTCTCCTCAATAGCCAAGTCTAAACTATACAACTGTTACTATCTAAATCAGATGGCTTAGAGGTTACCAAGAAGAGATATCAGTTAGCTTATTTTCAAATATAAACAAAATTAAAATAAAAAGTTTGCCATTTTTGACCTTTGTGGATTAACAGCCTAAAAAAGAAAGAGCACAGAAATGCTACACATCATTCTAGGACAAGGCATGAAGAGTGTCCTCCAACTAAAATTAGGAAATACAGGGAATTTTAGGTAAGCGGAATGCTATTACCCACATTGGAATTTGACCAGGAAACCAGGGTTGATACCCGTATGCCTGAGATTTATTTGTAAGAGGGAGGTAATCAGAAAAATTCTCCCTACTGCAAAGTAACTTGTTCCCAGTTGTAAGCATTCAAGAGCTTATTTTCCCTTCTCCTCTATACTTTCCTGTGGTTTATTCGCTAAATATAATATGAAATGTCATTTACTTTCTTCATGCACAGACACACCTTTGTGTGGTTTCCCCAACCTCAACCCTTAGCACATTCACAGACAAATCACTACCCTACTTTGAAAAATGTGCACTGAATCTTTACATGGCCACAAGAGTCTCTTCCACAGATGCTCATACACCACAAGGATGGGGACAGATAGATAAATTAAACATAGCAAGGAGACTGCACTTCCAGCAGCACAGCGCTACCCGGACACCAAGCTGGGATACTGGTATTTTACAGATCCTGAGGAAAGAGTATCACCTGCTGAATCACAAACACCATGTCCCTGCAAGAATCCCGAGATTTCCCTGGAGGCTTCCCATTCAAGTTCTGATCAGACTCAACATTCCTTGGGGCTTATGATATCACAGCTCGAGGTAAGTCCACCACTCTGTAGACTGGAAAGTGAACATAATGATACAAATGTAGCCAAAAAACACAGTACTTCATACAGCAAGTCTGCCTTCTGATATTACAATTTAAAGAGACCTAGAGAGCTAGTAAGAGAATACAGTGCACATTAATTGTACCAGAACAACAACAAAAGGGTTATGTTTCAACTGAAGCAAGCAGCTCCATTAGTGTTATTACGCTAATAAACCTCAAGTCTATTTAGGTTTCCAACAGTCTAATAAGGGGTAATTTATACTGTCAGTAGCACAGCATGCTGATCTGGAGTAAAGAGCAAATTTTACAGCAGATGAACAATATGTAGCCAAGCAACAAAATTATTTCAATCTCTCACCTAATGCATTTTCCTCTTTGGAAATATAAGCTGTTTCAGAGCAGAGTGTGGAAATGAAGCGAGAACAAAAAAGAAAAGCTATTTATTCAGCCCCAAGCACATGGACTGATGGGGATGGATCTAACAGGAGGTGTGTTTAGTAGTCACAATTCAGGACCCACATTCTCATGGAAACTGCTTGTGCAGTGTTCCAACACTTTAACGCTCTCACAATGGCTCTGCTATGACAATAAGAGAGAGAGGAAGGATGGTTCAGTGGTTAGGATGTTGGCCTAGGAAGTGGGAGACCCAGGTTCTATTTTCTACTCCTCCAAATGCTTCCTGTGTGACCAGGGCAAACAGCTTAGTCTCTCTGTACAACATCTCTGCATCTGTACAATGGAGGTAATAGTGCTTCCTTACCAGGGAGCCACAGATGTACCCAAGATAGCCAGACAGCCTGCCCTGGGGCTGCTCCCTAACACCTCAATCTCCATCCCACTCTCATCCTCAGTTGCTGCCAAATCTCCTTGCTCACTTCCACTTTTGATCACTGCCCAGAGACAGAAACACTACTTCTTTCCCTGCAAAGGGTTCTGTGGGCACAGGAAGATACAGCTGCCTTTGCTGGATTCTTCAGCAACCATCCTCCACTCTCCTGATGCCACTGCTACCAGGCATATGGTGTGTATATGGAGGAACTCCCAAGAATCCCAGCAGAGAAGGGAAGTGGGAGAGGAACCCCCTAAATTTGACAGCCCTAGTAGAGGGGAGGGGGAATCCCTTCAGGAAACTCAACATGAGAGGTGCGTGCATGTGTACAGCAAGCAAATGGGTGCCTGTGTGCAGAGGGCAGGTTAACTCTGCCTCTCTAGACATTTCATTTCCCCACAGGCTTGGCCCTACTATTGGGTCAAGCAGTGTATTTGCCCAGTAGGACCATATCCTCTGGAGGCACCGTCCCTTGTGCATTTATAACCCCGCTTTAGTCTTTTCAAAGTAATGCTTCCATTCACAGTGGTTGTCACATGACAACTATGTCCTTATCTTAAGCAGACAGTGTTTGCTCACTCAGTGGAAATGGCAGAGAGAATCTAAAGCACAAACAAAAATGGCTAGCTTCTGCTACAGGAGCACCATTGCAAGTGCAGAAGAAAAGATGTGCTACCCAATATTAAATAAAAGTAATTCAGAAAAAATACATCCAAATTAGGGCAGAAAAGGGTGCAAGAACGACAGGAAAGGGGAGATAATCAACAACAACATGCTTAGACAGAGGAGGTCTGTAGCACCAAGTGTCAATGACCACACACTTTATTCCAGGCATCTAAGAGCTCTACAGGGTATTGCTGAGCTGGAGAAGCCAAGTTAATTTCAGACTGCATGACTACTGCCAGTCAGTGACTGGGAAGTGTCCTCTCTTGACCTTGAAGCTGAACTCTGAAGACAGACGGGCTGGGACTTTGCTTCTGAGACATACAACATGACCAAAAAGACCAGCCAGCAGCCGCCAATGATGACTTCAGTACTCTGGTGGCCAGTTCTCACTGATACATCCCTATTACTGATAAAGTCAAACCATCTTATACCCAGTAACTGTCACGGACAATGCATATGAAATGCCTCCAGCCTCCTGATGTCTTGTTTTAAGCAACATCCATTATTTCAGATTCATATAAAAGAATCAAAAGTACGCAGGTTTGACAAATCTGTACTTTTGTACCGTTTCATGTTTTGTTTTGTTTTGCCATCAGACCCTATGCATGTCCTTCATGGCTAAGACAGCTAAACCAACTCTCCTTAGGATGTCTGGCTGGCTGCACCCATCAGATAGCTTATAACTACAATATTCAGGGCATGGGCCTTTCCCTTTACAGAGGGGATAATGATCCCTTCCTCCCACTCCGCTGGTACCTTCCTAGGAGTCCAAGTCTGGATAAAAAGTTGGCATAATGGGCTCAATGGTACACTTTAAAAGTTTGGATGTTATGCTGTTAGGTCCAGCAGCATGCCCTCTTCACAGTTTCTATATGGCTGAGCAAATCTCTTCCAACCCAGGTTATCTCCACAAGTTTCAGGGCCAGGGACTGCATCTATTGCTAATGCATATAGATCTGGACATTGAGTTGCTACAAGATAGTTACACGTGGACTCATAATATTCCTTCCATCTTTGCAGGACTATTTGTTGCGTTAACCTAGTTTTACCATCATCCTTGTTCATTGGTGTAGTCAGAGAATCACTTGTAGGCTACAAGTTGTGACAATTGGTTTAAAAATCTGGGTGCTAAAAAAAAAATATTCTTGGCAACGATGACAGTGATGACACCCTTAGGAAACTTGCTAATTCTTGGTAGGATGACACCTGGGAACTGGCTTATTTCTGACATCTGGAGGTACTGATACACAGCACCACACTGGGAAAGACATCTGGCCACTGGAAGGTGTGACAGGTTGCAACACTAAAAAGGCCAGAAACACAGCCCTCCACAATGCCAGGAACACCACGCAGTTCCAACATAATCCATTTACCCTTGCTGTTGGTTCCCAACTCTTTCCTCAAAACAGAAAGCAACAAGAGGGAGGCAGATCAGATGGGGAAGAACTAACATGAAACCTGGAATAGGCATTTGTTCTAGGCAAGTGGAAGACTGCTGGCCCTTTCTGGGGATCCCTCTTCTGGCGCTTACAAGCAGGTTAGGAATATGGGAGTTATCTTGTATCATGAAGGAAGAGGGAAGGAATAGGTGAAAAGAGAAGCCATGCTCCAAGTTTTGGGAAGCAGAGGGAGAGAAAAAAATGGGGAGGTATTAAAGATCAATATTACATAGATGCCTTAGTATCACAGCACAGAAAGCTAAGAAAGGGAATATTCATTCCATATAAGATCTTATTTTATTTAATTCTTTAAGAGTAAAAGGATGTCCTCCAAACTCAGAACCTGAGATATATTCAAGGAGGAATGATTGGGAGCCATCTGCTTCTAAGAATTCCTCAAAACCTCCTAGGGGGGTCATCACACACACACTACAGCCCAGACTCTAAATGTCACATTACAGAATCGACCAGCCCAAAAGGAAGGACTTGATGTATTTGTTAGAGATGCAATTTACTAAAAAGACATTACATAACGATGGAAAGTCAACACATTATTTCTCTCTGACTCCTTTGATCAGGGCATGGTGCGTGGAAGGTTCCTATATGTCTTTAAATAATTGAGGAGACTTCAATATACACCAACCAGATATAATGGAGTAATTTTAATATTTCCTGCTGACTAAAGGGAAAGCAGCTTATTTTGGAGCTTTATTAAATGTTAAGGCTTGTATTTCCTCTCTGCGCTTCACTGAAATCACACTTCACTCAGGTCTCAGCAATGGACTGGCAGGAGAAGCATGCTTAGTTTTGAACATTCTATAATTGAACATCGGATACCTTAGTTGTTTCAGGAATTCAACGTCAGAGTTGCTGTTAATGAGCTTGATGAACTCCTCATAGGAAGGAGCATATGTGTAGGCTTTCTTGTGATGCTCATTCACCTGTTCTCTGTACTCCATCTGGCTGAGCAGCATTTGGTTGATGTAATCTGGATCACTCAGCAGCTCCACCATTGGCTTCAGTACTGGGAGAAGAAATTTAAGAACAAAATCATTGTGCAAAAGAATAAATGTCATCTACAAACTCAAACACAAACTCAGTGTAACATTTTAGACACAAATTCAAACAAAGCAGGTTGATAAAATTCGAAGGAATTACTACGTAATTCCAAAACCACATAGTGTATCACTCATTTAGACTGAAGTTTATCCTTCTCCTAAACTTTTTATTTTCTCTATTCATTACTGTAAATGTCATTGGGATTCAGGAAACTGGAAATCCAGGTTATTAAAAAGTTTACACATGTTAAAGCAGCTGAACCTAAATTGCAACATTACCAGTGTCTGTTTCTGCTCCTCTTCCTGTGTATCTCAGAGAGCATTACACATTAGAGCCTAGGAAGGTGCAGAACTAAGAATTAAAAATGAACTGTAGTATACTGAGATTACTTGGGGCTTTGCAGCATCAAAAACTGTCCCCAACTCCAAATTCAAAAAAGGACAGGGTGATTAGTAGTTTCATCATCCAATTAAAAGTGCATTTTATAAAAAGAACTAAAATTCTCAATAAATAAATGGATAGTTATTGGGTTGTTGTTTTTTTAAAGATTTTATATCATGCTTCAGTCATGATCACATCCTTAGTCTAGAATTCTACTTAGCTGAGTAAGGTATAAAAGTCTAGGACCACTCAAATGCTCTCCAGATGGTCCCTCCAGCATAGAAGGCTAAAGCCTTGGTTTCCTCTAAAACAGAATAAAAGGATGGAATGGCTCCATGCTGCAAGGTGCTGAGCACTCTGACCCTGATTCAGGAAAGCACGTAAGTTTAGGTTTAATTTTGAGCAGGTGAGTAGCCCTATTGACTTCATGTGCTTAAACACATAATGAAATGCCTTGCTAAATCAGCATAAGAGAGCACAGTGCCTTATTCTTAATTAGCTAATGCTATGAATTTTTAAGTGTCTCATGTACGTCTATAAGATACTAACTGTACCAGTCTCTGCATGTGCAGGTTGTGACAGAAGTTTAACTTTAGAACTTAAAATGTGATATCAATACAAGTATATTAAACGGTTTGTAATCTCAGTACTGTAGTAGGGAAGTCATTAATTATCTCTGATCTATAATCTACCTTTTGTTGCAAGTATGTCTGCAAGGACTATGCGCAAGCTGAGAGACTGGGAATCCTTTGAGGGTAGGAGACAATACACCAGAATTTGAGAACATGATTGCAGGAATCTTACTTCTTCGTCAGAGTTCCTCAAGCATGGATGGAGTAAAAATGGTCTTGGCTGCTCCTCCTGCCTATTAAAAAGGGTACCAGAATTTCAGTTGAAATTACAATACATCTTTAGTCATTACTTACTATACCAGAAATGTATAAAATATCAGGGACATAATGTTCAGCAAAGAAACATTTTAAACAGAAACGATGCTTCATCTATTGTTTATTTTTAATTATATTAAGGAAAGCCTACATTTGCACCATTTCAATCCCTTGACCTATCTTTTCTCTATACTTGTACAAATAGAAATACAACATTTTTAAACCACAGCCATATAGAATAAGCTATTACAGTTCGGAGCATACCCCTAGGGAGAAGGTTGAATAAAAAGCTTGTTGTCTAGTCATTTCCCCTGACATACACGGAACCTAATCCATTTTTTCCAAAAGAATTGAGAAGGCAAAGGATTGAGATGCAAACATACCCTTCTACTGCAGACTAATTAATAGACTTGTACTATAATTGTGTGACTATTTAAGCAGGGGACTGAATATTACTGAGAAATGGATTTAGCTGTGACACTGAAGGTGGAACAGATGTGATCATTTACATCTGTGATTAACTACTGAATTGTCACTCAAAAAACTGTCAGCCTCTTTATTCTCACTTTTTGTAGAAAATAACAAACAAGGAAAGGTCAAGTGAATTCTTCCCGACAAAAAAAATCACTTCATAGCTAGGCGTCTGAGAATTTTCAGTGTTAGCAGACGATATTAACTGGTGGAAAAAATAAAATCAAACAAACAAGTGTGGGATGTATGAAGAATGTGATAGAAAATACTAAAAAATGTTATGATACCATTAAATAAATCACTGGAATACCCTCATCTGGAACACTGTAGTTCTGAGCACCTTGTCTTAAACAGGTTAGCAGAAGAAAAATGGGCTCAAGAAAGAGGGAATGCAAAATTAGCCATGGAGAAACTTCCATATGAGAAGAGATATGAAAGACTGGGTCTGTTTAGTTCTGAGAAGAGACAAATGAAAGGGGGACATGGTAGAGGTGTAACAAAATACTGAATGGTATTGAGAAGGTAAACATGGATGAATATTTACCCTCTCTCATAATACCAGGACAAGGGGAAACAAAATTGAAAGGCAAATTTTAAAACTGACCAAAAGATGAAAGTGCATGGTTCTTCTGTGGAACTCATTGCCACTAGATATCATTGAGCCCAAAGTATAATACAATTAAAGCATGGACAGCCAGAGAGAACATCCACAGTTACAATACACAGGATAATTTCTATTTTAATACAGCATAAAGTCTCATGTTTCATGGTCTAAACCAAATACTTTACTGATGAGAGTTTAGATGAAATATTCCCTATGGGCAGGTTATTCCATAATTCTCCAATAAAAGGTTTCTTACATCTTCCTCAGAAGCATCTGGTGCTGGCCACTTTTAGAGTATGTGTAGACTACAGCGGGGAGTGTGGTTCCCAGCTCAGGTAGACAATAGCAATGTAGATGAGCTGCCTGAGTACAAACCCACCCAGAACCCCTGGGTACACACTCAGATGGCTTGTCCAAACTGTCACACATGCTGCCTCTGGCTACATTGCTATTTTTAGTGCCTCTGTCTACCAGAGCTGGGAAGCACACTCCCTGCTATAGTGTAGACATACCTTTAGAGACAGGACACTGGACTTGATGGACCATTGCTTTGATGAGGTATAGAAATGTCTATGTTCCTAAATGGAAACATCCTTTCCATCACCCTTATAGGTCTACTAGAGAGAACAAGTACATAAAGAACATTCTGCTAGCATGGAACAATCTTTTAGAGATTAAACCTTATGCCTGAGATTAAACCTTATGTCTTATAAAAACATTATTGTAGAGAATAACTAATTACCTGACCTCAACTACAGAATAAACTATTTGATGTAGGATCTTTGACACAGCAGTGAAAAATTTCACTGAACTCTAGATACCAGCCTGTCAAGGTTTTTTCCCCCACTTTGAACTTTAGAGTACAAAAAGTGGGGACCTGCATGAACACTTTTAAGCTTAATTACTAGCTTAAATCTGATACGCTGCCACCAGCCAGAAGTAGTGTCTGGCACACTTTCTGTTCCCACAAAACCTTCCCTGGGGAACTCAGCCCCAAACCCCTTGGGTCTTAAACGAAGGAGAAATTAACCATCCCCCTCCTTTTCCCCCAAGACTTTCCCCTCCCTGGGTTGCCTTGAGAGGCTTCACACCAATCCAAACTCCTTGGATCTTAAAACAAAGAGGAATTAACTATCCTTCTCCTTTTCCCCCCAGACTTTCCCCTCCCTGGGTTGCTTTGAGAGGCTTCTCATCGATCCAAACTCCTTGGATCTTAAAACAAGGAAAAATCAATCAGGTTCTTAAAAAGAAAGCTTTTACTTAAAGAAAGAAAAGGTAAAAATTATCTCTGTAAAATCGGGGTGAAAAATGCTTTATAGGGTATTCAGATTCATATAGACCAGAGGGACTCCCCCCCCCCACAGCCTTAGATTCAAAGTTACAGCAAACAGAGGTAAAAATCCTTCCAGCAAAAAGACACATTTACAAAGTAAGAAAACAAACATAAGACTAATCCACCTTGCCTGGCTATTACTTACAATTTTGAAACATGAAAGACTGATTCAGAAAGATTGGGAAAGCCTGGGTGTACGTCTGGTCCCTCTTAGCCCCAAGAGCGAACAACGAACAACACAAAAAGCACAAAGAAAGACTTCCCTCCACCAAGATTTGAAAGTATCTTGTACCCCTACTGGTCCTCTGGTCAGGTGTCAGCCAGGTTACTGAGCTTCTTAACCCTTTATAGGTAAAAGAGACATTAACCCTTAACCATCTGTTTATGACACAGCCACTTTATCAAAATAATTGACTTATGATGAAATGTTGTAAGTTATTGACTTCTTCTCACATATTTCTCTCAACCAGTCATACATTTGTAAATTTCATGTACCTTATAAGAAGAAACATGTCACGCAAGTCCAGTTCATTAAAGAAACTACCATTTTCACTTCAATCAATCAGAACTATAAAGACATTTCCAAAACATCCCATCTGGGACTTCTGAATCCTGATCGGTACCAAAACACTGAGTTATTCACCTTAGTTAAAGAATCACTCATGGGGGTTTCCAAATGGTGACTGATGGGAGTACAAGGTAACTATGTACCTTGAGGAGAGGATGCACCTTTGGGGGCCATTGCTAGTGTGGCCAGGAGGCTAGCCACATTGAAGGGAGTTTCAAATTATGTGCATATCCATAAGAGTTGACCACAGAAAAGTCAGGTCATCCCATGGCATACCTTGGGTGCCAGGGTCAGTTCTGCAGAGGCTGCCTGTTAGGAAATGCCAGATACCTACAGAGAGTGGAAAGAGTTTTGGCCAAAGAAACACAATCAAAAGCGTGTGATGCTGAAGCAGTTTTATCTAATTAAAAGTGTGAGGAAGGGGGTACACAAAGAAAAATCAGGGGAGAACTGCAAAGATGGATCTTTGAATTAGAAAGAGATCACAGGGGTAACAAAGCCTAACCATCTTTTGATCATTCCCTGGTATACCATGATGAGGTTCCCCCCACCACCAAACCTCCTCCTGCTGGCAGGCAGGCAGGCAGGCAGGCAGGCAGGCAACAAGGCTCTCCCATTCTTGGTGGTAGGGGTTCATTTTGTGGAGGTGGTGGGGTAAAGGGAGGCTGTACAATTGCACTGGCGGCTAGTTATTTGGGAGGTTGTGCTGCCACCAGAGCATGAAGCACTTGCCAAATGGCTTAGGAGTCAATGCTATGCCTGGTGTAGTAATTACATCCAGATATACAAACAAACAGCCAAAGAAGTCTGTATTGTTGCGGATTCCCTCAGAATCAGCCACTCTAGCCAGTTCTCTGCTGAAGCATGAAGGGAGCTAGATACCGCTCTCTGACATTCTGTTCTCAAGGAGATCCAGTTCCTTTCCCTGGCAAGTGCCAACTGTTCTTTGGACCTTGCAGCATGTGCATATCCCATTATTCTTACTTCCTCTAGTGACTCTTGGGTGCAAGTCAGCAGCTCCCCCTCTGTGTAAGAAAGCAGCTCTAGGATGCAGGACCAGGTGCCTCACATGCTTCCAGCATTGGTCTGGAAGGAAAGAGACTGTACATAGCCTGGTTCCAGGTGTCCCTCTTGGCAGGTACTATGGGAGGGATGTTGTGTCACCTGGGGGGGAGTCATGGTCATTTCCTCAGGAAGCAGGAATTATAGTCCAGTGGAAGCCTGTCAGATTGGAATCAGGGCCCGGCTGTGCTTATTCCTCACACAAATGTTTTCTCCCGTCATCCTTCACCATCCATTTCCTCTCCAGGGATAGTTTGCTGTTGCCGTTGCAGGTCCTGGCTGGCAGCAACCAACTATTACTCAGGGGGCTGCTCCTGTCCTGCCATTTCTGGGTAACAAAAAGGGACAAAAGTCCCACAAACTCCATACATATTCAAACAGAGGTTTCAGCTATATGCACTAGTCACAGGGAAATATACTTGTTTCTCTTTGTGCACAAAGCAAAGCTGCCTTATAGTGGTGATTAACGGCTGGGAATGCAGATACCCTGCATACTCACCTAGAGAGCACTGGCTCGTGAGGGTGGTGTCCAAGCCCCCATCACAATGGAAGGCCTCCTGCAGCCTGTGCTAGAGCAGGTGTCTCTCCTCTTGGGTCAAACCTCCTCTTCTCTCTCGTCTCTGAATGTTTAGCTGTCTTCTGCAGTGCACTGCTGAGTATTTCCATACTAGTATACTCCAGATCCCAGCCTGGGCTCTCCTTGTAGGGGATCATTATCTATCTACATAAACCTGCTCCCAGACAGGTTGGAAGAGGTCCTGGGTCATTTAGATAAGAATTCTGATCTCCTCTTGTGCAAGTTAGCCTTCCTCTTCTGGACTGGTCTGATGAAGCAGCCACCCAGAACTAAGTGTCAACATCCTGAGAGCAGCTGACGCCAAGTATCAGCTAGTATCTTTTAAAAATCCTAGATTGGGAGCAGAATATCTTATACTAACCAGAGATGACCTGTGCCTGCCACAGTGGGAGTGCAGAGTGAGGGCAGCTGGCTTCAATGGTGTTACTGGGCATGCTCAGTACAAGCCAAGCAGCAAATTTGGGGGGCATGTGACCTGCATGCCTCTCCCTCCCCCCAAGTCATCTGTACTAATAGATCATTATAACATGTATAGGGCAGTGACACATGGGGTCAGAACCACAGAATATGAATACTTTAGTTCAAACAGGAATTAATTCAGGAAAGTCTTATTGCCTGTGTTATACAGGGGGTCAGACTCACTAGATGATCATAGTGATTCCTTCTGGCTTTATAATCTATCAGTCTAACACTGGCCAACTCTATCTTCTTTTTGAAAAAAAGAAAACAAAACTGTGTTAGTAATTGGGCAAGACAGTGATGATCTGGCTCTGAAGACACACACAAAAAAAAACCACTCTTTCTGGGCACTCAAGCACATAGCTTCAGACAGTATTAGCACAGGCCTCAACCTTTTAAGGAATGTCCATGCAGTTATTTATGGCTGAGCATACTTTCATGATACAAGCAAGGGATGAACAGCACAGATCAACAGTGCATTCTGACTCCACTGGGCTGCGATTAAATTTGCCTTTTATCTCTCCACACCATCCATGATCAGTGTAGTCGCCACAGGAACCCCATCCCTGTTTGGGACTGCAGCCTACATTCCTAAACTCTCTGGAGCATTAACTGTTCCTACGGTTACATCCTTTCAGAGGAAGTAGTTGCATAGTCTGTCTGCATCCCATCTCTTACAAATCTGGAATTCACAGTTTCAGCCAATAAATTCAGCTTAACTGAGTTGGGCCAGTTCCAGGAGTTTAATGGCACACAGTCAAGATGGGTCTATCACAGAAATAGAATGGAAAGAATAAGCCAATTGGTAAATATTTGGCTCTCATCATTCTAATTCATCCAGTATGTTGCTGTTTGAGGGGATTACATACACTCTGACATGTACCTGATGAGACAGGTTCTCTCCATCACTCAACCCGACATGGGTCTTGAGGAGACCCTTCCTCCAGCAGATACATGGAGAACCTGAGGAGGATGTCTTTGCAAAAGTCTATGGGACAAATCTTCCAAGTGTCTCTCTGCAGGAGTCCTATGCAAGCATCTGTGTATCAGTGCCAGTAACTTGTTCCAACAGAGCCAGGAGAGATAAGGGGGAGACTGAAAGCAGGAGGGGAAAAGAAAAACGAACATCAGCTAAGGGTGAACCAATTTGCTGATGATCATATAGACACTGATCCTGGCTTTGATTATCCTCCAAACTTCAGGTGGCAAAGCAGCAAACTTTTCCATAAGCCTATCATCCAGAAGAATGCTCCTATTTCTTGGTAGAAACTGTCCTTTTATATGTTACTATCCCTCTCTAA
This sequence comes from Gopherus evgoodei, assembly GCF_007399415.2. Classification (NCBI taxonomy): domain Eukaryota; kingdom Metazoa; phylum Chordata; order Testudines; family Testudinidae; genus Gopherus; species Gopherus evgoodei. The sequence continues at coordinate 62,415,548 of NC_044326.1, forward strand.
AGTGGCAAGTACATCTGGATTTATTCTTTTAAACAGCTCCAGTGCATACACTTCAGGATTTCCATAAAACATATTGAACAGCATCTCTCTTGTTGCAAGGGGACTGATTAATAGAGGGTTTCCATTTCTGTCAGTCTCATTATGAAGTATTCATTAGCCTGTAGGGAAACACACAGTGAATCAGCACAAGGCCTGTCTAGCAAACAGAATTCCGTGTCACTCCTGCTTCCCCTCCCCCCCACCCTACCAATCTACCAACAAAATAATTTAGCAAAAAGCGTGCATGGAGTGATGGATAAAATTCTCAGCATTGTACAATGGCAGTTGATCCCAGAGCCCAAATTTGGGGTTCTTTTTGCAACTCGTCCACAAGATTTGTGAGAATGAACTTTGGGAAGGTATCAAGAAGGTCTGATGACACATAACATTTTAGGCAGCAAATAAAAATTAGCAGGAAAGTTATCTGAGGCCACTTTCCTACATTTGCAACAAAACTGGCACAAAGTAAAGGCATTGTTTATTTTGCAATAGCCATCAGAGAAAACAAGCAATTTAACAGCAGTATGCACATCCACACATGCACACACAGACAGAGTGCCACTAAATTCTTCTAACATCAACTTTTATAGCTGCATAAACTATTTCCCTTAAAGCTTTTGAATATCCCAGTTAGGTGCACATGTATGAGGCAGCCCTCCAGTCTACTCAGCTCCCACAACACACTTTTCAAGATCCATGGGTCATACACATGCCTATCAGAGCATGTGGTATACCTCATCCAGTGCACTAAATGTCCCAACAACTATATTAGTGAAAGAAGAGAATCACTGTGCTCCCAAATGAATTCTCACAGGAAAATGACAAAAAAACCCAAACACACCACATCACCTGTGGATGAACACTTTTCACAAAGCAATCACTCGATATCTGACATCTCAGTCCTCATCCTCAAAGGAAACCTGCACAACACCTTCAAAAGACAAGTTTGAGAACATAAATTCATAACTTTGCTAAACACTAAAAATCATGGACTGAATAGAAACACTGGATTTATGGCTTATTACAACAATCTTAAAACCCACTACCTCTCTCCCTCCCCTCAGCTTCGCCCCCCACAGCCCATGACAGGAGAGCTGTTAACTGGCAACTTCGCTTCAGATGGTCCCGGGAAATATGTTAGCTACTTATGGTAAATGACCTGTTCCATCTTGTATTTAGCTATAACACTGTACATTTCTCAGACCTGAAGGAGAGCTCTATGTTATCTCAAAAGCTTTCTCTCTCATCAACAAAAGCTGGTGCAATAAAAGATATTACATCACCCACTTTGTCTCAACTTCTGAACACACAAGTATCTGTTGTTATGACTACGAGATTGGATTTTCCAAACAGAAAGGCACAAACTGATCTTTGAAAATTCCTAACTAAATCTACCCACAAATATTTCTAATGGGGGACTTCAATCACCCTGACATCTGCTGGAAGAGCAATATAGCAGTGCAGAAACAATCCAGGAAGTTTTTGGAGAGTATTGGGGACAACTTCCTGCTGCAACTACTGGAGAAACCAACCAGGGGCTGTTCTCCTCTTGACCTGCTGCTTACAAACAGGGAAGAATTGGTAGGGGAAGTAGAAGTGGGTGGCAACCTATGCAGCAGTGACCATGAGATGGTTGAGTTCAGGATCCTCACAAAAAGAAGAAAGGAGATAGCAAAATACGGACCCTGGACTTCAGAAAAGCAGACTTTGACTCCCTTAGGGAACTGATGGGCAGGATCCTCTGGGAGGCTAATATGAAGGGGAAAGGAGTCCAGGAAAGCTGGCTGTACTTTAAAGAAGCCTTACTAAGGGCGTAGGAACAAACCAACCCGATGTGCAGAAAGAATAGCAAATATGGCAGGCGACCAGCTTGACTTAAAAGTGAAATCTTCGGTGAGCTTAAACACAAAGAGGAAGCTTACAAGAAGTGGAAATTTGGTCAGATGACTAGGGTGGAATATAAAAATATTGCTCGAGCATGCAGGGGTGTAATCAGGAAGGCCAAAACGCAACTGGAGTTGCAGCTAGTAGGGGATGTGAAGGATAACAAGAAGGGTTTCTACAGATATGTTAGCAACAAGAAAAAGGTCAGGGAAAGTGTGGAATCCTTAATGAATGGAGGAGGCAACCTAGCGACAGATGATGCGGAAAAAGCTGACGTACTCAATGCTTTTATTGCCTTGGTCTTCCCAGACAAGGTCAGCTCCCACACTGCTGTCCTGGGCAACACAGTATGGTGAGAAGGTGAGCAGCCCTCAGTGGTGAAAGAACAGGTTAAGGACTATTTAGAAAAGCTGGACATGCACAAGTCTATGGGTCCAGATCTAATGCATCCGAGGGTGCTGAGGGAATTGGCTGATATGACTGAAGAGCGATTGGCCATTATCTTCGAAAACTCATGGCAATTGGGGGAGGTCCTGGACAACTGGAAAAAGGCAAATATAGTGCCCATCTTTAAAAAAGAGAAGGAGAACTCAGGGAATTACAGACTTGTCAGCCTCATCTCAGTCCCTGGAAAAATCATGTAGCGGATCCTCAAGGAAACCATTTTGAAGCACTTGGAGAAGAGGAAGGTAATCAGGAACAGTCAACATGGATTCACCAAGGACAAGTCATTCCTGACCTGATTACCTTCTATGAGGAGATAGGCTCTGTGGATGAGGGGAAAGCAGTGGACATGATAGATCTTGACTTTAGCAAAGCTTTTGACGTGGTTTCCCACAGTATTCTCACCAGCAAGTTAAAAAAGTATGGATTGGATGAATGGACTATAGGGTGGATAGACAGCTGGCTAGATTGTTGAGCTCAATGGACAGTGATCAATAGTTCAATATCTAGTTGGCAGCCAACATTAAGTGGAAAGCCTCAGGGGTCTGTCTTGGGGCCGGTTTTGTTCAACATCTTTATTAATGATCTAGATGATGGGATAGATTGCACCCTCTGCGAGTTCGCAGATGACATTAAGCTGTGGGGAGAGGTAGATACACTGGAGGGTAGGGACAGGGTCCAGAGTGACCTAGACAAATTGGAGGATTGAATCAAAAGAAATCTGATGTGGTTCAACAAGGACAAGTGCAGAGTCCTGCACTTAGGACAAAAGAATCCCATGCACTGCTACAGATTGGGAACCGACTGGCTAAGCAGCAGTTCTACAGAAAAGGACCTGGGGATTACAGTGGTTGAGAAGCTGGGTATGAGTCAGCAGTGTGCCCTTGTTTCTACTAAAGCTAATGGCATATTGGGCTGCATTAGTAGAAGCACTGCCAATAGATCGAGGGAAGTGACTATTCCCCTCTATTCAACACAGGTGAGGACATATCTGGAGTACTGTGTCCAGTTTTGGGCTCCCCACTACAGAAAGGATGTGGACAAATTGGAGAGAGTCCAGCAGAAGGCAATGAAAATGATCAGGGGGCACATGACTTACGAGGAGAGGCTGAGGGAACTGGGCTTATTTAGTCTGCAGAAGAGAAGAATGAGGGGGGATTTGATAGCAGCCTTCAACTACCTGAAAGGGGGTGCCCAAGAGGATGGAGCTCGGCTGTTCTCAGTGGTGGCAGATGACAGAACAAGGAGCAATGCTCTCAAGTTGCAGTGGGGGAAGTCTAGGTTGGATATTAAGAAACACTATTTCACTAGGAGGGTGGTGAAGCACTGGAATGCGTTACCCAGGGAGGTGGTGGAATCTCCATCTGTAGAGGTTTTTAAGGCCTGGCTTGACAAAGCCCTGATTGGGATGATTTAGTTGGTGTTGGTCCTGCTTCGAGCAGGGGGTTGGACTAGATGACTTTCTGAGGTCTCTTCCAACCCTAATCTTCTATGATTCTATGATTAATGCATAATGTTTTTTGAAAACTCAGCTGATTATCCATAAATTCTGAAAACAGTAGTTCAGTGAACTGAAATATAAATCTCAAACTGTAGTGAGTAGCTCCCAAAATAGGTACCACACAAGCCTTTTAATCCAACACATTATTTCATAAGCTTCAGATCACACAAACAGTGACAAGTGGCAATTTAACTCATTTGTGTCCTTGCCAACAATTAGGATTTTAGTGACAGTGACATATACTGGTATATCAAGATGCATTTGACTTAAAAGTGATTTCATACAGACAGTCTTTGTAACATTTGAGGATTGCACAGCATGCATTACAGATTACTACTTTTTTCTTCCTTGTGAAATGAAACCAACATCAATCATTCATTAATTTCATTTCAGACATTGTTCCATCTTCCAAGTTCTTCAAACATGCATTCAATTCTCTGCGGATAAGTAACAGTGCAATTGCTTAGGAAAGCAAGGGACTTTTCTTTGGCTATCCCAAAATGAGTGAAATATTAGTAAATATAACCTTTAGAGGAAAGATTATTAAGCATGGGTAGGCAAAACAATTTAGAAAAACCAAAATCAAACCTATTCCAATTGGTTCATCATTTCTGGACCCAAATGAAATACTTTTTAAAGTTGTACTTGCAATAGTGGCAAGTGATACTCAGCCTAAGGGTGCACTCATTTATTCAGTGCGAATATTGAATCTGTATTCAAATGTCTGTCATGAACCACCACAATGACCTGATGCTACAAATCCACCGGTTCACCCATTCCTTAAGAGGATTGGAATGGGGAAAACATTACGTTAAAAAAATATAACAAAAAGCTTTTAAGAAAAAAGATGACTATGCATAACTGCAGAACCTCTTTTGACGTGTGTAGATGAGGATGTACAGGACACTCAGCAACCTTACCACAGGTGTTCTTGGCTGTTAAAAGGTTAAAACCCACTTTTGCAGGGAGCTATTACAATTTTCTTTCCCAATTATGAACAAATAATTGTAAATCAAAAACTAAAAACACTGGCATTTTAGTAATGTAACATCTACCACAATCCTCTAGTACTGGACCATTATCTGACACAAGGGTCTCAACCTTCTCCATACTAGGACCCTGTGACACTTAGGGGAATCTATCTGCACAATTTTATGCTGTTTGACATTATGAAGTTTTTACTATGAAAACTGCTGCACCACTGCATACCTCTCTATACATGTGAATTCCACCTTTGCTGATAATGGCTGACATGTCTCTCTCATACCAGGTACAATGGCAGGTCATTAGAATTCAATGGCCGCCTATTCAGATGGAAGCACCTTGGGAAAATAGGTTAGCTCAAGCCTACAAGAACCATTTTTTCCTACCTCTCTGCTGGGAGCGGGTGAAGGGGAGAGAGCAGAAAATCCCCAAATGCAGAACAAAGATGCAGACATCAATTGATGCAGACATCAATATACTGATATTAGCTAGCCTTTAAAAAACTACAAAGGCTCCATGGGTCAGGAAAGACTCGCAGGGTATGTCTACACAGCAAAGAAAAATCTGTGCTGGCCCATGACAGCCAACTCAGGCTCACAGGGCTTTGGCTGAGGGGCTGTTTCATTGCTGTTTGCATACTTCTGGGCTCTGGAGCTATGGGACCCGTCCATTCCAGAGAGTCCTAGAGCCCAGGCTTTAGCCAGACCCCAGATGTCTACACAGAAATGAAACAGCCCCACAGCCTGAGCCCCACGAGCCCAAGATGGCTAGCATGGCCAGTCGCAGGTTTTTCTTTGCTGTGTAGACATGACCACAGAGCCATACAGGAAGTTTGGGGCAGGAGATGTGAAGGTACAAGCATGCTTTTGTAGCAAGGGGTACCCAGTTTAGCTGTGAGACCAATCCAGGCTAGAGAAACAAGATGATCTAGGGCAGAGGTGGGCAAACTACGGTCTGCGGGCCACATCTGGACTGCTGGACCATCCTGTCAGCGCTTGAGATCTTGGCAGGGGAGGTTAGCCCCCAGCCCCCCCCCTGCTGTTCCCCCTCCCCCGCAGCCTCAGCTCACCATGCGCTCTGGGCGACGGGGCAGCGAACTGCTGACGGGGAGCGCAGTGGCATGGCTGGCTCCAGCTGTGCTCTGAGCAGCATGGTAAGGGGGTTGGGGGTCTTGGGGCAGCAATAAGGGTATAGGGAGCAGTTGGATAGGTGTGGGAGTCCCGGGGAGCCTGTCGGGGGCGGGAGGGGGGGTGGATGGGGATCAGAGCAGTCAGGGGACAGGGAGCAGGGGGGGTTGGATGGGTCAGGGATTCTGAGGGGGTGGATAGGGGACAGGAGCCAAGGGCCAGGCTGTTTGGGGAGGTAGAGCCTTCCCTACCCAGCCCTCCATTATCGTTTGGGAACCCGAAGTGGCTCACAGGCCAGAAAGATTGTCCACCCCAATTTAGGGAGAGCGGGACTGCATGGCAGAGAAGACAAGCCATGCACTGCAGGAGAAGGAACTTGGAAGCCCCAGAGGATCTGACCCCTGCCCAAAGAATGCTTTGGAGTGGTGCAGAAACTAAGGCAGAGAAATGCATGGAGGGTGTGGGTTTTTTTTAAATATATCTGTGAGTCAAGTACAGAGCAATAGTGTTTTCAAATCCTGTGCAAAGACTGAGTTCACGAGCTTGTAGCTATTGGTCATGGGTTACACCTATCACACGTCTCTGTGACACCAGAGCATCCATATGGCTGGAGTTCTGCAAGAAGGTTTCTTTAGGCTACAGGGAAGTCTGAGTGGTCAGCACTAATTCTAGGGGCTTGGCAGTTGGACTACACGGTCTAAGCTCTCAGGAGAGGGTGCTAGATAGAGGATTTTCACCCCATGACTATGCCTAGAGACAAGCCCCTAACCTCTGTTCAGACTTCGGAGGCTTAAAGCTCACGGAATCCAGTGGATGGCTTCCTCTCAGCAGACTGTTAAGTGCCCAGGAGAGTCATTCGACTAGGTTTGTGACCCAACCCACTTCCAGTTAGCCAGAATTTAATCAGGATCTCCCTCCTATACAGCAATATGGCAAGGGCACGGTGGCCATGACCTCCTGACACCGGTTCCAGTATTACCAACTCTCATTATTTTATCACAAGTCTTGCAATACTAGGTGTTTATCTTTAAGCCCCAACTCCTGACATGTGATTATGTGAAAATCCATTTTCATTAAAATATATACACACACATTTTATATATGTGTGTTCCTAGCCCGAAAAGCTTGAAAACTTCTGAGAACCCCATATCTACCCTGTAAGGGCTGACTGGGAAACTCACACTGTGAAGATCAGAAAGCCTACTACAATGTGAGACAAGTTTAAAGATAAGGCAGTGTTTTATTTATTTGCATGGGAAGTGGGGGCTGTAAGAAAGTTTCCACGGAAATCAGTAATAGCCTTTTCCAGGGAAATCTGGAAAATCATTCCTTTTGGTCTTCCTATTTCTTTAATTACAATCCCACAAGTCCCACAAAATTATATTTCGTTCTTAATCATCTTAATAGTGAAATGGTGAGCTCAAGTGTGCATGCAACAAATCATAAACGATTTCCATAGCACATTCTGTACTCAGCACACATTTACAGCAAAGCAGCCCTGGGAACTACCAGGGGCAACATGCAGCCTGCATTTCTTTACCTGCATCTCCCTTAGATCTCTAAACTTCTTGACAGTGTAGCAGAATTAAAATTGCTTGATCTGTTTGAAACTTCTAAGAAATGAAATAAGTTGATTTAAACTTGTATATGAAAGCACCACAGTAAAGACAAAAAGTAAACTGTCTTTTAAAGCAGGCAATGAAAAATATATCCACAGTCAGAAGCAGGCCCAGCTCTAGCCATTTCGCCACCCCACGCATGGCAGCACGCCGCGGGGGGCACTCTGCCGCTCGCTGGTCCCACGGCTCTGGTGGACCTCCCGCAGGCGTCCATGTGGAGGGTCCGCTGGTCCTGCGGCTCTGGTGGACCTCCCGAAGGCGTGCCTGCGGATGCTCCACTGGAGCCGCGGGACCAGTGGACCCTCCACAGGCACGCCTGCGGGAGGTCCACTGTAGCCGCCTGCCGCCCTCCCTGCAACGCGCCCCCCGTGGCGTGCCGCCCCAAGCACGCGCTTGGAGCGCTGGGGCCTGGAGACGGCCCTGGTCAGAAGAAAGTCAATTCCAAAATATTCATAGCACCCATTTAAACAAGACACATCATCTAGTGTCTTGAAACTCTTTAACAGCATGTGTTGTTTCAACAAAGACATACTATTCAAACGTGTTTGAATGTGTTTCACAGTGTAGTTATTAGCTTATGCATTGGTCTTGCAAGACTGAGAGCTCCACAATGGACTCTGAGTCTGTTATCAAAGATGGTATGAAATGGATTAAAAACAGTATGGTTGTGGAGGACCAAGCACAATGAGACCCTGATCCTGATTGAAGCCTCTAGGTCTACTGTATTACAAATAACAGAAAATTAGAACTTCATGAATTCTTCTTGCAAAGGCTTCATTCACAGAAGCCCAACACTTCAGAGACTGGCACTAGCAAGAGGTACTTTAATAATATACTTATTCAAAGGCTATTTTGTAACTTTTTTTATTATCATCCTTTCCAAATATCTGCTCTCATTGCAACAACCTCTCAAATTCACATTAATCTATTTGATATTAGTTTTCAGAGGGTTAGTATGATAAGCAGTTCTTGACATTTTTAAACTGTGAGACATAAATGGAATTATAAAAGAAAAAGGAAGTATTGCGAGCTGTACTCCTTAAAGTTGGACGTGTTTGGGGCTTTGTTCAATCTCGTTCTCAAGTTCTCTTTGTACCAGCTCCTGCTGACTTCATGGTAACAATGCTTTCTATTTTACACTGAATATTACTCTACACTATACACTGTAATAAGTATAGCAAGCATAAGGACACACATTACATATAATATACAGACACACAGAGCCACGACAGTTGAGAACCAAGCTATATATTACTATGGAAAAAAATCTAACCAATAGCTTTGTAATGAGAACTTGATGTAATTCCTGTGTTGTTTGTTTCCAAGAAGAGATAGCAATATGCACAAGACAGTTTTCCCTTTAAGTTTGCTAAGAGCTAGACACTGCCCTAAAACCCCATGCTCAGCAGCCTCAAGGGATCAATGTCACTAAGTCATGACTGGCCTTGTGAATCTAATGGCAAAAACCTGCAACACTGTTTTACCAAAAAGCAGCCCATTACGCTCTATTCTTATTTGGGGAAAAAATGTTTTACTCTTAAATCAAGATTCATCACTTTTAATCTATAATTTTATGTAAGAATAAGTCTGCTGTTTACTCACAGCCTGGAGACATATAAGAAGCCCACAATGCAGACTCCCTCCAATCACACTAACAGTGCCTTTACACCTGTTCAAAAGGCACTGCTCTCATTAGGTCCAAGAGTTGGGTGAGGGGTAACTATCTCCACACTTAGAATCTGGCCTTATTCTGCCAAACTCCTACAATCTCAGACTATGTAATTTAATCTAAAGGCATTTTTCCTTTCTGCCTTTAAAATGAAACAAATATTTTATATTCTGAGACACACACAATGAATTCCAGGCATTAGAGTGCTTTTTGTTCTCTAAGGGCTGGTCCACACTACAGGGGGGAAATCGATCTTAGATACGCAACTTCAGCTACATGAATAATGTAGCTGAAGTCGAATATCTAAGATCGGATTACTCACCCGTCCACACCGCGCGGGATCGATGTACGCGGCTCTCCCTGTCGATTCCAGAACTCCGTTGGGGTTGATGGAGTTCCGGAATCGATATAAGCGCGTTCGGGGATCGACATATCGCGTCTAGATGAGACGCGATATATCGATCCCCGAGCAATCGATTTTAACCAGCCGATACAGCGGGTAGTCTGGACGTAGCCTAACATAGTCAGAACTTAAAGCATGCTGCCATGACAGATGGTGTCTCCAACAGATCCATTAGGAAAATTTCCAGTGATTTATTCACCATCCTTTTCAGCTCACTATCCAGTTAAGATAATAAAAGAGCATGGCTAGCATTCAGCTTTTCTATGCTTTACTCAAGCCAAAACCAGCTATTTGGATGAGACATTAAGGGAGCAATCACACAAAAACAAGCAGAACACAAGAAGAACTGAGGTTCACCAATTCCCATCCCCTGCAGTTACAGCAAATCCATCATGAAGAACACGCTCATCTCATCCTGTAAACAGGCACTTCATGCTCAATGCTTCAGAGAAAGGGAGGGGGAGGGAAATCACTAAGGCCTCAGCCAATATGTCTTGGGCAAAATCTCAAATGTGGAAATCAGTTAACTATATGCATGTGACCAAGAACTGCCACGATCAAACTATCTAACCCCTTTCATACTCTGGGAGAACATTAACAGCCAAATAAATTGTAAAAATTTTACAGGGGAAATTAAGAGTAACAGAATCTTTTCCAGTTCCTGCTGGACCAATATCACTCTCTGGGTGAGTCATGTGAAACGGAAGAGCTTGTATTGCTCTTTCTACCCCTTTACCCGCACTGTAGCATCTCAGAAGGCTCCATATGAGACTGGAAGAATTAGCCATCCTTGTTTCTTTTATTAGCCAAGGCAGGTGGAAAGGGATGAGTTTAAAAGGTGACCTGGAGTGAAGTGGGTGGCAAAACCCTATGAACTTCACATAGAAGAGATTAATATCTTTAGCCTCATGGAGGTGAGAACACTTCCTACCCTTACTAGCCTTATCATACAGAGTAAGGGAGCCCCTACGCACGGATACTTGGATAACATCCTCTCTAAAAATGGAACAAAATGTGTTTAAAATTCTCTAGGTCACTTACTGAATTTGACCAAAGGATGAAACTCTCTTTGCTACCATAATATGTAACAAAATTACATGGAGCCACTACAATGCATGGGAGGCATTTATGTGAGTATCACAACAGGAAATGATTCCATGATTTCTCTCACCCAAATTAACAGGCTTGTATCATAGACACAAAGACAGAACATCCCAGTTTCAGTCTAAACTTATCATATTTTTCAAAATTTAGACTCTGAGCCATACTATATCAATTAGAAGATATCGATTCAAAATTCTGTAACACAGTTTTTCCCAAATTTGGTGTTGCATTTTTAAAATCATATTGTCTCTGTAAGCTGGAAAGATTTTTGTGGTGCTCAAGCTTCAGATTGAGAAGTGACATAATTCAGACTCCCCAATTATGGGACCACTGAGGTATAAGGGATTCACAGTAGTCACAACAGTTCCGGACAATTAACTTAATACAAAAAACTCAGAATGCTCCTAAAACCAAAAAGGATCTTCTAAGAACCAGTATCAGGATCGTATATTGTGGCAAGAGTAATCAACCTGTCCAGTTTTAATCTTTTTGTTACCTGCATTTAGGAATTTTTAAATCTGCATGGAATACTGATCTGTAAATTAAGAAATGTGATTATCATTGAGCACATGGATTTCTGGGATGACCTCTTCATTTGCATGTTAATGTCCCAACCTTCACAGGTGTTCTCAGAGATGCATGATCAACTCAAAGAAAAAAAAGTAAATGGAAAATAAGCAAAGGATTAGTTATTGCTGGTTCTCTAAGTGAGTATAGTGAGAGCAAAAATGTTATGATCCAACCCAAAACCAAAGATCCAGTTGAAATGGACATAATTATAAACAGGAAATAAGACATCCAAAGCAAAAAAAAAAGTCAGAATTTTATAGAAACAGACAGGAGGAAATGACAGTTTTGAATATTTCCCCAATTTCAAATTGGAGGCCTTTGTTAATCACAACTTGAGTATTGTGATACCTAAAAAATAGTAACAAAAAAGTCTCCAATTTCTTTTTAACTGAAGTAAAAGGAAAGATAGCTGATATCTAACTTTTCTTCTAGACAGAGCTCACATTGTGCTCAAAAGTCAGAGTGACAAACTACAGTAGCACACTCAGAGAACACAGCCAAGAGAATTCGACCATTATTGAGAAACAAGTAACATGCAAATATTCTGGAACTGAAATTAAAGGCCAACTGAGAGAATTTTATATATGCCCCACTGCAGGTACATAACGATCACCTGTTGTTGTTTTTTTCTCCCTGCAACAGTGACCACCAGTAAATCTCTCTTTGGCTTCGCTTGTTATGTACTGGGGAAAATTCAGGCTGACACCTGCCAGGAAACACTAAGACTGTCTGCTCAGGAAGACAGGGAAAGTGGTAATATATAGACTGGTCATAGGCACACAGAAAGAAGCCTTCTCCCTGGAACAATATCAGAAACAGACCTGTGAACGTCACTGTGGGCAAAGAGCACAAATGGATATCACTGTGAGCAAAACAACCTGAAGGTACAAAGTCTCATCACACGAGCCAAAGAATATTTCTGTTAAAGTAATTTTAAAAGCAATTTTCTGATGCAGACAGGCACAAAGGTGCCTAATTTGCAAGTTCATATAGTACACTCAGATCAAGGAATGTATATGCATATGGCCAGTTAAAAGTACAGCTAGCCATTTTCAGGTATCAGATTGAGTGCAATCAAGGTATTAAGAGGAGAATACCGTATAGTCCCCAGCGCGTATAAAGAGAACTCTCTCAAAGAAAAGACTCATAATAGGAGAAAAACCTGGTCCAACAACTTGACTAAGAGAGACTTTTGATAGAGAGGAACCATGGGGCTTTGCTTCCTGATACCAGAGGAGAAAGAGAGAGAGGGAAAAAGAAGATTATGGAATTAACACTTGTACTTTTCTGGAAAGAATGTACATGGCTTTTTGTTGTCATTTCCAAATCCTGCTAGTCTCATGGCACCCTCAGAGATCACTCACGTACCTTCCTGCATGGTGACCAAAGAACAGGAGTATAAATAGAGTGATGAAGTTGACCTAGCTGAAAAAGAAACCTGAGTGTTTCCTTTCCCCCAAGTGCCCAAAAGCATAGCGGGTGTCTCACAATCAACAGTAAGGACTATAAATGTTACTTATATGTTGCCTGCCTTCACTGTTTCTCTCTCCCAATTGTAAGCTCTTTATTGCCTCAAGGCAATTCATCCAAAAGGAAAGAAAGTGACAAGCAGAAAACTCTACTAAAATACTGGGAGGACAGGGGATAAACATTCATGTTTGTTTGTTTGTTTTACCTGGCATTGGCTGCTTTAAGGTCACAGAAGTGTGTGAGTAAAGCTTTCACTACATCGCTGCAGACAACTTTCACTACATCAATGTGACTCAGCCTCTGTCGCAGCTGCTTGGCGATTTCCCAGAAATCTTCAGATAGCAGGTGGTATAGCTGTCCTTCATCTTTGCTGAGGTGCCGATACCAGGATAGAATGTAATCTCTGTAGCTGTAGTCAAACACTACAAGGAGAAACAAAACAATAAATAGCAACGTCTAATACAGGGAAAACACACAGCGATAGTACAAAAACAATCAGTTCAGGAATAGGTTGCATATCTTCTCCTTTGGGTTTTAAATTCTCTCTCTTCAAAGAAAGAAAGGGTAGCAATGCTATATTAAAGAAATCTGATCCTAAGGGAGATTACCAGAGGTCACCATGCAAAACCCTTAAGTGGATTTGGTCAGACAGTCAGGTTACTGGTCAAACAGAAATCTCAAACAGATACCTGTATCACAAAACATGGATTTTATTATATGAACTACTAAATTATCTGCATCTCTCAAGTCTGCTGAGGACTGACACAATTTGTTCTTTATACATGCATCTAAACAACCTCGATTTCAAAGACACATTTAAAAAACATGCAGAGGCAGCGTTTCCCATCCCCCCCCCAGGTGAAGGACAGTGGTGAACCACATTATGAGATCATATTAGTTAGAGAAAGGAAATCACTATTAGACTATTTTAAGGAGACACCATAAACTTGAAAAATTAAACATTTCCATAAGTCTGAACCAGGGATTGGAAAACTTTGGCACGCGGCACATAAGGGTAAGGACCCTGGCAGGCCAGTTTGTTTACCTACCGTGTCCGCAGGTTCGGCCGATTGCGGCTCCCACTGGCCGCGGTTCACCATCCCAGGCCAATGGGGGCTGCGGGAAGCAGTGCAAGCTGAGGGATATGCTGTCCGCTGCTTCCTGCAGCCCCCATTGGCCTGGGACGACGAACCATGGCCAGTGGGAGCCACAATTGGCCAAACCTGCAGACATGGCAGGTAAACAAACCGGCCCAGCCCACCTACCATGGTGAGCCACGGGCCAAAGTCTGCAGATCCCTGATCTGAACTATATTATATGCAACAGCTACGATTACTATAAATGAAAGTAATTAGGAAAAACTTTTTGTCAGTATTTTGACAACACTTTGTGTATCGCTAGTTTCACTATTTTGCTGATGGTCATTTAGGCTTGAAGTGTTCTACACGAGTCATCACTGCTCGGGAAGAAGCTCAAAGAAGCCTGCATATCAGCTGTGACCACAGATATAAGCAAGATATAAAATCAAAGTCTGTAACAGTCACAGTGATAACTAAACAACAAGGGGGAAAGGGGAGAGAAGAGTGTGTGAAATTGAATTTTATGGAAATTTTGTTCCATAAGAAATTTCAAAATTTTGACTTTTTGTTCTGATTTGGAATGAAAGGAAATTTTGAAGTGTCAGGATTTCCCATTGCACAGAACATAAGAGTTCTAACCAGTTCTATTTAAGAGGCTTTTCGGACTGAGTATATTATATATATATATTAATGAATTTAGCCACACACCTTCTGAGGTAGGTATTATTATTATTCCCATTTTACAGGTGGGATTTGAGGCACAGAGATTAAAGGTCTTTCCCCTGGTCAGACAGGAAGTCTGAGGAACAACCTGAGTCGCACAGTCCTACGTTTTAATCACAAGACAATCCATCCTATTTTATATGGAGTAAAATACTTTCATGGAAAAATATTAAACTTATACCTAGTATTCTTGACTAGTATCTTGCCCATCAAATACAACAAAAAGAAATACAGAAAAAGAAAGTATATTACAGTGAAACCTGCCTTAAACAACCACTCAAGAGCCTGACAACAATGGTTACTCAAAGATGGAGGCCTTCTGATAAAGGTGGTAAAGAACTGTCCTCAGTACATGTGAGGACAATTTGGGGTAATATAACAGGATTCTGACTGATTAGGGTAATTTCAGATACATTGTTCTGCCATGACAATGTGCGCTTGTATAATTAACTATACTTTTTTCGCTGTCACTTCTTTCATTCCTCAACCTTCCTCCTCTTACTGTTTTGTTATTCCTCTTTGTAGTGTCATTTCGGAAATTAGATTGTAAGCTCTTCAGGACAGGGCTCTTTTCTTTTCTTCTAGTAAGTAAGACACTCAACACTTTTAGAGTGCTGTAAAATAACAGTAGTGCACCATGTTATGATATTTGTGGTCATTGTTTATAAACAGGCAATGTCTCACTTCTTGCTCTGAACCATGTGTGAGAATTCTCTTGTAGATGCATTTCTCTGTCCCAAAATTAACACAATGGGTCAAAGTATTGTATTCTTCAGGAGCGTTCTGCCTTTGAGGCAGAGTCGTAGTAGTGAAGAGCTATGGCTAAGTTTCCCTACGTACATAACTATAAAACACGAGAAACACTATCTCCTTCTAATACCCTAAAGTATACTCGCTTTCAGAAAGAAGGGTGCATTAGTCCTTAGTTCACTATTAACCTCATGGAAAACTTTCTAAAATGAACTTGGGATCCTAGTTTTCTCCACAATCATAAGAATCCACAACATTCACTTTCTCCTTGTATTTACAGCAATTTGGCACAACATTCAAATGTACAACAATGCTGATCTCTACAGTATTTTGAGAGCAGAATTTTTATAAACATTACTATCTAAATGACTCACAAGAACATAGAAATAAATAAGTCAACGGTATATTTAACACACTATATATTTGTCCTATCTCTCCCCTCAAAATAAGCTGTTTAAAACCATCTTCAAGTCATATTAAAACATTCCATTTTTCCTTTTCTCTGTTAGATCTGTATCAAACAAATGCTCAAGGAGGATAGCGGAAAATTCTGAATATGTAAAATTGTACCCTCCCAAAGGACTTATTTTTACATTTAAAAGGGAGCATTCTAATCTTGTTTTTAGTGTATGTTAGAATTTATTGCATGTTCCTCTATAGCAGAGGTTCTCAACCTTTTACTTTCTGAGCTCGCTATCCTCCCCAACGTGACCCCATGGCCCACCTGTGCCATAATGTTTTTCTGCATACAAAAGCCAAGGCCAGCGTTAGGGGGTAGCATGCAGGGCAACTGACCAGGGCCCCAAGCCACAGGGGGCACTGTGAAGCTAAGTTGCTCAGGCTTCAGCTTCGGCCCTGGGACGGGGCTTGGAACCCCAGGCTTCAGCCCCATGCAGTGAGGCTTCAGCTTTTTGCCCTGGGCCACAGCAAGTCTAATGCCGGCCCTGCTTGGCAGACCCCCTGAAACTTGCTTGGGGTTCCTCAGTGGGCCCCAGGCTCCTGGTTGAGAACCACTGTTCTACAGCCTAAAGCAATGCCTTATAATTTTTAGTGTTTCTAAAGCACATTGGATCTTCATCTAGAGCTTGTTTCAAAGCCCACTGAATTCAATGAAAAGACTCACAATGACTTCAACAGGCTTTGGATCCAGTCCATAGTTATCTGCGACATCGAGAGTGATGTTAGTTTTTGATTATCTCTTGTAAAAAAAATTGTGCCTCAAAAATTATCAAAGGTTCTGTGCTTGCTCACATTCTACACTCATCAAACTCTGCCAAGTTATCATTTCTCTTCAGCACTATAATTATTACTATTGTGTACATAATTAAGATTATCCAGGTACTCTTTTTCTAGCCGAGAGCTGTTAGTTCTGGGTTTAAGAAAACCCCAAATAGCTGAAAACCATGTTTATCCTAGTTGAGTGTTGCTTTAATGTTGTCTCTAAACCACTTGTCTTTTAAATATAGTAACAAATGAAAAAGGTTTTCAAAATATATGTCCATAGAAAACTATTAGTTTAAAAAAAGAAAGAAAGAAAGAAAGAAAAAGGTAAATGAACTGGTTTTGGTTTGGATGTTACACTTCTCTGCATTGTCTTTCGCCCACATTTTGGAGTGTTGTGTTAGTGGTTGAGAATCAGCCAGTGAAAGAGACTAGAGAAAAAAGGGTCTATAATTAGTAGTGAAACTAGTCTTTTCATTGATAAGATGAATGAAGTGCAAACAAAACAATCAGTATCAATGGTAAAGGCTGAAAAATCATTTCAACGTTAATGATCCAAGGTATTATTAACTAACAAAGTCTTACAGAGATAGGCATAGTTACAAAAATGGTCAGCATTTTAGGGTTGAAGAGCATTTTTCCTGTTAACAAGGACAGTAACTTTCCTTGTTATTATGTATATAGTTTAGTTCTTGTTCTCATTTCGGCATGCTTGTGCAGTACATGCTGTGGTCCTTGTTCCACTGTGCGACATTAGGAAACCCTAGGATCTGACAGACCATTAAACAGTCTCATGGTAGCAATGCTGCCTGAAAATAAATAAATTGTGTAACATCCTTTGAATACACCTTAGCAGAAATAGGAATATGCTATTGTATGTAAAATATACCCATTTTAGATTTTTAGGCACCTATTCTGCAAACATTTATACATACGTTTAATTTTAAGCTCAAGTAGTGCTAAGTGAATTTGATAAGACTCTTAACACATATAAATTTAAGTATGTCCATAAGCGTTTTCAGATCAGGCCTTACTTTGTAAAATACTGTATATGAAAGAGAACTAATGAGGAAGCACAAAATAGGTAGGCAAGATTTCATGTCAGTGAAGCTATTTCCCTTGACAAATTGGATGCAGTCCCCATGGCATTTCAGATTACCAAAAAATTGTTTGAACTTGTATGCTAGCATGGTTCAATGTGCTAAGTACATTCTTTTCTACATATTATAGAAATATATATTTAAAAGAAAAAAGATTCCCTTCTCTCATTCCAGACTAGTATACCACTTCGAATGACACATCAAAAGCATTTTGTTTCTGATACTGACAATATACAAAGTTGCAAAAATACTTTTTTTCACCACCGTTACAGTGCTTACTTATACTATGTGCAAAAAGATGTAGTATCCTCCTTTAGTTTGCACAGGTTAACTAACTAGTTTAAAAATATTTTCATTCAATTAATGTAATTTCAAGGTCCCAGCTTGTATATGATCACTATTTATTTTACATTTTATATACTGAAATATTACTAAGTGTGTTTTGTGATCCACAGTCCAATTCATATAGATTACAGCCGCTGGGAGGAAGTCTGAAACCATAAAACTCGAGGTTTCATTTTGATGGGATGAATTGCACTAAATAGGAAGACCAATATTTACAGGAGTCAGTGTAAGACTAGTATGATCTGAGGGAGTGAATAGAGAACTTTTAAGTTTTGCTTATAAGCCTAGCACAAATCAATTAAAACCTCATTTTTTAAAAATGACTAGCGATTTGGGGTGCTTCAATTATTGGGTGCCCAATGAGAGATACATTTAAAAAAAAAGAGGAACTCAGACTAATTAGTCATTCGGAAACTTGCCAGATAAGTCTTTCAAGTGCATAGAGGTTTACGTGGGTAAAATTTTATGGCTTAAGTCTACATATGTTCATTATACCATAAGATATTTCTTAGAAATACAATGGGAAATCCTCAGACAAATCTTGGTCAACTTTAAATTTAAAAAGTTGATACTGTAGGTAACAGTCAAAAACAGATAAAGACATTCCCAAAACAGCCTTAACTCTGACCTTTTAAACTCATTTCATAGAACGGTAGCTGAATAATTTGTCTAATAGCAATGATATTTTAATTAAGATAAACTACACTAATAGGTTGTCAGTATTATTTTAAAAATGAAACTAAGTTGGGAATCATTGAAAGGAATGGGATAATTATTATGGAGGCAATGATAGGGCCTCCATAGTTAAGGCTGCAACAAGATTTTGCTTTGACATATAGCATAGTGAAACAAAATTAATTTGAAATAGAAGGGTTACCTTGACCACTAACAAAGAAAGGATGACTTATTAAAGTGTACCTTATTGTGTGCTGCTTTGTAACAGACAAAAAGAGCCTTTTGTTTGTGATTTCATCTTAAGGAAAAATATTATAATTTAGTACATTACAAGGCGCTATTAACATCGAGCGTGGTGAGGAAAGGTAAGAAGGGAAGCAAAAATGAACTATTTAGGGGCAAGTGGAAAATTTGACCTGAGTGATGGAATTATCAGCTCTACTGTCACTGTATTAGTTTGTTCCTTACAATTTTATAGATTCTGTATACCAGTCTCAAGAAAACTGTAGATACTGGAGAGATTTATTTATTGCTGTTTGCTTTTCAATTATAATACTTCATGATGTGTTTAAAGAAGAAATCAGTCTCTGGCCCAATTTTACAGAGAATCATGCTAAGATGATATGAAATTAAACTCTCCATCTCAAAACTAGAGAGTCCATCTAGCTCACACCAGTGCCACACCCACAAGCCCAAGTGCACCTGCTTTCTGTTCAACATTATCATACAGTCATAGAAAGGACTGGACTAAGGATTTCTGAGATTATCAACAGGTTTCTTAGGGATATACTCAGCCATAACTCACTAATTTTACAAAGAAAGGATAGATGACAGGCAAAGCAAATTTAACTCCCCCTTCAATCTCCAGCACCAGAAGCAAAGACCAGCTGCTTGTTAGTTTTAAGTTTAATGGTCAGTTTAAAATTGCAAGCCTGCCTTTTTCTAATTAAAGTGCCTTATCCTCACCTTTTAGGCCATACATGAATATAAGGGTAACCGGGTCGGTCACTTTCTGATGCCCCCTCATGGCCAGAAATTACTTTGCAGTACCCCGTCTCAATTTTTCCCCACTTCAGTGCCTCCCTTCAGAACTGCACACCACCAATCCAAAGGGAACTTAAAACATTCTCCTCCTGGGGTCCCATTTATTTAGTCCTTACAAAGTCTTCAGTGTCCGTCTTCCTGAGGTCCCCAGATTCCAATTCCATCATCACTCACAGGGTTTACTTAGCCGGAGTTCAGCCTTCAGGTTCTGACTTCCAAACTCCCCCGGTGTTTCCTCCTACCTGCAGCAACTTCTCTGGTTCCAGGGTCTTCCCAGCAGGAGCCTTTCCTTGAGCTCTCTCTAGTCTCTGCCACAACTTCCTAGATTCCCCCTCCCTCTGCAGCTTCCTGGTGCTCTTACAATGGAAATCACCTGATTGCTCTCTTTACCAATCAGGATAGGCTGGCCTCAGGACAGGCCTCCTTCCCTTAGGATAAGCCACCCTGTTACAGTAACTCTGTCTACCCCTCTGGTCTCATTGCCTCTCACTCATAGACCAGAAGGGACCAATATGATCATCTAGTCTGACCTCCTGCACAAGGCAGGCCACAGAACCCTACCCATCCACTTTTATAACAACCCCTAACCCAGGACTGAGTTATTGAAATCCTCAAAACTGGTTTCAAGACCTCAAACTGCAGAGAATCCACAAGCAAGCGACCCATGCCCCACGCTGCAGAGGAAGGCGAAAAACCTCCAGGGCCCCTGCCAATCCGCCCTGGAGGAAAATTCCTTCCCGACCCCAAATATGGTGATCAGCTAAACCCTGAGCATGTGGGCAAGACTCACCCGCCAGCACCCAAGAAGGAATTCTCAGCAGTAACTAAGTTCCCATCCCATCCCATCCAACATCTCCCCGCAAACCACTGAGCAGACTTATCTGGTGATAATCCAAGATCAATTGCCCAAATTAAACTATCCCATCATAACATCCCCTCCATATACTTATCAAGTTTAGTCTTGAAGCCAGATAAGTCTTTTGCCCCCACTACTTCCCTCGGAAGGCTGTTCCAAAACTTCACTCCCCTAATGGTTAGAAACCTTCGTCTAATTTCAAGTCTAAACTTCCTAATATCCAGTTTGTACCCATTCGTCCTCGTGCCTACATTAGTACTAAACTTAAATAATTCCTCTCCCTCCCTAACGTTAACCCCCCTGATATATTTATATAGAGCAAGCATATCCCCCCGCAGCCTTCTTTTGGCCAGGCTAAACAAGCCAAGCTCTTTGAGTCTCCTTTCATAAGGCAGGTTTTCCATTCCTCGGATCATCCTAGTAGCCTGTCTCTGGACTTCTTCCAGTTTGAATTCATCCTTCTTGAACATGGGTCACCAGAACTGCACACAATATTCCAGATGGGGTCTCACCAATGCCTTATATAACGGTACTAACACCTCCTTATCCTTGCTGGAAATACCTCGCCTAATGCATCCTAAAATCGCATTTGCTTTTTTAACAGCCATATCACATTGGCGGCTCATAGTCATCCTGCTATGGACCAATACCCCAAGGTCCTTCTCCTCCTCCGTCTCTTCCAACTGATGCGTCCCCAACGTATATCTAAAATTCTTATTATTAATCCCTAAGTGCATGACCTTGCACTTTTCACTATTGTATTTCATCCTCTTACTCCAGTTCACAAGGTGGTCCAGATCTTCCTGAATAGTATCCCTGTCCTTCTCCGTGTTAGCAATACCCCCCAACTTCATGTCATCCGCAAACTTTATTAGCACATTCCCGCTCTTTGTGCCAAGGTCGGTAATAAAAAAGTTAAATAAGATCAGTCCCAAAACCGATCCTTGAGGGACTCCACTAGTAACCTCCTTCCAGTCTGACAGTTCATCCTTCAAGACGACCCGCTGGAGTCTCCCCTTTAACCAGTTCCTTGTCCACCTTACAACTTTCATATTCATCCCCATCTTTTCCAATTTAACTAACAGTTCCCCATGCGGAACCGTGTCAAACGCCTTACTGAAATCGAGGTAAATTAGATCTACCGCATTTCCTTTATCTAAGTAATCCGTCACCTTCTCAAAGAAGGAGATCAGATTGGTTTGGCACGATC
Source organism: Gopherus evgoodei (assembly GCF_007399415.2). Lineage (NCBI taxonomy): Eukaryota > Metazoa > Chordata > Testudines > Testudinidae > Gopherus > Gopherus evgoodei. Next base: position 62,437,365 of record NC_044326.1, read on the forward strand.
TACCTTTAGTAAATCCATGTTGCAGTTCGTCCCAATTACCATTGACCTCTATGTCCTTGACTACTTTCTCCCTTAAAATTTTTTCCAAGACCTTACTCACTACAGACGTCAAGCTAACAGGCCTATAATTACCCGGATCACTTTTCTTCCCTTTCTTAAAAATAGGGACTACGTTAGCAATCCTCCAGTCGTACGGCACAATCCCTGAGTTTATCGATTGCTTAAAAATTCTCGCTAACGGGCTCGCAATTTCACGCGCCAGTTCCTTTAATATCCTCACTCCCCTCCCCCCACTCTTAATTCCCACTCTTTACTGCTTTCTTCTCCTTCTCCCATTGTTGTCTTTGCACCTACAGCCTGCAACCAACTCCCACTTTTACTCTGCTAAGCACTCTCCCTCTGCCCTCCCCTCCTTGAAACTTATTTCTCCAAGGCATTTATCCTATCTTGCTCTCCTCATAATCATCTCTACATCCCTCCCTAATTTGCATGACTGCCCTGATTCATCTATCTGAGCTTGTGACTTCTTTGGGATAAAGAGCACATCTTACTCTGGGTTTGCAAAAACACAATACATTTATGATGTTATACAAATAAATTATTACTAAAAAGAAATAATTAAACTAATCTTCCTCACTACTCCACAGCCCAAGAGCCTATCACTCTAATTGTCTTACACAATTTTCCCCTTTCAATTTTCAACTATTTTTTTATGATTCGATATATAGCAATAACATTTGTATAGAAAACCTAAATCCTAATATATAGGTAGCCGTTAATCAGTACTACTTTTGAGCTACAGTGCACAATCCTCCGGGCATTACAATGTGAAGTTAAAAAGCATCCATTTGATCAAATCCCAAAGGTTCCACATCAGAATTACGTTGTCAAAGAGAGAGACACAGAGAGGAGAAGGAATAGAACAAACACTGACACTTTAATTTCTGGGGGAAGATGGAGAGAAAGCATGGGCGTAATAGCTCTTGGTAGCTCATAATCATTTCCTGAAGAAAGAACCTATCACAGCTGCTTACAACTATGCTTAAAATTTGAAGTTTGTGTATAGATACAGATACAGGTAGCAAACAAATGTCAGCACTAGCAGAGATCATTAGAGGTTTATTACAGTTAGTTTACCACCATTGAAGGAGAGCTCAGTGTAAGCTCAAAAGTTTTTCTCTCTCACCAACAGAAGTTGGTCCAATACAAGCTATTACTTCTCCCACCTTCTCTCTCTAACACTCAAATCTGTAATTCAGCTAAGTATCCTGGTTGCTCAGGATGTTGCAGAATTGGGCCCAGTGCTGCTTCCAACTGTTTTCCAAGTAAATGTAATGAACCCAGCTCAGACACTCTGTGCGTACAACCATATCACTAGATCTTTGTGCCTTTCTTGAGATGTTATGAACACCTAAAGCTCCTGTTTCAATCAGTGGAAGTTGTCAATGCCTGGTGCCTCCCAGGACCTGGTCCTTTGTGTTCCAATTGCTCATGAACTGTATGTGCTGTCTGCATATGCTATTGAAAGGTATGCTTATGTTCATTTTGGATAAAATGTGGTTTGCAGGGTGCTTATGCATAGGGAAGCATGCTGTGACTCACCAGGCTAGGAACATTCTAGAGAAAGCCAGGGGGAGGAGGTTGAACTCAGCATGTGGACTGGAGAACTATGAGCATGTGATAAACAAACCCATATATGGAAATGTTAACTCTGATTGGTTAGAGGTTCACATTATGTAACTTGTTATATAACTTATTATGTAAGTGCCATGTGCTATAAAATAGCAAGGGGAGGGGCTCCTTGCTGGAGGGACTCTGCCTGATTTTTCGTGCCAGGGGCTCTCCTTGTGCACATATTGAATAAAGGCTTGTTGAATTGAATCGCATCGCATCGAATCAAGTTCCTTGATTTCTACCCAGCATCAGACTCACTGGGAACCACCAAATTCCAACACTATTAACAGACAGCATACAAATGAGTATTAATAGTCCTTAATTTTTCATTCATAGATTACAAGGTCAAAAGGGACCACTGTGACCTTCTAGTCTGACCTCCTGCGTAATTAATTCTTGTTTGAATTAGAGCATCTCTCTCAGAAAAACATTTATTCTTGATTCAAAAATGTACAGTAATGGAGAATCCACCACAGTCCTTGGTAAATTATTCCAATGGTTGGTTAACCCTTATTTCCAACCTAAATTTATTTAGCTTAAACTTCCAGACATTGGATCTTGTCATATCTTTTCTAGCTTAATGGAAAACAGAAATTTGATAATAGAGGGCTCTTCAAAGTACCTATAGACTGTGATTGAGTCACCCCTTAACCTTCTCTTTGATAAACTAAATAAATTGAGCTCTTTCAGTCTGTCTTATAATGCAGATTTTCCATTCCTTTAGGCTTTTCTCTGAACCTTTTCAAATTTACCTACATCCTTCTTTAAATTGTTGACACCAAAAAAGGACAAAGTATTCCAGCAGCTGTCACACCACTGCCAAATACTGAGGTAAAATAACCTCTTTACTCCAACTCAATATTCCCTGTTTATGCATCCAAGGATCATATTAGCTCTTTTAACCACAAGTTCGCACCAGGAGTTTATGTTCAGCTGATTGTCCACCATGACCCTCCAAATCTTTTTCAGAGTCAGTGCTTCCCCGTATAGAATCCTGAGTCGTGTAACTATGGCCTGCATGCTTTGTTCCCTGATGCGTAATCTTACATTTGCTTGTATTGAAATGCATATTGTTTGCTTGAGCTCAGCTTACCGAGTAATCCAATTCGCTCTGTATCAGTGACCAGGTCTCATGGCTATTTATCACTCCACCAATGTGTGTGTCATCTGCAAACTTTATCAGCAATTATTATATGTTTTGTCCAGTTCATTGTTAAAAATGTTAAACAGCGTAAGGCTAAGAACCAATCCCTTATAATCCTATTAGAAACACACCCTGCTTGATGACAATTCCGTTTACAACTACATTTTGAAACCTATCAATTACAACTCTAATTTTCAATAAGTTTGCTGATGATGCAGAATAAAATCCAGCTAACTCCCATCAACCAAAGGCAGCACACGAGCTAATTTTCAGTGGCACTCAAACTGCCCAGGTCCTGGCCACTGGTCCAGGGGGCTCTGCATTTTAATTTAATTTTAAATGAAGCTTCTTAAACATTTTTAAAACCTTATTTACTTTACATACAACAATAGTTGAATTATATATTATAGACTTATAGAAAGAGACCTTCTAAAAACATTAAAATGTATTACTGGCACGCAAAACCTTAAATTACAGTGAATAAATGAAGACTCGGCACACCACTTCTGAAAGGTTGCCAACCCCTGATTTAGCTCCTGGGCTCCTCCATAGCTGAACAGCACCAATAATAGTAGAAACTTGTTTTGGTCAGTAGAGCAGATGTATCTCAATTGCACACAAGGAAGAAAGTATAAAGACCATGAAAGCGACATGTATTATTGACTATAACAACCTCAAACATCATCATATTAGATCATTTCTATCTACCAATCCCGTTGAAATTAACTACATTTGAGTTTTCCTTTGTCTTTTACAATGGTTAAAATGAAGAGATGCCAGTTATAGTGCAACATTTACATTATGCGACTTACTACTGTCTACAGAATTATTACATCTTATGAAGATTCCCTTCCTTCCACCATTATTTTAATCCAGGACAAAATATGTTGAATTGGAAGAATTCTGCATCATATTCTGATATCTTTACACACTGCTGAATAGTATCTCACTTTGCAAGAAGTCCCCTCAATGTAAATGGTATTACTTTTGCAAGTAACTGTTCTCCAATCTGAGTAGAGGTTCACAGTCTATCGACTCATGCTCCCAGGTAAGACTCACCTTCTTTCAGAGCTTTATCCATGTTATGGGAAATGACCACTCTCCTAGACTGGAGCGATTCATGTGCATTTCCAGACAAATGATTCTGAAATAAAAGAACACCTATTACCAAAGATAGAGGAATAAGCTGCATAAGAAAGAAGAGAAAAAATAAAGCCCAAGATAATAGTAAAATCGCCGGCTGTTTACAAGACACTCCTGCTATCCAAATTATTAAAACAAAATCAATGGCATTTTCCTAAAAGATTGAAATGGGCACTTGAAGTGAGAATCTTATGATGTATTTGGGTTTAAATGCTCTGATTTGCAATAATTCCATTATATTTGGTAAAGGGAATTGTCTCCTATTTACAATCTCATCAGTCAACAGTCAGACACTTGCCAGGTCCAGCACTCTAAGCAACTAAAAAAATGTCTAGTAAAGAGTGTAACATTTTTATAGATTTACAAAATCTCAGAGAAGCAAAATTCCTGGACCAGAAGTTCGCTTGGATACAAAGACAGATGTTGAACCTTGGTACACCTCAGCAAGAGGCCAGTAGCAAATATTCAATCATTAGAAGATTCTGTCAGACAGGTTTTGCTCAGCCCCATGAAGCATTTTAAATGTGAGCCCTTTCAATTTTCAAAAGCACTTTTCAACTAAGTAAAGTGCTAGCCATGAGCATCCATGACTATTTATTTTTAAGCTGCTTATCTAAATAGGCATTTTTTTAATTTTAAGATATTCACCTCTACAGCAGGGATCGGCAACCTTTGGCACGTGGCCCGCCAGGGTAAGCCCCCGGGGGGCCAAGTGGTTTGTTTACATGCCGCGTCCGCAGGTTCAGCTGATCGCAGCTCTCACTGGCCATGGTTTGCCATCCCAGGCCAATGGGGGCTGTGGGAAGAGACGGCCAGCACATCCCTCAGCCCACAGTGCTTCCTGCAGCCCCCATTGGCCTGGAACGGCGAACCGCAGCCAGTGGGAGCTGCAATCGGCCGAACCTGCAGACACCGCAGGTACACAAACCACGTGCCAAAGGTTGCCAATCCCTGCTCTACAGCACCAAAGCAGGGATCGAATGGGATGTCCTCACTAGAGCATGATTCTAAAACTATGTCCAGAAGGAGCAGGCAGGATCTGCAATTCAGGCCTTGACAACATTGGAAGTGGGATGCAGCCACATTGCTGCCAAACCGACTGAACTCCAACAGATATGAAGTTGCATTGATTGCAAACCAGACTAATTATGTTGACTTAAGTGCACAGATCTGTTAATGGGAGAGAATTTGTACATGGATGCAAGACAGTCCCATCTTATTGCAGTACAATTTTTAAATACAGAAAAGGGTTCAGTTCCTTGCTGAAGACATAGCTCTTTAGAAATGTGCTACTGGTAAATGTAAAAGTTATTGAAGGAAGGGGGAAAATGTGCTAAAATCTTTCCTCTGAATCTGGGGAGAAGTCTCCCTTCCAAACACAAATGAAGTATTAGAACTTCTATCTGCCCAAACTGTAACTTAATTTTAAAAAGAGTCCGACGGCTCAGTGCATTTTGGTGCAATTAATACACTATCTTTTTCTTCTGATGCATGTACAGTGTCTGGCACAACACACTTTTAATGGGTTCTTGATCCTCAATCAGATCCTTCAAGTGCTACCATTATACAGTAACTCCTCGCTTAACATTGTAGTTATGGTCCTGAAAAATGCAACTTTAAGCAAAAGGATGTTAAGTGAATCCACTTTCCCCCTAAGAATTAATGTAAATAGAGGGGGGTTAGGTTCCAGGGGAAAAAAAATTTCACCAGACAAAAAACTATATATTATACAGATACACACACAGTATACGTTTTAAGCAAACAGTTTCATACTGTGCACAGCTATGATGATTGTGAAGCTTGGTTGAGGTGGTGAAGTTAGAGGGTAGAAGAAGGAGGGATATTTCCCAGGGATTACCTTGCTGCTAAATGATGAATGAGCACTTGGCTGAGCCCTCACAGGTTAACACATTGTTGTCAATGTAGTCTCTCATGAAGGCAGCACCAACAGGAGGGAGGAGAGAGAGCATAGCAGACAGACACCCACCTTGTGCGTCGGGGAGAGAGAGAGGGAGAGATGCACGCTGCCCCTTTAAGTAAGCTGATGCACTCTTAAGTGCATTGTCTTTTTAAGTGGATCAGGAAGTTGAGACAGCAGCTGCTGCCTCAAGCTCTCTCTGTCTCTCCATCCGTGTCCCCTCCCTGCTCTATATGGAGAACAAGCAGGGTGCAGGAGCAGGGGGGAAGGGGACACCCTGACATTAGCCCCTCTGTGACGGTGCCACCCATAAGGCTTTATGGAAACATGCTTGTGTGTGTGTATAACATAACTAGAATGTGTTTTATGCTACATATGCCATGTAACATATATCTGTAAAGGTCCTGATCTACTGAATCTATTAATCCTACTTGTATGCATGTATCATTTTTGTATTAGAAGTTATGAATATTAGCTGCATACTTGTTTGATTCTAAGTAGGCTGTAGTGAAGCAGTTGGTCACCTTCCTGAGAAAAGACTATTCTCAGTATGTGCCCCATCAAGAAATACTTAAGCACGCAATTAACTTAGAGACACCAGTCCACATCTGGACTTTCCCAGGAATGTGGCTTCGCTGGTAAGGAACTCAGTCATGCATGGATAGGTGACTTGCCCAGGTGACTCCAATACTCCATTTTGTAGCTGGACTTTGCACAAGAGAAAATCTATTTAATCCCAGGGGAGACCCCCTCCATTTTGTCTTCAGCTGGCTAAAGAGAGAGCCTCTCCAACCCCAAACATACCTGAAAGAAACTGAGACAAAGGACAGTGACTGCAGTGATTGCTGGACCCAGATTAAAAGGAGATTAGTCTGTAAAAGGAAGCAGTCTGGAACTGGTGAAAATCTTATCTGTATTCAGTTTCTTACTGTATCAGACATAGACTGGGGTGTTTTATTTTATTTTGCTTGGTAATTCACTTTGTTCTGTCTGTTACTACTTGGAACAACTTAAATCCTACTTTCTGTATTTAATAAAATCATTTTTTACTTATTAATTAACTCAGAGTATGTATTAATACTGGAGGGGGGGACAAATAGCTGTGCATATCTCTCTATCAGTGTTATAGATGGCATACAATTATGAGTTTACCCCGTATAAGCTTTATGCAGGGTAAAATGGATTTATTTGGGTTTAGACCCTTTTGGGAGTTGGGCATCTGAGTATTAAAGACAAGAACACTTCTGTTAGCTGCTTTCAGGTAAGCCTACAGCTGTTAGGGGACGTGATTCAGACCTGGGTCTGGGTTTGCAGCAGGCTAGCAAGTCTGGCTCAAACCAGGCAGGGCACTGAAGTCCTAAGCTGACAGGGCAACAAGACAGGGTCAGAGGTAGTCTTGGCACATCAGGTGGCAGCTCCCAAGGGGGGGGTTCTGTGATCTAACCTGTCACACACACACCTGTCACACACACACACAGCAAGCAGGAGTCTCTGGGAGCATCTCCAAGCCAGAGGGCAGGAGCAGCACATAGCAATGGGGGGAATAAACAGCTGAACTGCCGATCAATAGCCTGCTGGTCGGCTGCAGCCCAGGGAACTTAGGAGAGCGGGGAGCTGATGGGGGGCTGCCAGTCCACCCTGGTTACAAGCCCCCACCAGCTAGCTGCAACAGACTGCTCTTCCTGCAAGCAGTGGACAAAGCAGGTGGCTGCCAAATGACATTAGAAGGAAGCATTACACAACTTTAAACAAGCATGTTCCCTAACTGATCAGCAACGTAACAATGAAACAACATTAACCGAGATGACTTTAAGCAGTGGTCCCCAATGTGGTGCCTGCGGGCGCCATGGTGCCCGCTGCAGCATTTATGTGCCCCTGCCTAGTGCCCAGCAGGAGAGAGAAGCCGTGACCCCGCGCCTGCCGGGGACAGAGAACTCTGGGGCTGCAGGCTATGGGCACCGGTATTCTCTGTCCCTGGCAGGCGCGGGGCTGCGGCTTCTCTCCAGCTTCTCCAGGGCTGCAGGCTGTGGGCGCAGTTCTCTGTCCCCGGCAGGGGCAGGGCCACAGCTTCGAAGCCAGAGAGAAGCTGCAGCACCACCCCTGCAGGGAACAGAGAACTCTGGGGCTGTAGACTGCAGGCACCGGTATTCTCGGTCCCCGGCAGACGCGGGACCGCGACTTAATCCAAAGAGAAACCGTGGCCCCAAGCCTGCCGGGGACAGAAAACTCCAGGGCTGCAGGCGCTGGTGTTCTCTGTCCCCGGCAGGCGCGGGGCCTGCCTAGTACTCAGCATGGGAGAGAAGCGACCTCTCTTCGGCTTCTCCAGGGCTGCAGGCGCCGGTGTGCTCTGTGCCCAGCAGGCGCTGGGCCATGGCTTCTCTCTGGCTTCGAAGCGGAGAGAAGCCGCAGTCCCACCGCTGCCGGGGACAGAGAACTCCAGGGCTGCAGGCTGTGGGTGCTGGTGTTCTCGGTCCCCACAACCCCCCTCCTGCCGGGGATAGAGAACTCCGGGGCTGCAGGCTTCATTCTATATTAAAGTAAGAATAATAAATATATTTGGACCAGCAGTTCAATAATGTTTTCCCTTGTTAAAATAAACAAGATGAAAACTGTTTATGATATTTATTTTGTAAAAACTCCTTAATTTTTCTTACAGGTAGATAAAAAAGAGCAAATTCATATGGTAAGGTGAAAGAGTCATTGCCGAATAATGTAATTAATACCTTTTACATGTAAAATTACCCTTTTTATCTTATGGATTCATATATTATGTAATATTAAATATGATGTCAAGTATCAGAGGGGTAGCCGTGTTAGTCTGGATCTGTAAAAGCAGCAAAGAATCCTGTGGCACCTTATAGACTAACAGACGTTTTCGAGCACGAGCTTTCGTGGGTGAATACCCACCATATACAAGACGACTTCTCTGTCCCCTCAAGCAAAAAGGATAGTTATGGACAGCTGAGGGTTTTCTAGACATTCTCCTGAGCCTGAAAAATACTAACAAAAATATATTTAGGATTAACTTGTCACTTTTAAGACAATTTGCTTCACACAGCAAATTCATAATGCCAGTCCTGGGATTACTTAAGGATTTCTGTGCCTTATTCACAAGAGGGAAATAAAATTATGCACAATCTCTCAATTTAAAAAGAAATGGGGAGAGTCCGCTGCATAAAATATTCCACTTAAATTTCTAAAGAAATTTAACAGAGTGATACTTCAGACGGTTCTGCAAACAAAAGCCATTCAAGTCTTCCACTAGGATCATTCTCTGACACACATACCTGCTTATATTAAATATTTGCATTGAGTATCTTTTTCCTTGTTCTAGAGTAGTAAGGGATCCAGTGAAGCATCTGCCACAAATTTCTACATTCAAAACTAGTTTTAATGGAATCCAGAACAAAGGAACTAAAAATATTAAACACTTATTTTTGCCTCATATCATAGGACTTTTTCCTTCTTTTCAACTCAGTGCCTCTTTAACGAGCAGAGGAAAAGACATCAGCTCAATACTTTAAGAGTAGATCCCTTCCTGTAGCAGGAATTACTCCGTAACACAGGCACTATAATCCAATATACACAATTCTACAAAGTGAGATCACTGCACAATTTGATCCTTTCATATTTCAGTCTTAAAAGTCCTATGCTTAAACACAAAGAGCAGTGCCTCCTTACTTACTGAGGGTAAGACTTCTGTTTGACAGGGTTTATTAATTTCATTGGGGGAGGTGGGGAATTTTTCAGCTTTATGTAGATATCCAAAAAAAAGGGGGGGGGGGAGAGATCTCATTGTATGTACTTTACAGAGTAACATATTATATACTGGTACTTCACTCATTACAGAAAAGAGTAATGTTCCCTAGTACATATTAATATAGTACTGTTTCAAACAGCACTATGTTAAAGCACTTCAGGGAAACTTCAGTGCGCACCAGCAGGGTCTTCACTGACCAACATGTTAGTGCACTTTAGAAATCACACCTAGTAGTCTGCATTACTGCTCCACGTAAACAAGCACTTAGATACAAGTAACTATTTCCAAAGTTTGTCCAGTGTTTATCGGATAAAACATCAATTTGATTTTTTTAAATTAAACGGTGGGTGTTCAATCTGTGTTTATAGTTAAAACTTAGAAATCAAAAATCCTTTTGTGGAGTACTTTACTGAAGCAACTGCAAACTCACAGTTTAATTCATAAAAATATATTTTACAGAATGTTATTGTTTATAATTTGCAAGTTTTATCTTCTAAAAGGTAAGGAGTGCTCTGCTTAAATCAAACATGGCCAACAAGAACTGAGAGACAGCGATACTCAGCAGCATGATGTCCAAACAAAAGGGGTGATCAGGAGGAACTGGGTAAGAAATCACAAGTGACAAGGGTAATAAAAAAAACTTTAAAAAAATTATCTATTTGGTGGCACACTACACAACTATTAAAGGATGCAATGTAGATACATTGTATGGAAGCTGCACAGTATGCTGAATTTTCTGAGAAATACTGCAGAGTGACACAGGAATCTGTGTAGAAGGTCATCAACAGTGCAGCAGTGCCATACCACACACACAGGAAAATTAGCTATTTTTTCTATTACACTCATGCAATAAAATAAAGCTAGTACAGAACTCAGAATACAATGTACATAATATACCCATACTTTGTGCAAAGCATTTTTCAATTTTAATCTATGGACCAAAAGGCAAAAGACTCAGGGTATGTCTACACTACAGGGTTAATCTGATTTTACACAAACCGATTTTGTAAAACAGATTATATAAAGTCGAGTGCATGCGGCCACACTAAGCACATTAATTCAGTGGTGTGCATCCATATACCGAGGCTAGCGTCGATTTCTGGAGCGTTGAACTGTGCGTAGCTATCCCGTAGCTATCCCATAGTTCCCAAAGTCTCCCCCGCCCATTGAAATTCTGGGTTGAAATCCCAATGCATGATGGCGCAAAAACAGTGTCGCGGGTGATTCTGGGTAAATGTCATCAAGTCATTCCTTCCTCCGTGAAAGCAACGGCAGACAATCATTTCGCACCCTTTTTCCCTGGATTGCCCTGGCAGATGCCATAGCTTGGCAACCATGGAGCCCATTTTGCCTTTTGTCACTGTCACCGTATGTGTACTTGATGCCGCTGACAGAGGCGGTACTGCAGCGCTACACAGCAGCATTCATTTCCCTTTGCAAGATAGCAGTGACAGTTATCAGTTGTTCTGTATCATCTGCCATGCCATTGTAAATTGGCGATCAGATGACGGTTATCAGTCGTTCTGTACCATCTGCTGCTGTCATGGGTGCTCCTGGCTGACCTTTGCTGAGGTCGGTCGGGGTGCAAAGACAAAAATGGGAATGACTCCCTGGGTCATTCCCTCCTTTATGTTGTATTTAAAAATAGAGAGTCAGTCCTGCCTAGAATATGGGGCAAGTGTACTAGAGAACCAGTGTACCAGAGAACCAGAGAGCACAGCTGCTCCGTGTCAAAACCCGCAGAAATGATGAGTTGCATGCCATTCTGGGGGGTGCCCTTGCAACAACCCCACCCGTTGCTTCCCTCTTCCCCCAACCCTTCTGGGCTACCGTTGCAGTGTCCCCCCCATTTGTGTCATGAAGTAATAAAGAATGCAGGAATAAGAAACACTGACTTGTTTCTGAGATAAAATGAGGGGGAGGCAGCCTCCAGCTACTATGATAGTCCAGGTAGGACATTAAACGGTGCGGGGGAGAGGAGTCCAGCATCCCACTGCTATGATAGTCCAGGCAGTACAGAATCTTTTCTTTAGACATGAAAGAGGGGGGGCTGATGGAGCTCACCCCCAGTTGCTATGATGAAGACAGTTACCAGCCGTTCTGTACCATTTGCCGGGAATGACCAGGAGTCATTCCTATTTTTACCCAGGCTCCCCCGGCCGACCTCACCTGAGGCCAGCCAGGAGCACTCACGGGATGACGACGAGGACGGCTACCAGTCCTTCTGCACTGTACCGTCTGCCACTGGAAAAGGGAGGGGAGAGGATGCTGCTGTTCAGTGCTGCAGCACCGCGTCTACCAGCAGCATGCAGTAGACATAGGGCGACACTGAAAAAAGTCAAGAAACGATTTTTTTCCCTTTTCTTTCACAGGGGGAGGGGGCAGGGTAAATTGACTAGATATACCCTGAACCACCCCGGACAATGTGTGTTGACGCTGCAGACACTGAAAGCTCAGCCAAGAATGCAAATACTTTTCGGAGACTGCGGGGACTGTGGGATAGCTGGAGTCCTCAGTGCCCCCTCCCTCCCTCCATGGGCGTCCATTTGATTCTTTGGCTTTCCGTTACACTTGTCACACAGCACTGTGCTGTGGACTCTGTATCATAGCCTGGAGATTTTTTTCAAATGCTTTGGCATTTCATCTTCTGTAATGGAACTCAGATAGAACAGATTTGTCTCCCCATACAGCGATCAGATCCAGTATCTCCCGTACGGTCCATGCTGGAGCTCTTTTTGGATTTGGGACTGCATCGCCAACCGTGCTGATCTGAGCTCCATGCTGGCCAAACAGGAAATGAAATTCAAAAGTTTGAAGGACTTTTCCTGTCTACCTGGCCAGTGCATCCGAGTTCAGATTGCTTTCCAGAGCCGTCACAATGGTGCACTGTGGGATACCGCCCGGAGGCCATTACCGTCCATTTGCGGCCACACTAACCCTAATCCGACATGGCAATACCGATTTCAGCGCTACTCCTCTCGTCGGGGAGGAGTACAGAAACCGGTTTAAAGAGTCCTATGTATCAATATAAAGGGCCTCGTTGGTTGGACGAGTGCAGTGTTAAATGGGTTTAACGCTGCTAAATTCGGTTTAAACGCGTAGTGTAGACCAGGCCTCATACACAAAAAACAATAGCAAATGAACTCATACCTGTTTGTGCTATCCAATATTGTAACTATTAACAAATCTTAGTTGTCACAGTCTCATGATGTAGATGAACTTTACTACATAAGTACTGAACTGCGGTAATCAAGAGTTGCTGCTTCTAATAATGTTTCATAGATTTTCCATGAGTTCAGCTTTAACTGAGAAGGATATATAATTTTCCTACTAGAAATACCTTATGAACAGTACTGAAGCATTTTTTCAGTCACAAAAGACCCACACAAACCTCTAAGAAACTTAAGATATTTTAAAATCAATTTTAGATGTCAAAAAAGTTATATATCAGTCACACTAAGGACTGGTCTATGCACAGTTTTTGTATCACTTTGACTGTCAGTTTAGAAACAGAGTTAAAACAGTGTACCCCCTAACTTGGACATAGTTTGTGACACAGAGGCCATTTGACAAAGGGTCCCCTGTTCTTTGCAAACAACTCTAGCGTCAGACCCAATAAACCCATTACACCAAACAAACGTCTTGCAGGATATTCATAGGAGCAATATATAAGGTATCTACAGAACACCTGTAACTTGTCAAGATTCATAACCATTGCCAGATGTATGTATATACAGGTAATATTTAAGAAATAATGTAATCATAGGGAAAGTATGCTTTATGGGCTTGGAGTAAAACTTAGGTCCCCAGTGGATAATATGTCTCAGTGATGGCCCACTCAAGTAGAGGGGGAAACTACCCCATCCTGGTTAGTCCGAGATGTAATCCGTGACTAAATTGTCTACCCTTGTGCCATCCCACGACTTTCAGTGGAAAATCTTCAGAGACAATTGCAAATAATTGAAACCACTTAGAAGTACAAAAGGAACATTAAAACAGACAGGGAATTTCCCTGCATGTGAATAAAGACAACAGACTGTTTCACTATAACACCAAGTGAGGAAAGGCACTCTGTATCCATTCACTGGGGAGACAGCTCCGGCCCCTCAAGAATTCTCATGAAAATTTGGATCTTGGTTCCTATAAAGCCAGCCAGCTAGCTCTGCAACAGAATGAACTTTGGAAGGAGGGGACCTATTTTATTAGACAGAAAAGGTAACTATTAACAAGTATAGATTCAGATTCGTATCAGATGATTTTGTTTTGCGTTAGCAGCAAAAAATCCTGTGGCACCTTATAGACTAACAGACGTTTTGGAGCATGAGCTTTCGTGGGTGAATACCCACTAACCATTTGTTTCCATCACTCTCTCTTGTTTCAGGTTGAAGCTCTATTCTTTCTTACACAAACCTACCTTTGTTTTATGGTTTAAGTGATGTGCGGTTTACTGGAATGGTGGTTTAAGGTAAAACTAGTAAACTGGGGTATGCCGCCCCCTTGGGAGCAGAGGATCTGAGATTTCTGTAAATAGCCAGTATCAGGGGCTGCATATCACGGGGGAACAGTTCAAAGGGACTCAAGGACTGAGTGCACCTATTGTTAACCTGCAAGGAAAGGCCACACAGCCCCAATGAGAGGGCACAAAAGCTGTTGGTGTTTGTTTTTTTTAGGGAGCTGATACCCAGCCAGACATAAGCAAGACTCCCTCACAATAGAGGCAGGAGATAACAGATGGAGTTGAAGTGATATAAATAAATAAAAACAGATAACCAAGCCCTAGCTTCTACAACTAGGAGGTTCCAACAATAACAACTTTATAGAAAGTTTAATTAAAGTTGTATCAAATTAGACAGACAGGACTACTCAGTTTGAGAAAAAAATGTTTTGAATGTACTATCTTTCCCCATATCCTGTGATTATTTCTAATTTGTCTAAGTAATGTTAGCATTTCAATGTCTGTTTACAAAGCAATATTCCTTTTTCATCCATTAGTGGTTCTATTACGTTTAATATGAAAAAAAAAAGCCCTCACAATCAGAGCAAAGGTTTGTGCATAATTTCATAAGAATAATTATGAGTTAGCAGAGGATTCCCTGCCTACAGAATAGCCCCATGCTCTCCTCCTTTATGAGAATGTATGGAAAGAAACGATTAGCCCTCAAACCCAAAGGTCCCAGCAAATTCAAGAGCCAAAGGATCTGAATAGGTTAAGGGTTGGGGAAAACCCAGGCCTCAACTCCACAGATCATGGACCCCAGCTTAACCTACTACAGAGACAATCCCTCTGCATTTATCTCCAAGCCTTTTGATCTCAAGCTTCCTTCTACAGCAAAGACTCTGTGTTCTGATTCCTTTAATTCAACATGCAGAGGAGAAACTGGTGAGCAATCCTAAACAAGGACAGTCCAGAATTCTTGGTTTCTGAAATCAGAAGTCCTATGATCAAAAAGCAGTGGTGACTGAACAGCAAACGGCATATTCTCAATATAGACAGAAGTGGATAGCAGGACACCTTAAGGATCAGTGATTTTCTATATCTGAAGGATCAGGGGAAGGGGGGATAAATTAGGCTTCAGCAGGTAGATTTTGCAGAAAAAACCTAATTTTTAGGATAAGTATGGATGTTTCTGAATAACATATACGAACCTAACCAAAAGATGCGCAGGATGCTGTTCCTGCCATTCCACATTTTGTGTCCAGCCCTCCCTCCCACACCTAGTGACTGTGATCACATTTAAGAAAAGAGACCTACACGCAAAGGTGTACCTCTTCTGATAGCTGCTGTGGCTCCTGCCATTTACCATCCCAACCCCCCATTTGATTCTCCCCATCAGAAGAGGGAAGAATGCTCAGCTTTCTACACCATATCAAATGATTGGTCTAGGCTGCCAGCTATCTTGTCTGATCCACAAGGGACTATTTTCCAATAATCTCACTACTGATTTTTCTACAATTTAAGTAATAAAACTCATCTTCCTGACCCCAGCAGCTCCAAAGACTGGGCAGTAGTTAGGTAGTCTGAGGAGGAAGAAATGCAATTCTTCTTTTCTTGCACAAGGGACACATGTACATAGCATTATCCATTATACATAGATTCCATATGGACTGAAAGAAAAGCTGACCACCTCAGAATGTGTAACAGTGCCATGTAAATCTCAGCAAGAATAACTGTATAAAAATGGTTTTGAAGAAGGAATCCTGCTAAGTATACGTGAAAGATATTTTCCTAAAAGAAATTCAAAACAAAAAAGTGATTAACTATATCATGTTTAAATTTTCAAGAGATGCTCAATGCTGGGCATGTGTGTACACGAGAATATTTTTATGTGAATTTAAAACAGTAAAACAACTAATCTCCAGAATCTGGGGATGATGTTATGACCAATACATATTTTTTTGCTGGAAAACATGTTTATTCTCCTTTCTATTAGTTCAAGTTAGATTAAATAAACCACTCTCTATAAAGGATCATTCATACCAACTAAATGTACAGTCATTGACTCTAATAAGCATCTCATCCATCTTAGTTTTGGTATTTCTCAAAGTGAGTGTGGCAACTCAACCCACTTAGAGACATTAAAGTGACTCAGTATCAAAACACAATTTAGAAAGGAAAAAGAGCAGTACTGTGGCCTCTCAGTTCCTGGGGAATAGTTCACAGAGCTACATTAAGAGAAACCTGTGAACACACAAGTTTATTTTTTCCCCCTTTCAGTTATCCATTCGAGGGACTTTTTTAAAATCAGTCAAAATTATCTCTTACACTATTAACACAAATTAGTACATCTGATTAACCCAAGGCATTGCAGAATACAGGGCATGTTTGTGTTTGGTAAGTAAATATGCCCAGGGAATTTTAAGAGTTTTGATGAGAAGAAAGCGACAAAGAGTCCTGTGGCACCTTATAGACTAACAGACGTATTGGAGCAGAAGATCACAAAAGCTTATGCTCCAATACGTCTGTTAGTCTGTAAGGTGCCACAGGACTCTGTCACTTTTTACGGATCCAGACTAACACGGCTACCCCTCTGATACGTACTTGATTATAAGAGAGTAAAATCAGGACATTATATTTCTTTGTTGTCCTTTGGCATCTTGTCTAGCACCAATTTCTGCTAAATGTTGGGAATATTTCCTATTTATGTTAAAGAACTGAAAGCCAAATACAGCCTAGAACCATACATGTTACGATCTGTGAGAAAGGATGGTATGTCTATAAATATTAGCTCTTATAACTAAATGTTTACTATTGCTTTTATTTATTGTACTACTGCCATGAATGGTCTGCATGTTTTTTTCATCCATTATGGAAGTAGATGAAAATAGAAAGAGAGTACAGGAGAAGAAAAAAAACAACTATCTTCACAAGGCCTGGTAATTTATTTCGGGTCACAGACTAGCTCCTTCCTGCTATTCCCTCTTTAACGACTAATAGGTCGAAGAAACAAGTCCTCTCCCAAAAGTTTTGTTAGCTTGTTTGATGGGAAAGGTGAAAGAATGGCAAACTATACTATTGAGTGAATTATAACAGGCTCTCTCCCTTTTAGAGGCCCATGGTGTCAAAAGCTGAATCAGACATCACCCTGGAAATACAGAAATGACAACACTTTCAAGTTGCTGTTAACACCAGTGTTAAAGCATTAAACATGACTAACTGGATCCTATTAACAATTAGGATTTATACCAAAATGTGACTAATAACACTTACCCTTCGTTGTAAAGCACTTTGAGATCTATTCCTGAAATGCACTATATCAAACTGCATTATTTATTATTGCGGTATTTCACTTACCTATACTATATTTTTATGAAAATATGCAGTTCACAAGCATGTGTCTCCTATCAGCTATACTGAGCTTACCTGGGATGTCAGATGCTACATATCCTTTATATCTGTATGCAGTACTGGAGTGAAAACATTCCTCCTGCCACTCAATAGTTTTCTCAGTCCTGTGATTTTTTATTTGGGGCAGGAAATGCTTAATATAAGTTGCTTTGACTAATATTTCTCAAGAAGTCTGCAAGTCTACGGATGTGTTAACACAGGGTTTGCCTCTACACTACTGGCCTTTGGAGTTCAGCAGGGAAAACTGTTATATTTGGGGGTCTTAACCTGGGAGGGTAAACAGAATATAAAGCTGCATGTCTTTCCCAAGTTCATCTTGCAGGTGTGTAAGAGTTCAAGGAGCTATTATGAGAAAGTTTACTCAGGGACAGTTCTTGGGCATTCCCTACAGTTGTATTTGCATTGAAGCAACATGAATATCTTGTATCTTTTTCCCCTCCAAACCTAATATTTTTTTAAACTAAAGGAATGGCAAGAAGACTGACGTGCGCCAGTGTTTTTAATATACTGCCACGAATTTGTTCGTGAATGCCAGATGGCTACCTACGGGCACTCTCGATTTAAATATACCTTTAGCAACTTGCATAACTTGTGCCAGTTAAGCAGAGCTGAACTGACCTGAATAAACATCGTTTTCACCAGTTGCAGGAAAACGGGTCATCATACAACGTTTACCGGGGACAAGTCTGCATGATCAGGAGCAAGCTCCTGACTGAGCTGTAGCCAACAACACTTAATTGCAGCAGCCCTGTCAACGCAGAGCATTTGCAACGTAACATCTGTCAGAGACGAAGGGTAAGATTAGCACCCGGCAGACTCCACAGCAGCCCCCCACCGCGCGTGGTTTCTAGCACACACAATCCCCCCGGGAGTCTGCGCTGGGAAGGGGGGCCGGAATCGCAGCCCCTCCCTGTTGCGGTTTGAGGGGATTTAAACCAAAACAGGAGTGAGCAAGAAATCGCAGTTCAAAATGTACCCGGGGCCTCCGTGCTGCCGGGCCCAAGGCATGTAGCTGGGGCACGGCCGGGATCGGCGGGAGAGAGGGTCTGGCCAGCACCCAGAAGAGGCTGGGGTGGGGTGTCACTTACCGTGGCTGCCCGCAGGAGCGGAGCGTCCCCCCTCGGCTCGCGGCTCCAGGCGGCGGGGAAGTCCAGCTGGGGCCGGAGGCGGCCGCGCGTCGGGCAGCTCAAGGCGAGCAAGGTACCAAGCAGGAAGGCGGCCGCCGCGCAGCCCAGGTAGAGGGCCACCCGCAACAGCAGCAGGGCCAGGCACGGTTGCCCCCCGTCCCCCGCCTCCGCCCGCCCCAGGTGGAACACAGACACCGCCAGCAGCCCCAGCCCGGCCGCCAGCATCAGGCGGGACGAGCCGGGATCCTCCTCCTCCTCCTCGTCGTCCGCCTCCTCCTCCCCGCCGGCGACGGCGTCTGCCGCGGGGGCGCTGCTGCGGGAGGACTGGCCGCCGGGGCTGTGCGCTCCCGGGGCGCCGGAGAGTGCGGCGCCCGCCGACTCGGGCTGCCCGCTGCTGCTAGTGCTGTCGGCATCGGGGAACATACTGCTCCTGGCGCCGCTGGGAACAAGCGCATCTCCCGCCCCAGCGGCCCCCTCGGAAGGTCGCCTCTCCCCGAGCCCCGCGGCTGCTGGCACCGCACCGGCAGGAGAGGGAGCCGGGGCTCATGCCCGGCAGCACAGGAGGGGAGCGGGGCCAGCCAGTGCTTCACCAACCCTCCCCGCCGACTCCGGCGGCAGCAGTGGCTGCTCCGCTCCTCCTCCCCGCTGGTGGCCCAGCGCTGGGTGAGAGCAAGGGGAGGCCGCGCCGTGCCCGCGCGTGTCCAGCAGGGGGAGGAGAAGGAGGCGCCTGAGTGACAGCTGCAGGGGCCATGTGCTCTCCGCCGGGCAAGGAGCGGCAGCCACACTCCCAGCGGTCTGTCGTCAACCCTTTGCTTCCACAGCAAGGCCTCGCGGCCTGCCCACGCAGACCGAAAACCTCACCCCCGGGGAGTGCTTAAAAGTCATCGACTTTGGTGGGGATGGATTTTACTGTGTGTCTTCAGGGCGCGGGGGGGGGGGGGGCGGAAGTGGGGCAATTTGCCTCAGGACCTGCAGGGACCTCCACAGGAGTATCATATTTTACAGTATTGCAACCTTTATTTATGGAAGGGGGCCCCGAAATTGCTTTGCCCCGGAACCCCTGAATCCTCTGGGCAGCTGTGTGTGTGTGTTTCAGTGGAGCGTTTATGTAACCCTCTGTTTCTAATGGAAATCTTTTTCAGGCAAGTAAACACATGAATAAAATTGAACCCAAAAGAAAAATATTTATCCCCCCCAACCATAATTGTTTTCTATTTTGATCTCTTTTGATCTCATTTACACTCGTATAAATCCACTGAATCAGTGGGGTTACTCCAGATTTACATTTGTATGACTACAGCCATCATTTGGCACTTAATGCCCTAATCTGCAAATGGCTCTGTCAGCAGGGAGAACATAAGAGGGCCACCAAGGACACAGGAGTCCAGCCTGGACCATCTCATTGCAGAATTGGAGTCTTAGTCTGTAAACTCAGTGCAGGGACCTTGACTTCCTGCAGGTCTGAACCTCCCAAGTAGACTTTGGGCACTGTACAATAAATAGGATTATAATACAAAACACAGTCTCCTTATTATCACACCCTTAATTATCATCATAAGGTTTTAAAACAAAACATAAATATATCACTAATAATGTTTTTTAAAAAGGTTACACACAGAGTAAAAGGCAATCCCTGCCCTAAAGGGTTTATAATCTAAGCCCGTATTTTACAAACATGCATATGCTTAACTCCGCTACTGTGAGTAAACACGTGGGACTAGTGTGTGAAAAAAACACCCCTGAGTGATACAAGTTTCAGCACTATAAAGTGGCAGCGTAGACAATACACCAGTTCCAAGAGCTGGTAGCTACTCCCCTAACGGGGGGTGGTTTTTTTTACAGCACTGGGAGAGCTCTCTCCCAGCTCTGGTGCCATGATTACACAGCCACGTTAAAGTGCTGTTGGTAGTGAAGAGACTCTGCCTGCAGGATCTGGGCCTAATATAACTGAGCAGCGAAAAATATTAAACCTTTTAAAATTTCACTCTCATTAAATCTTCACCATTCTCGTGGTTCCAACTTTTAGCAACACGGTTGTGCCGCTGCAGCCATGCCGCTAAAAGGCATGCAGTGTAGCCTCTGTTTGTCAGCAGGAGAGATTTCCCTGCTGACAAAAATCTTCCAACCTCAACGAGCAGTGTCAGTGTGTCCACAGGACAGCACTCCTGCTGACAAAGTGCTATTCACACCAGCACTTGTCGGTGACAAAACTTTTGTCTTTCGGGGGTGTTTTTTTTAACACCTCTGAAAGACAAAAGTTTTGTCTTTCACTTGCTAGTGTAGACATAGCTGTAGAGAAATACAACCTAGATGGAGTTACTATAAGGTGGATGCATAACTGGTTGGAAAACCGTTCCCAGAGAGTAGGTATCAGTGGTTCACAGTCAAGCTGAAAGGGCATATTGAGTGAGATCCCACAGGGATTATTCTTGGGTCCAGTTCTATTTAATATCTTCATCAATATTTAGATAATGGCATAGAAAGTAGACTTATAAAGTTTGCAGACAATACCAAGCTGGGAGAAGTTGCAAGTGCTTTGGAGGATAGGATTAAAATTCAAAATGATCTGGACAAACTGGAGAAATGGTCTGAAGTAAATAGGATGAAATTCACTAAAAACAAATGCAAAGTATTCCGTTTAGGAAACAACAATCAACTGCACACATGCAAAATAAGAAATGGTTGCCTAGGAAAGAGTACTGCAGAAAGGGATCTGGAGGTTATAATGGATCACAAGCTAAGTATGAGTCAATAGTGTAGCTGTCATAACTTTAGTCCCAGATTTGGACCTTAGCGTCCAAAATATGGGGGTTAGCATGAAAACCTCCAAGCTTAGTTACCAGCTTGGAGTTGGTACTGCTGCCACCACCCAAAAAATTAGAGGGTTTTGGGGCACTCTGGTCCCCCTGAAAAACCTTCCCTGGGGACCCCAAGACCCAAATCCCTTGAGTCTCACAACAAAGGGAAATAATCCTTTTCCCCTTCCCCCCCTCCAGGTGCTCCTGGAGAGATACACAGACACAAGCTCTGCGAATCCAAACAGAGTGACTCCCCCTCTCCGTTCCCAGTCCTGGAAACCAGAATCACCGAGTCAATCTCCCTTCCCCCCCCCCCCAACCCAGAGGGTATGCAAAGTCAGGCGAACAAATCCAACACACACAGATCTCCCTCTGACTCCTTCCTCCCACCAATTCCCTGGTGAGTACAGACTCAACTTCCCTGAAGTTTCCCAGTAAAGAAAACTTCAACAGGTCTTAAAAGAAAGCTTTATATAAGAAAGAAAGAAAAATACATACAAATGGTCTCTCTGCATTAAGGTGACAAATACAGGGTCAATTGCTTAAAAGAATATTGAATAAACAGCCTTATTCAAAAAGAATACAAATCAAAGCACTCCAGCACTATATTCATGTAAATACAAAAGAAACAAACTCTTTGGTACTCACAACTTGGAAACAGAACATTAGAAAGCAGAAATACTTCTCCAAAGCTCAGAGAAAGCAGGCAGACAGAAAACAAAGACTCAGACACAAACTTCCCTCCACCTAGAGTTGAAAAAATCCGGTTTCCTGATTGGTCCTCTGGTCAGGTGCTTCAGGTGAAAGAGACATTAACCCTTAGCTATCTGTTTATGACAGTAGCACTTGTAAAAAAAAAAAGTGAACATCGTTCTGGGATGCTTTAGAAAGTGTTGTAAGCAAGACATGAGAAGTAATTCTTCAGCTCTGCTCCCCACTGATGAGGCCTCAACTAGAGTATTGTGTCCAGTTCTGGGTGCTACATTTCAGGAAAGATGTGGACAAACTGGAGAAAGTCCAGAGAAGAGCAACAAAAATGATTAAATATCAAGAAAACATGACCTATGAGGGATGATTTGAAAAAAAAAAAAAAGGGGGTTGTTTAGTCTGGAGAAGAGAAGATGGGGGGACATAACAGTTTTCAAGTATATAAAAGGTTGTTACAAGAAAGAGGGAGAAAAATTGTTCTCGTAAACCTCTGAGGATACGAGAAGAAGCAATGGGCTTAAATCACAGCTAGGGTGGTTTAGATTGGACATTAGAAAAACTACTAACCATCAAGATAGTTAAGTACTGGAATAAATTGCCTAGGGAGGTTATGGAATCTCTGTCGTAGGTTTTTAAGAGCAGGTTAGATAAACACATAGGAGCCGACTCTGTGGGTGCTCCAGACCTAGAGCAGCCGCGTAAAAAAATTAGTGCTTAGCACACACTGGCAGCCAGCAACCTCTCTCCCCGACCAGCACTCCTGTCCGCTGGCTGTCCTGATCAACTCTTCCCCCTTTCTCCCAGCACCTCCTACTCACTGCAGTCAGCTGTTCCGTAGCCTGCAGGAGGTGCTTGTGGGGTTGGAGCAGGGACAGGGCACACTAGGGGGATAGGGCGAAACTGGGCAGGAAGAGGTGGGATGGGGTGCAGCAGAGGTGAGGTTGGGGGCTTGGGATAAGGGCTGAGGCGGGGCCTGGGCAGAGTGGGGTAGGAAGAGGTGGGCCTGGGGTTGGTCTTGGGGAAAAGGAGTGGGGAGGGCCTGGGGAAGAGTGAGGGGCACTGAGCACCCCCAGGACCTGGAGGAAGCTGGTGCCTGTGGCTAAAAACCTGTCAGGAATGGTCTAGATCAGAAGAGGGCAAACTTTTTGGCCACATCAGGTTTACGAAATTGTATGGAGGGCTGCTTAGGGGAGGCTGTGCCAAGCCCCTGCTCCCTTACCATGCTGCCTGGAGCACTGGTGGTTGGCGGTGATACAGCAGTGCCACGCAGAGCCCCAGGACAGGCAGCCGTGCCATCCAGCTGGAGCCAGCCACGCCCCTGCGCAGCACAGAGCATCAGGTCAGGATGCAGCTCTGCAGTTGTGCTACCTGGCAAGAGCTTGCAGCCCTGCCACCCAGAGCATTGCGCTGGCAGCACAGTGAGCTGAGGCTGCAGGGAATGCGGAACAGCAGGGGAGGGATCAAGGGCTAGCCTCCCAGGCCAGGAGCTGGGCACAGTGGCATAGCCGGATGGAGAGAATGGGGGGGCAGACATAAAAAAAGGTGCCACCCGCTGCGGCGCTTGTACTCACCAGGTGGCGCTCTGGGTCTTCAATGGGCACTTCGTCGGCGGGTCCTTCACGCGCGCCAGGTCTTACGCGGCACTAAAGGACCTGCCACCGAAGACCCACCGAAGACCTGGAGCGCAGCCCAGTGAGTACAAGCGCCACAGTGGGTGGTGCCTTTTTTTAGGCCCCCCCCCTCCGCTTCAGAGTAAAAATTAAAAAGGCGCCACTTGTGCTCACTGGAGGAGCAGTGGCTCCCCCTGCTCCCACCCCGGCTACGCTACTGGCCAGGCAGGAGGATTCTGTGGGCCAGATGTGGGCCGCAGGCCACAGTTTGCCCACCTCCAGTCTAGATAATACTTAGTCCTCCCTGGAGTGCAGTCCTACCCTTCTCTAGTTCTAAAATACTGTGAAGAAGGGTGAGATCACCTGTGAGTTTATGGTACAATGCACTAACAGAAAGAGACTCAATGAAGACAGGAAACACATGGTCAAAAAGGGACCCTGTCAGTGCCTGTCAGCACCGCAGATCAGGTTGATAAAAGTCTGGATGGTGGTGCTGTGGGGCTAAGGCAGGCTAGTCCCTACCTGTCCTGGTGCCGGTCCCAGCAAATGGGAGAAATGGGAGCTGGGGGGCGGCGCCTGCAGGCAAGAGCAGCGTGCAGAGCCTTCTGCCTCCCCCCCCCCACTTAGGTGCTGCACATGCTGGCCACTTCCAAGGTACAGCATGGAGCCAGAACAGGCAGCTGCGCAGCTGACCTGCAGCCGCCCAAGATAAGCCTGCGCCCAAAGCCCTGGCCCCCTCAATCTGGAGCCCCCTCCTGTATCCCAAGCACCCCATCCCTGGCCCCACCCCAGAGTCTGCAGTCCCACTCAGAGCCCTCATCCCCTGCCCCAGCCCAGAGCCCTCATTCCCCTGCACCCCAACCCCCTTCCCTAGCCCAGAGCCCCTCCCACATCCTGAACCTTTCATCTTTGGCTCCACCCGAGCCTTCACCCCCTCCTGCACCCCAACCCCCGCCTCAACCCGCAGCCCTGATTGCCCTCTGAATTCTTGCCCCCCTCCAGCCTGGAGCCCTCTCTTGCACCCCAAACCCTTCATACCCAGCCCCACCCCAGAGCCCACACCCCTTCCCACATCCCAACACCCTGCCCCAGCCCAGGGGCCTCAAGAAAGGGGCGGGAATAAGATGTTCCATTTTGTGCAGTTCGAACGTTGGCAATCCAACCCCCCAGGGAAAGGGACGTGCTGGCAGCAGGGCAGAATGGGCCACTGTGCATCTGGCAACTGTCGGCTTGTAAATCGTGCCCTCGCACGTGACGCAGCTGGTGTTGCGGGCCCCCCTGCCATGCCCCCGGCTGACCCCTGGCTCCGGGGACCGACCTCCGCGCCATGCGCACAGAAAGTCAGTCCAGGCCTTGCTCTCAGCCCCGCAGTAGTTACTTGGCTGCAAAGACAAAGGCCAAATTACTCTAATAAAAGACTCGGATTCTCTTCGTGCTAAGTCACTCCCAGCGCTCTGCAGTGACGGGCGTCGCTCGGGGCCCTGCGGTATTTACACAGCACCAATCCCGCCCGCGAGCATCTCCCCACAGGGCACTGGGGCCCGGTCTTGCGGCACGTTGATAAAGCGCGTTGCCAAAGGCGGAGCTGCCCTGCCCTAGCTCTCCCCACCCCCGAGACACCAGGAAGAGGCTCCAGGCCGCCCTCTGGCGCCCAGCGAGCGGGAGCTCCACCCCCTCCCCGGCGACGCAGGGGCCGGGCTTGTTGCTGGCGCCCGGCGAAAGGCGCGGGGCCCGGAGCCGAGCGGCTGCAGCGCAGCGATCTCCGTGAGTATCCGCCCGTGGGCCCTGGCCTGGGGGAGGAGGCTCCTGGGCACCGTCCGCCCGGCGCTACTGGCGGCTCCTGCTGTGCCGACCACAAAGCTCAGCCCTAAGGTAACGGCGACGGGAGCTTAGCCCCTGCCCGGGGCACCCTGGCGTCAGGCTCCCCGGAGGCGGCGGGACTGCCGTGCACGGAAGGGGGCGGCCCTAGCGGCGGTGTGGGACTGATAAACCTGCCGCCTGTGCGACCCCCTCCCCCGAGCATCCTCCCCGATGCCTGCGACTGGAGCCCCCGCGAGTTTTCCCCGGGTGCCCTCGCCTCGCTCCGCCTCCTCCCTCTCCCCAGGTCCTAGCCTCCCCCCGCCCTTGTCCACATGCACACAGGCTGTTCCTCCGGGTGTGCATGCCCTGCCAGGGACGAACGATAGCTGCAGGCGGTGCTCTCCTCCAGCACCCCCGAGTAGTGGGCTGGCGAAGGCACCGTATAATTAGCAGGCCTTGGAAAACGGGAGATGGTAATTATATATTTTGTATTATATATTTTAGTGAGGTTGCTTCCCCCCTGCAAGCTCCACAAGGATTTTACTGGTTTGCTACTTGAGTCCCTGCCTGAATGACACCTATGTAGGTGTTTGTTTAGTGTGGAGGTTGCTTGAGCTATATTTGGAGAGTTTCTGCTTGCACTGAAAACCTGAATTAAATCCATGTTTCAATTAAATAATCCATATTAACCAACTTTCTGTGTCTCCCCCTCCCCATCTGTGTTTATCAGCAAGGTATTTGTATGGAAATCAAAGTCCTTTCCTTTAAATAATGTTTCATCCAACTACCTTATTCATTTGCTGGTACCTCAATTTAATGTCCATAACAGGATTCCTTGTGTAATAGTTGACTGTTTTTTGTGTCAACCACTGGATTGCAGTATTATTGAATTAATTGGCCTAGAAAAAGATATGGGAGTGATAGGATAGGAATACAGAAGAGTGACATTTTAATAGTGCTTAGCAAAATGTGTTGTAAACATATTACAGCATTATGCCTATATGTAATGGAGTTTGGTCATTGGGTCCAAGTATTATACATTTGGCAAAAATGTCTTAACTCAGAAAACTAGAACACAATTGTAGTATAATACTTATGTATGACTTACTCCTGGTGAATTATACTATCTCAGTAATATTATACATTTGGCCAATGTCTTTTTAAGTGTCTTCCTTGGAATTAAACAGTTCTAGCCTTTTGTTTTACATAATTCTATTTTCTTTGCTGTTATCAGTAGTAATACAAATCTGTATGACAACTAACTACTCATTTTTTTTGTGGGATCTATAAATCCATTAAAGTAAGTTGTAACCTGCTCAAACTTTATATACATTGGAAGTACGTATACTCTTTCTGCACCAAACAAAATAAAGAAGAACAATACAAATTGTGATCTTAGATATACATTGCTAGGCATCTCAGGGGATATTACATAATATACAGCAGTGCATACTACACGTATGAAGCACTATCTATACATTCTGAAAGCCTGTTAAGGAAGCTATTATGGTTTAAATATGGTCAACATGGTTTAAATTCACACAACAACAACGGTTTCTAACCATTAGAGGAGTGAAGTTCTGGAACAGCCTTCCAAGGGGAGTAGTGGGGGCAAAAGACATATCTGGCTTCAAGACTAAGGGTATGGCTACACTTACATTTGTGCAGCGCTGGAAGTTACAGCTGTGTTCGTACAGCTGTGTAGGGACAGCGCTGCAGTGTGGCCACACTGACAGCTACCAGCGCAGCAGTGTGGCCACATTTGCAGCATTTGCAGCGCTGTTGGGAGTGGAGCATTGTGGGCAGCTATCCCACAGAGCACCTCGTCCCATTTTGGTGCTGTGGGTTGTGGGAAGGGGACGGAAGGGTGCGGGTCATTCCGCTTCCTGTCCCAACGCCCCGTGGTGCATCGCTACACATTCCAAGCAGTTTGGTGCCATTGTGAGTCTGCAGCGCGATTTCTGTTACAAATGGAGCCCGAGCTGCTGCGGACCTTGCTGATGAATGTTGCCAGCACATCACGTTTGGCAGTTGAGCTATTCCTTCAGCTCCAAAGTGACAGTGAGGAGTCAGACGATGATATTGATTCGCCTGACATGCAAGACTCTAACTTGCTTTTGGCAGTAACAGACATGCTCAGTACCATGGAACGCCGCCTTTGGGCTCGGGAAACAAGCACTGAGTGGTGGGATCACATCGTCCTGCAAGCCTGGGATGACGAGCAGTGGCTGCAGAACTTTCAGATGAGAAAAGCCACTTTCATGGCACTGTGTGCTGAGCTTGCCTCTACCCTGCGGCGCAAGGACACGAGATTGAAAGCTGCCCTGCCAGTGGAGAAGCGGGTGGCTATTGCAGTCTGGAAGCTGGCAATTCCAGACAGCTACCGATCGGTCGCGAACCAGTTTGGAGTGGGAAAGTCGACCGTTGGAATAGTGTTGATGCAAGTTTGCACGGCCATTAATCGCACCCTGCTAAGAAGAACCGTGACTCTGGGGAACATGCAGGACATTGTTGATAGCTTTGCACAAATGGGTTTCCCTAACTGTGGAGGGGCGATAGATGGGACGCATATTCCTATTCTGGCACTACCCCACCTGGCATCTGAGTACATTAATTGCAAGGGGTATTTCTCTGTGGTTCTCCAAGCACTGGTGGATCACCGTGGGCATTTCACTGACATTAACTCAGGCTGGCCTGGAAAGGTGCATGATGCACGCATCTTTCGGAACAGTGGCCTGTTCAGGAAGCTGCAGGCCGGGACTTTTTTCCCGCAAGACCACAGTAGGGGAGATCGAAATGCCCATTGTGATCCTTGGAGACCCCGCTTACCCCTTAATGCCATGGCTCATGAAACCGTATACAGGGAAGCTTGACAGGAGCAAGGATCGGTTCAACTACAGGCTGAGCCACTGCAGAATGACTGTGGAGTGTGCTTTCGGCCATTTAAAGGCACGCTGGAGGTGTCTTTTTGGGAAGCTAGATTTGGGGGAAAGCAGGATCCCCGCTGTTATCTCCGCATGCTGTACCCTCCATAATATTTGTGAAGGGAAGGGTGAAACATTCACTGAGGAATGGACCTCTGAGGTTCGATGCCTAGAGGCTGAATTTGCACAGCCAGAGAGCAGGGCTACTAGAGAGGCCCAGCAGAGGGCTTCAAGGATTAGGGATGCCTTAAGGGAGCAATTTGAGGCTGAAAGCCAACAGTAATGTTTGGTGCCTTGCACGGGTGTGAAGTGCAGTGGTTACAATGATTTGCTGTGCCTGTTTTTCCCTTTGGGTACAGTATTTCTCACTTTCTGCAATAATAAATGTTTTAAAAGCCAAGAAATCATTTATTCAAAATACAGTACATAAAAGGGCAGGGGGGTAGGGTGATGGACTGTACATTCAGAGGTTTGAATATGTCCTGCCTGGATTGCTGTTCAATGCCTGCTGCACTTCAGGATTAATATGCTGCATGTTGATGGGGGTTGAGTGCATAGGGTAAGGGTTGTAGTTCTCAGGGCTGGTAGGTGCACGTACAGGTGTTGGGGGCAGCTGGTGGTGGTAAGAACCAGGCTGCTGGAGAAAGGTGTTTTGAGCAAACACTGGGGAACAAGGGAGAGAGCTTTGGGGCGGTGGGGTTTAGCACGGTACTGATCTGCCTGCATAGCTACGAGAGACTGCATACAGTCCGTTTGGCATGCCAAGAGGCTTATCAGCTGCTTCGTGCCTTTCTTGATAGCCAATTCCTTTCTCCTGCTCTGTGTTCCCTCCACTCATGCATTTTCTCTCTCCAGTCCTGCAGCCTCTTACTTTCTCTGGCATACTGATTCATAACTGCTTTGACCAAATCTTCCTTGTTTTTCCTTGGCTTCTTCCTCAAGTTCTGTAGTCTTTGAGCAGGCTGTGATAGGGCTGGAGGATTCAAGGACACTGAAAAAAAACAGAAATAGAAACATTTAATGCAGAGGCTACATTGTTTATTATCACAGTGAAGGAGTTTGTAGACTATTTGTAGCATCATTTACACATAGCAAACATAGCACAGAGAGGCCACAGCAGCGAAGACATGGTGAGTACTGGGGTGAGTGTTTCTGCCGCAACTCATCTGGGAAGGGGAACTGCTTGAGTCAGGGCTCACTGGGGTTTCTGTGCATTGGGGAAAACAGAGAGCAGGTAGGGGGGACCTGCATGGAACACTATCCCTACATTTTCAACAGGATTTTCTACTGCCAGATATATCACTGCTGCGTGTTACCTGGGAAGAGAGGGAGGGTCATCTACAGCAATGTGGATTCCGCCCTGGTCCCTGTGCAGCTTGCCTGTGTGCAGCAATGGTCCCCCCACCCCTCGCAGCACAGGCATGCAGGTAGCCATAACCCCCACCCTCCTCTCCCAAAACAGTTCCATCCTAAAAATAAAATCTGCTTACCGGGAACACACTCCTCTGCTTCTTCTTCACCAACAACTTCCAGCTGCTGCGACTAGCTAGCTTCCTCCTGGCTTGAGAAGAGCTCCTGGCTGCATGCCTCCTGGGACTCCGGGGTGTCTCCGTCCACCTCAGTAGCCTCACTCTCTGCTTCATCTACACCCTCCCCCACTTCTCCCTGCTCTGAACTCTCCATCGTGCTCCTTGGATTGGCAGTGGGGTCACACCCAAGTATGGCATCCAGCTCCTTGTAAAAACAGCAGGTC
Organism: Gopherus evgoodei; assembly: GCF_007399415.2. Taxonomy (NCBI): domain Eukaryota; kingdom Metazoa; phylum Chordata; order Testudines; family Testudinidae; genus Gopherus; species Gopherus evgoodei. The sequence continues at coordinate 62,467,570 of NC_044326.1, forward strand.
GTGGGGGCAGCTCCTGAGCGGCGGTTTCCCTCACGGGCTTTGCAATAGGCACTCCGCAGCTCCTTTACTTTTACCCTGCACTGCAACGCGTCCCGTTCATGGCCCCTTAGCAGCAAGGACTTTGGTATCTGCCCATAGGTATCATAATTTCTACAGCTGGAGCGCAGCTGTGACTGCACAGCTTCCTCTCCCCAAACACTGATGAGGTCCTGCAGCTCGGATGTGTTCCATGCTGGGGCTCGTTTGGGGCGTGGAGGCATGGTCACTGATTGATTGCACTCCACACCTGGCTGAGCAAACAGGAAGGGGATTTTTAAAATTCCCGGGGCATTTAAAGGGTGGGTCACCCAAGCCCAGGGCAGTAGAGTGTGAAACAATGAGCAGAGTGGCTGAAAAGGTATTCTGGGATACCTCCTAATACCCTGGAGGCTAATAAAAGCGCTTTTGTTGGCCACACTTGATGACCAGCACTGCATCACCAGCGCTGGAATTGCTACACCCCAAGCAGACCAGGTGTACAGCCAGCGCTGCAACCAGGGAGTTGCAGCGCTGGCCGTGCTTTGCAAGTGTGGACACAGAGTGAGTTGCAGCGCTGTAACCCCATCACCAGCGCTGCAACTCTCCAGTGTAGCCAAGCCCTAAGCTTGATAAGTTTATGGAGGGGATGGTATGATGGGATAGCCTAATTTTGGCAATTAATTGATTATCAGCAGGTAAATATGCCCAGTGGTCTGTGATGGGACGTTAGATGGGGTGGGATCTGAGTTATTACAGATAATTTGTTCCTGGGTGCTGGCTGGTGAGTTTTGCCCACATGCTCAGAGTTTAACTGATTGCCATGTTTGGGGTTGGAAAAAGAATTTTCCTCCCAGGAAGATTGGCATTGGCCCTGGAGGTTTTTGGCCTTCCTCTGCAGCATGGGGCATGGGTCACTTGCTGGAGGATTCCCTGCACCTTGAGGTCTTTAAACCACAATTTGAAGACTTCAGTAACTCAGACATAGGTTGGGGGTTTGTTACAGGAGTGGGTGGGTGAAAGTCTATGGCCTGCATTGTGCAGGAGGTCAGACTAGGTGATCATAATGGTCCCTTCTGACCTTAAGTCTATGAATCTATGAAACTGTTTTATGGCATGTTGCATAATAGCATGTAAGCCTTGCTAGAAGTTTTCCTTTTCAGTGTGGTTCTGTTAAACAGAGTTTTGCTGAAACTGACTTAATGGTAACATGTAAAGGGCTCATCACAGAACTGTTAGTCCTTTGTCAAACAATCCACAACACAACATCAACTAGGTAAGCATTTACAAGATGACTACATCCAAACCAGAAGGTAAATGTGCACTTATGTTTATTACATTTATTTAAAAAGACTGTAATTTAGTCACTCTTATGACATGTACAGAGTTCTTATTTGGACAATGATGGATAGAAAGATATATAAATAGTTCCATAAAGTGTTGAATGTATGTATCCATGAGAGCATGCTACTCAACAAGAGAAGTATTTTGTTATGGAGTTAAAAAAACAGAGCAATCTCTTTTGGCTGTTTGTTTTCAGTCTCTGTGGTCTGTTCTGATGCATATGTAGGATGTCATACAACTGGTGCAAACTTATGCTTTCATGAGGAAAGCCTTAAAATGCTAATCAATAACTAGGAAGAGTTGTCAATAATGAAAGGGGCACTTTCCACCAAAAATGAAATTAATCAGATATGCTGCTTTTAAGGTAAGATGCACTAAAATGGTTGTTACAGATACTAAACATTAGAACAATTTTATTGCTAGATGTTAGCTTCAGAATGGAGACTGGGAAGTAAACCTTCAGTTGTTTGGATTCAGCTGTTGGAATGTTTCCCTGCTCTGCTGTCTGCCCTAGCCCACAAGAACCCGATTTCCTTTTCTCTCTCTTCACAGGTATGCTTCCACACACATCCTGAGGTCTCCAGGAGTAGGGTTCCCTCGCTATGGACCTTAGAAAACCTGCAGATACAGGGACTGACGAGAGCATTTGTGGGATAAAGAGGGCTGTTTGTCTCCTTTGTTGTGTATTTCCTGAGACATGCAGAACCCTCAGTGAATTTTAGGTGGCTCATTGCCTCCTCATTCATGAGTTTTAGGAGATTCATCCTGACACACTCCATCCCATGAGTCTTAGGCTTTTCTTGTAGTCTTCTGAGCCTATTTGATTCATTAGAAGACTGACCGATCTAGAGATGGTTAGGGAAGGGCTGCCATCTAATCGCATCTAGGGCTTAACAGGAAGATCATTCAGAAGTTTCCCAGAGAGTCTTCTAAGACATGAAGTGGTGATGATGCTCAGTCTCCTAGGGCTGTGAGGGAGGAGGGGTTTCACAAGCTTCTGAAAGTCCACACAGCAGGGAAGCCTATGACTTTTCTTGGGGCAACCAGGACTGAGAGTCACATTGTAACCCCATGCCTCCAGCATGAGGGAATCTTGCCTTTGCTTGATTTAGGGCAGGGTGGATCAGCAACCTAATTCTGCCATTCTTTTAGCCATTCAAGCACTCTCCTTAGGACTGTACCAGCCCTGTATTCACCTTGCAGGTTAACAATTGTTGCACCTAGTATCCTGTGATATCCAGCTGCTGACACTAACTACTCACAGAAAATCCAAATCCTCTGCACCCAAAGGTGCAGTGTACCCCACTTTACTGGTGTTACCCTAAACCCCCGCTCCCATAAACCACACAGCAGTTATGAGCCTTACAATAAAACAAAAGTAGGCTTATTTAAGAAATAATTAAGATTAAAGTAGAAATGAGGGAGTAATGGCAATGGTAACAATACAAAACAATCACCATATGCAAACTTTGGTTACTTTTCCTATCCCATAAAGTAGGTTTCCCCCTCAAAGCTCGGTGTGCTGCAGAACAGACTGGTTTCACCAGAACCAGGATCCAAATGTTCATGAAAACATCCCCATACCACAAGGGGTTTCCTCAGTGAATGGATCCAGAATGCTTCTCACTCCTTTGTGTTATACTGAAAACAGCCCCCTGTGACGAACTGGGAATGTTCTTAATGTTTTCTCTGAATACTGTGTTGGTGCCTCAGTGTACCCTAGGCAGGTCTTAAGTATCTGGCAGAGCAAAGGGCCAGTGCACCTAAATGCCTGACACTCTGTCTCCTAGCAACTGATGGCATGGGCCCCTCCTCTGCAAAGGTGCCAGCTGAAGGTGTTGGAGACAAAGGGATCAGGTGACCTCCTGGCCCGGGAAAGGAGCTGAGCAGAGAGGAGGGGCTGGGAGGGGTTGTTAGTCGAGCTGGCTGGGGTCGAGGAGTGAAGTGCAGACGTGGGTGGTCTGGCTCACTGTCCCCCAGAATGAACCCGGCTGAGGGGTCCGGTTCGCTGTATCTACAAGCTCTGTTTTAGACCCTGTTCCTGTCATCGAATAAACCTCTGTTTTACTGGCTGGCTGAGTCACGTCTGACTGCAAAGTGGGGGTGCAGGACCCGGTGGCTTCCCCAGGACCCCGCTGGGGCAGGCTCGCTGTGGGAAGCGCACGGAGGGGCAGAGGATGCTGAATGCTCCAAGGAGAGACCCAGGAGGTGAAGCCGTGTGAGCTTCTTGCCCTGAACAAGTCTGCTTCAAGGGAGAGGAGGCTCCCCAAAGTCCTAACTGGCTTGGTGGGGCGCAGTTCCAGAGCATCCTCTGGTGACTCCGTGACACACCCCCCCCCCGCCCCCCAATTCACAGACAGGGCAAAGCCCTGTCTTGTTGTAAAGTTCCTGTTTTACCTTCAAGTGGTTTTGATTTTTTTTTCAGTTTCCTCTGATTGTTTTCCATTGGAAGTCTTAGTATTGTGCAGTGCCACACAGTTGAGCCTTGCATTTTGTCAGTGGCTACACAGGGCAGGACGACAACTCCCTCACTACCCAAATGGGCCATCACTGAGATGCATTAGCTGCTGGTGACTTTTATTCCAAGTCCATAAAGCCTCTATAATTCCTTAAATATTACTTGCAATGATTATGAATTTTGACAAGTTACAAGCTTTCTGTAAATACTTTACATATTATTCTTTGTGGATAAATATCCTGGAGGACATGTCTGGTGTAGTGAGTTTGAGAGATCTGAGGTGGTGAGAGTTGTTTGCAAAGAACTGGGGACTCTGCTGTGGGGCCTCTGTGTCAGAAGAAAACTAAGCTTGGAGCTGGCTTTGGCCTAATAAACCAATTTACTAAGCTAGCTCACCTTGATTCATTTACACAAGCAAAGCCATTCTCGTATGTACAGGGCCTGAGGTCTGTAGGAGATTGGTTTCCCTCCTAAGGTACCTTGAACTGTGTATTAGCTAGGTAATTTTCCCAGCACTCCACATGCCCCCCTCTTTCAAAAGCCCCTTTAGCTTTTTAGTCTCATGTTAGTGCTATTTAAAAAACTAAGGAGATTCCCACACAATCTCCATTAATAATTACAGGCACAGTTCAGTGGCTTGTGTATATTACTGTTGAAGAACATTGGTTTAGTTTAATAACCCACACTCACTGCCACACCAAAAATCCAAACAGTAGAAGTTCTGAGTTAAACTTGAAAGAAACCAGCCAAGCTTTCGAACACAGTATTTACTCTTTTTCCCCTAGCAGTGACCTGAGTAAATCAGAAAGTTATACTACCTTATCCATTCTTTTTTTTTTAAATAAAGACCACAAAAACTAAAATCTTTTATTGTAGTTATGCTGCTTTGTGGCCTAGTGATGCATAATAGACAGACATAAAACAATTTTACAGATTCCTCATATGACAAGCAACATACTGAAGGGACTCATTCCCAACTCTGTTTAAAGTCCCAAATATTGAGAGGTACTGAGAGGGCTCAGTGCATTACAGGAGGTGCATGACCCTTCACAATATGAGACCTAATCGTTCTGCATGCTGGTAACTTATTTCAAGTGTCATTAAACAAAAAGTTAGCATGTCTCCTCGTACATCTAGTGTATTCTAGTCTGACTGCACGTTTCAGGCCACAGAACCTCATCCACCCGCCCCTAACCTCTGGCTGACTTGCTGAAGTCCTCAAATCATGATTTAAAGATTTCAAGTTACAGAGAATCCACCATTTACACTAGTTTAAACCTGCAAGAGGCCTGTACCCAATGCTGCAGAGGATACCCCCCATGGCATGGGGTATGGGTCACTTGCTGGAGGATTCTCTGCAGCTTGAGGTCTTCGGACCACAATTTGAGGACTTCAGTAACTCAGACATAGATTAGGGGTTTGTTACAGGAGTGGCTGGGTGAGATTCTGTGGCCTGAATTGTGCAGGAGGTCAGACTAGATGATCTTAATGGTCCCTTCTGACCTTAAAGTCTATGAGTCTATGAGGGTCTCTGCCAATCTGACCTGGGGGGAAACTCCTTTCTAACCCCAAATACGATGTTCAGGTAGGCCCTGAGCATGTGAGCAAGACCATCTAGCCAGACACCTGGGAAAGAATTCTCTGTAGTAATTCAGAGCCCACCCCATCCAGTATCCCATCACTAGCCATTGGAGATATTTGCTGCTAGCAGTTGCAGATTGGCTACTTGCCATTGTAGGCAATCCCATAAACTTATCAAGCTCAGTCTTGAAGCCAGTTAGGTTTTTTTGCCCCCACTGCTCCCCTTGGAAAGCTGTTCCAGAACTTCACTCTGATGGCTAAAAACCTTCATCTAATTTCAAGCCTAAATTTATTGATGGCCAGTTTATGGCCATTTATTCTTGTGTCCACATTGGGGCTTAACTTAAATAACTCTACATATACAAACACCATATGTCCCAATCATGAAATTGGAGTAATTGTAATGAAAGATGGGAAGTTTGTGTGGTGGTAAATCATCACATTTGGTATTGGGGATGTATGTTTGCTTCAGTGCTCCATGTGCAAAGAAATGAAGTGGTAGGAGGACAACTCCAGGGACTGGTTAAATTAGTCTAGATACTTTAACTATTTACTACCATACTTTATACACTTGGGTTTCTAACTTTGTTTTAACTTTAACATTGAAACCTAACATCTATTCAAACCACTAATATGTGCCTTCAACCAAAGTTATTTTTTTGTGCGGGGTCCTACCTTTGTCTTATTATTTGATATTACAGTAATGTCCAGAGGGCCTGTTACTGCAACCCATCTCCAAACTGATCTCCAGGAGGGTACTGTTGGAGCAACTTTGTGGGTTTTTTTTTGTTTTGTTTTTTTTAAGTTTGTGGTTTATACTATGACGTTGTTGTTGTTTGTTGGTTTTTGTTAAAGAAATCTTTGGGCCTGACAAGGTTTTGGTCCTCATTCTTTAAAGACACTGTCTTTTCTGTGTTATATATTGCCTAGCACAGTGGAGTCTTGGTCCATGACTATGGCACTAGGTGCTGTGATAATATAAATAATAATAAACTTGGGAGCTGGTAGTGGATACCTATAGTTACTGTTTTACTACCACCAGCTAGCTAGTGTATTCTTGAGGATATTCCATAGAGTCCGAGTCCCACAGAAACTTATGTTCATAATTTACTGTTGACCTCAGTGGGATTACTTATTTTAGTAAAGTTAAGCATATGTGTAAGTGTTGAAAAGACAGGGGCTTAGATAAGTAATTGATGCTTGGTAAGACTTTTCTAGATGGACAGTTGTTAGCGTATACAGCAGGAATCATGTTTTCTTTGAATGTATAAATAAGAGGGTTATTAAAATCAGAAGTTAGGCATAGGTATTTTGGATCGGTGATAGCTTTGACTAAGACTGCATGATCTCATTTGTTGATTCCATATTCTAGGAACTGAAATACTAAAAATCTGTACTTTCTACAGACAGTGTAATAAAAGATTTTGTACATATATGTAGTGTGCTATTCTCCTGAAAAACCCCTGACTACAAATAATTTGGCAAATCCCACTTTTCAAAGAAATGTCTCATGTCCTAGACGCACAAGGGAATAAAATACAAAAGTACCAACTGAGACTCAAACTCCTCTCATTTAATTTCATTTCATACTCGCCATTAAAACAATGTATAGTTTGTGAAGCACCAAGAATGTCACTGACAGAAATTGACCAAAGTAGCACATCTGTTTTTAATAATGTAAAGATTACAAAGTGAAGGGACTGTGCCTGAAAAAGGAAAGAGGTAATGTTATGAATAAAATATTAATATTAATATTGCAGTGAAGTGGCTAATGTTACCATCATTATCTGCTGGGCAGAATCAAAGTTGTTGAACTGTGTGTTGAGAGGTCACAGAGTGCTAACAAATGATTCTTTTGTAGTTCAAAAAGACCTGTATTTTGGATGCTCGAATTCTGTCTCCATTGTTGCCATGAAGTTGTGACTAGCCATTACTGTGCAGCATAGTGACAGCTGTGAAGACCTAGCATGGCCATATGTTACAATATAACCAATAATACTAAAATATTGTTAATATAGTCTTGGTTGCTAAGAACATAATGATACAAAAACTTGCAAGAATGTTACAGTTAACACTTAAATGATCAGAAAAGGTTTTTTAATATAATATGTATGTATATTATATATATTTTGTAACTAATCTAGATTTAAGAAAAAATGTGTAAAATTGCCCAAAACCAACTTTAACTGTGACCTATAGAATTTCACTCTTCCATTTATATAAGACAATTTAAAAAAGATTAGATGTAAGTAAATTCCATGTAGTAAACAATATTGAGGTCTGATAATGGGGGCAAGAACGCTGTTCTGTCATTTAGTTATTGGTTCATTCACATCTAGATACAAAGTAGAGTCATCCAACTACTGACACAAAGACCCTCTTCTAGATCTGTCATGTAAAGGATTTTTAGTTAAAGTGTTATACTATATGTGTTGTATTATTTAGCTTTATAAAGCTGATGTCCCATGCATGACAATTATTAAACAGGTAGTTCTATAATTGTGGATCTTATGAAAGCTGAACCCAAGGTAAGAGGAATCCAAGCAGAGTGGATCTGATTTAAATCAAATAGATTTAAATAATTATTTAAATCGCTAGTCACGAAGACTGGATTTAATCTTGGATTTCTACATAAGTGCATTCTTGTTCGTTCTTATAACCTTAATACATATTCTTTAGATCTCAGAGAGAGGTGTAGGTTTCATTTTTAGAAGGTACACACTATACCTTTTTTAAGTGATTTATTTTGAAAACTTTTCAGATTAGTTTTACAGCTATATCAGAAAATGAATGATTGTTTGGTTATTTCATTTATCAAAGGTAACTGAAGCAGATAGTTCACCTCTCAATGACTTCATAAATATCTCCAATTCAGCAGGTTAATTATTGATATTTGGAGGATTTTCTTGCCATGCTATATTAGGAGGAGAACATCACCAGACAGACATTTAAATTGTTTTATCTAGCTAAAACAACAACATTATGTATTCTGGATTTTTTTTCTTAAACAGCAAACATATAATATTTTAACAAAAGAAGCATATGAATTTTTGACTTAAACATTCACGTTTTTTTAAATCAGGTTTGTCTTTGTTACAAATTGTTTTTAACTAAAATAGTTAAATGAAATATTCAAAAAAAATTAAATCGACTGTCAGCCAGGTCAACATGAGAAACTTAAAATATTGGCTTCTGCAGCTAACTCAGTCATCTTCACCTTCATTTTCCTGTTTGTTCATAATCTGGAAAAGGAAAAACAAGCTTTTCTGCTTTTTCAGGTCCCAAACAATTTCTCAATTTGGAATGAATTAGTCCAAAGGAAGAAAATTATTCTTTCTACATTAGCAGAAAAAGCTACTGCTGTTAAAAGTGAGATTATCACTTCAACAATCTCTGAATCGAAGTGTTAAGTGACTTTTACCAGTTCACTGGTGTGACTTTGTTTAAAACATCATCAGCAAACATATATTTCTTGAATGGTTCACCCTTAATTCTGAAGTTTATTATAGTTGGCATTATGGAGGGATGATTGCTGGATGTCCCTGTCAGAGCCAACTCTTCTTCAGCAGTTAAGGTTTGACGCTGGTCCAGAGTATTGAGAATATTTGCAGGAAAATGAGTTGGAGATAGTGCTTGTCCCATTTGTTCTTTTCATGTTTGTAATTTAATTCTGTCATTGCACATTTCCCTTTTTAAGGTCTCACTCAGTCCCTTCCAAATCTCAAAAGCATCAGCAATAAAACAGCCTCAACTGGAGTATTGTGTCCAGTTCTGGGCACCGCATTTCAAGAAAGATGTGGTCCAGAGAAGAGCAATGAGAATGATTAAAGGTCTTGAGAACATGACCTATGAAGGAAGGCTGAAGGAATTGGGTTTGTTTAGTTTGGAAAAGAGAAGACAGAGGGGACATGATAGCAGTTTTCAGGTATCTAAAAGGGTGTCATCAGGAGGAGGGACAAAACTTGTTCACCTTAGCCTCCAATGATAGAACAAGAAGCAATGGGCTTAAACTGCAGCAAGGGAGATTTAGGTTGGACATTAGGAAAAAGTTCCTAACTGTCAGGGTAGTTAAACACTGGAATAGATTGCCTAGGGAAGTTGTGGTATCTCCATCTCTGGAGATATTTAAGAGTAGGTTAGATAAATGTCTATTAGGGATGGTCTAGACAGTATTTGGTCCTGCCATGAGGGCAGGGGACTGGACTCGATGACCTCTCGAGGTCCCTTCCAGTCCTAGAGTCTGTGAGTCTATGAGCTATTTCCCTGCATTATGTTCAAGGCTACAGAAATAGGCTTCAAGGTACTCAGCATGTGTTCAACATTTCTCTTAAGCCCCATGTTGAGAACTTTGGCTGTAACAGTGCCATCTGTGTTTTTTCATGATTTTGTTCACAGTCTGCCATCAGATTAGGCCAGTTCTTGATATAGTGCTTAAAACAGTCCATTATGGAGTTCCATCACACGGTCTTGTGGGAGAGTTAGCTTGGTTCCTCCCACTTTTTCAGAGCAGCTGCTGCAAAGGGGTTGTTGCTGAAGTATTTTGCAATTTCAACAACATTAGCCTTTATTTCTGGAACACTGAAGTCTTTGGCTAGGAGGTGCATCAAATGAGCAATGCAACAATGTGTTATTAGTTGGGACTCTCTTCTAAATTTCTTCTCATCTTGGATACATTTGCAGCATGGTCTCTGATCAAGCTGCATACTAGACATTTGATTTTTTTTCTAGAGTTTTTTTTTTTAATAGCTTTTACTGCTACTTCTTGTAAGTATTCTGCTGTGTGTGCATTTCCTGATGTATCGATTGTTTCTGTAAGGAAGACATTCCCTTCTTTTGTTGTCACACAAGCACATACAACAGGATCGTTGTGGACATTGCTCCACACATCAAGACTCAGGTTAACAATTTCACCCTTTAGACCTTTTGCACGCTACTCAATTTCTCTTTCATACACTTTATCCTGCAGTTTGCTGCTCTGTTGGGTGGACTGTATTCCTGGTCTTAACGACTGAGCCATGTTAATGAAGTGTGGGTTCTCAGTCATAGAGACAGGAGAGTTTCTTGCATAAAGGAACCGGGCAATTTTTTCATCAGTTACCTCTTTTTGTAATCTGCTGGTTCTTATCACAAACTTATCTATAGTTGTTTCTGGATGATGGAACTTTTTTTGTTACAGATGAAATACTGTAGTTATGTGACATACATGATGTGACTGAAACACTATCATTGGCAGATAACGCTGAACCTATAGAAAATGATGGTGATCTTGAAGGTGGATAGTCTTCAGAATCCTGTATGTTGAGGATGGATTCTCTTAAATAAAATAAGTCAATGCAGTTATTTATTTATTATTACCATACTGCTCATTTAGTATTATTCATTGCATTCACCGACACTCAGTACTACTGTAAAGGTGAAATTGTAAAAGGAAGATCTGCCTATTTTAGCTATTTATTTTTTATCACAACTGCATCTAAAATAGAGTAACAACTATATATTTTGCTCAAACATGAGAATTCAAGAATAATCCAGAAGGAAGACAGGCAGTCCTTAAGAAGATGTTTGAAATAAAAAAGTGTACCAACCTGAAGATCCCGCATGTTCAGACATGTTCCTTTCCTCATCTTCAACGCAGTTTCCTCCTGAGAAGGAACACTTCTTCTCATGATGTTGTTTCATTTGGGCAACCAGGCCTTGCATTTCTTTGTTGCACTGTTTGCATTTTGCACGCATGCTTGTCTTACCCACAGGTAGAGGAACTTCATTCAAATATTCCCATACTGGGTCTCTCTTTTATGGCCTGCTGCCATTATAGGTTTCCCTTCTAGTGAAAGAATGGTATGGCAGATCTCAAATCAATGAAGGCTACACTCAGAAAGACCTCAAGACTTCTGAAATATGCTGCTCAAACAGTTTCACTTTTGTTTCTACTACATATCCCTCTCTTCTCACATTTATATCCAGACTTTTTCTCCTTGTCCAGATCTGTTCCGCCCCCAAAATTGTCTATTCATTGAACTTTTTGAAACTTTGCACTTTTACAGAGAGTTAAGGGATGGACTCTGTGTACACAAATTTGCTGAGGGGACAATCGGGTTGAAGTCTGTTATTTCTGACCTCTGTGTATTTATTTAAAACATTTTTCCTGTTAACAAGCATGTTATCTCTGGAGACCTAAATTCACAGTTTGAGAACTGCAAAACTAAGCATCTCTGATAACTTCTAGACTGAGCCCCATTGAGTAGATTGAAAGATAAACCTAAATAATCTATAAAAAAAAAAAAGCCCCTGGAACTCCATAAAATTGGGTCCCTAATCCGTGAACTATTGGAACTCATTTACAAAACTTTTCTTAGACATTACATGAATATATTGTCTCATACTATAGAATTAGAATTTATAATCCCTATTCCATGATGAGATATCTTTGAGCTATAATGTATCTTAATTAAAACTATCTTTAGATTGATTTTTTTGGATAAAATGCTTTTTGAGGAAAAAACCTGATTTAAATTAAAAAAATGGATTTTTTTGTTTTAAAGAAAAATCATTGATTTTTATCCACCCTGACTCCAAGTAAGATTGTTCTGGGAACATCTAATATGAAGTTTTACATTTTTAAGAAAAAGGGAAGTGTATGTAATAGATGTTTTTAGCTTTGCCTTTTTTCATTCTTTTTAATATTTACTTTATAATAAAGTTATACTAAAACTTTTTTAGCTTTACATTTCCTTTTAGGCTATTTTTAAGAATCCCTCTGAGAGGTGAGTGTCAGATTCTACAGGATATTTGAAGCCAGTTGACACAAGAAGTGATAAATACTGCAAAACTCAAATCCCACCCCGGACTTTTAAGAGGAGGGCAGGGGGAGGAATGTCTTGTCCTGCTTCCTCCGTCCCTATTTCTGCAGCTGTGGAGGAATTTAGGAGATGTGCAGAGTTGATGGTTTCCCAGGTTTCCTTCCACTTCTGTTGCCTTGCAGTGCTTAGGAACTTTGCAAGGTGTCTAGCTCACTAGGTCTCCTTTTGCTTCGTTGGCTCTTTGAAGCTTTGGATCTCAGTAGAATCCCTGGTTTCTTACTACTTAAGCTGCTGTATGGTGCTTTTGAACTTCATGTGGTCCATTTCTCTTCATGTTGTCGTGCATGATTTAGAAAGCTCTGAAGCTTCAGAGCAGTTGAAAAGTGGGGAGAGAACTGGGAATGATGGGCTCTGTGGAATTTCTGTGCTTCAAAAAGTACTTGAGGCAGGAGCAGGGCTGGTGTTACCATTTAGGCAGCCTAGACAATCTCCTAAGGCGCCAGGATTATTAGGGGGGCGGCATTTTGCCAGGGGGGCGGCAGGCGGCTCCAGTTGACCTGCCGCAGGCATGCCTGCGGAGGGTCCGTTGGTCTGCAGCTCCGGTAGAGCTGCTGCAGTCATGCCTGCGGACGGTCGGCTGCTCCAGCGGCTCCGGTGGACCTCCCGCAGGCATGCCTGCTGCAGCTCCACCGGAGCCACGGGATCAACGCGGGGGGCAGTGAAATGGCCGTGCGCCTAGGGCGCGAGAAACCCTGGTGCCGGTCCTGGGCAGGAGTGCACTCAGTGCTAGTATCATTAGTGTCATGCCAAGTGTAAAAGTTTCCCCTGATAAAGATCTGTGGTTCTGTTGCCTTGCACAGCTTAAGAACTATGCAGAGTTGATTGTTTCTCCTGGTCTCCTACTCATTAAACTGCCTTGTAGAGTCCAGAAGCAGTACAGTGTCCCTTCCTCCCCAGCTTTGCCCTGAACTTATGCTAATTTTTGAACTTCACAGGGTTGTCATCCCCCTCCCCCCCCCGCCGCTGTCCTAGTTCCAACTATTTGCCGCTTCTCCTTTCTTTGAGCTTGTTTTTCTTAAGTCTGCAGCCTCTTACCATATTATCTGGCCCATATATAATTATAAATAAATATTTAACTTACCTGGTCCATAACATATTTAATTATATCATAGAAGTATAATATTAATAATATAACCTAGAATTATACTGAGGGTATATGTTCCTCTGCTGTTTTGTTAATATTTTGAAAACCCTTTTTCACACCTGCAGGACCAGGAGTTGAAATTTCTACAGTAACTTTTGGGATGGACCGGTATGAAGATATGTCAGAGGGTGAAGTGGACCACTCTTTCTTTGATAGTGATTTTGAGGAAGAGCCAAAGAAAGAAGAAAACCCTGTTGTAGCCAGTGCCGAAGAACTTAGTGAGCTCATAGAAAAAGGAGGTATACACATTGCCAAATCAGACTCAGAATCAGAAACAAAACTGAAGCAAGAACACAGTGCTGAGAATGAAAGTGAAGAGAAAAAGAGAGAGTCACCAAAGGAACATTCCATAAATGGTGGCACTGACCATAGTGGGAATGCTTCATCACAGTCAGTTTCTTTAAGTTCAGAAAATGCAAGTACGTCTGGTAGAAATTCTGCGCTAAGTAGAAGAATATGTGTAAATATTCCAGCTGGGATCCCCAAAATAGTTAGAGAAGGTGAGGAGGATTATTATACAGATGAAGAAGACAGTAGTGATGATGGCAGAAAACAAAGGGTTAGACCTAAATCAGTTAAGCAATCCAGTAACATAAAGAAAGTTAACAAAAAGTATACCAATATTAGCTCATCGTCATCCTCTTCCTCCTCTTCAAGTTCAGATACAGATGGTTCAGATATGGATTCTGATAGCTGCATATCAGATTCATCACACTCTTCCTCAAAGAGAAGTATATGTAACGTGGCTCTTCTATCTCCAAGACAAAAATTCAGGCCAGGAATAAAGTCAGTGGAACTAAAACCAAAGCTTGGTGAATACACAGAGGAGTCTGAAGATACAGTGACTGATGTAACACCTCTGTCAACACCAGACATCAGTCCTATCCAATCTTTTGAACTTGCAGCATCAAATGATAAGAAACTGAAAGTAAAAAGACAAGAAAATGTGAGCCAAGATTTACAGGGTAATTTTGAGGAATTGAAGTACAATTCAAAATTTGTAAAGCCTAGCAGACTAGAAAATGGAAAGTTGAGACCCAGTCTTACATCTGTATCTTTCTCACTAGATGCTGAGTTTGATCGCAGACATAATCAAAAGGTCTTACATGATGCTGTGGACCTGAATCAGCTTTTGAAAGGTGATTTTTTTTAAACAAAATATTTACCAAGTGTGACGTTTTCTGTGTTGAGAGGGGCGATGGCATTGAGCACAAATGGAAATTAGCAGTCATTGTGTGTGCTGCTTTTTCTTTTAAAATTGGCTTCAGACCAAGTTGCATCAGTTTTAAAGCTGCCTTGTGGTTTTGCTTATTTATGTAATAGCACGCTGGTACATCAGTAGACTAATGGAAGTGTTCCTCTAATAAACTCTTATAGGTAAAGGGATAAGTAGCCATGTGATGAATCCCCAAATAGGTTTGATATTTTCACAAATCCACTGACATCATACTTTGATTTGTCAAATCATGATCCATTTAATAACTCAAATAGCAAATACTAGCAATTTTCTTTAAAACCCTCAAACTTTTAATATGGGAAATCTATCAAATTATGTCAAGTATCAGAGGGGTAGCCATGTTGTTCTGGATCTGCAAAAAGTGGCACCTTATAGAGTAACAGAAGTATTGGAGCATAAGTTTTTGTGGGTGAATACCCACTTCATCAGACGCATGTCAAATTATGGACATTCTCAACTTTAAAATGCAACTCAGAATTAAACACAGCTATAAAGAGCAAACATTTTACAAATACATTTTAACTTCTGGTGCCCTTATGATAAATGAACAAATCAAATGAACTTAAAATTCCTTCTAAATATTGAATGATGAGCATATTTTAACAAAAAAAATGAACAGTCAAATAGTCTTTGAGAGGTTTTCATTTAAACTGTAGCTTCTCCTTCCCCAGTAACTTTATGAAATGTCTTTTAATGTTGGTGGGAAGGAGCCTGTGGTCCTGTTTGCTGTCCTATCCCCAAAATTCCTCAGTGGGATGGGAGCATCAGATGATTAGGCAATGTGCACATATAAACTAGGAGTTGTGCACTTTATTTGCTCAGTGATTCCTTCTGTCTTTACTCTCATGGTGTAATGGACCAAATTTTTAGATGTTTGAAAGATGCACTGTGGGCAAGAAAAGAAGGCTTTCCCTAACCCTTATCTGTTATTTCCTATGCTCTAGCACAGGGGTTGGCAACCTTTCAGAAGCAGTGTGCCGAGTCTTCATTTATTCACTTGGATTTCACATGCCAGTCATACATTTTTAATGTTTTTAGAAGGTCTCTTTCTATAATATATAACTAAACTATTGTATATAAAGTAAATAAGGTTTTTAAAATGTTTAAGAAGCTTCATTTAAAATTAAATTAAAATGCAGAGGCTCCCGGACCAGTGGCCAGGACCTGGGCAGTGTGAGTGCCACTGAAAATCAGCTTATGTGCTGCCTTTGGCATGAGTGCCATAGGTTGCCTACCCCTGCTCTAGCAGCTCTGCTTAATGGTGACTTCATGCACTCAGCAAAGCATGATGTTAGTACATAGTACAGGTTGGTAACTAAACTTCTGGGTAGAGCTGAGTGAAATGTTCTTAACATGAGTGGTTTGTTTTTGTGTTTTTGTTTTGGTCAAAAGGGGCATGAAACTATTAATCAAATTGGGCAAATATTTCAGCTGAAAACTTTTTTTTTTTTTTAAGCAGTTGAAACATTTCATTTAGGTTTTTGATTTGAAATGGTGTTTTTTTAATTTCAAATTTGACCAGTTTTTTTTTTAAAAAGGTTAAAATGCACCTGGAACAGCTGAGTCACTCAGAAAATTCAAAATTTAAAAAAAATGAAAAAAAATAATAATTTCAGGTTGACAAAACATTTTGGTCAATATTTGAAACAATCTTTTTTTTTGTTTTTTGTTTTTCAATTCAACAACAAAGCAAACTTGTTTCAGTTCAAATCAAACTGGATTTTTTGTGGGGAACAGGACCTTAGAATTGTTTGGTGCCCAGATGTTGTCACATGCATAAAACAATAGGAACTATAATTTAATAAAAATATTCTCCAAGGATGTGAATATAAGGAGCACGTTTGTTTCCACAAAACTGAAAAGCAGTTACTCATGGCCATCTTTAAATAATACAAATCAGGAGGCAAGAAGTGGAATTTAGGTATATTTACCAGTTAATGATGCTGATTGACACTTACATAATTTCCAAATGACTTAAGTCTAAAACAATTAAACTGGCAAGCATAAGGTGCTGTGATTACTTTGGGTAATTCAAAAATTAAAGCAGATAAGATATTGACCTTTGGAAAGTGGCTACTCTGGGAATACAGACATTTTTATTCCATAATTAATTTTTACACTTTCAGCTTTTTCAGTATGCACAAAATGAGGGCAAGGGAAAATAATTTTTCTGAGAGAACAGAAGTGGACAACACAAATGTTTAACCATAAGAATTGCTTTATTATGAGCATAATGTGAGCACTGTGTGACTCTTGGACATCTGACTATCAGAGATGCTTTTAATACAATTTTATTAAACCTTACTAATGAAACATAAAAAGGATGATGCTATAATATTGGAAACAAGTATACTCAGGCATAAGTGTATGTAACAATTAAATGAGTACAGTTCCCTGTGGCGAATGTACCCCCAGTTCATACTGTAGTTGTGAGTGATATGCCTCTCGCTGGAGGCATTCAACAGTGCACCTTGCAGAACTGAGCTGAGTGGTAACATGAAAGTATTTTTTTTTTATACGGGGAGAAAATGAAGATAGAATGGCATGTTTACTAAAGGAGAAAAGATGGGAGAAAACTATAAAAAGAACATGATGTTCAAAGAGTAAACTGTGTTGAAACAAACCGCTGTATTGGATGGTAATTGAAGAGAGTGGCGTGGCATGGCGTGTACATCCTGTAATGGGTGGGTGGATGGGTGTAAAGTGTAAAATAACTTTTATGGTTTAAAATGACTCTGTTTCAGTTTGAGCATATAGAACAATATGTATATTGGCACAACTGTATAGCAGCTGGCAAGGATTTTTAGCATACAGTAATTCCTCATTTAAAGTTGTCCTGATTAACATTGTTTCATCATTAGGTTGCTGATCTATTAAGGAATATGCTCCTTTAAAGTTGCATAATGTTCCATTATAGGGTTGTTTGGCTTGCCCTGCTCCACTCGCCCACCCAGCACTCTTGCCAGAGAGCAGGGCTGGAGTGCAGGGGCTTGTCCTCCTCTGCCCGCCTGGTGTTCCAGCCAGGGAGTGGGGTCAGGAAATGGGAGCGTGCCCCATTCCACCCATCTGGCGTTCCAGCTGGGGAGCAGGGTTAGGGCATGAGGGCTTATCCCACTCTGCCCACCTGGCGTTCCAGCTGGGGAGCAGATGGGCGGAGTGGGGCAAGCCCCCGTGCCCCGACCCCACTACGCCCTGCCTCAGCTAAGCTTCACAGTCATCACTGGTGAGTACAGTATTACATAGTTTGTTGAAAATAATTTTAAACTTATACTGTATATGTATATAATGTCTTTTGTCTGCCAAAAAATTTTCCCTGGAACCTAACCCCCTCCCCCCCAACGCCCTGCATCTACATTAATTCTTACGGGGAAATTGGATTCACTTAACATCCTTTCACTTAAAGTCGCATTTTTCAGGAACATAACTACAAGGTTAAGCGAGGAGTTAGTACGTGCTTATATAAAACAGGCAAACCATTCCATACTATTATAGTTTGGAAAAATATTTATAATTTTTAATTTAAAGCACATTTATCCAGTAAAATAAATCTTTTGAGTCTCTCAAATCTGTAATGTTTTTTGCTATAGGAACACAATTTTCAGCGTTTAAGTAGTTAAATATTTAAGTTCTTCCACTTAATGTATGCACTTGGAATTAAATCAGAACAAAATAATTTGTACTGAAAATACAGCTTTCTCCCTGTTATTTCAATTGCTTTTGAACTTTTTTAAGGAAGGTACTACTGGGCAGTTCTTTGACTGGTTTAAAAAAAAATCTTGTTTAATAAGAGGCCAGAATTATGAATGAGAGAGAACTTCAGAACGATGGATGATAACAGGTGACTACATCTAAGAGTGTCTACTGTGCAATTAAAAAGCTGCTGCTGGCCCATGCCAGCTGTCTCATGCTCCCGGGGCTCAGGCTAAGGTGCCATTTGATTGCTTTGTAGATGGTTGAGCTCCAGAGCTCATGCTATAGCCTGAGCTTGCACATCTGCAGTGCAATTAAACAGCCCCTTAGCCCGAGACCCATGAGCCTGAGCCAGCTGGTACAGGCCAGCCATGGGTTTTTAATTGCAGTGTAAATGTACCCTGTAAGTCACTTTATTCCAGTACTATAGTCTATTGCTGACAAAAGCACTGCCTATGGCTAGGCAAGCTGTGATACGCCTCTAGTGGTCATATGGATAACAAGGTCAGCTGCTTGTCAAGTGATAGGAATGGAAATGATCTAAATAAGTGGAAGCCACAGCAATATTAGGATTATAGTAAACCAAGATTTTACTTGAAATTGGATAGAAGTGTTGTCCAAGCAATATACATTTCCCAGATGTTTACATTGTTAATGATCTATTACCTCACCCACCTCATCTTTTATTGGACCAACTTCTATTGGTGAGAGAGACAAGTTTTGAGCTTACACAAGCTCTTCTTCACGTCTGGGAAATTTAATCAGTGTCATGGCTAAATACAATGTGAAACAGATTGTTTAACATGCATAGATAACACATTTCACGGTTCCATTCAAGGTGAAGTAGCCTGTTTAGAGCCCCATCAGTCAGAGTTTTTATTGTATATATTCTGATATGTGTAGCCTTAACCTTTGTATTAGTGCATAATCTTTTCTTTTGGAGTTTGTCCTGTTGTTCATTCCTTCATCTCACTCCCAAATATAAATTAGACTTTAATTCAATTGTTTTTCATGTCTCAGACTTCCCTTAGAAAGATCTATCTCCTTCAACAGAAGGGTGTGATGGGCATTTTTCATTCTAGATGCTTTAGCAAGGATTAGACCTCATGATATCAAGGTATATTGGTATTTTACTGGCAGCTGTAAAAAGACCAACCCAAAAAATCTATCTCTCATCTCCAATGGAGCAGTCTACAAACAAATTCAGTAGACCCAGGCTTCTGTACATTAGCAATCCAAAGCACCCAGTGCAGACTAGCCTAACAATAGTTTCCATTTCAGATGGAACAGGAAGTTTCTTCTTTAACTTAGCTATAACATGGGGGTCCGCAACCTTTCAGAAGTGGTGTGCCGAGTCTTCATTTATTCACTCTAATTTAAGGTTTTGCATGCCAGTAATACATTTTAACCTTTTTAGAAGGTCTCTTTCTATGTCTATAATATATAACTAAACTATTGTTGTATGTAAAGTAAATAAGGTTTTTAAAATGTTTAAGAAGCTTCATTTAAGATTAAATTAAAATGCAGAGCCCGCCGGACCAGTGGCCAGGACCCGGGCAGTGTGATGGCCACTGAAAATCAGTTTGTGTGCCGCCTTCGGCACGCATGCCATAGGTTTTCTACCCCTGCTATAACAGCTTCCCTCACCACAACTGCCACATTCCTGTGGTTCCTAATGCTTGCACTCTTCTCCAGTCTCCTCCCATCCCCTTCCCCTCTTCTAAGACTCTTTTTTTTGTTTCTTTTAGACTCCAGGCTAAAAGACAATCTCCCCACACATCAGAGACAGCAGCTCAATTTGCTATGTTTAAGCAGTACTAGGGGGATGTCAGAGAAACTCCTCCACTGACATCACCAGGCATTTGAGGTCCTGACCTTCCTCTCAATCAAACTGTTCCATGATGCCTGAAATATTCCATGAAATTCTGGAATTGCTTGGATGTGGTTTTCCAAAGTTATTCCTTAAAGACAAACAGAGGTGCCATGAAGTTGAGTGTGAGGCCTTGCTTCATTCGACCAACAATGCTGCTCTTAGTAGAGTTAAAGAATCCTTGCTTCATATATTTTTCCTCAAAACAATTTGTAACCTTAAATAGTAAACCAAGCTCAAACTAGAGTTCATAACTTTGTTCTCAGACTGAGAATACTACTAAATCTGAGAAGTTAGAAGAAATAATTCTGGTCCCCCTCTAACTCCTCTCATGGAATTTAAAATAGACTCATGTTGTTATAATCACCAAGATTGGTTAGAGATCTTAACCAGTCTTTTTTTTTTTTTTTTTTTTAATAAAAATGTTGGTGTTACAACTAAGGATAAAATTTGCTTTTAAGTTTCTACTCCTTACCTTCAGTTTGTAGTTTGGAGAATGCTTTTGTCCACCTCCTGAGTGGTGCTGGCCGGTGTGAATTCAAAATCTGTGCTTAATATCTGCATTGACTTCTTATTAGTTTCCAGGTTATATTCAAGATTCCGTCATTGATCTTTAGTCCTGAATGGTCTGGAATCCAGTTGAGACAGTACCCAATTTCTATGTCAGCAAAGATCTTCTAGCTAATTTTGAAAAGTATGAACACTATGTGATTAGCTGCTGGCCTGTCTCATTTGAGAACCCTGTGCCTTTAGAGTCTAGTGATCTTATGTGAGGCTTGTTTGTATGGTTTACTGTTTTTTTTAATTATTTCTAGATAGCCCATCTGATTTGTGTGTTAATCTCTGTAACCGTTGCAGCAGGTACTATAGAAATAGGTAAAATAAATATAAAAACTAAGGGCTGTATCTGTCTAAAATCAGGATTATTAATTCTGATAAGAGAAACAAATTTTTTCTTGATGTCTTCAAGGATGAACTGGGTAGAATTTCAAGACTCACCCACTTTCTCAAGTTATGTATGGCAGGGAGAGAGAGGCGTAGAACTCCAACCTTGTCAGAAGACTCTTTTGGGCAGTCTTTGCCCCTTTCTTGACGCTCCTTCTGCCCTCCAGTGAGTCCAAATGCACTTTCACTTGGCAGCACCTCTCTAAAGCACTATATAAATGCTAAATAATGTGGTGTGACATATTATGTGGTTCATACTTTTAAAAAAATTCAGCTCACATTTGAGATGACTTATGCCATTCCATTATGAAGCAGTGCTGATGTCATTATGCGGATTATCTATTATGACATGCTGAGTGTAAGAGTCACCGTTAGCATTTCAGTGCTGGACAGATCATGTCCATACTGTATGAGATTTTAAATACATCAGAATGAGGAAGATCCCAGGCCATTCACTACTGAAGGAGAATAGGTGAGAGAGCAAATTGATCATATTTCAGAATTTTTTAAATAAACCCATAACCTAGGTGGGAGGGGAAATATGGGAGTTCAAACAGGTGGTCGTCATCTACGTGTTAATATAAAATGGGGCTTTGATTGTTTGGGCCAGATTCAGAGATTGTGAACTCTGTGGCAGGAACTCACAACCTCTGTTTGCACAGTGGCCAGCGCAAGAGGGACCCACTCCAGAATGAGGCCTTTTGGCGCTAACTTGATATAAATACTTAATATCTTAGCTTAGTAAATTTCTGTGTGTGTCATTTTCTTCACTTTCCATGGGGAAGCAATATTCACTGTGACAGTGCTTGTGATTCCGCAAATAGTGTTACGCCGGTCCAACATTACATAGTGCATAGTACATATAGTTTTCCTGTATAAGAGTTTCATACGTGGACTTTACTTCTGTTTTGCTCATGTATCAGACTCTAATCTTAAATATTTTATAGAAAATTAGAATAAGATGTAAAGTATAACACTATAATTTTAAAATTTGAAACCATAAATGTGTGAGATGCATTATCTTTTCCGTTGTAGTCTGAGTAATCTGTAAACAAATTTATCAAACAGCATTTATAAAATACACTGTGGACAAAATTGATAGGCAAGAATACTTTCAGTATTGTCTGAAAAAGGATTTGCATATCTACTCTCCATGCCCCAACTAGCTCTGGAATTTGGTGGATTTTTCTTGTGCTCGTTTTCTGGACCCTACTTATATCTAGGCACTAAGATTCCACAGATAAGAGATGAATTAAGCACAGGAGTGGGAGCTAGGAACACCAGCGTTCTAACCTCCACTATACTACTGACTTGCTCTATAGCCTTTGGCAAGTCACTTGTTCCTCTATAGGCCAAAGTTTGTGCTGACTTATGCCAGATGTATCTCCACTGAAGTCTCATGAATGAAATAGTAATGAGGTAAAACAATACAGAATTTGACCCTTTGTTTCCTCATCTGTTAAACCAAGTTGATACCAACAGCAACTCATAACACACTATCTGAGCTTAGTATCATTACTATGTAACTAAACAGCCCACTGGCTTCAAACAAACTAGTATGGAAAACTGTAAGGTGGTGCAAACTTGACTACATCAGCTGAACACATTGCAACTGTGTTTACCCTTTGCTGTGATCTTCTCTCCAGAAAACAGAATTTATCTTTGCATAATCAAAGGTTCAAGACCTATTCCTAGGGCTTCTCCATTCATGTATATGATAGATGTTCCCAGCCATACTGAGCGAGTGCATTTGCTGGATGTTATGGTTTGAGTCTGTTAAGCAAGAGTAGCATTCCTACATCCAAATTAAAGCAGACCATTAAAAAAAATTATACTCTTAGATTTAAAAATCACTGGTTTCATCAGATCAGGTTTGTGCAGGCTTGGAGGCAAAAGGGCATTCATCAGGTTACATTAGGAATATTTTGAAAAGCTAGAGACTTTAGGATCTCTTCTTAAATTTCAAAAGAAAGAAATGTAGACTTTCCTAAAAATCTATGGAAAGATGCATATTTTCTGATGTCTGAAGGGTTTTATTGTCTTCCTTGTAAGATAAATGAATAAACATCAACTTTGTTCCTGAAGGTGTTTAGTCATTCAAGGTTTATCATTCGAACACATTTCCTTTTTTCTCATTGATACAATCCATATAAAATCAATTGTCTAGAAAATATTTTTGTTTGATTTATTACCAGAAGTATGGATTTAGACTGATAAGATCAAATGTTTATGAAGGATATGTATTTAATCTTTGTATATCCTTTACTTTGTATTATACATGTGACAGTGGAACAGAGTAAAATAGAATACCTGATAAGTCCTGAGGTACAAGTGTTGGTACGAGCATTGATGCAACGTAATCCCCTACTTGGACTTGAGAGATTGATGTAGAGATACTTACTTGTGCTGAGGCGGCAATTTAGATCACGTAAGACAGCTAAATCAACCCTACCATCCTACTCTAACTTGCTAGGCTCAATAATTATTTCCTATATTTTATTTAAGAGATTGGATTTTTATTCTACTAGATCATCCGAATGTTTAAGAGTTGGTGAATTGTTTATTGCTATCGTTATCTGTGCTTATAGATTTAAAAGTCAGCCTTCTCCTCATGGAAACCATCGAAGGCACTTATTACCAAAACCTCTCTTTGTGTTTCACCTGTAAGAGGAAATTAGAAATGTACTCTGCATGATTCTATATATGCAAGTACTGCTATTTGTTAATCAGAAATTAAACTGGGTATATCAAAATTTCAAAAATTGAAAAATCTTTTCAGACCACCTTAACCTTTACACATCTTACACAAATACATTTCAGTCTAGAAAAGGTCTCAAAACAATAATTAGTTATTCGGATTAAGAAATCAGGTAAGTAGGCTTGTCTCTCAGGAACTCTGTTTCTTGTGTCTGAGCTCTAGTATTATTTTGTAAGGCCTGATCTTCAATTAAAGTTTCAGTGATTTAACTAAATCAATGCAACATTGCACCTTTAGTTAAACTGGCACAATTTCTGTTTGTGGATAAGCCCTGTTAGTCTCTAGAGGTGAACTTTGGAGAAGGAAGTGAATGAAAGGGGATACTATCTCTGCAACGCCTGTTTGCAGTTCACCAAAGCCAGAATTTGATGACCTTTGGGGCATGATGCAAGGCAAATTTGTTTAACCTAACTTTTGGTTAATTGGCAGGGGATTGGAAGAGAGTCTGACATTTTGAGGTCATGCTGACTGGCCACATGTGGTACTTAGCTGTCTTTTTGATAGGCTCACTTTTTATTAATTAGTAACAGGCCTATCAAAAAATCTTTCTGTGGATCATGTTATGAAGAAAATGATCTCATTCATGTCAGCCTCTCAATGAACATTCACAGTGTTGTCTTTAAATTAAATCCATTCCCTTAAATCCCCTTTTCACTTTCACTCTACCTTTAATAATTTATTTTTCAGCATTCCCTTTTCTTGCACCTTTTCCATTCAGCTCCTTCCCATGGAGAGCAGGGTATTCTTGTGGTTAAGGCACTGTACTGGGATTCAGGAGATCTGGTTTCTGTATTTGGGTCTGCTACAGACTTTCTGTATGACCTTGATCAGATAATTTAATCTGTGATTTTTTGTTCAGTACCCCACAGAACTATTGTAAGGATAATTAAACTTAATGTTTTATGAGCACCATAAAAAAACCTATAATATTCAACACCCCTTTGTTTTTCTGTCAGAATCTCCCTTGACAACCACAGATTTCTCCTTGCCAGTCCGTCATCTCCCCTATAATGTTTCTTCCCCCCCCTTTTCATATTTTCTCTTTCATCTCCACCCCCAAGGAACAAAGCCTTGGTTTTTCATGATTCTGCCTATTGGTAGTCATATAACAGAGGACGTTACTCTGGTCATAACCTAGGCCCTGATCTTGCAATGGAGTTAGTGCAAATGAACCCTTATGCCTTGCAAAATGCCATTTGAAGTAAAGGTTCACCCATTTGATTGGTGTGAAGGGTCTGAGCCCTAGATCAGACTTTACTGCACCGGTCTGTATAGTATAAAATAGTTTTATAATCATTCTAATCATCCAAAGAATGAAGTTAAGGAAAGTAGTGAGGGGGGCATATCACAAACTTGTAATAACTTGAAAATCTTATCTGGTTAAATGTTAACGGCAAATATCTTATTAAATATTCAGATAAATTTATTCAACCAGTTATATAGCTGGTTGAATAAACACAGTCATAAGAACTGCCATACAGGGTAAGGCCAAGAATCTATCTAGCACAGTATCCTGTCTGGCCTGTACCAGACCTCCAGAGAGCACGTACAGAGCAGAACAGGGTACCAGGAGAGGGGAAGGGAAGTGTGATATATTACTTCTAACCCCAGTTGACCCATGGGAACATGTGTCGCCCTTATCAGTCCTGCTCCTTTACTTCACTAGATAGTTACTCCCCATATTGATTTTCAGTGTAGTTTAGTAAGGTGTGATATTTATTTTATTTTATTTTATTTTATTATTTTGTGAGATTATGCTGTATTTTCTGTTTGGGTAGGGACAAGCATTTAATTTGTAGTGCTAAAGTTGCTAATGTTTTGCTCTCATGAGGAAACATGTATTTTTTTCCTTGACTAAATATTTAATCTTTACTGTGCTCCATAGGGACTGTATAATAGAACAAGACTGGGATTATTTACTCATTTCAAGAAACTAAGGCACTCTCAGTTAGAAGATGCTCTCTGTGTGAGAGGCTTCAATCAATGAAGGGTTGAGATGCGTAAGTGCCATTTATCATGGTATTAGTGGGTTCCAAAATTTACATTAGGAAAGAGCTCTGAAGTTATTTTATTACTCAATAAATTAAGTAGAGTGAATGCACAATCTGACACAGTGACTCAAGCTGTTCTTTAGCAATTATGAATGGGAGAACTAACTGTGAAATTTCTAACCCAGTTGTGTTTCTTGGTGCAGGCCACACCATAAGCCATACTGGGAAGAAATGTACACTGGTCATAGACAACTAAACCATGAGTTTGTGGTGATATCCTCCACAGAAAAAAGGATGGCTGATGAGTAGCGAAAGATTTTAAGACAGGGGATTTCCTTGAGGAAATGTTGTCTGTCTGATTACAGCACAGGCACTGCCAGCTCTGAACCCTAGTGTAAAACTCATGGGCCTTGTGCGGCTCAGCATGTCAAGGTGTAGAAAATGGTTGGTTTGTTTTTGGCAGCCCAAAAGTCTGCCATTAAGAGGCAACATTGAGTTAGCACTTCATAGCAGATCTTTTCCCTAGTGAGATTCCACAGCTTTTCCCCTTCTGGGTCACTAGCTGTTCCTTTCCAGTGTTTGTGCACCTGCTATACTACTGTTAGCCACCTATAATCCTTAAGAGTCATCAACAGGCTGGTAACAGAATTGAGCTCCATATTACAGAAGTAATAATAATGAGACCACCTAGATCCAATAGCCTGGGGGAGTGGAGCAGAGTTTCTCTTCAGGTTGCAAGTGGAATAGCTCATGTTAATGGTAAGGTAGTGATGGTGGCCAAGGCATTGATGATGTAAATGGAGAAGGATGAAAGGAGGATACAATGGAAGGAATGGAAGAAAAGAGGCAGGGAGTGACTGGAAGCTGAAGAAGCAGGGAGAGAAGAGGAGGGGGAAAAGACACGAAAAAGAAAATGATGGAAAAAAGAAGAGAATAAAACTGAAAGGGAAGAAAACCAGTTTATAGTTTATAAAATTGAACCAGTAAATGAAACATAGATGAATAAATCCATTGGAGGATATCAGACTGGTGCAATGCATGTATATTTATGTAAATATGTATTAGTTGCCCCAGGGTTCCTAGCAAGATGCCAGTCCAGCTCTGTGCTGTAGAAGTTGCACAGTATTGCCTCCATAAGGCTTCTGAAATAAATAGTGATGCAGCTCCTGCATACCACTTCCACGTAAGCAGTTGGTCGAGAGGCTTTTTGGATCCCCTAAGGCAATCCTGAAAGCATTTGCAGACCAGTACTAAGTGGACCGAGACTGGTATTTGTGCCACCTCATACCTTCATTACTTTTTTTCACCACTATATTCCTTATGCTTTTAAGGATTTATCAGAGCACTTATCTTCCGCCTTCACAGATCTCTTTACTGAAGTAATGAGACTTATGCATATTGATCTCAAAGAGCTTGATGAAGTTTATTAACTATATATGTAGGAATTACTTTAGTCTCCGTTAGAGTACAGCCATCTTTGGGGTGAATTGTGACAAATGTTATGTAGCATTACTGTGTTCTGCTATACCAGTTAGGACATGACGTGAAGAGTCCTGTGTTTAATTATGGTATAACTTGTTTTACCATAATAGGAGCTCTAGTCATGGGCCAGGATCACACTGTGCTAGGTGGTGTACAACAGAGCAAAAAAAGATGGTCCTTGCCTCAAAGAGCATACAATCTAAATATAAGACAAGAGACAACAGATGGATACAGACAGAAGTGGGGGAGTACAAGGAAACCGTATTGGTCGGCGTGATAGGTCGTGGTCTCAGCGCACCAAGAGCCTAATTAATGCCTATAACAAAACCTGACAACAGAGCAAAGGAGAGTTTTGAGAAGAGTTTTATAAAGATTGATAATGAGGAAGCTTTGCAGATACTTCTAGGGAGCCCCTCCCAAGCAGGAGGGGAAGCGTGAGAGAAAGCACAAGAATATTTGTTTTGAAAATTTAACAAGTGGGTGATAGAGGCTAGCGCAGTGGTCCCCAACGCGGTGCCTGTGGGCACCATGGTGCCCGCTGGGGCATTTGTGTGCCCACCTAGTGCCCAGCAGGGAAGAGAAACCGCGGCCCCATGCCTGACAGGGACAGAGAACTCAGACTGCAGGTGCCAGCGTTCTCTGTCCCTGGCAGGCGCCGGTGTTCTCTGTCCCCAGCAGGCGCAGGGCTGTGGCTTAAGCCGGAGAGAAGCTGCGGCCCTGCGCCTGCTGGGGACAGAACTCCGGGGTTGCAGGCTGTGAGCGCTGGCGTTCTCTGTCCCTGGCAGGCACGGGGCCGCGGCTTCTCTCCGGCTTCTCCGGGGCTGCGGGCGCCAGTGTTCTCTGTCCCCGGCAAGTGCGGGGCCACGGCTTAAGCCGGAGAGAAACTGCGGCCACGCGCCTGCTGGGGACAGAGAACTCCAGGGCTGCAGGCTTCATTCTATGTTAAAGTGAGAATAATAAATATATTTGGACCAGCAGTTCAACAATGTTTTAAAAAATACATTTTTATGTTTTAAAAAAATACAATGTTTTTTAAAATACATGAGATGAAAACTGTTTGATATTTATTTTTGTAAAACCTCCTTAGTTTTTCTTACAGGTAGATAAAAAAGAGCAAATTCACATGGTAAGGTGAAAGAATAATTGCCAAATAATTTAATTAATACCTTTTACATGTAAAATTACCCTTTTTATCTTATGGGTTCATATAGTATGTAATATTACCTATTATGTTTTTCATATTATTTAATGTACAAATACAAAATAAGCCTTGGAAAATTGTTGGCGCCCGCCTCACTCTTCTGAGAACATGAATGTGCTACTGGACACAAAAAGGTTGGGGACCACTGGGCTAGCATCATGGGCTGATCAGAGACGAGCAGGGTTGCAATGAGAAATGATGCAGAGGAATCGTCTGTGGCATAGTTCCCCTCTTACCCAGTGAAAATAACTGTTGGCTAAAATTGCTAATAGTTGGGCTGGACAGTGGAGCCTCAGAACGTGGAGTCTGCAACATGGCTAAATACAGTGTGGTGGTGAGAGACAACACAAAGAAAGCAGCAGCAGCAGCAGTGAGGCGTCCCGTATCCAGCAACTCTAGAGGTGTAATCACTCATCTCTGAGCAAGGATGATTGGAGCAATGTGGTAAGAGATGGAATTGAAAATACCAAAGTGGAATTTGAGCAGTAGACCAATACAGCACTTTTTTTCTGTGTGAGAAGTGTGTGAGATCTTCAGTAAGAAGTATTCAGGGGCTGAATGGTCTCTTCTGGGAATCAGTTGAAAACTTTTTCTCACAGTAACCTGGTTTTCCCTCTTGGATCCCATCCAAGTGCTGACCTTGCCTATCTTATGAAATCATAAGAAGTATGGCTGTAGAGGATAAGGAGCAGTAGTTGAAATCATTTGTCTACAACAGCTTTGGAGTAATAAAGTTAGCAATTGTGTGTTTGTCATGCACGATATGTAACAAATCTCTTTTACAAACTATTTTCCAAGTGACTAGTGTCTCTCTTCCAAGTACCTTCACGTTCTGCAGCTTTTGCGCTGCATGTTCCTACAGGGATATATTTGATATCATTGTGTTAAGGAAGAGCACTGCCACTTTATTTTTCCACATGAATCATGTAGCTTAGGTATTCTTAGTTTGTTCCTTTTTGTCTTCTGTAGGTTTGTCTGGATGAGACAGATCTGGGATGTGAATCTTTGAATGACTTTAGTACATGATTGTACTTCTGTTCTATTTATAAATGAAGTACTAAGTTGCAAAGATGTTTTTCAAAGCTTATTAATGTGTTATGTGCACACTTGGTCTTCACTAGTTTTGCATTGTAGTATATATTACATGGTCATTTGCATACCATATTGACAAGTTGACTAAACTGTCTTTCCTGATGTGACCTGTCTTGCCGAAGTTCAGTTCTTACATTTATCGGAGGTTCTTCTGGCTTGGTCAAGGTCAGTTGTTCCTATAGGAACTATTTGGATTTGAATGAAAGCTTTTCTGGCTCATTGTGAGTGTTAACTTATGCCAAGTTTTCCAAAAATGACTAGGGATTTTGAGTGCCCTAATTTTTGAGAATCTGACTTGAAATACCTTAAAGGAGCCTGATTTTTTTTTTTTACAGAGGTGATTCTCAGTATTTGCTGAAAATCATGCTCTTTGAAACTATGTGGAATGGCACCAAGAACCAGACATCCAATAATCACTTGAGAGTCTTGGCTAATTACCTTTTCACCTGGAACCAAATGTTTCCCATCCAAGAAATTGCCCATTTTAAAAATGCCAAATCTGCCTTGGCATATTGAAGTACTCTGAGGTGTAAATTGTGTGTGTTTTCAAGCTTCACTTTTGCTCTATGCTGCCATATTCCTATTTTAATTCTTTGTTTATTGACTATTTATATACTTCCAGGCCAGGTTCATCTCTCTTCTCCATCATTTGTTTTAAAGTGGCCATACATTTATTTACTTATTGCTCTCTCTCCAACAAGGAACCTTTGTAAAACTCTTCTGTTTGGGAGGCCTGTTCCAAATTCATAGTAATCTTCGGAAATACATTTTGTCTCCTTGTTCCAGTGCTGTATTCTCTAGGTCCTATATTCCTCACAAAGGCAACTGCTCCTGTATCCAGAATGTGATTCTAGCCCAAATGCACATTTGGGACTGAGATTTTACAGAACTCTGTGCATGTTGGAAGCAAACACTGTGTCAACATCTAAAACTTCATTTTAGCTTAATCAGTGGTGTCATGGGGCAGTTTCTAGCCCTCGCCTTCCTGAAACTGTATTACAACTGCTAGAAAATTCTGTGAGGCTTATGTTAGTATCATAAATGATACTGCACTGCTGTGCCACCAATCACCTGTGTTCAGTGCTTCGGTAGTATCCTATTAACAGTAGACACACATGCATATATGTGATTACTGTGACATCTGTGATTGTTGGTGCCACAATAACTATAGCGAAGATAGTTGTTCCTCTAGCTAAAGTCTTCCCTGACTATATACTTTATCACTGGACAAGGGAGTGTAGGAGCATGTATGTAAAGGTACAGAGCAGCAAGTTCTTGGCTGCCTGGAGTCTAGCTTGTGCTGATAACAGTCAAACGGAAACAGCTTTGCACACAGCTTTGCACAACTTTGTGTCCATAAGAGTCTGCTTTGCTCTTTGCTCTACCTTGTTAAAGTATCTACAGCATATACCGCATGTATTTGCATACTGCTGACTATTTTGAACATTGAGGTAATGTTTTAACACCTGAACCTGAGAGGTAAGTACTCAGCATGCCTCAGCCCCAGGTCAGTAGGAGTTACAGGTGCTTAACACCTTTCAGGCACAGGTCCTAAGTGTGACTTTTCTTCAGTTTAAAACAGAGGGGGTGAAAACATGATGGCTGACATTTTCTAACTAAACAAGTGGCGTGATTTGCTGAGGTACCGGGCAGCTCCCATTAAAATATGTTGATGGTGCTTGACAGTAATGGAAATAAGCCACTTATTTAGGTGTCTAAATGCTGAACTGCAGGCCCACATGTTCAAAAATTCTGACTTATTTTTCTAGCTCTATCAATAAATCATAGTAATATAAAATTATATGCAAGTGGTGTCTTTCATCTATGTTTGGTTTTGCTTTTATGTTTTTAAAGCTTTTCTACATTTGGAGAAAAAGGAACAGCAACAACTCGTCATTGATCAGCCTACTTCAGGGTCAAGGAAAAATTACTCTTTCACAAATGAGGAAGTAAGACAAATTGATCGGGAAAACCAAAGGCTCTTAAAAGAATTGTCCAGACAATCTGCAAAGCCAAGGAGCAAAAGTGCCACTCTGAAGAAACCTGCTGGCCTGCCACCTAAGTTGTACCATAGTGCTCTCAACAGACAAAAGGAGCAGCAAAGGATTGAAAGAGAGAATCTGGTAAGTTGTTGTTTTTTTTAAGTATTGTTTTGGATCAGTATAGAGGGAAAAGCTGCTTGGTAGCAGATGGGCCACTACTGAATGGTTGCCAAGCTGATAAGACAGCACTTGAAGTCTCTCTTTTTTTTTAAACTTTTATTATATTAAGGCCAGAATTAATGTTTTTGAAATAACCAACAGCCTGATGCAGTTAGGCACAAGGGACTTCCCTGACTATATACTTTATCACTGGACAAGGAGCATGTATGTAAAGGTACAGAGCTGCAGGTTCTTGACTGCCTGGAGCCTAGCTTGTGCTGATAACAGTCAAATGGAAACAGCTTTAATATCCTAGGTACTTCTATGCCTCAATCTCTATAGTATCTGAACACGCAGTATGTACATATATTTGTAAGAATAATATATCATCTTACTTTGACAAAACAACAATCGTTTTTTCAGTATGTGAAATGGATTTAAAACGATATGGCTTTTCTTTCCTGTAGAAATGTTCCACTTGAGGGAAACAGCTTCTGTTTAAATCTAGTTAATGTACCCTCCATTCTGGGTGGCATATTAAGTAGACTAAACTAACTCAGTATATATTAGTTTTTCTGCATGCCTGGTTATAAGAGGAGGGGAAACCATATCTACACAGACAACATACACAAAGAATAAATCGTATGATATAAACTGAATCAGAAATAACTTTGTGTATAACCTGCCATCATTTTTCAATATTTGTAGCTATTGGCTTGTCCTATTATGTTGAACCTATATACAGTAACTCCTCACTTAGTTGTCCTGGTTAACATTTTTTATGTTGCTGATCAATTAGAGAACATGCTCGTTTAAAGTTGTGCAATGCTCCCTTATAATGTTGTTTAGCAGCCACCCGCTTTGTTCACTGCTTGCAGAAAGAGCAGTCCGTTGGAGCTAGCTGGTGGGGGCTTGAAACCAGGGTGGACCAGCAGCCCCCCATCAGCTCCCCACTCCCCTAAGTTTCTTGTGTGGCAACCGTCCCTCCTCCCACTGCCGTGTGCTGCTCCTGCCCTCTGCCTTAGAGTTGCTCCCAGGAGCCTCCTGCTTGCTCTGCAAGGAGAGGGGGGCGGGGGTTAATGTCAGGATGTCTTCCTCCCCCTGCTCCTGTATCTCATCTCCATAGAGCAGGGTGATAGTGGGGGACATAACAGGGCTCAAGATGGAGGGAGATTGCTGGCAGCAGCTCCTGTCTCAACTTGCTGATCTACTTAAAAAAGCAATGTACTTAGGGTGGAGTCAGCATACTTAAAGGGGCAATGTGCGTCCCTTTCACACACAGTGCATGCCTCTGTCTCTCCTTGCCATGCTGTCTCCCCCTCTCCATTCATGCCGCTTTGTAGAGTGTGAGGCTACATTAACAACAACCCTTGAGGGCTCAGCAGAGTGCTAGTTCATCATTTAGCAGTAAGGCAATCCCTGGGAAATAGTCCACCCTCTGACTTCACCACCTCAACCAAGCTTCACAATCGTCATTGCTGTGGATAATATTAAATTGTTTGTCTAAAACTTGTACTATGTGTGCATGTATGTAATAAAATCTTTTGTCTGGCGGAAAAAAAATTCCCTGTAACCGGGTCCATCCTGGGGGGCAGCGAGCCAGATACCCACGTCTGCGCTCACTCCTCATCCCCAGCTAGCTCCAAACTGACGCATCTTCCAGCCCCCACTCCTCTGGGCTTTGTTCCTTTCCCGGGCCAGGGGGTCACCTGATCTTTGTTCTCCAACATCTTTAGCTATCTCCTTGCTGGGGGGAAGGGCCCCGGCCATTAGTTGCCAGGAGATCGTGTCAGCCATTTATGTGCACTGACCCTTTGCTCTGCAACACTCTCACCCACTAGAGACTTAAGAAATGCATAGGGGAAACTGAGGCACCCACACAGTAGTCAGAGGAAACATTAAGAACAGTCCCACTTCATCACTGTCACTAATACAGCCCTCCAGTCTTTCTTACTGTGGACATTTTTATGACTACCTCTTTCCAATTTGATTCTTCATAGTTGTCAAACTTTTCCAATTGACTTTTTCTTTTAATTTTTGTTTTTGTAAGCAGGAAAGTTTTAATCATTTTGTTTAGGTTATAGGCTGTTACCTGAATAGCAAGAACAAAACGTAACTGACCAGTAGAGGATACTGTTGAGTCACAAAATGTTTTATCCTTCTAAAATAAGTCTGGCATATTCTGTTTTCTGCCAACCTATTTTTTCCTAATGGAATGTGGAACAAATGTTGCTGCTATTTTTTTTTTTTTTTTTTACTTCTGAAGCTATATATCTCAGTCTGTATTGACACAGATTAAACCAGATGTGGTGTGAATATAATCATAGTACACAATTGTCAACATGCTAAAGCTTATAGGCTGGAATGTATCCTAAAGTACTTTATGAGTTGGAAGTTTATTTTACTGTGCAGACTACTAGTCTGCATAAACTGTGTTAAAGGAACATTTTTAAGGTTCCAAAGTCAAGCATCAAAAACTAGGAAATGCCAGAATCAAGGTTGCCTATGCAGCCTCCTTATATGTATACATTATGAGATATTGGTTTTGGTTTCCTTTTGTACAGGACCCTTAGCTCAATCAGTGCACAGAATGGATGGTGCTCACTTAATGAGCAACTTTTCAATATTTTTTTCTCTTAATTGTTCGGGGTTTTGGCCCCATGTGCTTACTGCACATTTTTCAAACCCTGCTCTGAAGACTGAATTATTAATTTCCTCATAGGCTTTTCTATGATCCTCATCACTCTAGCATCTGAATGCTTCACAAGTATTAATGAATTTATTTTCAGAACACATGCTGGAGTTGAGGGGGTTTATTATTCCATTTTACAAATGGCAAACTGAATCATAGATTAAGGTCTAAAGTATCCACTAATGTTGGGTGCCCAATTTGAGATACCTAGGACCAGATTTTTCAGAGTGTTTAGCATTATATAGCATTTCAGATATTCACAGCACAGCTCTCATTGACTTCAGTTGCAGCTGTAAGTGCTCAGCACTTAAACAAATCAGACCCCAGAAAATGAGGAACACACAGCCAGTGATCACTTGTGAAAAGTTTGGTTTAAGTGACTTGCCTAGCATCACTTTGTGGCAGAGGCAGGGGTAGAATCCAGTTCTACAGGTCACATTCAACTGCCTTAACCGTGGGACCATCCCCTCTCTTCCTGTAATCTTCTGCCTCATTCACTATACATCTTCCAACTTCTGCAGGGGTCCCACAGACTGTCTTCTTCAGTACACAACCCTAATTCATCCCTAGAGCAGGTAGGGGAAAAAATAGTATATGATCATGCAATTAAAGACACTATCATAATGCCTATGCACATGGGAGCCAAATAAAAGTTGCACAGGCAACCTTAATTCTGGCACATCCTAACTTTTGAGTGTTTGACTTCGTAACCTTCATAATGTCCCTTTTAACATAGCTTTTTTGTATATAATTTCCTAGGCTTTAAAAGCAGACACCACCACCCCCCGATTCCATCATGTGGCATCATATTGATACTGACATGGGTCATCAGCAGGGTTGGAACCTTTAGGTTCACCTCATAGACTCATATGGACCAGCACCAGAGGGGGATGGGACACTTTTTTACCAGTGGATTTCACAGGTATTTGCTGACAGCAGAGGAATGATGAGTCAGGAATGTTGGGTTCCATTCCAGGCTCTGGAAGGGAGTGTTCTCTAGTGGGCACAGACTCTTTCTACCCATTTCCCCACTAAGCTTGACACACATCCCTTCTTCCTTGTCCCAGTCCTGTCTCTACTAAACCACTTGCTCCTCAGTCCAGTCCCATTCTCTGCACCTAGTTCATCCCAGTCTTCAGACTTCTCAACCCAATCCCAGTCTCCTTGCCTCCTTTGTCTTAATCTGACTCCTCCAGACTCCCCCATTCCTAGTCCAGGTTTCACCTCTGTTCCTGCTCCCGGTCTCCTTGCCCAACCTTCCCTCCTCCACTCCTAAGGCTTCTTGCCCTGCCAGTCCCAGTCTCCTCCATGGCTCTTCATCTGATCTGTTTTCCCTCCACTCGTTGGTTTCGTGACTGTACCATTTCCCACCACAGTACCTAGAACTAGTCTCCTTGCCTAGCAAGTCCCAGTCTCTGCCACACAGCTGTGTTGTCCCAATCTGCTGTCCTGCAATAGCCTAGATCTGGCTCCTGGCCCTCTGCATTTGAATCGGATGCCTTCTCCCTGCATGTTGTCTGAGGGGCAGCGGTCACTGAGTGCACAGGACCGAGAGGTTCCCTGCTCTAGGTTCTTCTGCCTGGCCCATCCCTGGCCTTGAGCAGCAATTACAAGCTTATAACTTGGCCGAATGTTGGTGGAGTTTTTAGGGACAGCACAAGGTCTGTCCCTGACACCAAGGCCACCACCTGCCAAATTTCAAATCCCTGCGCCAAAGCAAGAGATTGCTAAAGGTTTCCAAAGAAAAGGTGGACCCATTTTTTTAACACTGAAAAAATATGTATTTTCCTGAGCCTCATTCTCAGAAATGTCTGAGACATTTTGGCTGCAAGTTTCCAAAAAGATTCAGCCAGAGACCAACTCCCTGTCATGGGAAATTTCAGTCTGAATGGTTAAAATCTGGCAAAGCGCAACTGGAACAAGGTCTTATAATGGAAAATGTTGGGCAATCTTACTGGGCAGTGCTACCAGCCCCTGCTATAAATCAGAGACCTTAAAACACCAGCATACAGATACTTAACTGTCTAGTCCCTGAATCAGTTCACGTTCTCTAAAGTAATGGGATAAACACACAGTTGGCTACCTTAAATGTGTCTCTGTTTGGTCATGATTTCTAATCATGACCATCTGGCACTTGTTAGGTGACCTGCATGAAATGAGGTGATTTGCTCAGCCCAGTTCCTGGTAGATAAATGACCATCACAATTTGCATCAGTTTGCCCATTTGGAAGCCTTGGAGGAAACTGAATGGGCCTAGTCAGAGCCATCCTCTGAGCTTTGGAAGTGATGCCTTCCAGAACAGTTACAGTATATTGGGTAAGGAGAGCAGTGCAGGGAAGCTTGCACTGACACTGACTGTTGATTTTATTTTTACAGTACAGTTAATGTGCATAGCACCTTATAAACACATAACTCAGAGTCCCTGTCCTGAGATGCTTACAGTCTAAATTACAGTAGACCCTCAGAATTACGAACATCAGAGTTATGACCTGACCAGTCACCCACACATCTCATTTGGAACCAGAAGTACACAATCAGGCAGCAGAGACAAAAGGAAAAAAAGCAAATACTATACAGTACTGTGTTAAATGTAAACTACTGCAAAAATAAAGGGAAAGTTTTTAAAAAATTTTTTTGACAAGATAACTATCTGTGCTTGTTTTATTTAAATTAAGATGATTAAAAACATCATTTTTTTTCCTGACTTAATACAGCTTTGAAATGTTACTATGCAATGTTCAGTTGTGAACTTTGAAAGAACAGCCCATAACGTTTTGTTCAGAATTACAAACACCCTCCATTCCCAGGGTGCTCATAACATTGAGGTTCTACTGTAGATAAGTTGATGACAATAATCTGTGATGGTTAGAGGGTAGGGCAGGTGAGGAGAGAGAGTGGCATTGAGAAGCAGTTGCTGAGAAAGTGGTTTTTATACAATCTGGCATTTTTTTGTAAATGCTGCACAGCTTTATGAGAGAGACAAGGTAGGTAAGATACTTTTTATTTACTTTTTCTAGTAGATAGTGCTAGAGCAGAAAAGTGTTGGAAAGCCAGCTGAAGACTGAGTTTTGAGGAAGTGTTTTCTGAAGAAAAGTTAGATTGCTTGATGCACAAGAAGGAGGTAGTCCCAGCTGCTGAGGGCATCCTGAAAAAGGCACAAGGTCGTGAGGAGGAAGCAAGGGATTATTAGAGAGGAGCAACCAAAATGTGGTGTGCAAGAAGCTAGAAACTGAGATGAGATGTATAGAGCCCTTTAGGTAAGGATGAAGAGTTTGACCTTTGCTAAGGAATAGATAGGAAACTAGTAAAAGGACTTGAGATGATGGGGTTGAAGTGGGAGATGATTTTAGCAGCAGCATTTTGGGTAGGCTGGAGAGGGAATAGATGTCAAATAGAGGACTGTAGATTTTTAAGGCTGTTTGTTAGTGTTAACCTTGGTGATTACATCGAAGGAGCAGCAGGAACAATGCTGAGGGTGCTCTTTTAACTCACTAGCCCATTTGTCCGAAGGAAAAAGATCAACCGAATGCAATTGCTGTAACATTTCTTGGAATGTGGAATACAGCAGGAGCTCAGAAGCTGAGCTGCAGGCAGACTCTCAGAGGCTGGAGCAAAGGGGGATACTTCCTAGGGCTTTGTGCTTCATAGTTGTTTTTTTTTTTAAATTAAATATTTAGATTTTCCTTTAATCTGGTACTGTAATAAAAACCTATGTCTAAAGGCAGCCTTGTGATAGGAGTCCAGATCTAGCCCAAGGTCAAGTGTTAGATCCAGGCAGCAGTTCCCAACATTAGAAATCCTGCCACATAGAGAAGTTCCTGTAGTAACTTTTCCCTCACTAGGAGAGAACATCAGGCTCTTGGATTCAGGGCCATAACCAGGGTGGGGCAGACAGACAGGGTGCAAAGCTGTGAGGGTGGAAAAATGGGGCAGAGAAATGAAGGGGAGGGAAGCAGTAGGGGGCACAAATATGCTTGCTCATCCTGGGTGCTAAAATGTCATAGTTACAGCGCTGCTTGGATTGTTACACAGATATTAGCACTATTGCTTGTGCCATACAAATAGGTACGACATGAAATAGGATAACTGTGATCATACCATATACTTAGATTGTAGGCTCTTGGGGGAAGGACTGCCTTTTTGTTCTGTATATGTACAGTGCCTACCTAACACAATGGGGTCTTTGGTCCAGGACAGGGGATTCTAGGTGCTACAGTAATAAAAATAATGATTATAGACTGGCTAGAGTCACTGAAGCTAGAGAAGATACTGTAAATAATGGTTCCTTGTGATATTCAAACACATTTCGCTCATGCTGCTGTTTATCTTCTCAGCTTTCTTTCATTGAGCTGCATGTGGCTCCTACTCACAAAAAATAATTAGCAAAGTTCCGTTAAGTCTTTGTCATAGATGAAAGAACTCTGGAGCTGTTCAGTTACTTACAACTAACTGACAAGTATAGAGCCAATTAATGCCACTTTAACAAAGGAAGAAAATTAGAAATTAGTCTATGCAGAGGAACAAAAAGAAGCTGTCCTCAAATGCACCTTCTGTTCTTTCTCTGCTCTGCAAAGTGTAGTTCTAATAAGAACGAAATTCGAGATGTCATAATATAAATACACTTGAACAGCTGTTGAGGCACAACAGTCAGCTGTTTGGAGTTCAATGGATGGTGAAACCGAAGCCTACACAGATCCAAGGAGCAACATAAAACAAGGGAAAGTAGTAGCTTAACCTGCCCTCTAAAGTGAACTTTATGGAGCTAGATACTCAATTTTACTTGTGACTTCTCCCTTCCCCCTCCGGAATGGCTTTAGAAGAACATATACTGAATTTTTGAAAAAAGAAAGTGCCCAGACTAGTTTTAGTGCTCACTTACTGTGGTAGAAGTTGAATTAACGTCATTCATTTTAAGCCACTAAGCAGCACCGATCTTCTATACTGCTTCTGTTTTGTTTCGTTTTTCCAAATATCAGTGATCCAGTGCTTGCTTCCGCTGTTTACAGTTTGTGCTTTGAAATTCTTTAGATGTCTGTAGACCCTGTTCCTAAAGGGAAGAGTCCTACTCATCAGTGTAAGGCTTTGTGAACAGGAAGGTGCAGTAACAGTGGAAGATAACAAAACTTTCACTTGTTTTCTTCTCCTGTTTATGTTAAATCCAGTATCTGAAATCTGCTTAATCTTACACAGTGATGGGGGAGAAAAAAAATCCATTTTATAACCTTTTCAGATCTCTTGCTTCTTGGGCTAGCACAGGCTGGGACAGTAATAGATGTACTACATTAACATTGTTTTTCAGAGATGAAGAGAAAACAGCGTGGTGCCTTGATTTGCTGAGCACTGACCTATATTTTTTTTATTTATTTTAAATTGATTTAGCTTTGTTTCTAAAGTCCATCTTGGCTAAAATGATAGCTGCAATACAAGTTCTTAAGAGTAAGGAGCGGTGTTGATGTATTTTAAAATATGAGGGATGAAGTGGCCCCATGTTTTTATCTCAAATCCTATTCAGTGAAATATCTCTTATACCAACAAAAGCTTATTTTATAGGGCTTTATCCTACAACCACTTACGTGAATGGTAAAACTCCCATTGACTTGAATGGTGTGTGATCAGAGCCATAGAGACTAAAGGGTGGGAAAGAAGTAAGAATAGCAATAACCTTATTCAGTGAACATTTTAAGATACTGTGTTAAAGAAAATATTAATTTTAAAAATCAGGAGATATTTAAATTAATAATTGAAAGTAAACTCAACTTAAAATTACTGTTTAAAATAACTGTTTAGTAAGTGCCTAGAAGGCTTACACTATTGGTCATCAAATATAAGGAGTCTTAGTTCTTCATTGATTCCGTAGGTCAGGACAGCCATTTCAAATGTTTGGGTGGGTTCATTTTCATATGTAGAAGACTGCTGTCCAGATTGCAAAACTCCAGATAATGCCCCTTGATTAAATTCTCAGCAGAGAGTAAGGACAGAAATGAAGGCTACCCTCTCATCTCATACAGAAGGGTCCCTTATGGCAGAGTAGAACCTGCCAGTACCACTTTAAAATCTGTATCTGGTCTCTCAATAAATAAGGGTTAATATTTTCAATAATGTTTATCTGTCTTCATTTTAATTTTTTTGGAAAATAACATCTATCTTTCTTGTGAAAGATGCATGTTTTAAAATTGTTGGCTTTTTTTGCTCCCTGTCTGAACACATGCATAGCAGTCTGAAATACTTTTGACACATAAAAATGTAATGTTAAAAACAAACCTATGTTTCCTTTAACTCATGGGTAATGTAGGCATATCCAGTAGATAAACAGTCATTATGAAATGTAAGGCATACTTGAAGTTACTGTGGTGTTCCTAATATTTAAATTGTGCAAAAACCTTCTACAGTTATTGGAATGTAAATTCATACGTTTTGTCTTTTAACAGAAGAATATCAGTTCATTATATTAGCCTGCCTGTGTAGTCTGTTTCATTAAATGTTTTGAGAATTTACAGTTCAAAGTTTCAGGATTAGTGAATGATCAATTTTATAATTCCTGTCACAAGTCAAAAATTATGCAGCTGTGTAGGAGATGGTGATAAAATCATGTGTACAAAGTTGGATCTAACATTTAGAGACTAGTCTAACATTTCACGTTTTGCAACTGGCTTTAAGCAGTTGCTATTTCTAGCCAAAGTCCTTCCTTTGACTTCTGCTTACCTAGGTATTTCCATTTGATGATGAACAGACTGGCACTTGATGCAAACACATGACATACTACATCTAAGCCAAAACTACTTGTCTTTTCTCTTGTGCTCTCTCAATGCACATTTCCAGGTTCCCATATGCAAATTCTAGTATGTTCATAGATTTATTGCACTTGTCAGCTATGTCAGTGATTGCTTATGCCACTCACTGGAAAACTTGTCTGAAAATCACACTCTTTTTACCCTCTCCGCATGTAGGGATAGGTTTATTTAATTTTGTTTTTGAGAAACACAAAGTACAGTTAAATGGCTATACAGACACACACTTTATATATTGTGTGCAGTGAAAAACACAGTTTAGGGAGTTAAATATAGTATTTGAGTTTAATACATGCTTAACAAAGAGCGAGGGGGGGAAACTTGAATCATTTCACTGATAAACTTTTATTGAGTGTAGAGTTGTAGCTCACACTTCAATTGTGGGGTGTTGTGATTTATACAAATATAAATTAATTTGTTTGTGAATATTTTCTCTATAGCTTCTTTAATCAAAACTGGCTTTTTTAAATTAAGGCTCTTCTAAAGAGACTGGAAGCAGTGAAACCGACAGTTGGTATGAGGCGTTCTGAACAGCTCATGGACTATCAGCGTCATATGGGTTATCTAAATTCTTCACCATCCACAAGACGAGGAAAGTCTGCTCTAAGCCAGCTTAGCTCTTCAAGTAAGTGGACCTGGTATGGCATTTGTGTGCATTATACTTTATTTTTGCACCCAGAGCCATTTTTCTCCCTTGTGTTAGAATGGAAGAATCTTAGTAGTTTTCTTTAAGAAAAATAAATCATTTTCTTCATATATAAAAATAAATGAACTATGCATTATCTGTATGATTACTCTTTACCATACCTAATTTCTAAGAGTTCATCTTGTTAAACTATTCTACATTAACAAGATTGTCTACAACATACAGTAGAACCTCAGAGTTACGAACACCAGAGTTATGAACTAACCAGTCAACCGCAGACCTCATTTGGAACTGGAAGTATGCAATCAGGCAGCAGCAGAGGGAAAAAAAGGCAAATACAGTACAATGCTTTGTTAAACAAACTTCTAAAAAAAATAAAGGGAAAGCAGCATTTTTCTTCTGCAGAGTGGAGTTTCAAATCTGTATTAAGTCAATGGTCTGTTATAAACTTTTCAAAGAACAACCATAACATTTTGTTCAGTTCTGAATATTTCAGAATGACAAACAACCTCCATTCCGGAGGTTTTTGTAACTCCTGAGGTTCTACACTATTCTTGAATGGTTTGTCCAGACTACTTTTAAACTACTCAAACCATTTTAGGTTTGTTTTTAATTTATTGTGAGGGTCTGCAGCAAACATGGCAATGACATTTGTGACTCTAAGAACCCCTGTATTCATACCCCGCAAATGCTTGTAATAATCTTTGTACAAAATATGGCTTGTTGGAGTATAATTTGAAAATGAATAACTTACTGATCATTAATTCTTTTCTGTGGTATATGTATGGGATGGGTATCAGACATGCCAACTCTCACAAATAAATTGCAAGAGATGTGATTTCTAAGTAAAATTATGCCTGACTCATGATCTCACAATAGAACTCTCAAATGTCAGGGGTGTTTTTTGTTTTGTTTTTTGGGGGTGTCAGCTAGAGCTGGAGAGAAAAAAAAACCCTGACATTTGAGAGTTCTAGCTCAAAATCATGAATCAGCCTTAATAATTTTACATAGAAATTGCTGCCAGCCCGCCGCCTGGGCAGCCGGAGTTTCCACTGTCAGCCCACCCCAGGACTCCTGCAAGGAGAGGTTCTTCTGTCAGACCTGGGTGGCTGAGGCTCCTGCTGTCAGCCAGATGTGTGACCTGAGAGCACGTTAAAGGCTTAGAAACCAAAAGGGAAATAGAGAACCACATTTCATTGGCTTAAAAATCATGAGGATATTTTTTAATCTCATGATTTGGGGGAGGGGGTCTGACACATGATTTTCCAGTGGTGAGGGTTGGCATCACTGCTGGATTTATGATTAAAGTGTGTTTAAATGAGGCAGTTCAGGGGAATTGTAAATAGGTCTGCCCAGGTCTTGAATACAAATGAAGAAGGGTTGACCAGAGACAGTGGGATTGCAATTTACATGTGCAATAAACAACCATCAAAGCTCACAGGTGGTTGGGGGTCAGCATGTCTATTCCAGCTATTCCAGGTTGGTTGTCAGGCAAACACAATGGAGGCACATTTGCATACCAAATAAACAAAGCTAACAAGTGGGGGAAGAGACAGCATAGCTGCACCCCCAGCGAGGAAGAGGAACTTTTATCTGAGCTATGAAAAGAGAGGGGGGCTGAATCTCAAGTGATAAGCAATTGAACTAACTGATTGCATACAATATTACTGTATTATAAAAAGTGTATAGAGCAAGGTCCTTTTCTTGAAAACTAATTACACGTGTGATAAATAGCATTGTGAAAGGTATGTATTAACACTGTGTAAGGAATTATGGGTACTCATTGATATTAAACAGTATAGTCTGCCCAGACAGGAGGAAATGTCAGTTATATTTACTTATCTTATGTAAATTAAGCATGGTGGAATCAGAAACAATGGAAGGTCCATTTTCATTGAAATCATGCAAGGGAGTGGGAAGCCACAGGAAGGGATGAATCGTATGAGGTTATCCTGCCTCTTGAAATTAGTCATTGAATTTGGAAAGATATAAGCAAAGATAGAAGCCATCTTTGGCATCCATCACTAAACAAACACAAGGGAACAGAGTTCCTGTGATCTCAGAAAGATGGGTCCTTCAACCGAAAAGGAGTTGAAGTCTCTGGAAACTGAATATAGGTGAGCAACCTGCTTCGGCAAAGATCTTTTACCTAAGACGACAAGGGAAGCCAGCACCTTGTACTCTTATGGAAAGTTCTGACTGAGGGAAAGTCAGCCATGGGTGGGAAAAAGAATGACTGATGAGACACATGCTTTCTTCAAGATGGTTTACCTTGCCAGATTAAGTTTTAGACTGTTAGAAGTGTGTTTGTTTTATTTTACTTGTAACACTTTCTATCTTCATTCCTTTTACTTGAACTCACTTAATCCTATGTATATTTTGTTAATAAATTTATTTCATTATTACCATAAACCAACATAGTACTGTGTTTTAAAGGAAGGGGTATACTTGGCCCTAGTTACGTTAATAAGATGTGCTATAGTTTTGTCTCTTTACAAGAGCAGCAAACCTTATTATTTCTCTGAGTTGTCCAGGCAAGGGCAATTTGGGGAAATTTGGAATTGGGAGTATGTTGGCGTCGTATTCTTGTTGGTTGTAACTAAGTCTGGTGGAAGCCAGAGTGGGGCTGTAGAGAGGCTGCTGGTGTCAGAGCTGCTGAACTAGGACTGTATAGCACACAGACGCTAAGGGTGTGACCTGCATGCTAGTAGGCTGACTGTGAGCAGCCCAGGTTTGGAGCTACAGCAGTAAAGCATATTGAGGCACCCAGGTTTACAGACCAGGCAGTGACACATCCCCTCATTGGTCTGGATTGGCCCCCAAACCCTAGAACAACCATGACAACAGTTCTTTGGGATAGTATAGGGGGAAAGGAAGCAATAGGGCCTCCTACCTTATCCAAGCATCCAAGACAGGGGTAGGCAACCTATGGCATGAGTGCTGAAGGTGGCAGGCAAGCTGATTTTCAGTGGCACTCTCACTGCC
The DNA here is from genome assembly GCF_007399415.2 of Gopherus evgoodei. NCBI lineage: Eukaryota > Metazoa > Chordata > Testudines > Testudinidae > Gopherus > Gopherus evgoodei. The sequence goes on from NC_044326.1 coordinate 62,512,490, forward strand.
CAGGTCCTGGCCACTAGTCCAGGGGTCTCTGCATTTTAATTTCATTTTAAATGAAGCGTCTTAAACATTTTAAAAACCTTATTTACTTTGCATACAGCAATAGTTTAGTTATATATTATAGACTTATAGAAGGACCTTCTACAAATGTAAAAATGTATTGGTGGCACACAAAACCTTAAATTAGAGTGAATAAATGAAGACTTGGCACACCAATTCTGAAAGGTTGCTAACCCCTGATCCAAGATAATAAGATCATTTGTTAATATATGTTCTCCTTATACTCTCTAATAGGAGGAGCTTCAAGAGCATCTAGTGCATCCAGTACAGTCAGTCATAGGACTGAGAGACCAGTTTCTGATGCATCTAGTGGGGCATTACGGAGACCAAAACCCACTAATGTTCATGCTGCTTGGTTATAAATTGTTTGTACTTTGCCCAGAGTTCTTACCTGATCGCCAGACTTATATTTCTATTGCTTTTGTAGATTATCTCTGTGCAAGAATATTGTCATAGTTGTTTGCTGATTAAAGTGCACTGCTGTGTGGTGTAATTTCTTGTAAATTGGTTTTAAATGGACAATTTCACTTTAATCAGTGTTTCCTGAGAGAGGATGTATTTATAAAAGAGAGAGGTGAAAATTGAAATAGCAAATTATTTGCAAAGCACAAATGAAGTTCACACTTGTGAAGGATGGAAATGCTGCGCTTTGGTTCCAAGATGTAAAAATTTGTTTTTAATTAAATCTTTAATTTGCAATAAACTTTTAAGTATGTGCTTAGTTTGTAAACAGTCCTCATTTTTCATCCTTGTTTGATCTTCAGAACTTCTAGATCATGCAATAATGGTTCAAAGTGTTTTCTTTTTATTACAGTTTGTGGAAATGTTTTTGATAAAAAGTAGATCTATATGTTTTGATTTTCTTATTCATGCAGGAAGAGGGTATATAAACATCTGATTGTTGTGCAGAATAGTGGAGGAAATCTACCTTGTAGCAGCAACAAAGCCATTCTGGTTGCACAGCAGTAGCACATCCTGCATCCTCAACATTTTAGCTCACTCACATGAAAGGAAGTGTCTTGTTCTGCAACTATTGCAGAGCATTCTAGCTGAATAAAGAAGTGGTGTTCATTCTGGGTCAGAGATGATGTGTTTTCCTGACTTACAGACCTACACACAAGGAAAAAAGAACCTGCTGTACTGGGTGGAAATATTTGTTGGATAGGAGAATAAATGTGAAGTGAAATTCTAATGTGAGGTCCAATAAAAACAGAAAATTCAACTATTCCCCAAACTGGGTTAATAGCCTTTACCTTTAGTGATGGCACTACTTGCAGACCTCTGCCCTGGCTCACTGGTGGGAACAGATGGAGCTGTGGGACACAAATTTAGTAGTATAACATTCAAGTTTTGAGAGATACTATCAACCAGGATTAGAAAAGAGGACAAAGTAGAATATATAAGGATAAATCTGAAGTTTTGCATCTTTAACTTAACATTAAAAATATGTTTTATACTAGATCTCTTAAGTGGTTTCAGAACAACCTTAGCACCGGTTTCCAGTTCTATAAAAATCTTACATTTATTATGTAAATAGTAACTGAAGGCAGTATGTGATGTAGTTTATTTCCATATCTAAACTGCAGCAGGCATTTTGGTCACTGGCCGCAGGATTTTCTTTCATAAAGAGCATGAATTATGATCTGCTATCCATAGTTACTACTGTACTTCTGCTTGTTGTCTTGCTTCCCTTATGGCAGAACTATCGGGTGGTCTTTCTATTAAACTTAAATTAAAAAGCTTTGTTAAATAGTATCGAGACCTAGACCTACAAAAGTCAAATCCATTTTCTCCCTCCGTGTTTAGCACAATGGCATAAGTTTTTGAATATTTAATATTGTGATACACTTGGCACACAGAATCATCTAGTTTCTTTGGTCCTCTCTGATAACTTGACAGAATTGTATGAGTTAAAGAAGTTGTACCTCTGAACCTGCTGACTTTTGTGAATTAAATTTTTATATGCTTGACAATGTTTTAACAGTTTTTAACTTTAAACAGTAGTATGGAAAAAAGCTATAATTGAAATTATTCTTTCATTGTTACTGTAATGTGTTCTTTTAATAGTATTGCTGTAATTATTTGTATAACTGTGCTGATTAAAATTATTCACCATTTAAAGTCTTTGTTTTTGAATGAGAGACAGTTAAACTACAATATCAAGGTTACACTAAGCACTTTTGAGTGTTCCTATAGCAATTCTTTTTTCTGAAGAAACTTACAAAATGAGCTTAGTTTTAATCATCCCAGCTGCTTAGATTTAATTTGGTATGGGGAATTTGTCAGTTTTGTATGTCACTCCTTTCGTAAATTGTAAGAAGTAAAATATTTAACATGAATTATATGTATGTTCATCACATTGCATAAGCTTCTTAAAGCATTTTGTTAGTTTATTATCTAGCAACTGTAAAGGACACTGAGAGAAATTGGTTGGCTGTTTATCACAGTTTAGCTAGTGAAACAGGAGTGCAAAAATGCATCAAATGTGAGCTTTGTGATTCTTTCTTTCATTCGTGGATGATTGTTTTTAAAACCAGGTTTATTGGCAGGTCCTGGGTAATAGTCTGTCAGGTAGTTTAAATGTAATTCCCTTTTTATCCTAAAGGGAATTTTTCCTCATGATGGGCACTTAGTAGTACCTCTCCATGTAACTTCCCTTCATTCATTGATGAAGGAAACCATATGTTCTGCTTAGACTTCTCTGAGATTATGGATTTTTTTTTAAACTTGAAATATTCAGCTATGACCCAGACATCTTGTCCTGGATCATTGGTTGAAAATCCTTTTGCCTTTGGATATTTATAGTAATAGTCCCACTTCAAACTTTCACCTCATTTTCAGTGTTCTTTACTAGATAGTCTTTCACTTATCTCCTCAGAAAATCTTCCATTTTCCTTGTAGAAGAAAGCTGTTTTTTCTCTCAAAAGCAGATTCTTTCCCTATTCCTTTTAATAATGTGAGAAACCACTTGCCAAACATTTCCTGTCTTGTTCTCAAAGTATGAATTAAAGGTAAAGTGCCTGAGACATGTGCTTCTCTGTACACTACCATTTTGTTTATATATAGCATAAAGGTGAGTATTCTAATAATTTTAGACTTTTCTGTAGGAGTGTGGAGCATCTGAAACTTGAACTGTATGTACAATGCATTTTTATTCAACAGAAGCAAAGACTTTTTTGTTTGGTACCTATGCAGAACTCTCAGCACCTCCCAAAATTATAAATATGCTGCTTGAAGTCTGAATATTTTCAAGACAGTATCTTCAGTCTTTCCTGTTAATACTCTCCTGTGAAAACTGAAGACCTTCTATCTGACCATTTAGGAAACAAGTATTGCTTATAAACTATAGCATCAGGCAAATTAAAATGTGCAAATACATGAAACCCAGTCTCTGCTTCCAGACTTATTTGAGAATGTCAGAGTCCTCAACTTTCATTTTGCATAAAATGTCCTCATTTCTAGTTTGAAGCTTGAAAATGACCAGTGTAACCAAACCAGAGATGGTTCTGAGTCTGCAGCCAGTCTCTGGCAGAGGAGGAAGGGAAGCCCCTTTGTTGACACCAGCCAGAGTCTACGCGTCTTCATTGCTCTGGACATAAGATGAGGGGTAGGGGGACTGGTGGTCAAGGGGTGTTTGGATGATCAAGTGGGTGCTGCAGGAGTGGCTCACTCTTAGTGGGGTGCAGATATCCCTCTGTTCTGTTTCTCCCCACTGGCTTTTTAGGTCTAGAGGCAAGATTTGAGGAAAGTGGTGGTGGTCTAAGCATCACCCACTTGGGGGATTAGCATGAGATAGCAGAATCTACAAGGTGTAACCTGCAGTAGAGTTATGCCAATAGTGATGTGCAGGTCCAGTTTTTCCCCAATATTGGCCTGTAGGAACCAGACTAAAAGTTAAGTTTGAAAAACTAAAGTGCAGTTCTGAAATGAGTTAATGCCCAGAGGTCCTAATTAAAAATAAATCTCATGAAAGGATAGAGACTTTGTTTTGAAATCAAGGGAGATTCTTCAGAAACTAGAACAAAAATGAGCATCAGTTCTATTTTTCTACTGAAAAATAGCACAATCTGTTGAATATGTAGGGCACAATTAAGAATACACCAAGCCTTGAGTGTATTAGTTGTAAGAGCATGGTGAGCATTTTCAAGCAAGCATCACAGAAGCAGCTGATAGCACTTGCTGCCTACAGATTTTGTGTTCATTATAAATTTAAAAGATTACTAACTCCTTCAGAGTGACCAAAACCTGTAGGGGATTAGTCATATAAAATCCACCAAATGGCCAAAAGTTTGAACATTAAATGTTAAAGGGTAACCCTTAACCAACAGTTCAGAAATTTTTCATGAGTAAATATACAGGCCAGTTCAGTACAGATACAGTTGGCGAATCTGACTGAAAAAGGGAGGAAAAGCATTTCTCATTAGGGTTCATGGAGGCATAAGAGTAAGGTGACTTACTCAAGGTCACACAATCGAGAGCTACTGTACTTTGCAGTTTACATTTAGGAGGGAAATGCCCAGGTTCCCAAGATTAATTAGCTCTAATACCAAACAAACCTACCTAAAATCCACTGCATTCATACACACCTGTTATTACAAAAAGGTATCAATGTTACATAGCTTTGTAGCATAGCAAGTTCTAGTAGACACTTTTGCATTTAAATTTCACACAAAGGTGCATTGAACATTGTATTCAGTGTCCCAATTTTAAGATGTGAAAAAGTACAAATCAGGTATGCCAGTCTTTTTGCCTCACTTGGCAATTAAAAAAAGCCCTCTGCTGGAAAGTCTAATCCTGATCTTGCTAGGTGGCTATATCAGACCATGCATTTGGATCACTAAAATATGCACAAAGTGCACAGTCTTAAGTTATTAATCCTTGCCCAGACACTTATTTTGAAATGCAGAACACAGCTTATTCTCACTGAGCATTATCTATATACCATTTCAACACATACAAGTTCTAAGGTTCTTAATGATAACTCAGAATGCCAGACTTCTAACACCACCACTTCCATCTCACCTCCCCTGCAAAAGTGTTACAAATTAGTTGAATAATCCTGAGAGAATTGCATTTCAGGGTAAATTAAACTACTGAAACTAGTGACTTAAATTGTCACTATTACCAGTAAGGTGTTTTAGGGTTAAAGTCATACCAATGCTTCATTCTAAAACAGGTTTTTTTACATTATTAATGTGTGTGGACATTACTATCTGAAGTGTACTTGTGTACTAAAATACAGAGTACATATCCTGTACATGCAGAACACTTATTGCAAGCATGGATCATTTAAAAAATGGAGCAATATTGAAACAGGAGAAAAAGTAACTGAATATGATTAGTACACTAATTTATTTTTTTTGTTTTGGTTCAATTGAACATTAAGTATAATCCAGACAACTAATACTTTTGCTTTTTGTAAAGATTTGTATGGCACTTAAACTTTGAAAGACTGAAATACTCTGTTCGTTGGAATATTAGGAGGAATTTAGGACCTCATTTACCTTAAGGGAGGGCTTATTCAGGGAGACAGCAGTGGCTGAGAACTTATTTCCTGGTGCTTACAGATAGTATCCAAGTTCATCTGTAAACATGTTTTTTTCACTTTAATATCAGATTTTTAAGTCCAGCCCCATAGGAGAAGTATGCTCTTCATCCATGTGTTTTGAATGCACTGATGCTGTAGGGTAGCTATGGAGACATTCACTTTAATACAAATAAGTACTTGATCTTGACTTATTTTAAAATCTAATGTGAACTCTTTTAATAGCTAGCATGTAAGCCACCAAATCATCAAGCAATGCACTCATCATAGGAATAAGTATTAGTGATATTGTGCAGATATTTAATATATACACAGGTTCCAATATAAGTATCTGAGGACTTTTCATTCAAAATTTAACTATGATCCAATGGACAACCATTAAAACAATTATGCATCCTTCTCTGAACTGGATTTTCCCCATGACAGCCATCTTCATGTCCCCAGGAAATATTTTGTTGTCCATTAAAGCACAAGTAGTATATTACACAACTGAAGAGAATAGTTTTATTTACTTTAGACAAATTTCTTGATCTCATCATACAATACTAATACAAAAGCACCACCCATGCCTCTCAACACATTGGACCAGGCGCCTTTGAAGAAAGCTTTGGCTCCTTCATCTTTAGCTATCTTCTTCCAACAATCAATTGTGCCCTTGTACATAATATCAGCTGTGGAGACAAGAAGGTACATATGAGAAACTCTTGAATCATACAGGCAGTTCAATTAATCAGAAGTGCGCTCCCTAGAGGATTTTTAGTTAATACAAATATATTTACAACAAAAGCACACAGCTCTAGCAAAGTCCTTCACAGCCATCTGAAAGACCAATCAAATATAGTGAGGACCAATTTATTCCAATGTTATTTTAGTAGAAAAGGCCATAGATTTTCTGTAGACTATATAATGCCTTAAATTTCAGCCATGTCCTGCTGGGGAAGATACTCTGCTGGTAGGCCACTGCAGGTGAAGGCTTGTGCTTACCTCCCTTTCGGCCAGACTGCATCATCATCCTACGTCGGACAGTGTCAAAAGGGTAGGATACCAGCCCTGCTACAGCAGTGACTGACTGGGCAATCATCCAACTCACTACGATGTGCACATTCTTGGGATCAGGCATCATACCTGTCAAGAGTAAATCAACAATGTCAGTACACGGGTGGAGAGAGGGAGAGAGAATTATTCCTACCCCAGACTCCATTCATTCACAGAGCCTGATCAATGGTAAGTCGAGAGGACTTTTCCCCACAGCCAATTCCTTCGGCCACATCTTGCTCAGCATCATCCAGTCTTCACTCAGTCCAGCCATTTAAAAGTCAATCAAGAGTTAGCTTTTAGACCATTTAACCTTGACCTTAACAGTAGCAGTATGAGGATTTAAACTTCTTATAACCTAATTCAATAACAAAACACACACAAAAATGACCATGCTGGAAAGAGAGTGAAGTTACAAACTTAGTTTTAGGAGGCTCTGAGTTTGCTCTGAGCCTGACGTGAGGGAATCAACCAAAACGGACAGGACGGAATTTCCAAAGTGTGCTGTAATATTTATAATCTATTATATAAATTTAAACAAAGCTACAGTTTAACTAAGACCTGAAAGCCAATGCCCAAGACAGGGTGCACTGGGGCAGGCCATCCTTATATTTGTTGGATTATCACTCAGGAATCACAGCTCCCTCCTCCTCCACTTACCCTTGGCTGTGTCATAGACCCCAAAATAGGCTGCTCTGTAGATAATGATGCCCTGGACTGACACATTGAATCCTTGGTAGAGCCCTCTGAGGCCATCAGATTTGAAGATCTTGGCAATGCAGTTGCCTAGCCCTGTGAACTGCCTCTCACTCAGCCCTTTACCCACATCGGCAGCCAGCCTGGTTCTGGCAAAATCCAGAGGGTAAACGAAGCAGAGGGAGGTGGCTCCCGCAGCACCTCCAGAGGCCAAGTTCCCTGCGAAGTAGCGCCAAAACTGCTTGTGCCTGTCTACTCCTCCCAAGAAGATCTGCTTGTACTTGTCCTTAAAGGCAAAGTTGAGGGCCTGGGTGGGGAAGTAACGGATGACATTGGCCAGGTTGCCTCTCCAGAAGGAAATGATGCCCTGTTCCTTGGGGATCCTCACCACGCAGTCTATGATCCCCTTGTACTGCTTCTCAGCTGTGATCTGTTGACTGGCATGCTGGACCTGTTAAGTGAGAGAAAACAGCACAGAGACGAGATTGCAACAGTTACTTTGGACAATGTATCAAACAAACCCCAGTTTGTCAAAGTGAAGAAACGGAATAAAATAAGACAGTAAATATCATAATGTGACTATATAAACCCCTGGTACACCAACACCTTTAATACCACATGCAGTTCTGGGTGGACCATCTCAAAAAAAAGGTAAGATTAGAATTGCAAAAGGTACAGTGAAGTGCAACAAAAATTATTTGGGGTCTGGAACAGCTTCCATATGAGGAGAAATTAAAGAGACTGAGACTGTTCAGCTTGGCAAAGGGGGGATATGGTAAAGGTCTATAAAGTCATGAATGGCATGGAGAAAGCAAACAGGGAAGTGTTATTTACCCCTTTGCATAACACCAGTACCGGGGGTCACCTAGTAAATTGACTGGGCAGCAGGTTTTTTTAAAAAAAGCATAACAAAGAACTTCTTTACACAAGACAGCTACCTGTGGAACTCTTGGCCTTCACAACACCTCTGTAGCAACAAGTATAACTAGGTTCAAAATAGAACTAGTTAAGTTCATGGAGGATATGTCCATCAAGGATTATTAGCCAGGATGTTTAGGGACCTAACTCCATGCTCTGGGTGTCCCTAGGCCTCTGACTGCCAGAAGCTAGGACTAGACAACGGGATGGATCACTCAATTTCCCTGTTCTGTTTATTCCCTCTCAGGCATCTGGCATCAGCCACTGTAGGAAGACAGGATACTGGGCTAACTGGACCATTGGTCTGATCCAGTATGGCCATTCTTATGTTCTTAGAAAAATCTGCTTCTCATCACCAGATCTATCATCTTTCATTTACTCTAGAAGATTACATGGAGCCTCTTTTTTTTTTAATAACCTTACTATTCAACATAATAACCTGTGCCCATTTTATGCAAGCTTAACCCAGTTTCTTTAGGACCATTGCATTATTAGGTCAAAAGGAAACTGCCTACAGGAGGAGACACCTGCTGGGCATTTGCAGGAGGATCCTGAAACTTTAACAGAAAGACATCTTCCAGAAAGCTTATCCAATTGCACAGAAGCGTGTTCATCTCATACAAGTGTACAGCCTTGCTTTAGAGTTTCACATTTCCACTTTACTTAGCAAGTCAGATAGTAAGTGCACTCTTAGCATATTTGGGTCCCCAGTCTTATCGTCCGGCCAACAAGCCCCTGAAAAAACGATGTTGACCATTGAAGCTCAAATTTGTAACGAAAGAGGTGCCGGAGCTCAAGCAAATTTTTTTTAAAACAAACACTTTCATAACGGAGGGGGCAAGCCCAGAGCTGCTGGGGCTATGAACTTCCAAGCCCTGGCACAAATTAAGCACTGATTTGAGGCCATTTCCCGCACAGTGCCTAGCGTCCCGGTGTATCCTAGCTATAAACAGAGCCAAGGGAAAGAAGCGGTGCTGCTCTTGCGTAACCAGAGCTCCCGAAGCCAGTTGCCATATTTAGGCACTTCAAGCTTCTGCCCATATGACACTAGGATTCCTGCACCGCTTCCAAGTCAAACTTCACACTCCTACCCCCCAGGGAAGGAAGACTCCTTGCAGGCGCCCAGGGCAATACACAGCAGTCTTTTGTAGATTACCACTCAGTGCACCGAACCTCATCGTGACACCCCCCCGCTACCCCGGGGCCCTTTACATTTACTCTCTAGACAATCACGACCCGAGACTGATAAGAGGCAACCTGTTGCTAAATTTCCACTCTCACATTCGCTAGCAGCGTTTAGAGTTACATGGTGCCTTTAAAGCAAAGAGAGCCAAGAACGCCAGCGACAAGCAAAGTCAATCGGCCGTTTGCTCTACCAAAGTCCACAGCCAGGGGCTTGAAGGAAATCGTCCAGCTCCTTACCTGCAGCAGCAACTTAACTCTTTCTATGGGAGCGACAGCTGTCTTGGAAATAGCGGCAGCGACTCCGCCAGCCAGGAAATCCTTAAGGAAGCTGATCGCTTGGTTACTCATGTTGGAACTCGCTCAGACAAACCCCAAAGAGCCCCCTTGCAAAAGCAGATGCTACCGCGCACCTCCCCACCCAGCTGCCCCCAGCCAGCCTTTTGCACCGCGCTCCAAACGAAGAAACGCGTCTCTCCCACTTATATCCCCTCTGCTTCTCGCGATAAGAGGAGGGTCCCCCCCGGGGCACACACATTGGCTGGGAACCCCCCAGTCATCAGAGGGCACAGGGGCAAAGCCGCCATGCTGTCCCAGAGAGGCCGCCGGGGCGGGACGGCTGCCCCGTGCTAGGGACGTTTAAAGGGCAAATTAAAGTTATCTGCTCCCTGCTGGAGAACGCTATGTCAGAGCATGTGCCTGCTGTATTAATAGCACCGCAGAGACGCAGGATGGGACTGGGGGGGCTGCAAAAATACTTCGGAGGGTGTTAACCATTTGCGTTCACATCCAGTGCTGCCCACGGAGAATAACGGCCAGATCAAGGGAAATTTGGGAGTCCGATAAAAGCTTATCATAAACCAGCACATGTATTTTAACGGCTGTTATTGTCTGTATTGAGACACACATACACAGTGCATCTGTTTTACAGAGACGTGGTGCCTACTCATGCACACCAGCAGTGCAGCCTGGTTAATTGGGTTCTATGGATATTTTGTAAGATAGGATAAAGAAACTGATATAAATATAATAGTGACCCTCAGTGACTTGCTGAGACATGAGTTGCAGAATTTGGATTAGAGCCTTTTATGTGGAGGACAAAAAGTGTCTTAAGACTTAACACATTGCTTAAAGTCCTAAAAGTCTGACATAGTTTCAAATGCTAATGTGTTATCCCTCATCCTAGATTTCCTGAAGAGAAGAGAAAAGAAAACTTTTCCTGCTAGTGTCCTCACTGTACCCTTAAGGACAGATGACCCTGCATGAGACAGGAACATAACTGGCAGAGTGGGCTAAGTAGGGTCACTTACGTGGAAGGGAAGAGTGAGGAGGGCTCTAGGGAGCATGTGCCCTGGGAAATTCACGTGCATGACCCAAACCAAATGTGAAACAGCAGAACAATTTGTGCACTCAGTACCTGATTCTTAACTAATTTCTCTGTGCCTCACTGTCCCCTCTTTTACATCTAGAAAATGTGGATAATACTTTTGCCCATCCTGTGTGTGACTTGTCTATTTAGACTCCAATCTGAAAAGGCTTACACACTGAAATCAATGGGACTACTTGTTCTTGTAAAGTTAAGCAGTTGTGTTTTCAGAATGGGAGCCTTAGATAGTGATAAGCACTGCAGGGCTTGTAGAGTACCAGTGCAATGGCATATGAGTTTCAGTTGGGATTTGCAGATGCTCATGCAATACAAATAATAATTAATAGAACTGAATTTCACCTTAACTTGGCAGCTAAAAGACTGACCTTCCCTACACAGTGATATTCTCTTAATGCAAATCAAATTCCTCTTCTCAGTGAAACACTGCTCTGGATTAGCGAGCCCCTGTGGCTGATCCCCTCCCTCTAGCCCCAGCTACTTTAAGAATGTTTCCCTAGCCAAGGTAATAAGAGTTTAAGGTCAGAAGGGACCACCAGATCATCTAGTCTGACCTCCTGCATATCACAGGCCACCAACCACACCACCTGCCAGTATACTAAACTCAATACTGGAATTGGACCAAAATATTACAGCCCACAGGAAACCACACTAGCCACAGGCAGAAAATAGAAGGAACGGAGGTGCATCAAGGCCCCAGCAATAGCAGGGAAATGATTAAGTGACATATACCCAGATAATCCTGGCAATTTACCTACCCTCACAACTGCAGAGCAAAGTGGGAAAACTCCAAGGTCACTACCACTCTGACCTGGGGAAAAACGCCTTCCTTACCCCATGTATGGTGATCAGTTAGACCCCAAGCACCTGAGACAGAATGTTCAGTGCCATCTCAGAGCCCAGGCCCACCCTGCCTAATGTCTCATCTCCAGCTGCTTCAGACAAAGGAGATTAAAAGAAAAACCCAGAATACTTTGGGGAAGGGGGGAAATCCCTTCCTATTCCCTGCAGGTGCACCTCTGGAGGGTGAGGAGCCCCGGTGGGCCAGCCTCTACTCCACCCTGGTCCCAAGGCCCACTGGGGATATCAGTTGGCGGCTCCTCCATGGGGCCGTGAGCACGGGCGTGTACTTGGCGCGGTTTACCCCTGTCCCGGACACCTGCCCCTTCTGCGGCGTGAGGGAGACCCTGGCGCATGTTTACTTAGAGTGCGCCAGGTTGCAGCCCCTACACCGGCTCCTCACAGCCATCCTCTTACATTTCTGGTTACACTTTTCCCCTCACCTCCTTTTGTATGCACTCCCTATCCGTAGCCCCACGAAGTCCCGGGACCTCCTGGTCAACCTCCTCCTCACCCTGGCGAAAAAGGCCATCCACGCGACCAGGGAGGGGAGGTTGGCCGATGGAGACTCCGGTGACTGTGGGGCTTGCTTCCGCTCCATGGTCCGATCACGCATCCGGGTGGAGTTCCTCTGGGCGGCGTCCACTGGCTCCCTTGACGCCTTCGAGGAGCAGTAGGCACTGTCCGGGGTTCTCTGCTCGGTGTCCCCGTTAGGTTCCCTCCTTCTGACCCTTTGACCTCACTCCTGTCCCTGTTCTTTTATTAGTTGTCCCCCGCACTCAGTGGGTTCCGTGGCCCTGTGGTTCCTCCCCTTAGGCTGGGGGAGGATCCTTTAGCAGTGGGTGGGCTTTGCCCGCCCACTTCCCAGACACCCAATAGGTTTTCAATGCTGGTATTTTAACCTTCATTTTTTCTTGCTCTGGTACCTCAGTCATCATTAACTTCCCTTTTAACACCAAAGAACTTGCTGAGGTGTGGAATTAAACTAAAATGTTTTGGAACTTAACAGTAAGAGCTGAGGTCCTGCTGACTTTTTCCAGGCAGTATAATGGCCTAGATCCAGAAAGCTACCTAGGTGCCTAAACCCCAGATCAACAAACCCCTGCTTAACTACTGCGTAACTCTGTAGGTACCTAAGCTCACCTGCTGCTTAAGTTTTCACTGTAAAAACTCCCTATGTTTCTGCTTATGAGCATGCACATCACTGTCTCACTCTAGGCAAGAGGTTCTCAAACTGATGTCCATAGACCACCAGTGGTCCATGAGCTCTAGGTATACAGATAGTTCCCTTTAAGGTGTGCACCTGGGTGGACACACACAAGTGAATGAAGGGCCACCCGTTTAATTAATAGAGCCTTGCAGGCGTGCCTCCATTAATTAGCTGCCTGGACAAGATGCACATATAAGGTGAGGTGGTGGGCTTAGGGGAAGGGGTGGGGGTGAAAGGAGAGGGAATTTGGGTTGCAGTGGCCAGAGAAAGAAGAGACTTTCCCCAGCTCCAGGACTGTGGCTGCTTAGGAGACCTCCTTCCCAGCCACAGCTTGGGGGCTGCTGTGGGGGGAAAGACCCACTTCCTTCCCAGCCCCAGCTTGGGGGCTGCTATGGTGAGGGATAGAGTGTACATTCATCACATTAGAGAGTTAAAACTACTGAAATGAAAATATGAGTTGTGTGCTTTTATTTGTAGAACAAAAAACTTAATTATTAATTTCCAGATCACTTTGAATTTTAATTCAACCTGCCCAAAGCACTTGCAATCCCTCCTAACTTTGTACCATGTGCAAACTATATAATTGTACTCTCTCTGCCATTATCTAAACCATTGATGAAGATATTGAACAGAACTGGACCTAAAACTGATCCCTGTGGGATCACACTTGATATGCCCTTCCAGCTTGACTGTGAACAAATGATTGCTTAATTATTTGTTCCATTATTTTTTTGGGTACAGAAGTTAAGCTGACTGGTCTGTAATTTCTTGGATTGTCTTATTTCCCTTTATAGATTAGAATGATATTTGTTATTTTCCAGTCCTCTGGAATCTCACCTGTCTTCCATGATTTTTACTGTGTAAAAGTGCTAACTTAAAAGCAAGGGCCATTATGTTCGACAATGGAAATTCACTAGCCCATGTGTGTGAAGACACAGATTAGATTGTCTTCTGTGAGCAGAAACTATAAATACTGATTCAAAGGAATAATCCTTATCTCTGACTTTAGAGTCTTACAGAGAAAATACCAAATGCAAAGTGGATATCCCTAGAAACATCTGGGTTCCCTGAAAAGACTTTTGGGAAACTAGCAGTGTATTAGATCAACTTCTATCATTTTGGACTTACAAACTTTGACTCACTTGTTCTTATATTTTACCTGCTTTAAATTCTCAGTAACTCTCACTCCTTTCTCTTAGATAATAAACCTATAGTTAATTTACTATAGAATTGGCTGTCAGCATTGTCTTTGGTGGGAGATCTAAAGTACCAACTGATCTGTGGTAAGTGACTTATCCTTTGGGATTAGGAGTAACCTGCTTTGGTGTGATTTTTGGCTTATGTGACTATTATCGCTAAATCCCATTTGTCTGGGTGGCAGAATAGGCTGGAGTACCTAAGGGGACTGTTTGTGACTCCATGGTAAGACTGGCATAGTGATCTAGGAGTACACAATTGTTACTGGCTTGGTGAAATCTAATTATAGAATATATCACTGGTTTGGAGTGTCTGCCCTGTTTTCTGAGAGTCTGACATGAGATTGGAATTCAGTTGTGAGATGTTCTAGATAGCATGGTAACAGGATTTTTATATAATTGTTAATGTACAATTTCCACTTTAAAAATTTTACTGCAGTTTTCTCAACATGGGAAAACTAGGGACTGACATAATGGATCAAGCCATTGGTCCATTTATTCTAGTCTTCTATCTCAGACACTGTCCCCCACCACATGCTTCAGAAGAAGGTGTAAAACCAACAAAAACCCTGAAAAGAGTAATTATGAAATAATCTGCCCACAGGGAAAGCTTCAGCCTAGAGTTTATATCTATTTCAACATCTTAAAAAAATCTGGACTTTTTTTTCTCATCGGAGACCCTGGTCTTGGCAACACTTATGTACACCTCTACCTCGATATAACACTGTCCTTGGGAGCCAAAAAATCTTACCATGTTATAGGTGAAACCATGTTATATTGAACTTGCTTTGATCCACCGGAGTGCACAGCCCCCCACCCTGCACCCGTAACACTGCTTTACTGTGTTATATCCGAATTCGTGCTATATCAGTTGGTAGCGGGGGGGATGTTGTTATATTGAGGTAGCGGGGGGGATGTGTGTGTGTGTGACTTTATGCACGTGAGTTGCTGTAACAGGCTTTATGTGGGGTCCAACAGGCCTAGTGGGGAGGCCACAGCTCAACAGCCTCTCAGAGTCTTGGGAAGGATTTGCTGAACACCCTGAGGGCTTGGTGGCCAAGTTACAGTCCATGATTTTTCCCCATTCTTTCAGCTGGCCAGAGGAGGAGGGAAGTCTAGGGTGGGGGATTCCCCCAGCCTAGGGGGTAAAGAGGTGAGGAGAATCTCGGACTCCTTTTAGTTGATACAATAGACTAGCCTCCCCTGTTCTCTCTTCAGTTTGGGGCATGGTCCCAGTACTCTGCTTCTGTTGGAGCAGAGGGTTGCTCACACAGTTTTAACAATTCAGATCCTCAGCTGATGTGGTGTGATTTTTGGTTTATCTGAATGATATTTTGTAGCAATTAGATCAACAGGCTCACTGTGAATTATGTATTTCTTTTTATCGATTCTAAATTTGCTCCCATTCCCTCTAATTGAATCAATTGTTATTTATTATGGCTTATTTAACATTTATACTGTGGTATCCCTAAAGACCACAACTGGCTTGGACCCCAGGGTGCTAAGTGCTATACAAACACGTACTAAATGACAGTCTGTGCCCCCAGAGTTTACAATCTAAAAGACAAGACACAACCCTTTTGTTTTTGTATTATGAAAAAGAGACGTGCCCTGATACACTTTTAAACCTCCAAACTGGTACATATATATAGTTTGATCTTTACATTTCATCTTAGGAAATCTTTGAAAACTATTGAGTTTGTTTTAAGAGAAGTAACAAATAACCATTCAGTGCTGTCAATCCAGTACCTTGTATGAGCATGAAAAGTTAAATAAGCCACACAGTTTATACAGTCATAACAAAAAGCAATTACCACATACAGGTTAACCCTCCTCATACCCCAGTTAGGCACATTTTGTTTAATCTGAAACTCTGATTATCCAAATATTTTGGATGTTCTTGAATCATTCAGACAGTCGAAGATTACCAACTGACATTTTCAGGCACAGAGACCCATATGCAATTCTCAATGCAGGACTGGGGCCAGAAGCCCAGATCCACAAGGGGATTTAGATTCCTAAACCCCAAATTTAGGCACTTAAATCCCAGATTTAGTTGCTACTGTGATCCACAATACCAGTGTGCATCTGCTGCCTGCCCCTGTACTCACCTAAATTCACTCAGTGCCTAAATTATCTCTACAAATGTCCCTTAGTTGTCTACATTTATGTCTTGCTGTAGGTGTCCAGATGTCTATCTCATACCTAATCCCAATGGTATTCTCAAACCAGGTGAAGATTGGGGACAATAGGCCGGAGGACACTTATCAGGTAGGGGTCCTCAGAGCACAGCTACCAGATTTAGGCCCATTCAAAATCCAGCATCAGAAGACATTGCCTCTCCTATAACGTTTAACCCTATGGTTAGAGCACTCACCACTGTGCTGGAAATCTGAGTCCAAGTCTCCTCTCTACCAGATAGAGCAAAAGGAGTTGAAAAGGGATCTCCCTATGAGATATTCCAGTGTGGGTCTCCCTCAATCTCTCCTGTTGAAACTGTTCCTCTTTGGATTCAATAAATTAGAGGGACTAACCACCAGTGTAGAATCATGTCCACTCTCTCCCTCTGGCTCAGTGACTATTTAAGTTTTTATGCACAATGGAACAGCTTTAGCTGGAGAGACTGAAAGATACTCGTACCAGAATATCCCATAGCCCAGTGGTTCGCACATGCTCTTGAGAGTGTGAGACTCTTCTTAAAATAATTTCTTCCATTCAGGTAGGGGAATTGAACCTGGGTCTCCCACATCCTGGGTGAATGAGCCAACCACTGGCTAAAAGTCATAAGGGAGGTACTACCTTCTCTGCTATTTCTTGCAAAAACAGTTTAGGGACCTTAGTTCAGGGGAGGGGTTCCGAGGTCTGGAGAGCTAATGGAGATAGGCTAGCACCTCCCTGCAACCCAGACTTGGGTGCCTAACTCTGTAGGAGGGGTGGGTTTAGGATACATTCATCTAGTTGGCATCTCCCATTGGCAAATTTAGTTGGCTACCCACTAGCATGCTGTGTTTTATGGATCCCATTCTCAGGCCCCCATGCACTGTATAGGGAGATTAGGTGCTTAATTCAGGGTTTTTGGATCCCAGTGACTTTCAAAGTGTTTAAAAATTAGGTGTGCAGGCTAAATCCCTCTATGGATCTAGACCATCGATTTTAATTTCATATTCCCTTAGTGTACATCATTAATTTCGATTCTGAATCCCCACATAATATGATCAGAGGGTCTTTCCCCAGGCATCTATGAAGATGATTAAGACCCTGGTTTTCTGATGTCCACCTCATAAATTATCCATGCCTTTGTCACCTCAGGACTGGATTACTGTAATATGCTTTACATAAGGTTATCCTTGTAGATCACTTAAGTTGCATCTGGTGCCAAATGCAGATGGCTGCTTATTTACTTGATGGTGTTGGCTATGGAACACATTATACCAGGTCTATAAAATCTGCATTGACTTTCTGTTCACTTCTGGATGCATTTAAAGACGTTGACCTGATATTCATCTCTGTAAAGTCCTATGGTTTGTCCTGTCCATCTAATAAACAGTCCCTCTTTCTCCAATAGCTGACAGCTAGGGCATTTTTCCAGTCCCTGGGTTTGAAGATATGGGAGCTGGACACACTCAGCTGAAGTGCCTCAGCTTTGTCTCCTTGTTGGCCAGAGTGAGTCCAAGTTTATTGACCTTCATGATGCAGTGTAAAGTAGATCTATTTACTCAGGCTTTAGTCCCGGATTTGTAGACAGCTGCATCCTGGGGATGGGAGTCCGCTTGATATCTGTGGCTCAAGTCTATATTTTATTTTAATTTCCCTACATGTGCCAAGGTACTGGCTGCCTGTTACAAAGGGGAACCCCACATATGCTCACAAGTCCATGCTCCGTGCAGTATGCAAGAATCCGTTTCTTGATGGTAACGCTCCTCCGGTAGCTGTGTAGGCAGTAGAGTCCAGTGGTTAAGCTGGGGAGGTGGGAGGTTCCCTTCCTCCCATGGCTTCTGTGGCGGGGCTGGGAATGCAGCCGGACCTCTCAGTGATGCGTCTGGCTCTCACTCTGGCAGAAATGTTGTTGAAAAGGGATCCAGGCGTTTTCTGTTGCCTGGAGCAACCTCCTCTTGTTCCAGAAGAGAAACACCAGTAGCTCCAAACAGTCTGGGGCTGCTGGGGGAAAGGCCAGGGCGAGCACGGGGCACTGGCAGGGCTGCTTTGGCTCAGCAGCACGCCAGGCTCTCAGCACGGGGCCAGGAATTTACTAATCCGGGTACGGGGAGGCTGGAAACTTCCCCCAAGCAGCCTTTTAAAAGAGGGGGCGGGGAGGGCACGTTGGGCTCCCCTCCCCGCACCCAGCGAGGTACAGCCCCCTGGTGCTCTGTGTTGGGGCTTTAACTCCTGGCGCCGGATCGGCCTTCTCTTGCCTCCTTTCGGCCAGGATGGCTGCCCGCGGCGAGGTGCCCTCCAGCCGCCCGCAGCCGGCTCCCAGCACCGCTTCGCCCCGGCTGCCGCCTGTGATCCAGCACCCGCTCTCCCGGCTGGGCGACCGGGTACGCGCCTTGCGGACAGCAGCCTGCAGGGGGCAGCGGCGGCACCCGGGCCCCGCCGCAGCAGCCCCCTGAGCCGGAGCTGCCCCGGTTCCGCGGTGCTCGCTCCCTCCCGTCCCCACGGCAGCCGCAGGAGAACCCCGCCCGCGCGTACCCGGGCAAGCCCAAGCTCCCGCTGTTCGGTAAGTGCTGGAAGGGTGGGGCCCGCGCGGGGTAGAATGACGTGGGGTGGGGGCAATCTGCCCCCGTCCCATAGGCGCCCCCGGGCTGGCAGTGCTGCCGCGTGAGGAGAGCACACGTAACATGCATCTCTGCTGGCAGAGGATGCAACGTGCCTGGGGGGCGTGGGGATGGGACGTAAGGGGCCGCTGAGAGGGAGGTAACATAAGCACCAGGTGTTGGGGCTGATGTCACCTATGTGATAGATACGGGGATTCGCTAAGAACATAAGAAAGGCCAGACTGGGTCAGACCAAAGGTCCATCTTGCCCAGTATCTTCCAAGGGTGGCCAATGCCAGGTGCCCCAGAGGGAATGGACAGAACAGGTAATCATGAAGTGATCCATCTCCTGTCGCTCATTCCCAGCTTCTGGCAAACAGAGACTAGGGACACCATCCCTGCCCATCCTGGCTAATAGCCACTGATGGATCTATGCTCTTAGCTAGTTCTTTTTTGCAATAGGCACAGCAGCTATAAGCGAAGATATAACTGAGGAAGTGTGTGTGTGTGAGAGAGAGAGACATATGAATTAACTGCCCCTGTGCTGGAGGGATAGTCCCCATCTGTAAGCAAAATATTTACCAGCTCACCATTCTTTCTGTTTCCCTGTTTATGTATCAGAAGTCCTCCGCTGAGTTTGTTTGAATTTTAATGGAAATATTTTTAATTACAATTTAAGTGCATTTTAAGTGTATTTTAATTTCCAAATAATGTTCCGGTTAGGTCTTTGTTAGGAAAGTTGTTGTATATTAGACTAGAGGATTTTTTTTGAGTGCAGCAATAATATATCTATAGCAGGAGTCGACAACCTATGGCATGTGTACCGAAGGTGACACGAGAGCTGATTTTCAGTGGCACTCACACTGCCTGGGTTCTGGCCACAGGTCTGGGGAGCTCTGCATTTTAATTTAATTTTAAATTAAGCTTCTTAAACATTTTAAAACCTTATTTACTTTACGTACAACAATAGTTTAGTTATATATTACAGATTTATAGAAAGAGACCTTCTAAAAATGTTAAAATGTATGACTGGCACGCGAAACCTTTAAATTAGAGTGAATAAATGAAGACTCGGCACACCACTTCTGAAAGGTTGCTGACCCTTGATCTATAGCATTGACTATTTATGTCCTCAACTATCCAGATTTTTAGCTTTCAGATGCTGGTATGTATGCCATACCCAGCCCCAGATTAACTCTCCTGTGGACCCGGGGCTATTAGATTTTGTGGGGCCCCTGGATACAACTCTTTTTCCTGGGAGGGAGTTTGGTGCAGGGGATTAGGGTGCAGGAGGGGGTGTGGGGTCTGGGAGGGAGTTTGGGTACAGGATGGGGATTCTGATCTGGGACAGGGGGTTGGGGTGGAGGAGAAGGTGCAAGGTGTAGGCTCTGTCCGGGAGGTGCTTACCATAGGTAGCTCCCAGCTGATGGGAACAGCAGGGCTCAGGCAGGCTCTGGCCCCGTGCTGCTCCTGGAAGGAGCTCACTGCTAGCATGTCTCTGTGGCCCCTGCGGGGAGGGGGACAGCATGTCTCCGTGCACTGCCTGCACCTGCAAGCACCACCCCTGTAGCTCCCATTAGCTGGTTCCTGGCCAGTGGGGGCTGGAGGCGAGGGAAGTGTGCGGAGCTGCCTCCCCGACCCCGCCAGAGGCTGCAGAGACATGCTAGCAGCCGGCCGCTTCCAGGAGCGGTGTGGAGTCTGCCTGAGTGCTCCACTGAGCTGCGTGACTTTTAGTGGCTCCCCAGAGTTGGAGATTGCTGCCTGGGATTTATTTCTGTGGGACCTGCCTTGAGCCAGGGTCCTTGGCTGCAGCCCCTAATGCCCCTGCCTTAATCTGGCCATACCACATCAGGGTTTGCTTTTAGGTGATTAAGTGAAAACTTGTTCTATGAAATGGTGAATTTTCTTAAACAGTCACAGATTTCAAGTTCTTATTCAGGTCAGTGGTGTAAATCCAGATAACTCAGTTGATTTACTGGAGTTACATTGGAAGTGTAATTAAGAGCAGAACCTGGCCCATGATATGCATCTGTGGTCTGCAGCAAGTGTAAACTTAGTATTTATTTTTGGTTTAAAGTGTTTAAGGTTTATGATGTATCCAAGGCATCATTTGTTTTGACTATCCTTTCCTTACATCGGAGTGGGCAAACTTTTTGACCCAAGGGCTACATCTGGGTGGCGAAATCAGGGCCGCCCAGAGGATTCAGGGGGCCTGGGGTATTCGGTGGCAGAGGGCCCCCACTTCGGCGGTAATTCAGCGGTGGGGAGCCTTCTGCTCTGGGACCCGTCGCCGAAGTGCCCCGAAGACCTGTGGTGTGGTCCCCCAGCCGCCGAATTGCCGCCAAAGACCCGGCACTTCAACGACGGGTCCCGGGGCGGAAGGACTCCCCGCCGCTGAATTACCGCCGAAGTGGGGGCCCTCCGCCGCCGAACACCCGCGGTGCTGGCCCCGTTGCCGAATTGCCGCCAAAGACCTGGCTCTTCGGCGAGGGGTCCCGGGGCGGAAGGACCCCCTGCCACAGGTCTTTGGGGCACTTAGGCTGTGGGTCCTGGAGAGGAAGGACCCCCTGCTGCTGAATTGCCGCTGCAGACCTGGAGTGGAAGAAGCTCCGGGGGCCCCGCGAGAGTTTTCCGGGACCTCCAGAGTGAGTGAAGGACACTGCTCTGGGGGCCTCAAAAACTCTCATGGGAGCCCCTGTGGGGCCCGGAGCCTGGGGCAAATTGCCCCACTTGCCCCCCACCCGGGCAGCTGTGGGCAAAATTGCATCCATGGCCATGAATGTAGGGCTGAGGCAGGAGGTGTGGGAGGGGGTGTGGGGTGCAGGAAGGAGCTCAGGGCAAGGGGTTGGGGCAGAGGAGGAGTGCAGGGTTTATGAGGGGGCTCAAAGCAGGGAACTGGGGTGCAGGATGAGGTTGGGGCTCAGGGCAGGTGGTTGGGATGCAGGAGGAGTGTGGCAGGGGGTTCAGGGCAGGGGGTTGGGGTGCAGGAAGGGGCTTATGGTAGGGGTGCAAGGAGGGGTGCAGGATGTGGCAGGAGGCTCAGGGCAAGGAGTTGGAGTGCAGTGGGGGGCACGAGTTTGGGGTGGAGGAGGGGTGTGGAGTGTATGAGGGGGCTCAAAGCATGAGGTGGGGTGCAGGGTGAGGTGGGGGCTCAAGGCAGGGGGTTAGGGGCTCAGGGCAGGGGGTTGGGATGCAGGAGAGGTGTGGCAGAGGGTTGGGGTTCAGGAGGGGGCTCATGGTAGAGGTGTAGGGAGGGGTGTGGAAGGAGGCTTAGGGCAGGGGGTTGGGGGGCAGGGTGTAGGAGGGCTCCAGGGTGCGGGTTCTGGCCTGGCGCTTCTTATCTGGAGTGGCTCCGGGGTGGCAGTGCTGCGCAGCGGGGCTAAGACAGGCTCTCTCCCTGTCCTGGCCTCGCGCCGCTCCTGGAAGCGGCCAGCACCACATCCCTACGGCCTTTGGGGAATGGGGGGCAGAGGGCTCTGTGCGCTGCCCTCACCTGTGGGTACCCGGTTAGTGGGAGTTGCGGGGGCGGTGCCTGCAGGCGAGGGCAGCATGGACATCTCTCTGCTCCCCTCCCCCAGGGGCCGCAGATTCATGGTGTTGGCCGCTTTTGGGAGCAGTGCAGGGCCTGCAGTGCCCCGGGGGTGGCTGGATCCAGCCCACAGGCCGTAGTTTGCCCACCCCTGCCTTACATGATGCACAGTTAGCAACACAAAAAAGCTAACCTTTAGCCAATTATTGGTGGAAAGGGTCATTTTGTTTTATTCCTAGCTATATTATAAAGCGCCAACCTAGAGAGAATGTTTGGAAGTGGTGTTTTGTAAGTGAGGAACACTTGGCTTTTATCTATTCTTTTTATAACTCAAGTAGAAAAACAAATATGTTTACTGCTGTTCGGTTAAATGTACCCCTCCTATCTCCAACCCAAATGAATGGGCTTTGTTGGGGCACAGTTTGAAGAACAGGAGGAGAAGTAGGAAGTTGGAGATTGCCCTTCCTAACCTGTGGGCAAACTGCTGCCATTACTCCAACTGGTAAGGGTTATTGTAGCAGTAGCTATCTGTCTGTAATCCGAGCCTCTATATAGTCATGGATCCTGTGACCCCTCTCTGGCCTACCCTTAAAATGCTTCTACACGCTAGACAACTGGGGTTCTCTTGTAGTAGAGAGGGGTTGCAAAGGCTTTCTTGTATAGTCAATGTGCCTATAACTTCCTGTGCAGCCTCACTGTGGAGTGGAAGTGGTGCAAGAACCTACCATAGTGACCTCTTTCCACACTTGAATTGCACATTTATATAGTACAATGATGTACACTTTAACTGTACAAAACAAGACTGAA
The DNA here is from genome assembly GCF_007399415.2 of Gopherus evgoodei. Taxonomy (NCBI): domain Eukaryota; kingdom Metazoa; phylum Chordata; order Testudines; family Testudinidae; genus Gopherus; species Gopherus evgoodei. The sequence goes on from NC_044326.1 coordinate 62,535,643, forward strand.
GTTCTGTCCCGAGGATTTGGTGGTGATGTCAGTCCTGAGTTGTGTGTTAATGTCAACCATATTCGAAAGGCTAAATGAGGGCCACATTTTCAAATAGGCTTTTAAAACTCCACCTGTGGACTCTGCTTGTACATACCCACGTGCATGTGTAAAACTGCAGTTGTGTGCATAAATCAGATAGTCACACAATTAATTTACATGTATAAATGTTTGTATGTGCACATTAGAGACCCCTGTAACATTTGTTCCTAAATGGGTAAACTATAGCACTCCCACTTATTTAAATAAAGAAGTGACGGTGGCCAGGAATATTAGATAATTTTTTTCACACTTAGCTCATAGAGCTGAGAAGTTCTACAGCATATTAGAAATATCTCTTTTGAAACCAGAATTAAAACTGCTTGGATAGACATCACAAATGCATATAATGAAACAGTAATGTTTTACTTTATTATACATTTTTTCTAAAGTAAAAACTAAACAAATGAAATTGTAAGACCATTTTCTCAAAATAATGTTTGATGAGCTCCTGCCAATTACAAAGCCAAGTAAGAATTCTACTTTGCAATCAATAAAAAGTAATACTTTAAATTATGTCTCCAAATAGATTGTATTTAATATTTTGGTATTCAGCAGACACTTAAATTAGTACAGTCTTATGATATATAATTTATTTATTGTGTGATTCATTGACTATCATGACCCAGTTTTTAAACTTGTCTGTCTAAAATGGACTGATTAATTTCAGATCCCTGGCATGCAAATATACCCTAGATAGCCAGATACTTAAGTGTTAATTTCAGTGCCCAAATGCAGAAGAGTATCCTAAATTTAGAATGTTTGAAAATTGAATTAATAGAATACTGGCCCCATGAACTATGCATAAGTGCAGTATATGAATGAAACAAGGAATCTGACAAACTTAAATACAAATAATAATTGTATCTGGAAAATACATGTAATTCATGTTGCTTTTATTTGTTCCATATTTTGTAAGTAATGTTCACCTTCCTCACGGAAGGTTAGATTCTGCCATTCTTACTCTCGCACTGAGAAGTACCTTACTTCACAAGGAGTCTCATTTGAAGTCAGTAAGATATGTGTACAGTAATGATTTTTGGTCCAGTTGTACAATGTTTGCTCACACTGAATGATGCCTTACTACATACACAGTCCCATTGATTTCAGTGGGATTTTTCCTGTAGTAAGGTTCTATTCACCATAAGGGTGGCACAGTTGAGCTCTGTGTGAGTAAGGTAAAGAGGATTTTGCCATACATTGGTTATTAGAGGTTATTATGTTAGGTGTAAATATTACAGTTGTTTAAAATTGGTTGCAAAACTAAAGTAACCAAATACTATGCAAGTTCTTGTACAGTGAATGCAGCAATCATGCCCAAATGGTCCAACATAATGCATTGTTTAGAAAACATTACACTGGTTATTACTAGAGATTTAAAATGTGGAACATGTATTCCTTTTTTTATTTCTAATCATATTAGTCAAGATTAGGCACTTGTTTTTGAAGAAGGTAGACTCCTGAATCCATATTTAGGCACATGAAAAATGGCCTGACTTAAAAGTGCTGTATATGTAGCAGTCCAACTTTAGGCACCCATTTGAAAAATCTTGCTGATTGTCTGTGGCTGTATATGGTCCCATCTGGTGCCTTAAAAAAATGTGCAGATGTATAATTTACTTACAAATATCGATAATAATTTGTGATTGATTTCAGTTTGATTGGAGAGAGGGGAAAAAGCCAGCGTGGCCTTTCACAGCAAAGAACGGAATATGTCTGTGTGTTCTTGAGTTTGAGCCCCAAGTAATAAGATATTGTCTTAGAAATATTTAAAGTTTATATCTGAAGATTTTTCATATTTCTTACTGTATCTGCATACCTCTCTTTTTGACTAATTTACAGTTTTACCTAAAAACACATGAGAATACACACACACACACTCTCTAGGCACAATCTTGCAAAGGCAAGAGAAAGCCAAAAGACAACATAATAAATATGTGTTGGGATTTTTCTAATCTCCACAGTCCAAATTCTGGCCTCCCATTGACTTCAGTGAGTGGCATAGGCTGCAAGGGAGGGTAACATTCAGTTAAATCAGCCTGCAATAGCACATAAGTGAAGTCATACTCTCAGTGCATGCAAATCAGGGTATACATGTGCAAAATTGTGCCTTTGACATTTCAATATTCTGAATGCAGCATATTGACCAATACCTTGAGTTAAGTATGATCCCCAAAGTGACCAAATCTTGACAGGTTTAGCATAAAGTAAGGATCTAAAAGCATGGGAAAGGCCTGTTTCCAAATATCTTAGTATTGTCTCGTTTTGTTGTTGGTTATACACATTATTCTTTTGACATTCCCTTTTGGCTGAACCAGTAATCTAAGCAAATGGCTTGACTGAACATGTTCTGTTGTATTTAAGGATTACCCTCACCAAAGCAACTGAATCAAGGCTAATAAAATGGTTTATTTTTTTCATTACTTCAGTTATTTCATTTGTGGCTGAGCTACATGAGACAGGAGAGGAGAAAGCAAGAAAAGAGTAAGGAACATGATATAAGAATCTGAAGAGAATTGACCTGAAAAGAGCACTAGTGCTCCACTGCTGCTGCTTTTTCATCCCATTAAGAATGCTCCTGTGTTGTGAATAATGTACCCTGAATCCTATGCGCAGCATTTGAGGACAATAGTTTGTTCCACATCTTCTTCATTTTTTTTTCATTCATTTTTCAAAGTTTCACTTCCCTGTTTCTAGTCCTTTGTGACATCTCAAATGTGGTTCATATTTTGGTGGAAAAACTATAGACTCAGCTAGTCATTTATTTCTTCTACATCAGCTATTTGAAGAATTAGATTGGCATGAATAGTCTTTGTTTTTAGGTTATTCATAGATTCATAGACTTAAGGTCAGAAGGGACCATTATGGTCATCTAGTCTGACCTCCTGCACAATGCAGGCCACAGAATCTCACCCACCCACTCCTGTAACAAACCTCTAACCTATGTCTGAGTTACTGAAGTCCTCAAATCGTGGTTTAAAGACTTCAAGGTGCAGCGAATCCTCCAGCAAGTGACGCCTGCCCCATGCTGCAGAGGAAGGTGAAAAACCTCCAGGGCCTCTGCCAATCTTCCCTGGAGGAAAATTCCTTCCCGACCCCAAATATGGCAATCAGTTGAACCCTGAGCATGTGGGCAAGACTCACCAGCCAGCACCCAGGAAAGAATTCTCTGTAGTAACTCAGATCCTACCTCATCTAACATCCCATCACAGACCGTTGGGCATATTTACCTGCTAATAATCAAAGATCAATTAATTGCCAAAATTAGGCTATCCCATCAAACCATCCCCTCCACAAACTTATCAAGCTTAGTCTTGAAGCCAGATATGTCTTTTGCCCCCATTACTCCCCTTGAAAGGCTGTTCCAGAACTTCACCCCTTCTTGTCCCTAAGTATAATGTGCAGTAAAACATTTGATAACATGTAGCTGTTAATAATAAAATCACAACAGTGTTCAGATCTAGAACTTTTAATCCATAGACCCTTATAAAGGAGGGGAAGAATCCCTATGTGGTCACCTTTTGGTGGTATTATAGTTTATAATGGATTAATAAATAATGGCTATTATAAGCACATTATAGACATGAGTACTAAGTGTTATAGATAGTTATAAGCACATCAGTGTAAGTCATTATAGATGGATACAAGCAACCTGTTGACCTGTTAGGTTCCATAACAATCTATCACCATTGATTTACCCTTTGTTAAAACATCTGCTACTAATTTATTAACTCTTTGTAAACTGTTTATAAGTGAGAGCCCTATATAGAAGCAACAAGATGGAAATGAGTTGGAGAATCTATTTGGCATCTTAGTTCTCTGTACACGAATGCAAGGAATATTGGGAATAAACAAGAAGAAGTGAAACTCTTAGTGCACAAGCAACATTCTAATGCAGTTGACATCACAGAGAATTGATTGAATAAATCTCTTGACTGGAATATTAGTATAGAGGGTATAGCTTGTTCAGGAAGGACAGGCAGTGAGAAAAGGGAGAAGTAGCTGCACTGTACATGAAGAATGTATTCACTTGTTCTGTGGTCCAGAAGGATATACAGGAGGTCAGACTAGATGATGGTCCCTTCTGACCATAAAGTCTATGAATCTGTGAGAAGGTGAGTGGCAGACCAGATGAAAGTCTCTGGGTGAAGGTAAAAGAGGAAAAAAATAGGGTTGACCTCATGGTAGGTGTCTGCGACAGATCACCAAATCCAAGTGGGGAGGTGGAGGAGGTATTTCTAGAACAAATAACAGAAAAATCCAAAACCAGAAAGTAATAGGGAATTTTAGTAGCTACCCAGACATCTGTTGGAAAAGTAATATGGCAAAACAAAAAATCTCCCATTGGTTCTTGGAATGTGTTGGGAACAACTTCTTGTTTCAGAAGATGGAGGAAGTAAGCAGGTGTCAGCCATCTGGGACTTGGTTATGACTAACCCTGTGGAATTGTTTGCAAATATAAAGGCTGAAGGCAATTTGAGTGAAAGTGATCATGAAATGATAGATTTCATGATGCTAAGGAAAGGAAGGAGTGAAACCACCAGAATAAGGTCAATGGACTTAAAAAAAGCAGACTTGAGAAACTCTCTGACTCTGTTAGGTGAGGTCCTCTGGGAAGAAAATCTAAGGGAAAAAGGAGTTCAGGAGAGTTGGCTAAATATGGCTCCATCAGGAGCTCAGTGACTTGAAAATCAAAAAGGAATCCTACAAGAAGTGGAAACATAGACAAATTGCTAATAACAAGTAAGAAAGTATAGCACAAGCTTGTAGGGAAAAAAAAATCAGAAAAGCTAAGAGACAGAATGAGTTTCACCTAGCAAGTAGCATAAAAGGCAATAAGAAAAGGTTATTTAAATGCTTTAGGAGAAAGAGAAAAAGATGAAGGAAGCTAATAATGGATGACACCAAGAGAACAGAAGTGTTTAAAGTCTATTTTACTTTAGTCTCCTTCACTAAAAAAGTTAATGTTTAATATTGACAACAATGGGGAAGGATCACAAGCCAGAACAGGGAAAGAATGTGTTAGATGTATTCAAATTTGCAGGACCTGATGAAATTCATCCTCAAGTACTTCCAAGATTCCTTCAGCTTATTCTTTAACTGTTTGCAATTATCTCTGAAAACTCATGGAGGATGGGTGAGGACTCAAAGGATTAGCAATGGGCAAACATAGTGTAGAATTATAGATATGTGAGCCTAACTTAGATATTTGAAAAGGTACTGGAACAAATTATCAATCAATCAATTTGTAAGCATGTAGAGGCTAACAGATTGATAAATAATAACCAACATGGCTTTGTCAAGAACAAATCATGCCAAACCAACCTAATTTTGGGTTTTGATGGGATTACTGGCCTAGTGGATGGGGGGAAAACAATAAACATGATATAACTTGATTTTAGTAAGGCTTTTTGGCATGTCCCACATGACATTCTCATAAGCAAGCTAGGGAAATGTGGTCTAGAGCAATTACTATGAAGTGGATGCACAACTGTTTGAAAAAAACTGAAAGCATAGTTATCAATGGTTAGCTGTTAAACTGGGAAGATGTATGTAGTGGCGTCCTGCAGGGATCTGTCCTCAGCATGGGAAGATAGACTAGATAACCTTTTCAGGTCCTTTGGAGCCCTCTATTTTTATCTACAATTCTATTTATTAACATACCTATAATGCAAAATGCAACACATTATCTGTAGAATATGCTTAGGGAATTAAAAAAACACCAAGAGAATAAGTGACTTGCCCAAGGCCACTCGGCAAACCAGTAGCAGAGGTGGGACTAGAACTGAGGTCTCCTGATTGCCCTTTCCAGTGGAGGCAGAGAAGCATTAATGCTATTGTAAGACCTCATCTGGAATACTGCATACTGTTGTGGTTACCCTGTTCAAGAAAGATTAATTTAAACTGGAGCAGGTATAGAGAACAGCTGCAAGGATGATCAGGAGAATGGAAGGCTTATCTGACAGGAGACTGGAAGAGCTTGGCTTGATTAGTGTAGCAGAAAGAAGGCAAAGATGGGATATAATTGCTCTCTATAAATACGTTGGGGATAAATACTAGGGAGGATGAAAAGCTATTTAAGCTAAAGGACAGTGTTGGCACAAGAACAAATAGGTGTAAACTGGCCATGAACAAATTCAGGCTGGAAACTAGAAGACTGTTCTAACCAGCGGAAGGGTGAGGTTCTGAGCCTCCCAGTAGGAGCTGTGGGGCAAACAAGTTAATTAGTTTTATGAGAGAGCTGGACAAATTTATGAATGCGGTTGTCTGTCAGGGTTGCTTGTGATAGTAGGGGTTAAGGCTCAACAGCCCTGGGGCTCGCTTCTAGTTTATATCTTATGTTCCTAAAGCTCATGCTTCAGGGGCTAGGGAGGTATTCTTCCTCCTGCTCCAATGTATTATTTCCTCCCTGTGGAGCATTGGAGATGTCCACAGCTGGAGAACTGACATTGGATATGGAGGGCCAGGGCTCTGAGGTGGCACTGAGCTTTCTTTCTCTCAGATGCTTAGCTGGATGGTTCTTCATCACATGCTTAGGGTTTAACTGATTGCAATATATGGAATCTGGAAAGAATTTTCCCTAGAGGGGTTTGCGCCTTCCTCTGCACCGTGTGGGTGTGGGTCCCTTGTCAGGATTATCTGGGCATATCTCACTTCATCATTTCCCTGCCATTGCAGAGACCTTGGGAACTGGTGCACTTCGGTCGCTCCTGTTCTCTCCCTGTGGCAAATGATGTCTCCTTTGGGTGTAATACTTCAGTGTAATTTCAGTTGTTGGGTTTAGTGTGCAGGTGCTGGGTGCTATTGGTGGCTTGTGATATACAGGAGGTCCAACTAGATGATCTGGTGTTCCCTCTGTGACTGAATTCTGTGCCCTATCTACTAGCTTTCTTTATCTGTATACATTGTTCATAGTTCCTGAAACCTGATTATTTTTTTTAATGTCCCAGGCCAACGAGCTGACATTGGAAACCCAGCAGTAAGCAGAGCAAGTTTGGCTAGTAGCAGGACTAGTTTACTGTCTCAGCCTGCGACACAGCTCAGGATTGAAGTTGATGAGGTATGATTTTAATCAAATACAGTCCATATAAATAAATGGGTAGAATAAAATTTGACTCAGAGGCTATATCGGTACCAAGGAAGGTTTCAGTCAACAATCCCTGTGAACTGGCATGAAGGAAGTACGCATACATCTCCTTTTGCCCTGAAAGCCAAGCACAGTGATACTTTATAACTATATATCCTAACTTAAAACTGAACACTGTAGTATAAGTTAATATTTTCCACAGGAAATTCTAGCTCCAGTCCTTTAAAAAGATATCATTTTTAGAAGGTCTCTGTCAAACAGAAGAGAACAGTCAGCATAAGTCTGTATAATTCAGTTACCTAGTAACATCCTCTATAAGTATTAATTAAACTCTGAAACATTGTACACACTCCTTCACCATTATTCCAGAACGAATTTACCTATGTTGAATGGCATCCTCATGATGATGTCATTCATGGGGGAAAAACTCCCATTGAAGACAATGGAAACTTTGTCTGAATACAGACTGAGTAAAGGTTTCAGGATTGTGCTCGTAGTTTTCTCAAAATGTAACTTGGCAACACATAGTTTAATGATAACACAGAAAGCAAAGGTCATATTTATTTTGGCAATCCAATAAGGTTCACTCAGTTCAGTCGCACAACAGTACTTGAAAGCCTATATTATAGCTGAGCAGAAAAAAAAATTACTTTCTGTAGAGTCTTGAGCAGGAAAAGAAAAATGTATTTCTCCCCTGGCCCCTCCAGGTGGTTATTAAAGATACATCATTTCTTTGTGGAACCTTTGTTCTTTCTTGATTTCTTATCATCTTGTCAGTGACAGTTGACATCCTCTTTTTGTACTTTAAGGAAAAAAGTGAGTTAAAAGTACGTATTAGAGATGTGTGTTATTTGTATATTTACTATTGAATGTGTATCAAATTTATTTATTCTTTTTAAGCTGGAGCACATATTGTGTGAAAAAATGAGATCTGAAGGCTATTTTACTATGAGACAACTGTTCAAAAACAATGACCCTGAGGGCAAGGGACAGGTCAATAGGTATGTGTCTCACACAGCAGTTTGCATTGTCTGGGACCTGTTACTTAACTTTGACACATGCATGTATATCACTAAAGGTATGAAACAAAGCCAGTGGTCTTTTCCCATATATTTAGTACCATGAAATACTTTATATTTCCTCCCAATTCCCTCACTTTTGTCTTTTATCAATGTATGGAGCTGGACTGGATCAAATCACACTATAGATATATTTCTTACTTTTATTCATTCATAGAGATGTGCTGCTAATGATGCTGACCAAATTTCTGGGAAGGTATATCAGCTTCAAGCAGTATCAGCAACTTCTTCTAAGGTATGCGATCAGATAAAAGCTAAAGAAGGTAGCAAAAGATTTCCACTATTCATAACATATAATATAAATATGGTCAAATTTTCCATTTTGACTATGGTAGACCTGGTTTTCCTGCAATAGTCCCCCTCTCCCAATTTTGTTCCCTATTTAAAAAATTCATCCTTCACTTGCCAGCATAGTACGGTATTTTCAAACTGGAAACAATACGATGATGTGACTATAAAGCACAGATGCACCTTTCTAAATCACATGGTCTGAAAAATATTGTACTGTAAGAGGGAGAGCGCAGTTTTGTATTTAAAAAGCAAAATTATTAAAAGTAGATTTCCTGATGCCAATCCTGCAATTCATTCTTCTTCAGACAGTCCTTTGGGTTGAAAAGGACCTCTAGTTGGTCATCTGTTTGTCTCCCTGAAAGTTGGATTTTATTATTCCACGCTAGCTGTGATGGATGGGTGTCAAGTTGAGCTTTCAATACCTCCAGTGATGGTGATTCTATAAGCAACCTTGGCATCTTGTTCAATTACCTAACTGTTCTAAGAGTTCTGGCCGGTAAAATACCCTCAGGGTGTGAGAAAACTGCGTTGGATTTTTCTGTAAGTTTTCTTAATATTTTCTCCTGGATCTTATTTTCTAAACATCTTCTTTACTCTTCTCAGTTGATTTTTCTTTACAAAAAATAATATGCCAGACTGAGAGCAGTAATTCAACTGGAAGCCTAACGAGCATGAAGTAAAGTGGAATAGTTTCCTCAATAATTTGCTTGAATTATTCCTGCTATTGTACTATTGCTGTTTCCTTTTTAATGACTTCATCACACTTTTGGCTCCTCTTCAATGTATTGCACATCATAACCTTCACAGCCTTCTCTATATTTTTACTGCCTGGTCCATAATTCCCCAGCCTATGATTTTTGCTTCAAATTATTCCTCGCTACATGAGCTTCATCACAGTTATCTTTTCGAATCTCATTTTATTCTTCTGTTTTGCACCATTTGTAAATTGGTTAAGGACCCTGATGTGATTTATGACAGTAATATAATCCCTTCCCTGAGTCATAGCTTTGTTCTCAGGCAAATAACCTGCATTACACTAGTGAAATAAGTTCATAGTTACTGAGAAATAATATTTGTGTGTTATATTAATGATTTCAGGCACTGTGTGTGAATTTTGTTGTCTTCCATCCATTCACAGCTGTGGATATCCCATAGCACTGTAATGTCTGCTTCTCTGTGTATGTAATTTCAGGTTTACTTGCAATTAGAACTGAGCAAATAATAGGGGTTAATGGTTGATTAATAATTCCCTCCATCCCTGCTATCAACTAGTGTATAAATGAGTCACAAATACATGTTTTGATTATTTGAGTAGCTCTATTTTAAAATATTTTTAGAACAAATTGATAAACTAAACAGTAATAAGTCTCTAGGACCTGATGGTATTCACCCAAGAGTTCTGAAGGAACTCAAATGTGAAATTGCGGGACTACTAACTGTCATCTGTAACCTGTCACTTAAATCAGCTTCTGTATGAAATGACTGGAGGATAGCTAATGTGACGCCAATTTTTAAAAAGGGCTCGAGAGGTGACCCTGGCAATTACAGGCCAGTAAGCCTCACTTCAGTACTGGGCAAATTGGTTTGAAACTATCATAAAGAACAAAATTGTCAGACACATAGATGAACATAATTTGTTGGGAAAGAGTCAACATGGTTTTTGTAAAGGGAAATCGTGACTCGCCAATCTACTAGAATTCTTTGAGGGGGTCAACAAGCATGCGAACAAAGGAGATTCAGTGGATAATAGTGTATTTATATTTTCAGAAAGCCTTTGACAAGGTTCCTCATCAAAGGCTCTTAAGCAAAATAAGCAGTCATGGGATAAGAGGGAAGGTTCTCTCATAGATTGGTAACTGGTTAAAAGATAGGAAACAAAGGGTAGGAATAAATGGTCAATTTTCAGAACGGAGAGAGGTAAATAGTGGTGTCCCCCATGGATCTGTACTGGGCCCAGTCCTATTTAGCATATTCATAAACAATCTGGAAAAAGGGGTAAACAGTGAGGTGGCAAAATTTGCAGATGATGCAAAACTACTCAAGATAGTTAAGTCCGAGGCAGACTGTGAAGAGCTGCAAAAGGATCTCACAAAACTGGGTGACTGGGCAACAAAATGGCAGATGAAATTTAATATTGGTAAATGCAAAGTAATGCATATTGGAAAACGTCCTAATAATACATATACAGTGATGGGGTCTAAATTAGCTGTTACCACTCAAGAAAGAGATCTTGGAATCATTGTGGATAGTTCTCTGAAAACATCCACTCAATGTGCAGTGGCATTCAAAAAAGTGAACAGAATGTTGGGAATCATTAAGAAAGGGATAAAGACAGAAACTATCATATTGCCTCTATATAAATTCATGGTACGCCCACATCTTGAATACTGCGTGCGGATGTGGTGGCCCCATCTCAAAAAAGATAAGTTGGAATCGGAAAAGGTTCAGAAAAGGGCAACAAAAATGATTAGGGGTATGGAACGGCTTCCATATGAGGAGAGATTAATAAGACTGGGACTTTTCAGCTTGGAAAAGAGGCAACTAAGGGGAGATACGATAGAGGTCTATAAAATCATGAGTGGTATAGAGAAAGTAAATAAGGAAGTGTTATTTACTCCTCATAATACAAGAACAAAGGGCCACCAAATGAAATTAACAGGTAGCAGGTTTAAAACAAACACAAGAAAGTTTTCTCATGCAACACAGTTTGTCAGAAGCTGGGATTGGGTGACAGGGCATGAATCACTTGATGATAACCTGTCTGTTCATTCCCTTTGAGGCGCCTGCCATTGGCCACTGTCGAAAGACAGGATACTGGGCTTGATGGACCTTTGGTCTGACCCAGTATGGCCAGTCTTATGTTCTTATTTAAGTTTGCATTGTTTAAGCGCAGTATAATACAATATGACTTGTCTGTATTTTGCAGGGAAAAGGAAATTAAGACATGCCCGATCAAATTAGACAACTTATTTTTGTTTAACTGATCAAAAATCCATATTAAAAGTGTACAGTGGCAGACTGGATTGAAGTGGCATCTTACAAGAGTTTCATTGAATATTATAAATAGGACACTGAAGAACATAGTGCTTGAGACCCCACCCACTGAAGTCAGTGGGAGTCTTTTATTGCTGTTGGATCAGACCCCTAGTCCCTAGTAAATATCTCCTTTTTAAAAGTAAGTGTAGATGCAGTAGCAACAGCAGCATTCAGAATTATTCTTGGGTGGGCCATATCAACTTGAATTTTCCTCACCCTGGTTTAGAGCCATATGGAGTTATTATTCATGAAGGATCAGATCATGGTATTCTAACAGCATTTGTATTAAGGCTGTTCTCTTACGTCTACTATAGATGATCATTCTTGTTACAAACTGTACAGAAGAAAGAGTAGGAGTACTTGTTGCACCTTAGAGACTAACAAATTAAGAGTGTGTCATGATTCTGTGCAAAGGTAGGCGAGACTAGTGCAGGAGCTCATTAGGCAGGAACACCCACTGAGGTTCAGAGTCAATATCAGGGGCAGTAATCAGGCTGACAGGCAGAGACAGAGACCGGTCAAGGATCAGGCCAAAGGTCAGTACCTGATATCAGGATCTGTGTGGGTGTTCTGTGGTCTGAGTGGTAGTTGAGGTCCAAGGTCAATACCAGGAGTTCAGGAACAGAGAATGCAGTGTGGACATGGCAGCTAATGATCCACATTGTTGCCTGGACACTTCCTGGAATGCCTCCTGGGTTTATGTAGAGCAGGAAGCATAGCAGGCATCATGAGGCTACTGTCTGTTGAACCTCTTGATGTGGAACTTCCTGTGACCTCTGCAGGGACTGGCAAGCTGATTACAGCTGCTGGGTGGCAGTTGGGATGTGCTTGCTGCCTGGCAACCTGGGGATTAGCTGCAACTTGAAGACATCTGTCAAAGAATAAAATCTTATTCTGGTGGTGCGGATGCATTTAATCATAGGGCAGTGGGAACTCCTCAGGCTAGGCTGGATAGGCTCTGCATCTGCAGTTTTGAGTCATATACAATACAATCTTTTGCCAGCCAACTTTGAGATGTCCCCAGGCTCCACCATTGTATTGCATGCAGCTCAGCCATAGTTAATCACTAGTTGAATGTTAATGGAGTTAATAGTGCATTTAATGCAAGTATTTATATATATGTCATTACCACTTAATGGCTTTCTCCTTTGTATGTGAGCTGAGGTAGTGCAGGAAATAAGTGTTGGAAGGAAGATTTGATTTGTATGGTCTGCATCTCCATCAGTAAGTGATCTGTCTCTTTTATGTCACTGAAGAGAATACAAACTGAAAACAAACATTCACAATCCTGCACTATAACAGGCTTAAACTACAGGACAAAGCCATTATCAAGTGTGAAGAGTTATATGCAGCGATTCGTGATCCTGCTACTTTTGGGGCTCCAGTGTGGCTTGATCCCATCAACCACAGACAGGGGGACAGAATTATGATGACTGCATCACAGGTGCATGCACAACTAAAAGAAAAAGCAAAACAAAGGTATGAGCACTTCTGCAGCAGTCATAAATTTTTATGGCTAGAAGGGACCATTGTGATCATCTAGTCTGACCTCCTGTGTAACACTGATCCCAGAAACTTCCCCCAGTGATTAAACCCAACCATTTGTGGCTGAACAAGAGTATATGTTTTAGAAAGCCACCTAATCTTGATTTAAAGATTCCAAGTGATGGAGAATTTACCACATCCCTTGATGTGTTTCTTCTAATGTTAAATGCTCTCATTAGTAAAAGGTTCAGGATTTATCAGGCTTGACCCTGACAGCATCCAAGTCTTATAATGGGATCAGGAGGGAGGGGGAAGCATCCTTTTACAAAGTGGACCATATTAAAAAAACCCAAACCAAACCTACCTTCTTGATTCTTTTCCACTGCTAAGGAATGACGCAACTGTAGAGAAATCCCCAAGTATATAGCAGGATTTATTAATTTTTTTCTTTTAAATAAAAATGTAATAATTCTGTCTTTGTAAGAGAATGAGGTATTTCTGTGTAGGAGGCATAGGGTAAGTTTCATAAGGCAAGGATCAATTGTCTTCTGCTGGAAAATAGGTCCCTGGATATTGCTGATCTGATGCCCGAGAAGAACCCAGATGATGACATCAGGATTCTGATGCCTGAGTTTAAGAACATACTTAACAAACTAGGTTTTCACATTGGAAATGAGGAGTTTGAAAAGCTTTGGAGAAGGTAATATTTGATTCAAGTTTTAGATTATTTTTTTTAAATGGGAATGAGAATATTAAGAGCACCCCTCTGGTGTTAGATGGTGGACTTGTGAGGGTATATGTGTGTGATGCTGGTGTGGGGCCAGATAAAGGGAGGACAAGGTAAACGGAGAGAACCTGGACAGTGTAAGATATACAAATAGCCACTTTCATCTGTTATATTAGCCACAGGGAAGATGCTTAGTCCAGACACAGGGTAGAGGACTCCACTGACCACTCGTGGGTCCTAATCTGCAGCTGCTCTGCACACAGAACTCTGAGCGAAGCCAATGGGAGTTCCACACATAAAGTAGCTGCAGAACAGGGTCTGCTCCAGTATGTGGTAACCAGTTAGCGCATCCAATAGGCAAACACCAAAGTTTCTTAACTGTTGCAAAGCAGCGTGATGATGCTTTCCATAGAAATACTGGTCACATGAATTTTCAGTAGTTCGCTATAGTTATAACAGCAGGTCTTCCGCAAGGAAGGATCACTCATACTGTAGTTTCCATTATAAACCTGATTTATAGAATTATCAGTGTTTGTGAAGTGCTGTGAGGTCCTTGGATGGAAGGGGCTATGTAAGTGCAAGTGTTGTTATAACAGCATGCTCCCAATTATCCAAATAGCCTGGGGAACACAGATTTTATTCAGATAATTGGGAGTCTGGCTAATCAAAAAGGCAGTGCAGGGAGCCCTCTGCAGTCCTGGATCCGCTCACTCACTCCTGTGACAGCGGAGCTGCCAAGGGCTTCCTATGCTGCCCTCCCTGCTGAGGACTCTGCTTTGCCCTGCCAGGACTGCAGCCTGCCCTGCCCCTTGTGCCTGCCAGGATTGGGTATCACTGGCCCTGTGACCACATCGTTGTCCCTTTGCAGCCTTGCTGTCATGGGAGTGAGTGATAATGCAGATAATAGGGAGTATATGGTATTAGGTCAAATCATGACTCCTGAACACGAGGTGCAGAGCCCATCTGCTGCTCCATGCTGTCAGTGAAAGTAGAGGAATGGGGGTCAGCTGAGGACTCAGGATTTGGCCTATTGATTTTATTCTTTTATATATTACAATAGAAGGCTAATGTGCTTACCACTAGGTACCACTGCCTCTATTTTATCTAATATTATGGGGATAGCTGGGAGTGTTGTCTCTCTATTGTTCAATTTTGGTTTGTTGGAAAAATCTGGTCCATTGTGTTGACTCTGCTGACATTTTGTCAGTGCTTGATGTGCACAGGAAGGTGACAAATGCAGAGGAAGCACGAACTATTCTCTAAGAAAGGAAGCTAAATCTGATAATGACTTTCTCCTCTTGCTCTTTGCAGGTATGACACAGAAGGAACAGGGGTTCTGAAAGGAGATATACTACTTAAAAAACTAGGAGCTGAGCTCCGAAATGGATCTTCAAACAATGCTAAAGTTTCTGGTAAAAAATATATATATTGAATCCATAGCTTTCGGTAACCTTCATGGCAATCAGAAAAAAATGGTCATGGAAAGTGAATCACTTGTGGGATAGGTTATGGATACACCTCTAGACAACTGGCTCAGAAGTAGTCAAGTCTTAAAATATTTAATTGTCTGTTGGCTGTCTGATAGCCTCTGTGAAATGAGTTTTGTGGTTTTAGTTCAGCTATTATTGGACTAAGTATCCACATCACAAATCTTCCACCGCATTTGTTGTTTACTGTTACCATTCTCCACCACTCTCTCTGAGGTTTTTCTATAGTACTTATCAGAATAGCATCTAAACGCAACAAGTAATTTAGATCCTCCAAGTATTGTCTATCGAATGCTTATAGTTGTTTATGCTGGTTGCCTTTCCTAGGTTCTTGGGGTTTTTCTTTGTGTCAATGTTACTTAAATACCCTGCACTATGTGATGTTACCTATGCACAGACACCATGGTTATCTTCTCATTGCCTGTCTGCAACATCAGGGATAGAATCATCAAGGATTTCTGGTTCCAAAAGCAAAGGCATCTCCTCTTGAGTTAAAGAAAAACCTTTGTTACAAATATCTGTAAGGCTTTTATTCTCTTTATACAATACTCACAAGAGGGCAATATAATCATGAACAGGTCTGACAGTTGATCAAGTAACACATACATTAGCAACTATATTACAAATACAGCAAACAGACCTGCAGTGAGAGTACCTGTAATGTAAGTCTCTGTCATAGGGTCCAGCCTTCTAGCTTAGGGGTAGACCTGGGGAGCCTAATGCTCTCTGCATTCAGTTTCAGAGATGCATACAAATGTGGCTTGGTGTGTGAAGGATCTGCCTTGAATTTCCCCAATGAGCAAAGACTGAATGGCTGTAGAGGAGAAATTGTTCTCTTATATCTCAGGGTGGTCCCTTGAAGTCAGGGTTAAAGCACATTGGTGGTGCAGTGTGGGGAAGCTTGCATTGATGCTGGCTTGCACTGTAAAACAGGTGTCATCAAACTTTTTCATTCTGTACACCACTTCTTGAGATCCTTTTATAGGACACCTCCCCTCCTAACTGTCTGGTTATGATTCCGCATATTCACTCTACTGGAGACAAGATGAAAATAATTTCACTTAAATGCAACCAATGCAGCTGCATGGTTATTTCTCTTCACCTTGTATCTTTGTTGTTTATTTCGCTGTAGATGTGGGTCTCTGCTTGTTCCCTGCAGCCCCCACTGCTCTAATCTTTCCATCTCACTTTGCAGTTTAGTTCAGTCCTCCTGTATGTTTGTTACCCCTCAAAATTTAGTGTCATTTGCAAATTTGATTCTGGTTAAATTTACACCCAAGAAATACTTTGTGAAGAAAGCAACAAAGGAGTTGTACAGGGTGCAGAGAAGAGATGTCTTTAAGTTTAATTGGATAAAAAAAGTACCTGGAAACTGAGTCTTGGGCTGTGCTCTAACTAACAGAAGCCATGACTGATTGAAGAAAGATGGCTGTTTCACCACGGTTAGGGCTTATCAGTAACTAGATCACGGAGAGTTACTGCTGTCTTCCCATCCATTGACTCCTTCAGTACTATACAGTTTCAGTGCATTAGAGTAGTAGTATTTTTCTCACCATATTGCCTGTCTTCTTTTTGTTTATATTAAATAAATAATTTTTAAACTTTTCTTTCTATATCACAACTGAAGGGCAAAGCAGAGAAATCTCAAAAGCAGAGTGGGAACGCAGAGCTTCACTTGACATAGAAAGGTGGCTGAAAGATAAATTCAGAGAAGGATTTAGAAATATGAAAGAAGAATTTGAAAAACATGACCCACAAAAAACAGGCAAGGTAAAATGCTTTTTAGTTTGTGAGTCTATTCTAAGTGGGGAAGCACCCACAGCAAATGATCTGGAGGCATTGTGTGAGCTGTAATGAGATGTGAAGCAAGGACTGTTGAATCCAAACCCCAATAGACTAACCAGCCAGCTGGTATTACTCAGTAGGGTTACTTAAATAAGCGAGAAGAGCATTATTTGGTCCTTTGTGTTTACCAGTGTAGCAGTAATCTCCACATTTGTTGCTGAATTGCTGGAAAATGTATCCATTAATATTGTTTATATACATGGCTTTGGTGGATGTGATGCTTCTAATAAGAAAATGGTCCCTTTTATATTAATAGGCACTAACAACTTGAGTAGCAAGTGTTTATTCCAAACATTTAGAAAATCAGGACCAAGGCAAGCAGTTTAGCAAGACTGATTATGTATAAAGGAGAGGACCAAACAAACAAGCCCAAAGTGTTTGCAATCTCTATTCATTATACTTTCTTTCTTGACACTTTTTATTAAGTTCCCAATGGTGGTCCAAGAGTATAAGTACCAACTCAGGGCAGACTTTTAAAAACTAGGGCACAAACTCCAAATTGGTTGTGAATTCTGAACTTACATTTCAGCAATCAACTGCACCAAGTGCAAACTGTTCAGGCACATTAACAGCCTTAAACGGGGTCCCAGACAGTCCCCTCAGACATTCCGGCTTATCTTACCACCCAAGGGAGCACATCTCTGTGGTAGATGGCCTTTGAGACCAAAAATCACAACAAGATTCAGGTTATTCCTCATCACAAAGGACCAGTCATTTACTCCAGGTCAGTTTTTCCTTGCACCAAAGACAATGTTTGTAGCCAGACCTATAATAAACTATATGAAGATTTATTAAATAATAGTTATTCAATGCATTCCTGATATGCCACCACTGCTGGGGCTTTCAGATAGGCCTTAAGCTAAGGCTGCTCCAGGACTTGATCCACAGCAGGATAAAAGAGCCACAGTGGAGGGGAGAACTCCTATCAATGGAACTGCTCATGGAGTAAAGTACTGTTCATTAGATAAAACCTTGGCTCCACCGAAGCCAATACAAACGTTGCCATTGACTTCAGTGGAGCTGGGATTTTTGCCCATTACGAGTAAGGTGGCTGAATGTAGCCCTTGAACACTGAATAAATACAGTGATCATGCAACAGAATAAGTAATAAGAGAGCTCATCAGTGACATTCTGCATATTAAAGTTTTATTTAAATAAAGTGAAGTCTGATTCTCTTCTTTTTTTTTTTTTTGGAAGGTGGGAAAAGAATCCTTCTTGTCAATCCTACAAAAATTTGACATGCATCTCAAAAAGGAGCATTTTAACCTTTTCCTGGCAAGATGTGGTCTTGAAAACAGTCAAACTGGGATCAATTATTTGGATCTTTTAAGGAACTTCCAGGATCGTAGTGACAGAGGGATCTCACACAAAATTCTCTCTAATCCCAAGCATAAGTTCGTATGAAGTCGTCGCTTATTTATCATTGCTTTCTCTGATTGTATGGCTTGGTAGAGCTGCACAAAATTTCTCAAGGTAGAATTAAGCTCAGTGACTCAGACCAGAGAGTGAAGTGATAATACAATCTAACGGCCCCTTATCCAGTTGAAAACCGCCTCTATGATTTCCATAGGCCTCCTATGCTCTGCATCTGTGGAGGCTGCACCTAATTTTCATGAAGTGCTTTGTGAAATGGAGGCTTTCTTACCTGACCAACAATGACAACCAGGAAAGAGTTAAAAGTCTAATATATTGCATTTCTGGCCGACAGCATTGTTTCTGTTATCCAGTGGGGCTCATCAAGGCTACACTGTACCCTCTCTTCCTACAATGCTCCTGGAAAATGGCAGATAGAATTAGGGTAGGGCTCCCCTCTCCCTCCACATCCCCAAAAGAGAACCTCTCCCTTCTGGTAAGTGGGAAAGGTCTCCTCAATGCAAAGGTTTTTGTTGATTTGTGTTTTTTTTTAAAAAGTCCCTTAAATCAGGACAATGCACCTTCCTCATCTTGGGCACCACTGAGGGCTAGAGGTTATTCTGAACCTTGGCCCGTAGAAATTTTCATGTGCTGCCTAGTTCCCATTTGGAGTAGGGGTGGTAGAACATAGACCATTAGGGAATATTGTACCACAGTGGGAGGTGTGCAAATTTGCTTGGGCTCATTTTCCCCAGAGCAGTTCTCAAGCAAGCAAAGTTTATTTTAACATTGGCCTTCTGAAGCAGGGTGACTTTTCCCCTGAATAAGTGGCTTGGTATAGAGCCATAACCCATGGCCTTCCGCAGCTTGCATGACTTGGAAAGCTGGAGATAACTACTACTAGATCGGGCCTCTAAAGACTGCCTCCATGACAAGATAAATAACCTGAAATAACCCTGTTAACAAACAATAAAACTATCCATTTTGTCTTTGGAGAGACTCCCTTTTCAGTCTGAGCCATCCTTCCTCTGTGCTGTTCTCCTGCCCTCCGCTGTGGGAGTTTCAGTACCAGAAGAATTTTAAAGACTGTCACAAAATTCAGCTGAACATTAACAAAATGTGAAGAGAAAAGTAACCGTCCAGGAGTAAATGAATTATTTCATGATCCTATTTAATGAAATACTTAATCCATTGAAATGATGTTTATTTTTCAGAAATAGATAATACCATTTTTCTTTTCAAATCTTCATATTTTTAAAAGGTCTTCAACGCCATTTTGTATTTACAACAAAATAATGTGGCCAATGCTGTCATTTACAGTTGTTCGTTATTTGCTAAGCAGACCAATAATATGCTCGATGCTGTGGCCCAGAGATGTTACAAGCTAAAATATAAACAAATAAGACAAGGTATGTTGGAGACCCATAGGAAGGAGCTACCGTAGTTAATTCAGATTTTATTCTGTATTGTTTCATCATGTGGAGCTATTACTCTTCTCATTGGTTACGAACACTTGGGCCTTTGGTCCTTGCATCAGATTCATCTGAAGTTTGTATAAATTCTTAGAAAGGTACTGTCATGTTCTGTTGCTCAGAGCAAAATTCTGATGTCTTGTTGTGTTGGAGCACTGGGTGGGGGAAGAGGACTGGTGACCTTATTCTCACCTGTGCAGGAGCAGGACAGAAGACACCTAGTATTTCTATGAGCAGCTGAAGGAGTAGGCTGACATGTCTGGAGGCACTCCATAGCTGTAAAGTGGTGTGATCTACTAGAATGGGCGCACACCCTGTCAGCGGGCATTGAGAGAAGTGCACGTGACTCTGCTTTGTAACAGCAGTAGGGGGCATAGCTGAGCACCCTGGGCTGATCCAAAGCACATGGAAGTAAATGGAAAAACTCTCTCTGATGTCAGTGGGGTTTGATTTAAGCCCATTGTACTAATCCCATTTTGCTCTGCTTTAGCATAATGACTTCAGGGCTCTTTGTTTAGCCATCATCACTCACCTACCTACGAATGCACATCATCATAGTAAGGCCAGGATTTGGTCTTAATATTTTTCTCTTAAAACAAGATTGTCGTATATAACTTTTGTAATTGTTATCTTGCTTTCTGTTCCCCAGTCATGCACGCTGCAGAAGGCCATCACTAAAATAATGTTAGCATGATTTAGAGAACCCGCGGGTGTGCAGGAGAGCCTGAGCACAGAGGAGTATCTTATCTTCTACTTCTCCAACTAACATCTAGAAATAACATTCCAACAGACCATCCATTGGTGGTCTGTCGCTGATGGTATCCTAGTAATGGTAGCCTGTAAGCTGTTGAAATGGACTTATTATAAAGCACACCAAGGGTGTGTTTGTAGTGTTTCATATCCGCAGCGAGTTTCTGAACAATAGCACAGACCCAACCGTCTAGCCATAACGTGT
The DNA here is from genome assembly GCF_007399415.2 of Gopherus evgoodei. NCBI lineage: Eukaryota > Metazoa > Chordata > Testudines > Testudinidae > Gopherus > Gopherus evgoodei. The sequence goes on from NC_044326.1 coordinate 62,556,538, forward strand.
GTGGAGAGATGCGGGCTAGTACATTATTTTCAAAAGCGTGGTTATACCTTGGAAAGTGACTGTAGTTACGGCACTGTGTTGTTCCATGTTTATTCTCTCTCGGCACCTTCCAGAGCTGGGAGCTGGCTAGTCAGCAAACATTTTCGTTCCCTTGAATCTGGATTTTTGGGTGGAACACTGTTCTGTCAGAAATCTCTTGACCAGCTCTAGCTGCAGCACAGGAATATCAATAGAATAGAGAAGGTATGTGTGATATCTGTATTAATCCTTGCTTTTAAATTGCATCCTTTGTAGATTTAATCGTGAAGGGAGCATCAGCCCAGCTTCCACTCTGACTGCAATTGAGGCAAAGTTGGCAAATTTGTTTCAATCTGAATTCCTTTCACTCTTGGCCACTTTCCAGTAAGTGTCTGATGAAATTTTTTCTTGTTCTGTTTATGACAGATTGTGAGCTAGAACTATTGAAGGTGCTAAAATAGAGAGAATCCACGAACACTGGAAATACAAATTTAGAATGAAAGAAAAGGAGTTTTGACAGGAGACAATGTTTTAGGCCCTGATCCTGCAGTGGAGTGGAACTGTGTGGATCCCCCTGCAGAGTTCCATTGTTGTTGAATAGGTTGATTTCAGTTGGACTCTCCAGTGAGGTTCTGTACAGATAAGATCCCTTTGCAGGCCTGGAACCTTAGGAAGGGTTCCAGACGCTAATCAAGATCTCATTAAAAGCCAATGACCCCTCACTAGCCTCTATATTATTGAGAAGGTGGCATCATCACCAACCTCTTTTTCAGAGAAGTGTGAGTGATTGTGAAGAAATGACCACTATTAGTTTATTTCATGAAAACATGTATTTGGTAGACCTTTCTGCCTCGTAGTGAGAGTTGTTCCATAGGACCTGACCCTGCAAAGTGCAGAGTGCCCTCAGTCCCCATGAGAGCAGGCAAACCTGAAGTGCCAGATCCTCAGCCCTGCTTTGTCACCTTTGCCTGCTCTTGCAGGGTAAAGATGACAGAAAGGTGGCTTAAATAGCCAGTTGGGGATGCTCCTTATGGAGGTGAACCCCTGGGTGGTGTAGAACTGGGGTAGCTGGCTATGCATCACTGACTCCTGGCACCCCCGCTCTAGAGTGTGTGGCTGGAGTGCTCTGTGTTCTGAAGAGCTTTTCCCATTACTCCCTCAGGCTGCTAGAACTTGTGCTGGTGGCCCCTAGGGTCAAGGAGGGTGCTGGAAAGCCAACTATGCCCACTCTGTCCTTAGCTACGTGAGGCTGTGGTGTCCCTCGGGATTTGCCCACAGCTACAAATAGATCCCAGGCCCTGCATTTATTGCTGCAGATCAGCTAGAAACTGGGACTTTCTCAGTGTTACAGCCCTTGAGTTTTGAGGGAGCTGATGGATTTGTGTTCAGTCATAGACAGACCATTAAAATCACAGTTTAGCCTGTAACTCTTGACAGTGCACCTTTTAAATGATTCACTGGTGCATTCTGTTAAGATCCAAATCATTGAAGGTTTGCAACTGATATGCCATATACTCAGGTAATCAATAGACAGACTGCGGAACAAATCCAAATAGCCAGATGCTTTTGAACCCCAAAGTCTTTTTATTTATTTATTATTATCATTATTGTTGGGGTTTTTTCCTGTGGTGTCTGGCCCTTGACTATACCTTGACCATACCTTGACCATGAAATTTGGGCCTTGACAAAAAAAATAACTGACTACCTCAACTATACATGAAAAGTAGTCATTGCCCTAAATCCTGTCTCCAGCAAAGTCGGACTAGTCTGAATATGCATCGGGGAATTCCTTGAGAGCTAAGGGGCAAAGGAAATAGGAATTCTCCCATACAGCCTCACATGAGGAGTAGTTTTCCTGGTGCCTGCACTCTCCCTGACCAATGGATTCAGGAATCAGCAAATTCGCTGGTTCTTTTCACTTGCCAGCTGACCCACTTTCTGCTACTCTCTGTGTAGCAGCTGTGCATAAAGGAACCCCATGAAAGATGCACTCCTCAAGTCATGCCCCATTTGTGCACAATGCAGCCAGACCACTTCTCCTGTGGCAGGGCCTTGCACACTTGTGGAAGAAGAGGCAAGGTTTGCCCCTTATCGCACAAGGTAGATGACATAGAAGAAACCTTGGAATGGGCCAAAATGATCTAGCTGTGTCCTTTCACTAATCTAGGGCTCACTTGTTTTCAATATGCAGGATAATATGTTTTCTGAACGTCATGGGGTCTGATCCCTTTTTCTGTATTTCTCAGAAAAATTGACAGGTTGCAGAGAGAGGTCATTAGTCAGCAGGAGTTTCAAGCAGCAGTTGAGAGCCGGTAAGAATGAATTTCTTTTGTTCCCTTCATTTATGATCATGAAGTTGTTGTAGACAAGTTTTAATTTCATAGGGATGTTTCCTTAATACTCAGCTTTTCACATTGCCTGCCACTGCATGTGTCCGTGGCATGAACACATTGCATTTCAGGGTCAGTGAGGCCATGTGAAATGATCAAAGGTGTTGAGAAGGCAAGGAAATAATAGATTTTTTCAGTCACTTTTTTTTCCTCTTTCAAACTACAATTGTGTGAAAAGAGCAGTTTTCTTCTTAAGATAGAAAAAAGGGGGTGTGTTACATACAAAATACTGGATCTGACTCTCCACTCTGTTCCATTGGTTTTATGCTAGTGCAACCCCGGTGTTTTCAGTGGAGTGGCACCACTGTAAAACTAGTGTAATGGAGCAGAGAATCAGGCCCTCTTGGTGCCTTACACCAATTCAAACTGATATATGACAAAACAAAGGCCTGATCCTGCAAGGTCTGAGCACCTTCATTTCCCACTGAAGTCAATGGGAGTGAGGTACTTGGCTTCTCACAGGATCAGGCTTTAACAGAATCTCCAATCCGTAATATAAAATCACTCCCAAACAGGCCAAACAAACATGCCGTGTGCCTTGAAATGATTAGTCACAGTTCATAGTGTATTGAAAACCTAGACCAGGTGGTTTGTTGTTGATTATCCCTTGATTTTATTTTACCTTTCTTAGATACCATGGTTTCTCCTTTAGTTCTACTTATTTGCTTCTAAATTAAATTCTGTTATCATTGGGCATACGGTCTGCTTCTTCTAAACAAAATGATGGAAAGGGAACATTTATGTGAAAAACAAAATAGCTAGTTTTTGGTTCTCTGAAGATGTGCTCCATGATCCTCTCATTGGGACAGGCTGGCACCACACTAGAAAGAGAGACATGACTGTGGCCAGAAAATTAATGTGGGCTATGGACTCAGAGATATTTATATTCCATTCCACTAGGTTTTTATACTGTGTCCATCACCAGGATAATATTGCTGCTTCACTATAATTAGCTTTGAGAAATGAACCACAATGAGTCATATGTGCAAAGGTTTCAATTTGATTTTTGTAAAGCAAGTTTTCGTTAATGTTGAAACATCTTGCCACTAGATGGCGGAGTACCCTTTGTTTGGAAGCCATCAGTCTTGCAAATGTTTGGCTGGATTCAGCCTTCCTTATCTATGCTCAATCAGGCAAAATTCCCACTGATTTGCTTGAGTGAAGAGAGGGTAAAGAGTACTGTCAGAAAGTATATAGCTCTTCAACAGTGCTAACATGTATTTTTACCTTAAATATTCCCTAGCACAATAGATATCTTAACTAAATTCAGCTTATAAAAGGACGAGAGATAGAGTTTGACAAAGATAATAAAGTTTAAACAGAAGAAAAGCTGGATCCATTTTGACTGCAACTAAATCACAACTCAGTGGCTGCGATTTCTTCAGAGAATCATTGCTCTGGTGCACAACCCACACACAAACTACACCAAATCCTGAAATACTTGATCAGGCCTTCAGATAAAGAGGAGAGAAAAGTTTTGAATACTGGGCTAAGTGAAGACTTCTGAATTTGACCCAGGATACTTTATACTGGCAATTTCTGCTCAGTCTAAAGACCCTGTTAGCATCTCAAAAGAGGCAATGGGTCTGATTCTCAATTTGGTTACATCAGTTTCACCTGACTGTACCTCCACTGATTTCAGTACTGTAGCACTGGTGTAAAACTGATATAATCATGTGGAGAATCAGGCCCCAAGACCTGATCTATGTTGGGGTTATTATGGAGTCTTAAGGCTGTTAAGGAGTAGGAAGGATTCTTCACTGCCTTGTGACTTATGTACAGCTGTGCAAAGTGGATGTAAAACATCTCCATTGTAAATTGGTAGCATTACAAGTCCACTGTGACTGACTCTGACCAGGTGTAAATGGCTGCGCTGTGATTTTGTAGGCATCATATTTTTAATTGTTGAAACTGTAACTGAATGGGAATCAAGGGTGAAATGCAGACAAAATTGAAATCTCTGGGAATTTTGCCAGTGACTTTAGTGAGACCAGGATTTTACCTCTAGGTAGACAACCTTAACTAGAAATTTCCAAACTTCTGTACTTGTATGTTTTTGGAAGTCTAATGTTTAGGTACCAAAGAGTTGGCTCCCTTAAAAAGCATGCGTAAAAATTAATAAAGATTTTGTCTGGGCATGTAACATTCCAAATACAGCTGTTAAAAAAACAGGAGAAAGCTTTCAACATTTTGAAGTATCTATTTTGCAGGGTTTAAAATGGGCCCATTTCCCATTTTTTTTACTAAACTTTGTGGCATTTTAACCATTTTTAAACAATATTTAATGAAACTTTCTAACAAAATCATGGTCAACATGTTCAAGTTACCAAAATCAGGGGATTTTTCTTTTTACTGAAAATTGGGTGTCTGGTAAATGAAAAATGTTGATAATTTAAATTATTTTGATTTTTTTTAAAGTGTGGTAGAAAAAAACTGTAAAAAAACAATTCAATAACTTCAACTCTTTTTGAAAATGTTTTGTTTGAGAAGAGAGGCTATTTTTTGACAAATTTTTCATGCAAAAAGTTTTGCCCTGCTCTGATTGTCAGTGAGCGTGTGACTGTTTTGCTCTGTCCCTCCCTGTATTCTCTCCACAAGCTGAAGTTGCCCAAGCTTTCTGCTGAGGCACTTCTCCATGAGCATTCTGAATACACAAAATTTTGAAAGACGAAAACATAGTGCTGGAAATTTTTTTTTGAGGCCTCAACACTTTGCAAAGTCGTTTTCTGAGGACTTGAAAAAATCAACTGAACATAATTAGCTAAAAAATTGAACTAAATTTTATAAAACATGTAAGCAATTTTGCTCCATCACATTATTCATTCTTTTTTTAATGTTGGTCTGTACTAAATTATACAGGGGCAAATCCTGTTATAATGAGTGAGGGGGAAAGCTAGATAGCATTGCATGGTGAGTTGCACTGTAAAACATTTATGGTGCCAGGGAGTTCCTTCTATTGCATGTTACAGTATCACCCATGGCACAATTTGTGCAATGCTGTTTGCTGCTCTTTTCTTCAGGAGCACCCTTCTCATAGTAATTGCTACCAGCTTGATCTTGTTAGGGATGGCAGCATACACACTTTTTGGATCATGACTGGGGCCTTTAGGCATCACTATTGTGTCAATAATGTGACAAAGTTCCTCCTCTACCTTGGTGGGTCCTGCGCTTATTGGCAGATTTGCTCACCTCAGTGATCTTCCCTACAGTCTGGGTCAACTCCTCCTGTGTCTGATCAGGAGTTCGGAGGTTTGGGGGGAACCCGGGCCCGCCCTCTACTCCGGGTTCCAGCCCAGGGCCCTGTGGATTGCAGCTGTCTATAGTGCCTCCTGTAACAGCTGCATGACAGCTACAACTCCCTGGACTACTTCCCTATGGCCTCCTCCAAACACCTTCTTTATCCTCACCACAGGACCATCCTCCTGGTGTCTGACAATGCTTGTACTCCTTAGTTCTCCAGCAGCACGCCCTCTCCCTGTCAGTTCCTTGTGCCTCTTGCTCCCAGGGGCTCCTCACACGCACTTCCTCTCCTCTAGCTCCTCCCCATCTGACTGGAGTGAGCTCCTTTTTAAACCCAGGTGCCCTGATTAGCCTGCCTTGATTGGCTGCAGGTGATCTAATCAGCCTGTCTGCTTTAATTGGTTCTAGCAGGTTCCTAATTACTCTAGTGCAGCCCCTGCTCTTGTCACTCAGGGAACAGAAAACCACTCATCCAGTGACCAGTATATTTGCCCTCTACCAGACTCCTGTATCCCACTGGTCTGGGTCTGTCACAGTAATTAATAATAATTTTGTCCCAGCCCTGCCCGTGTTCCTGGAAACATACACCCTTTGTAGGAATGGCACACATCTGTTCTCATTGGCAGGATGTATCCACTAGCACAGTCGATTGTGCCAGGGTGAAATTTGCTCAGGCTGCCTGCACCGCATGCACTTTGGATATTGGGCTGTTTTTTTGCTTGTTGCCATATTTTCTGCCTTGTACACCTGCAAGCTTTAGTCCATATTATATCATACTCCTGCCTCTCATGAGCATAAATAAAGTCAGGCAAATTATTTAATTTTTTCAGTCCTTTTCCAGAGAAAACACTTTTCACAGGGCAAAATACTTTCCTTTGCCTGCTCTTTTATGTGGCTCCTCGGCTTTGCTATCTGTGAGCACACCCCTTGTTTCCTAATTACCTGTTTATCCCATAACTACAATATATTCCTAGGTCTAACTGTTAAAACCCCACCCAAACCCTCTGCTATTGCTTCTTCAGGTTAGTGGAAATGGTCCCTACTGCAAGCTTCGGCTGGCAAACTCGGAAATTGTTCCTTAAGGGGATTCCACTGTCAACAAGTATTTCTCATACCTTTTGAGAACATGCTTTCCTGCCTCGCTTTTTGCCCTGGGGACTATTGTGGGGTGCATTTCCACCCATGGCACTCTTGGTGGGGGCCAGTTCAGCTCTCAGGGCCTCAAGTCTACTCTAAATCATGCTGATTAGTAACTGCCCCCAACTGGCCTTTCTGCCCGCTGGGGATCTCTGGGCCACAGCAGTGGTCCAGCTACTCACCTTCCCCTGGCTGCATCCCAGACACTCCCCCTATGCAGGGCCTGTGAAGGAGGATGACAAAGTCATTTCTGCCAGTTCTACACTGCCCAGGGATTCCTCTGCTCTGAGCAAATCCCCTACTGGCCTATTAAGCTGGCTTTCCACTTGCTTTGTGCTGCTGGAGCAGCTCCAAAGAGATGGAATGGGGGCTCAAGATCTGGTCCAGTACTTTCAGTAACTAATGTGTGATTCCCATTAGTAAGTTTTGTGCTGTTATTGTTATTAGAGGCTGCTTTGAACTATAAAGGACTTTGTAAAGCTTCCTGGTGCTCTTGAGAGGGCACTGCATAAGTTTTTTGTGTGTATGAGTGTGTTTGCCCTTTTTTCTGTTTGTGAATTACTCACAAATTGAATGATTTAAAAAAAATTGATATGTTCATTATTCCAAATTATTCTGTGAATGGTTTTATGTGAACATATCTGGAGGTCAGACTAGACCGCCGTGAGGGTACCTTCTGGCCTTATACTGATAACTTTCAGCCTATCAATGAGCCTGCAAACTGTTGATTGTGACTGTACATTTAGAGTACTCACTGTGTGATTAGTCTCCTGGTATCGTTCATGCTCCTTTGGTTGAATAACTGAAACTTTGATACGCAGAAGAAGGGCTTGAACAAGACACTCTGGGTATTCACCTGTGAGTGAATACATAGTTGCCAAGTAGTCACAAGATTTTTATTCTCTGCAAATATTTGGTGAGCAAACGTGTCTGAATATCTGTGTGAGGGAAAAAGGTGATAGAAACATCAGTGAAGCAAGTGTTTTAATTTGAAGTTTTTCTTTCTTATTAAAATAAAAATCAGATGAGGAGTCCCAGAAATCTTTACCAGGAATGTTTAAAAGTCCTCTCGCAAAGTTACTAATGGTTTTTGCAGAGAACTATGAGCCTCTAGAGATTTGTGTTTGAAACTGAGACAGGGACACAACAGAAACAAATCTGATGGTCTTTTGTTTAGCCTCAAAATACAATAGTCTCTGTGAGCCTCATCACCTCCCCCAGCCCAACACTATTGTATACTAAGCTAAATGTTTATATTCCTTCCAATGGGGATACAAAGGGACTCTAAATCCTGCTGTCTTCATCCCTTTCTTTTCACCCTGCTTCACAGGAATGCATTTTTCATTGCTTTCGTTACTATTAATTAGTAAAAATGACAAGACACTTGCACTATAGTGAACAGTTCAAATATAATTTCAATCTGATCACAGCATTTCTGTGCTGCTCTACTTCTGTTACAGTAGCAAGGGAGACTCTGAATTCAAGTTCACATGCCAGTTTGTTCACTCCCTTCTATTCTGTTTAGATCCCCCAGGACTGACTATAATCCTCCCTGAAACAGAAACAAAACAAACCTGATTCTAATTTAGGATTAGATTCTGGCTGCATCGTATGAATCTGTGTGGGTGTACAAGGTGACTCTCTCACCCACCTTGCACATGCAAAATTATCTAGATTATTGGTGCTTGCAGTCACTGAGCACAAGGGATTATGTTTGTGCAACACAGTGAAGTTTTATATGTATGCAAGTTCATTTGTTTTTTTAAAATAGATGGTAGTGTTTCTAGAAATATTTTATTTTTTAAGCTTGTGCGCTATGGCTAGTCCTAAAATCAGTCCATATCAAGCACTGTGGAGCAGCTGAAAGATCTAAGCTACACTCATACCAAAAATGGAGGACTAATGGGAGCAAGAGCTACTGCTCATCCCAGAGAGGGCTTGACTTGATCATCCTTCACACTAGCTAACAGCTGGAGGCTTGACATTTAGGGGAGTGCATGCTACCACCTTTTAAATGATGCTGTAATACTGCTTTGGAGCCTGCTTCCCTTACCCTGATTGAAAGTTTGTGTGCCTTTGTCTCATGTAGGCAGAAAGCCTCCAGTGGCTGGTGCTTGGGCATTGTCCCTCTGTACCACCCATCCACACACACACACACCTGCATCCCCAGCCAGTGCCACTACATCCTGCTTTCTTCCATCTGCTACTGCTCATATGCTGCATCTCCAGACATTCCCCTCTTGCAACTCACCACTGACTCTCAAAGCCCCAGCAGAACCCTTGGTCTCTGAACTGAGTCACAGGCCAATCACACTAAAATTTAGGATATGTCTACCCAGCTTCTAGAAGGTATAATTCTTCTTCGAGTGCTTGCTCATGTCCATTCCATATTAGGCGTGTGTGCTTGCCACATTCACCCGTGCCAGAAGTTTTTCACTAAGTTATATGCATAGGGGACTGGCTGTGGCGCCCCCTGGAGCGGCGCACACATGCTGCAATATAACAGGCACCACTGGCTCCCCCCACCGTCTGTTCCTTCTTGCCATCAGTGACGGTGCTGAATGGCTGTTGCTTTGGGTAGCTTTTCTAGCTTCGTTCAGTGTGTCTCACAAACGTTTTTTCCTGTAAAATAGCTGTAAGTCATTAGGTTACCCTTAGTGTTAGTTCTAGGTAGTTGGTCCCGCACAGGACTCAGCCTAGGGACAGACATGCCCCGGTCCCCAGGCTTTAAGCCATGCAATCGTTATAAGTGGCCTATGCCCATTAGCGACCCACACATTAGTTGTTTATGGTGTCTTGTTGAAGGACATATAAGTGACAAGTGTCGCATCTATAAATCATTCAAACCCCAAGCAAAAAAGGAGAGAGACATCCATCTCAGGGCACTCCTGATGGAGTCAGCACTGACCCCAGCACTGGAGCAGATGTCTGACTTGATTCCGAGCACCACAGCATCGGTTCAGAGTGTTCCGCCGGTGCTATCTACGAGCCATCACCGATCTCCCTCCCCAGCCTGGCCAAGAAGCCCAAGAGGACGGTGAGGGGAAGATTTCTCATTTCCCATAAGGGAAAGAAGAGGGCCGGAGGAGAGCCAAGACCCGTGCTGGGTGGCTCAATGCCTCTGTCAGGAAGTCGGGCCCCAGCTCAAGGCAAGGGGTCTTCCCTCCCATACTATGCCTGCCACACTGGACAGTAACGAAGGCCTCCATCAGCTAGAAGTCCTGTCTACACCCGAGGCCCTGCAGGCAGCGTAGGAGATCCTGACATTACCAGTGCTGCCCACACTGGCTCCAGCAGTACCCAGTCCAAGGGTAAACCCACCTTGGGACCATTCCGTATGTCCCTGCCTCAGCGGCACTGCTCCCCATCACGGGGAAAGTCCCTCCAGCGCTCGCCCACACAAAGCTGTCATGTCTTGAAAGTAGGAAGAAAGACTCAGAGAAGCCCTCTTCGGTCTCCAGACCCTGGGCACCAACCAGGGGATTCGAGGTGCAGCTTGCTGGTAACCTGGCACAGACCTGCAGCGGCACGTGTCCCCCAGCATGAGTGTTGAGACCGACCTTTCGTGTCTCCGGTGCCTCAGCATCGATCACGCAACCGAACAGTTGAATGGAGCCACTGGTCACCCGCCTGCCGGCATCTGTTGCCGAGACATGAATCCCCATAGTCGGTGAGATCCTCCTGACAACCAGCCCATTCCAGCTCCCAGTCCCGCTCTGTGTCCTGGTGCTGATAAAACAGCATGAGGCATAGATCACTGGTTTACTGATGCTGATCTATCGAACGCTGAAGATCCCCGAGGGCCCACGTGAGGGACTCATCTCAGACAGGTCAATATCAAGACACAGTGGCCAACACCACATGGAGAAGGGCCTCCAGTCCGGCTGGTCATGGTCACCCTGCAGCAACCACTCCACTTATGACTCTGGCACTGAACAGGAGTCCTTGTCGGTGGGACAAGCCCCGGCACTGACAGTACCATCAAGATCATCAACACTGCAACTGACCCCATGGACCCCTGGCCAATGGCTGGTGGCGTGGTACCCCTGGAACCTGTGGAGGTTTACCCAGCCTTCACAGGCTCCCCAGTCAGTGTCAGGGGCCTCAGATAGGCCATCAGCTACAGCATCCCACCCTCCTCCAGAGGTGGAGGCCCCACAGGGGATGACCCCCCAGGCTCATGAGGACTGAGGGGAGCAGTCAGCTGGACCACCAGAGGACGTGGGAGATCCCTCAGGACTGGCTTCATCCTCATCATCTCTGGATTAAGTTATTATGAGTCCTTCACCCAGTTCCATCAGATGACGCCAAGGATCATCACGAGCTTTTGAAGAGGGTCGCCTCTAACCTGGGGCTTCAGACAGAAGAAGTTGAGGAGGCATCAGACTCACTGTTTGATGTCCTTTGTTCCATGGCACCCGCCAGGGTGGCTTTACTCCTATGTGAGGTGGTATCAAAAATTATTAATATCCTATGGCAAACCCCCTCCTCACTGCCACCCATTTTTAAAATGGCTGAGTGCAAATATTTTGTGCCAGCTAAAGGCCATGAGTGTCTCTATACTCACCCAGCCCCAAATGCCCTCGTAGTTTAGGCCATTAACCAGAGGGAGAGGCAGGGTCAACCCGGGACTATGCCCAAGAATGAAGACTCAAAGTGACTGGATCCGTATGGGTGAAAAATTTATTCGTCTTGCAGCCCTCAGTTGAAAGTGACCAATCACCAAGCCCTTCTTGGCCGCTGCGACTGCAACATCTGGCAGACCACAGCCAAATTTACGGTCTCGCTGCCTGAAGGGTCCAGGGAGGAGTTCCGTGTGCTCCTCAAAGAGGGCACAGCAGCAGGAAGAGCAGTACTCCAAGCAGCTTTGGACATGGCAGACTCCGCGGCTCAGACCATGGCCTCAGCCATTTTCATGCAGAGGGCATCCTGGCTGCTTCTTTTGGGTCTATTGACTGAGGCTCAGCAGTGGAGACAGGATTTCCCCTTCGGTGACCACGCCCTGTTTGCAGAGCAGACAGCCAGTATACTGCATGGACTGAATGACTCCTGCACTATCTGAAAACTCTAGAGCTGTACATCCCTGGTCCAGCCCGTAAGCGGTTCAAATTGCAGCCATCTCAGGATCAAGGGAGCCAACCTGGGCAGCAGCCTCCCCATAAGAAGAGTAGGGGCTACAAGCGCCACACGAGCCACTCAACTCCACCCTCTGCCAAATCAGGCTCGACCTGCAATAAGCAGGGGGGCAAGCGAGTGTTTTGAGGGTGTGCTTGAGGGCAACCTACCAGACTGTACCCCAGATCCGATTTTCCCGCTGTTTTCCAACTGCCTTTCTTTTTTCCTCCCCGCATGGGCCACTATAACTTTGGACCACTGGGTCCTCAATACTGTGGATATACATAACCTGACCTCCTTCCCCACTGTTGGAGTTTCTGGCAAGAAGGAACCTGGGGGTGGGAGGGAGCCGGCATCACCTCTTATACCGCGGCATGTGCACACTGCTCCAGGGGGTGCCAGAGCCGGTCCCCTACGGATACTACTGAGGGAAAAACTTCCTGCACTGGTGCATGTGGTGAGCACACACACTTAATATGAAATGGACCTGAGCAAAACATCTCGAAGAACCCCAGTTATGGAAAAGATAACTGTCTTTTCCCAGTGTGAGTAGACAGATTCACACTAGCTCTGCTTGCTAGTGTCTAAAAGTAGCAGTGTGTTGGAGGCTTGGGATAGCTTCCTGAGTGTATACCCAGGGCATCAGCTGAGATTGGACTTGAGTGGCTAGCTCAAGCCATTGCCATGCTGCTGTTTTTAGCACGCAAGCTTGAGCAACACTAGCACATGTATGCCTATCCATGCTGGGAATCGCTGTCCCATCTGCTGTGTAGATGTACTCTTGGTTTCCTTCCTATGTTAACCGTCTCACTGCCTAGAATCTGTAGGTGAATGTTTGAGACACAGACGAAAGGCAATGAACATTTATGATGTAATAGAAAATAGCATAAGTTGATTTCCAGCTAATGGCTTTTTCAATATGTAAAATATTAGTTATTATAATTCCTATGGCCCAATTCATCTCCTTTTAAAATCAAGGGAATTATTCCCATTGACTTTAGTAGCAGTTATGGGACTGAAAGGGGTAGTTGTAAATTGTTGGATGCCAAGTAATTCTGTTTTAAAAATTACAAAGAGTATTTAGTGTTGAGAAAGAAGAAACCAGAGGCCAGCTCTTATGGATTGTTTCTCTTACTGCCAACTTGGCGGTTTGACTGCCACTATCTAGTCACATGGGTTCTTTTACATCCATTAGGGGACACCATTATCAAAAGCAACAAAATAAGAACAATTCTTAACCAGGGTTATTTTATTATTAAGAAAGGAAAAGAAAATATTAAAACAACACAAATAGCACAAACACAAATGATAAACTGGTTACATCCATTACACTGTCTTCTATATATCACTGTGGAGAGCTTTTAGCAGAAATTATACCTCAGAGAGCGTGCTTTCCCAGGGCTGGTAAGTTCAGACCCAACTATATTGTTTCCCAAAATTATTGGTCTTTTAAATTGCAACTATTTTTATATATTTCAACAAAATAATTACAAGAGTTTTTAATCCAGTCCCTTGGCAGTGTTTTAGTTAACTACCTCTCCCAAATCCATGTTGCTGTCTTGGGGAAGTTTCCTTGGGTTTTTTTTTTTTCTTGAGACTTCTGTTTTTCTTCTTTTTTTATCTGTCTGTGGCAGCTTGCTTGTAGAAATGGTTAGGATGAGTTGTGAAGTGATTGCTGTCTGAGCAGACTTAGCAGAGTAGCAGGAGGTGCGATGTGGGGTGCTCACCTTATTTTTATTAAATTATAGAGAATTACACCTCCTTCATGCTTGTTTAGATTCAAATTGATTGTTGTCACTCTTTCATTGGCTCCCTGCCTTTGGGGTTGGCTTAGGTGACACTTCCAGATCCTGAATATGCAGCCTGTTTAATGAATAGGCAACATTTCTTTCTTTGCCTTTGTTTTTCTTGTGGCAGGAAAGATCCAGAGCGTTAAAACTAACTTTAAAAGTTTTCTTTTTATTCGGTCCATTTTCTGTGATTTTTTTTAAACATCTATGAATGTTTGACAGAAACTGAAATTCTGTTTTTGAAAAGTCAAAACATTCCTGTTTACATGAGTCTTTAATTCTCAAAACAGTCTTTTAAAATTAAACAACTCTTTTGAAAGTCTTTAGCCTAAGTTCTTGATTCTACCTGGCAATTTTAGAAACAAAGATTTTCTTGTCTTCCTGCTTTTAGGAGAGAGGGTTTGTTTGTACAACACCAGTGATTGATTAATTCCCCATTAATATAAATATTCTATACTTAAATAGCTTCTTACGTTTGTAATTAGTCTAGCATCAAATGATGTTGCTATAGTTGTATATAACACACCTTAGTATTTGTATAACAATAATATCAGACAGTTATTAAATGAAGGTTTATATTTAGATACAAAATATTTGCAAATATAAATACTGAAGGAGGTTATGCTGCCTTAAACATTTGAGATACAATAAAGGTTTTCACTCTAGAGTGGAAACATGAGTTGGAAATAACCAATTTATTTTATGTGGGTTTAAACTCAGGTTTTTCTTTGCGAAGGGATTAGAGGGGTTGGTATAGGCCACTTTACCTCTATATTTATTGCTTTGATAACACAACCCTGCATTCCTTTCACAATTAGGCTTCTTCCTAAAAGTGTTTGCTAGGTTTGTCTGCTTGATGGTTGCTTGTCCTTGGAAGACAGAAGCAGAAACCTTATGAAATGTCTCTGAATACCTTTAACATTTTGTAAGCTATTTAGTTAAGCATATGTATCGTTATATTTCCAAGCATCCTGGCTATAACATTCTTGTAGCTATATCTTAGTATTCAATAAAAGTGCAAACAAGTTTGTAATGATTTAAAAGACATTGAGTTATAATAATTTTATTAATGTAATTTTTGCATCAATATTGAGGTCTCTCCTACACATTGTGTTAGGCCTTGAATTCTGTGATGGGGTTGATGTCAGGCTGTGAAGAGCCTATACTGAAGGACTCCACACACCCATGCACAGTGTGAAGCTGTAGCTATGACTGCCTTTTTTTTTTTTTTTTTTAAATATACAGGACCAATTTAATCTGGTTGCAGAAAGGGTTAATGCAGTTTTGGGCTGCAAAGGTATCACCTCACACAGAGCATTGAGTTAAGTCCCTATCTATACAACTAAGTTGTGCACTATTCTAGACGGAGAGTTGGTGACAACCTGAAAGGAGTATGAAAAAGAGCAACAAAATCACCTGATGGCTAGAAGGATTAACTGACAAGGAAAGATTAAAGGAGTTTTGCAACTTCTAAACAGGAGACACAAGAAGTCCTCAAGTATTTCAGTTTGTAAACACTACGGAAGGAGAGGAATTGGTTAATATGGTATGTGGGGGAATAACTAATACCAATGGGATGAAATTTAAAAAGGGAAAGTTTAGGCTATCAGGAAAAACTTCCTGCCAGTGAGATGTTTTAGGTTGCAGAACAAATTAATAAGTGAAGTGTAGTCACTTGAGTCATTTAAAACTAGGCTGCATAAAGCACTATAAAAAGTACTATGAGGAACACAGCTGTATAAGTGGAAAGAGATAGTAAATACACTAACACGTCTTTTTTCGTGGTCAGATTCTTAGGGTTTATCTAAACACAGAAGTTGCATTGGTTCAACTAAAGATGTGATGTTGAACCAGAGCAATTCTATATGGAGACACTTACATCTGTTTAAACCTGACCTATATCAGTTTAGATCATATCAGTTTAGATCATGCCCTCCACAGCCTCTCTGCCAGCTGGAGATTTGTAGAGTGCAGCACACTCCAGCCATGCCCCCTCTCTTTGAATAGATCCTGTCCTCTCTCTTGCGAGACATATATCACCAAACCTGCTTCTGGCTTGTGGATTGGCTGGAGCCTTGCACAGGAATGACTCATCACCATGTGTGGTTTAATTAGGCTCTAATTCAGGGATGATTCATTATTTTATAATTTCCCCTGCACCTCTCTGTTAACAAGTCTCAGATTTTTTTATCAGCTTCCATCTAAATGGGCGTAGCCCTCCGGCTAGCAGATATCTGTTTCTCCAGCCCTGCCCATTGCACTTGCCTTTTAAAATATGCCCCAGAGAATTCAGTGATTCATCTGTTGTGCAGTGCTGTTGTGTGTTAATAAATAGTGGCTGCATTGGAGTGCTGGCTGATGTGATCACTGTGTTTACTGGGTTGTATGCACTGGCTAAATTCGTAAAGCATTCAGGATCTTTTCTGGACAAAAGATACAATATTGTAATTTAGCACAATTTGGTAGATGCAAAATGCCCACTTCAATAAAGGTTCTTTCTGTTTCCACATCAATAGGCATAAAGCATGTAATTTAGTTACAGCATGTTCCCTGAAATCCTTGGATCAGTAATGTTAAATAGGTCTCTGGAATTTAATAAGTAACACAATGTCAGAATACAATGTTGATGTAGAATCACTACACCTATTTCCCATTGCCTGCTTTCTCCAGACATTTCTCTTATATTTCCTTAATTCTCAGATGTAGTCATTAAGGCAGGAGGATAAGGCACATTTCAGAAACCTGCATAGCCCCATCTTCCTCCTCTAGGGTCACACACGCAATACATCATTCCTTCATCAGAAGAAAAACTCTGGACACATCAGTAGGCCAGATGTTCAGGACCAGCTCCTTTGTGTCCAGTCATGTTTGGGGAACTTGGAGGTATTCTAAGTTGCATGCGACAGGAGGAACTCTAGAGACTGGTTTCACAGTTCATCTGAAGACATGGATACAGATCTTTTATGTATGTCCCTGGGTGGTTGTTTATGTGGTCCAGAAATCTTCCAAAGATATTTTTGTGCCAACTCCAGTCATAAGAACATAAGAACAGCCATACTGGATCAGACCAATGGTCCATCTAGCCCAGTATCTTGTCTTCCAACAGTGGCCAGTGTCAGGTGCTTCAGAGGGAATGAACAGAACAGGTAATCATCAAGTCATCCATCCCTCAATATCCCCCAGTCTTTGATGTGGTGCCCAGTATACACTATTCTGATCTCAATTACATTAGCCTAGATTCAGGCTAACTCTACTGGTATCAGGAGTATTATTTTGGATAGTTGGCCTGATTTTTGCAGCTCTTCAACCTGTGTAAACAGTTGTAGCTCAACTGAAGTCAGTTTTCACCATCTGAGGATCTGGCTATGGTTCTATGAATAGCTGCACAGCATCCCTACAGAACAGCTTAGGTTGTACATCGTGTACCGTAGCATCCCCACCCAGTGGTTCAACAGTGTGAGAGAGCCAGCTTTTCAGTGCTTACTTTGTGCCAGGATTTGCAGGACTGAGCCCCAGCACCTCTAGGCTTGCTGCATCAGTTATGACATTAAAAAATTGCTTGAGCCCCAGCACATCTTTCATTACAAATTAAACACTGCCTACAGCCCTGGTTGTCTAGAGAGCTGGAAGGAAATCCTATTGCCACTTCCTGCTGCCAGCAATCCTCTGATTCCACGAGGGAATGGCATTCCAGCAGGGACACAGCAGACGGAGAGTCTGGGCTCAGAACTGGGGGCAGCCTGTCTGCAGGCGACTATGAGCTTGCACCGTGCTGCACTGCATGTGAGAATCAACCAGAGCTGAAAGTGAAGAAGGTGCCCCTGGTTGATGACTGAGGGACTGAAGTTTCAGGGGCTCTTGGATATTTGTTTGCTGACAAAGGGGCTGGGCTGATTTCTGGATGAATCCGTGCCTCCCCAAAGGCTGTCGGAAGTTTCCACACCCCAAGACAAGGGATGGGAGTTTGGCACTAACTGCCATAGAAGAGAACCCCCAACGCAGCAGTACTTTACACTTGTGGAAAGGGAGTGCCAAGTATCATTCCTAGTTTTTTAACTGACCCACAGTCAGTTTGTTCCACTGCTATTAACAAAGTCCAGATGGAGAGATTCTGATCGCCATTTATTTTGAACAGATCATGGATGTTTTGTTGTCCTGCTGCTTAGGTGACTTCAATAATATTATGAATTCTACTTTGCTTTTCCCAAAGCCGTAATGCACTTATATAAAGTAGGATAAGTTCCTATATCAGCTTTACAGGAAAGTTGCTGTTCTTTCTCTCCTTGTGTCTCTATGCTCCCTTTAGTGGGGGACATTCCTGCCTGCCTATCTGTGTCTTATCTTATGTGGCTCTCATTACTGAGGTATCTTAGTGCCCACTAAAATGATAAGAGACACAGCTGATCTATTTCTCTCTCTCCCCCTCCCCATCCAGTCAGCGGGGAGCAGACTTTGTTTATTTTGCATGTTTTGTTCGGAGATTATCCATCTTCTTGAAAATGGCTCATTCTCACCTTTAAATAATATACTAAGTTCTCAGTCCTGCGGGTCAATCTTTGGTCCCCACGGAGTCCTAGTGTGTGGGCACAGCAGCAACCAATGCTTACCTTTGATCACATATCCCAGTGATGTGCACCCACCTAGTGCCCAGCAGGGGAGAGAAGCCGTGACCCCATGCCTGCCGGAGACAGAGAACTCCAGGGTTGCAGGCTGTAGGCACCGGTGTTCTCTGTCCCTGGCAGGCGCAGGGCTGTGGCTTCTCTCTGACTTCTCCAGGGCTGCATGCTGCAGGTGCAGTTCTCTGTCCCCGGCAGGGGTGGGGCTGTGGCTTCGAAGCTGGAGAGATTCTGCAGCACTGCCCCTGCCGGGGACAGAGAACTCTGGGGCTGCAGGTTTCATTCTATATTAAAGTAAGAATAATAAATATGTTTGGCCAGCAGTTCAACAATGTTTTACTTTTTTAAAATAAATAAGATAAAAACTATTTATGATATTTATTTTGTAAAAAAAACCTTAATTTTTCTTACGGGTAGATAAAAAAGAGCAAATTCACATGGTAAGATTAAAGAGTCATTGCCGAATAATTTAATTAATACCTTTTACATGTAAAATTACCCTTTTTATCTTATGGATTCATATATTATATAATATTAAATATGATGTTTTTCATATTATTTAATGTACAAATACAAAATAAGCCTTGAAAATTTGTCAGCGCCCGCCACACTCTTCTGACAACATGAATGTGCTACTGGCCACAAAAAGGTTGGGGACCACTGACATAGCCCAATAATTTATGGCATGGCAGCATTATTTAACTACAACAGTGGATTCCCTGGAAGCTGGTTTATTGGAGCACCCTATCCAGGTTAGGTTTCATTTGGAAAAAAGTTTGAGAGCGTGCTTTGTTTTTTCTCAGATTGACGTTGCATCAACAATACTGAGGTGTAAATGAAACTAAGTGACACTAAAGAAAAACTAAATCTTCTCAGAGCAAGTGCAAGAAGCAACTGACTCTGCCCCTCTCCATGGACTTCCTGACAAATAAACTAGGTCAAATAGGTTGACTTTGTACTGTGCATTTTCTCCTTGCTCCAAATGTTTGTGAGTCAGAGCTCCCTGAAAATAAGCTCTGTGGAGTTTCGAACAAATGATATCTCAGGAAATGAGGGTATGTAAAGTGGCAGAGGATGATGATGGAAATCAAAACAACAAATAAATGCTACTTTTAGTGTATGCTTTCATTGCCTTTGCAAAAGAAAAGTATATCCCCCCAAAAAGTCAGCTGTGTCTTATCAGCTTTGCAAAATGATGAATGAATGCCTTGTTCATTAGTATTGCTTAAGTCATTCCTATTTATGCCAGTATTTCAAGGATTATGTTTTGATTGTTCTTGAGAGATGAAAACACTTTCTTGCTGATGAATAAACACTGCCACTTTTTAAATATTTGTATGCAAAATGTCTTTAAAGCCATTATGAAATGCTTTCCAAAAGCATTAAGAAGCTGTTTTTCGAAAAGCCACTTTTTCTCTACATTTTCTTTCATGCTAAACAGTCCAAATGAAAGGCCTTTCAGAGTTAACTAGTTTAAGCAATACCAGTGTTTTAGTGTAATGAATAACTTTTTATAGAAGACAATTGCACAGAGTTCAATATGCTAGTATTTCTATTTCTGTGTCCCACCAATGCAGGATTCTGTGGCAGAATTTCTTTCTTTGAGAAAGCTGAAGCGATCAAAACCCTGATTAACCTCTGATATTCACGTGGTGCTCTTGATCTTGAGGACCGAAGCAATAACAAAGAATTAATGGCAGCCATATGCTTAGGGTATTGTGGGTAGTGTTGACCCAAATGTGAACTCCGTGAGTGACTGCTGCTAACTGCTGTTTGTTTCAGGTTTGGCGTGGAGATTACTGATGAAGAGTTTGAGCTGCTACTTGACAGAATCCCCCTTGATGAAGATGGAAATGTCAGATACCCCCAGTTCATGGCCATGTTTGATACTCGGTACTCAGCTTATGCATTTTATTTCTCATTTGTTAGTAGATTTTTTTTTGTTTAATCTAAGAGGCTTACATAACATTGCTAAACAGGCTTGGATTTCATAAATGTGCTCCTTTATTTCATTCATTTGTATTTCATATATATAATATGCTGATAACACTTAAGACTAGGTGATACTATCATCACATTTTATTTATAATTTAAATGCTCTTTAAATACTTAAATACTTAATTAGTTATTGTACTATGAAGAATATGTCATTGAGGTAAGTAGTTGCATGTGATATATGTAGTGCTAAGGAATATGATCAACTTGTAGGTACAAACTAATGATTTCTAAAAACAGTCATAGATGCTTTTAATACCTATGTAAGAACACGTTGCATTTGCAGATACTATATGTAGTTTGGAATGCTTTTGAGCGGGGTAGTTGCTTTTATGGAGATTTTTTTTTTCTTTTCAACCTCTGAAGGTCCAGATATGGATCAAGTTTAGGTTAAAAATGACATTTGAGACATACGGTGATATTTTATTGTTGAAAATTAGGGCCTGATCCTGAAAACCATTAATCATGTGAGTAGTACTGTAGAAATTAATGGGATTACTCAAGTGAGGACTACTTGTTGAAGTAAAGTTTTGAAGGAACTAGTCCTTAAATTGGAATAGGAAGTGACCACAACTTGACTCTAAGGATGGGAAAAGCAAGACTTATTTTCAAGTAATTGCATAAAAGGTTAAGATCCAATCCTGCAGTCCTAGTGTACATCAAAATCCTAAATTCTGGATGTGCAAAGTCCGCAGGATTGAGACCCTATTCTGGGCCGATTATTAAAGGTCCCTTTTATATTCAGACAATAAATATATATTTCCCATATCTTTTTTATGAAATGCTGTGTTTGTGGGGGTAAACTTTATAAAGGACAACCTCACTTGCGCATATTACATGTTGGGCATTTGTGCTCACATTTCACAAAAGTTTACATGCATGTTTACACTTGGATGTGCTGTTTAAATAATCTGAAATATGCACGGGCCATTATTAAAATTTGTTCCCACAATATCCACTGAGGCCTTGGGATCTGGAGGTAAAAATTCTAACACTTGCATGCATGTGTATATGTTAGAGCTATTTAAAAGTAATGCCCTAATATTCAAGTTTTAGCAAGTGTTTACATCTGCATACTTCAAGTGCAAATCAGGATACACTCAGTATTGTGAACATACACATGGAGGCCAGATCTAAGGTTTTGGTGAGAATTTATCTTACTATAAAATGCAATTTATACACTGCAGACTTGGCCAACTTTCACATCTCTTTGATCCCACCTCCTCCTCCCTACTTAGAGTAAGTCTGCACCACAGACACTACAGCAGCACACCTATGGTGCTGCAGCTGTGCCACTGTAGTGCCATAGTATGAACGCTTGCTGCAGTGATGAAA
The DNA here is from genome assembly GCF_007399415.2 of Gopherus evgoodei. NCBI lineage: Eukaryota > Metazoa > Chordata > Testudines > Testudinidae > Gopherus > Gopherus evgoodei. The sequence goes on from NC_044326.1 coordinate 62,578,174, forward strand.
GGGGTTTTTCTGTTGCTGTAGTTAATCTACCCCCTCAAGAGTCGGTAGGTCAACAGAAAAATTCTTTAGCATATTGTTTACTCCTGTTGCCAAGACTTCCTCTCCAGTTCCCAGTCATATATATCCTTCAGTCTAGTGTCAGTTCATGCCATTCCACTGAATCTTTTCTCACTACAGTAATTAAAGGTCACTTTTTAATGACATCTAGAGGCCTCGTCTTCATTTTTAATCCTCCTTGTTATCTTTGAGGTCTTTCATACAGTGGACCAACACTTTCCCCTCAAGTCTCCTTTCCAGACTTCTGGAACTCTTGCCTCTCCTGGTTCTGCTCTTTTAATAAATTAATTTTATTTTACTGCTCTATTAGCATTGCCTTCTCACCTTCCTCCCTTCCCTTTTGGTAGCTGTCCCCTAGTGGTCTTTCTTTGATACTTTCTCTTCTTTTACCTCTAGTGTGATGTACTACTCTTGTTTTAGTTTCCACTTGCATGTTCATGACTCTCAAATCTATATCTCTACCCCAGATTTCTCCTGCTCCATCTACGCTTCTATCACCTCTTATATCTTTGGTATTTCCTCAGGGGTATTAAATGTGTCTAAAAAGAGACTTTTATTTCTTTCCCCTATTTCTTTGTCTCTGTTAACAATACCACTCTCTCTTTCTAGCGACTTAAGCTACAACCTAGGGTCATCTTTTACTCTTAACTTTCCTCCACTCTTCACAAGAGCTGTCCAAATAATTGATTTTTTTTTCAGTTTGCTGGCCCTACCAAAAATTTAAAAAATAAATAAACTGATTTTTAAACATTTTGGGTTATATGAAAAGTAAAAAAACCCATTCTTTTCAGGTCAGGTAAAACATTATGTTCAACCTGAAAAGAAACATTTAGGTTTGATATTTTTACATATTTTTAATACAATTGAAATTACTTTCAAAATAAAAATGGGTTCAAATTGAAAAATCAAAACGTTGTTTAAAAATGTCTAAATGAAATGTCTTGATTCAATTAATTTTCAGTATTCCTTTTTCCACCCAAAACAGTGAATTTAATATGAATTCTCAAAATGTTTTGACAAAGATTTTCAGAACAATGTGAATCTGAATTTTTTGGCCAAAAAATAAAATAAAAACAAAAAAAGTTTGATCTGAAAAATTTCACCGAGCTCTGTTCCTCACATCCAGACTCTCACCAAATCCTGTTTCTGATCCCTGTCCATCATCTTCATGATCATGGGGTGAGTTCACACCTATCAATCTCAATAGGGCTTTAACTTAACCTATACAAGTTTTTGCCAGCTTATAACAACCTCAGCTTTGTTCATCATCCTGATGAGACCTAAACTGGCAATAACCCATCCCAAACAGATGTGACAAATGTTTAACTATTTATATATGTGAGTCTATCATGATAATTTCACATCACCAACCTAAAATAATTTTATTCACACCAAAATACCTTTGAGACTTTTCTCTTGCTGGGTTTCCATTCACTTACCAATCAGGCTCAGAGGAGCATCTGTTGTTTCTGTAGAATTTGCTGGCTGAGGCAGACCCTGCCCATTCTTATCTGAGTGATGAATTCATCTCCCTAACAGCTTTTCCAGTCTCAATTTCCATTGCTATATTCTCAGATTCAGTGGGCAGCCAACCTGAAATTCTCTTCCCCTTATGCTGCCTTAGATAATCCTTATGGACAACCTTGGGTATAGTCCTGGGACCCAACTGTATCTTTTACACCACCTCAGTTATTTGGGTCAGTGTTGTGTAGAGTCCCTCCCAAGATTGATCCAGTTTAGGGCTTGTACCCTTTTTTCTTCTAGGATTGTGGAATCAGACTAGGTCCCCCCCAGCCCTTTTAAAAGTTTCCCCACATGGCCTTACATCCTACTGCCTATTCATTTTTCAGGAGCAGATTCTTAGGTTACAGCCCCAAGATTCCTTAGCCAACAGACTCAAAAATTCTTTTTCCAAGGACACTGTGATGAGCTTAATGCCTATGACCTACAAGGCATCTGGGTGGGTAATTAACTAATTTCCTTCTGGCCAGAGGAGGTGGAGCTAGGCCTTATAAGTAGACTGAGGGAGCTCAGTTGGATTGGGAGTGCAGAGGAACAGGTCTCTCTGGTGGGGAGAGATGCCCTGGCTAAAATAGAGTTTAACAGTTAGAAAACAGTGGAAGAATACTACCACAAGAGCAGGCTAGGCTCCTATAGGGGCAGCCCTTAGGTAGGGCCAACCAGAGAACTACATCATAGCCTGAGAGGGGCAGAAGGGGTAGCTTGAAGATTTGGACTTGTACATGTTATCCTTGAAGCGGTTTAGACTTTCATTTGACTTGGCTGGAGGGCCAAGCCATGGAACACCCAGAGGGAGAAGGTGAAGGCTGGGAAAGGCCATTTCAAGGCCAAAGGAGAGCCTCATGGAGGGCACCAGAGACAAGGGGGCACCCATGAGGTAAAGATGGGCTATTATATATGCTATTAGAAGTGGGATTTGAGACCTTCTGAGGAAGGAGGAACACACCAACTACCTGAACGGTGAGGTTCAGAGGGACTGACTCACTTTTGGGGGAAAATGGAGGACTTGTTCCGTATGCCGGCAGCCCAACAGGGGCAGATGCATGTTCTGTTGTTGCACCCACTACAAGGGCAGCAACAACAGTAAGAGGTTCAATAGGAACATCTCCTGCAGTACCTAGAGAAGTGGACCCCAGGAACCCATATAGTTTCAGGAGAAGAGAATTCTGGCAGACCAGTACCAGACCTGGCAAAATTGGGCCCAGGTGATGACCCTGAGGCATTTTGCATACCTTCAAGAGGGTAGAGACTGCAGTAAGGTGGACCAAATCCTCCTGGGCAGTTCAAATGGCCCTGTTCCTCTTGGGAGAAGCTCAGGCAGCCTACCAAGCTTTGTCCAGTAAATGGGCATGGTCCTACAGAATTGTAAAAGAGGCTATTCTGGGCTGACCCCAGAATCATACTGCCACTAGTTAGGACAGATCTTTTCTCAGAGGTGGAGTGTCCCATAGCAGCAGCGCTACATTTATGAGATCTGGTAACATGATGGTTGCAGCCTGACACAAACTCATTAGACAAGAAGGTGAACCTTATAATCCTAGAACAGTTCCTAAGGGTCTTGCCTACCAGAGCCCAAAATTGGGTCCGACTGTTTCTTCCAACTTCTATTGATCAGGCTGAGGGAGAGTGGACGCCTTTATGGAAGCTGATGGTGCTGAACCACCTGAAAGAGGGATTGGATCAAAGGGACCACTCTGAGGAAAGCAAAGTGACAGAGAAGTCTGACATAGCAATGGAGAAAGGGACACACTGAGAGATAAATTCTTAGATAGTTCTGTAACTAGGAGAACGGAGGAGATAGTGGCATCTCAGTTGCTACTGGGTACCTGGGACAGGCACCTGGGAGTTGGTCAGGAGAAACCAATTGTGTGTTTCCGACCTGGTCAACTGGTTCATATAAGAATGGAGTGCAGCTATTTGGACTGCAACTTCAGTCAAGTCTGACTTGGGATGTTCCCTTGGTAGGGATACACTCCAGCCTATCAGGTAACTGCTGTAGTTGGATGGGAAATGAGAGAACTAATTAACTCTGGGTGCAGACAAATGCTAGTTCAGGGGAGTAGACTCTCAATGATGAGAAGAGATCAGCATTTGCTGGTGTACGTTTTGGGTGTACATGGAGAGACATGAGTCTATTCAACGGCGAAGATAGAAATAGAACAAAAAGGATGGACGAGCAAGCTGAGGGTTGGTGTAGTGAGAGACCTTCTCTGGCCCATAACTGTAGGCAGTGGCTGGCCTAATTTCCCAGCCCCATTGTGAGAAAAGATAATGCCTGACCTAGCTGGCCATAAGGCAACCCTTGCCGGGACATTGTGTTCGGCTGGGTGGCCCAGTGGTGAGGAGGAGTGAGGAGTCGATGGGTCAGATGGAACTGGTTGAGAGAGATGAACAGAAGATGTCAAGTTAGCTTACAAGCCCCGGAGACACAGTTACACAAGGCAAACAGGGACGGGAGTGGAAGAAGTGAAAGCCTCACAACAGAAAACAGAAAAGGCAGCAAAAGAAGAGCAAGAATTGGTTTGGGTAAGGCTAGATCTTGCATATGAAAAGAATTGTCAGCAGTAGCTCAAATGGGCACTAGCTGCCCTCTGAGCCATGAAACTGTCTGATAATGGGACTTCTTGACACTGGGGTACTAAAGTCCCAACATAAACAGAAGGTCTTTTGCCCCTCCTGGGCTCAGCTCACAGTTCTTCTTGGGCTTGTCAGGAACTCAACTGCCTCCGGGGTCGGCTGGGCCAAAAAACTTGCAGTAAATGACAGTGCTCCCTGATTGATCAGAAGAGCCAACAGATCATCATTTCAGCCTTGTAGCAACAGCCGCACAATGGCTGCTCAATGCATTCCATACCCCAGCTGTACCAGGCCTGCAGCCTGCCCAGCCTTGCTCGAACACTTGCCTGCTCTGCTCCAGCTCTAATCCCTGCCTGCCTCTGAACTCCTGATTCCTAACTCCTGGCTCTGACTCTTGGCTTATCTCCTGACCACAGCTGTGGCTTTGCCCTTTGGCTCTGTTCTGACTCCTGGCTCTAACCCTGGGCTTGTCTCTTGACCGTTCCTCAGTTTCTGTCTTCTCATTCTACTCTGACCACTAGGCAAGACTTCTGCTCTAATCACTAGATTGCACTGCCTACACCTTCATGTGGGACAGTTTGTGGAGTTCACTAGAAGATAAGAGAGGACTTTGCCTCACGACAGGGAGTTCCCCTCTAGAAAGGCCCCACCTTCTCAGACTTCTCAATGGACTTTATTGTTGCGTTACTGTGCTCCCAAAGGCACTCAGTTATCCTGACAATAGTGGACCTCCCGACCAAGATGGTCCATTTTATTCCCTGGCTCACTGTGCCATCTGCCTGTGAAACCACATAAACCTTCCTGGAGCACAGAATCAGCACATGCATCATTTCAGATCAAGTCCCCAGTTTGGTTCTGGCAAGATTTTTTCTCCCCTCACCTCAACAGCCTATTGCCTGCAGACAATTGGCCACACTGAAAGAGTCAGTCAGATCCTGGAGCAATACCTTTGCTGTTGCCTGAATTTCCATCAGGATGATTGAAACATTTATCTGAGTTTGTGTGCAACAGCTCAAGCCATACTTCAACTGAATGGACTCCATTCTTTGCAAACTTTGGTTTTCACCCCTAATTCCATCTGGAGCTGCTCAAAGGTTCAGCCATACCAGGGGGCCGTGGAACTGGTATGGCATATCCAGCAAATACACCAGGAGCTCAAAGAGCATTTACTTGCCACTAAATAAACACATAAGCACTATGCCGATAGAAAGCAACAAGCCCCCGCCAGCCTTCCTTATATTTGGGGACAAGGTTTGCCTCTCGACTCAAAACCTGAAACCAGACAATATGTGATCCAAGCTTGACCATCAATACCTGGATCCTTTTTGGATCACTGAACAAATAAACCCAACAGCCTACAAGCTTCGATTCCCAGAATTACTCGAGATTCACCCCATCTTTTATGTTTCTCTTCTCAAATCATTTGTTGACAACCATTTTCTCAACTGGATAGATCCACCTCTCCCCCCAGTAATTGCCCACAGGCAAGGGGAATATGTAGTCCATCAGGTCCTCAACTCTTAACGCATTGGGGGAAGCCCCAGTTTCTAATAGACTAGAAGGAGTATGAGCCAGAAGAGAACCAGAAAGAAATGTTCACCTTTCTGATCTCCTGTAGGAATTTTACGAAAGGCGCTGTGACAAAATAGGGTTGAAGGCCCCTAGGAGGATCTCTCAATGGTCTTGGTTGCCTAGTAACACACTGAGTTCAGCTGGGCCCAATAAACTTATACTAAGTGACTATGCTCCCTGATTGATCACAAGAGCCAACAGATCATCATTTGAGCCCTGTAGCAACAGCAGCATACTGGCTGCTCAGTGCTTTCCATGCCCACAGCTGCAGCAGACCTGCTTCCTGTCTAACTCTAGTCCCTGCCTGCCTCCGAACTCCTGATTCCTAACTCCTGGCTCTGACCTCTGGCTTGTCTCCAGGGACCCACTACAGGAATTAGCTCTATTACTGTGGGTCAGTTCTCCAGCCACAGCCAGCCTACTGCTGGGCCTTCTAAGCAGGAGAATCCAGCCTCCTCTGCAGTCTTTTCCCTCGCTGAGCTCCCTCTGTCTACTTATGAGGACTAGATGCTTAATAGATCATCCCTCGCTTTGTCCCCTCTGTTGAGAGGGGGGCTAAGCTATCAATCACTTACCTGACATCTCTAGAGTGTGTCTCTAATTCCCTTTTTACCTTCACAGAAAGTTTCCAGGTGTTACAGGGCAAGTCTCAATTCTCTGCTTCTAATGTGGGAAACTGAAGCACATCAAAAGGTTATGTCCCAACTGGGATATGACTACCTTGGTTTCAGTGTTGCTAAGATTTGTGGTGTTTCTCAGATCCAGGAGAATCGTAGTCCTGGGAGTTTTGTGGTAATGAGCCGAAGAAGAGGGCAGAGGGTGAAGGGACATGTAGGATTTGGATGTGGTTAGACCCTGGTCAAGTGATCTGATCCCCACTGAGTCCTTGTGAGCTCACCAGCCTGTTCATATTTTGGACTTGATTAGTTGCTGGAATTGCATTCCCCCGCTGAGAGTGGGATAGACTGGGTTTGGTTGGGAGTTGTGGACAAGCTATCATAGCATGGGATTGGAAACACTTCTGAGCCCTTTTGGAGACACAGCTTGGCAAATTGTGTCTAGGAGAGCAAGGGAAGCTGGAGAAGGAATGCTGAGGATGCCTGGGAGCTCTTCCCCGTGGTCTGCTCTGACTTCTTTGATACTACTTCCATGTTTCTCAAGTCTAAATGAGATAAAAGTGGAGAAAGTTTGACTATCTCGAATGGAACCGAGAGGAGGAAAGTCAGACAGTCTCTCTTAGCCCACACAGGCTCTCTGAGCCACAGGAGGTGAGAGCAATTTGAATCAGTCATCCTCTAGGTCCAAGAGATCAAGGCTTTCTGACAAATTCTGTCTTCAGAACCAGGGAATTTGTATGGCATGGTTGTGGATCAGTGAAGATGAGGAACACTAGGAAGCATATTGGCAGTCGTAAACAGAATCAGAGCTCAGAGATAGTTACTTAGTTTCCCCATTCTGAGTTACGGAATGTAATTTTATAACAAGATAATCTGCAGTCAGCAGGGAAACTCTGAGTCCAGGTGTTGGTGCCTAAACCACCACAGAAGCTACTTCCAGGCTTACCTAAGCCATACTGTCAGCTGGACACTTTGGAAGGGAAGTGGCCCTTGAAAGGCTGCTTCTGCAGTTTTACTGGCCTGGCATTGACCAAGAAACCACCATCTTCTGGTGCCTCTTGAAGGTAGCCCAATGCACGTAACCACAATAGCCCTTGAAAAGATTGAGATGGATGTAGTAGGGCCACTAAAGAAGAAGATTATATGTTAGTAATAACAGAGGATGCTATACAATATCTTGAAGCCATCCCACTACAAGCCACCACAGCAAGAAACATAGCTAGAGAGTTAATTCAGATATCTTATCCAATGGGGTTGCCCTCTCAGAGTCTTACAGCCCAGGATGCTAAATTTACATGACACTTATTCTGATAGTTTTCGTACCTGCTGAAAATCAAGCCTGTGCAAACCTCAGTCTGCCATACCCAGCTATTTGATATTCCAAAAGGGTGGGCAGAGCCTGCCAGGAACTCAAAGCCCCTCCCCTCAGTTGAGACTGGGAATCGAGTGATTCTGTGAGACAAAAGAAAAAGATAAAAAAACAAAACAAAATGAAAGTGAGAGTCAGAGGTGTAAAACCAGGGTACAAGATGGGGACACTGAGCAGAGAGCCCTAGACAATGTCCACTGCTCTGCAAAGGAGTCCAAGGAGTCAGTAGATGCCACACAGAATTCTGTCTGGATATGTGAAATGACCCAGGAATGGATGTGCCACTCCCAGGCTGATGAGCTGGTGGAACGTTTTAACAGAATCCTTAAAACCATGTTAGGAAGAATGAAGAGTTTGAGGTTAAAGAGTGGGACAAGATTTTGCCGTATTTACACTTAACAGTGAAGGAAGACACCCCCCCCCCAGCCTTCACTGGCTTTCCCCATTGAGTTATTAGGTAGAAGGTAACCTTAAAAGTATTACCCTGATCCAGATGCCTGGGAGCTTACTGGACCTGTGCTATGAGGGATCATAAGAATGAACATATCTGAAGTTATCCAAAAAAGTCAAAGCCTTAGGGGGAAAAAATCCTTTGAACAAAATTCATTTGGATCTTGTGGCTGTCAGTGACTTGTGCTACTAATGGATTTACTGAAAAAAAACCCAGTCTCTAAGCAGATCCACTGTTCCTAGCAGTCATCTGTACAAGTTGAATCCTGTGCAGCTTAGACATCAATAGAGTATGTACAGGTTTCAGAGTAGCAGCTGTGTTAGTCTGTATCAGCAAAAAGAACGGAACTTGTGGCACCTTAGAGACTAACAAATTTATTTGAGCATAAGTTTGTGTGGGCTACAGCCCACTTCATCGGATGCATAGAATGGAACATACAGTAAGAAGATATTTATACATACAGAGAACATGAAAAGGTGGAAGTACCCATACCAACTGTAAGAGGCTAATTAATTAAGAGAAGCTATTATCGGTAGGGGAGAAAAACTTTTGAAGTGATAATCAAGATGGCCCATTTCAGACAGTTCTCACAAAGATGTGAGGATACTTTAACGAGGGGAAATAGATTCAATTTATGTAATGACCGAGCCATTCCCAGTCTCTGTTCAAACCTAAGTTAATGGTATCTAGTTTGCATATTAATTCAAGTTCAGTAGCTTCTGGCTGGAGTCTGTTTTTGAAGCTTTTCTGTTGCAAAATTGCCACCTTAACGTCTGTCACTGAGTGAATAGAGAGGTTTTTGAATGTTATGATTCCTGATGTCAGATTTGTGTCCATTTATTCTTTTGCGTAGAGACTATCCAGTTTGGCCAATGTACATGGCAGAGGGGCATTGCTGGCACATGATGGCATATATCACATTGGTAGATGTGCAGGTGAACAAGCCCCTGATAGCGTGACTGATGTGATTAGGGCCTATGATGGTGTCACTTGAATAAATATGTGGATAGAGTTGGCATAGACTTTTTTGCAAGGATAGGTTCCTGGGTTTGTTTTTTTGTTGTATGGTGTATGGTTGCTGGTGAGTATTTGCTTCAGGTTGGGAGGCTGTCTGTAAGCGAGGACTGGCCTGTCTACCAAGATCTGTGAGAGTGAGGGTCATCTTTCAGGATAGGTTGTAAATCTTTGATGATGCGCTGGAGAGGGTTTAGTTGGGAGTTGAAGGTGATGGCTAGTGGCATTCTGTTATTTTCTTTGTTGGGCCTGTCCTGTAGTAGGTGACTTCTGGGTACTCTTCTGGCTCTGTCAATCTGTTTTTTCACTTCAGCAAGTGGGTATTGTAGTTTTAAGAATGCTTGATAGAGATCTTGTAGGTGTTTGTCTCTGTCTGAGGGATTGGAACAAATGTATCTTTAGAGCTTGGCTGTAGACAATGGATTATGTGGTGTGTCCTTGATGGAAGCTGGAGGCATGTAGGTAAGTATAGCAGTCAGTAGGTTTCCAGTATAGGGTGCTGTTTATGTGACCATTGCTTATTAGCACAGTAGTGTCTAGGAAATGAACCACTTGTGTGGACTGGTCTAGGCTGAGGTTGATGGTGGGATGGAAATTTGTTGAAATGATGGTGGAATTCCTCAAGGGCTTCTTTTCCATGGGTCCAGATGATGATATCATCAATGTAGCACAAGTAGAGTAGGAGCATTAGGGGGCGAGAGCTAAGGAAGCTTTCTAAGTCAGCCATAAAAATGTTGGCATACTGTGGGGCCATGCGGGTACCCACAACAGTGCCACTGACCTGAAGGTATATATTGTCCCCAAATGTGAAATAGTGGGTGAGGACAGAATCAAAAAGTTCAGCCACCATGTTTGCCGTGACACAAATCTGACATCAGGAATCATAACATTAAAAACCTCTTTAATCACTCAGTGACAGACATTAAGGTGGCAATTTTGCAACAGAAAAGCTTCAAAAACAGACTCCAGCCAGAAGCTACTGAACTTGAATTAATATGCAAACTAGATACCATTAACTTAGGTTTGAACAGAGACTGGGAATGGCTCGGTCATTACATGAATTGAATCTATTTCCCCATGTTAAAGTATCCTCACACCTTTGTGTCAACTGTCTGAAATGGGCCATCTTGATTATCACTTCAAAAGTTTTTCTCCCCTACCGATAATAGCTTCTCTTAATTAATTAGCCTCTTACAGTTGGTATGGGTACTTCCACCTTTTCATGTTCTCTGTATGTATAAATATCTTCTTACTGTATGTTCCATTCTATGCATCCGATGAAGTGGGCTGTAGCCCACACAAACTTATGCTCAAATAAATTTGTTAGTCTCTAAGGTGTCACAAGTTCTCCTGTTATTTTTAATAGAGTATTTAGTTCACAAACAGATCACTCCAGGATCCTCTTGCAGTAATACCAGTGTCAGGAACACAAAGTCCTCTACCTCAGTAGGAGACTTTTCCCTCAGGAAAGCAAATAATTTGCTATGAAATAAAAATACTTGGTGATCCCCTGGCCAGAGGGGCATTCCAGTTATCCCCTGGGTCTTCTTTATCCTAGTCACAGATCATGTACCCACTGTAACACACTGGATTCCTCTCTTCTGTGGCTTTGTGCAGAAGGTACTTTGTAGGGACAGGGTGCAGGAGGGAAGGTTGCTGCTCTCTATATCACCATCCTTTACTAGTGGCACAGATATCTATGCTGATATCCTAGCAAGAGTTAATGCTGCTTGAAACAGTATTAACTCCTTCTGGGTGCCTTCTGCAGCTGTTATTTAGCATGCACAAGGGGACCCTGCCAATGCGCAGCAGCCATGGCACAGGGCAGAGGGGCAGCTATCCTTGTAGACACTCTTGCCTTTAATCATCTGATGGGTCCCTTCCCCACAGATTCGTGGCGCCTCACTTTCTCTGGATTCTTCCCCCTCGAAGGGATAATTTAAAGGAAACTCCATTAGGAAAACCTTAAAGAGCTTTCCTCTTCTGGGTATTTATACATTGCATAGTAAGCATGGACTCTGACTCAAGTTTAAGCCTAAGCCCCCCTTCCGTCCACGCACAAATCAGTCTGACTTGGGCCAGAAAGCCGTTTGGATTCAGAAGGGTAGACCCAGTTGGGAGGGTGGTTCCAAGCCCAAGTTCCCCTCTAAGTTGGGTCCAAGCCCCATTGTTTTGCAGTGTGGACATAGGTCAAACTGCAGACCTGAGACAGAAGATCTGTGCAGTACAGCCTGGACATATTAGCATGATTGTGAGACCCAGGTCCAGCAATAGTAAACCAAGGTTTACAGTGCAGTGCGGGCTTGGAAATACTAAGTTCACAAACACGGGTCCTACAGACCCAGGTTTAAAATGCAGCAAAGCAGGGCCGCCCAGAGGATTCCGGGGGCCGGGGGCCATCGGTGACAGGTGCCTCTGGTGGACCTCCTGCAGGTGTGCCTGCGGAGGGTCCGCTGGTCCCGCGGCTCCGGTGGAGCATCCGCAGGCACGCCTGCGGGAGGACCACCGGAGCCGCGGGACCAGCGGACCCTCCGCAGCCATGCCTGTGGGAGGTCCACCAGAGCCATGGGACCGGCAAGCGGCAGGGGGCACCCCGCATGGCGAAATGTCTAGAGCCGGCCCTGTTCGGCGGTGGGGGGCCCTTCCGTTCTGGGACCCGCTGCTGGGGGCCCCCCGCTGGCAAATTGCCGCCGAAGTGCAGCTCGCTCTTCGGCGGTAATTCGGTGGTGGAGGGCCCCCGCCGCAGGTCTTCGGGGCACTTCGGCGGCGGGTCCCTGAACGGAAGGGCCCCCCGCCACCGAATTACTGCTGAAGACTGGGTTGCACTTCGGCGGCAGGTCCCGCTTCGGTGGTAATGCGATGGCGGGGGGTCCTTCCGCCCTGGAGCGGAAGGACTCCCCCGCCAGCGAAGACCGGGAGCGGAAGAAGCTCCGGGGCCCGGCCCCGCAAGAGTTTTCCGGGGCCCCCGAGTGAGTGAAGGACCCCGCTCCAGGGGCCCTGAAAAACTCTCGTGGGGGCCCCTGCGGAGCCTGGGGCCTGGGGCAAATACTCCTCTTGCCCCCCCTCGGGCGGCCCTGCAGCATAGACATACTCTCTGTGGCTCTTTCCTGCAGGTTTCCCCTCAGCAAGGGATGATCTGGATCTTCATTTTGTTACCTGCTTTTATTAAAGTAACTTCTGTGTTAAAAATGCAGTTAGAAAAAGTTAAGCTGACATGAGGGGGTTAGACTAGATGACCCTTGAGGTCCCGTCTAACCCTATTTTTCAATAGTTCTATGAAATGTAGATTTTTTTTTGGTACAAGTAATATTTTCACTTGGAATTCAATTTACTACAAATTAAATTATATATTTTCCAATGCAATGTAATTTTATTTCCAAAAAAACACTTTTTTCTAATTAATTTTAGTATTGGGTTGTCTGAAAAACTGCTTTGCATTAGAATTTTTCCTCCTGTCTGCATCCCTCCTTCACTCCCCATTGCTTCCCAATTGTTCCAGGCATGCCTGATGCAAACCCTAAAATTATGGCATTGATAAGCTATTCAATGAGTCCCAAAAAGGGTGAACTTCTGAATAGTGCGATTTGGAAATTGTCAGTTAAAACAGTCATATAGCTAGCAATGAGAGAAGAATTTAATGGATTATTTCAGAGTGTGACATATACAAGAATATAGTGAAATGTGAACCTGAGGGATATAGCTACTATGAGGGAGTGGGGGGGATGGGAAATCAAGCACCTGGTTGGAGATGGAACATAAAGGTATTACGTAGCAGGATAAGTTGTAACTAACTGTCTTTTTTACCTCTCCATAATGACATTTGATATTAGTGTGTATTGCTTGTGCACTATATAGACTGAAAAGTAGCTAAGGATCTAATATGTCAAAGTTAGGTATAGCAGAGAAGCATTATATATTATTATGTGTATTTTTGATATTTATCATTAGCTAGTAATTAGCTACATTAGAGTAGCATGTACTTCTCAGTAAATGGACACCGGTATCAGAGGAGAATATACCAGAGAAAGTAGCTGCTTCCCTGGCCTTGCCACCTCATGTCCCTGGCATATATGTGCAGTCTCAGTCTGCAAATCCCCAACTTTGCAGGCATAAAGTCTTTTGAAGGCACAGGAGGGAGGGTGTGCTAGGCCATGGAGGCAATGACTGTTACGGCTGTTCCATGCTCTCTACCCAGATCTTGCACCCCTCCCCTTGAGTTAGTGGAGGAATGGATCTAGACCATGGTTTGCGGTTTATTATTTCGCATTTATTTATGGTCGTTTTAGCTAACTGCCTTTCACAGTGATGACTCAGTGTCACTGTGCCCTAATGAGCAGCACAGCTGAAACTGACTCGTAATATTTTGAGAGATTGTGCTATAGTCTATCTTTATACCATGTACACAGAAATAAATTTGCCTAGGACTGGGCAAATTATTTAGAGTTGGATTTTCAAAAATGCTCAACATTGGCGTAGCTCTGCTGTCATTGCAGTCAATAATAAAACTCCCATTCACTTCAGTGGGCACAGTTAGGCCATAAGTGCTTTTTAAATTTCCACCCTAAATAATTTGCCTTGTCAAATTTATTTCCCCCCACATGGTATAAAGATAGAATATAGTGCAGTCTTCCTTAAAATGTTGATGAATTAGTTGCTGCTGCACTGCTCCTTAGACTGATTAATTTGCCACACAGATGAGTTATTTTAAAGGGTGGATATGCAGTGGTGGTGTCACCATACTGGTCTCAGAATGGTAGAGGGACAAGGTGGTGAGGTAACATCTTATGTTGGACAAGCTTGTGTTGCTGAGAAAGACACAGAGCTCTTATTCAGGTCTGGGAAACGTACTCACAGTATCATAGCTAAATACAAGATGAAACAGATTGTTTAGCATAAGTAGTTACATATTTCAAAGAACCATTCAATGTGACACCCATCCAGTCACAGGGGGAAGAGGAAAGACACACCAACTCAAAGTGGCATCAGACCTCACCAGAACAACAGATGCAAAACCTGCAAACATATCAATGCTACAATGATCAATGCCTCCCACAACACACCTTTTCAAGATCTATGGGTCCTACACCTGCCTATCACCTCATGCAGTGCACTAAATGCCCCAATAACAACTATATGTGGGTGAAACCAGACAATCACTACACTCTTGAATGAACTCACACGTTAAAATGATAAAAGACAAAAACAGCACATCACCTGTGGATGAACAGTTTTCACAAAACGATCACTCTATATCGTACTTATTAGTGCTCATTTTCTAAGGAAACTGGCACAACACTTTCAAAAGACGAGCCTGTGAGCTTAAATTCATAACTTTGCTAGACACTAAAAATCATGGTCTGAATAGACACACTGGATTTATGGCTTATTACTACAATCTGTGACCCACTAACAATGCCCCCTGTGACTAGAGGGGTGTTAATGGGCCATTTCACCTTGAATGATCCTTGAAGTATGTGTTAACAACTTATGCTAAACAATCTATTCCACCTAGTATTTAGCAGTGACACTCTGAGGGTATGTCTACACTTACAGTTTTGCAGCGCTGGTAGTTACAGCTGTGTTAGTACAGCTGTATAGAGCCAGCGCTGCAGAGTGGGCACACTTACAGCAACCAGCGCTGCAGTGTGGCCACATTCACAGCACTTGCAGCGCTGTTTGGAGTGGTGCATTGTGGGCAGCTATCCCACAGAGCACCTCATCCCATTTCGGCGCTGTGGCTTGTGGGAAGGGGAAGGAAGTGTGAGTGTCTTTCCGCTTCCTGTTCCAACGCCCCGTGGTGCTTTGCTACACATTCCGAGCAGTTTGGCGGCATTGTGATTCTACAGCGCTTTTTCTGCGATTTTTGTTATAAATGGAGCCTGAGCAGCTGACGACCTTATTGATGAATGTTGCCAGCACATCGCGCTTGGCAGTGGAGCTATTCCTTCAGCTGCAAAGTGAGAGTGACAGTGACTCTCACTGACAGTGACAGTCAGACGATGATATTGAATCGCCTCACTGTGAAGACAGTAAATTGCTTGTGGCAGTAACAGACGTGCTCAGCCCCGTGGACCGGCGTGTTTGGGCTCGGGAAACCAGCAGTCAGTGGTGGGATCAAATCGTCCTGCAATCCTGGGATGACAAGCAGTGGCTGCAGAACTTTCGGATTAGGAAAGCCACTTTCATGGCACTGTGTACTGAGCTCGCCCCTACCCTGCGGCACAGGGACACGAGATTGAGAGCTGCCCTGCCAGTGGAGAAGCGGGTGGCTATTGCAATCTGGAAGCTGGCAACTCCAGACTGCTTCAGATCGGTGGTGAACCAGTTTGGAGTGGGAAAGTCTACCGTTGGAATGGTGCTGATGCAAGTTTGCACAGCCATTAATCGCACCCTGCTAAGAAGAACCGTGACTCTTGGGAACGTGCAGGACATTGTGGATGGCTTTGCAGAAATGGGGTTCCCTAACTGTGGAGGGGCAATAGATGGGATGCATATTCCTATTCTGTCACCACCCCACCTGGCATCAGAGTACATTAATCGCAAGGGGTATTTCTCCGTGGTTCTGCAAGCGCTTGTGGATCACCGTGGGCGTTTCACTGACATTTACTCAGGATGGCCTGGAAAGGTGCACGATGCATGCATCTTTAGGAACAGTTCCCTGTTCAGGAGGCTGAGGGCCGGGACTTTTTTCCCAGACCGCAAGATCACAGTAGGGGACGTCGAAATGCCCACTGTGATCCTTGGAGACCCCGCTTACCCCTTAATGCCCTGGCTCATGAAACCATATACAGGGAAGCTTGACAGGAGCAAGGACCAGTTCAGTTACAGGCTGAGCCGGTGCAGAATGACTGTGGAGTGTGCTTTTGGCCGTTTGAAAGCATGCTGGCGCTGTCTTTATGGGAAGATAGATTTGGTGGAAAGCAGCATCACCGCTGTTATATCCGCGTGCTGTACCCTCCATAATATTTGTGAAGGAAAGGGTGAAAGATTCAGTGAGGAATGGACCTCCGAGGTTCAACGCCTAGAGGATGAGTTTGCTCAGCCAGAGAGCAGGGCTAATAGGGAGGCCCAGGAAAGGGCTTCAAGGATTAGGGATGCTTTAAGGGATGCTGAGAGCCAACAGTAATGTTTGATGCATTTGATGTGCATTTGATGTGCTTTGCTTTACCTTGTTGTATAATATTTACCACTTCCAGCAACAATATAACGTAGTGAAATAGAAAAAAAAACTTTATTCAGCCTACAATACATAACAGGCAAGAGGGTTGGGGTGGTGGACTGTACATTCACAGGTTTTAATATGTCCTATTTTGATCACTATTCAATGTCTGCTGCACTTCAGGATTACTATGCTGCAGAATAATGGGGGTGGAGTGAACAGGGTAAGAATTATAGTTATCAGGGCTGGTAGGTGATCTTACAGGTGTTGGGGGCAGCTGGGGATAATAAGGAACTGGCTGCTGGAGAAAGTTGTTTTGTGGAAATACTAGGGAACAAGGAAGAGGGCTTTGGGAGGGCTGTGGGTTACCACGGTACATATTTGTCTGCATGGCTATAATAGACTCGAAAGACTCAGTTTGGCGAGCCAGGAGGCTTATCATCTGCTTTGTGTTTTTTTTGGAAGACAATTCCTTTCTCCTGCTTTCTGTTTGCCTCCATTCATGTACACTGCTTCTCTATTCATAGGTCGTCTCTCTCCATTCCTGTGTTTTCCTACTTTCTCTGTTGTAGTCGCTCATAACAGATTTCATCAATTCCTCTTTTGATTTTCTAGGATTCCGTCTCAAGTTCTGCAACCTACGTGAGGCCGGTGATCCGGCTGCAGTAGTCAAGGTCACTAGAAAAAAGAGAGATAGAACCATGTAATACACAAAGGCTACATTGTTTATTATCACACGTTGAAGGACTTTTTAGACTTTTGGTAGCATCCTTCTCACATACCTCACATAACACAGAGAGGCCAGGCAAGCTAAGTCATGGCGAGCAATGGGGTGAGTGGTTTTGCCCCGATTTCCCCTTGGGAGTGGGAATTGACCAGTGGGTCACTGGGGTTTATCAGCAATGGGTACAGGAGGTAGCTGGTGTCCTGAAGAGGGGACAGTAGCGAACAGGAAGGTGGTGAGCTAGCTGCTTGGGGGGGGGGTTGTTCTTTGGTCCGCCTTCACACCGTCCTGCTGGTTGGGGGGGGGAAGCAACGCGGTGCTGGATGCCTGCTTGGAGGGTGGGTGGGGAACACCGGATCACACCGCGGTGCTGGATGCCTGCTTGGAGGGGGGGGTGGGAAACACCGGAGCACACCGCGGTGATGGATACCTGCTTGGAGGGGGCGTGGGGAACACAGGAGCACACCGCGGTGCTGGATGCCTGCTTGGAGGGGGGATGGGGAACACAGGAGCGCATCGCGTGGCTGCCTACGTGCTGGGAGGGGGGGTTAAAAACAGAGCGCCATGGGCTGGGGAAACGCGAATCTGGCGCCCTGCACTCAATTATCCCTAAACTCTCAATAGGGTTTCCTACTGCCAGACATATCACTGCTGCGTGTTACCTGGGAAGAGAGGGAGGGTCTTCTACAGGAATGTGGATACCGCCCTGGCCCCTATGCAGCTTGCCTGGGTGCAGCCATGGTCTCCCCACCCCTCGCTGCACAGTGGATCGGACGAGTTAGCCTAACCGGGACAGAGACCACGGTGGCTCTCCCGATCAATTTGAGAAAGCAAATTGCAAATGCTCTTGCAGCAACATTTCAAGAGATTACCGAGGCAGATTACAGAGACATGATAGAGCAAATCAATGGCCTATTCCACGTTTAGGCATGCATGCAGGCAGCCATAACCAAAATCCTCCTCTCCCAAAACATAAACATCTACTTACCCCGAGCACGATCCTCAGCTTCTTTCTCAACATCAACTTCCAGCTGCTGCGACTGGCTAGCCTCCTCCTGGCTTGAGAAGAGCTCCTGGCTGCATGTGTACTGGGACTCCGGGGTGTCTCCCTCCATGCCAGTAGCCTTACTGTCGCCGTCCTCTACAACCTCCCCCACTTCTCCCTGCTCTGAACTCTCCATCGTGCTCCTAGGATTGGCAGTGGGGTCACACCCAAGTATGGCATCCAGCTCCTTGTAAAAACGGCAGGTTGTGGGGGCAGCTCCTGAGCGGTGATTTCCCTCACGGGCTTTGCAGTAAGCACTCCTCAGCTCTTTAATTTTGACCCTGCACTGCAACGCGTCCCGTTCATGGCCCCTTCTCATCAAGGACTGCGATATCTGCCCATAGGTATCATAATTTCTCCTTCTGGAGCGCAGCTGTGCTTGCACAGCCTCCTCTCCCCAAACACTAATGAGGTCCTGCAGCTCTGCATTGGTCCATGCTGGGGCTCGTTTGGTGCGTGGAGGCATGGTCGCTGAGTGATTGATTAATTGCACTCCACACCTGGCTGAGCAAACAGGAAGGGGATTTTTAAAATTCCCGGGGCATTTAAAGGAGGGGTCAGGTGAGCCCAGGGCAGTGGAGTTTGCATGATTACCAGAGAGGCTTCTAAGGTATGCTGGGATACCTGCTTATGCCACAGAGGTCAATAAAAATGCTGGTGAGTGTCTACACTTGCTGACCAGCACTGGTGATCCAGCGCTGGATCCTCTACACCTGAGGCTCGACCGGGTGTACGGCCAGCGCTGCAAATAGGGAGTTGCAGTGCTGGCCGTCCTGTGCAAGTGTGTACACATCCTAAGTTGCAGCGCTGTAACCCCCTCACCAGCGCTGCAACTCTGTAGTGTAGACAAGGCCTGAGTATATTACCCAGACCTGAAGAAGAGCTCTGTGTAAGCTCGAAAGCTTGTCTTTTTCACCAGCAGAGGTTGATCCAATACAAGATATTACCTCACCCACTGGTCCCGCTAAAGGATGGATATGTCATTATTATTTATATATTGTATTGAAGTAGCACCAGTCAGGGTTGGGGCCCCGTTGTTTTAAGACTATAGACAGAGATGACACAAAAATAGCCGCTATCCCAAAGAATTTACAATCTAGCTAAATCCTTGTAGCATCCAATCAGCAGCTAAGGGCCACATTAGAAATCAGAGACCTGCTGTGACGAGAGACGGGAATGACCAAGACAATGGAGAAATTTCAATTTTCTCAGCTCTGCCTGAGAAGGAGCTAAGACTAGAGGTCAGATATGAGTTAAAGTATATTCCCATTCCTCCTTCCTAGAACTCTCCCCCTCCCCCCCAATAGGAAGTGAACATTCTGTTTGCCTCCAGTCCCTACACACATGGATGTCCTGCTTCTGATTTGTAAGTCACACAGAGCCAAGCATTGCAGTGAATTTTGGTTTCTTCTCTCTTCTGCAGTCTCTGCTGAGCCCAAGTATCAGGCAACCATAATACAACTTTATTTACAACTTCTTTCTTTTTTTTAACTGGTTCCAAAGAGCTTCACAGATTTAAACAATACAATTATAGCATTACTTTAGATAGAAAAGTGGAAGGATGTTTTCCAATGTGATCTGAAGTGTGGTGAAGACTTGCTGAGTCAGATAAGACACACAAGAGTGTTCCAAGGATCAGGAACTGTGGAGGAAGGAAGTTTGTGCACCTGCAGGGGAGAGATTATGTGGGAGCAGTGAGGGAAGTAGGAGGACCAGGTCAATGAGAGAGGCTGGAGTAACGTCATGAAGGGTTTTACATCTAAGGATAGTTTTCAATGGAACCTGAAGCGTGCAGGCAGCAAATAGAGATGTTTGAGGATAAAAATGATGTGGTCATGCTTCTTTATAAGTATGAATTTGGGCAACAGTATTCTGCACACACTGGAGTCCAGAAAGCTGATATATGGAGAGGTCATAAGCAGGGCCAGTTTTAAAACACGAGTTTTCTCTGCTCTAGGAGAAGTAGGGCTGACCTCCTTGGGCTTGGTAGGGTTCATGCTACGTTTACTAATATCTGGAGACTTATTCTCTGAGAGTTGTCTTAAATATACCAGAAGCCTGGGGCTCGAACGTCTTTGTCTGCTAGAGGCTTTTGTGTGCATTTTGCTGAATTTTAGGTTATTTAACTGCAGATTCCAGCGTATCCATCAATGTTCAATAATTTATCAAAACAGCCCTCCACCAAAATTTACAGAGATCTGAGATGGTCTGTCAGGGAAATACCATAACACACAGGTGCATAAATGAACGGAATAGGATTAACTAACTTTAAAGTGTGCCTTTTCTAGCTTTCCTCCTCCTTCCATTTTGTTGATGCCTCTGTGTCTGCCTCTTTCTGTGCCAAGTTTCACTTTTTTAAGCTCCCTTTCTGCAGGTGGCACATATTCTGCAGGTATGCCTAATTGGTTCTGCCTGAATGCAGGAATGCTTATTAGCCTTTCTAATCAGTGGGAGGGGAGATGTGATGGCCTCCTTTCTGCCGGCTTCCTACAGCTCACCCAATT